>NC_045705.1:12597232-14030523 GCF_009834535.1 Camelus ferus
AAGAAAGAAAGAGAAAAAGAAAGAAAGAAAAAGAAAAGAAAGAAAAGAAAAGAAAGAAAAGAAAGAAAGAAAGAAAGAAAGAAAGAAAGAAAGAAAGAAAGAAAGAAAGAAAGAAAGAAAGAAAGAAAGAAAGAAAGAAAGAAAGAAAGAAAGAAAGGAAGGAAGGAAGGAAGGAAGGAAGGAAGGAAGGAAGGAAGGAAGGAAGGAAGGGAGGGAACTGCAGTAAGCAATACTTGATTGCTTAAATTACACACATTGCTTTCAAAAGCTGGGGTTGACTTTTGCAGAATCTGCCTCACAAAAATGGTGTTATTTAGAGGACATGCTGTGTTTTCTTAACGATTACATTAGTCCTTGATAAGTACTTTCTAGAGTACATGAGAGAGGAACATCTTGTTTAAAAGTGTAACATTTTATTGAAACTTCTATATTCCTAGACTTCGTTTGTTGAAGACTTGGTAAGCTAGATTTCCTGGTCAGTACCTTGACAATGGTTTTAGAGCTACGTGGCAGTTCTTAAACTGCACTAAAATCCTTCAGGCCATGAAAGCTTGGTTCTGCTCAAGTAATGTTTATTGTTCATCTTATAATCCAGAGAGGCAACTTGTAAACACATAATTGCAAATAAGGATGATGGATGCAATAATGTGAAACCTAGAAGTTGTGAACTCTTGAGAATCTTAAAGTAACAGCAATAACAACAAAAATCAAAGTCAATGTCCATTCGTTGAAGCTGGGAAATTGTTTTTTACATCTGAAGTTACAAGAAATTACAGAGACAGTATTCAAGCTCTTTTCAAAACTGTTCTTTTTGATCGAGTTTAATATAAATCACAGAAACCCTGTCTCATCAATGTCCAGCAAGAGGGGGGGTTTTTAATGTGCATACTTTCCAGAATCATTGTTATTATATTTGTTTATATTATATGTTAAATATAATTTATTATAAATAATATTATAAAATTCTTTATTATATTTATGCAAAATAGAACCCTCAAACATTGAATCACCATCTTGATTTTTTGGAGTGCAAACCAGTATCTCATTTTTGTAGACCCAAATTTTTTGGACTATTGAAATTTTAAAAGTAAAATGGATTATTTAAAAATTTAATGAGATATAGATTCTTTTCCAGCCCGTAAGAATCTGTAGCCAAGACATTAAAAATTAGCTAGAATTTCCTAAAACAATTAGCTAGACTAATGGGACATGCAAAAAGAAAATCTCCAAGCATATATTCTCCCATCAAAAATAACTATTATCTTTCTTAGCACAGATATTCCATAGGAAGAAGCCCTAAAACAAATTAAAAGAAAATAAGGAGGCCCATTATGGAATATTTAGGGAAAAAGTGGCTACCAAATATATCCACCAATGGCTGAATTTCAAGGGATTTTTAAGCTGGAATCCAAGAGAATTGGGAAAAATAAGCAAAAACTGATTGTACAGTTACAGTAAGGTTTTATTTTTTTGGTGTTAATTTAAATAGGCTTAAAATATAAACAGTGTCAAACCCTCAACTAGAGCAGTAAGGAAAGGGTCTTAGTAATTTGTTGAATTGACTAGCTTTTGCAACATTAAGTTGGATGAAGATACAGACCTTATCTAAAATGGCAAGGGAGCCCAAGAAAGAGCTATTAATAGTTTTAAATATTGGCTTAGTGACTAGGATGTAATTATATTTTGTGTCTGTGTGTTCATAGAGCATTGGTTTTATGGTTAGTCACTTAACTGCCTTTGAGCTAAAAAGACTTTATATTTTAATTCTGTGTCTAAATAACATTTTATGGTGAAATGATCTCTCATAAAAATGTCTGCAAGTTGTTTTGTTGCTCCTGATGGCTAAGGATAAGGATGAGCATGATCTAGAGCAAAAAGGAACATTAACTATCATAGATTTTCTGCTTAGCTAAAGGAGGAGATGATCTTTAGTTTTGTTTGTTTGCTTATTTGTTTTTTTATTGAAAGAAATGCAGCTAGCCTTCTATAACTGGAGTTTTTAGAAGAAACTCAATTCCTGGCTACCTCCTCTGATTCTTCCACATTTAACTAGGCATCCTAAAGGACTAAAAATATTTGGCTTGGGGATGTGAGATAATCTGTTTCTATTTAATAGAAGCTCTGAGTTTGGGGGTACAGACAAGAGAAACCTAGCATCATTATAATTATACAGGCAATAGGATCAGTGTGTTTGGTCACGTGCACTGAGTTTGGTAAACTGGTTAAGGTTCTTTATCATTCACAAAAGTCCTATTAAGTCAGCACAATCTCAAATATTACTAGTTTCCTACCTACCCTCAGTCTTGCAGAATTCTATGACAGTTTTCCTCTCAACTGAAATCCTACTTCCAAACACACAAAGAAAATTTCTCTGGATTGTGAAGGTCTCAAAGATGGCAGAAGTAATCCTCTTAGCTCTCACATGGGCTTAATTCCTCGTGCTTATCCAGTTTATTTCATGCCCTACCTACAGCTTCCTTTTTGTGCTCTTGCTGCATTCAGAAAGAAAAAAAAATGAAATTCTCTTTGGAAAAATATATGAGTTCCTATATTATAGCAAAGATAAACACTTGTTAGGTTATCATACACAGTAGCAAGACATCCTAGGGAACTAGTGTTCAAAGAGCTTTCTCACCCTACTCATTGAGCTATTCAGAGGAATCCTGCTATGTTATTTGCAATGGAAAGAACACCCTCATGACTTAGCATATTTCAACGTAAAACTCGGGCAAAATCTGCAAGCCTGTGTCCTTGTTTTTCAAGATGACCAGAATGGCTTTTTATCTGTTTCTAGCTATCTCTAGTTATTAAATCTTTTGCTCAGCTCTTTTAGTTCAGGCAACTAAATAATACAGTGAAAAGCTAACACAGTTAGCCTTCCAAACTAGAGTGTTCTAGTGGTAACCTTTTTTTTTTTTTAATGCTGTTTGATTTTTATGTGTATAATTTAAAAAATCTGGAATTCTCTTGATGAATACATATTGCTAAGCAAATTAAAATTGGCATCCCCATAGTAAGAGGTCTCTATTAGTGAACTTATGCTTGTCACAGAAATAATTGATGTTCATAATGTTGACTTAGAGACTTTCAAAGATTCCCAAGTGCCATCTGAATCATCAAAAAATTAAATTACGTTCAAAAGACATTCACCTGCCCATTATTAAACACTTAATCTGTCATCTCTTTATACGCTCTAATTATACTTTATTAAATTTTACATTTAATTCACTAGAAAATTCCCTTCCATAATCATTTAATACAACAGCAAATGTACTGAATAGAACTGAGGTTAGGTATGATACAATCTGTATGGTAAAGGGGAACTAATACTTCTTGAAAACCTACTAAACTTGAAAACATGGGTATTTTTTAAAATAAACATTGTAATTTAAAATAGTTTTAGGTTTACAGAAAAGTTGTGAAGATGTTACAGAGTTTCCATATACCCCACATCCAGTTTCCTCTATTAGTAAGATTTTACATTAGTATGGGACTTTTTACAGCTAATAAACCAATATGGTATATTATTATTAACTACGGTCCATAGTTTATAGCAGGGTTCATGTACTGTACATTTCTATGAGTTGCAGTAAATGTATAATGAATGTCATGCACCCGTCATTACAGTTTGATACAGAATAGTTTCACTGTCCTAAGAATACCTTGTTCTCTACCATTTCATCCTTCCCTCCCTCCCTTCAAACCTCTGGTAACCTCTGATCTTTTTACTGTCTTTATAGTTTTGCCTTTTCTAAAATATCATATTGTGGGAATCATGCAGTGTGCAGCCTTTTCAGACTGGCTTAGCAATACACATTTAAGTTTCCTCTATGTCTTTTTGTAATCCCTTATAATATTCCATTGTTATCTGTGCATCACAGTTTATCAATTTACCTATTGAAAAACATCTTGGTTGCTTCCAAATTTTGGCAATTATGAATAAAGATATTTTAGAATTGTTTGTCAATATGCACAAAATAACTTGCTAGGATTTTAACTGGAATTCTATTGAGTCTTTAGAACAAATTGGAAGAACTGACATCTTAACAATATTGAGTGTTCTTATCCATGTACATGAAATATCTTTCCATTTATTTAGATCTTTGATTTTTGTATCAGTTTTATAGTTTTCTTCATAAACAATTTTATTATATTTTGCTAGATTTATAATAAGTATTTTTGCTAAGTATTTCATTTGAGGGAGTAATGTGTCGTGCATCAATACAAATGATACCGTGTTTTTAATTTTAACTTTCAATTGGTCATCACTGGTATATAGGAAAACAATTGACTTTCGTATTTTAACCTTGCATCCTGCAACCTTGTTATAATTGCTTATTAATTACAGGATTTTTTGTTGTTGTTGATTCTTTAGGATATTCTACATAAATAATCATGTTGCCCACAGAAAAAGACAGTTTTATTTCTTACTTTCCAATCACTATATCCTTTACTTTTTTTTTTTTTTTTTGTCTTACTGCATTAGTCAGAACTTCCAGCATGATGCTGAATAGCAGTGATGAGACAGGACATCTTTGCCTTTTTCCTGATCCCTTTGGGGAAGCTTCAGGTTTGTCACAATGAACTATGATATTAGCTACAGGTTTTTTGAATATGTTCTTTATCAGGTTGAGGAAGTTCCCCTCTATGGTTTGCTGAGAGTTTTACATCATAACTGGGTGCTGAAGTTTATCAAATGCTTTTTCTGTATCTGTTACTATGATCATATGATTTTTCTTCTTTAGCCTGTTGACTTAAATAATTACATTAATGGTCTTTCAAATGCTGCACCAGCATTACATATTTGGGAGAATTCCCATTTCCTATTGATTTTTTTCTTTGATTTTTTTTAAATCTTTCTGCTTAAATTACTCATCTATTCTTACATGTTACTTACTTTTTCCATAAGAGCACTTACTGAATTAATAGTTACTTAAAAGTCCCTGTGTGTTAATTCCAACATTTGTATCATATCTGAGTTTGGTTCCAATGACTGCTTTGTCTCTTCAGACTGTCGTTTCTCCTTCCTCTACCCTTCCTTTCTCCCCCGACCCCTTTCTCCTCCTTCTTTTTCTTCTTCTCCTTTGGCGTGCCTTGCAATTTTTTTTTTTTTTTTTTTTTTTTTTTTGGAAAGGCAGGCATATCGTATTGGATAGTAGAAACAGAGGTAATAGATTTTCAGTATAATTTAGTTAGTATAAATAGGTGTTAGGCTGTGCTTAATGTTTCCTGTCGCTATAGATTCCAGAAGCTTCCAAGTCTTCTAGTAACCTTGTTTTTTTTCTTTGACTTTCCTCTTAACTTCAGGCTTCTCTAAGAATTCCTCCTCATGGACATAACATAGCTTTTCAGCTGAAACCCACTATTATTTTATGGAAGACTTCCTGGCATGGTACTGGAGTGTAGTAGAGAGGGAACTTTCTATAATCTTGAAATTAAATCTCAGTCTTTTAGGGGGTCTGTATCGTGTCATTTTAACCTTCGTAACTATTTCTCCAGTGATATAGCTTTTATTCTCCCCTCCTCCCTACTCCTTTCCCTGGCTGCAGTATTACCAATCTATTTTTATGAAGCCTTGATTGTTGTTGAAAATGTATTTTTTCCTCTCTTAGCTGAAATAAGAATGCTGAAAGGGGGCATGTGGGAGAGGAATTTCCTTTCCCCACGGAGATAAGGTTCTGGATAGTACTTTCCACTAAAGAGTGGGTATTTGCTGTGGAAAAGGCTCTAGATATATTTCACAATGATTACTCTTCCTTTTCCCCTAGCACTCTCTGGATGTGACTATTTCTCTAGATTTGGGGGAGAAGGTTTATCCAACAATCTCAGTTCTCTGACGGATTCAAGAAAATTAATTGATTTTCAATTTGTCTCACTTTTTCTTGTTGCAAAGATTTGCGGAGGTGATTTCCAAACTCTTCATATGTTGGAACTGATATTGAACAGCAGCATTCTAAAAATGCATTATTCCATTTAACCTTTACATTAGTGCTGAGATATAGGGAAATAATTTGATGGATGCCATCCAATTAGTAAAACAGAAAAGGAACCAGGATTTAAATTCAGATCATCTGAACCCATAACCCTCTGTCATCCCATCACCACATGCTGCTTTTACAGTCTGTGTGTTGCTCCTTCAGATTACCAAGAGTGGAAACAGGAGAATGAAGCATTAGTGTGAATTCAGAAGGCAGTGGCTTAAATGGGCACCTGAGATCTGCAATTATTTTAAAACTGAAGTAATTTGATCCAGTAACTACTATTCAAGGAAAGGTCAAATCATTTCCCACTGTACTTAGTGATGGATATTACCATTTAATAGCTCTCACACGGGGAGTCTGTAATGTGGCCATTGACCTTGTACATTGGCACCTGCATTATAAAGAAGTAAATTTACTCTATAACTGAAACTTACAAACATTGCAATAAGTCAACACCATATATTGCACATCCATTCAAAGGCCAATAAAAGCAAATGCTATAGCATTTGAGGGGTAGAGAAAGAGCAAAATAGCAATCAAAATGAAATACTGATTCTCCAGGTAATTTTTAAAAACATTTTGTTAGTTCTCATATACACAAAAATAAACACTACTATTATTATTTATAATCACCAATTTTAAAGATTTTTACTTGTATCATTATTAATCTCACAATATATGCAAAACAGATGTTATCATCCACATTTTGTGAATAAGGAAAGTAGAGGTTAAGTAATTTGCCCGGGCTGTAGATTTTAAGTATCTGAGCCCCAAGAATTGATCCCAGATTCATAATTAACAAGGCCCATTTTCTTTCTATCAAAGAAAGCTCAGAGAAATTGATTTTCATTTGTTTCATGTGGGAGAACTGTATAAGCGGAGTTTAGTGGAGAGAGAAGAAGGTGGCTAATGCTGATAAAATGATGATCTATATGTCTTATAACTCCTTTCACTGGCACTCTTCAGCTCCATCTTCTCTGAGGATATTGTGCAGGCAATGACAAAGGTAAGCTCCTGGCCTTCGTAAGGATAAATGCACAGATATCCTCCAACAAAAACTAGCTCAGCATTCACTTTTACTCAGAAAAACCCTGGGAGTATATTTTTGTCATTTGTCCGAGTGGATATTCTATTTCCACACACATACGTGGTCTTGCAAAACAAAATGTGGCTTTTAGTCAGTTTTGGAAATTCTTTTTATTCACATGATAAAGCAGAATCTCTTTTGTGTACACCTATATGTTCTCAATGCTGAGTCAATGCTGATTTCAAATGGCTGATTGCATTCATTTTGGTTTATATTAAAAAGTTCTTCTGTAAAATTCCATAGGATTGATCACATAGGCCAGAGATATAAACAGTTTTACTAGACTTATGTTTAATGTGCATGATTCCCTTACTTTAAATTTAACTTTAAATAGATACTTTATTATTCTTGTTATTTTATTATTATAATTATTATTACTATTACTACATAATCTCCATTAAGTGTAATTATTATTATTGTTATTACATAAATATGCAATAAGTCATGAAAATTCTAGCTTGTAGCATACAATTAAAAGGAATATATAAGGCAGAAAGATTTGTGAATAGGTGGAACAGATGGCTGTCTGCACAGTCTCACATTTAGTGTTTTGGGGAATTCATCTGCCTAAAAATATGTCTTACTAGCCTTCTTCAGTGTGAGTTTTCTCACATTAGAGGTCCAATACTTTGGTTTACAAAGCATTTATAAAGCCTGAAGATTTAATAATACTTTTATATTCAGTGAGCTCCGACTGTATTAAAGCATTTCAATTAGTGCAAAGGAGTGGGAATTATAAAGAACACGGAGATAAGACATGAAAATGAATGCATTATAAGGAATACATTATAAGGTAGTGTGTGATTAAAACCCTTTTATCTGTTTTTTAAAAACCATTTATATATCTCTATGAGGAATATCACTTTAAGTTTAGGAATCAGTGACAACGTAGCTTGTAAATCACCATCTAAGAGGTTGCCTTGCAGTAATTAGAAAAAAAAGATTCTGAGATACATGTCATGCTACAGATATGATCTAAGGGCCATTTATCCATAAGGAAAGGAGAAAGGAATTCTATTTGGGAAGATGAGGTTTGAATGATTCCGGAAGGAAATGGGATTTCAGCTCAGCTTTGATGAGAAGACAGTAGGAAACATTGAAAAAAGAAAAGAAACGATTTAAATGGAGTAGGAATGCAGAGGCTTTGGTTTAATTCTACCACACTTGGGCACATCACTTAACTTCTCTGAGGCTTAATTTTCTTATTTATATAAAGGAGGAATTAGAGTAAATCAGTACTAAAAATAGGGATCTGTTTGCCACCACTGCTACGTACGTTTCTCTATCAGATGTCACTCATCAAGCGTACCACTTTTTACAGATAAGCCTAGATAAAGCCTCAAAATCCCTTCAACAGTAGCAGATGAATATAGATGTTATGGATTCTACAAAGCAATTGCTAGAAACAATAAGCAAACTTAGCAAAGTTGTAGGATACAAGATCAATATATAAAAATCAACTGTGTTTCCATATTCTAGCAATGAAATATTTGAATGTGAAATGAAAGACGCAATAGGTTACCTCACATAACTCTTCATGCTCTACGCGCTAGCCCATGCTCAGTATGGTCAGCCTTTCATTCTACTCATTCTAACAAATGTATAGCAATGTTTCATTGTAGTTTTAACTTATATTTACTTAATTATTAATAATGATTACTGTCTTTATATGTGCTCATCCATATAGCTTCTTTGATGAAGCATCGTGCAGAATTTTGTCCACTTTAGTGGTTTTTGTATTATTGACTTTTGAGAATTTTTTATACACTCTGGATACATATTCAGATATTCAATTTGCAAATATTTTCTCCCAAATTGTGGCTTAAATTTTCATTTTCTTAAGACTGTTTTTGAAAGTGTGGAAGTTAATTTTTAGAGTTAAATTTATGAAATTGTTATTTTATGTATTTTATATATCATACTTCTGGTGTCATATCTAAGAAAAATTTGCCTCACCTAAAATCCCAAAGATTTTCTTCCATGTTTTCTTTTAGAAGTATTAGTTTTAGGATTATGATTAGTCTTTTTCATATGGTGTAAGAAATTGAAGGTCATATTTTTGCATATGGGTATCCAAAATTTTTAGTGCCATTTGTTGAAAACATTATCTTTTTCCGCTGAATGCCCTTTGCAACTTTGCCAAGACCCAATTTACCATATATGTACAAGTCTGTTTCTGGGCTCTGTTCTGTTCCATTAATCAACATATCTTAACGCCAGTATCATATTACCTTGATTACTGCAACTTTTTAGAAAGTTTTAAAATCTGATAGTGTAAGTCCTTTATGTTCTTCTCTTTCAAAGTTGTTCTGTTTATTCTATATCCTTTCCACTTCCATATGAACTTTAGAATCAGCTTGTCAATTTCTACAAAAGAACCTGTTCAGATTTTCATTCATATTGCTTTTGAATCAATAGACCAATTAGGAGAAAATTGGCATCTTAAAAATATTGTGTCTTCCTACCTATGATCAACGTGTATCTATAGGCATACCTCATTTTATTGTGCTTCACTTTATTGTGCTCCATAAATATTGAATTTTTTTTTTTTAAATTCAAGGTTTGTGGCAACCCTGCATTGTCAGATGATGGTTGACATTTTTACCAATAAAGTATTTTTAAATTAAAGTATGCATATTGTCTTTTTGAACATAATGCTATTGCATACTTAACAGACTAGAGCAGAGTATACACACTACTTTTAAATGCACTGGGAAAACCAAAAATTCATGTGACTCACTTTATTGCAAAATTGGCTTTATTGTGGGGGTCTGGAACTGAATTTACAATATCTCTGAGGTATGCCTGCATTCTTTAAGTAATTTATTTCCTCCAATTTTTGCAGTTTTCAGTATACAGGTCCTGCCCATCCTTTGTTAGGTTTATCCTAAGTATTTCACATTCTTGGTGCTATTATAAGTTATCAGAACGAAATTGTTATAAATACATATTATATAACATTTAAAAATTTCAATTTATAAATGTTCTTTGCTAGTATATAGAAATACAAATTTTTATTTTTACGTAACTACCTTGTGTCCTGCAACCTTACTAAAACTCATCTATTTTTACTAGTAGCTCTTTTGCAGATTGTCACATTTTCTCTGAAGATGATCAGGTCATCTGCAAATAAAGACAGTTTTACTTTTTCCTTCGTATTCAAATTTCTGTTGTTTATTTATTTTTTTTCTTACCTAACTATGCTGGCTAGACTATCCATTGCATGCTAAATAGAAATGTTGAGAGCAGACTTTCTTCTCTTGCTCTTGATTTAAATAAGTTGGTCAACTGGTTCCTCACTTGCATTGTTTCCAATTAAAAGTTTTGCCATGTTCCTTATCTTTTTTTTTTAACATATAATATTTCTTTTTTCTGTGGCTGCTTTTCAGATTTTATCTTCAACTTTAGTTGTATGAAATATGATCATGATGTACCCTGATATAGTTAGCTTCATGTTTCTTGCCATTTAGCGTTCAGTGAGTTTTTTGGATCTACAAATTTACAGCTTTCTTCAAAATTGAAAAATTTTCAATCATCATGCCTTCAGTCATATATATACATATATATATTTAATATTCCTCCTTCTGCTTCAGAGTATATAATAGATGCTTCAGAGAATATAATATACCTTTAATCAAAGGTATGTTAGGCTGCTTTAAGTTGTCCCACAACTTACTAATCCTCTTTTTTTCATTCATTTTTCTTTCTCTGTGCATTTTATTTTGGAAACTTCCTTTGCTAAGTCTTCCAAATACACTGAGTTTTCTTCTTCACTGTCTAACCTGCCATTAATCCAATCCAATATACTTATCTCGGATATTGTACTTTTCATTTCTACAAGTCTGATTAGTTCTATTATTATCTCTGTTAATGAAAAAATATTGCCTGCCATATAAGTAAACAAAGGATACTGTGACCAGCAAGTCATCAGCCACGACCATGGCCACCCCCAACGGTGAGCACGAGAGAACTCAGGATGGAGACAAGCAGGCTGCCTCTGGTAAGTCCTTAGCCTCTTCTGTCACCTACAATGGTGCCCTCTGAGGAGACTCAGGTGAGAAGTCTTATAGCTATGGTGCATATCAAAGGAATGATTTCAATAGCCCAGAATTTTGCATCTTCCCATGCATAGAAAAGTACTAAATTCCTTAACTTGAGATACCTGATTTTCTTTAATTAACAGTAATCTTTTGATGTTTCGACTACCTGGTCTTTGTTGCAAAAACTCCTATATATCCTGGCTCCTCCCCTACCTCTTCATAACAGTCTCTCAGAGCTATCTGAGAGGCTATATGCTGGGATTAGGTCCTCAGAAATGTCTGCTGAATAAAACATAATTCTTAAATTTTAGGTTGTGCACTTTTTTCAGTCGGCACCTCTTTGTCTTTGAACATGTCATGTTCAGTTTTTTTCCTAGCCTCAGGACGTATGTGATATAGTTGTCTGTTTTAATATTGTTGACTACTAACTCTAGCTGCATTATTACTGGATCCATTTCCACTTACATTTCTTATTATTATGGGCCATAACTGCCTTCCTCTTTGTGTGCCTATAAATTTTGTATGCAAAATATTAAGAGCTTTATCTGTCTGGATGCTGAATATTTTGACACTCCAAAATATTCTTAAACTTTCTTCTGGTATGTGGTTTAGTTGCTTAAAAATGTTTTGATCTTTCTGAGTTTTGCTTTCAAGATTTGTTAGGAGGGATCAGACCAGCATTTAGATCATGGTTAATTTCTTCCACTGCTAGGGCTGGAGACTCTTCTTAGTAGTCCAATATTCACTGAATTATGAAGTTTTCTACTCCGACTATTGGAAACATCCTCTAGCCTCACCTTGGATGAGACCTGGATGTTGTTCTCCTAGTCTATTCAGATGATTTGCTCTCTGACCTTGAGTAATTTCTTTACACATGTGTTGATCACTGCTTAACTGAACACTTGAGGAGGATTCCACAGAGACCTCTGGAATTCTCTCTTCTCCAGCACTGTGTCCTATAAACTCTTATCATCTTGGCTTCCATAGACTCCTAGGTTCATCTTCTTAGTTCACTGTGTACACTGGACTCTGCTTAAGTTCCCCTTCTCTGCCCTGCAGTCTGTAAACTATCTCCAGACATTGACCTATGGGAATCATAGGGTTTTACTTGTTTGTTTCCTATATCTCAGTGACCACTATCCTTTGTTAACTGATGCCCAGTAACTTGAGAGCCAATTTTTCACATATTTAGTCCATTTTTAGATTATTTCAAGAAGAAGGGTAAATCTAGCCCCTGCTATTCCATCTTAGCGAGAAGTGGAAGGTTTTCACATTATTATTACTGTACTGCCTAACATATACTCTCTTATTAAGAGAAGGTAGAGATTTGAATAAATAAAAGGAAGAAGAGAATCTTCCAGACAAAGGGAAGATCCTGGTCTAGGAATGAGCTTCAGAATTTAGGGAATATCAAGAAAGCTGGTATTTCTGAAACAGAGTGAATGAGGGGAGAGCACATTGATGGATAGTTTATAGAGGTGAGAAAGAGCTAGGTGATACAGTACCCTCTAAGAGATATGAATAGTTTTCTAATCATCCTGTAATATTGTGGTTCTGATCAAGAGAATGATATGATTATATATACATTTTAAAAGATCACCTTAAGCTGTGAGCAGCCAGCACAGTCAGCTGCATAGGGAGCTGTCATCACCCACCAGTATACCTGAAGCAGCCATGTGGGGAACCATCCTTACCCACTACTGGGCCAAGAGCAGCCAGCCCCACCTACCAGTGTGTACACAGTAGCTGATTCCACCACAAAAGAAGGGCATATAAGCCCACATAGCATATTTCTGGAGCATCTAGCTTTGGTGGCCAGAGGAGAGTGTGCTGCTAGGCCCCAAAGGACATTTTCTACATAAGTCCACTTTTCCAAGATGAGGAGACATAACAGACCTACATAATACATAAAATTAAACACAGAGAATTAGGCAAAATAAAGAAAGTGTTAAATATGTTCCAAACAAAGGATCAAGACAAAACCTCTGAAAAAGAACTCAACAAAACAGAGATAAACAATTTACTTTATAAAGTGTTTAAGGTAATGGTCATAAAGATGCTCACTAATCTTGGGAGAAGAATGGATGAACACAGTGAGAATTTCAACAAAGAATTAGAAAATACAAAAAAGAATCAATCAGATCTGAAGGATACAATAACTCAAATGAAAAATACACCACTAGGAATCAATAGCAGATTAGATGATTCGGAAGAATGTATCTACAACCTGGAACACAGACTAGTGAAAATCACCCAAGATGAACAGAAAAAAAAAAAAATTTAAAATATGAAGATAGTTTAAGAGACATCTTGGTACATTCACATTATAAGAGGTCCTAGAAGGAGAAGAAAGAGAAAGATGCAGATAACTTATTTGAAGAAATGATAGCTGAAAACTTCTCTAACTTGGGGAAGAAAATAGATATTGAGGTCCAAAAAGCACACAGAGTCCCAAAAAGGATGAACCCGAAGAAGTCCTCACCAAGACACATTATAATTAAAATGGCCAAAATTAAAGATAAAGAAAAAATCTTAAAGGCAGCAAGAGAAAAGCAAATAGTTACATATAAGGGAACTCCCATAAGAATATCAGTTGACTTTTCAGCAGAAATTTTGCAGGCCAGAAAGGTGTAGCATGTCAAAGTGCAGAAAGGAAAGAAATCTGTAATAATCAGCAAGATTATCATTCAGAATTAAAGGAGAGATAGAGAATTTTACAGACAAGCAACAGGTAAAGGAGCTCATCACAACTGAACTGGCCTTCCAGGAAATGTTAAAAGGATTTCTCTAAGCAGAAAAGAAAAGGTTACAACTAGAAGTAAGAAATTTATGAAAGGAAAAAACTCACTATTAAAGGCAAACACATAATAAACATAGTAGATCAATCACTTATAAAGCTAGTAGAAAGGTTAAAATGTAAAAGTAGCAAAATAATCTATATCTACATGAAGCATTTTAGGGATACCCAAAATAAAAAAAAATGTAAAATATGACATCAAAAACATAAAACATGGTGGGGAAGGGAGTAAAAATGTAAGACTATTAGAATGTGTTTGAGCTTAAGATACCATCTACTGAAAAAAATCATATGTATTCTATATAAGAAATAGATATAAATCTATGTTGTTATATACACACCTCATGGTATCCACAAACCAAAAATCTATCACTGACACACGAAAATTAAAGAGAAAGGAATCTAAACCTAACAGTAAAGATAATTATCAAGTCACAAGGAATGAGAACAAAAGAAGAAAGGAACAGAGAAGAAATACAAAAGCAACCAAAAAGTAATTACAAAATGGTGATAAGCACATACCTATCAATAATAACTTTAAATGATAATAATAATAATAATAATAATAATAATAATAATAATAATAAAATAATAATAATAATAACTTTACATGGAATAAATACTCCAAACAAAGACACAGAGGGGCTGAATGAATTAAAAAAGAAGACCCTCTATATGGCACTTAAATGAGACTCAGTCCAGATCTGAAGACACACATAAACTGAAAAGAAGGAATAGAAAAAGATATTCCATGTACATGAAAACAAAAAGATAGCTGAAAGAGCAATACTTACATCAGACAAAGTAGAATTTAAAACAAAAACTGTAATAAGAAACAAAGAAAGGCAATGCATAATGATAAAGGGATTACTCCAAAAAGAAGTTATATTGCTTATAAATATATATGCACCCAACACAGTAGCACCTAAATACATAAAGCAAATATTAACAGACATAAAGGGAGAAACTGACAGTAATACAATAATAGTAGGTGACTTTAAATTCCACTTATATCACTGAACAGATCATCCAGACAGAAAATCAATAAGGAAACAGCTACCCCAAATGACATATTAGACCAGAGGAACTTAAAAAATAAATACAGAACATTATTCTCCAAAATGAGTATGCAGTATTTTCAAATGCATATGAAACATTCTCCATGCTAGATCACATGCTAGGCCACAGGTCTCAGTAAATTTAAGTAGACTGAAATCATATTAAGCATTTTTTTCTGATCACAAGGCTATGACACTAGAAATTAACTACAAGAAAAACAAAGCAAAACCCCACAAACACATGGAGGCTAAATAACATGCTACTAAATAACCAATGGGTCACTTAAGAAATCAAAGAGAAAAATTTTTTAAAAAGCTGGAAACAAATGTAAATATCAATACAATGTTCTAAAATCTATGCAACACAGCAAAAGCAATCCTAGGAGGAAAATTTACAGAGATACATCACAAAACAAGCAAAACCTCAAATAAATGATCTAACGTTACACCTATAGGAACTAGAAAGAAAACAACAAACAAAACTCAAAGTTAGTAGAAGTAAGGAAATAATAAAGATCATAGTGAAAATAAATGAGTAGAAACTGAAAACACAACAGAAGAAAAGATAAATAAAATTTAGAACTAATTCTTTGAAAAGATAAACAATATGGATAAGCTTTTAGCCAGAATCACCAAGAAAAAAAAAGAGGCATAATTAAATAAAGAAATGAAAAAGGAGAAATTACAACTGACATCAGAGAGATAAAGGAGCATGAGATTACTACAAATAATTCTACACCAACAAATTGGATGAACTAGAAGAAACAGATGAATGCCTAGAAATGTATACTCTCTCAAACTGAGTCAGCAATAAATATAAATATGAACAAATCAACTACCAGCAATTAAACTGAATCAGTAATAATAATAATACTCCCAACAAACAAAAGTCCATGACCAGAAAGCATCACAGGTGAATTCTACTCAATATTTAAAGAGTTAATATCTATTCTTCTCAAGTCATTACAAAAAAAAAAAAAATCTTCTCATCATTACAAAAAAAAAAATCATTACAAAAAAAAAAAAAAAAACAACTGGAAGGAACGCTTTCAAATTCATTCTACAAGATCAGCATCACCCTGATTACAAAACCAGCAAAGACACCACACACACACACACACAAAATTATAGGCTGATATCCTTGATAAAGATAAACACAAAAATCATCAACAGACTTTTAGCAAACAAAATTCAACAACACATTAAGAAGATCATTCACTATGATTAAGTGCGATTTATTTCAGGGATGCAAGGATGTTTCAAAATCCTCAAATCAATATGATGTATCACATTAACAAAGTGAAGGATGAAAGTCATATGATCATTTCAATAGATGCAGAAAATGCTTTTGACAAAATTCAACATCTGTTTATAAAAAAACTATCAACAAAGTAGGTATAGAGGGAATATACCTTAACATAATAAAGGCCATATATGCTGAACCACAGCCAACATCATACTTAACAGTGTAAAGCTGAATGTATTTTCTCTAAGATCAAGATCAACACAAGGATGCTCACTGTTGCCACTTTTATTTGACACAGTATTTGAAGTCTGAGCCATAGCAATCAGACAAGGAAGATAATTTTTAAAAATCCAAAATGGAAAGATAGAAGTGAAACTGTCATTGTTTGCAGATGGCATGATACTACATATAGAAAACACTAAAGACTCCATCAAAAAAAAGCTATTAAAGTAATAAATAAATTCAGTAAATTTTCAGGATATAAAATTAATATACAGAATTCTGTAGTGTTTCTATATACTAATAACTATCAGAAAGAGAAGTTAAAAAAACAATCCTCTTTACAATTGCATCAAAATCAAAAAATAAAATCAAAAAATAAAATATGTTGAAAAACATTTAGCTGAGGATGTAAAAGAACTTTACTCTGAAAACTACAATACACTGATGAAAGAAAGTGAAGATGACACAAACAAATGGAAAGATATATTGTGCTCATCATTTGGAAGAATTAATGTTATTAAAATGCCTATACTACCCAAGGCAATCCACAGGTTCAATGTAATCCTTTTCAAAATACCAATGGCATATTCACAGAACCTGAACAAATAATCCTAAAATGTGTATAGAACCACAAAAGATCCCAAATAGTCAAAGCAGCCATGAAAAAGAACAAAACTGGAGGTATCATGCTCCCTGATTTCAAACTATACAGCAAAGCTACAGTAATCAAAACATTTTGGTACTGACACAAAAACAGACACATTTATCAATAGAACAGAATTAAGAGACTGGAAATAAATCTATGCTTATACAGTCAATTAATGCACAACAAAGAAGGCAAGAATAAACAATGGGAAAAAGACAGCCTCTATAATGATGTTAGGAAAACTGGGCAGCCTCAAGCAAAAAAATGAATCTGGACCACTTTCTCACACCATGTACAAACATAAATTCAAAATGGATTAAAAATTAAATGTAAGACCTGAAATGATAAAAATTCTAGAAGAAAACATAGGCAGTGTGTTCTTTGACATTGGTCTTAGCAATATGTTTTTGCATTTGTGTCCACAGGCAAGGGAAACAAAAGCAAAAATAAACAAATGAGACTATATCAAACTGAAAAGCCTTGGCACAGCAAAGGAAACCATCAACAAAATGAATAGGCCACCTACTAATGGGATAAGATATGCAAATGACATCTCTGATAAGAGTTTACTATACAAAATGTAGAAAGAATTCATATAACTCAATATTATATAAACAAATCATCTATTTAAAAAATGGGCAGAGGACTTGAATAGACATTTTTCCAAAGAAGACATGCAATGGCCAAAAAACACATAAAAGATGCTCAACATCACTAATTACTAGGAAAATGCAAATCAAAACCACAATTAGATATCATCTCACACCTGTCAAAATGGCTATCATCCAAAAGACAAGAAACATCAAATGTTGGCGAGAGTGTGGAGAAAAGGGAATTTTTATGCACTGTTGATTGAATTGTAAATTGGTGCAGCTACCATGGAAAACAGTATGGAGATTCCTCAAATAATTAAAAACTAGAATTACCATATGATCTAGCAATTTCACTTCTAGGTATTCACCCAAAGAAAACAAAACTCTAATTTGTAAGGATATATGCAGCCCTATTTTTATTGCAACATTATTTACAATAGTCAAGATATAGAAGCATCCTAAGTGTCCATCAACAGATGAATGGATAAGCAAGATATGGTATATGGACAATGGAATATTACTTAGCCATAAAAAAGGATGAAATCTTACCATTTGAGATAAAATGGATGGATCTGAAGCGTATTATGGTAAGAGAAATAAGTCATACAGAGAAAGACAAATATCTATGATCTCACTTTTATGTGAATGTTTTTATCTAAAAAACAAACCAAACAAACATGCAAAACAAAATGAAAACAAACTCACAGATACAGAGAACAAACTTGTGGTTGCCAGAGTGGAGGAGGGTAGGGGAATTGGCAAAATAGGTGAAGGGAATTAAGAGGCACAAAATTCTAGTGAAAAAATAAGTAAGCCACAAAGATGTAATATAGAGCATAAGAAATATGTTCAATAATACTGTAGTAAATTTCTAAGGGGACAGATGTATTACTAGACTGCAGTGATTTCATAATGTATTTAAATGTTGAATCACTGTGTTATACACCTGAAACTAACAGAACATTAGGCATTAACTATACTTCAACTTAAAAAATTACCTTAATTGTCGGTTAGGGAATTGACTCTAGGAGGCAAGTGTAGGAACAAGAAGGAGATTTGGGAATTATAATAATCTAAATGAGAGAAGATGGTAAATCTGATTAATGTGTTAGATTTGCTACATAGTGAAGTGGTAGATAGTGGTCTGGTTCACAGCATATTTTAAAGATAAAAACTACAAGACTTAATGAATTGGAAGTCTAGTATGAGAAAAATAAGTAAAGCAAGGCAACTCTTGGGTATTGAGCCATAGCCACAGTGCTGTTTTTTCAAATAAAATTCAGGGGAGAAGCCACTTTGAAGGTAGAGTAAATCAAGAGTTAAATTTGGGGCATGCTCAGTATGAAATGGCGATTAGACATCTAAGTGGTTATCCAAGCAGACTCTCAAAATCAAAGGACAGTCTTCTGCAAACTAATGTTATAGCCTGGCAGTGAAAACTCAGCTCATCGCCCAAGTCGTCTCTTGTTACTTCCTCTCTCCACTATTGATTGTATCTCCTTAAAAGTTTACACTAAAGTTAGTTTCCTGAAGCAGGACACCCTGTAATCTTCCACCATATTCCTCTTTGCTATTCATTGTGTGGTCCTTAGTCCTTTTACCCTGTAAGAGAGGTCTCATTTTGTTCACATTATCTCTTCGAAAAAGAAGCTCTCTGAAGGAATCATATAGGCAGCATTATTCTTTTCAGGTAATAAAACTGTAGAGCCATTTCCACCAAAGCCCTAAGGTCTGAAATGAGGCTTTATTATGAGAAGGAAATCCACTGGAATTCCAGAAACAAAAGCAGAAACAAGTTTCTCCTCATTGTCATGTACAAGGTTTTCACCATACTATTTGGCTCTTATTCCCATGTAACTCGGAAAATGTGTAAAGATTTTGTTCATCTTGACAACACCGAACAATTCAAGAGTGGATTTCTGTCTTATTATTTTCTTCACTGTGCTAAATACTTAATAAACTGGAAGTAAGAGCTTAGTAATTAAAGGATATATAAAAAGATTCTGGAGAACAAAAAGAGGGAAGAATTTGTTACTGCCCAGTGCTAATGACAGACTTGATAGTCAAATATTAATAATAGCAATACAAGTTATTATACTCTACATTGTAATGTTTTGTGCATTTCTATTACATTCACATCAATCATCATATTCCATCTTTTTGTAAGAGATTCTTTCATTTGTTAGATATTCTCATCTTAAATTCTCTTAAAGTTTACTTAGGATAAAAGCATTCTAAAATAATAATAACTACTGCTTATCAATAACTTCATCCATTTAAATTGAGAAAAAAGAAAATGTTCAAGCCAAAGCAGTACAACTTTAAAAATGGAACACAGAATTCAGAATTGAGATGATAATTCCAGGCTGTATCTAAGTAAGTTGTTAAGGAGTTGAAATACTTGCCATAAATTAGTTTCACATGACTTGATGATGTGATATGGGAATCCAGATGGCTCATGAAAATATTTTCTTTATTTATGTGGCCGGCATTATGCATCATAGAGTTAGTTTGTTATTTGAAGTGTCAGCCCTTGTGACTGGAACATTATTTTCCTTGATTGTATATTGTATTTTCCTCCATATTTGTCCCCACTGATCACTATCATTTTTAGTCTCAGAGTTTCCAGTTCAATCCATGCTTGAGTAGAGAGTATGGGTGGCTTCAGTCTTTTTAATCTCTGTGTATTTGTGGTCAGTGGCATTGGGAGACTGAGTATTAAATTGCTTGGCCTATTGGTATCAAAAAGAGCTTATGTCTGTATTACTCTGATTAAAGACCCTTCTTGTTCTACAGTTGAGCTAAGGATTCTCTGTTTCCTCCAAATGAGGACAACACAAAAAAACACAGAGTTGATAAGATCAAAGAAAAGGAACTTTTAATACTGCTTCTCCTCCTCCATAGAACTAATGGCTTGATGGGGTGAATCCCACATCCAAAAGAAAGTTAAAAATTAAAAGCTTCCTACACTCTTAGATATCAAAATAACCTTACATGCTGCTG
Source organism: Camelus ferus (assembly GCF_009834535.1). NCBI lineage: Eukaryota > Metazoa > Chordata > Mammalia > Artiodactyla > Camelidae > Camelus > Camelus ferus. The sequence goes on from NC_045705.1 coordinate 12,617,906, forward strand.
CTAACAAAAGGACGTTGGCACAGGAAGCCAGTGCCCACAGACCAGGTGGATTTATGCTTTTCATCCACTTGACTCTGCCTTCCTTTGGGAGATACCACAACATTTTTGTGGGTCTGATCATGTTATTTCAGGGCCATACCTTGACACGCTACTTTATCTACATTCAGTTCTAGGCTAGGATTGATCCTTCTTTAATCTGCTTTATCTTGCTATAAGTAGAGTAGCATTACTCTGGTTCAGAGAAAAATTATGAAATAAGGCATTTGAAGGACATTGTGATTAACTCCCAACCCCTATTACACCCTTGCTGGTAACTGACCTACGTAGAAGGATGTTCACAGGACACATTTCTGACCTAAGAAGCATGAAGGAAAGTCGCTGGAGGGGGAGTTAGTCTGGGGCATGTCTCCTTACTCCCAAGAGTGGGGCCATTGCACTCCTTCATCTGGATGTTGTCATCTCTGAGTGTAATTGTACAATGATATAGCTATTCAGCTACAGAGACTGAGGAAGAAAAACCTCTCAAGATGAAAGAATAAAAACGTAGAAAGAATGAAGGTCTTTAATGATCCTGTTGATCCATTCACAACACCATTTTGAAGCCCACACTATCTCTGGTATTCCAAATATATGAGATGATACATTCCTTTACTGTTTTCTCATATTTTGAAAGAGGACTTTTCTTAATGGGAACAAAAGAATTTGAACTGATAAATGATATTAAGGATTTCAGTTAATGACCCTGCCCACTGGGGATTCCTTTCATGATGAAGTCTAGGGTTTCTAAAAGATTGCTTAACAAGAAAGTAACAGTAGGCAGAGGAGATTTTCTTCCTCTCCATTTGTAACGTGCTATCAGTTTAAAAAATTAATTCCTTATGTGGCTGTGTCACCTGCAGATTTCCCTGTGATATCAATCATTATATTTTCCTGAAAGTGAAATCTGAATCTTAAGATTTGAATTAAGGAAATGCTATCAAATGGAATGTTTATATCATGTACCCTAAAGAATTATAGTTGATCTCACTGGTTTCTGGTTTTGAAGGTACTAGTCAGAATACACAAAATGGCATCATCACATTTTATTAATAAATTAGGTCTCCAAAAGTTGTTGAATAAACTGAAGAGTGGCTGTGAAAAGGGAATTTAGATCAATTCCTTCGTTTCTAACACTTTCCTAGATGCAGTTTCTCTTCTATCTGTCTGAATTTGCCAGGCCTCGAGGGAACCCTGCTGAAAACCCACTTACCAAAGGAGAAATTAGGACATTCTAATTGTCCTCAGGAAGAAAATGCAAAAGAGGAAATCGTTGGGGTTTGGAAGGCTTATAAGCCTGCTTTCTTATTTTACTTTCTAACAGATCAGTTTGATGTTTTCTTTTTAATGGATATAATTATTGATTAAAAAATATAATTATGCTTTCTTATGTGATAGCTATTATTACATTGATTATGAAAGATTTAATGTCCTATATATTGCATTTATTATATGACTCTTCTATTAATTTGAGATGTTATATCATATACCATATGATGTATATCTTTGGATGTTACATGGCACATGATATGTTACATGGTATATTATGTATCACATATGATATGTCACTGGAGTGAGAAAGCTGAGTTCTCGTAATTTTTCTCTGTGATGTCAGGCAAGTTAGCTTCTGTGAATCTCATTTCTCTCATCGCTAAAGAAATAATTATATCTGACCTACCTGCTTCATATAGCTGTTGTAAGGATCATGTACTGTAAGAAACACTTTGTGAATTATATACATAAAAGTAGCCATGTCCCTAGCACAAAGCCAGGTTTGGCTGAGACATAAGAAGCTCCTTACTCTCCTAGAGGAAAACATGGGCAGAACACTCTTTGACATAAATTACAGCAATTTTTTTTTCAAACCAGCTCCTAGAATAATGGAAATAAAAGCAAAAACAAACAAGGGGGATCTAATTAAACTTAAAAGCTTTTGCACAGCTAAGTATATCATCAACAAAACGAAAAGACAACCTACTGAACAGGAGAAAATACTTGCAAATGATGCGACCAACAAAGGACTAATTTCCAAAATATACAAACAGCTTAATGTCAAAAAAACAAGCAACCCAATCACAAAGTGGGCAGAAGACCTAAATACATATTTCTCCAAAGAAAACATCCAGATGGCCAACAAACACATGAAAAGATGCTCAACATGACTAATTATTAGAGAAATGCAAATCAAAACTACAGTGAGATATCACTTCACATCAGTCCTTAATGTAGACGTCATTAAAAAGTTCACAAACAATAAATTCTGGAGAGGGTGTGGAGAAATAGGAACCCTCCTACACTGTTAGTGGGAATGTAAATTGGTGCAGCCACTATGAAGGTTTCTCAAAAAAAACTAAAAACAGGCTTACCATATGATCCAGCAATCCTACTCCTGGGCATATATCTGGAGGAAACTCTAATTTGAAAAGACACATGTACCCCAATGTTCACAGCAGCACTATTTGCAATAGCCAAGACATGAAAACAACCCAAAGGTCTATCAACAGCTGACAGGATAAAGAAGATGTGGTATATATATACAATGGAATACTACTCAGCCATAAAAAATAAAATAATGCCATTTGCAGCAGCATGGATGGAACTGGAGATTCTCATTCTAAGTGAAGTATAAGCCAGAAAGAGAAAGAAAAATACCATGTGATATCGCTTATATGTGGAATCTAAAAGAGAAAAAGAAAAAGAAAGACAAACAAACTTATTTACAAAACAGAAACAGACTCACAGACATAGAAAACAAATTTGTGGTTACAGGGTGATAGGGAGAGATAAATTGGGAGCTCAAGATTTGTAGATGTCCTATCATTTCTAAAAGCACTCAAACAAATGAAAAACTCTGCCCTATGTGTCTATAGTTGGTTGCAGTAAGAATACACCTTGGATTTCTTATAGAAGTCCTTGTTTTCAGTATTTTGCATTGTAGCCATGTGCCTAATGTTTCTGTAACCTATGTTTTTTTGGGGAAATACAGTTACTGTAATTTTAATCCTAACTCTGTTTCTAGTTTCATTCGACCTTGTGCAAATCATTTAAATCCTAAGTTAATCATAGTGAACAGAATTGGATTTGAAATTAGATAGATCTGTATTTTTGTCCTCATTTCTTCTACCTGACATTTGAACATGTGTCTCAAACCCTTGGAACCCTACTTTCTACTTCTAACATCTATTTATTATGAGGGTCAAAGAAGCTAAGTTAGATAATATACCAGAACAGTCCCAGACACAAAGTAGACCTTTTTTAAAAGCTAAGTCTAGTTGCGTTTTTCCAATTGCCTGTCCGTATTACGAAGACGGGAGAACAGAAGTGACCAACATGTGGTTCTCAAGCTGTCGTTTCTCTTCATGGCAAACATTCTAACTGATCACAGTCCTCTTTGCATTGAAACCAGGAGGAGCCTCAAAATCATCCCCAACACAGAAACTTGAGCTGCTTCTACCAACTATATGAATGTGACATTGAAGATGAAACCTATTTGCTATCCCTGGACGGGATAATCTCTAAGGTTGCAGATGAGACAGTCCAAGCCCATAACAAATAGAGCTCAATTTCCAAACTCATAGAACTGAAGAGGAAGGAAACTTCTCAAAACTAAGGGGATGCAAGCAATAAGATACAGAATGTAAAAGTCTGCTGATGGGGCCTTTTGGGAAACCCTGAGAGTGGAGGTGGGACTGGAATTGGTCTTTGTGGCAGGCAGAATTCTGATCCTACAAAGTTGTCTATGTATCAATCCCTGGAACCTGTGAATATATTACTGTACATGGCAAAATAAAGTTTTCAGTTGTGATAAGGCATCTTAAGACGAGATTATCCTAGATTATCTGGGTGGGCCCAATATATTAACAAGGGTCCTTACCAAAGAGAGAAGATGGAAGAGTGAAGGTCAGAGGAGATGTGAGGATGGAAGTAGGAGTCATAATTGCCACAATCCAAGAAATGCATCATTTTCTAGATGCTGGAAAAGACAGAGAGCTGATCAACCCTAGATTCTCCAGAAGGGATGCAGCCCTGCTAACACTATGATTTTAGCCTTGTAAGACCCAGTTTTGAACTTATGATGTCCAGAACCATAAAGTAATAAATGTGTATTGTTGAAAGCCACTAAATTTATGGTAATTTGTTACAGCAACAATTGGAAACTAATACAGGCCTTCAAAGGAGGGGTTGGATAGAAAATAAAGAGGGACAATTTGGGTGAGTGGTAGATGATAAACAGAGGCTTAAATGTGAGAACAGGACAAATATATGGTGGGGAAGTAATGGATTCTGAGCAATTTGAAAAGGTAGGGCAGGCTTTGTGACAAGAAGTAACACAGCCCAGGAGTTAAGCCCCTAGACTGATCTGATAGCTTGAGTTTGAATTCTACCTACTGAATCACTTTGGTCCAGTTACTTAACTTCTCTAACACTGCAGTGGTATCTAAGGATAACAATATTGCCTGCTTCATAGGGTTAAATGAAATAGTAGATGTAGGGTGCCCACTACTAGTTAAGTAATTCACATTGGAACCTACCATATTTATGACTGGAAGGTAAAGCTGAATGGCCAGCTTACTAGATTATAGAAAACTCTGAATACTACAATGAGATTAGGAAACTTTCTCTCTTAGATGTTGAGTCACCATCTGAAGATCTTGAACAGGAAAGTAACTTAGACACACAAAAGACTCTGTAGTAAATTAATATGGCAAAGACAAAAGACAGGCAGACCATCCACTCAAGGGGAAGTTGGAGGGATAGAGGTTGATCTGCACATTAATATCTGAAAAGTGAGGCAACTATTGCTCAAGCCTCCTGGATGATGCTAATGGCTTTATTATAGAGGAAGACTTGTGTAGTGGAAACATCACTAGCCTGGGAGTTAGGAGACAAAGATTCTGACCGTGGATGTGTCAGCCACCTGTTAGCACTTTGCGCACGCTCCAGATGGATGTGGTTTGGGATCCTCACTGGTAAACTCAGTAGCCCTCTTGGCTCAGCACTGGCTGAGGCCATCCTATTTCTGAGTCATAACTTCTCTTGAGCTTATCTTTTCTGTGAGCCTGAAGTCAAGTGATTTACCTTCAGAAAGCTGGAAGAACGAAAGGGCTCCTGAAAAGCAAATTAGTTCTAATTACTATGAATCTCAGTGACTATTTAAACCTTGCTCTTACCAAATACTTAGATCTTTTACAAGGACATGAAGACTAGCTACAGGACATTAAAAAGGTGTAAGTCAATGTGTAATTACTGCATTTTGTGTGCAATTAGTTCATTCCTATCTACCCTAGGCATCTTCTGTGTTGCATCTCCTGGTCAGAGTCTTTTCCCTAAAACAAGCCAGAGAAAGGAAAAAAAAAAAAACCTTCAACCAGGATTTCACTGTAATGTATCCAAACCATAAGTGTGTCTCCTGCTCATGAAAATGGCATAATTGTTAGTGCAACAGAATTACCCTCATCAGGGAGAAAATCTCCAATATAAATTGCCCAAATAGCATGTGAAATCAGAAAAAAAAAGATAAATACTTTAAATAGATTTAGGTCAAAGCATTGTTCAATAATAAGTGGAAACAGAATGCTTCTTGCTTTTAGCCAGTAACCTAGGGCCTAACCTACACTTTGATACAGAGTGAGATACTGGCGTTAATTTGAGGTGCTGTCATCAGTAGTCAAGAATCAACTGTCAGGGCACTGTGACATTAAAGGGAGCTATTTAAACCTTTCATTTTTAGAAGAGTAAATAAATAGCACAGCAATGAATGGGAACGACTGTAGATACTCTTAGTTGTTATTTGCGTTGGCCAAACATCACCGAATTCTCCAGCATTTTGAGACCTCTTTGCCTTAGTATCTAAATGAAAGAACTCCAGACCCAATCTCACAAAATATGAGAAGTCCAATGTCTTGGCCAGATGTCTGAGAGTTCCTGGAGTAGAGGAGGGTGCAGTTTGTTTACAGCCCCAGGGATTGTTCCAGTGTCTTTTTCACCATGAGCTACTACAAGATCTTGAATATATTTCCCTGTGCCATACAGTATAAACTTGTTTATCTATTCTATATATACCTATCAGTAAATCTGAAACTCCCAGTCTATCGCTTCCCACTCACCTCCCCCTGGCAACCGCAAGTTTCTATTCTATGTCTGTGAGTCTGTTTCTGTTTTATATTTAAGTTCCTTTGTATTCTTTTTTATTTTTTAGATTCCACGTATGAGTGATATCATACGGTATTTTTCTTTCTCTTTCTGGCTTACTTTACTTAGAATGACACTCTCCAGGGACATCCATGTTGCTGCAAATGGCATTATGTTGCCATTTTTATGGCCGAATAGTATTCCATTCTATATACCACAAGTTCTTTATCCAGTCATCTGTCAATGGACATTTAGGTTGTTTCCATTTGGCTATTGTAAATCATGCTGCTATGAACATTGGGGTGCAGGTGTCTTTTTGAATTAAAGTTCCTTCTGGATATATGCCCAGAAGTGGAATTGCTGGGTTGGTAAGTCTATTTTTAAGAAACAATCTTTAATTTAATCTGGGCACCATGGCTGCTCAGGTTGACACAAAAAATTAACCATCACAATACCAATTCTATATTTCCAAACCCAGCCTACTGTTGAAGGTTCAGTTTAGTATCACATTTTTCATGACTCAAGTATGAATAATATCCCTACCTTGATCACCTTTCATTCATGCACCCATAAAGCTCTGTTTCATGAATACAGATGGTGGATACCTTCAGTTCTGCTACTATGAGTCAGATGACCTGTATTTTAATTCCAGCCCTGCTTCTCTATATTTATGTGTTCATTTTTACCTTGGGTAGATTGCTTTACCTCTCTATGCCTCATTTTGCTCATCTGAAAATGGGATTAAAGAGTCGTGGGAAGGAGACAGTAAAAGAACATGCATGCATTCCCTAGTACAGCGCCTAGCACACAAAGCTACACACACACTTGCTACGTGGTGCTTTCTACTAACATTGAATAAGACTTCATGATTTAAAAGCATTTTTCTGGTATATTAGCTCAAAACACCCCTGTGAAACAGGTGGAACAAAATTCTATGTACATTTTACAAGTAAGGAAACAGGGTCTTAGAGAAAATGAACAACTTCACCTGGACTCTAGCAAAAATTAAAAGTAAAGCTGACTGCCAGCGTCATTTGTTTTTGAACCTGCATTTATTTACAGATAAATTACATTCACCTGAGCAGGACCTTTGTTCTTTAAGGAGTCCCTCTCACAGAAATGTTTTACATGTATAGAAGAAAAAGCATGGCCTCATGGACCTCATTGCCACTGTTCAGGAGACTAAAATAGGGGTGCAAGGAAGAAAGAAAGGTTTCACCTCTGGCTGTGAATTCCCCAGTGGGGGAGGAAATAATTGAAGAACTGTTTATGATAGAAAACTGTAATTAGGAGTAATGGGATGAAATTAAGGAAAGGGAAATAACAAGTTTATAATAAGGTTCCAGTATGAGGTACTCAAATTTAATTGTGTTTTTTAAGTAATGTCAGACTCCCAGATGCTGCAGCAATGAAGACTGTGTACAAATGGGTGCATAAATAAATGACTTTATAATCCACACAATCAAACTGGTGTGCCTTTTAAGCCAAGATGCCATTTTGCGACTGCACATTTAGAATAGGCACGGTAATATGCAAAAAAAAAAAAAAAATCTCCTTTTGAGTTGAAAATGCAACTGTTTCCTACTTCTCATAATTTACTATGAGGAATGGAAATATCTCTCCTCTTATACATACACATACACACACACACACAAAAGGCAAGTGTGTTTAGCTTATTAGATTTGCATATGTTGTGATGCTGCGATCCATTTTTGAGTTGAGCATCATACACGAGGAGGTTAATTTATCCAATAGAATGCCACAGTCTACCATTTCAAATGCATTGTTCAGATCGTTAGAGGCCTAAGGGGTGAAGGGAAAAAGATATTCATACTAATTTTTGTCTCCCACACTGCTACAGAGACATAGCTAATAAAGTCATTCAAAACTAGTGCTGCAGGAAATGTGGGAACTTGGAAAGGATGCCTTGCTTTTCTGTTACTGGCTTCTCGGTGGAATCAAATTATTTGTTCTTTGTTTTAAAGTCATTATTTTTCATTAGACAAGCTGCTGCGGTTATCCAAAAGTTAATAGCGGGAATATGTCTGGCTGACACAACAAATCCAGCCATAGTTCCAGTTATTAATGCCAATAACAATTTGGGGTACAATAAATGACTGTTCACTGTGGCATTTACCACTCACACAATAGCAAAGAACTCTGCTGGTGATCTGTCTTGTGAAAAGAGAAAACACACACATACATGCATGCACATGCACACCGAGTCCATAATAGTCTCTTGCTGATATATACTAAATACATCATGGCAACTAAATGGAATGTTGTAAGTGTAGGGTGTCAAAGTCTGATTCATGATATCAGAAGAGAAATTATGACACAAAGCACTAGTCTGGGAATTCAGAAGGCTTAAGGCAGCATTGACAATCATATTGTGCTCCTCCAGATGGTAAAGACATATGCAATGCTTGCAGAATTCTTTCAGCCTTTATACTTCCAGTGGGAATTGTGCTACTGGTCATTGGTCCCGATGCTAATGTGAGCCAACTCCAGGCTAGCTCTGGTTCTACATGTCCTAATAGGATTTTACATTTCTTAGAGATTTACGGGGTGCATCAGCATAGTAAGCTCTCAAAGGAGGTCTGTAATACATGGGCACATTTTTCCAAATTATTTGTGTATTGAATCCTTTCTGTCTGGGTTTTTTATCACTTTTTTTTCCTTGTGGGAGGGGGAGATTAGGTTTGTTTGTTTGTTTATTTATTTATTATTTTTCAGTGGAAGTACTGGGAACTAGACCTCATTCATGCTAAGCATGTACTCTACCACTGAACTATACCATCCTCTTTTTGTTTGATTTACTAATTAACATTCTGCATAACAGCATTTAATGAATATCAATTTGGAAACAAGGTCTTAATCTCCCTGCCCCCTTATATACACAAACACATGTGGAGAATTTTTGATTCAATAGAAATGCTGCTTCCCGTATTCATTCAACTGATGAGAATCAGATGCTCCAAAGGCTGGAGAATTATAACCACCTAAAAACCCTTCTGCTGTGCATCTTTTTACTGAAACACCACCCTGGGGAGTTTGCTGGACTGACTTAGATTGAGGTGGGAAGCCCCATGAAAAGACTGGCAGGACCGCCAGGCAGGGCCACTGCTTTCCCGCCGGCACCATATGGTTCCCTGGCCTGGAGGCGTTATCTTGCTTTTTGTGCTTCTGTAAAACAGATTGCTTCTGGGAGAACGGAACTTACCCCTAAGATTCTATTGGTTTCCAAAGCCCACTCCTGATTGGACTGTTTCTAACACCTCATTTGCATAAAGTTCACTCCAAATTGGTCCACTTCTAACACCTTATTTGCATACGATGTTGCAAAATGTTGCAAAGTCTTGACTAGTAACCTATAAAAGCCTGTGTAAACCTACAAACAGGGTCCAGAGCTTGGAGTGTTAACACCTCTGGGCCCGCTGGAATAATAAACCTGAGTTCTTCAACCCTCCGAATGTCGCTTGGTCTCTCACCAGGATCCAGGTTGCTGTAACACTATGCTGTAACAGTTTGCTGTAACATTTCTAAGGCCCCAGGGAGATTCCAACCATGCCAGTCCCTTGAGCCACCAGGGCAGCAGAGAAACTGCCTGGAGGTCGAGAACTCTGAAAGCGAACGAGGCGGGGCGCCACCCAACAGTATTTTGGGTTCTTCTTCACGGAGGTGATTCAGTACTCTGGGCAGCTGAACCCCGATCGGACTCAGTGGAGGGATGGACTAACTCACCAGGCAACGTGTCCAGACAAGGTAGGAGCCCCAGGAAGCATCCATATTCAGGTTATTTAGGTCCTGTCCCAGTAAACAGAAGAGGAGGTTGATCACCTCCTTCAGGCTTCCCTGTCCGAAGGTATTCCGGATGGGGAAATCAGGTCAGTCTTCCCATCTGACGGTATTCTGGATGGAAAGATCAGGTTTAGAATGCCCCGGAGAATTGGGAGGGAAATGTGCAATTAACCTCTGAGTGTTTGCATGCATGTGTGTGTGACCTGATTCGCTTGCACTTCAGGTTCAAGTCTGTAGCTCCATGGCATTCTGCTATGCAGTTCGAGTGAGTCCCAACCTGCGGTTCTGCTGTGACCTCATATGGCTCATGGCGGAATTGACCCCTAGGGGTATCCATCGAAATCAGCGGTTTATACTGACCCGCCAAAGCTAAGAGGCACCGTTGTCCCCGCGAGGGGAGTGGCCAGGCGGATGCAGCGAAAGCCCTCCCTTTGTCTCGTCTGCGACACCAGCACAGGGTGGCTACACAGGGAGGGAAAGGGACTAGAACAGCCTGTGAGTAAACGACCCTTGTGCCCTCAGGGACTAGGATGAGACTACTTTGAGGAAGTTTCAGATGCGACCGTGTCATCAGACCTCAAGTTATCCTGTCGTGACTAGTGAACCAGCCTCAGTACTGCCCCTTCTGTCTGATACTGAGACCTCAAGACCTGAGTCAGAGGGAGCCTCCCCAGGGCTGGCTGCGCCCTCTTTTGAGGCCCCCTTTTTGGTCCATTTGTTCTGCCACCAGCCCACATCCTGGCCCCGTGTTTTGTTGGTTCAGGTTATAGAGAAGACTTTGTGCGGGGACCCCTAGAACTCGTCCAGGCCCGGGAGAGCCTCAGGGATGCCTGCCGGACGTGGAACCCTGACTCACTGGAAGCATTTACAGCCAAGCAGATACTAGACCCAGTGAGACAAGAGGCTTTTTGGGAGCTCCACTGTTTCGAGGAGTGGAGGAAACAGAGATACGATGGTCACCATCCACAGCGCCAGAAGCAGACCCACGTCTATAGCCATAAAATCTGTCAAATAATAATGGGGGCCTCAAAGTCAAAGCTGACAGTTCTGGACTGCATGATTAAAAATTTCAAAAAGGGCCTCTCAGGAGACTATGGTATTAAATTGACACCAGGAAGATTGTGCACATTGTATGAGTTAAGAGTGGCCCACCTTTGGAGTGGGATGGCCTTCGGAAGGCACGCTTGACATGCCAACTGTCCGAGCTGTATACCAAGTAATTACTGGGACCCCAGGGCATCCCAACCAATTCCCATATATTGACTCTTGGCTGACAATTGCCCAATCTTGCCCCCGTGGGTCCAGTTCTGCACAAATGGTCAGGGACAGTGTAGGCCCAGACAGTGAAGGTGAAAAAGGAAGGTGCAACGAAACCAATCCTTCAGGGGTATCCTGAAGAAGAACCACTAATGCCCCCACCATATGGTCCTTCTGCTCCTACGGCTCCACCACAGCCGTCTCTATTGGATAGTCCATCTCTGTCTGAGTCCCCACCACCACAACCCCAGGCTCCAAGCCAGGAACCCATAGGGAGGAGACTCTGTTCGGCCCAACAGGACACCCAGCCAGTGGCCACCCTCTGGATGCCTCTCTGGGAGACCCAAGGGCCCCAACAAATAAACGATGATGGCTCCGTGCAGCCCGGCCACTCGATCCAATACTACCAGCCTTTCAGTAGGACAGACCTCCTGAACTGGTGACACCACACTCCGCCGTATTCAGAGAAACCTTAGGCCATGATTGACCTCCTAGAGTCCATCTTCTAGATCCACCAACTGACTTAGGACGACATCTGTCAGCTGCTCCTGACACTCTTCAATACAGAAAAAAGAAAGCGAATCCTGACAGAAACTAGAAAATGGCTACAAGAGCAGGCCCCGGAGGGAACCATGGATGCAGAGGGATGGGCCTGGAATGCAGCCTCAGAAACGAGGCCAAACTGGGACTTTAACACTCAAGCCAGACAAGAGGCTCTGCATGAATATTGGAGCGCCCTTCTGCATGGGTTGCGAGCCAGGGCAAAGAAGCCAACTACCATGTCCAAGACCATCACGGAGATCCAAAAGCCGGATGAGTCCCCCACGGACTTCTATGAGAGGCTGCACGAAGCTTTTCAGTTCTACACCGTTTGACCCTGAGGCCCCTGAAAACCAGCGAATGGTCAGTGCTGCTTTCGTGGCCCAGTCCTATGCCGACATCGGCCGAAAACTCCAAAAGCTGGAAGGTTTTGCTGGAATGAATTCCACTCAACTGCTGGAGGTGGCCAACAAGATCTTCATAAACAGACCACGAAGCCCAACGAGAAGCTGACAGACAGATGAAACAGAAAGCATCCCTGTTAGCAGTGACACTAGGGAGTCCTGACCCAAACCGGCATCCCATCCCACTGTGGAAAAGGGGCCCCATGCAAATGCCCCACTGAGGCAGGACCAATGTGCGTACTGCAAGGAGGTTGGTCACTGGAAAAATGAGTGCCCTCATCACGGAGAGGCAAAGAATCTACCACAGAGAAAACCCCCGGCCAGCAAAGTAAAGTACCGACCCGAGCCCCTCTGAGGGACCTCATCAGATTGGCAGGGTTGGACTCAGACTTGGGGACCGGGCTCCCTGCTCCTCGGCCCCCAGGAGTCCACAGTCAAGATGGTGGCGGGCCAACTGATGACATTTATGGTGGACACAGGTGCAGAACATTTGGTAGTGACCAAACCTGTGGCTCCCCTGACTGAGAAAAAGGCAATTATCATACGAGCCCCTGGGGACCAAGCTGCTCGCCCGTTTTGCTGTCCTCATTCATGCCAGCTGGGAGGACATCTGCTCACTCATGAGTTTCTATACCTGCCAGAATGTCCCATCCCCCTCTTGGGAAGAGACTTACTCCATAAACTGGGGGCTCAGATAACGTTCTCTCCTGGGAAACAAACACATCTGACTCTGAGAGGGAAGGAAGCTTTGTTCATGATGGTGACCGTACAACGAGAAGAAGAATGGTGCCTACACCAAACAGAAAGCGCTCAGACAAACCCTGACTCTCTGCGGGAGGAATTCCTCTCCATCTTGGCAGAAGGGGGACCTCCCGGACTGGCCCAAAACCATGCACCACTGGTAACAGATATATGACTGGGTGCAATCCCAGCCAGGCTGTGACAGTACCCCATACCCAGGGAAGCCAGCCTGGGAATTCTGAAGCACATCCAGCGTTTGCGTGATGAGGGAATTCTCACAGAGTGCCAATCTCCATGGAACAAGCCCCTTCTGCCTGTCAAAAAGGCGGAAGGAAAGGACTATAAGCCAGTGCAGGACTTCGAATAGTCAACAGTACTGCGACCACGATACACCCATGGTCCCGAACCCATACACTCTTCTGAGCCTCCAACCGGCCCAATCCAAGTGATTCACTTGCCTAGACCTCAAAGATGCTTTCTTCTGTCTCAGGCTGGCACTGGTCAGTCAACAAATATTCCTCCCATACTGGCAGGAAAACCTAGTTGACCTGGACTCGCCTACCACAGGGTTTAAAAACTCACCCACCCAGTTTGGGGAAGCACTGGCCACAGACTTGACTGCTTTCCTGGGAGACGCTTTAAACCTGCTACAGTATGTAGATGACCTGTTATTGAGCAGCTCTCATCTGCAGGACTGTTGGAAGGGAACTCAGGCCCTGTCAGCCCTGCTATCGGATGCTGGCTATAAGGTCTCTTGGAAAAAGGCACAGATTACTGTCAAATATCTCAGGTTCATTGTCTCGGGAGGGCACCAGGCTTTGGACCTGGAGGGGAAACAAGCCGTTTGTGCGATACCGTGGCCAGCACCAAGAGGGAGATCCGAGAATTCCTGGGGGGCAGCAGGGTTCTGCCAAATCTGGATCCCTGGTTTCTCAAACATAGCCAAGCCCTTGTATGAAGCCACCACGGGATGTGGGGAGGAACCCTTGGACTGGGGACCCAAGCAGGAAGAAGCATTCAATGAGACCAAAAGACTGCTGACCAGGGCCCCAGCACTGCGGCTACTAGGCATGACAAGAGAATTCAGCTTGTTCATCCATGAGAAGAACCATTCACCCCTAGGGGTCCTCACCCAAGCAATGGGGCCCTGGCAGTGGCCCATGGCCTATTTGTTAAAGCGTTTGGACCCAGTAGCTTCAGGGTGGCCACCATGCTTGTGAGCACTGGCTGTAACAGTAACCCTGGTCAAGGAAGCAGACAAGCTCACCCTTGGACAGACAGTCAGTGTGAAGGTTCCACACACAGTCACCACCCTGATGAACAGCCAGGGGCATCAATGGCTGATCAACCTAGAATGACACAGTACCAAGGGATCCTTTGTGAAAAAACCCCAGGATCTGCCTGGAGACGGTGTGAACCTTGAACCCAGCCACCTTCCTGCCTGAGGGAAAGGGCCCACCTGACCACGACTGTGATGAGGTAATAGAGGAAGTCTACTCAAGCAGGCCTGATCTGTCTGATATTCTACTCCAGAATCCTGAACTTGAACTTTTTACAGACAGGAGTAGCTACATGCAGGATGGACAACGCAAGGCAGGATATGCGGTGACCACGGCACACAAGATAATAAAGGCCGAACCCCTACCACAGGGCTGGTCGGCACAGAGGGCAGAAATATGGGCACTCATCCAGGTGTTGCGAGAGAGAAAACATTTACATAGACTCTAAGTACGCCTTCACCACCCTACATATACATGGTGCCATATATAAAGAAAGGGGTCTGTTAACAGCCGGGGAAAAGAGATCAGAAATAAAGATGAGGTATTACAACTGTTAGAGGCAGTTTGGGAGCCCACAGAGGTACTGATCATCCACTGCAAGGGACACCAGAAGGGAGATGACCCCGTAAGCAGAGGAAACCGACGAGCAGATCAGGCTGCGCGAGAAGCGGCAAGTCAGTCAGGCCACACCAGAGATCCTGGGACCATCGCAGAGGTTCTGCTAGCACCCGAACTACCACCACCTCCGAGACACAGCTGAGAGGAAAACTCAGGGGCCAAAACTGAAGGAGGAACCAAAGGAAAGGAAGGATGGTGGGTGATGTCTGACAAGTGGATATACATACCTGAACAATTAGCCCACCATGTGGTCCTCCAGCAACATGAGCTCATCCACCCGGGAAAGACTGCCTTAGAGGCCCTGCTGGATGGTACTATCTGAATGCTCAGCTTCCATCCCTTTGTGCCTCAGTTTCGCTGTGCTGCCTCGTGTGTGCCCAGAACAATGTGAAACAGGGGCCAACTAGGCCCAGGGCAATCCAGCGCTGTGGCCAGGCTCCTTTTGAAGATATGGAAGTGAATTTCACGGAAATAGGGCCTAGCAGAAGATACAAATACTTGCTGATTTTTGTCTGCACCTTTTCAGGGTGGGTAGAAGCATATCCGACATAGACTGAAAAGGTGAGAGAAGTAACAAAGGCCCTACTCAGAGACATTACTCCCAGGTTTGGGATCAGAGTCAGACAGCGGACCTGCCTTTGTGGCGGAGATAGTGCAACAAGTGGAAAAAGCGCTAAACATCCACTGGAGTCTCCATGCGGCCAACAGGCCCCAGAGCTCAGGGAAAGCAGAGTGCATGCACCGAACCCTAAAGCAGGTCACGGCCAAACTCAGTCAGGAAACCCAGCTACCTTGGACTGACATTTTGCCTCTGCCTCTCTTGCGGGGACACAGTGCCCCTCCGCCCAAGGTAGGGTTCTCCCATTTTGAAACCCTATATGGGAGACCCCCTCCCCTAATTAGACTAGGAGAAGGTATTAGGGAAGTGGGAAGCTTAGAACTTCATAAGCAAATGCAGGGACCTCAGAAAGACTAAGTGGGAAGTCCATAGGTGGGGAACTGACAGGATCCCAGTCTCACTGGGAACAGTGTTACACCCATACAAACCTGGGGACCAAGTCTGGGTAAAGGATTGGAAAAAGAAGTCCCTCTAACCCACTTGGAAGGGCCCCTACCCAGTTATATTAACCACCCCAACAGCTCTCAAAGTTGCAGGTATCACCCCATGGATTCATCACACCAGAGTAAAGAGAGCAGCGCCACTGCCAGATGAGGATGTCTGTAGAGTTGACCAGGTTCCCGGAGAGCCACTTAAAATCAGGATCCAGAAACGCCCGCGTCACCTGCCAGAGAGCACCGAGCCTTGCTCTAGCCACACCCGGAGGCTGGCTAGTCAATGCACGGAGGAAGCATGAGGATTTGCCTATCAAGATATAAATGAATTCGCTCTGCCACCCTTATTTCATTTTACTTATCAGTGTTGTTGCTGTATTGCTAGTTCTAGGACTGGCGGCCACCGCACCCCAGGATTGGAACACAGGCCAGAGACTAATACTAGCTGTATTCTCTCTATAGTGGGAAGCCTAATGGTCATTCAATGTCTGCTATAGTAACCATATCTCCCTGTTAGGAAGAATGAAACCCCAAACCCTTTTGCTGCTTGTAAAGTAGTTGCTGACATATCTCTTTCAATGACGGGGGCTCCAATGGGACCCATTCACCAATTTGCATCTGGCGGGAACCTTTTCCCCAGGCAAAAGCCCCGGCCCACAAGTGAAGGGCCCTTCTGTAGACCTGGGGTGGACTGGGTAAGAAAAAATAGACCTAGGCCCACACTACGGCCTTATAACCTGGACCCCAAATTAAGCCACTTACTGAGCAAAGTTCATCACCTTCTTAATGCTACTAACCCCCAATTAGCAAGTGATTGCTGGATCTGCCTGCGTCCCGGCCCCCTCCAGCATGTAGCCACCCTGTTAGGTCTCGCAAATCTAACCAAGTTTAATGGCCGCCCTGGGTGGTCCCCGGACTCTGCAGATGGAAGCCCCAAGTCAGTCAACGTACAATTGGCCCATACAGCTCCTGACTGCATCTACACCCCAGGGACAAAACATTCTGTGGGAAATCTGGCCACCACCCAGTATGCCCAAAACCATAACTGCACAGCTGTTGATGGCTGTATGTCTGCCCAACCCTGGTGCACACTGAGCCCAGGAACCTTTTTGTATGCAGAACGCATGCCTACCAGTGCCTGCCAGTCAAGTGGACAGGCACTTGCACATTGGCCCTCCTTACCCCTCAGATGGACATAATACCTAACAACCAAAGCCTCCCCACACCCCTGATGGCCCGTACTCGATCAAAAAGGGCCATCTAACTAATACCACTACTCATTGGTCTGGGAATAGCAACTGGAGTGGGCACAGGAATAGGAGGAATAGCCTCATCATCCTATTAGTACCAGCAGTTATCTGTTGAGGTCACTGAAGACTTAAAACAAGTGGCTGAGTCCTTAATGGCTCTACAAAACCAGCTGGACTCCCTAGCAGCAGTAGTCCTACAGAACAGGATGGGTTTAGAGCTGCTCACTGCCAAAAAGGGGGGACTCTGTCTCTTCCTAAATGAGGAATGCTGTTTCTATGTAAATCAATCAGAGGTCGTCAGAAATACGGTCCAACAACTGTGAGATCGAACTGAATGCAGAAACCAGGAATTAGCAAATTCCCGGGCACAATGGGATAACCTCTGGAGTTGGGCCTCCTGGCTCCTCCCCCTAGCAGGCCCTCTCCTTATGATCCTTCTAGCACTATTGTCTGGTCCTTGCATCCTTACTTTCTTTACTCATTTTATCAGTTCACGAATAGAGTCAATCAAGCTACAACTACTGGTTACTCAGTGCAAGCTCCTGGACCAGGAAGGGCCTGATGGTGAGTAAGGGGCACCACTCTTAAGGTTGAAGCTCACTTCAGATGTTATAGAGAGCATCAAAAGGGGGCAATGAGGTGGGAAGCCCCATGAAAAGACTGGCAGGACCCCTAGATAGGGCAACTGCTTTCCTGCCGGTGCCGTCCAGCTCCCTGGCCTGGCAGCATTACCTTGCTTTTTGTGCTTCTGTAAAATGGCTTGCTTCTAGGAGAAAGGAACTTACCCCTAAGATTCTATTGGTTCCCAAAGCTCATTCCTGATTGCTCCATTTCTAACACCTTATTTGCATAGAATGTTGCAAAATGTTGCAAAGTCTTCACTAGTAACCCATAAAAGCCTGTGTAAACCTACAACCGGGGTCCAGAGCTTGGAGCGTTAACTCCTCTGGGCCCGCCAGCATAATAAACCTGAGTTCTCCAACCCTCCGAGGGTCACTAGATCTCTCACCAGGATCCAGGTTACTGTAACGCTCTGCTGTAACACTATGCTGTAACACTTTGCACAAGGTCTTTAGGGTTTCTCTTCTCATCTGTCCTAGAAAACTTCTATTAACTAATGAATTTACAAACTCTATCAGTGTTGGGTCTTTATCTCTCTTTACCATAAGAGACTTCATGTATCATTACAACCAGGGTGGCGAATATGACAAATACAAAGCTTCTTGAGAGCAGCAGTCATTTGCCGTACCACCAGAGGTAGCCTTATGCCTCTAACAAGGTCAAGGCTTACTAATTGTGCCTAAATTAAACAAAAAACACCAGGACTTTTCACAAATCTGTTAAGTGGGCTACAATTGTGACCAAAGATTTTTCTGATCAATGTTTTCAAGGCTTATCACTGTTCTCCCATTCCTAATCACGTCTTGCTCATCATCAATAAGCATTTATTCAGCAGCCTCATGCACAGATGAGTGCTTCACAGGGCAGGTTTAACTGACTGATTTCTTGCCCTTTCAGACCAACGTGTCAATGTATTTTCCTGGTAAGAGCACATAACTTAATTCACTTAGTAAAGTGTGACAAATTGCTATCATAGCTCTTGTATACCTTTACATAGTTGGTAGTCTGTTGCCTCTCCTACCCTATAAGGTTCCCAGGCAGATCAGCACTTATTCAATACAGACTAAAAACATCCATTAAACCAGATTGTTCAAAGCATGGCTTAGCCGTTTTCATTTTCTGGCTAACCAGAAGTTGCACTCCTCTCTGCTGGCCTGCTTTCTTGGAGACTGGATGGCTCCCTGAGTCATCATACTATGCATCAGTTCTGTGCTGTTAGAGATGGAGAGTCATAGGCTCTCGGATGTCAGGAGTGAGAGGATCTTAGAAATTATCTAGTAGTAGTTGCAGTATCAGTGGTAACATGGTCACACTTTCACTTCCTTACCTTCACATAAGCTTGTTAAATTAGGAAGTACCTTCACATTATTCTTCTCATCATTTCAACCAACCCATGAGACTGGAAAAAATAGATACAAGGAGACACGGTGATTTGCTCAGGATCATGTAACACCAGGACATGGCACAGATCTTTGTTCTTTGAGTCTAGCATTATCTCTCTATTGTCTGAAGAAGGAGAAAAAGGGGGAGAAGGAGGAAGGGAAGGACAAATAGAAAGACAGTGGAGATAAGAGAAAAAAAGATTAAAGGAGAGAAGTACTTGATACAAAGTATGTGCTTAACAGATATTTTTGAATGAATAATAATCATTATTGTATGCATAGAAACTCTTTGTACTCTAGTTTCCCCACATTTAAAATTGATAATATCTTTTAACATATGTTATTGTGAAGATTAAATGAATAAATATCCAAAAATTAACGTGTATGTGTGTATTTATAGGTATCTTACAATAGTGCTTGATACATAATGTCAATCATTACTAAACACATAGTACTTTACAGGTTACAAAAATTTTGAAGATATTATCCCAATTAATCTTCTGAATAATTATTTGAAATCAGTGATTATATCCTCATTTTATAGATGATCAAATTGAAACACTGAGTTTAAGTGACAGTATCCAGGTTGTAGTACCTGGATACCAGTCCACCCTACAACTGCCCCCTTTAATTAGCCACAAATAGAGTGAAGACTTCACAGCACAAATGGATGGGTCCATGATCACAGTTAATTTAGGTGCAGAATGTTAACCTATATGTATGCCATCCCCAGGATACAACCTAGATACTGGTAACACCTTATTTTTGTCTTTAACTATCTTAATTATCAACTTGTTATCTTGAGATTTGTCTCTTTTTCTTGATTAGAATAGTTCAGAAAGAAAAAAAATAAGCAACTAAATGAATGATCTGATTAATTAAATTCTAGCTAAGATTTTACTTTCTAGTCGTACCTTCATAATAGAACATTTTATAAACACTAACAGTAAGAAGAAGACATACTGGGAAGGAACAGGTCAACCAGTTTGAGTCTTCATTGCATTTGTACTCATTCCCAATCTGGAGCTCTGACTCTTTTTTATTCCTTTCCCTTTCTCTATTTTGTTGCTTTAAAAATACCAATATACCCTCTCAAGCCAGTTTGATCATAACCCAAGCTAATTCTTACCAAGAGGGAACAAAAAGAGCTATAATTCCCAATGTCTCTATTAGTGCAAGCTTAAATTAAGCCATAGCAGAAGACATGCCTCTTGCATATTCTGTGCTGGATGGCTTGATCATGTGTGCTATGCTGAGTGGTCCCTTTTCCTTTAGTTAGGAAGCACTTCCCACTGGAAATTTGCTCATTGGTTAGAATCCTCACTAAATTGGATAGAATATAATGTGATCACAGTGTCATTATAGGTAACTTAAACTGGAATAGATGAATTATTTTTTCACTCCAGAACTATGGCCAAGATGGTCGAGTAAAAAGACCCTGAACTCACTTCCTCTCATGAGCACACCACAATCACAGCTATCTGCAGAACAACCATCGATGTAAAGAACTGGAACCTAACAGAAAAGATCTTCTACAGCTAAAGACACAAAGAAAGAACCACAATGAGACTAGTAGAAGGGGCATACTTGCAATATAATTAAATCCCATAGCCCCCAGATGGGTGACACACAAATGGGGGAAAAATTATACTTCACAGGTTCTCCAGTGTTCATAGGGGCACTATGTCAACAGGCAAGACATAGAAGCAACCTAAACGTCCATCAACAGATGACTAGATAAAGAAGATGTGATATACACAACACACACACACACACACACACACACACACACAAATGGACTATTACTCAGCCATAAAAAAGAATGAAATAATGCCATTTGCAGCAACATGGGGGGACCTAGAGATTATCATACTAAGTGAAGTATGACAGACAAAAACAAGTATTATGTAATATCACTAATATGTGTAATCTAAAAAAATGATACAAATGAACGTATTTATAAAACAGAAACAGATGCACAGACATAGAAAACAAACCTATGGTTGCCAAAGCAGAAAGGAGGGAAGGATGAATTTGTAATTTGGGATTAACAGATACACCCTACTGTATATAAACAACAAAGACCTATTGTATAGCACAGGGAACTATATTCAATATCTTGTAATAACCTATAATGGAAAGAATCTGAAAAAGAATACATACTTATGTGTGTTTTATATATATATATATATATATATATATATATAAAAGATTTAGTTTTATATATATATAAAACTGTACACCCAAAACATTGTAAATCAACTATATTTCAATAAAAATATTTAAATTGAAAACATTTAAGTAAAAAAATTTTTTTGATTCTGTTTACTGACATCTTTATCCCCTGAAAATTTTGATTAAAGCATTTGAGTCTCAGTTTCTCTACCCAAAAACTGGGATAGTAATATTTACCTCCAGGGTTGTTTGGAGAATGAAACAAATCCACACATTAATAATACTCTGTCAACTTAAAATACTGTTATTAGTGAGTAGTTGCTGAATGTTGAGTAGGTATTTTTGATAGTGAGCTGTTTGGCATAAGTTAATTCTAATCTTTCACTTTCAAAATCCCCAGAGCCTGGATCACCCCAGTGAACTTGCTACTAAAGGTTAGCAACTTCATTATCAAGGCCTGAAAGGGGCAATGCTTTGAAGGATTTGGGGATTCTTTGTTTAACCTTGCAGTAAGATTAAGACCAAGCTCTCCCAAGTTGGTTCTCATCCCTGTCAACATCTCTGCCTTTGTCTCTCTGTTAATTTTGTCCTGCTGGTCTGGACTAATACTACAAGGCATTTAGCTGTGTTAATTAAAAATACCAGGCAAGCAAGATGCTTAAGAAGGTTGCTGCCAAAGGCAGTCTCCAGTTTTAAAAATCCAGATTGATTTAAGAGTTTTTAACCAACTGCTCTATAAATTTCCTAGCCAACTGCTTGGTACTGTGGAACAGTAAGTGGGGGCTGAAGGCCCAGTGGTTAACAGGATCTCTGCCATATGAAAGAAACACAGGGAGGAGAGTGAGAATTAAGCTTAATGTTCTCGGGGCAGTGAGAGATGATCTGGGAGAAGACTGGCAATGAAGGAAAATCAAGAGTATTATTTCAGAGCCAGTTGTAGAAAGGTTGGCTGTTATAACTTACAGTGGTCAGAAGGGAACTTTGCAAGGTGCTGGGGCAGTTCTAAGCAGATTGCAAAGTTTCAGTAGGCAAGGCTAGTTGCTAGAGACATAGATCTGAGGGCATTTCCTGACAATGAAGAGTGTTTATTTACTGAAGTCATGCTTGTAAGCTATTGGAAAAGGAATGGAATCTGGGGCTCTGTGGTTTCCAATCTAGAGAAAATAACCAACTTCAGAGACCATCAGAGCAGCTGGTCATTCCATACAGTGCCCCATGGTCCAGACAATGGACCATGGTGAGAGTCCCAACCATGAGCAAGGTACATTCTGAGACCTCTGGAAGCATAAGGTAACTTCGTGGTTCCAAACAATCTGTCCATAACAAGACTATATCCAGTAAGGGGATAATAAGACAGCAGGATCCAGTCCCTTTCTCCCAAACCCCCAAATGGGATGCATTAGGCAGGGCATCAGGGCCTCAGCAGAGCTGGACTGGATTTAAAGATACTTTTGAATGTTCTCAAACATATGAAACTTACTCTTTGTGTTTTAGAATTACAATCTAGACTCTGTCAACTTTCTCAACACTTGCAGTCATGAGGTCTCAGGCTAATAAAATGCATGCTAATAAAATACTAATAAAATGCAGACTTTACTGGGCTCCAGAAGCACTTATGAAGTTCAATTAAAATACAGACCCCTAGGCTTCAGTACAGATCTATTGAACCAGAATCGACAAAAGTAGTGTCCAAATGTCCACATTTTTAAGAAGTACCATGGGTGATTTTGATACTAACTCAAGGTTGGGAAACACAGTGTTTATAGGTTTTTATTCCTTATGGAATAATGTAAAAAGAATTAAGTGTGGTGGGTCCACATGGGAGCCTAGGAGTATAATGGTCCTAGCTTTATCATTCATTAGTTGTGAACCTTGGCAAGTTATTTAACTTTTCTTAAGTTGAAGTATAATTGGCCTATGATACTGTGATGGTTTCAGGTATAAAACTTAGTAATTCAGTATTTTTATACATCATACTCCATACAAAGTTATTGCAAAATATTTACTATATTCCCTGTACTATACCTCATTGTAACTTATTTTATACCTAGTAGTTTATACCTCTGAATCCCCTTCATCTATCTTGCCATTCTCCCCCACCCCATGGGAACAACTGGTTTGTTCTCTGTCTGAGTCTATTTGGTTTTGTTATATTTATTCATTTGCTTTATCTTTTAGACTCCACATGTAAGTGAAATCATACTGTACTTGTCTTTCTTTTTCTGACTTATTTCACTAAGCGTAATACTCTCCAGGTCTATCCATGTAGTCAAAAATGACAAGATTTCATTATATTTTATGGTTGAGTAATATTCCACTGTACATACATACTAGGACTTCATTATTCATTCATCAGTCAATGATGGTGAAGCGTGGTGCCTATGCTTTCTTCTAGAAGTTTTATGGTTTGAAGTCTTACATTCAGGTCTTTAATCAATCCTGAGTTTACTTTTCTATAGGGTGTGAGAAATGTTCCAGTTTCATTCTTTTACATGAAGCTGTTCAGCTTTCCCAATACCACTTATTGAAGGGACTGTCTTTTCTCTATTGTATATTCTTGTCTCCTTTGCCATAGGTTAACTGACCTTACACGTGTAGGTTTATTTCTGGCTATCTTGTTCCATTTACTTACGTGTCGGTTTTTGTGCTAGTACCATATTGTTTTGCACACTATAGCTTTATAGTGTAGTCTGAACTCAGGGGGCATAATACCTCCAGCTTTGTTCCTTTCTTCTCAGGATTGCTTTGGCTGTTTGGAGTCTTTGGTGGTTCCACACAAATTTTAGGATTATTTCTTCTAGATCTGTGAAAAATATCATGGGTATTTTGACAGGGATTGCATTAAATCTGTAGATTGCTTTGGGTAGGATGGACATTTTAACAATATTATTCTTCCAATCCATGAACAGAGAATACCTCTCCATGTATATTTATTGTCTTCAGTATTCTTCATCAGTGTCTTTCAGTTTTCATACTACACGTCTTTCACCTTGGCTAAATTTATTCCTAGATATTTGCTTACTTTTGATTCAGTTGTAAATGGGATTGTTTTCTTTATTTCGCTTTCTGATATTTTGTTATTTGTGTATAAACATGTAGCAAATTTCTGCATATTAATTGTGTGTCCTGAAAATTTACAGCATTCATTTATTGGTTCTAATAGTTTTTGATGGACTCTCTAGGGTTTTCTATATAAAGTATTATGTCACCTGTAAAGATTAATAATTAGACTTCTTCCCTTCCAATTTAGGTGCTTTTTATTTCTTTTTATTGTCTGACTTCTGTGGCTTGGACTTCTGCACTACGTTAAGCAGATGTGGTGAGAGTGGGCATCCTTTTCTTGATCTTGATCTGAGAGGAAAATCTTTCAGCTTTTCACTACTGAGTATGATGTTAGCTGTCGGTTTGTCATGAATGGCCTTTATTATGTTGAGGTATGTTCCCTCTTTATCAACTCTTTTGAGAGTTTTTATTGTGAATGGACATTGAATTTTGTCAAACACTTTTTCTGAATCTGTTGAGATGGTTTTGTGATTTTTATCCCTTGCTTGTTAAGGTGTATCACGTTGATTGATGTGCAGATATTGAAAAATATTTACATCCCTGGAATAAGTCCCACTTGATCACGATATATGACTTTTTCTATGTATTGCTGAATTTCATTTGCTAACATTTTGCTGAGGGTTTTTGCATCTATTCTCATCAGGAATATTGCCTTGTAAGTTCTTTTTTGCAGTGCCTTCGTCAGGTTTTGGTTCAGGTAATGCCGGCCCTGTAGAATGAGATTGCAAATGTTCCCTCCTCTTCAATTTTTGGAATAGTTTGAGAGGGATAGGTGTTAACTTCTCTTTAAATCCTTGGTAGAATTCCCTTGTGAAGCCATCTGACTCTGGACTTCAGTTTGTTAGAAGTTTTTTGACAACTGGCTCAATTTCATTACTAGTAATTAGTCTGTTCAGATTTCGTATTTTTTTTTCCTAATTTAGTCATAGAAGATTATACATTTGTAGGAACTTATCAATTTCTCCTAGGTTGTGCAATTTGTTGGCATGTAAGTGTTTGCAGTATTCCCTTGTGATTGTATTTTGTGGTATAAGCTGTAACTTCTCTTTCATTTATAATTTTGTTTATTTGGGCCCTGTCTCTTTTTTTTTTCTTAATGAGCTTGACTAAAAGTTTATCAATTTTGTTTAGCTTTTCAAAAAACTAGCTCTTATTTTTATTGATCTTTTCTACTGGCTTTTTTTGGAGGATCTCTATTTTATTTATTTCCACTCTGATCTTTATTATTCCCTACCTTCTGCTGACTTTGGGCTTTGTTCTTCTTTTTCTAGTTCCTTTAGGTGTAAGGATAGATTTCTATTTGACGTTTTTCTTGTTTCTTGGAAGGTCAGTTTAGTGGTGATGAACTCTTAGTTTTTGCTTGTTCAGGAAGTTTTCAGCCACAATTTCATCAAATATATTTTCAGTTCTTTTCTCTCTCTTTTCCTTGTAGGACCCTATAATGCAAATGTTAGTACGAATGATATTGCCCCAAGAGTCCCTTAAACTTTTGTCATTTTTCTTTTTCCTTTGCTGTTCTGATTGGGTGATTTCCACTATTCTCTCAGGTCACTTATGTATTCTCCTGCATCATCTAATCTGCTGTTAATTCTTTCTAGTGTATTTTTCATTTCAGTTATTGCATTCTTAACCTCTGATTTATTCTTTTTTATATTTTATAGTTCTTTGTTGAAGGTCTCACTGTATTCCTCTATTCTCTTCCTGAATTCAATCAGAATTTTTATGACTATTGCTTTGAACTCTTTATCAGGTAAGTTAGTTATATCTGTTTCATATTCCTCTGCCTTTTCTCTCTCTCTCTTTTTTTCAACTCTCTGTGAAATTAGGTGACCAGTTACCTACTTCAGCCTTGAAGGTATGTGCTTGTATAGGAGTGTTCCTATGCAATCTGCCTGTGCCAGGTAGCTTTGTGGGAGAGCTGGATCCAAAGTGAGCATGAGCTGCCTTTTCTCCTGGGATGTGTTAGAGGTCACGACCTCTGTGCTGGATAGTGCTGGGGCCACACACGCTAGAGCTGGAACCCAGGGCAAACCAGTACGTTTCCCAGGTGTGATGGCAATTGCCACCTTGGCCAGGGGCAAGGCTGGGGCCTATAGGGCTGAGCAAGCTCAGCTTGCTTCTTCCCTGCTTAATGGCAGTCTCTGCCTTGGCTAGGGGGCAGGGCCAGGACCCAGGTGGCTGGAGTAGGGTTGTGGCATGAGCCTTGGCTTCTCCCAAGGTGCAATGGTAGTTGCTGCCTTTACTGGGAGTAAGGCTGGGGCTAGACCCGGTGTGATCTGGGAGGCATGCTGGGGAGTCCTGGCACCCTGGCCAGAACACCAGGCAGTTTTCAATCTGCTGCCTCTGTGCTGGGACTGGGAGCAAGCAAGTCTGTGCATGCATTTGAAGAGTGGAGTCCCAGTTTCCTACAGCCCTCCAGCAAGCCCTACTAGTTTTCCAACCAACCAAAGAGGCTCATCTTTCTAGTGCCAGACCCCAGGGCTGGGGGGCCCAATGTGGAGCTCAAGCCCCTCACATTTGAGGGAAAATGCCAGAGCCTCTGAGATCCCACTCCTCTTTTGGGTTACCCAACAGAGGTGTGAATCCTGACTAGATCACTTCCCCCTTCTACCAAACTCCACGAGGTTCTTTCTTTGTAACTTTGGTTGAGGAAGAGCCATTCTGCTAGTCTTCAAGTCATTTTCAGAGGGAGATGCTTTACATCAAGTTGCAGTTTTGATGAGTTCTTTGAGGGAGGTGAGTTCAGGGTCTTCCTACTCTTGACAACTTGATGCCATTCCTATTAATCTTTTTTTTTTTTTTTTACATTTTTCTATCCAGTTATAGTCATTTTACAATGTTGTGTCAAATTCCAGTGTAGAGCACAATTTTTCAGTTATACGTGAACATACATATATTCATTGTCACATTTTTTTCTCTGTGAGCTACCACAAGATCTTGTACACACTTCCCTGTGCTATACAGTATAATCTTGTTTATTTATTCTGCATATGCCTGTCAGTATCTACAAATTTTGAAATCCCAGTCTTTTGATTCCTCAAATGAAAATGGAGATGATGACAGTAACTCCACATAACAATTATATGTACATTATTAAAGTAGTTCACATATGCTGAAAGCTTAGTCCAATGTCTGGCAGATACCAGCACTATATAAGTGGAGGTATTACTTGCTAATGTAGTATTTGATCTTTGTTCTCTTTAGGACACAGTCAATGCAAACACCCGTAAGGAATGTAAAAATGTTGAAAAGAGGCAGAATGTAACCTTGGAAAGAATAAAGGAAGTCTGGATTCTAGTTCCCACTCTGCTACTCTCTCATCTTAAGTAAGAAATTTAAACTCTAACCTTTAATTTCTTCATTAGTAAATTGTCTCATTAAACTATAATGTGATCTAAATACAGTGATGTTCTGATTTTGAATGGCCCAACTAGCGAATGCTTTTACATTTCTAAAGCATTGTTTAAAAAAAAAAAAAAGTAACAGATTACAGATGGCCCATAAAGCTTAATATATTCACCGTGCTTTATGTCTGTGTTTTTAAAGAAAACATTTGGTGATCTCTGGACCTAGAGCTGCATTTCTCAAACTTTAATGCACGTGTAAATCATCTGGAGATCTCTTTGAGATGCATTTGCATTCAGCAGGTCTGGGGTTGGGCCTGGGAGTCTGCATCCCTAACATGCTGCTAGATGATGCTGATGCTGCTCGCTCACTCAGGGACCACATGTTGTGTACCAAAGGCTGTGCTATTTGGTTTATTGGTATGTGGCAGGGACTGGGCTCTTCCCAGCTCAGGTGATCATAATGTAAGCAAGGGCCTAGAACCACTGATCTTCACAGGAGCATCCGAGCCCAAGCAGTCCAGTCAGCAGTCTCTGGGAAACAGAGTCAAGAAAAAAGAATCAAGTCTCTGGGAATATGATTCAAGACAGATGAGATCTTCTACTAGAAATGAAGAGGATGGAAGGAAAACAAAACAAAACAAAAGAGAGGTTTGGCTGTTAATAGCCCATGCATTAAATGCAGCTGTTTAGTTTCTGAATTTTGATGACCAAGGACTTTTAAGTTCCTATCTGTTCCTTGTTTTAATAGCTTTGGTTGTTTACCACTTTTTTTTTTTCTTTTGAGGTCCACTTTTTGGATTTAACATCTTGTGCTTTCCTGGACCTCTGGTACCTGCCTGTGTTCTTTGCATTGTCTTGACTGCGGTTTGCCTGAATTGAATAACTGTCAGCTTTTGTTGAACTTAATTCATGACCCTTATCCCCAAACTGAAAATATGGAATGATGACATCTTAGCTGTAAGAGCTAGAAAAGAATCCAAAAGATTACATCATATTAGTAACGTGCAAAACAATCTTTACTTCTATTTCTATTCTGCCCCCCACTTTCCCTCTTCTGTAGCCATACATTATAGCGTAAAACAAACTAATATAATTAGCACTTAATTGTATCAACTGACAGATCAATTATATCTCTAGTGTCAATCCGATGAATAAAATTATTGACAGTAAAAATAAAAACCCACCTTCTGCTTTAGTACTCAAGAGAAAAAAATTTTAAAGTGTCAGCTGTAATATATCACATGCTGATGTATTTGCCAAAGCTTTTCTGTATAACTTGGCATTAGTAGTTGAAAACTATTTCGATAGGGTCTTGAGGACTGCTGGCAATTTTACAGAAGTGGAACTATTCTGGAATTCTGTGATTTCAGGCATTTACTTTCATGGCACTTTGATTGACCACGTTAAGGCTGACATGAAACATAATGTCACCAGCCTAAAGAATTTGAAAACCGTGACAAAGACCAGGCAAACAGAGACATAACCTTTCACTGTGGTGGCTGGGAAGAAACACAATATAATAGAGGTGACCCTTAGGCACTGTAAAAGGAGATGCCAGGGGGTTAACAGTAAGAAAAATAATTTGATTTAAGCTCCAAGCCTCAGAGCCATGTTTAACCCAAGAACTATCAGCTGGGGTGAGGGACGACAGCACAGATGGAGGTAGTGTGGCTTTGAAGCAAATGGATCAGTGGCCCAGGCCTCTCAAAGCCAGCTTTTAATATATGGCCAGTAAACAATTTGTTTTAGTTCCTTGAGCATCCCTCTATAGTACCTGCTAATTCATATATACCACAAACCAAGTTGAAACTCCAGTAAAAGTGATCACTGGCCACAGATTGTCTTTGTCTATCATTAGACAAAGACGATGGTCTCTGTTCACTGGGTGAAGGTTGTTTTGTTTTTGCTTTTGTTTTTGGTTTTTTGAGTAAATGGATAGATGGTCCAAGCTCATGTCTAGTGTACTCAAAGGCCATTCCACCATTCCAAAATAACGTTGAATTGTTAATATGCTATATGGAATGGGTCTACTGTCAACACAAACATGATATATTGTCAACACAGACGTGATGCCTTACAAGTGAAAAAAGAAAAAAGATAAACAAAAACAGCAAATCCATCAAAAGCCTATGCTTGTAGTGTGAGCCTTGACAGTTGGGTTTTCTTTTTGCTATGCAAGTGTCCTGACTTAAGCTTTGATTGTCAACGTATCTACTTCAAAGAGGCATCCACTTCAAATACAGCTAATAAACACATTACCAGCCATGCCACTAGATAAAAAGCAAGTTCCCACCACCCCACCCTCCAAGGTCCCTTGTTTTAGATCTTGATTGGTTTCCATAACTGACCATTTGGGCCCCTTGCTTTAAATTCACCAATAAAGAGAAACCCTAGGCCCCCACCCTTGACCCCAATAAGAGCAGAGCCCCAGGTTCTCTCCCTCTCTTTCTCTCTCCTCACAACCTTGCTGTATGACCCCAGCTGCACCATATAATCCAGGACCTGTAAGTAATAAACCTTTTTTTTTCAAGATTGCCTGATGGTTCTTGCTGAGGGTGTCTTAGTAAGAATCATAATAAGAACCACAAGGACCAGTCTAGGCACAACACTGGTTATTGACAGGCTGAGACTGGCATGAAGCAGAGATGTTTGGGCTTAGAGAACTTAACTTATGGTTTAGAAAAGAAAAAAAAAATCAGGGCAGATTTGGGAAAGCTCTAGTGTTTTTGTTTTATGCTTTTGTTTTCAATCTTGATAATTTACTGTTGGCAAAACTCCTTTGAATAGTCTCAAAATTTGGCTTTATAGATAAACAGCACTCACTGGTAATTTTTCAGTTAAGTATGATCATATTTGTAAAAACTAGTGAGCAAGTGTGTTTGTACTTGTGTCTAAAGTTAAGATTTGCCTTTAATGGATCATAACCAATTAGAGAAGTCACATGTGCTTTCAAGAGTACAATAAGCAGAATTTAAACCTTAACTTTAAAAGAATCCATTTATTATAAAAAAAAATTAGACTGCTGAGAATACACACTTGCCCTATAACGTGAGGTCTTCATACTTGATCTTTGTGAACTTCAACGTAGGAACGTAATATGTACCTCACTGTGCGATACTGAGGCTTAAATTGGAATTCCCCGTTTCCTGGCTTCAAAAACACATCCCATTTTAAGCAAGGTTCATTATACACAGCATACACATTTATTGGGTTCTGTCTGGCTCTGTGCAGAGTGGAATTTGGAGAAGCCAGTGGGACTTGGTCAGTATTTATGGAGGTAACTTTCCCACCTTCTGAAAGTCTACTGCCCACAACTCTGGTCACCCTGAGAGCAACTCCAGTTAGCAGGTAGAGGACAATATCAGCTGCCCTAGAGGTGGAGTTGGAAGAGGAGCAGGATGAGAGTGCAGTTCTATACTTCATCCAAGGAAGAAAGAAAAAAAGGTTTCTCTTATGCCAGCAAATACAACTTCTGTCATTTAATTTTCCTGTGCCTCAATTTCCTCCTCTATAAAATAGGCATGATGATAATGTCTTCCTCACAGATAAGTTATGACAATTAAATGAGTTAACATAGGCTACGCAAGCAGAACAATTCCTGGGACACAGCTGAGTGCTATGTGATGTGAGCAACTTCTATTAAAATACTCGATCACAAAATGGATCTCTAATGATAATGATCACCTTCCCTTCTACAGTTACTTCTTTCTTTTGGATAAAATAAAGGAAACTTGAATAAGCCAGAGCCAATTTTTCTATTGTCATGGACCCATGGCCATTTGTCTCAAGTCACACATAATTAGTAAGAGATTGGAAAAAGAACTGGAATTTAGATCTCTCAACCTCCATAGCCCAAGACCCTGCTCTTTCAAATTCTTGTCTCCCTGCACATTGGTATTTAGTTAGAACTGTGACTTGGTGAGAAGCAATAGCAGCAAGGTTTAGCAGGCATACAAGCTATTCACAGAGAGCATGAGAACAGCTCACAAGCCCAGTTCAGCAGACCTTCCTTGCAATTACCTGCAGCTTCAGCAGTCTCAGTGAGAAGCTGGCCCCAAAACCACCACAGCCAGTGAAAATGTTTTGAGAAGAAGCAGCTAAACCCACTGTAACACTGCACTCTGAAAGAAGATGCCAAATAAAGCAGCTCAATAGAAATGGTTTTAAAACCTTAATCTTATCTAAATTGAGATCAGTCTGTTCATTGTGGGCATCAAACCTAACGAGGCAGTTAGAGGTGACTAATCCAATGCAGAAGTTTTCCCTGGTGTCTCCCACTGTGTGAAGCCCACACAGCTGTTCTATAAAAGGCTGTTTCTGACAGCAGGTGTGACACAGCTGAGACACTTGCTGAATACACCTGTACCAGCTCAGCAGGCTCCGTGTGTAACGTGTCTGTACAAAGGTTGTAACATTAGAATGAGCAGAGAGAGCCCTGTACAATCCAGTGACACTCTAGCCAAGGGAGAAAATGTCAGTGGGAAAACATAGTAACCAACAGATTAAAAGCAAAGGTTTTTCTTCCACAATAATGTTGGGTCATTATGACTCATGTTTCTAAATCTAGACTTTTTCCTAGAAGACAGTTGACAAGACAATGAACATAAAAACTAGGAGTTCTGGGACTCCTTGAGGTGCTGAAAAGGAATAGATAAGAACGTGCTATAACCAGATGCAGAAATATGTTATGCTGCACTAAAGAAAAACTTTTAAATTAAAGGGGACTTCCTGGTTCTGTTCGTGCTACACAGCAAACACTGCTCGTGCACCCGTAAGCCTTGACTACTTTCTCAGTAAAGGGAATAATGTTAGGTTTGTGAATGAGGTTAACGTTATTTTTAGAATAAAGTTGCCCAGAAACTCTGTGTCTAAAAGCAATCAACTCACTTAGCGTTTAATATGGGCTTTGTTATACGGAGTTTCATGCAAATTAACTACGTTAATATTGTTTGGTGGCAAGAATATTTGTCCTGCATTTCAGATATTCCCAAGAGTGCTGAGGAAGGAAAGTTTGCTGCTGCTTGGCAATATTCCAGAAAGCTAATTACCCAAGAGAGGATTTATGAAAACCTGCAAAGTTTGTTGCTTTTCACGTGCTTTTGCAAAGGTGAGGCTTTGGCTTGCAGTATTCCTGAAAGCACTGTCCCTTCATGCATGCTCTTCCATGGGCTGAAGATGTCACTTGTCCCTGTTGCTAGTTTTTCTTTAAAATGTCTACTTGTCTCTCAAGACTCAGCTCAACTGTCACTTTTGCTATGAAGCTTTTCATGACTCTTCTCTGCAAAATGAGTTGATGCTTTGGCTCCATTAATGTACACAATTATGGCATTGTTAATATTCTATCATATTTATTATTTAAATATCTAGTCCCTCTGGTAGATGAGTAACTCCTTCCTGATGAGGGACAATATCTTATTTTCTTTGTGTGTACAACACCTAGAATAATTCCTGGAACTTAGATCTCACTAGTTGTCTGTAGAAAGACAGAGGGATAAAGGGAAGGAAGGAAAGAGGGGAAAAAATATCCCTACCCAACAAGGTAGGGGACTTCCATAATCCTGGAAAATAGAAATACTATGGAGAGAAAGAGCAGGAGACATAGAGTCAGAGAACATAGGCTTAAATTCCAATTTTTTCACTCACTATCTGTGACCTTGGCCAAAGGTCTAAACCTCAATGTTTTTTAGTAAAATTACAAGGGTATTAAATTAAATGAAATAACATAGATTAAAAATACAGGACACATATTAGCTCCTCAAAGACTTAATTATCAAATATTGGTTGAATAAATTACAGACTAATCGCCTTTTAAAATTCTGAACAAAATAAAGCATACTTGGCAAAGACTCAGAATTTCTGTGTATCAAGATAATTTTCTTGTAAACATCAATTTATCTTCGTAATGCTAAAGCAACGGCAACAGCAAATTTTCTTGTTGATAGAATGCCTCCCAAATAGCTTACATTACACACTGATTTCTCTTGCCAGAATTAATTTTAGAGGGTGAGACATTTGTTTTAGTCTTTTTAGTCCATGAAAGTGCATTGTCCACATAAAAATCTTTAGGCTCATAAATAAAGCAGAAGCCCATGTTTAAGCAATTAACCATAAAAATAAAAAAACTGATCAGAAGCACAATGAATGGAACTGACAAATTGCCCTGTTCATACAGAAGAAACCCCATTTGTCCTTAGCTGTAATGTGCATCTCCAGGAGGGTCTCATTTTTGTCAAACTACTCTTAGTATACATTTCCTCAAGACTCCTACAGTCAATCTGCTCCACTTACAGGAGCAGGAGACAGCTTCCTCTTTACGCTTTTTCTTTTCGCACATTGCCTTTAGCAACCATGCCAAGAAGACCCCAGTAGAAAAGAGCAGGAAAGGGAGATGAGTATTTAATAGCATAATCTGGTCTCACTTATTACTTCTGATCCCCATCTTCAGTTCCATTCTAGTTAGCCTCTCCCTTCTCCTGTATACCTTCACACTGCATGCTTAGCTTCTTGCTCCTTTTCTCCATACCTTATTTACCACTAGTCCCTCTCTCTCTGAGATATTCTCTGTCCTCCTTGTTCTTGCCCATCCTTCAAGACCCAACCCAAGATCCACCTATCCATGGAGCCTCTCCTGATGACAATGGTCTGCATCATGCACTTCTTCCCTAACTTCTTTCCTGAGTTGACATACATACCTAACAATCAACACCATAGTCAAGTTAATCTCCTCAGATCATTCTTATTATACCCTACCATTCATAGCAAAACCTCTGTGGTTTATCCTGTCCATTATGCTACTTGTATACTCTTGGGAAAACAAATGCAATTTTAGGCACATGGGTAGGCCCTTAGAAAATAATTGATTTTTCATTTATTGAAGAAATCTTCCATCAGTCACTTCTGAAGGATGAGTAACAATCCTTGACTAGAGGTAGACCTCACCTAAATATATGCATACTACATATATACATACGTACATAAATTTGTCAAGAGAAGAACAAAGCATGAATTATAAAACATCGGTTCAAATCCAAATTCTATCATTTACTAGATATGTAGCCTTGAGAAAATCACTTTTAATGTTGGTTTTTCAATCTTAAATGAGAAAAGAATACCTGCCAATAAGCCATTTCCATCACTATAAAAATGAAGATAATAATAGTACTTATCTCACACATTTAATGCTGAGGATTTAATGAGAAAATGAAATAAAATGAAAGATTTCAGGATTGTGCTGGGCACACAGTAGGTGTTCCATAATTTTATTATCATCATCATTATTATTATTATGGTGATTAGTAAGTGTGTAATATGTCTAAAACACCTAACATTTTATTTGGTGCATAATTGATCCTCAATAATAAATGGTAATAAATAAATAGTAATTTCTCACCTGCCTTTTTCTTTAGGTGGTCCCTTTTCTTCTGAAATTTGAGGACTCCAGCAGCTTTTCACAGTTAACTTTGTGACTGAACTTACAGTGAATCTTTTCATAAGATTTTCTCAGCTGGAAAATGTCTGATACATTATTGATCTCTCTTAATAAGCTGAAGACTGATTCTACAATGCTAGGGAAAGATGGCATACGAAATAAGGCCCATCTATTTGTTCTACAATATTGATGGAATAACTACTCTACATCAGACATCATTTCAGTATTAGAAGCATAGCAGAGAATAAGACAAACAAGCATCCTATGTGTATTGAGTTCACATTTTAGTAGGAGAGAAAGACAGTCATCAAATAATCAGAAGAACAGCAATTCTAGAGATTGACAAAGATAATGAAGAAGACAAACAGGGCATTGTGTCCTAGCGAGATTAGGGAGGGTGGGATAAACAAGATATGGCCATCATGGAAGCCCTTCCTGGTTAGGTCACGTTTAACTGAGATCTGAATGATGAGACGAGCACATATATGCAACAATCTAAGGAAAGAATAGTCCAGAAGGAGGGAAAAGCAGTGCAAAAACCCAAGGCAAGAAAAAGTGTAGACCTCACAATATTGGTATAATAATTAATAGACAAAGAGCAAGTCAAAGATGATAATGATTATACTCCATGGATATATGAGCTTTTGGTATTTTCCATCAAGCCTTGAGTTCTGGCTGTGAACCTACTCCTGGCAAGGGAATATTATATGTGAGTTCACACTGTGCATTTTGCAAGCTCACCATCCATGGCATGGTACCAAATGATTTCTGTTAGAGAGATGAACATCAAGCTCTTCTTTTTATAGCCAATCTCTCTCCTAAAGGACAGAATGCTGTAAGCCCACATTCCTTATTCAGCAAGAATCCCCACCCAAGACCTTATTTTCAGAATTACATCAATAATCATTTTCCTGTGATGGCCCATCATGTTAGGAAACTCACTCATTGGTGTTTTTATAGCTGATTAAACTTTTCACTCTGCTGTGTCTCAGCTATAATGTGTCAACAGTTTTCTCTACATTAATAACCTCCCAATGCAAAGGTGCCATAATTAAGCATCTTGTTTTGACAGAATTGTTGCAGTACTGGGTACTTAGAAGGAGGGAAAAAAAGTAAGTAGTAAAAAAGCAATTTATTTTCCTAATGTTTAATGTTTATGTGTGTAGTATACACAATGCTCTGCAAATAAGTGGATTGGAATAACCTGCTGTAATATTGTATGTTGTGTCAGGTATAAAGTGTCACTTATAAAATTATCATACAATTAATTTTCCATTTAAAATGGGAAGGGACAGACTGGGATTTCAAAATGTAGAATAGATAAACAAGATTGTACTGTGTAGCACAGGGAAATATATACAGGATCTTGTGTGGCTCACAGCAAAGGAGAATGTGACAATGAATGTATGTACGTTCATGTATAACTGAAAAATTGTGCTCTACGCTGGAATTTGACACAACATTGTAAAAGGACTATAACTCAATAAAAAAAAGTTTAAAATAATTTTTAAAAATAAAAAATAAATAAGGGGCCTTGTTCAAAGCCAAGTTCTTAAAAAATCAGTGAAAATTGGAGTATTTAACATTTACTTATTTGTCAGTACATGAATGGAGAATTAAAACAAAAGTTACTGAATACATACTTTGGTTAAGGTACTACATCATAAAGTTTAAGGGGTAAAGAAGAAGAACTAGCTATATATCCTTCCTACTCTGGAAGCCATTGACCATTGACCAGAAACCATTGACCAGAAAATGATTTCTTATAGGAAAGGTTCAAGTGAAATATTACAATAAGTTAGAGGCAGGATTGATAAGTTGCATAGAAAACATGACATTTGAACAGAACTTTTACTGAAAACAATTATTTGGTTCATTGTGAATAAAAGCATAGAATCTAGAAAATATAAAGATGGAAAAGATGGAATACTTGAAGTAATTTTACAGGATTATACTGAAAAATTAATTAGTACAATAACATGAAATACAGATGGAAAAGAGGACGGAATTTTAAAATATAGACCTGTTAGGTGAACAAAGAGTGAGATATGCAACCAGCCCGCTGGTGGATAGCCCACAAATTTCCCCAAGTGGCAGCATTATTCTGACAAATTGTCTTCTTTTCTTCCTTTCCTTATTTTCTTCCTTCCCTCCCTCTTTCTTCCCATCTTTCTTTCTTTCCTTCTTTTATTATATTCATTCCTTTGATATGAACTCATTATTACAGCGAAGTACTGAGGTTAACTAATATAGGAGACAGTCGTCATCCTTACCCTCATGGTGCTTATTATCATTTATATTCAGTGAGAGATACAGAAAACAATTAAATTTACATCATTATAAATTATGATAAACATTGTTGAGGAAACAAAAAGGGGGGAAATTAATGTGCTACCTGCCTCAGAAACGGTAATAGAGAAAGGTTTTGTTTTTTTTTTGCACTATGTGGCAATTAAGCTAAGACTTTTTAATAATATAAAGACACTCCTGGGTTTTTACTTAAGTGAAATTAAAATCTATGTTCCTATAAAACCTATACACGAATGTTTATAGCAGCCCTTTTTTAACTACCAAAAACAGAAAACAATTCAAATGTCCCTCTAGTTGGGAACAGGGAAAGCCACTGCTTAGCCATACATGAACCACTACACCGGAACAGAACAGGATAAAAACTGCTGAGGCATGCAACAGTATGGATAAATCACAAATGCTGTACGCTAAGTGAAAGAAGCCAGACTCAACAGGCTGGATGCTATGTGATTACACGCGTGTGACATTCTGGAAAAGGAATGTAGAACAGACCAACGGTTGCCAGGAGTTAGGAGTGAGCTAAAGTTTTATCGACTACACAGGGTTTTATTATTGGTTCCGAGGTGATGAAATTGTTCTGTTTCTTCATTGTCACGGTGACTGTATATTTGCCAAATCTTACAGAACTACATCAAAAAATGACTTTTACCATATGTAAATTTTAAAATTAAATAAATAAATAAGATTCTACTAAAAACCAAAACACCACTTATCTACAATGAGGCAAACTGGGGAGGGACTTACTGTTCTGAAGGAGAGGCTCCTGATCCCATTCAAGGCACCTCCTGTCCTGAAACCAAGGTAAATAGAAGACAAGTTTGATCAGTGAGCCTAAGACTACAGCAAAGGAGGGGAAATCATCTTTGAGAATATTTTATTTCAGTCAGAGTCAGATCTGATCAATGATTCCTCATTAGATTCTAAGCCTTTTGAGTGCAAAAATACCATCTTACTCTTTTGGTTTTAACTATCTTTACACAGTGCAAAAAGCTCCCAAATTATATATAAAGAGATCCAATTGTCATCTTAGCTCAAAGCCATGTAGTTTCAATTAATTAAACACTTTTGTCTGAATTATATCAGTAAGAACAAAAAATAGAGTATTATGAGATATCTAGAAAATCACATTATCTTTATTACTGAATATAGTTGGCCAAAACTTTCTATGGTTTTAGATTTGTGACCACATATATAATGTGAAAAACAGTATGAATGAACTTATTCTACTAACTACAGAAAAAAGAAACCTATAAAACAAATGCCAATGACGCTACTCCAGGCTTAAATCTTATTTCGAGAGGAATTGGTACCAAACAATCTAAATAGTTATATTAATTCTTAAAATGAATTTGCTATGGAAATTTAGCTTTTGTCATGATATAGTGTAAAGAAGTTCATTTTTT
The DNA here is from genome assembly GCF_009834535.1 of Camelus ferus. Taxonomy (NCBI): domain Eukaryota; kingdom Metazoa; phylum Chordata; class Mammalia; order Artiodactyla; family Camelidae; genus Camelus; species Camelus ferus. The sequence continues at coordinate 12,656,748 of NC_045705.1, forward strand.
CAAGTGATTTTCATGCCTTTTTAAAAAATATCAGAATATCCAATGATAGCATGAGAGAGATTTGAGATTGCATATCAGGCACGGCTGTCTTTAGAGGCAAAATGGGTAGGCTGGGTAAACTTAGAAACCAGATAGTTGGCTTATCTAAAGTCATTAACAGCTGGGAACATGAGAACATGAAGAGGAGATGAGACTTGTACTAGTTAAGAATTAAAAGTGTCTCATGTAGCTGCTAATAGCAACTCTAAGAGCAACTGTGAAAACAGAGACGTGTCAGTAAAGTGACCGCTAAAGATAATAATCGCAGTTTATATAAGTTGGCCAGTGTCGTATATTTAATATTAATATTAAAATTGTGAAATCCAAACATTTAGAAGTTATCGTGGTCATCAGGTTTTGAAATTCAAATTTTGGAGTTTGGAAATCTCAGTGTTAAACACTCGTGCTTCATAAATTTGTGAATGTCTCTTAGATTTACATATTTTTTTTATCTACCATCTCAAATAAAATATACAATTCAAATGCCTACTGATGAGAAGTCTAACAAAAGAGCAAACAAGTTTCTTCCTCAGGTTCCCAAAAGGGAAGGCATAGTTTAGAAACACTGAGCATTCCTAATTATAAATTGTGGTATAAGTTAAGGAATATTGATAAGTATGATTCCACCATAGCACAACAATAACAAACTAAAATCTAATGGATGGCTTTGAAATATAAAATTGAAAAACTAATTTCCAACAAAATTGTATTTGAAATCATATTTTGAGCTCTAGAGCAAGGTTAATCCAAGTGAAAAAGTTCATCAGAATTTTAGGAATTGATTTTCAGATACTATGTGCCCAGCATTCAGAATGAGGAAACCAATATTAAAAGAAATAGACTATGTTGCTCTGAATAACATCAAGCTAGATGGCCAAAATAAATATTATCAATACTGGGGGAAGAATCATTGAGAATACACTCATACAACATATTAACCAGGTATTATTTGTCCAAATCATCCAAATAAATATGGAAGTTCTGATTTTAGAAGCACGGACTTTATAAGCAGTGAGTCCAAGTCATTTGGGAATAACTCATGAAAATTCAAAAAGTTACTGCTGAAGTAGCTGGAATTTTACTTGTAATGTATCTTTTAAGATATATACTTTTCAAATTTATGCTTAAAAAACTGTAGATATAATCCAAGTATAAGTAAAATCTGATCTGATTCCATATAACCTCATTTTTAGATTCAGACATGTCTATACTATGGGCCAAGAGTCTATTTTGTCATTTATTTATTGATGCAAGTACGGTCAAGTTTAAAACTCTCCAATTATTGTTCTTTGCCTCAAACCCTGAATAGAAGGCATTTGCAATCCTCTTGATGGCAATCAGAAAGCTACCAGCTTGTGAGGAGGCACCACACTGACCCCCTTGTCACCTTCCTACCATGTACAGATCCATAAAGAGACACCACTTCTGAGTCACTACTTTCTTATCTCCATTCACACATTTATGATATCAGTCCTGAAACATAGCATTTAGCGTGAAATCTTTACCAAGGCCACTAACAGTGCATTATTAGCAGAATAAAAGAGAACAATCATTACATCAAGAGAAAGACAGACTACTTGACCTGGCCTTAGTCATACGCTGGCTCTGGGATAAAACCATGAGCTCTAGTCTAGCTCCAGTGGTCTTACCCTCCATACAGCAATCTACATTCAATGCCTTCAGTTTCTTCTTAGCAAGTGTCTCAGTGGTCATCTTTCTAATAAGTGACTTTATGTCTAAACCTTCTATTCACCAGCACTCTGTCCTCAATGGTGGAACATCCCCAAATTGAAGCTTCTACTTACCCTGCCTTTATATTAATTACCTTGATAACTTAGAATCCTTGTGTTTTCATCCAAGTTCAAAAAATTCCCTAAATCATCAGACATTTTAGTTCATTTTAGTCATCATTTCTCAAAATGTAAGATTACTCAGAAGCTAAACAAACAAGAAATGATTCTACAATCAATAAGATTAAAATATGCTATACACTATAGTTCTCACCTCCCACTTTGGAAATCCATTATGCATTTTGTAGCATATTGGAGTTTTGTAAAATCCTGTAGAAAACCTTTAAACTTTAAATACTCCAATATTTGCAAAATTCATTTGACTAAGGGATATCTTATTCTGAGAATACCTAACAACATCCTTCTGAAACTAGAATTCTGGAAAATACGCTTTAAAAAGTACTGTTGTTGTCTATTATTATTATCTTTTTAAATTTGTCTCTCCAATTAATTTTTAAGTCAGTATGTACATGAGGGCTGCTTACTAATACTTCTCATTCTCCTCCTTTTAGGTTCACGTGGGGATTTTCCCTCTCCTTCCCCTTTAAGTTGGGCTTGGCCATACGATTACAAAAAGCAGTGAAGTATGATCAGAAGTGTGTCATTTTCAGGCAGAAGCATTTAATTCCTGGTGCACGTCTATCCAGAGTACTCCCAATCACGCTATGAAGAAGTCATTATCATTCCTATATCATAAATGACAAAACTCATTTTCAGAGAAAGCTAGAATAGGATTCTAATTTGTATGTTTTAAGTCCCATGCTTTTCCGACCACACCTTGCTGCCTGAAGTTGATATTCCTATCACACTGAAACTCACCTTTCATCTCCCAAATGACATGTTATTCCTTTCATGAATTTATTTTTGCATCCATTATTCATGTGAAATTCAGGGCACTACTCCACTTAAAGGTATGGTTTTATTAGTGTCAATGGCTAGAGTTAAAGCCAATGTTACTTATTTCCCAACAGAAAATACGCATCTGTGCATTTCTTCCTTTGAGTTAATATAAACATGATGAAATCTGACATTTCCCCATATTATTAACATAGCTCAAACCATGCTATTTTTAATTGAGTATTTTAATATGCACATACTGCTGTATCAGGTGGATGGGGGCTAGAAAACAGGTAAGTTTACAGCTAAGTAGAGGAAATGGATTTTTCAACAATTATAAAATAAAATCATGGGATTATGACTAACTTGAGGTGCAAGAAATGAACTGTGGGAACAACATTGAAGATGACTGAATTCTTTCTGGGGAGACCATGGAAAACTTCCTAAAGGAGTGGAATCCATAGCAGAGTCTGGAGACCCCTTGGAGGTCCCTGAGACCATTTCAGGGGTTTGCAAAATCAATTTTTTTAATTAATTGTACTAATGTATTATTTGTCCTTTTTATGTGTACAGTGAAATCTTCCCAGAGGCTATTTTATGTGTGCTATCATAACACAATGAATGCAGAAGTTACTAGAATCCAGCTATCTTCTACTAATCCAGAGGTTTACAAATATTTAAAACAATGCCCCTATTGTGGAAAGAAGAGTTATTTTTATTAAAATATTTATGTTACCATATGGGTTTTTTATTTTGTTTTAAAATAGATTAATAATTAAATATTTTTAAATACCTCAGATTAATTAACACCATGCTAATTAATGGAGTGGAAGACATCAGGATGTCTTCTATTTTTCCTTTTAAAGCATTAAATGAATAGTCAGGGAGATTTGGAATCAATCTTGTTCAGGTTTTTCCTCTAGTATCCTTTACATGTTTGGGAAAGCCATGAAACTCTTTCCGTTGTAATATCCTCATTTGCAGGGTAGGGATAGCAACAAATGCTCTGCAAGCTTCACAGGTCATTTTTACTTATATACTTATGAAAATTAAATGAGATTCCACAAATCAAAACAAACACCACCACGACCACTTTATACCAAAAAAGATACTATCAATGCTCAGTATTATTATGGTTCTCATCTAACTCATTTTTCCTTTATATTATTTTTATTTAAAACACTTATCACAATCACTTTTATTCTCTTTTATAAAATGACCAAAAAAATTAAAATTGCCCATCATCTTAATAATACTTTTACCAATATTCTAAACTCTGAACACTAGATCAACTCTACTGGTCATTTCTCATGCTGGAATCCTAGAAACAAAGCACTACTGGTAAAAGTCATGTAACAAGATAGATTTGAGTTATAAAATGCATAATCACCATTCTCAAGTGCATCTTTAACATTATCCCCAAAACTTACTTATTTCTCTCACATACTTCCCAACCATTTTAAACATTACCAGTTCTCCTAAAACTCTGATATCCTGGCTGAAACCGTCTAACCATATATACATACATGCCTGTGCCCAAAAAACTTCACCTTTTACTTCCCAGAGGAAGTTTTTTTTTTTTTTTTTTTTTTCAGCATAAGTTCACTGAATGCCTGTTAAATACTAGGCATTGCTTCTGGTCCTGGGAATATAGTGATTCAATGGACATAAAATATCCCTGGCTTCCTACTCTTTAGATCTAACAGAAAAGACAGACAATAAATATGTGAATAGATTTCAAAGAGATGACTATAGGAATGATTAGATTAAGTGATACAAGGATAGATAGACATAGACTGATTACTATGATAAATTCTGGTAGTGATGTGTTCTAAAGAAAACAAAAGGTTGTAAGGCAGCAACAAGGACAAATACATACAGTGACAATAAAAGCCGGCCTGAGGAGGAGTCACTTGAGCAATGAGGCAGAGTACTGACTACTTACTCCCTTCTTAGCAACAGAGCTCCAGTTTTAGTGGGTGCATGGCCACCAAGGAAAAAGTAACGTATTTCTTGTCCTCTCTCATGGCTAGGTGTTACTATACGACCAAGCTGCAGCCAGTGAGATCTAAGAAGTGTCTTGTGCTACGTTAGGAGGCCTTCCTAAAAGGGAGGGGATGAACCCTTCTTTTCTGCTTTCTCCATCCTACTGCCTGGATTTTGTTGTAATTGAAATCGGAAGACATCTGTGGGATAAGGGGGAAAGTCTGTGGAATCTGTCAAGATTTGCATTGGAGAAAGAGCACTGGCTGGTCTCCTGGAAAATGGGCTAGAGGGAGCAATTTGGAAGCAGGGTAACTGGATAGGAAGCTACTGCAATCACTCAAGGTCAACATGATGATAACTAGGGCAGCTGTAGAGAAAGTGGTAAAAAACGGTCATATTTTGAACATATTTTGGAAGAGAAGCCAACAGGACCTGTTAACTAGCTGAATGTGAACAGGTGCAAATGGGAAAGAGACACATCAAGGATAACGTCTAAATTGCTAACTGAGTGAACTGCGGTGCCATTTATGACAAAGACTGGGGAAGAAGCCGGTCTGAGGGAAAGTGAGGAGGTAAGGACCAGAGTTCTACTTTAGATGTGAATGTTAAGCCTGGCCTGTCTGTCGATATCCAGATGAAGATGCTGAGCAGACATCTGAACACAGGAACCTGGAGCCCTGGGGATAAAAATAGGACTGGAGATCCAAGTCAAGGAGTTATCAATATATGGGTAGTATTTAAGCTCTGAGGTTAGACAAAATCAATCAAAAAGAGAACACAATCAAGAAGGGCAGGGGATTACAGACCATGTGGAACTGCGGCTTTTAGAGTCCAAGTGGAGTGAAGGAAGCCAGCTTAGAAGGCTGAGAAGGAGAAATCGATGAGGTGTAAGAGGGAAACCAGGAGGAGTATGGAATCACAGAGCAAGGGAAGAGAGTGCTGTAAGAAAGGGTGTCAGACGCTGCTCAGGTTGAACAGGCGGATAAAAGAGGAATACATCATAGGTTTGGGAAGATGGATATCACAGCTCTAGTTGCAGTGAAATGGTGGGAACAAAAACCTTCTTACAGTGGAGAGGTGAAGAGGAGCTAGGAAATTCAACTATAGAAACACACAAATACAGAGATACGTTATAAAGGGAGAATTTTTTGTTTGTTTTTTGTATTTTTTAAGATAGATATTAAAATAGGTCTGTAGAACAATTGGAGTGATCCAGTCCAATGATGCAGGTGAAGGCAAGTTAGAAGGTATTTGAGAGGTTGAGATATAAAGTACAAATCTCATGGCCTTAGATACATGAGGGCAGGCAGGGCTCACATCTGTTATTGTAATCATGACATCCTCTGCCTAGGCCAGTGCGCAAGATGTCAGAGCAGGCAGATAGGAGCGGAGAAAGGGGGACATAGGCCAAATAGCAGGAACTGGGCAAAAAAGGAGGGACATAGGTGAAATGCAGAAAGCCATACATCATGTAATCAATAGGGGTCTAGAGAAAAGCAGGATCCTTGGGACTGACAAGAAATCACAAATTTGGGGTGACAAGTGCCCTGGAGGCCAACTAAGAAAGGGGGGAAAAGGCAGGAATCTCCAGTGTCTGAGTGTAACCTTTTACTCATTGTGCCCTCGTTATAATAAAATTAGCCTTGCTGATTAGACGTACCCATCATGCACCGACACCATGACACTTCTGACCCAAACTAAATCCAGACAAAAATCCCTTCTCCCTTCGGGAAGGTGGAGTTGGGATAAAAATTAGGGAATATGACCCCAAACCCTTCCCTCCCCAATGAATATTCTGCTTATTCATTTTTACATTCTATGTAATCAACTTACCAAAGAAACTCAGCACAGCTGCTCACCTGAGCCTGCCCGCTCTCCCCTTCAGAGAGTACTATCCATCCCTTAATAAATCCCCACTTTACTTTCTTAGCTTCTGTGTCTCATCTCAGAATTCTTTCTGCGACAAGAACCTAATCACCAGCAACAGTGAATGCTTAACAATTATTTGTTAAGTAAATGAATTAATGAATGTTACGTTCAATGATCTTCATCAGCATATTTTATCACCAAAATCTTTAAATAAGGTCATTACATTCCCTGTTTGGGAGGCAGGGGGCAATAGTCTGCTTAATAAGGTTAAAAAAAAAATCCTGAAGTTGGCACAAAGGTGCATAATGGCTCATCTCTGCCTGCCTCTCTAGTTTCAGTTCTCGACACACTTGATCCTACATCCACACGGCAGCAAACACCTAATTCTACAAGTACATCATGTTGTTTCTCGACTCAGCACCTTCACCACATGTGTTGTTCTCTGTTCTTACAAAAACTTCCCCTCATCAACACCCTGTGTTTTGCTAATTCCTATTTACTCTTTAAGACTCAGCTCAAGAATTGCTCCCTTTAGGAATATGTCTGTGAGCCTCTTTTCTGAATTAGAGCCCCTTGGTGCTCCCAAAGCAACTGTGCAAACCTCCAACAAAATAATTATCATATTATATTGAATTTGTTTATTAACTTGTTTGTTTCCATCATTTAAATTAAGCTATAAAGTAAGTATACTTTTTATCTCTGAATACCCAGAACCTAGCTCAAGACATTTAATTAGTGCCATTAAGTGAATAATATAATATCTCTGGTACCCTGATGATGACCATGTTTATTAATCAACCAAAAATGTTTACTCCATAAACATCTTCAACAAATGAGATTGCTTATATTGAATATCTCTTTGATTTTCTTGTTGCTATATAATTAAAAGTTCAGATGCTCAATGGGCCCCAATCTCAAAAGCAGTTGCAGTGTAAGTGGGCAACGTTATGTAAAATAGCATAGAATCATCATGAATTAATGTAGAGATCGTAGATACCAGGGTTTCCATCTGCCATTCCTCATCATTGGCAAATACCCTTAATTAATCACTGTAGTCCTACTGAGACTGGATGTGGCCTTTTTGCAACATAGTATTTCCAGGCACTCAATATCAGAGTTAGCATAAGAAATGAAATTTAATTATCTATCTATGAATTAGTACAATGGGTTGGATGAGAGTAGTATCCTGGATAAACGAAACAAAGTTCAATCATCTGTGATGGTGGATGGAGATTACTATGGGCAGGGAGGTTGAGAGCACAGGAAGTGCTCTAGGAAAAGAGCAGGCAGTGTCATGGTACGAGGCAGCTGCCAGAAGGACAGAAGGACGCAACTTAGTTACAGAATGGGAGAGAGGCCAAGGATGAATTTGGATTTTTTTTCTTTTCTTTTTTTTTGCCCAAATGGTTTAGTATAGTTTAGTAGTTTCTTATAAGAACAATGAATTTTCTCCAGCCATGACATCTATCCCCATGTATGTCAGTACAATTCTTACATACATGGTAGCCTATAGGGTAGGCCAGATAAAAAGGAACAGACTGATCTTAGAGATTCTGAAATCTGGTGTTCAGAAACATAGGCTAAAAGTTATCTGGTAATACTTTATCAGAACTCTGAGATTTGCAGTGCCACATAGCACTACTGTATTATAAAGGCTGTGGACTTCTTGAAGGCAAGAACCTCAGTCTAATGATCTCTGAATTGCCTGCCACATAGACCTGACATATGATTGGCACCAAATATGTGCCTATTCTAGGATCTCCAAGGACCTCAGTTTCTTACTCTCCACAGAACTTCTCTGGATCACTTGGGAAATAGGCACCCCATAAATCTTCCCTAAAGGAACACACTCCAGAACAAGTTCAGGCACCAAGAAGGAGTGGACAGGTTGTGAAAAGTCCAGGGGTGAGCTTTCAAACAAGAAGCAACAGAAAAGATAAGGGTGACAAAACGGTTTGTAAATGTCATGCTCTCAGACAATAGAAATGTAATATAGTTAACAAAAATGGGAGAAGATGGGAGAAACAAAGCAGAGCATGTCCACTGATGGTCCCATTGTTATTAACTTACAAGGCAAATGAAGCAGCACAAGTATAAGCATTTGTAAGAGTGCAAAGATAATTCAAACATGGTAAGTGTCATTAAAGTTGAGTAATGGAAGAGAGGGAGGGGAAGAGAAGAGAAAAATGTTCTTTTTTTGTTTATTGTAGGTAGCTGATAGATATTATCTTGACACCTGCTCTCCAATGTTCATAGCAGCACTATTTACAATAGCCAAAGCATGGAAACAGCCTAAATGTCCATTGACAGATGACTGGATAAAGAAGATATGGTGTATTTATACAATGGAATACTATTCAGCTATAAAAATGACAACATAACGCCTTTTGCAGCAACATGGATGTCCCTGGAGAATGTCATTCTAAGTGAAGTAGGCCAGAAAGAGAAAGAAAAATACCATATGAGATCGCTCATATGTGGAATCTAAAAAAAAAAAGAACATAAATACAAAACAGAAACAGACTCATAGACACAGAATACAAACTTGTGGTTGCCAAGGGGGAGGGGGGTGGGAAGGGATAGACTAGGAGTTCAAAATTTGTAGATACTGACAGGCATATGCAGGGTAGATAAACAAGATTATACTGTATGCACAGGGAAATATATACAAGATCTTGTGGTAGCTCACAGCGAAAAAAATGTGACAATGAATATATGTATGTTCATGTATAACTGAAAAATTGTGCTCTACACTGGAATTTGACACAACATTGTAAAATGAATGTAACTCAATAAAAAAAGTTAAAAAATTGATATTATCTTAAGATAGTACTCAAGATAGTATATAAAGAAAGACATTGGTCTATTAGAAACCACTAGAATAAAAAGCTAAACTATTCTAAAAACCAAAATAAATACCAATAAAAGCTTTTGGAAATGACAATGCAATGAAATGTTTAGTGTGTGCATGTGTATTAATAAATATGTAAAACCATAAGGCAGAAATTAGAATTTCCAGTAGTTTATCGATCAATATATATACTTTAGTAAAAGGAAGAAAAAAAGATGTTTGCAGTGACTAACAAATCCATATCCAACTGTTTACTGAATGCAACAGACTCGCCTAATAGAAAGTGGTTCGGAACAGTTAAAAATGAATGGCTAGGCAAATACACATCATGCAAATGCAAGTGAAAAGAAAGGAGAATGCGCAGTTTTAGTATCAGATGAAGTAGAATTTAACCCAACATATTATTGCTTCCCCCCAAATACACATTTACTAGCTCTCATAACAGGAAAGGTTTAAAAGTAAAGAAAGTTCAGGAACAATGAATTCATCTAGAGGCTAGACTGTGGAGCTGAGAGCTCCAGAGGTAATGGCTGGATCCAGATTGGGGAATCATAGATACTTGGTAAGTCTGGGATATCTTTTATGCAAAAAAGCAGGGTAATGATCAGACTTACTGGTCATGTCAAAAGGACACAGTGTCCAATATAGAGGGAATTCTACTGGCCAAAGATGCAACGAGACACAATTTAAGCATTGAAAGAATAACTGAAATTGACTCAAATTCACCGCATACATAAAATCTGTAAATTCATGATGATATGTGAGAAGGAGCTAGAGACGGGGAGAGAGAAAGAGAACCACACTTCTCCCAATCAATTGGTTGTTTTAAAAGTAAGAGGCACAAAATCCTTGCTCTAAAAATTTAACGATGAAAGGCTTTTCCCATAGGAATTGTATTTCACGTTACCCAAATCACCCTATTATATGAAAGACATTTTTTTCTGTATTAAAAATATGTATTTTGCAACCTCCAATGCAATCATTGCTTCTGGCAATGATTATTAGGGGCAAGAACTGTCATGTAAAATGCTGATGGGAAAAAGAACAGCAGAGAGGTGAGGCTGTCACAACTGGAAAGCACGGATCAATCAGTATCACCAGAAGGGAGGTGGCCAGGTATTTTGTGTCTCTCGATGTGATGGATATAAGACACACAGCAGCATCGATGAAATATTTTTACCAAAATGCTTGAACCAGATTTTAATGGAGTGTCAGTCTCCAGAGATTACTTCCAGTTTATGGGAAATTGTCAGAAGAAGCAAAGATATACATCTACAATGCGGAACACTCTTAAGATCAACTGACATAAGTTTTGTTTTTAAATAAATCAGTAGTATGAAACAATTAAATAAATAAAATTAAAAAGAAGCATACAATTCTAGAATTAAAGAGGCTCAGATTCACAAGAACCATATGTAATGCAGGACTCGAGTTGGATCCTAACTTAAACAACCCACCAGTAAGAAAACGACAGAAACATTTTGATTATGGACCAGGTATTAGACGGTACAAATAATGAGCACAGATTTTGTTACCTGAGATAACAGCCCCATGGACATGTAAGAAAACATTTTAGAGATACATATGGATGTCTGTAGGTTGAAATAACATGTTTGGGATTTGTTTAAAATGCTTTAAGAAAAAAAAGAGGGAGGAATATAAAGAGACTGATGTAGCAAGTGTGACAAAACCTAGATAAATTTTTGGTTTTGGGAGATGTATTTGTGGGCCTCTCATCCTGTTTACTTTGTGAATGTTTAAAATTTTAGAGTAGTTCTCACTAAATGGAAAGAACAAAAAGGAAAAAAATACTGTTTGTTTAATAAAATATAAGAATAAGAAAAAGAAATAAGGCTTCTATGGAAACACAAAGCTCCAATTAGGAGCAGAAAACAGCGCCTAATTTGTTTTTAAAAAGAAAGCACATTCACACCACATCAAGCCATTTTTTATGAACCTTACTCAAATTGTAGGGCAACTGCTAACCTCTGTAAAGGGTTTTGTTTTTTTTTAAATGTGCCCTGAAGTAATTTATATTTATTATCATGTCTATGGCTAAAACCAAGGAAATCAAATTCTAGTGGGGAAAAAAAAAAAGCATTTCCTTTCTACCTGAGCAGTGCATAAGGGAAACTGGGAGCTTTCCTTTTCTCTGCATTTTTCCTTTTGTAATAAAGAGTTTAAGTTTATTTGTTCACCAGGCGGGATGTGTGGTCAGGAAAGCTTGTGGGAGATTTGGGCATTTAATGCCAGCAAACAGAATCATGGGTGGTGAAGCTGATCTAATGTCTGGCTTGTAAGAAATGCTGAACCAAATAATCCCGCAGTATTCTAGAGAGGTCTGGTGACATAGTATGTCTTTCTGTCTGTTCACAATCAAACATAAATGAGGGGATTAGCTCACTTAGCAACAAACAATAAGGTGTAGGGCTTCAAAGAAATCAGAGACTTTACCTATGCAATTGAATGTCAGTCATCTCTACAATTCTGTAATATCCCACTAGGATGAGCACAAAGGGCTTGTCCCTAGGTGAAATTGCAAAGGCAGTGTAATTTGTCTTTTGGTATCCTCCTTGGTTTCCCTCTTTCCACCTTGGTGTTGCCCTCTTCCTTTTTGGCCCTTTTGATCTATGACAATGAAAAAGTAAAGGACATATTTACCAAAAGGTGCCCATGTCTTCCTAGACAAACCTTCCCAGGACTATTGACATTTTAAAGAACCAATACTCAGTCCAAAAGGGGTAGCAATCTATTGGAGGAATCTCAGCAACTTGCACATATTATACGTAAAATAGTGGAAAAGGCAACCACAGTCAATGATGGCAATCGTTAATATTGATTGAGTATAGACTGTGTACCAGTTCTTGACATGTACAATTTATTTAACCCTCACAACAATCTTATGAAATAGGTGCTGTTATTATCACTGTATTACAGGAAACTGAGGCACAGAGAAGTGAAGCAACTTGCACAGGTCACACAGCAAGTCCATGACAGAGCAATGCGAGGTCTCAGTCAGTCTAACTCATACTAGTGACTGGCATAAGCCAGGCAACAGGCTAGGCACTTTGCATTATGTATAGATTCCCCTTGCCTCTGCAACTTGTCGTTGTCTGTTTCATTTGTTTCTGTATTTAATAACTTGGCTGAATGAATTTTGTGAAGCTTATTTCCCCTGCAGTGTGTAGTTCCCCTGCCTCCAATGTTCCTACCCAGAACTGTTTTCCTTCTTTATGTCTTTTAGCCTGGTTTCCTGGGGTTTGCCCCTGGGTCAACAGAAGCCACCTATTCGTAGAAGGTTGTGCTCAAGTCCAACTGGCCAGTTAAACTTTCACTCATTACCTTCGGACATGTGTGTGGCTTGGACATCACTTCACAATTCAGACAGTTTACAGTCTTGCCTCACATTCAACCAGAGACTAGAAGCTTAGAAGTTTCCTCTCCAGTCACTTCTAGCACTGGACATGCACTGTCTTCCAAACCACCAGGCATAAGGGTGACTGTTTTTAAACCAGTCTTCCTAGGCATTGCTCCTTGTTCAGAGCATCATATTGTTCAACCAGTGTTTATTCATAGATTGTGTTTAAGCCCCTTGAGCTAGAGCTGTTGGCTCTGTGTGTTGCTTAGGGAACGCTTTCAAATCTGCCTTCATCCTACTCTGACTGCTCCTGAGTGGACGCAGCCTAGTATCCACGCACACCCTTTCAGACCTCCAAGGGTGAGTGTGATCCCAGGAGGGCTCCTCTGGACTGTCTCTTTCTCTCAGTTAAGCTTTTGGCTGGACTTCCATTTTTGCATGTTGTACTAGGATCATAGGACTAGTTCTATGCTCTTCTTAATTGCTTGGCAAAAAAAAAAAAAAAAAAAAAAAAAAATCTCCTTACTTTTCACCGATGTCTTTAGCCTGAACTCTCCAATGCTTTGTCCCAAATAAAATCAGCCCCCTCCCTCAGAGCTGTGGGAATTGAAAATGATGGCCGTTGTATTATATTTTATAAGGAAGAAATTTAACATACACAGTTAACTTAGGTAGCGAAGACCTTGGTAGAAGCCCCCAAGTCATGCCAAACCTTGATCTTAGGACATCTGTGAATAAGGCCAAGGTAGATACTTTTAGCTAGTCTTGAAGGATGCGTAGGAGAATCGGAGGTGAAGAAGAAGAATAAGGGTATTCCTGGCAGCAAAAAAGGGCATGAGTTATTTGATCTTCAAAATATTTTCTCTTCAAAAATAGATTTAATGTATCCAAAATATATAACACACAGGCTGGTACCAGAAGGTGCTTGAAAATATCTTTTGGATAAATCAACTAAAAGCTTGGAGTCATGGAAGTAGACAGGACGTTGGGCAACAGTAAATATCATGGGGCAAGAACAAGGTGTTTCATTGAACAGGGTGTTTCATTCATCATTAAATACTTGCTGGAGGCTCATGATATCCGCTCATAGGGAATAAATTGCCAAAAAGCCCATATTGTTAGATGATAGCACATAGCCTGCCTAGTGGTTCCGTTTATCAGGAAACACAGGTTTACCTGACTGGGTGAGGAATCTGTACACAACTAGATTCAGAGAATAAGTTTGCCAACATTTCTGAGTTCTTTCTGCATATTCTCAAAGATTCTAGCTGGATGTTCCCTCAGGAAGGGAAGATCTGCAAGTCAAATGTAAAGATAATGAAGGGATAAAGGTCTTTAAAAATTCTCTAACGGTGCTACCCAAGTTTATCCAGGAAGTTTTGCAGGCTGAGTTAGCTCAATCCAAAACAAGATAACCTAAATAACCCAGAGTAGGAAATGTAAACAAATCGTGAGATTCCCTCTCCAGCCTGAAGATAAATTGGCCTAGGCACCTATCTAACAGGTACGACTGATATTGTGGTTTTTCAATCAGGGTACCATATCTGGAGATGAAATGTGGTATAATGGCATGCGCTCATTCAAGCCAAAGCCAGGAGGCCCAAATTCTAAAATCACCTTACTCTTTTGAGACTTTAAGTCTTTCAGTGCCTTCATGTGCAACCAGACCAGAATTATGTAACCTAGGGTCACTAACAGGGTTTGTTTGTATATCTGCCTTGAAGAAAAATGAGATAGCAAAATTAGGTCACTGGGTTTGTTTGCTTGCTTGCTTACTTGGTTGATGTCATGTTGCCCTTTGGGTGTTTCCACAAAACTGAAAGAAAAAGACATTAAACCTGTGTCCTGTTGTATGGCATAGTAAAAGAGAATCTAAGGGGAGAGCTGGAAGCCTGACACTGGAGGGAGAGGCAATTGACTTTCCTTGGGTAGCTTTGGCAGATTTTACACATATCCTGCAGAGAAGTCTTCTACTCTATAGCTGACACTAGCAGCCTGGCTTCAAAGGAACCCAAGCAGTGTGAATTTATAGCATCTAGCAGCCAAAAGCTGAGCTGCACAGATTCTGTGGGAGCCAATGCTGGTGGCAGAAGGCCATCTACTAAATAGTATTGGTCAGAGGTTTTCATTCCAACCTAAGTTGGGAGTGTGAGAGGTAGACATTTTTAATCATCCTTGTATTTCCTTTACTAGGAAGAAAAAGAAAAGAAAAAAAAAAAATCCCAGCAGAGACAGGGGATTTACAAATAAGATAGGTAAGGGCTTGACATTAAAAAAAAAAAAAGAGGCCTTGAACTGAAAACTAGCTCTCAGATGGAGAGAATTAATAGAGAGTAGGAAAAATAGAAGCTGGTCATCCCCATTTACATTGCTGTTTTGGTGCTCCAATGAAATTATTGAGAGACTAAATGTACAAAGAGATAACAACCCAGACTATATAAAAATAGAACTCTGACCCACAACCTGCAGCAATCAGCCCAGGAAGTCAACATACTATTTACAGGAACCAGTTCAAGAAGTCAGACTACTATTTCGAACAACTAGTCCAAGAAGCCAGGCAACAATCTCTGTAAAAATCAGCCCCAAATGACCAGGAATTGATTAATAACTGACACTTTCCCCAAATTTTGCCCCCACCTCCAACTAGGAGCAATTCAAGTGAACTATGCACCCCTAACCAATCACATAGGAGCCCAACTTCTACTTAGCTTATCTACACCTTCCTCAGGCCAGCAGCCTCCTTCAGGGGCACACCCGAAGCCGTCTCTTTTTCTCCTATAAAGCTTTCTCACTCTTATCTGCCTTGGCATCTCTGCCAAACACAAGTGATGGTGGCTGACTTCCTAGCTACAGTGAGTTCTCAGTAAGTAAACTGTGCTTATTCTCATCTGGGTGGTCTTCATTTATTTCTACCTCATGAATCCAAAATGCTTCGTAAACTAAGAAGCCATATTAACAGTTGTCATTATGGTTATCATTTTGGTTCTGACTTCTCAAATTCTGGGTCATGGAACTAGAAAGGACCTTTAAAACGTCCCAGTCTTGAAGTCTTTTTTTTTTTTTTTTCTTCAAATGAAAATAGGTGTTGCAAAGCCCCAAATACTTTCCCCTTCCTTGCCCTTTAATTCAGGCTTTAAGATGCCCACTCAAAAATTACTCATCTAGAATTTCCTCATTATTCATACGAGAAAAGTGAGGCTCAGAGACATAACTTGCCCAAAGTCATAGAGCCAATTAGTGGTTAGAACCTTTCTTGGCTTTCAATTTCCCATCAAAGATTATCTCTTCTGCATATCGTTATCAGTGCCTTCTAACTGAGAAAGCTGTATTTCCTGCCAAGTTAACAAGGCTGCAGGGATTCGCAAGCTGTCTGCAAAGGCTTGAAATTAGATGGAAAGAGAAAGGAAAGCAGCAAAAGGACGACATTTTGGAAAATAAAGACTATATATCCACCCATTTTCTGTCCCTTTTTTTTTTTAAGAAATATTAGAGTGGGTATGTAGAGATCACCTGTTTCCTTCTTTTTAATTCAAAATTAATAAATACTTCTCTTTTCCATAATTAAAAGAGGGAAAGAGAAGGAAATAAAAATAAAGAATGGGAAGGGAGAGAGGAAATGGTAGGAGGGGTATCAACGGTATCAAGAGGGGATGGTGGGTGTGCTGATGTGTTGACGTGCATGGTGCTTGAGAGACTAACAAAGAAGATGCTGAATGACCCTGAACAGCAGGGCACATTAAGTGGTGTTGATGGATCTGAGCATAAATTGACTGAGGAAAAGCGGCTGCAATTGATAGCACAAGCAGGGGTTCTGAAGGATTTCTAATTGGATTAAAGGGATATAACTAGGCAACCACATTATGCTGGTCATTATGCTCCTTATCACAGTCCATATTTCCCTGGAGGGAAGAAGGAATCAGGTGGGAAGCTGAGGGAAATGCAAGTCAAAGCAGAAAATTCTCTTGCCTGGATATGCTTCTGGCTCCCTCTGTGCCACTTTGTGTAGATTTAAGACACAATTTAAATTTTGATGAGAGAGTCATTTCATTGGGCTATAGAGTTCATATTTTATGTTTATCCTTTAAATGATGTATCTTTTTAAAATGATGGGTTATGAATGGGAACCAGGCGCATTCAAGCTATGCCAGGATGGTTTTTCTAAGGCAATTACCCATTACTGTTGGGATGCACTCGTAGTTAATAACTCTCAAAGAGTAGCCTGTAACTGAGCCTCTGGATGGCAGTAGTTCATGGACGTCTTTACAACAAGATTTATAGATTATTTTCCATTCTTATTGTAATAAACCTGTAAAGCTTAATCTTTTTTTTAAGCTACTCCACTCATGAGACACGTATGGTTTGATATCATAGGTTCTTTTTATTCTAGATTCTTCTCACCCCCAGTATTAGAGGGACTCAATGAATCCTATCACGTAAAATGTGGAAGAAATCTAAAAATCATCTACTATTAGTCTTTCATTTTATTTCATGAGAAAATTCATATCCATAGATGTCAAGTGACTAGGCCAAAGCTATATAGACATACTTTATGTCAGTTCATGCACTGGACCTCAGGTAACATTATAACCTCTTTGACTAAGAGGTCTAACTATCCCCCAATGGAAAATGAGGTTTTAAGTACTTGATAAAAAAAAAATGTGTTTATAGAGTCTAAGAATTTCATTTGGTGTCAAATTTGGCATATATATAGTGGGAAATGTCGTGACAAAATTAAAACAAACACATGAAAATCAAGCGCCATGAGAAGAAAAGAAAAATCAGTTTTCTAAACAAGTAGGCGTATATAATTTAGGTGGTAGGCATTATTGGTTTTAGACCAATTATAGAAGAAATTTGTAAGGTAGGAAAATAGCTGAATCTTTCACTTGCAAAGATGAACCATCAGTCTACTTATGTGTCTGCCGGTAGCATGGCCACTTTAAGTTACAATCATACAATATTCTCCCAGGGAAATGTGTGTGTGTGTGCGTCCCTCCTAAATTTTCTTAGAAATAAAATAACAAATACCAATTTGTTTTTGGCTAAATATGTTGTTTACCAAGCCATGTGTTTATTAGTTGGCTGAGAATATTTATCAAACAACTATATACAAAAGGGCACTAAATTGGGCACTAAATTAGTCACAGAAAACCTGCATTCAGGGGGAAATAAAGAAAAATAACCGTAATTACAGAAGAGCCTGGATATCATTATTTTAGGGAGCTCAATCCACAAAAAAAATCAGTGTTCCTAAATGGAACTGCATATCACAGTCTCCTAGAGGGCTACAAACAAAAGCTGAGATTTTTCAGGCTGCTTGTTCAGAGATCCTAACTCAGTAGGTGGAGGATGAAACCCGAGAATCTGTATTTTTTCCAGATTCCTTTGGTGATTTACATGCAGTCCACCTATTTACTTTCTGGAACCACTACATAAAATAACATTCTCCTTCTCCTGAGGGTCAAATATATTGCAGCAAGGGATGACAATTAGTAGTTGTCAAGCACATTTTGTAGCATTTAATATGAGAGGGAGGACTTTCAAATAGTATTTTATTTAATTTCCCAGAATGGTCCTGAGAGATGGGCATTGTTATCTGAATTTTCTCAATGAAGGAGCCGAGCCTCAGAGAGGTTACATACATGGCCAAATATCCCAAACTTAAGATCCTAAGTCCCCTTCTCTTCACACTGACTGAATCATGCTGCCTCCCCACTGCTGCATGTCTCTCTGAGGTCTACTCTTGGCCTATTTATTGAACTAATATTTGTAGAGCATCTGTTAAGGGCTGGGCACCGTAACTTGGTTATACAGGGACTCTTCTCTTTGAGAGCTCTTTTGCTTGAATAGGAATAAAAAAGTCACCTATTTACATTTCAGTTCAGTAAGTCTCCCAGCAAAGAACGCGATCTGTGCTCGAACCAAGAAAGCAGCTACTCACCCACGGCAGCTGAGGCGCACTTGACACCAGAACACCTCCTCAGTGACGTTTCATCTCTCTTGCATTCAGTTTGGCTTTAACAACTAACTTGTCTATCTGAGGCAATAGGAAATGCTGTGTTAACAACCAACAGGAAAGAAACATGGAAAAAACACTGGGCTCAAAATAAAAACATCTCCTTAGTGCCCCGCAACTAACTGAATGTCCCTAAAACTCCTTGTGATGTTCTTCTTACGTAACCCAAGGAAACTAGGCAAATGTTCTGACTCTAATAATCTACGAAGAGCGTGTCCTAGAAGGTATTTCTACTGCTCCTTACCCACCCTGTTTTCCCTGCAGAAACGCACACAGACACACACTCACACTGAAGAAAAGGACAGTCAGCTTCCCGGCAGCTCATTTCTCAGTCTGCCAACCCTTGATCTGGAAAATTTTATAGATGTGGTATTCAGTGAACTTAAGCTTTTACTCCAGAAGCGACTGCATTTCAGCACCCTGAGAGCACTTTGCAGGGTGCAAGCCCTTTGGAGGAAATGAATATTAAAAAAAAAAAAAATCAGCAGTAGGAATCTCTGATGGTAGACAATCGGGGAGTCAGTCAAGTGAAACTCTGGGAGAGTTTTGAGAAAGCTGTGCTTGCATGGTTAACAGCTGAAACTGCCCTCTTTAGCCACGCTTCCACGAACATGAAACTCTGCAGGGAGCTGAGTGAGCGCTGAAGGAGGATGGCCCAGGCCACACATTTATTCTGATGAAAAGACAAAGCATTCTGTACTTCACATTGACACATAAATGCCGTTGCCTCACCGCTACCGGCAGCCGTCTCAGAACCCCTTCCAGAGGCCCAGATTCTAAAATGCACTTTGACACAAACCAGCAGTGTGACCTGGGACAATCTGCTGCCCCCAAATTTGCCCCCTGGCTGACTATGCATCACAACTGACACAGAGCCTCCGTTTCCCCACTAGCTGACCATGAATTCACAAGGGAGGGCAGGGTCCAAGTTACTTCTGCTCACCGTTGAACCCTCAGCATCCAACCCATGGTGAAAACTAAATATGCATTTGCTGACGTAATAAAAGGGATTAGACTTGATAACCTCTGGGGCCCAGTTAGCTCCCTATGTCCTATGTCCTATGGCTGTCTCCTCTCCAGCACACACTCACCTCCAACTAAGTCCTTGCTCTAGGCCACTCTGTTTATGCTCTGTACTGACAGCTCAGGCAAGGGCTGCTCTCCCTTTCTTCCCCCTCTTGGTTTCTCGTTACTATACCTGTGGCCATCACCAGCTTAAAGTCATTCCAGTGTCCACTTCTAGTAGCCACTTCCTTTCAAGCCTGACCCTGTGCACTCTATCTGTTCCCGTGTATCATCTGGATCTTCATTTCCATTCTCCCAGTGCTACAGAGTGAATCTGAACTTACTTAAAAATTCAATAAAGTCTGGCACCAAAAAAAAAATGGTATTTCTTCTACAAGTGGTATGAAGCTACCAAGAAGAGAGAAATTACCAAAGGGAAAAAAAGGTCTAGCAATGTGAAGGAGATGCTGAATACACAGATATATAAAATTAAATGGCAATTTATTTCTAAGGTAAGAGGTCAGATGAGGTAACCACATTTTGAAAGAAACTTTAGGATTGGCATAATGACAGATGCCACCAACTCTTAGAATTACAACTCTCACTTCTGGAAAAAAATCTCCGTGATCTTGCCTAACCTCTGTACTTCACTGATGAGATGCTGATTCAAATAATTTGTTTTTCTGTGCTTCCTCAAGGTAATGTAAGAGGGTATTTATTTATGTATTATCGTTTTCAGTGGCTCATTTTTTTCAGAACCATTTGAGATCAGGGCATTTTTCTCAGGACTTTTCTTTGGTCTGAAATATAAGATTTTTTTAGTGTCCCCATCGCCCTTTGAAGAACTGGAGTAACACTGAAAATGTAATTGCTTCAGGGAACTGACAACTAATTATCCCAAAGCAAAAAGAAGGTTAGGCATTTAGATAATGAAATGTCAATCAGTGTAATAGAAGTGTCACATACTTAATGCTTGTCCGTGTTTGAAAGGAATGCCTGTTACTTGAAAACATATTCGTGTTTCTCTGCAGCCAGGAACACTGTGGGTGCACACATACCGTGGCTCTCTCTGTGTACTTAAAGATACTGCACCAGGGACATAGCTACAAAGACTGGGAGGGAGAATGCTCTGAGTGCGTGTGCGTGTGTGTGTGTGTGTGTGTGTGTGGTATCTGTGTGTGTCTATATGCTTGTCTGTCAACTTGCAGGATTCTGTCAAATGCAAGCCTTCTTGATTTAAGACTGTGAAGTCTGCATCTACAGCTGCATTTCTGCAGATATCCAGGATGTTTTGTTCAGAGGAAGCTGCAGTGCCCTTGACACTGAACAGTGCCAGAAATCTAACACCAGACCATCAAGCAAGGATTTTGAATGTGTAGAAAGGAAAAATTTTCCCATGAATATTTATGGGAAACTCTGCTCTGCGTGAGTGAAAATGATAAGGATTTGCTGTTGATAATCAAGTTGGGTTGTGATTTCTATGTAATAATTTTGAAATGGGGGAGGGAAGGAGGAAGCCCGACATTCTATTGGATAATCCAGACACCGGATTATTTACATGTTCTGTTTTGTGTGTTCTGGCTTCTTCCATTTTCCCTGGTGCTAGGAATATACTTTAACATTTTTGTAAACTGTATATGTGAGCAGCTTCACTCTCCAAAGCAAAGACAAACTTCCTTTGTTGAAAGCAAATCACATTGCAGAAGTGATTTCTTAAAACTAAGTTTTATAGTAATCAAAATCTAGTGTCATTTTGGCTTCAATTTAGCCTTCTCAGTTTCCCTTTGTGTTACTCGGGTGATAATGGCCATTTGGCAGTTCTGATGATGATAAAATACATGTAAGAATGTTTATAAAGTCGTATCCATAGGTTTCTGTAACAAACTGCCACAGAGTCGGGACTCAGTACAATAGAAATATCTTGCCTCACAGTGCTGGAGGCGAGAAGCCCAACATCAAGCTGTTTGTAGGGTCACGCTCCCTCCAAAGGCTGTGGGGGAAATCTCCCCTTCCCTCTCCAACCCTTGGTGGCTCCAGGCCTTCTTTGGCTGCGGCTGCAAAACTCTAGTCTCTGGCTTTGTCTTCACAAAAGTTTCTCCTCTCTGTCTGAGTTGTCTCCTCATCTTCTTTTATAAGGACACATGTCATTGGATTTAGGGCCCATCTGGATAAACTAGGGTGAGCTCATCTCAAAAACCTTCACCTAATCACATCTGCAGAAACAGTTTTTTCAAATACAGCCACATTCATGGATTATGGAGGTTATGACATGGACTTACCTTTTTGAGGGGAATCACCATTCAATCCACTCTAGGATGTCACAGCTATTGCCTTTTTTTTTTTTTTTTTTTTTTACCAAAATACAGTACTGCTCGATAACTAAGACAGGCATGTTGACCAATAACTACAACATACAAGTGTGTTTAATCTTGAGATTCTTTTTTAGATAACTTGTAGACTTTTAAAGCAGCACATAAGCCCTCACACTACAGACCTATAGGTAATTTTGTAGAATTCTATGAAGCCATTAAAATATTTGCAGTTATTAATACATTTAAATAGTATGAACGGGATAAAAGCATTATCTTACTACTACTACTACTACTACTACTACTACTACTACTACTACTACTACTACTACTACTACTACTACTACTACTACTACTACTACTATTATTATTATTATTATCTGATCACCACATGGGGAGTAAAAAAAACAGCAGATAGGCATTAAAAAAGAATAGGAAGAAAAATATACCCAAGAGTTACCAGTGGCATGTATACATTTCCATTAATTTTTGTGCAATACAGGTCACTGACTGTACAATTAAGGATACATTTTTATTCTTATACTCTTCTCTTCACACTTTAAAAATGATAAATAATAATACATGCACATACAGAGAGACACATGTACACAAATTTAAAAGAAAAAGTCAAAGGTCATATAAATATCACAGAAACATGAGGACAAAACTTCGGCAATCAAGTTCAGCTTCCCTCCTTTCTTTAACATATTTAATGGATGTAGATTATGCTTATTCATGAGTATATTCTCATTGCTGGCACAGAGAAGAAGCTACAAATTTTTTGTAGCCCCTGGATGAGGGCAAATGTCATCTCCTGTGAAGCCTTCCCAGATAGAAAACAATTGTTGAATTAATGAATCACTCAATAGACAAATCAGTGAATTGATAATCAAAGAAGTCCTTGAAGACAGATTGGGAAGGGAAGTTGCGATTAAAAAGAGGGCTGGAATTTGGAGGTTAGACTAAGAAGTCTGGATAGAGACTGAACAAAGAACACCACTACACACCAAAAGACAGTGTTGCCCTGGCTGGGTAATCTGTTAAGCCTTGTCACATGCAGGGAGCATTCCATGTCACAATCCAAGAGCCAGGCTGGTATAGACTTTGAACTGGAAATCACACAGGGAAAGTCTTGGTTTCCCGAATCAGCTCCTTTGTGCTCTGCAAGCAGAAGGACCCCTGGGGTTTCTCACGTGGTCCTTGGTATAAGGCCCTCAGCAGCTCATCATGATGAAGGAGAAGATGTTACATTATGAGACATGACTGGATTATAAACACCCATGACTGAGTATTTCTACTTCAGCGTTTTAAATGATAAAGGTGAAAATGTAGGCATGATGCTCCTATCTATCAGCTTGTTAGAAAGATGACCATAGAGCATATGGAAAATCCTAGTCCAGAGAGAACACAGAAATAGAAATTTACATCAAAATGTTTAAAAATGAAGTAAGAGTGAATATTTCTAAGAGAGGGTTCTGAAATAAGTGCTGGGAACACAATGCCCAACAAGTTGGTCTTTCTAAAAGGAATTCCCTTGATCAAGTAAGTTTGGCAAAGTATGTGCTATAGGTCTTTTTCTTTTTTTAATATTTATAAGGCACATCACAATTTTAAAGGTGCTGGAAAGTCTGGAAGTGATATATCTCACTTAAATTCACTTAAACCCTGAGAGATAGTGACTTTCCCCAAATTACCCTTGTTGGTAAAAAGAGGACAGGAATTCACTCCAATTTTAAATTTTCAATAAAGTTGTTGTGACTCATTTTGGTGGCTATAAAATAACTTGGTGGAACAAGATTCTGGAAAAATAAAGATGAGGAAGCTGAGAGAGGTACCTTCAACTGCACTTTCCTAGTGGCACTTAACCAAGTAAGAGCCAATCTGCTAGTAGTATTTAAGGCCTGAATTCCAGCATGTAAGCAGGCAACAGGGATTGGATATAAATCTTGCTATCCTCATCTCTACATTTTTCATGATTGTTCTGGTTTATATATCCATGTATCCATGTATCAGAAGGGAAGTTTTTATATCTACTCACTTCTCCCACCTCCACCACCAAGCTCTATTTCTGAAATTTTCACCTGATTTCTTCCCGGAGAGTTCATAATTATCCCCAGTGAAATTCTCCCAGAAAACTCAAGTGCTTTCTCTCAGTCTTTATTTGCCCTGACCTTTCTGCAGCATTATCGATGGCTCTCTCCTTCCCCTATTAGCTCAATCCTTCCTTATTTACCTGCGATCCCCAAGGCAGGCTAAAAAAAAGTGAGATTTGATCCAAACTACAGAACAACTGTCAGGATCATTCTTTTGCTGAACTGATAGTTGCAATGGAAAGCCTTTGTTGTAACTTTTCCATTTGTTATGGATGAAAAAGTTGTGCGACTAAGACCTAGGAAACTTGGAATCCAAGGGTAAGCCTAGCTACTAAGCAATAATATGATCTTGGACTAAAAGTAATGCCTGGTCCTCTGTTTTATCACCTCTTATCATCCATGAAATGAAGGATAAGACTAAATGGTTTCTATGATTCTTTCTGTTTTGGAAATGCCCTAACACTCCTAAATGCTGAGGAAATGTTTCTGTACTCAACTTATGTGATTGATAGGCTCTGAGCCTTATCTGTAAATTAGTATTATTTTAAGGGAGGAAAAACACGCTTAATGTGGAAAGCATAGTGTTTAACTGCATAGCTTATAACGATGGATTTCCTAAATTCAAATTCCAGCCCCACCATTTTATAGCTGTGCGATATTGGGAAAATTATTTAACCTTTCTGTGCTTCAGTTTCCTCATCTGGGAAAAAAAAAAAAAGATACAGTAACAGATCCTACCTCACAGAGTTTTATGAATTAAATGAGTTAATACACGAAAGCTCTTAGAAGAGTGCTTGCTACATCGTGAGTGCATGTAAACGTGCCATTATTGTCAGTGAATCTTAAAATTGGTTAAAAATAAGGTATTCAAATATTGTTTTTCCTTTTTCTATCTAACTACATGGCATTGATAATTTGTTCACCGCTTTGAAAAACTTGATTAATTGCAAAAAAAAAAGTCTATCACTGACAATTTTCATTATGAATTCATAATATTCTCTGATCATAATATTAAAAAAATAAACATTATATCATTCTGCTTACATTGGTATAAAATGTGGGGAAAAACATGTTGGACTGGTAACGTCATTATATGTATATAATCAGATTTTTTATCATGCAGCTTTAATTGAGATACATAGTAAGAATTACATGCTTATTAAAATGTTATGTAGTTATATTTACATCTCCTATTTTACTTTTTGTTTCCTGTCTCATATCATTTTTATTTCTCTATTTCTTCTTTGTTGTCTTTTTAATGTTAAGTGAACATTTTCTAGTGTAATGTTTAAATCCTTTTAATAATTGTTTTATTATTTCTTGTTTTCTTCATTTATTTCAATACAACTTTGCACTCACCTGCCTCCTTTGTGCCTTAAGTTACTTAGGTATGGTTCCTTCAATTATTTGAACATTTCTTGAACATTTGAATTATTTGACAAATATAATGGCTGCTTTGAAGTCTGTTAAATCTAACATCTGTGCCTTC
This sequence comes from Camelus ferus, assembly GCF_009834535.1. Taxonomy (NCBI): domain Eukaryota; kingdom Metazoa; phylum Chordata; class Mammalia; order Artiodactyla; family Camelidae; genus Camelus; species Camelus ferus. The sequence continues at coordinate 12,682,390 of NC_045705.1, forward strand.
TCAAAGGCAGTTTCTGTTGCCTGATTGTTTCTATGTATATGAGTCATTCTCCTGTTTCTTTTTATGTCTTGCAATTTTTTGTTTAAAACTGGACATTTTAGATAATATATTGTAGCAACTCTGGACATTGATTCCCATCCAGCACCCACTCTACCACCCAATTCTGAAGCTTTGTGATGGTGCTTGCCAGTTTTAGGGACAGACTGGATAGTTGTAGTGAAGTTACTTCCCTCACAGTGTGAGGCCTCTTGTTGTTCCTCCAGGGGTTCAGTCTCAGGTGCGTTTCCTCAGAGCTACCTGTGACTGCCACCTTCCCAGGTTATAGGCAGCTGTTAGACTCTACTAACTGTCGGCTGATTTCTCTGGGTCATGCATTCATGCACAGTCTGATTCAACTAAATCTGGGCTCTTTTAGAAGGTTCATTTTGTTTGCTTTATTTTGTGTATATTATTTAATTTTTTTAATTGAAATATAATTGTTTTACAATATTGTGTTAATTTCTCATGTACAGCATAATGATTGAGATATATATATATATATGTATATATATATATTCCATTTCATATTCCTTTTCATTATAGGCTATTCCAAGATATTAAATATAGTTCCCTGTGCTCAGGAAACAACAGTAGGACCTTGTTGTTTATCTATTTTATATATAGTAATTAGTGTCTGCAAATCCTGAACTCCCAATTTATCTCTCCACCCTCCCCTTTCCCCCAGTAACATTAAGTTTGTTCTCTATGTCTGTGAGTCTGTTTCTGTTTTATATGTTCATTTGTATCTTTTTTTTTTTTAGATTCCACATGTACATGATGCCATATGGTATTTTCTTTCTCTTTCTGGCTTACTTCAATTAGTATGACAATCTCCAGGTCCATCCATGTCTGCTACAAATGGCGTTATTGTATTGCTTTTTTATGGCTGAATAGTATCCCATTATATATATATAGACTACAACTGCTTTATCCAGTCATCTGTCGATGGACATTTAGGTTGTTTCCATGTCTTGGCTACTGTAAATAGTGCTGCTATGAACATTGTGGTGCATGTATCTTTTGGATTAGAGTTTCCTCCAGATACATGCACAGTAACAGTATTGCTGGATTGTAGGGTAAGTCTATTTTCAGTTTCATTTTTGAGGCTACTTTTTGAGATTTGCTTTGACTTTTGAGGGCTTGTTTTTAGCTGTCTCTTTCCCTGGTTCTGTCTGGTAAACCAGCTGGCCCATGCTTTATCTTACAGCTTATATAGAACTGTAAACCTCCTCTTAATTGCTTACCACTCAAATCTTCATTTTTTTCCCCAAGATTTCCCTGAAGCTGGAATATCCTTTGAGAAGAGCTTTGGCGCTCTCTGTTTTGAGATCCTGCCTGTACTCCCATCCTAAATCTCTGAGCCACAGCTTTGAAGTCACCTAGTATGTGGTATTTTATAGTAAGCCTAGCCAAATAATATACCATTTCTCCACAGCATTGTCACTATTTTTTATCTTAGCCATTCTGATGAGTTTGTACCAATATTGCATTATGCTTTTAATTTGCATTTCCCTAGTGATTATGTTGAGCACTTTTTCATATATTTATTCTCATTCTGTACATCTTCTTTGCTGAAATTTCTCTTTATATCTTTTGTTCATTCTGTGATTGGATTGTCTTTTTTAATGTTTGAGTTTTGAGAGTTCTTCATACATTTTAGATATGCTGAATAGATGGTTTACAAATACTTTCTCTCACTATGTATAGCTTGAATGTTCAACTTCTTAACAGGGTCTGTCACAGAGAAAATTTTTAAATTTTGATGAATCTCTTCTTATCAATTTTTCTTTTTATGGATTGAGCTTTTGTTGTCAAATCTAAGAACTCTTTGCTTACTTCTAAACACCAAAGACTTTCCTTTTTTTTCCCTAAGTTTTTTAGTTTTATGTTTTACTTTTAAGTCTAGGATCCATTTTAGGTTAATATTTGTATGTGGTGTGAGATTTAAGTTGAGAAACATTTTGTTACCTATAGATATGTGGTATAGTAAGGAATATATATATATATTTGTTCCTGGTTCCTAGCATGGGGGGAAGCTAGAGTGGACATTCTGTCTCCACTGACACCACCTCAGGGGTTGCCTTGTTACCAGTGAATGATGGTTTTAAAAAAATCCTTACTCTCCACTAGGCTACCTCTCACACAAACCCATGGGGAGAGGGGGGACACTTCAGTTCTGCTGGGTGGTGTTGGAAGTCAAGGCTCCCCATATGATCTTCTGGACCTGTTTCTGACCCTTTGGCCAAAGAGAGCAGGATTTTGGGTGAGGGGTGGGGCTTCTCTGTAAACATCCTAGGATGCTTCCAGGTTGCTGACCTCTTCAGCTCCAGGTCTGAGATATATGAGACACAAAGAATACCCAGGGAACTCAGCACTCTGTTGTTCCTCCAGACCGAAGTTCTTTAGCCATCCACCTTCTTCTCTTCACTTTTCAGAATCTTATGTTTATTTTATATATAATATCCAGGGTTTTAGTTGCCCTTAGGAGGAAGGATAATAAAAACTAAGTCTATTCCATCATCCCAGAAATACAAGTTTCTGCAAGTGCTGTTTTAATGAGGATATAATGGACATTACCCTGGTTGTTCAACATCTGAACAAAATTCCTTGAATTATGGAATCTCCCATTTCTGGAGTCCTGGTGGAAGCAAAGCCTTACTTCTCACTTACAGTAGCTGAAAGCTAGGATCTGGACATTTGACTTAGTCTTGTCCAATCAGATACCATAAGGACTTTGACCCTGAAGTAAATGGCACATAGAAGAAAAGACAAATGAGAATTTCTTTCCCTGATAGAAGCATGTCATAGGTCCTGTGGTAGTGGTGCCAGCTCTGGCAAGCAGTGTCCAATGGAAGCTGCAGTGGGACCATAAGTAGACTGTTACAATGGTGATACTTTAATTGGTGTTCTGATTATCCATTTGGTCTTTGACCATTTTACTGAGGCTCATTTTTTGTCCTGTCCTTAGATTTCATGACCTCCATCATATTTTTCTATTAATTACCACTCTGTTTCAGTGATCAAAGAGTTTCTATTGTTGGCCACCAAGAACCAAGATATGTACAACAGGAACTGCAAATGTCCATAGAAGAAAAAATTTGCAATGCTTACAAATTAGGTTAAGTTCCTCTTTGAAAATTCTAGTTTGAGGTTATAATCCTATTGATACAAGAATATCTAAACAGTAAAAGTGTACTGCAGCCAGAGAGAGCCGACCTCATTGTTTAGCCATAGAAGATGTTGAGAGATTAAAGAAAAAGAGGGCTGAGATGGAAGAGAGAAGCAACACTTCCAGCCCTTGACAGCTCCTTTAATTTAACCTTTGTTCTTTTCTAGCACAGATAATATATATTCTCTCAGAGAAGTCTCTCTTGGTACCATCAACTACTATTTCAAAACAGAGGAAAAGGTACAGAAAGTGATTTAAGAATAGCTTTTTCCTGCTCAAAATTTGCAAAAAGCAAATATGCAAGGAAATATTGTCCTGGTGATTTTTGCAAGCCAGTAACCTTCAATAGTAACTAGTAAATGACTTTAAGGTACTCAAGAGAGGGTACCAATTCAAAATTCTAGTTGAACACCAAGACTGCTTATGTGCTCTAAGCCCAACCCCCAAGTATGACAAGTAAATAAGTAAATATCAATGGGAGCCCAGGACATACAATGGGTTCAGAACATAAAACAAAATCCCACAGCACAACTAGAAATCAAGGGGTTCCTTTACAGGCAAGTTCTTTTCAGCAAAAAGTCCAGGCCTGATTAAAATGTTCCCCAGGTTCAAACACAGGCAAGATAGATGGGGCTGCATGCTGTAGATAGAGACAGCTCATCAGAAGAGTCACCATATTTGCCTGAAAAAATTAGGCCAATACAGAAAAACTCAACCTCATCTCTCACTATGATTTGTTGTATTTATCTGGTAGGCAAATGTTCTTTGGATTAAAGTTGCTTTACAACCAGAAGATTTACGTAAAATGCCATTTCAGAGAGGGCAATTTTTTAACCTTCCCATGTTTCAGAGAAATAAAAATGATTCCAAATTCTTGTAAAATGCATTTTAACTCCTTGAAACGTTTTCACATTTATTATATCATTCCAGACTCAAAATAACCTTTCCTTCTAGGGAAGGGAAGGAGGTGATAAAGTATTTACTGAGTGCCCACTATATACTAAGTAACACATATTTTATGTCATTTCACCCTCACTCCAACATTTTGATTTAATATCTTTAATTTATATGAAGGCTAAAAGAGGTTTAAGCGGTTGTTCAAGGTCAATCAGGTCTAGATATAGCTCTTGGATCACCTGGCATTCAGGTCTATGAAATTTTACTCAAACTCTGTTGTGGCACTTCTTGTGCCTAATAGAAAAATAAAGCTTTTGTTAAAGAGTACAGATACCATGTCCCATATTTTTCTATGCTTCCATTTGAAGAATGACTTTGCCTCTGAGTGAATATCTACAGGAAATCAGTTTCTGTATCATCAACAGAACAAGCAATGGACTGAAGAAATAACAAGACAGTCTGCATGATAATGACAACAGAAGGGTAGATGTTACACGGAGGGCACTGAAACTTCCGCTAAAAGGAGGTGGGGTAAGGACAGAGCTAGTCAGGCTATGTTGGTTTTTGCTAAGACGCCCAAAGTGAGAGGAGACTCCAGAATCACATTTACAAATGGCCCTGTTCAGTGACCTTGGGCAAGTCACTTAGTCTTTCTAGATATCAATTTCCCTGTCTACAAAATCTTCAAATTAATTCACTAATTAGCAGTAGGATGTATAGGAGGAGTCAAGAGGGTTAGGAGGCCTGGTAACTAAGAAGTGTGGGTAATCACAAGAACTGACAAGAATGTGAAATCTCTGAAGCTCTCCACCTTTCCTCTTGGAGCCTATTTCTTCCCATATCATATGCCTCTTCCTCTCCATTCTAGGTGTCCATGCTGGTCCTCCTCCTTGCTAATCTCAATCATGGATTATAGTTGTACACCCCAACCCACCGTATTTGCTGAGAATATACCAGAGACTAGAACATCTAGGAGGTGTAAGGAATGACAGTTAAATTATTTATCTAAGTGAGCTTCAGGTTCAGACTTTCCTAATGTTATCTAGGTTTTATCCATGTATTCCTGGTGAACAATAACACCAGAGATAAATGGATTTTTCTGTGATTCTGTCTCCTTTCTTTTGTGATCTCCCTCTGCTGCATGAATTCCCTAAGGGAAGACTAAGTATTTACTTCCTGTTGTAATTCCTACCTGAGAAACGCAGAGATATAATGAGATACAGATTTTAAATATCATTTTTAACTTTTAATCCAAGGTCATTGGATAACGCCTAGAAATTACAAAACCTCAAAAACTGAGAAAGTCTTCCCAAAAGATTTGATACAAGCAGATTAATTATGGATATAAGTATACACCTCCATGATATGCCAAAACCTAGAAAGCCCTGTCCACTAAATAATTTAGGTTGAGAAATCATTACATACATACATACACACACACACACAAACATAGCTATAAAGACAGTGTATACATTTTACTAAATGTCAGTTGCACAACAGAGAATTAAGGCAAAAACTTTTCACAGAAGGAAAATACAAACTTCATTTCCTTTTATACTGTGTTGAAATTGAAGTGATAAGAATAACATTTCCTTAGATAACTGAGTAATAACATCCCATTTCACAGATGAGGAAATTAAAAGATAAAGATCAACTAGGTTAATCTCTACCTTAATATGTACAGTAAAACCAGAATTGAGATTTATTCACACTGGACAAGCATGTCTAGACAACAAATTATATGGCATAACAGTTACTTGACATACACTCAGAAAGAGCTAGATTCTTCCTCTAAACTGATACTTAGGCAAATGACTACTCACTCTTTACATGAGAATTAAGATCACTTTCATTTTTAATTTTCTTTGATTTTTAAATATTGTACTTTCAAACACAAATAACTTTACTTATCACCCACTCATTTTAGAAAAATGCCAAAGGTAGAATAATCTCACTTTGTTCAACTGAAATTAAGCCAACTTGGTGTGTAGTCAGCCTGAGATTTTTCTACATGAACTTTAAGATTTTGAATTGCTCCATGCTACTGAAGGTATATTGATACTTCTAGGCAAATGTCTAAGCAGCTTCTACAGGGGAGCTCTCCCTGTTCCCCTGTCTGGTTACCATTTGTTTCCACCTCAGTATTATTCACCTGTGGGTACCACGGGTCTAGATGCAGAGTGCTTGAAAACCTACATGCAGGTCTTCCAGCCTCTCTACAGACATCATCTGGCCTGGGTAAACCTTACATGGAGCTTAACTCACTGCACAGCTCAAGGAGCTTTTTAATCAGTTTTTCTACCATAGTCACAAATTTGTTTAAATTTGTTATAAAAGTAATCTTAGGTCTTGGGGACTTATTTATTGAGCAGTTACTAAGGGCTTTCCATCTGTCCAAGTATTTTACATGCTAACCCATTTGATTTTTATAATTACTCTATAATTGCTTTTGTTAACTTCTTATTATGTGTATAACAAATGAAGAAAACAATTGGAGTATAGAGGGACTAGGTAACTTGCCCAAAAGACCTGCATGTCTAGTAAACTACAGAGCCAGAATTCAAATCTAAATAGTCTGATTCCACCAACTCCATGCTAAACCACTGTACACATTGTTCCTCCAGGGTAAAGTTACAATTTCAGTCTTCAGTTTCCTAATGCTGAGAATGTTTCACACTCTGTGAAGTGATTTTGAGTTTACAAAACATTCTCATTATTTATCTTCTTTCCAACTGACACAAACCATCTGAGGTTTTCTGGACAGGTATTCAGATACACATTTTATAGACATACTTGGGTCTCAGAGGAGATGACCTACCTAAGGTCTGAGGAGCCAGGACCACACTCTAGGTCAACTAACTCATTTACTATTTCTAACACAAACTCCTTTCCCTATTTTTATTGCATGAGTAAAATAAGGATAGAAATACCTCTCAAGGGCCATTCTAAATCATTCCTTTAGCTTTTCAGAGCCTATGATTTGCTTAAGGAGATGACTGGATGACACCACTTTGATGTGGAGAAAAAAACTCTAAAGAACTGTTGAGAATTCAGGAGAATAAATACTATCATTGGCAAATGTGGGCTCCAAACTTGGGTTAACCTCACCATTTATGTCCTAAATGAGAAGTCATGCTCGTGAAATCAAGGAGTTGACACTAGAGCAAATCAGGATTCACGACAGCATAAACAAGAGGCAGGATGTTGTGCACTGAATATATTAGATGAACACGAACCAAGGTGAGGTCACTCAAAGTCATATAATTGCAAATGTTTGTCAGAACAGAATAAGTGGGCTTGAACAGCTCCAGGCAGAGTCTCCTATGCAGCCAAATAAGAGTCATAATCCTGTTAGAGTAAACTGGCTTATGTGTGTGAATGAGGGAAATGCTGTTTCCTAGAAGTATCTGAAAATACTAATGGGAGGAAATGCCTAAAGCTAGCAATCCGGGAGACCTGGATTCCAATTTCTGCTTTAGGATTGATTTGTGATGGTCTCTTATGCAAACCATTTAACCTCTCTATGATTATTTGACCACCAGGAAAACATGTGCCTGCCCTGCTTGCTTTGACAGCTTGTTGTGAGGGCCATGTGAGAAAGAAGTTGTGAAAGAAATTAAGAAGCAAACATGTGAGCTATGCACAGATGAAACTAAATGATCTGAGCAACAGAAGGAATTGCCTCTAGATGAGTCAACAGTATAGCACCCAAGTGGGAAGAAACATTTCCTGACCATATACAATGTACCAGGCACTGCACTAGGCACTTGTCACAGTTCCCTATGATACAGAAAATAGCATATGTCAAAGATACAGAAGTGTGACTGGAAGATTCCAGTATCTTGATAGACATGACAGACTTGAATGGGAGGCTTTCAAGGAGGGAAGAATTTGGTGTTTGGAGCCTGCGGATGTCACTTGAGGTCTTGTAAGACACAACTTCTATGAGTGTCATGTTGATATAGAATTCATATTTCAAGGCAGCTGAGGCCATATGTTCATTCTCTAAACTGATTTGCTTCTGTTCTTTCACAATGAGGAGGTATGTTCCTCCCTATACAGGTCACCTTCTTCATTATTAATAAGAACCTTGCAAAAGATCAGATGGATGGATCAGGATGAATTTGTGACCATTCTCAGAAAAACCATCTCAAATAAATTCCCAGGTGGAAAGAGGATGTATTACACCAAGTACATTTTCCTTTCCTCCTCCTTCTTCTCCTTCTTTTCCTTGTCTCTGCTTTCTCCATCATCATCATCATCTGAAAGCTAGAAAATCCCCTCTGCCCTTGAGCAAGTCAGTTAGCCTTTCTCACTACAGTGTCCCCATATATAAAATAAGACTGTTGGATCAAGCTAATCGTCAAGTAAATCATAATGAGCTCATTCTCTGTAAGACAGAGGAAAAAGACTATAACACAGATCATAATCCCTGCCCTCAAGGGGCTTAGAAACTAAAGGATATCTTAAAAAGCTGGCATTCACAACAAAAATTAATGCCTACTCCTATGCCACATATTTCTTCATTTCCACTTTCTAAAATACTATTCATGATTCAAAGCCCAAGCTTTAAATACCAAATCTATGAAAAGGCCTTTTTCCCTCGAAGGAGAGAGGATCACACTGTCCTTTAAATTCCAGCTCTACTTCCTGATTTGCTTGCATAACATCAAAGCCTTGGGGCACCTGAGATGCATTCTACTGGGGGATGGGGTGGGGCCTGTTCTGAAGTCTGGCTCAACCACTGAAGGGCTAGCAGACTTCCCCAAGCCTTCATTTCCTCTCCTGCAGAGTCTGTAGGTCTGATAATAATCTCTTCCGCACAGAGCTGTTGTGCAGATTAAATGAGGTAACGTGAGTGTGCTCAGCAGAGATTCAGTGAACGTGTCTGAATCTTCCCCTGCAAATCACTTTACTTTCTCTTCCAGTCGTTCGTGTATCTGTTTTATCTCTCTTGGGAGAGAGTAAAACCTGAAGACAGGAAACTCTTCTCTCACTCATCTTGTGCCTTTTCCTCCTCACCCCTCCCCTATCCTCCAACCCAGTATTTAGCACACATTCTCTTTGTTTACCTGTAAATTGTATCAAATTGCTGTCAGTCAGTAGGAATTTTCTTGGAGATCTGTTAAGAATGCTCATTCAGTAATGTGTACTAAACACGGACAGTGTGGAAACCTCTGTCTTCTTCCCACTCCCCAACCTTCCTTCTCCCTCCATGGCTTCCAAGAGGAGGCTGCAGTTAGAATCTGAATCACCATAAGCAAGTCATCAATGTTGGAATGAAAACCTCTGTCATTAAAAAGGCAGCCTCTGGCACAATCCCAAAGGAGAGAATGTGCTCCCACAATGCACTCGGCCAATTTGCAGTCTTACCTTGGTAAGCAGACTCTCCCCTGACCCCGGAAGACAATAAGCTGGAGCTCTGACTTATGAAGCATGAATGCTCACCACTGCGCTGTCTCCAGCTGACGTACCAGTCATTGAAGGTCACCCAGCTACCAGCTACCAAGCCTTCCAGAGAAAGAATCAGTCACCTGCATCTCCCTCTTCTCCCTTCTCTCCACCCTGGGCCCCTACCTAACTCTTGCCTTTCATTTGTCCCATTTGCAGCTTCCTGAGGATTTGGCAGTTTTCCACTGTGTCCAGCTTACTAGGCTGTAAATACCTGACTGAGACACACAAAATGTGTTTGTAGGACTTCTGATGGCTCCTCATCTAAACCATAAATATGAAATACTCCCCAACATTTCTCAGAAAACACTCCCATCACCCAGATTCAACTTGCAGCAAAAACTTACTCAGCACCAGAAAGCACCAAATTCTCAACTGTGCAGTTTTCAGTCAAGCCCGTGCATGCAGCTGCATTGTGCTAACAAAGCTGGAACATTACTGAGTCACATATCCTGAGTGGCTGTGTCTTAATGATTATTTCCAAGCTGTGAGACATTCAGTTTGGTGGTATCTACACATTTTAAACAGCCAAAGTGATAGTGTCTGAGTCTCTGAGGTTCAAGGCTGCAGCCGCAGTAAAGGTAAGCAGTATAGATTGTGGATAATATCACAGATTTAGAAATCAGACAGGTATCCATTCTGTCACTTGGGAAGTTAATTTTCTAAGCCTTAGTTTCCTCCTATAAATAAAATAGCAAGAAATAACAAAACTATCTAATGGTATTATTTGGGACACTAAAGTGAGACAATGTATACAAGTCACTTAGCCTAGTCCTTGGCATTTAGCAGACACTCAATAAAAGTGCCAATGGAAAAAAAAAACACTTCTATATCCATTATAAGATAGAAATATTAAGGCTGAAATTGTTACTGAGCCATCAGAAATATCATTTTATTCTGGTTGAGCTATCTGGCCTTGGTGTAAAATATACAAAGATTTTATTTCACCCCCAGTATTCATGATACTGTCTTTATTATTATTTTTTTTTCCCCTCTCTCCACTAGGTACTGTGATCAATCCAGGATTAACCTGCACTCCCTAGGAATGACGCTTTAGGCACCCCGGAATGACTGTGTAAGATAACTGTCGAGGTATCTGTCTCTCCTGCTGGAACGCGAGCTCTCAAGGACAGGGACTATGTCTTTCCTTTCTTTATCCTCATTACCTGTTCCTGTTCAACAGGAGAAGACCACAGACTAATTGTCAGTGTCAGAGCAGCTCTCAGCTGACACCTGCAGGGGACTGCTTTCTCCTCTCTGGAGGTGTTAGCTACCATTTATCTTACGGATGGAAGGGATTGTCCAGGCATTGTTTTGTTTACGTGCTTTGTCTTATTTAATCTTCACAACTCTCTGTGAGGTAGACACTCCTGTTATTCTTATTGTACAGATGAGAGAACTGAAGCTTAGAGGGGTTAAAGAAACTTACCAGAAGTCATATAGTACATAACTAAGCCTGAATCCCAAAAAAGACCTTACTGAGTGTAAAGCCCACTGACTAAATACCCATTCACAACAAACACTGACTGCTGTAATGAGGCTGAACAATCACCATGAAGGGTTATCAATGTATTTTGTTACCATTGTATCTTAGGTTTTTCAGACCAATTGACTCCTCTTGAAAGTTAAAGAGCTCAAAACTGTTTACATTTACCATTTACAACCATCTAAAATGACAGGAGATTCACAGAGTCAAATCTAATCCTCTTATTTTTAGAATTCAAGTCTCAGCATTAAAATTTATAGCATCAGTGTAACCTGCCCTGTATGGAGCCTCCTGGTATGTGACAGTACCTTCTTCCAACCCCACACATCCTCACTGGCCAGAGGCTTCCAGAGGTGGAGACCCTATACAGAATGTTGGTGTACTATTGCTCCATTTTTCTGTGGCTTCACTAAAAGAAGATGCCAGCTTAGAAACGAGACAAAGAAGTCTCAGTGGATAGGAACATGCGACCCTAGCTGGCAGGTAAATGCCAGCTGTCACCTGGAATACTTTCAGGGGACCTTACTTCCCACAGAAGTCCCTTCCAACTCTGAGACTCTAAGAGATCTCTAGACATGAGTCTAAAACTTTTGTTTTTGTACTGCCACAGGCCAAGTTTGTATTAATACTCAGATGAAAACACAGGCGGCAGGTTTAACCCATTTTAAAATAACCCAGAGATCAGAGTCAGTGGGTAAAAACCAGAAGAATTCTTAAAACAGTTGATTCACTCATCATAACAGAAATTAAGAGGATCTTTTCTGGAATCTGTACTTGGAAGTTCACATTGCCTCCATAACAAAAATAAATCCTGTCTCCTCTGTTCCTCTTCACAAGGCCCCCAGTCAGTGCCTGACATCTCTCCTCAAATGAGCCTGGCTAATTGATTCTCTCTTAACATTGGGGGTGACTTTCTCAGATGGTTTCCTCCTAATGTTTCTGGCTGTTTCTAATCCTATTAGCAAGTTCTCATCACAGAACATTAATGTGGTTGTATCTGATTTCATTTTTTGCCAATACCCTACAAAATGCAGCAGCTTATTAGTGACTTTTATGTCATGTGGCTTTAGCAAAATTGAATGCTAATGAGATGTGATTGGGTGGAAAATTATAGCACTAGTGTGCTTGCCTTCTATAATTGCAGCATAGGCTTTAGTTTGGAATGGGGGTACCAGATTTCTTTTACTTAACAGTGGTCTCTGAGACACAGAAAGGAGCTGTGTATTTACAGTTATGCAGTGAGTAACTAAGGGGCTTTCACTGGTGGACTGCTGAACAGCCTTGCAGATCTGAGAGGTGGTCAAGGAAAGCAGCAGGAAGACTGCAGTGGCAATGTCTCACCTGAAGCCTCATTTATTACCCTCTCCCCTCCCCAAAAGGAGCAAAAACGGATGCAGAATTATAGCAATAATGGTGGTCTTATCCAAAATAAACTTATTAAATGAGACAGATTTTTTATTAAGTAGTCAGGAGCCAAATGATTAAACAGCTTTTCTTGCCATTGAATTCCAAGTAGAAATCAATATACATTATACAGTTGCAGCAGCTGAAATGGCAAAAGACTTGAGGACGACGTCAAGACTGTGATTTACTGAAATATTTCATCACTGTAATGGTCAAGAAATGGAGTGCAGTTTGTCCACTGAGTGTAACCTGTACCTTATTCATTTCTTTATGGTTAGAAGAGCTACTTGCATAAAGTCCCCAACTGTAGTATTCCTGTTGCAAAATCATAACTGTCCAACTGAAAAGAACTGTCTCTACATTCAGAGCATTTTTAAGAATAAGAAGCTGCTTTATGGGGACTTACGTATCGTCATGCAACTGTAGATGGTGCTACCCGGTGAGTCTGGCATAGTTTATGACAAATACCATGACTAGGGGTTGTTAAACACAGTGCCATGGATTTCCTGTGCCACCACACAGCACTAAAAGGGAAGAGAAGAGACTGTCATTTATGCTCTTGCATAATTCAAGCAACTAACTTGTTCTTGTATGCCAACTTCCTCTAACACAAACAGCGTTGACAAGCTCATGCAAGTAACTACCCTTCCCATCTAAAATCTAGAGCAAGATATAAAATTCTAAAAGAAGGAAAAATGTAAACTTAAACTGATCAGCACCTGAAGGATTTCCCTCTCTTTAGTTATCAGTAAAATGACAATTACTTGTGAAATGTCTACTTCTAAAAAGGACTTGAAGTGGTTTACAGTAAAAGCAACATATGTTCAAAGTTCCAGTTATCTATTGCACATATTAAACTACTCCGAGACTTAATGCATAAAGTAACAACCATTTTATTCTATACAAAATTGTATGTGTCAGAAACTTGGAAATGGAATAGCAAGATGATTTATCTCTGCTCCACATGACTGAGATCTCAACTGGGGTGGGTTTGAACACCCTAAATTGCTGGGGCCATATGTATAGAATCTTAGGTTGTTGAGGGTTTCCTTGAGTCTTCTTCATGCCCCACTAGCTAGGGATAGAACACCCAAGGGGTTTCCTTCATTCCCCTGTCTGGCACTGCCGAAATGACTGGCACAGCTGAGGCTGGCCGGGACTCTCTGTCTCCCTTCATGGATTCCCTCCAGGCATCTTTCTCACAGCGCAGAAGTCTTTGAGTATCTGGACCTCTCACATGGTGAGTAGATCCCCTTGTGATCTAAGAGGCCTGGGCAGAAACTGGGAAACTTCTTACGAATGACCTGATTTCAAGTCCCAGAACATGACCTCCGTCACATTCTAGTGGTCATACACATCACTAACACCAACCTTGATTCAAGAGGAGAGGAATTAGAGAATACTTTTCAACAGAAGGGCTAGCACAGAATGTGCAGCCATCTTAATGTACACATTGGTATTCAGAATGATGGTAATTTCAGAACGAGAAAAGCTGCACAACTGAGGGAACAAGTAATTACACTGGAAAACTAGGCTCATAACATCTCCTCCTATGATCATGGAGTTTAACCCTGAGCTTCCTAGTGATCAAAGCAAAAAGGAAAGGAAAGAAAAGAAAAAAACCCAAAAAACCTAGCATCATACTGTTCATTGTCTATTTCAAAAAATCATGCTAGATTTTTTTATTTTCCAAAAAATAAAATAATAATCAACAAGACTAGAACACATGCTGTGTATTTTATTCAGTTCCTATCTACCTAGCTTTCCTTTTCTGCCTCAATAACCCAGTTGGCCCTTGTGGTGGCAGTCACTCTGGATAGGAAATTAACTGCTTGGAGGGGCCTGAGAATAAGAAGGGTAGAAGAAGAAAGAAGAGAAATGAGGGTGAAACATAAAGAAAAGGAAAAACGAAGAAGAAAAGGAGAGACAGATAGACAGAAGAAGAGTAAGAAATTAGATAGAACCTTGTCTGGTTCTGTCTTGTGGAGAGTTTCACCAGTCACAAATTCAAATATCTATGAGGTCTGTCAGGTAACTAAAATATATGAAACACGTGAAGTATATCAAACACAACAAGAATCAGAGCCTGTCAAATGGAAAGTGCATGCCCTGCCTAAAAGTATCAAGTTATTTTTGAGTAAGTTGATTAGCTATATTGTGCTGCCAAACATACCCATGTCTATGACTGACTTCAGGCCGCTACTGACTGCGAGGTTTCATCTCTTGACTTTGCTTCCTTAGAGAAGTTCTGAGCTCTCAGCCTAAAGAGTCAGACTGCTGGATTTCCATGGTCCTTCCAGGGAGAGAGACCATTCAGGATGACCTTGAAGGACTGATGACAGGTATCTGCAGAAGTGACCTTTCTCAGTCTCCAGTTTCCTGAGATCTAGGACCTGTCACCTCCTGCAATAGTTATTGGGGAAGAAATGAGAGGAAGTATTTTTATTGCTCACAGGGATAACATAATGAGCTAAGCCAGGCTAATGCCAAACACTGGCTCTTCTTGCTCTAATCCAAAGCCTTAGAACTGAGAAATGCATCAGTGTACTCTGTACGGCAAGCTATTGCTATGCTGTTTATCTCTAAGTGCTACTTTTTAACATCTAATGTGCTAAAAGCCAAAAAAGGATTGGCATGCGTCATTTACTCTGGAAAAAATAGACAATGTTAGCATTTCTCAAATTCTGGCCAAAGGTTTTCCTCTTTTCTTTTTCCTCCTTTTAATGGGCTGCCGTTAAAACCAGTAAGTATGCTGAAGAGGTTCACTCTTTCTTTTTAATCAAAAATATTTTTCCTAAACAGTGGAATGTTTAATAACTAAAACCTGCTGCTTTCTGTAGTTGTGGCTTCTCCCTTTCTAAAATTATGCAGTAGAGGATGATAGTGTTTCAAATTATCTGAATCCCCCCTTAGACTAATAACATCTTCGATTTTTAGCTGAGCATATGGCTACCCAATTTCTCTTTTGCTAGTATTTTCAAATTGAAATCACACCACCTTTTCCAGTTGTGAGAGAGTTAAGCCTACGTAATCCTTACATCTCTGCCCCCTTGGCTTTCCTTTTAATGTGCCATGCCAAAATGCAGTGTGATCTTCCCATTAAAATGTGTCACATCTATTACTTACTTTATGTCTCAAGCTGATTTTTTTCAAAAGTTGATGAAGAGTAAAAGACAATAATACAAGCATATTATTTCTCCCAGAAAGGAGAGTAGCAGGTCAATGAAATCCTTTGACACCTGTGTTCAAAGCTAGCTGGTGGTAGATCTTTCAGATACCACTCAGGCCAAATGGATTGGAAAGAATCCACATACCTGATGGGTCATTTTGAGACACCTAACTCAAATGTTACTAGGTGTTAGACTTTGCTGAGATACACAAAGCTCAGGTGAATTCCACAAATGATGTAGATTTTCAATAATTTGGATCCTTAATGTTTTCTTTGATGGCCACTTTGTTCTGATTCATTGGTGGGAGGAAATTAGGTGAGATGTAAGAAATAAGAGTTGTTAACTTCCTTTAGATTGGGGTTGATTATCATGAATCAGGAGGTGAACTTTCTAGTAAAATGGCCCTGATCTTTTCCATTTATCTCTTTGCCCATTAGTTACCTACACTCCATTGAAAAAAAGATCTTAGTTCCTCCCTATGAACACATTTTTATCATTCAGTCTTAATTACAGACGTAGACTTTTGTAAACTAATGTAACAGAACAAAAGATATCATGAAAAAAATTAGTTTTATGGGAAAGGGAAGAATTCATTTTATTTTAGAACAAAGAAAATGTATTACAGTTGGAGGTATTCCCAAGTCCTTTCATTTCATGAATATTCCATCTTAATGATAATGGTCAGCTGTGCTCTTATGAACTTCTAAAAATCAGCTAACTTTGGTCAGAGCCAGGGTTATTAAAGGTCGAGGACAAAGGAAACACACTCTCTCTTTCTGAGTGGGCATTTTTAGTGTGGAATAGAGTGGGCATTTTCAGTGTGGAATTATAGTAAGCTTTCTCATCAACCCTTAAACTGACATTCACAGTAATGGAATTTATCATCATTCACTCTCTGCCACAAAGAGCTCAGAATTAAAAGGATCTGCCTTTCATTGTTAAGTACTGCACACTTTTCCCCTTTTAAGATCTTATATGAGGATCCTGCTGGTTCTATTGATATTAGTTTTCTTCTAATGGAAAATTTCTTTCCTCTGTAATTCATTTTAAAGGCACCCCAACAATACCCAAACAGGCAACACCTGTGAGTGACCAGACACAGAGAATGGACCAAATTAGACACCCTTTTAAAATGAAAACCCCAGGTATGAATAAATGCAGGGGACCATAAGCAATTGTGTGCCTCAAGGACACATGGGAGTATACGTTTACTTAAAACTGAAGCTTAAGGGGTCCATCCCTTCCCAACAGGTGAAACAGAAAAGCCAAGGTGGATGTTAAGGCAGCACTGACAAAGACACAAAAGGCTACTAGGGTTTCAGGTTTTCACTGCCAGGGAGGAAGAAATTTTCCTTTGCCCTTCTAGGTTCCTCTGGCTGGTCTAAGAATTAAACTGACATGAGACAGAGTAACAGAAGATAGTCGAACAAGAGTTTAATAACAAGTATATATGGGAGAGTCCCAGAAGAACTGAGTAACGTGACAAAATGACCAAAGCCCTCACTTTAAACACCACCTTCAGCTAAAGACAAAAGAGGCTGCAGGGAGTCGTGGTTTGGAGCTTCCAAAGGATAAGAAGGCAGTTCACATGGAGATGGAAAAGCGGACATTTGGCAAATAAACGTTTGCTGGGCCATGCAGACAGTGGGACACAGACTGGACCTTGACCTCTAAGAGTTTCCCCCCCACCACAACTAGCTCACATTCTTTGCAGATGTGTCATCTGGTGATAGCTCTGTTCTGGGAACAGGCCCTCTATCTAAATCCTTTTAAGGCAGTTGGAAGGAAGGTCAAAGTTTCTGAGTCTTTTCTTAAAAATGATCTGCCCAAATTAATCCTTATGCCAAAGTGATACACTTTGGGGTGGCAAATTTTGCCCTCCTACACCACTTAAGAAACAGCAGCCCCATGGTTACGATTTTAAGACTTTGGTAAGATTTAATAAAGCTCTATTGTTTCTCTCTCCTTGTTATTTTTATTACCACCCTGACTGTTTCCTTTGAAACTAGGAGTAGAACTTGGGTAACCTGCATTTCCTTACAGCTAAACTTGGGAAAATCAGATCTCCAAAGGACAGAATGGTGGTGGCTACTGAAAGGGGACTGAGAACATAAACAAGCTAAGTGCCCTGGGCTCCCACGGAAAAAGCAGTGGCTGTGGACTGAACAACAGTTTGAGAGGTTTGGCACTCACAGGGTCCTTGTAATTCTCCTACATTCATAACTCCCTAAGGTAACTGCAAGCACTATGTCAATTTTAATGGAAAAAATTAGGACCATTAGAGAAGTAACAGCTTAGCAGAATTAATATCTCACATGATTCATTAAATATTATTCTATCCTTAAGCCCAAGGTCTCAGAGCATTGTTCTCATAGGAAAAGAGTGAGTGGGTTGTCCTTTGTATCTGTTATTTTTGAAATGTCTACTTTGTAAAGTTTTAAGAGCGAAGACAAGGTTTTGGGAGGGAAAAATGCTTTCTTTAATGGGCTTTTGTTTTCTGACTCTGCTTCTAAACAAGACTTATTTGAGAGGGCTAAATATATAATAATAAACATTTTTTTTAAAAAAAAACCTTTATTTGAAAGATGACATTGATTAGTGCTGCAGATTCCTCTTTGTACATAATCCAAAGATGACTGGGCTCTGAACACTACTTGAGATGAGAATACATTCATATGTAAAATAGCAAAAGATAGTCATTGATTATGTAACTATATTTTTTAAGCAGGAAAAACACACAATTGTGGATTTATTAATACTGGAAGAATAGCAAACATGGCCATTATAAGAAGAAGAGAATGAAAAGACAGAGAAAGGAAGAGAGAAAACGATGTTGAAAAAACATTGAAATTCAACTCAAAATTACTAGGTATCAGATGAACCAATATTATGACTAGACTTATAATAAGATAAAAACATTCCTCCCCAGTAATTCTTGTGGTACTTAATCTTCTATCATTAAAAATATTTCACTTGGCACTCTCCTAACTTGCTGGTAGTAGTACAATATGTTAAGACTATTCTGGAGGGTATTTGGCTATCTATAACAAAAGCTTTAAAAACAAAGAAATTTCATTATTCTAGGTTTTATTTTTCCCTAAAGAAATATGCATGCTACCTAAGCATGTTTTATAAAGTGAATAAATGTAGATGACCTAAAGTTCGGGTAATAGGAAATTGGCTAAGTAAACTACAATATATCTACAGGATTAACCACTCTGGAATCATGTGATATAGGTTACAGAAGGCTATTTTATCCTGTGGAAATAGTTACAAGAAGCTGAATAAAAGATGCGGCTATTCTGTAACACCAGAATTCCATGAAAATTAATTGTTTAGAAGTTGTATACTAATACACTGGGAGAAATATTCTGAATAAAGAAGAGTTCTGAATGAAGCCTGAAACTGTTGCGTGTTGCACTGATATGTATCAGGTCACAAGACAACTACTTGCTCAAAAGGAGACCAGAGGAAGGAAAATACGTTAGATTTTGATGTGTTCATTCATTATTCATTTACTTATTCATCTAGTCATTCAGCCTTCATATCCAAGTGCCTACCACACACTAAGCACTGAGCTAGGTACTGAAGTGTGACTTCAGATTGATGAGACAGGACAAGCATGTAGAAAATGACTCAAGAAGAGCCTCGGCATCCCTTGTGTGAGATTCTGGGTCATTTTGCAGGCAAGGGGAAGTCACTGGTGAATTCCGAGCAGGGAATGACAAGGTTCGATTTTACCATTAGTCCATTTTTGCAGCAGTGGGGAGGACAGGACTAAAGTAGGGATGTGGTGATGGGGCTTTTGGGGTAGTCCAGTGAGAGCAAAGGAGAACCTAAACCAAGGCAGTTGCCCAGAAAATGGAGACAGTGGACAGAGGCAAAAGCCATTTGGGAATTAACATTGAACATGGAGACTAAATGTGGATATAGCAGAAGGAACGGTCATAATTTTGGATCAGTCCCAGGATTTTGGCTTGGATAGAAAATAGAGTTGTTTAGCAAAGTAGGTTGGATAGTAAGTACTCTATGGCATTTTATAGTTTTTCAGTGTGCCGGGATCATAAAATACATTCATATGCCTTATAAATACTGATAAACCAGCTCTAATCCTCTGTCATGAACAGTTTACATTGTCTGTGGTTCCTTTATTATAGTGAGACATTCGCCACTGAAGATTAAAATTCTGGAATATTTGAAGGAACTGTAAATGGTGATAATAATAATGAAAATTTACCAAGTACTGTCGATGGGCCTAACTCTGGGCCAAGAACTGTACACACACTACATTATTCACTTGTCACAGAAGTACTGTTAGGTAGGCATCTTCACTTAACAGATGATAAAATAAAGCTCTGAGAGATTGTCACTTGCTCAAAATTATGCAAGTGGCACAACCAGAATCCACCCAAGGTTATCAATATTTTAACCTGTACACTCTGAACCATGTTGATTATTTTCTGAAATTTCAGACATTCTTAGAAACAACACCTTTCTGAAAACATTACAGTTGAGCTTTGGAGCTCTGGGTGGCAGTATGATCTGACAGAAAGATCATTGGATTGAGGGCCCAAAGTCTGAAACTTCTAGTTTGACTTTGGTCACAATCTTGTTGTGTGACCTTGATCAAGTCACTTAACAGCTCTGTGTTTTATTTTCTTCATTTGAAATAAGTCAATTGAACTAGGAGTCACTTCTAAGATGTTACTTATATGCATGACATAAGAAGTTTGAAATTTCTTTCTTCCTTCACATGGGAGATTTCAAAGCATAAAATGACGCTATATACAAATGGAATTTGCTGATTCCAGACGTGGAAATGCCATTTTCTTTGGGCATAGGAAGTAAAGAGAATGACCTCTGCTATGCATCTTTGTGAATTTGTCAACTCACATTAAATACTTAGATGAGCCCTCAACCATCTCAGAATCCCTTGTTTAGTTTATTATGCCATCACCTTAAAGTGAGATCCTAGGTTAAAATAAAGCAGGGGGCTGTGACAAATTGCTTCAGGGTCAGAGTTAAACATGGTCTTACCTTTATCAAGATGATTTAAAATAATCTGGTAAATTAGGTATGACTTGTATTTATTGACCATCTCTGGTTAACAATAATATTAACAGCTAAAGAAAACATTCCTGGGATATTCACATGGATGTCTATTTACCTCTAACAGTTTGGACTCATGACACCATCAGAAGGAAGGGAGATGGATTGACGTACAATATAATTTAGTACTTCAAAATCTCAATGTTGAAACAATTTCTCAAAGTCATCTACTCCAAAGTTTTCTTAATGACGGTCCACAGATAGGTGGTCATGCATGACAAGGTCATCATTGGTCCAAGGAAAGATTTTTAGAGTAAGCATATTGCAGTCAGTTTTTAATAAAGCTATATTTATTTATGGGAATGTCTTTTTTCTAAGATTATATACTTCAAACTCAATGTGGAATCTTTTTCTTTTATGAAATGATAATTGTAGATAAAATTAATCTTCGTTGTTTTTTTGTTTCTATATTGTTGCCTTATTTACTTGGTAAAATAATACATGGGCAGTACGTTTTTAAACTTTTACCACTTTGAAAAATCAAAATTTGTGGGAACTGCTGATTTAATGTAATCAACAGTCTCTTCTACTCAAAGTTTGAAACCCTCTCTAGTCTTTTTCAGCCAGCTAACCTAACTTGAACTCTACTGAGATGAAGTCCACACCCATGAGAAACTCCATTGCATTTTTGTATGTCCCCAGATACTTGGTAGGTCTTTGTTAAACGGTGTTAAAATATGTTTTGAGTAGTCCCACCAAATAGTAATACTTTTATAAAAATACACATTTTGTAAATAATGAAATGAGAAACATTATCTTACTTGCACTAACCAGTGAGTAATAAAGCTGAAGCTAATCTCAGGTCTCTCATACATGGAAGCCCACACTCCTAACAAACACTGTTTTCTGAGTCTCCTCTACTGATGTCACAGAGACCAAATCCAGTCTCACCTCCACATGATTATCTTTCATATTCACAGGCAACCCTGATGTTTCTGAGATTTCTCTTAGCTAGGATGAACGTGGATAGTTTCTTCAGTTGTTGCTCATGTGACATGGTTCCCTCGTATTATTTTACCATGACAGTCTCCTAATAGGTTGCTCACTCTTCATTATTTGCAATTTGCATGGGAGTCCATATGGGTTTTTAAAAAATACGTAGGTTTCAAAGATAGACCCACTTGGATTTGAATCTTGGTGCTGGCATTGACAAGTTCTGTGACCTACTGAGAGCTATTTATTTATCAGAATTAAGTGTCAGGTTCCTCATTATAAAATGGAGACAACACGTCTTAGCGTTACTATGGAGATTAAACAGAAAAATTTAAACCTAAATGGCCTTCGGTAATTCAATCAGCAGAAAACTAAAACAATGAACAAGAATATATGTGTGTTTTTGTGTATCTGGAATATAATAGATAAAAATAAAGGACTAACTTGATCAAATTTTCCCTAGATCTCTAAGATATCAAATAATGAGAGAAATAAGCAAAGTTGAAATTTTCCTATTGTTCTGACTTACATCAGGATTCAAGGATCAGCTACCATTAACTTTCTATACTTGTCCCCCATTGATCACTTGATGCATATGCTTTGCTGGAATTGGACTGTTATCCAAGCATGGCAAATTAAACTTCCGATTTAACAATTAATACCATCAGGCTGACAAATGAGACCGCGAGACTGATTTATTCTGGGTGCGATTCTGGCTCCGAGGCATAAATGAGACTGACCCGCTTTGTTTTCAAGGGTAGCCCGGCGGGCTGGCTCAGGTAGCGCAAGCCTGTGACTGAGCTCGCTCTGCTCTGACAGTCACCAGGCATCTCCACGCAGGGGATGATAGTCCTTAAGGGACTAGGAGCGAGTCATCCTCTCTTCATGGCCATTAAGAACTGGTTTATCACCCAGAGGAAATAACTTTGTTGACGAAGCCTTTAACTGGCCCCTCATTCTGCTTCAAGATAGCCAGATGGATGATACAGATTTTGCAAATTTGTCTTCAGGTTTTCTCCTTGGACTAATCACATCAAGTGAAACTTCCTATCGAAATACAAAAACAGTGCACTAATTGTCACCAGCAAAGCTCATTAACAATTCCTGAGAAGTAAAAATAAAATCTAGGTAATAAAGAGTAACCTTTTTTTTTTTTTCTTTCCCTTTGTGCCTCGTCTAGTTTCACTTGCTCACAGCAGGCTGAGTGCAGAGTCCCTGTACCCGGCACTTCACAGCAGAGTTCTTAGTGCGAAGTGGCTGCGGCCAACACCTGGGCTCGGGGACCGTGTGCTGGAGCTCCGTGCACAACGCCACAGCACAAGATGGCGGCGGCGGTGGCGGTGGAGGGCTGAGGGCAGAGACGCTGCGGCCGCACTGCATTCTGGAGCCTGAGCTGCCCCGCCCCTCCCTGCTGACGGGAACCCTATTAAGCCGCCCCACCCACGGCCTTTCTGGGAGAGTATGTGCTATAGAGCTGGAGCTCACACCTGCCTATAATTTCATTAAAGGATAAAACTTTCCTTTGCTTCTGAACGAAACTCAGTCGTATTCTATTGGCTTGAAGGACACCAGGTAGGGCGAACCTTGGTGAGGCCAGACTGGAAAGGGTGGTTAACAGAATTGTGTGAAAGCATTATGTTACAACACGCTTACCTCTGGAATCAGACACGAGATCAAATTAACTTACTTATTCTCTTGGGTACATAACTTATACCTTGGGTACATAACGTAATCACTCTGAGTTTCAGTTTTATCATTTGGGAAGTTAAAAATGTAACGTGTTCTACAGGACAGTTTTGAAGATTAGGGGTAAAAATTAAGTTCTCAGCTAGTCCACTGGCAAATGATAGACACACAGTAAATGGTCACTTCCTTGGTAACTGGACTAATCTCTGTTCCGGTCTAGGTCTCTTCCTTTAGCCACTGTAGTTTTTGTGGTCTCAGCACGTTCAAAGATAGTCATATCATGGTCATTTGGGATATTTTATTAATTTTATAATTCAGAGAACTATCTGAGAGAGAGAAATGTGATACTTCAAACTCTTCAAGTTCAGTGTTTATCACCTCAAAACCCCACATCCTCACTGTATATCTAGAGAGGTCATTCTTGAATTCAACTTTCCTGGAATCTTATGTATAATATCCATGGAAAACAGAAACAGCGTCTTTGGATCATTTCTAACCACCTTAGATTTCTGGAAACCTAACATCTCATTTTTTAAAAATTGTAACTTATTTAACTCATAGTCGAAGGAAACAAAGAGTAAGAAAAGATAGTCCAAAAAATTAAACCACCTTAATAGAAGGAACTTTTTTAAAAGGCGGTACACCAATGTCAGGGCATTCATGCTAGTCTACCATTAGCTGTTAAATCCTCAGAGGGAAAAGGTAGATGATTTGCTAAATGTTCCTGCTTGCCTGCATGATCTGCCTCATTGTTTTAATATTAAAAGTATTAAACTATTCTCATAAAATCTTTCTAACATTCCTATTATGTCCTCAGCAGTCACCAGATAACAAGGTCCGATCATTAATATACAGCAGTGTGCTATGAGCACAGCAGAATTATAAACAAACATACATATAAAAAGATTCCATAATTCATTTCCAATGACTAAATGCCTTCCATCGCCAGGATTCTTTGTTTTTCGGTCCAAAACTATATTTCTCTATTTATCAGAGGGTCTTAAGTACCTACCATGAAGACAGTGCCTCATTGCTTTGATGGGTGGAGGTAGTGCCATTATGAGAAGAGGGGAGGAATGAAAAAAGAGAATGTTATTTTCAAATTATTAAACCTCTTTTATTTTACTTATTCTTATTTGCAAGTGTTTCACTTCCACAAAAGTACTCCATACGTATATCCCAGAAATATACAAAAGGGAATTTTCTGAGACCTTTCCTAGAGGGTATATAAAACTGTCAAAGGTATTCCTAACCCTAAAAGATTAATATTATCGTAATTACTTTGTAAAAACTAAATTAAGAAAGTGCCAAAACACTCTCTTGCTGACTTTAGATCTCTGGAAAGTACAGCTAACCTGACATCTGCAGCCAGTCCATGGGGCAATCTGCCTTACTTTGCTCCCAGGGCTGCTAGAGTTGACTTCATGTGTCAGCAATTCCTTTATCAGCAATTAACTTCCAGATTACTAACTTTTCACAAGCAGTCATAAATATTTACTGAAGACTGAAAATCGGGCAAACCAAGCCCCAAGGGAGTACTGTACTAGCGTGTATGGATAATACTTAGAAATCAAGGCTCCCTGAAATGTTGAATGGAGTTTTGGTAAAAGAAACTATGCAATTTAGCCAGTTAAACAGTAAAACCCTAACCTATGTCATCGCTCTTGAGCTTGAAGAGGAGGGCCAAGAGCAGGGTCAGTGTGCTGGAGGATCTGAATTAAGGCCCCGCCTCTGCTGGTTTATTAGCTTTAATACTGCCCCTGGGCAAGTCTCTTAGTCTCTCCAAGCCTGCTTCCTCCTGTCTAAATGGGAATAAGATTTCTTAGAATTTTAATATTGGACTAGTGAGTTAACCTCTCAGTAATCTGGTTTCTGCACCTGTAAAATGGGAATCATTATTTTTATCTTACTCATCACCTCAGAAGTTTTAAAAGAGTGATGTATTTCATCTACTTTGAACAAAGGTTCTAACCAAAAAGCTATGTTGCTTACACCTGAGCTCAGGTAGTTTGCCTTAACAACACCTGTGGGGTTTTCTTTCACTTGGTTTCCTACTGGAAGCAACAGAAAGACTTAACTCCACATCAAGAACTAAGCCATTTACTAATGATTAACATAGGCAGGGAGATACCCGACAGAGTACAGTTAAAGTAGGGTGTGGTTAATTAGTTATCCAGGGTTTTAGTTCTGAAGGTGTTTCTGCCTCATCCATAAAGTCTTTATATACACAAGGACTCTTGAGAAGATGTTGCCGGTAGATGTTACCAGTGTCCAAGTTCTTGTCCCGTCCCAGGAGGAATTCAGAGATAAGATGAGACACAGAGGTTAAGAAAGTAAAGTGAGGATTTATTAAGAGACAGTACACTCTCAAGGGGAGAGTGGGCAGGCTCAGGTGAGCGGCTACCCTGAGTTTCTTTGGCAAGTCGGTTACATAGAGTGTAAAAATGAATGGGCGGAATATTTATTAGAGAGGGAAGGGTCTGGGGTTGTATTCCCTGATTTTCATCCCATCTCCACCTTCCAGAGGGGAGGAGGGATTTTTGTCCTTATTTAGTCTGGATCCGAAATGTCATGGCTTTGGTGCACAATGGGTACTTGTAATCTGCAAGGTTAATTTTATTGAAATGAGGGCATAATGAGCAAAAGGTTACATTTGGACACTGGAGATTCCTGCCTTTCCCCACCCTTCTTTGTCAACCTCCAGGCCTCTCATCACTCCAGAAGGTGTGACCACTTATCAGCCCAGAGGTTCCTGCTTTTCTTTGTCTGCCCAGGGACCCCTGGTGCTTACATGATACATGGTTTCCTGCATTTGGCCAGTACCCACCCCTTCCTGCCCAGTTCCTGCTGTTTGGCCTGTGTCCACCTTTCTCTGCTCTTATCTAGCTATCTGCCTGTTCTAACAAAAAGAGCTTATCTTTTAGGGAAATAATGTGTATTTTGCTAAAATTCATTTTTAGAGTGGTGTGGTTCTAACTATCGAAATACTTATAGGGTTCATCCGGGGGTTGTGAAGTTGATGTGGCTGGTACTGGGGTCTCAATCTAGAGCCTCTTCTCTTTTCGCTCCTGCATTTGCACTCTCTCTCTCTCTTCGTATGCCAGTCTGGCTGGTGTATTCTAACATCAAGTCTGATTTAGTTCTGGATCCACCCAGTCTCTTAAACTGCAGTTGTTCACAGTTCAGCCACCGAAATCTGTGGGCAGTTTCTTGGCTCCAACACAACTTACAAACTAAGTTCCTATTAGCAGGAATTTCTAAAATAAGAACTGCAAAAATGAGTTATGGCCCTGTGAGAGATATTTATGGGGACTCACTTTGTCCACTGTAGAGAGATTGCTTTTATAAGCATCTCTGGTTTTAAAAATGGGAAATATATTTCTGAGAAATGCTCTCTGGTAGGATCTTCCCCATGACTTAAATACCTTGTGTCCAAGGCTGCACAGGCTCAGATAAAAGCTCTTCATTTGGGATATAAGATTTTTCCCAACTCGAGGTTACAAATGGGCTATTTTCAACAACTAAATGGTGTACAAAACTGTTAGAAAAATCTCTGCAAAAATGCAGAAGCCCTGTTTCTTCCCTAAGGAGGAAGAGACTGAAGATGCTCTTACAGAACCCTAGAGTCATCTCTTCTCCTCTCAGCTCCCACCAGCACCCAGCACATACTCTTCATTTCTGTTCTACCCACATCATACCTTGATTGTTTACTGGCTGTTTCCCCTGAACGGCTTGTGGAAGTGACCGTATTTTATTTATCAGATATGTTTGGTGCTCACTGTGGTGAGGAGCACATGGTGGGCACTTACCAAATGTTTACTGACTGTTTCACAAGAACCAATTCTTAATACCTGCAGAAGGTGTAAATGAGGACTGACCCTAATGTACATCTTGTTGGTTGTTTTTAAAAATTCAGTTTCTGATACATACTTGTGTCTTCTGGTTTGAGGCTCACTCTCCCACTCTGAAATGCAATGCAGAATTATACATTCTGCTTCAGATTTTACTGTATATGATTTTCAAATGTACCACAGTAGTAAACGTAAGCTGGAATGCAAATCCAGTAATTAAGCTGTGCATGCTGCAAAGCTGGCAATGTCTTTGAAAACGTATTTTCTAGAAAGTAGGTCTGTCTTAGATTTTTCCTCCTAATTTCCATTCCATCCAGACAGACTTTGTGAGCAGTACCTTCTTCTCCATTATGGATGCTTTGTTTATTTTGTTTCTTATTCTTCCCCTAAGACAAGTCATTACTAACCATCTAATGAGCTATTCTTTACATAAGATTTATATGAAAGCAGCACAAAGTATGTCCTATTAAGATTCACTGCAGAATGTATGCCCCTAAAAAGAAATGACTTGATATAATAAAGGGGGAAACAGCCTCGGGAAGGAAAATTACCTAATATATGGTGGAAGTGGAAGTTTTCACAAAGAAGCCCTGGTTTGTGATGCTGAGGACTGATCTCTCCCTTGGACCTGTTCCACAGAGCCCAGGCCTGTCTCCAAAAGTGTTGTTGTTCTGTGTATATAAGAGCCAGTGCATGGAGCTTTGCATTTGCAATCCACTACACAACTAAGAAGGCAGAGAATGTCCTGGAATAGTTAACTGCTATATTAGATCTGCAGATGCTACAGTCTCACACATGCAGTGCATGCTTGCATGGCACAAAGCAGGGGTGTCTGGAGGAAACCGCTCATCCACCAGGGAAGTATTACATAATTGATTAAAATAATCCTAGGGAGCTGGCACAGCATTCCACTCTGCTTTTGCCAATGGCTGAGCCAGAGATTGGGATGCATTTTGCAAACACAGAAACCTGATTTCATTTGAATTAATTATCAAATATTCATT
The DNA here is from genome assembly GCF_009834535.1 of Camelus ferus. NCBI lineage: Eukaryota > Metazoa > Chordata > Mammalia > Artiodactyla > Camelidae > Camelus > Camelus ferus. The sequence continues at coordinate 12,710,589 of NC_045705.1, forward strand.
TGAATACTTGCTCTCTCAGTCCCTGTCAAACCTTAGTGTGCATGTAAGTTATTTGGTATTTTGTGAGCAATGGAAATGTTCAAACTTAACTCCCAGAAATTCTTATTCTGGTTTAGCGGGGCCTGGCAGTCTACATAAGCTGAAAAGTGATTCTCAGCCCAGGAGTCATCAGATTCCACCGGAAAACTGCTGTAGACCGAAAGTGTCTCCCCCAAATTCATGGTAAAACCTAATCCCTGTTGTGATGGTTTTGGAGGTGGGATCTTTAGGAGGTGATCAGGTCATAAGAGTGGAGCCTTCATGAATGGAATTAGTGTCCTTATTAAAGAAACTCCAGAGAGCCTCTTCACCACTCCCACTACGTAAGGATGAAGTAAAAAGACAGCTGTCTATGAGCCAAATAGCAGCTTCTCACTGGAAACTGACTACTAATGACTGCCATATCCGAGTTTATGGGACTTTGTGGAACTTATGATACAGGCATTAGGTGCAGACAGGCATGCACGTGAACAGGCAGTTACAATCAGCACAGCAAGCGCTAAGACAGAAAGACCTTTGGGAGGAGCACCAAAGCTGGACTTGGAGAAGTCAAAGAAGAATTCTAAGAATAACCAGTAAGGTTGGAAGAATGAGTACAAATACAGCTGAGTAAAGGAGGCACTGGGACAGAGACTGGCATGAGGTTAGACGTGATAACACCTAAAGACAAAGAATGTGGATCCGGTTGAAAACACCTGGATTACACAGTGTCGGGGAGAGGAATGATTGACAAGGTGGGAGAAGTAAGCACTTTTCAAACCACGCGGGGCCTCAGCAGTCTCATTAATGAGTTTGTACTTAATCATTGAGAACAGTGTGGGGCCATTTGTGCGACTTGAAAAATATCCCTAGTTGAAGTCAGAAGGATGGGCTGTGGGAGGGGATGACAGCATTGCATTTGCAAGGCGATTCTCATATTTATAACACGTTCATAGTGTAGTCATTATTCTTCCTAGCTTCACAAATGAAGAAATTAACATTTTAGAAAAGCTGAGTACCCTCACGAAGACCAAAAAGTTAATCAGTAGACGCACTGGGAAGTGGGAATAGATGAGATTTAAAACCTGGAATGTGCCTGCTTTGAAGTCTGTGTTCTATTCACATTATGTACGGTGTTGCCTCCTGATTGTTCTAGAATATATTCATGGCAGAGGCAGTGCTTCCTGGATGATGACTTTACAACCTAACCTCTTAACCAAAGGCATGGTTTTACTTCTTGGAGAAAGTCAGCATGGAAGTGTTTAAACTTGGTAGCTCGCCTCATTCACTATGGGTGATGGGTCAACATTTGAAGGGGTTGAGGTGACCGCCTCCCATGGCCTCCTTGGTTTCTGCAGGTCACAGGGCAAGGATAAGAATGCTCTTTTTGAGCTGTAAGAAGAAAATGTAACGAGCACTGCTTCAAGTGAACAGGGAGGTTTTTCTCCTTCTCAGAGTATCTGCTGAATCTAGGAACCAACCCGTGTTGCACTTGCCTCTCGTGGCTCAAAACAGCAAAAGGCTGGAATAAATAAACGTACTTTGATCTGACAAGGCAGCAAAGGGGATAGCTCACTTCCGTGCCTCCCTTGGTTCCGCAACCCAAGGATAAGATAGAACTAGGGGCGATTTCCATATATCACATTGCAATCTTGTCTAAGAGTGATTTTCAAAATTGTTGCCCGTGGGGATGTCATTTGTTCAAATACAGAGTCCAAGACTGTCCTTCACCTAAGACTCCAGTTGTTCTGAGAAGCTGCTTCTGAATCAAAGAGCTAGTTTTCAATTTTTGCAATTGCCACTGCACTTTCTCTGGTTCTGACCGAGGACCCAAGTTAATACTGTTAGCAGCTCCTAGTGTTTGGTTATTTATGATAGCTTAAAATGACTACTAAGGGCACATTTCTTTGGCATGATATTGATAAGATTTGTTTTGGCTGTCACCTAAATTAAAAATATGTAACATAATTCATGAATAGTTGCCAAAATTTTGCCATGAATTTTAAACTTTGAATCTAAAAGTTTTTATAAATAGGGCTTGTATGTGTGCAGATGAGAAGGAATTTGTAGGATGTTTACATAATAATGATACTCATATCATTAGCTTCTTTGGGGCAGGAATTATCTTATTCACTGTTCACACACAGGAAATACTCAGTGGGTGTTAGTCGAACAAATGAATGTCTGAGTTGTTAGGAGGAATGATAATAACCCTTTTATATTTCTACGCTGCTTAATGAACTATTTATTGAATTGGGTAATATCATTTCTAATCTCATTTAAACAGCTCAAATATCCTATGAGGTAGGCAGGATTTGTTTCATTACCCTTCAGAGAAGATACTATATTTGATAGTGAATAAAAGGGAATTTAATAGAGGTCTCTTCATAGCCACTCCACTGCACCAGGCAAGATCTCCAGCCTTGCCTTAAGAACAAGGACTTGCTTCAAGAAAAGCTGAAATAGATCTAGTCCTCTTTACCCACTTTATGCTCCCATCCTCACACCCGCCGTTCCCTCAGGGGTACCCAGGAAAGCCCTCAGAGACGCCTGTCCTTCACCTATCCTCCCCTCCAAACCTGGTCTCAGAAAAGATCTGAGAAAGGCTGTCATACAAAATCGTAGCTTAACAGTGACCTCTTTTGGGGGGTTTTGTTTTCAACAGAGTATATTACACAATCTGAGACTGTCCATCTTTCTGGCCTTTAAACTGCAGTTTATTTCTCAAACGTCAAATGCAAGAGGCTCATAAGAGCCAGCCAGCTGTGGTCAGTATCCCCGGGACAGGTACTGGCCCGTCCTACCCTCCTACTTGTCTCCTCGACCTGCTTTTACAGTGCATCCATCTTGTGGCATCATGATCTCGATCCCGCTATGCAATTCAGGACCTTTCTATTCTTTGTCAGCTGTTTGGATATTCTTCTCCAGCTTATATGTCCTTCAGCCAGGCTAGTCCCACTATCAGCAGACGGCGCTCAGATATGGACCAACCTCTCTAACAGCAGGATTTCTGGCACTAGCAAACACTGGAGTGTTTAAGGAAAATGAAGAGGCATTCTAGAACTCCTGAAATCACATTTGTTCTGCCTCTGCTTAAGGCTTACTGCTGCAACCTAGTTATTGTAGCTGATTTCTTCCGTGAAGGGCAGGATGTGAAAACTGTTTTAAAAGGTTCTGTAAGCATTTTCACAAGCTCTTGTTAAATCTGCCTCTGTCCCTCCCTGCACACCACCCCAGCTTCCAGCTGCCCTACTCCAAACACCACAGTATTTGCACGTATGCAAGTGGCACCCCCTCCCTGTTATCTGACATAAATAGGGAGGTCAGAAAACATCATATCCTTCTAGTATTTTCTAACCTTTGAACTCCTGACTTTCAGAAATTAGGCATCTACCTCACACCCCTTTTCCCTGCCAAAGCATCTGGAGCCAAGTACACACTTTGATTATTTTCACCCCTCTCTCACATGCACTCTTGTTTGACAATGCTGATTCAAGTATTGATAATGCCAATAACAGGCAATGAACTGAGCTTTGAGATGGCAATTTATGGAAGAATAAAGCCAAAAACAAAAGCTTAAAAATGCATCAATTTTTATCACAAAGAAACAATTGAGATGTGAAGACACTTAACAAAAGTTACATGTTTGGGGAAAAGTGATTGAACAATGAGTGATGACAAAGAATTTACAAAATATATACACAATCACACTTACATCTAGGAAAAAATTGCTGTTGTCATTGATGACATGGTCTTGTGACCTAAAGACTTCTGTGATTGGGACAGAGTAATAATCCTTCCACGACAACAACCACTTTATGGTCCTGAGCACCATCTATCAGGATTGCATTTTAGAACATGACCTACATCTTCCCCTTCAGGCCAAGTAGATTTCTTTTTTTCTCCTGTGGGGTTGCCGTGAGTCAATTTAATGGTCCCAACCACTTGTCAATTAAGTGAGAGAATAGTCATTATTGTAACAAAGAAAAAAAACACAGGTACACAAAGTAAAAATACCACACTATACGCAAGGACAAAGATAGGTCCAGCTCATTGTGGTATCAGGCAATTGTCAGCATCTCCCTTTGCTCCACCCACTGTTTGCCCTCTGCTACCCATTCTTCAGTGGTCTATTATCTGTTCCCTGAAAGGCAGTCAAGACAGAAAATCCAGACCAGACCTTTCATGGTGAGAAAGCGTAGCTATAGTTCTTGACTCCACCCTGGCAATTTCGTTATTTTGTTTGGGAGAGTTTCATCAGAACTGAACGGCTGTGACCTCTATCTTTCCACATATTCCTTGGATCGTCTATGCAGGAGATACAACCTTTTCATTAAACTGCCATTTCAGTGAGTACAGACCTCAGTCCTTTAAAAATGTAACTTTCTTTATTTTATTGTATTAAACTAAAGTTTAGCTGCAGTGATCTGACATGTTAGCTTTAAGAATTTTGTCTGGCAAAGACGCAACTTTTCTGTGCAAATGCTGAATCCATAGGTTACTTTTTTTGCCCTGCAGGATATCAATTTTGTATCAAATCCAGCAATCTAAACAACTCTTTGCTGATTTGTCTAGTTAAATTCACTTTGAATTGATCTTAACATCTTACTCGTTCTCTAACGAACTGAATAAAAATTTTGACAGGTGTTCATTTGGTATTTGTAGGAAGGTCATGATTTTAATCTTTTGAAAACTATTCTCTAGCAGTTTTGAAGGTTGTTCAGCCAAGATACCTACGTGGACTAATCTTACAAACCAATTAAACTGAATGGCTTGAGAAGTCAATCTCACGGTCTGCTCCAACTCAAGCATGTTTCTTCTTGACTCCCAGTCAGAGTGAATCCCAAGCAGCAATAGAATTTTATTCTTGCTGACTCTCTGCTTCTCTTGGTTTATCTTTTACTCTTTTCTGACTTGGAGTATTTGTTCTTGTTGCTGGTTAGCACATGACCTTCAAGCCATTCGCTATTGGTGGCAACAACGATGGCGTATTTGGTTTAACGACACGATCATTTGGGATCTTGGTCAAATGGATGATGGAGATGTATTTTCTGCCCAATGAAAGTAGAGAATCTGATTTGATAGTCTTTTTGTTTGTCTCTTTATCAACTATGAGCTCTGATCAATTCAGAATTGTGTGCCCATTGGGGAAACAAAAAGGTCTCTAGGATCTTAACTGGTAAGCTTATGTATTTTTCTGTTTATTTTTAACCTTCAAACTGAAATTATAAGAACTCTATGTGTCTATGTATCTGTAATTGATAAAACCCTTTATCTCTTATTGTACATGGATAAAATGTTTTCCTACCCCAAGAGAATAGCAATAAATGATAGTATTTCTTAAATAAGATCTATACAATTTATAGATATAAATAAGTGTTTATAAAAATCTAATATTCCCCAAATTTAGGGAAAATAAGTAAACCAAACTTCTAATAGTCTAAAAGTTCTAAATTAAAAAAAATATAGAAGCTGCTAACTCAGACATATTTTTTAATGTAGTAATTCAAGTTTACATAATTAAGGTGAATCTTTGAACATGTTAGGACTGGTTTAATAATTTGGATTTTTTAAAAAGTAAGTAATAACTACATGCCTTTTCCTTAGATGAGCAGTATGGAGTATAATACAAGTATATAATTTATTTTTAATTAAGATTACATTTTGTTTTCTTCTGATCTAAAATTCTTATGTGGTTAACTCAGACATCAGATAAGGCCAACATTATTCCTATATAATGTAGGAGTATAGTGAATGGGCTTTCTGAGTAGATACTTAGTTGTGTGCGCATGGACATGCATGTATGTGTGTGCAAGCATTTGCTAAACACTTGAAATAGGACTCAGGGAATACCAAGGATTTGATGTTTTAGAACTTACAAAGTGCTTCCCATCAATTATCACAATTAAAATATTTCACTTAGAGGGTACACATGAAGTTTTCCCATTTGGATAGAAAATAAAATTCTTTTATTTAGTCTCCATCTCATGAGATAGGCATGGCAAATATTGTACCCATTTTAATGAGAAGCAGACGAAGAGTCAGAAAAGTTGAGTGACTTAGAAAATTACACAGGTAATAAATGGTAGATGTAGAAATAGTAGATCCAGAACCCATGCTCTCAACCAAGTGTTTCTTCACTCTGACATTAGACTTTATAATTTGAGGAGTACAAACTCTGAACAATAACCACCCTTTGGGTATGTATCCACAATATCTAAATATTATTCACTTATTATGTGTATTGTAATATGTCATATACATTATAAAAGAAGAAAAAACAATTTTAAATGATGAGATATAAAAATATAAACAGATAGAAGCTCTACTCTTTTCTTCCCACACCAAGTGGACTATTTTATACACTCTCAGAGGAATGTACCAGATGTTAATCCACCATTTATAATTTGTATTAGCTTTTATCTTGGAATTTTCCTTTGAGCATATGATTCAATAGGGGCCCCAGAGATCAAGGGAGATATGAAGAACCTAGAGAAAAATGGATTTTCTCTTCTTGGCCCTATCTCCTCTACCACTATCTCAGGAATTTAGTACTTATTTTTGCCCAGTGGTCTAGAATCCAACACAGTTATCTCCTCCCTTGGCTAACGTGCCCAAAAGGAAATATATCACCGCATTGCCATGCTCATTGCCTTTGGAGAAGTAGCTTTATAAGCAATGAAGTCTCCGTATGTGTTCTGGTGGTGCTAGCACAATCATTGCTTAGGTAATCACAAGAGAACTTGACTGTGGAAATGGATCACCCCTTCTCATGAAATGAAAATGCTCATTTCTTACGTTTACCTTCAAACCTTCCTGTGAAGTAGGCAAATGAGATAGTTTTTCATTTAACACACAAGAAACCGGTCTAAGTTCATGGAGCAGAACTATTTCTAAAAGCTAAGTCTTCTAACTCCTAGTTCTGGAATCTTTTTCTTAGAACACAGTTAATCCAGGCAGGAGGGTGACCAGAAGGAAAGGGAAGACTAAATTTGGAATAGGAAGACCTGGGTCAGGTTCTAAGCTACTTCCTAACTATCTGACGTGAACAGGTGACTCAACCTGAGCCTTAGCTTCTATAAGATGATTTATTTAATACCTAATGAGCCCATTCCAGAAGATGGTTCACAAGGTAAACTAGATAACTCATATGGAACTATCTAAGATTATTCTTATCATTTAAATCTGCTAGATGGCTGAAAGGTAGGACTTTTTTTCCCCCCCAAAATATCTGGATCAAAAAAGCCACCAAGCGTGGAATGCATTTATCAGCTATTCTGATAAACATTTATCAGACCTGAGTGCTTCATTCTCCATCCAGTCATAAGATTTAACCACAATGAACATATTTAGTCAAGACATACTATTAGCTGAGCACCAAAAATGTAGAGAAGTAAAGAGGTTGGTGGTCCCTTTGAGGAAATTATAACCTAATTATGAAGGAAAGTATCAGTTTTCTAGGGCTGTCATAACAGAGTCCCACAGGCTGGGTGGCTTAAACAGCAGTTCTGGAGGCTTGAAGCCCAGAATCAAAGTTTGGTTTCTTCTGAGGATTTTCTCCTTGGCCTCCCTCTCACTTTTGTCTTCAACATCATTTTTCTTATGTGTGTGCCTTTTCTATATCCAGATTTTTTCTTCTTCTAAGGATACCAGTCAGAATGGATTAGGACCCACCCTAAAGGTCTCATTTTAATTTAATGACGTCCTTAAAAGTAATTAAAACAGACACAGTCACATCATGAGTACTCTGAGGATTAAGATTTGAGCATATGTATTTTAGGGGAACACAACTCAGCCCATACCATAAAGATAATCTAAAAGGGCACGAAACAAGGACGTGGCAGAAAATTACATTGTATGAATTCTGGGAAAGGATAATTGCCAAGAGCTGGGCGGTCTATGGAAACTTAGAGGAAATGAAATTTGTGGTGAACTTTGAAGTGGAGAATAAACAGAAGCTTCCCATCGAAAGAACAATTTGATGCATTTGATAGAAACAAGGAGATTAAGTGGTGTGTTTGCATGACGTAGTTTACCCGCCCCTACTGCACTTCAAGTTAATAATGGTATTCACGACTATGAATAATACTTCCATTTATAAAATATTTTCATTTATATTCTCTCATTTGATCATAGTGTTAACTTCCTAATAACTTATATTACATAGATACTGCAATTTAGGTATACTGCCTCCAAAAAAATTTCTGGCCGCTATATGGCTTTGCCCTAGAATTATGACAATTCAGAGCAGAAGATATCTGAATGTTAGATATCAGGAAGGAATGAAACCAGGACAAATGAACAGTATTAAGAGTGGAGAACCAGATCAACACTGTGCTGTTTGGATAAATCCTTTTCACTTACTTGAAAACACAATTAGCCTCCAAATTATTGTACGTGTTAAGCTGTAATTATAGACCTTTTTCTTCATGTTTTTCTCTACATATTTGAATCTAGAGAATCCATGTTATTCTAAAAGAAGTTATTCTTGTCAGCTGCCAGCTGCTCTGGAAAATGTTTAATCAACTGATTGAGTTGAGTACATATCTTAAGATATAAAGTCATTTTATCTGATTTGAGGTTCCATATATTATCTATGTGTCATCTACTGTATTTGTATTCTGTGCCAGGAATGCACTTACAAATTCTTTCCTCAGCAACAGCTACGGTTCTTCACAAACCCAGCACTTAAAATATTTAACTAGCATTAAAAAAGATGGGGCATGATCAGATAGCTGGAATAAAATGTTACTCAAGGCATTATTAAAAATGTCATGGTGTCAGAATGTCGCGTGAGTCTGTAGGCAGGAAAAGCTGCAAAGATGGAATTATACATAATAACTTCATCAGAGAGTTCATTTGAAAATTCTTGCCAATTTGGGATATAGGCTAAAATGTATACCTTAGAAAAATCAATTATACTTCTAGTAATATAGCCAAAAATTAATAAATAACCAACAGGTTAGACACATATTTATACACGAGGAGGTTCATTAGAATAATATTTACAAAAAGCCAAAGGGTGCATTTCCAACAATATGGAATTTATCAACTAAAGTGTGGTATATTCATAGGATAAAATATTAAGCCACTATTAAAAAAATCAAAGGTCTGCACAAACTGTCATCTTTAATCAGGATGTTCCTTCACCCTGCAGCTTTGCTACTCAAAGTGTGATCTGTGGACGACCCACATCATCAACAGCTGGAATCGTTGGAAATGGAGAATCTCAGGCCCCACTCCAGAGCTACTGAATCAGAATCTACATTTTAACAAGCTTCCCAAGCACATTACATTTTGAGAAATCATGCCCTGAAAGACCTATGAGTGTCACACACCCCTGCTTTTCAGGTAATGGCACTGATGCACAAAGATATCCAGCACAGGACAGGTGCTGAGGCCAGGCTGCCTCCAACCATCTTTTTACAATGGAGTTATTTGACTGCGATAATGCAAAGCTATTTGTTGCTTTTGTTTTTTGGTAGAATTGTTCTGGGATCCAGACAAGAGTTCACCTACTGAAAGATAATAGGGGACTGGGTAAAAAAATTATGAGTGAAAACATTTATCTGTTGTTCGACTCTCAGAATCTGTCCTCAGAATTTCAGGCATCAACCTTCTCTCCAACCCCATTTTAGAAGATATTTGAGGTGCCACAGGAAGTCATATACAGTCCTCTTGGCCACAATACAGTACCGTAGACAGAAACAAAGAAAGCCAGCTCTGAACCCTTGTCAGGTATAAAAGAAGATTTCTGGAGATAAGCCTGAGCTTAAAGTTGATGGATCCTGTGTCTATACAGCGTTCTGAAATACGAAGCCATTTATTACGAATGTTCGTCTTGAGACCACGTCACACCCTTACCCATCTGGATTTTTCAAAAAGGTTTTCTAGCACCTCTCTTATCAGTATTTCCTTTCAAATGTTTAATAGCCAGATGATCCTATTGTCTCATAGGAAACCTCTGAGAAACGTAAGACTCTGCCGTTTTATTCACGTCAGCCATGCTATTACTCAGTCTTTGGCTTCTGAGCACTGATTGTGTGCCGGGTACTGTGGATTTATGACTGAATGCTTCCATGTCCACCACTTTCTTAGTACTCTCCTTGTCAAGAATACCAGAGCTGGATGACACATTCTATACCCCACACCTAACATAAAACAAGAAGTACCATTTTCTGAATAACTGATGCCAGACGTTGAAGCTGCTTTTTCCCTTTGCATGCTATTCTCCCAGTTTTTTGCGTATCGATTGATGGTTCCAATAGTCACTAAGTTGATTAGGCTAAAAACTCAGGAGTCATTCTTGAGTCTTTTTTGCCCCTCACCTTCACAGTAAATCCATTAGCAAGTCATCGACTTCTACCCCCGACATGTATCTGCAATCCCCTTTTCTTTCCTTTCCATTACCACTGCATTAGTCTCAACCTCCATCATCACTCACCTAAACCACTATAATGGCCTCCTAAATGACCATTTCCTCTTTTCCTCCTCACCAAATTATTTTTTTTCACAGTAGCCAGAGAAATTATGGCATAATATAGGTCAGATTATGCTACCCCCAGCTTAAAACCTATCGCCATGGCCTATAAGAACTCCTATGATTTGCTCCTGTATCCTTAAAAACTTACTCCACACAGTCCTCTCCCTTGATCTCACACTGGTCACATTTCTGTTTCTGATTCACTTCCTTACCTCTGAACTTGTATGTCCCGGTCCCTCTGCCTGGGACTCTTTTTCCTCTTCTTGTTGCTTGAATGACTCATTCCCATCTTCCCATATTCTTTGCCTCAGCTTAAAAGCTTCCATCTCAGGGAAACTTTTCTAAAATTGTATCCCCCACAAGGCCCATCCTGTTACAATGATCACATCGTCTTGATTATTTTCTTTATAGAACGTATCATTAAGCTATCAAATGTGATGGCTTAGGGAAGAGGATTTATGGCCCCCTGTGACCCCCATCAGCACTTTCAAAGCCGAGTCATAGGGCATAAAATCTACATTATAAACAATACAACTGCCATATAAACACAATTTCGGGACAACCACATTCTAAACAGGGTGCAGTGCTTAACATCTGTGTAAAATTCTAGAGAAGTCTCTGATTACCCTCAAATATTATTTTTTGACTTATTTGATTACTGTCTGCCAGGCACACTAGAATGCAAGCTTCCTGGGGTTCCCAACAATAATAGTGCATGGCTCAATACATAGCAGTGTAGTAAATAAATGCATCAACTCTACAGGCACAGCTAAAACTACAATATCAATAGAATGTGAAGTCCATGACCCCTCCATTACCTATTGTCCCCTCACCCTTCAGCTATTTTTTCATTTCTTGATTCATTTATTCAACAAATACTTAATGAGGGATTCCATTTATGGGGTCTGAGGAGACAGTAGTGAACAAAACAAACAAAAACCAGTGCCTTCAAGGTTTTTATGTTTTACTGGAGGAGACAGACATATAAATATAACAAATAAGTAAACTACACTTGATCCTTGAATGACATGGGTCCACTTTTACATGGATTTTTTTCAATAGTAAATACTACACCACTACACTATCCAACCTGACGTTGTTTGAATCCATGGATGAGGACTTGCGGATTTTGTACTGTGCTGAGGGTGGGATTTCCTAAGCCTGCCTTGTTCAAGGGTTCACTGTACATGGTAAGTTAAATGTATCAAGTTAAAAATAAATAAATCAGTGTAAGGAAATAGGAAGTATCAACGGAAGGATGGTAAATTTAAATAGGGCAGTTATCTTAGGGGACACCTGAGCTTAGAGCCAAAGGATGTAAGTTGCAAATGCAATTTGTCAGGACAGGTTTTACCAAAACCAGTAGTGTGCTGGTACTTAGATTCTCAACTGGAAACTAAGCCACAACTTCTCCAAGGGATCCAACCACAACTGAGAAGACTGGGGTGAACCTGAATGTGTCTGAAGTCAATTCACCTGTACTCTTTCTCTCTTTTGGTTTGTTCTTTTGCTTGATGTATGCTTTACTTCACTTCATTTTGTATAATTTTGTGTGTGAGTGCAATAAATGGACACTAGAGGAAAGAAGGTACTATTCTGGAAGATTGATTTTCTGACTCAAACCCATAAATACGTGTCTTAGTCTCATGGAATGAATTTAAACTGTCCCTTCACACACTAGCTGGTCCAAAGTGAGCAGTTAGAAGTTGTTAGTTATCGAGAACTTTTTTATTATTGTTATCCTCATCATCTCATTTAATCCTCCCAGCAGCATTTTGAAGGATGTTCCTTTATTACATCTACTTAACAGATGAGAAAACTGAGGGTAGAGAGTTTGGATTAAGTGAGCTTCTCAAGTGAATTCAATATTCCATTAAAATTATATTCAATTAAATTATACTAACCAATTCAGTTGCCACCTGAGAGAATGAAAGCATTGAGAGACGTTGTACTTTCTACTCCCATCTCCTCTAGTCTTCATTCACATTTTCAACAGGGGAAACAAACCAATGTCCCCGCCCTGGACTTCTCTGTAAAGACTGCAAGGACTTCCCCTGTCCCAACTTACTGTCACCTTACTTTAGGCAGAGAATCAGAATGGTTTAGAAATGCTTTGACCATGGGGTACTAGCTCTGGTCATGGCCCAGAGCTTACAAGATAGGAGTGATTTAAAAAAAAAAAAAGAAAAGAAACTACAGAAATTTTGAAAATCTTGAAATATTTTAAAACAAAGATAAATCAAGTTTAGGGATCCAAATTTATCACCGTGCCTCTTTGCTTTCAGAAGCATATTTGGCTGCTGAATTAAATAAGAACAGAAGGCTCAGGAGATGCTCTAGCAAGCTAAAAGGGATCCAGTAAATGCACTAAAAGTACGAATTTGGAATTTCCCACTCTGTCTTCCCTGAAGGATAAGTTTAAACATTTACATGTTTTAAAATTCCCCAATGTGACTTACCTCAGTAATTCTATCTTTCTCACACTTTCTGATTTGTAGTCATTATAAGTCAATTTCTCTCCCAAAGTCAAAAGCTGCAGATATACACACACACACACACACACACACACACACACACACACACACACACACACACACATATATATTTTTTCATTCCAAGGCAGTCCACAGCTGATGTGGTTTTTCTCTCCTATTTTTATATGGCACAAAGAAAAGAGATGAATTAATGTAATGCCTCTTTGCCACCTAGTGGGAAATTTAATTTTGATACTTCTTCCCCATTTCTTGTTTTCCAAGAAATGATGGCAGCCTATGCAAACCAAACCAGAAAAGAGGAAGACTTTGTCTATATCTTTAGCACAGAATATCAGAAATGCAATGCATGTTCCAGAGGGAAGTCTTGTCAGAGGTTGGACGTACAGAAGCAACATTCTCCCAGTGTATTCTGAAGTCTGATGTGCTTTGATATGATTCTTATTATTTTGTGTTCATCTTTTAGATTGCATGTCATCAGATCAATACTGTATATAAAATCTTATTCTGAAGAGTGTGGCCCTATAAAATCAGTCACATCCAAATTCAGTGTGCCTGTGGACTTCAAAATCTCTTGAAAGAGAGATGAAAAGTCCAAAGCTAAAACGTCCAGCTATGAAAAGTTCACAACAATAATAGTAAGTACTTCAGTTTAACAAGGGCTTATGATGTACAGGATATAATATGATCATGTATGTGAAACGCTGACCACAGTGGCTGCCACATAGTGAGAACCTAATAGATGGTAGTTATTTGGTGCCCACCACTGTCTTATCTCACATCTGTTATCTTGCTTTTTCTTCTCTAATGCCTTCAAATGAATAATTATTGTTCCCCACTTTTCATAGGAGGAATTGAGACCCAGTTCCAATGGTAAATGGGGAAGCCAGAATTATGACTCTTGTCTGTCAGAAACTAAAATTTATTTTATAACCTGTACTCATATTGCCCAACAAAATTAATAAAAACTCCTTGCAAGTAAGAGTTATCCTAAGATATGATTCCATAACAATATTACCTACCTTTTACATAGGAATAGATCTTTCTACTTTTATAGGTATTTGTATATTAGACCAAGGAGCAGCAACACTTAACCTAAGTGCCAAGGGCTGTGAATGGATGTATAAAGATCTTAACGGTACCCAGGGACCTAAGAGAAATCCCTATTGCTTCAGAGGACTGATGATGAACTGATTACTATTCAAAACAGTGGATTATCACCATGGCGGCTTGACCACCATGGACTGATGGGTGAACTGTCAACACAACGGAGGGGAAAATACAGTTGTTAGCATGTGAGAGTCCATGTAGGGTAATTATGAGCATGGGCTCTGGACCCAGACAGCCTGGGTTGGATGATGTCTCTGCCATTTATTAAATCCGTGACTTTAGGCAAGCAACTTCACCCCATATGCCTCAATTTCTTCATCTTACATAAAAACAATAGTACCTGCTCCACTGGGTTATTGAAAGAACTAAATAAGTAATTAAACTAAAGCCCTTAGAATGCAATGCCTAGGAAATAGTGTCAATAACTCTTCGACATCATAATCAATAAATCTTTTTTTCTGGTCTGTGATTGCTCATATCCAATCGTCCTTCAGTCCCTAAGGGAAAACAGAGACAGCTGACTTGACTCAAAATGAACTACACCAGTAATGATATGGAGAAAGTTTTATTCACAAGAATTTATCTGAGAAGCTCCATCTTCAACCACAAGAGTGGGATGATATGTGCTTGGTGTGAAATTTAGGCCCTCCAGATTCCCAATAGAGAGAATCTAGGTGTTGGCTGCCACAAGGTTGATTCAAAAAGGAGGTAAAACTGTTCTGCATAATAGAAGGAGGATGTGAAATCCCAGCGGTTCCGGGCTGTGCCTATGTAGCAGGTGAGAGAGAGGATTCAGAAAGGTAGAGGGTGTTGGGAAAAAGGTGAAGGAAAAAGAACTTCTTGGGAGCAGCAGCAGCAGCAGATATACTTGGAAAGAACAGAATCACTTAAGAAGGGATTTTTCTTCAGTTCTCCTACAAAATCCAAGGTAAATGCTACATTGCTCACTGATATTTTTGTGTGAAGATATTACTTTAGGAAATTCAAAGAGGTGTTTATTCCTGAGTTTGGGGGATGCCAGGAAAACAAAAACAAAAACAAACAATAAAAATTCGCAGAGGTAGGAACCAGAGACAAAGAGGTTATGAGAGTAGAGGTTCCCGTGTATTAGTAAAAATTGTGAAGAAAGCTTCAGACATTCAAGGGCATTGAATTGGTTAGAATCTTGCTAATGGCACCAACCTCTGCCTTAACTTCAAAAGCCTTAATGGTGTTTTAAAGCTGACAAAGGTTCAAAAAAATTGTTATTGAATTTTTAACTGCAGGACTATAACCAGTAAGACATATAAATTCTTTTAAAAAGATATTTAGCAAAGGTATGATATAATATAAGATCAAGACTAGAGACTGAGAATATTCTCCAGAGAGGAAAATAAGAGAGAGCAAGGCAGGCCAAGATTAATGGACTCATCATGGTAATGAGGCAAGTTAAAAAGCTGAGCGCAGATTAACACTCATCTCAATTAATAACAGACATCTTAAAACTTCACAAATATGATCACATCCATTTTCTTACTTAGTCCTTATGCTAAGCCCATTACTGAGATAGAGCAAAGATTATTCTTCCCATTTCTTTGAAGCAGATCCAACTACCTTTAATGCATTACATCGGTAGCAGGAAAGAAAACAAAAACAAAAACAAAAACAAAAACAAAAACAAAAACAAAAACAAAAACAAAACACTGGAATGCAAACTCAAGTTGTCTGACCACTGCCTGGAGTTCATTTGCTCTTCTAGTCAATAAGTTTGTACTGAAGACCAGTCTAATGTCTTCTCCCTTGTTGGTGTCTATAACAAAAGATCTTTTGACTACAAATCATGCCTTCTTGGGAATAATGGCTAGCAGGACCAAGAGTTCACACATATCTACTTGGGATAGGAAGTGAGTGGGTTGTATTTCTTCCTACTCTTTGTGCCTCTAAAGCAAGTATTTCTTGGCAGTAGAGGTAGCTTGAGGCCATCCCACCTAACAGACTCAGGTCCTGAACAACATGCCAGAAAACGTCTGGATACTGTAACCAGCTGTATGCTTTAGATATTCCATGACCCTAGTTGTTCTGCCCCAGGGGCAACTTCTTTTCTAGCCACTGAATAACATCGCTTAATTTCAAAGTAATTATCATGGCTCTTAAATGGTTTAAGCAACTACAATTTATGTGCTCCTATGCTACATGGGATACTGGAGACTAGTTTCTGCATTACTTCCAACAACTCCAATATAAGTAAATCCATATGTCTCATCCTCACTTCTATCATCTTTAAAACAGAAAGGTTAACAGTACACAATTCCTAGGGTTTCTAGAACACTGGAATTTTACTTAACACAAGTGCTTAATAAATTATATTTTGTTACTACTTTTACTATTAATGTTCTGTTACACAGATGAGAAGGTTAATTACTTAACCAAGATCGCATAGGTAGTAAGGAGTAGAGGCGGACTCTGATTCCAGAGCCAGAACTTTTAGCCATTCATCTATCCCGTAGCAGAAATGTAATTATGTCTGGCAATGAGACTGAAGCAGAGGGTCAATGAAAATAAAGTTAGAATGGTGAGCATCAGAAAGGAAAGGAAGGAAGGAAGGAAGGAAGGAAGGAAGAGAGAGAGAGAGAGAGAGAGAGAGAAAGAAAGAAAGAAAGAAAGAAAGAAAGAAAGAAAGAAAGAAAGAGAGAGAGAGAGAGAGAAAGAAAGGAAGAAAGAAAGGAAGAAAGAAAGAAAGGAAGGAAGGAAGGAAGGAAGGAAGGAAGAAAGGAAGGAAGGAAGGAAGAAAGAAGAAACCTGTAAAAACCTTTGCAATAACTTGACTTGATGAAAGCAATGACTAGATTCAGTGAAGAGAAATACAAGCTAACGAGCCTCAGGGCAAAAAAGGAAGAACGGGGATTATTATTTTAATGGCTCATTTGCTTCTAAACATTAAACCAGTGAAGGATAGGGAGAATATTGGGGGCTAACACACATTAGAAACCTTCCTTGCCTCTAAGAAATCAGAGACCATTGAAAGGTAATATGGGCAGATATGATAAAATGACACAGAAAAGAAAAATAAATTTACAATGGATGTTTTTACACAAAAGCTAAAAGGAAACTCCCAAATATACAAGAAATGAACAAAAATAAGAATGTCTTATAGATTAGTGTTCAGAAAAATTATGAAAAAGTACATAACATAAAAAAATTCTGCACAGCAAAGGAAACCATCAACAAATGAAAATGCAATCTGTGGAATGGGAGAAAATATTTGCAAACCACATATCCCATAAGGGGTTAATACCCAAAGGAACTCACACAACTCAATAGCAAAAATACAAATAACCATACTAAAAATGGACGAAGGACCAGAATAGACTTCTTTCCAAAGAAGACATACAAATGGCCAATAGGCCATGAAACGGTGCTCAACCTCACTATATATCAAGGAAATGCAAATCAACATGACATCTGTTGGGATGACTATTATCGGAAACAAGAGACAGCAATTGCTGGTAAGAATGTGGAGAAAAGGGAATCTTGTGCACTGTTGCTGGGAATGTAAACTGGTACTGCTGCTATGGAAAACAATATAGAGGTTCCTCAAAAAATTAAAAATAGAACTCCCATATGATCCAGCAATTTCACTTCTGAGTATACATTCAAAGGAAACAAAATCATTATCTTGAAAAAGATATCTATACTCTCTTGTTCATCACACATTATTCTCAGGAGCCAAGGTATTCAAACAACTTGTGTCTTTTAACAGATTAATAGAGAAAATATGATATATATATATATATTATTTAGCCATGAAAAGAAGGAAACTGTACCATTTGCAACAAAATGGATGACCCTGAAGAGCATTATACCTAATGAAATAAGCCAGACAGAGAAAGATAAATACTGCATGGTATCACTTCTATGTGGAATTAAAAAAAAAAATGTTGTCTTACAAACAGAAAATAGAAAAGTGGTTGCCAGTGTTGGGGGTAACAGGGAGAGATTGGTAAAAGGGTACAAACTTTCAGTTGTAAGATGAATGGGGTCTGAGGATCTAATGCGTAACATGGTGACTGTAGTTGATCACACTGTATTATGTAATTGAAATTTGCTAGAAGAGTAGAAATTAATGTTCTCTCTCTCTCTCTCTCTCACACACACACAAACACACACATAAAGCAAATGTGTGAAGTGATGGGTGTTTTATTTAGCTCACTGGTGGGAGTTCTTTCACAATGTGTATGTATGTTAAATCATCACATTATACGCTTTAAATATGCTAAAATTTTAAATGTCAATTATACCTCAATAAACTGAAGGAAAAAGAAAAAAATAACAGAATGTCCTAATGATTCTTCCAATGTTTAGAAGTACATGAACTTTCAGTATCCCTTGGCAATGACTATTTTTAATATGCTTTTTCAAATAATGTGCTTATTCAATCAAAAGGAAGATTTATCAGAGTGTATCCATTAGCTATTATATCCCACTTACAGATATCAATGTTTCTTTCAGTTGTCTATATTATAATGAGAAACCTAACAGCTTTAAAGCAACAACAATTTATTATTTCTCACAGTTTGGTGGGCTTGAGCCATTTTTATGCTGCTTTGCCTGAGCTCACTAATGTGTTGCATTCAAATTTTTCCTTTTTTCAATTTGAGATATTTTTATATAAATTGAGCTGTCATTGAAACTATTTTATTCTGATTTATGATCATCCAGTGGTTCTTGTTTGTATTTTTTAATAAATGTGACAAAATCTAGATAATTAGTAAAAACATTCTTGAAGAGTATCATTTCATGGACATGGTACTCATTTGTACTTTATAATTGTTCCTGGATATTTGCTACTATATATGTTTTCTATTATTATTGATTTGTTGGTTGAGCAGAGTGACTTACTGAGAATGTAATTTTAGCAAAACTTTTGGGTAGCTGTATTTCTTCCTCATTAAAAGTTTTCAGACTTCCTTAAAGCATAACTTGACAATTTCTGTTTTTATTTTTCAGGAAGATTTTTATTAATTTAGGTTACCTTGACAAGGTAACATATATAACAATCTATAGGGAATTTCCCACTCAAATCATAGAGAGAAAAACATAAAATGACTGACATTCTTCTGTCTGAATAATTGCAATTATAAATGTTGAATTATTCAAAATATTTTATTTATTGGTACTAAATGGTTACTTATGTAGATTATATAATTCATTTTGTAAAAAATAAAAGGAAATAAACCCTTCTTCGAATTTGATAATCTGACTTTAAATTATTAAAAGGGAGACAAAGTCTGACTTAGATAATAACCACCATTCAAGATAGTTAAAGTCCATTTGGTTTCTTGTACTTCTAACCATATAGACTGTTACTAATTGGCAGACTAGATCAAACAGAAATAACATTAAAAACTGAAATGTGTCCAAATGTATTAGTCTATTGCCATAAGCAATACAAAGCCAAAATTTCATTACATTTGAAATTATTTCTAAATTGAAAGATATGGGTTTATAACATACCCAGGAAAATTTCTACTAATCTGAGGCTCACATTCTTCAACTGAATTATGAAATGCTTTATCTGAAAAAGGAATGTTTGTGTTGATAAAACGTGAGCAAAAGATAGCTCTTGATTAAGGCAGTTAGTTTACTGAAAAGGCATCATTCCTTCTTTATAATTTTTTAGAAGAGAATTTAATTATTTTTGTTAGAAAAAGTCACTTCTCTAAGTAACATAGATTATGGCAAATTGTGACAGATGATAAATGTAACTGGAAAACGTTAAACTGCTTCTTATCTACATACATAATTTCAAATAATAAAATCCAATGACAATAATTTTTTTCTCCTGTTTCTTAGGACCATATCTGAAAATTGTGAGGTTTTCTTGTTTTTGTTTGTTTGTTTGTTTTTTTCTTGTTCAGGATTTTTTGAAATGTGATCTTTCTTTTTGAAAAATCTTCATTATGAAAGGCCTGTCAGTTCAACCCATCTGATCCCATTATATTTATTTACGTTACCTTTACTAATGCTTTTTATTTCCTTATAAAGACTTATATCATTGTCTAGTATTCTTTTATTTCACAGGGTTACTTTTGGTATTTCTTATGGGGCAAGTCTGCTAGTAATAAACACTGTCAACTTCTGTTCATGTGTGAATGTCTTAGTTTCTCTTTCATTGTTGCTGTATATAAAGTTATTGGTTGACAGTCGCTTGTAGCATTTTGAATGTCATCCCACTACCACTTAGCCTCCATAGTTTTTAATGGAAAGACATCAGCTAACCTTACTGAGGATCTTTTACGTCTGATGAGTTGTTTTTGTCTTATTACTTTCAAGATTCTTTTTGTCTTTATCTTTCAATAATTTGACTATTTGAGTATAGGTAGGAGCCCTCTGAGTTTATCCTCTTTGGAGTTTGTTGAGCTTTCTTGAATGTTTATATTAAGATCTGTCATCAGATTTGGGAAGTTTTCAGCCATCATTTCCTTAAAAAATTTTTTCTGCCCTTTTCTCTCTCTCCTTTCCTTCTGGGGCTTCCACTATGCACATGTTGTGTGCTGTGGTTTCTCACAGATCTTGGAAGTCATGTTCAGATCTTTTCTTTTTTTTTTTTTTTTTTTTCCCTTTCTGTTACTCAATTTGAATAACCCCGATTGATCTATCTTCAAATTTACGGATTCTTTTGCCAGGTCAAATCTTCTGTTGAGTCCCTGTGATGAATTTTTTATTTCAGTTACTGTACTTTTTAACTGCATAATTTCTATTCAGTTCTTTTCTACAATTCCTAGTCCTTTAATGTTATTGTCTATTTGGTGAGACATTATTCTAAGATCTTTAATTTTGGTGAAATGGTTGCCCTTAGTTCTTGGAATGTATTTATAATAGCTGACTTAAACTCTGTCTAGGATGTCCCGCATTTGGGCTCCCTCATGGTCTATTTCTATTGACATTTTAAATAATATGATATAGCAACTGTGAAAATCAGATTCCTCCTCCTTCTCAGGGTTTGTTGTTACTGATGTTTGTTCTTGTTGCTGTTCATTTTCTTAGTGACTTTCCTAAACCAATTACTGCACATCAGTATTCTTTATTGCATGTGACCACTGAAGTCTCTGCTCAGCTTAGTAATTAGTTAATAATTGGACAAAGATCTCTTCAAATGCCTTGAATCAATAAGCCTCACTCTTTGTTGAGATGCTCTGTGAAAGCCTCCAGTGTTTCAGCAGTTCATGACTTTGCCTTAACCTTCATTTCTGCTGGTACAGAGACTCAATGTTAGCCAGAAGGTGGAGAGGTGGGCCTTCTCAGGTCTTTTCTGGACACACCCAAGTCCTATACATGCATATGGCCTTCTAGATCCCTAGGAATGTTTTGGAACTTTTCAAAACTCCCTATGGAAATCTCATTTCCCAATTTTTTTTCTAATTTTTTATAGGAGCAGAGTTAATTTACAGTATTATGTTAGTTCCAGGTGTGCAGCATATTAATTCAATATTTTTACAGATTATAATCCATTAAAAGTTATTATGATAATGTCTATAATTTCCTGTGCTATACAATAGATCCTTGTTATCAATCTATTTTATACATAGTAGTTTGTATCTGTTAATCCCATACCCCTACTTGCCCTTCCCCCTTTCCCTCCCCTCTCTGGAAGCTAATAGTTAGTTTATATAACTGAGTCTGTTTCTGTTTTGTTTATACATTCATTTGTATTTTTTTTAAGACTCCACATATAAGTGGACTCTAAAAACAAATTTGTCTTTCTTTGTCTAACTTATGCCATTTAGCAGAATATTCTCTAAGTCCACCCACATTGTTGCAAATGGTAATATTTCATTCTTTTTTATGGCTGAGTAATATTCCATTATACATATGTAATATATATATAATAGCTTCTTTATCCATTTGTCTGCTGATAAACATTTGGGTTGCTTTCATACCTTGGCTGTTGTAATGGTGCTGCTATGAACATTAGGGTGCATGTATCTTTTCAAATTAGTGTTTGATTTTTTTCTGAATATATACCCAGGAGTGGAATTGCTGGATGTATGGTAGTTATCTTTTTAGTTTTTTTGAAGAACCTCCATACTGTTTTCTGTAGTGGCTATACCAATTTACTTTCCCACCAACAGCATACAAAAGTTCCCTTTTCTCTACATCCTCATCAACATTTGCTACCTGCAGACTTTTTGATGATAGTTATTCTGAGAGATGTTAGGTGATATCTCATTGTGGTTTCAATTTGCATTTCTCTAACAATTAGCCATGTTGTCATATGCCTATTAACTATCTTATGTCTTTTTTGGAGAAATATCTATTCAGGTCTTCTGCCAATTTTTTTTTTTTATTGAGTTGTATGAGCTACTTGCATATTTTGGATCTTATCCTCTTGTCAGTGATATCATTTGGAAATATCTTCTTTCATTCCATGAGTTGTCCTTTTGTTTTGTTGATGATTTCTTTTGCTATGCAAAAGCTTTTAAGTTTAATTAGATCCTGTTTGTTTATTATTGCTTTTCTTTCTTTTGCCTTAGGAAACAGGTCCAAAAATATATTGCTATGATTTATTTCAAAGAGTGTTCTGCCTATATTCTCTTCTAGGAGTTTTATGGTCTCAGGTCTTACATTAAAGTTTATAATTCATCTGGAGTTTATTTTTGTATATGGTGTGAGGAAATGTTCTAATCTCATTATTTTATATGTAGCTGTCTAGTTTTCCCAGCAACACTTATTGAAGAGACTGTCTCTTCTCCATTGTGTATTTTTGGTTCCTTTGTCATAGATTAATTGATCATAGGTGCGTAGGTTTATTTTGGGGCTTTCTATTCTGTTACATAGATCCATGTGTCATTTTTTTGTGCCAGTACCACATTGTTTGATTATTGGAGCTTTGTAGTATAGTTTGAAGTCTGGGAGAGTCATTCCTCTAGCTTCATTCTTCGACGTGGGTATAGAGGGAACACCATACCTTAACATAATAAGGCTATTTATGACAAACCCACAGCCAACATAATACTCAACAGTGAAAGGCTGAAAGCCTTTCCTCTAAATTCAGGAACAAGAAAAGGATGCCTACTCTTTCCACTTCTATTTGACATAGTATTGGAAGTCCTAGCCACAGCAACTAGACAAGAAAAGGAAATAAAAGCCATCCAAATTGGATGGAAAAAAATAATTTGCAGAGGACATATTTTATATAGAAAACCTAAAATGTCAATCCTAAAACAATTAGAGCTAATAAGTGAATTCAGCAAGTTTGTAGGATACATGATTAATATACAGAAATCTATTACTTTTCTATACTCTAATAATGAACTATCAGAAATAAAAAGTAAACAAACAATCCCATTTAAAAATCACATCAAAAAGAATAAAATACCTGTGAATAAACTCAACCAAGGAGCTAAACAACCTATACTCTGAAAATTATAAAATATGATGAAGGACATTGAAGAGGATACAAAGAAATGGAAAGACATCCTGTGCTCTTGGATTGGAAGAATTAATATTGTTAAAATGACCATACTACACAAAGCAATCTACAGATTTAATGTAATCCCTATCAAAATACCCATGACATTTTTCACAAAACTGAAACAAACAACCCTAAAATTAATATGGAACCACAAAAGACTCAGAATTATGAAAGCAATCTTGAGAAAAAAGCCCAAAATTTCTTTTTAAGTTTTTAAGTCTTCCTCTTGTTTTTCTTAATAGGCATTGCTATCTCAGGCAGCTGTGATGTTAAACAATAGCCAATAATTGTTTTTAACAAAAGCACTGGAGATAAGGCTTTTATCACTGAGTGAGCTCTAAGTTAGGTCAAACAAAGACAAGTACTTTGAATGGGGCTTCTCTAGGGCGCTGCAAGACAAATCGAATAATGCCAGTTCTCTGAAGATGAGGTTGTGCAGGAGCTTCAAATCCTTTCCATCCCTCCAGGGACTACTAGACTAGACTGTTGTTTTTCATGGCTACCCTGGTTGCAAGGCTGCCTATTCTCAAACTACTGTAGAGATGGAAATTGGGGAATGGGACTGTGGCAAGTTAAATGCTTCAAAGCTTTCTATTCTTATAGAAATTCAGCAATTTTTCTTGAATAAACCCTCCTCAGATTGCTTCAGGCCTTGGATTAATTTCAAAAGTTTTGAAAATGTGGATTTCGAAATGTTTTAGCCATTATTCCAATTTTTTTAATGGATGAGTGGATTTTCAAAGGTCCTGACTCTACCATTCCTTCAGTGCTCCTTCCTTACATCTTTTGTTTTTAATAGCCAGCTTTTGAAATCAGAAACTGTGTTTGTATTATTTATTGTGCTTCTAGGACTTGGTTTATCTCACTCCAATCCTTAATTAGTAAAGTCGTATTTGTTTAAATAATTCTTTTCATTTGGTGTTTTAGCCAAGGTTCTGAAGATAGCCAAATTATCAGACATGCTGAAGAAATCTTAAACCAACATTAATTTAATGAATACACTTTCTAAGAGACTCAATATCAAATGACATACATCAAATCATCCATATTACGCAGACTTTTGCTAGCAACAGGCAATGAGCAAGACTTTATAATTCAAGCCAGATAGTGGAGCAAAATTATGTTATTGTAGTGAATTTGGTACAATGCATTACTGAAAGAATAATAACCATCAAGCTTTGATGTGAATAACGGAAATGATCAATTTCTTAAGCTAACCTGAAGTGAGAGAGATGAGTTAGGAGGTAGTAGCTATACTCCAAGCAAAATACAATAGCATCTGGATAAAGCTAGCTGGAGGCATTGAGGAAAATGGATAAAGATGTTGTAATACTGACATTCAGAGGCAGTCCCCTTTGGCTGCTGACAGACAGATATCTTTCACCTTCATAAATTTTAACAGGCATGTGTAATTCAGATTACATGTTACTAAAATATTCTGTATTTTTCTATGATTATTGATTTTGTCTTAGCAGTGCCATTTTATGCTTCCAAAAGCCTTGTAAGTTTTTCTATACATGGAACTGTATTTCTTTTATTGTCCTATAAGCTAGATTAAATGAAAATAAGGAAAGGCTCAACCTAGTTAATTTGCTTTATAAATAAATTTTAAATTATTTTATTTCAGGTAAACAGAACATGAAAAAAATCTTAACAGCTTAAGTCCAAACTCTTACCCAGTGGCTGTAGCTCTTCAACCACAGGGCTAATTACTAT
This sequence comes from Camelus ferus, assembly GCF_009834535.1. Lineage (NCBI taxonomy): Eukaryota > Metazoa > Chordata > Mammalia > Artiodactyla > Camelidae > Camelus > Camelus ferus. The sequence continues at coordinate 12,735,862 of NC_045705.1, forward strand.
TCATCCAGCCTGCATTTGGATACTTAGAGTGATGAGAAATTTAGACTTGAACATAGCCTGTTTCACAATGGGTTAAGTTAGATTATTGGAAACATCTTCTTTAAGTTTACTCTAGATCTGTTTCACTATACCATTTGGTACGATTCTGTACTCTAGAGCAGGATTTCTCCACTTCGGCATTATTAAGATTTTAGACTGGAAAATTATTAATTGTGGGGGCTGTCCTGTGCATTGTAGAGCTTTTAGCAGCATCTCTGCCCTTTACCCGCAAGATACCAGAAACACATCCTCCCCCTCATTCATGACAATCAAAAATGTCTTTAGATATTGACAACTGTCCCCTGAGGGAAAATATCACTCTAGTTGAGAATTACTGCCCTGGAGTAATTTAAAAAAAAAAAAAAAGGCTATGTACTAATAATGATCTAGTCTCAAAATCTCACTCTGCCAAGCTGTGCCCTTGGGCAAGTTATCTTCCCTTTCTGAGATTCAATTGCCTTACATTTTAAAGTGGGGTTAATAACAGCTTCCTCACAGAGATGCTGTCAGATGCAATGAAAGCAGATGCAAAGTATACAACATGCTTCCTAGTACCCAAAAAATGATCCACAAAAGCTAGTTCCTGTTACAGCCTCAAAAAAATTTCTTGCCGGTTGATTGACCCTGGTATAAAGTTGTATATTAAGCCACATACAATTAAAAGAAAAACCTTGAGCAGTATATGACTACAGATTTTACAAACAGGAATAATCATTCCTGAGTTCTGAAGCAGCCATGGAAGTGTGGGTGTATAGTCCTCTTAAAAATACTCAAAGCAAAAATGAACTTCAGCTCACATATGCATATTGTACTTTTATGACCTGAAGGGCGTTGCCAACTGTGTTGGTTCTATTATGCCTTCCCTGCAATCCATTGTCAATAAATGTTATGTTTGCAATTAAACAAAGGCAGAGAGACTATTTTAAGGAAAATGGAAACACAGCATTTCCATGAATAAAAAAGCCCCCAAAGTTTTCAAAAGGAAGGATGTTGCCAAAACATTACCAGAATTAATTACATTCAAATGATATAGAACATTTCAACACAATTTACTTGGAATTGTGTACATTGCTACAGTTTAAGAAAGGACTTGCTGCACTCAGAGGTAAAGTTTATCAAAGACCAATTTTATAAACTCTTTTCTTTCCCTTAGTATTACTAGATAACATACAGAACACCCAGTTAAATTTGAATATCATATAAATAACATGTAAATTTTTAGTATGTGTATGGGACATACACATACAAAAAGATTATTTATGTTTATTTGAAATTCATATTTAACTTGTGTGAAAAGAAAATCAAAATGGAGTCACTATTGCTTAAGAGAGTACTCTAAAATGGAGCTGGAAGGCCATTGAAGGTGTGTGGCTTAGGCACGTCTCAGCCCAGATGGAATCTGACCTTTTGACCACTTGCCTTAACATAGGTATTCAAAACATCTGCCCAATGTTACAGAAACTCGAGATACTTACAGGATGTTTACCCTAAAATAACTTGTAACAGCCTATCCCTTAAGGACAAATATCTTTCTCGCATCAAGGTCAAGCATAATTCTTGAACAATCTTGTGGTTTTTGCCTTGATGAGCCCCTGACTCTCTTCCCTGGAAAACTCTTTTGGTTTTACCTGAATCTGTGTCTGTCTCCCAAATTGCAATTCTTAAGACCCCAAATAAAGCTCTTTGTTCTTTGCAGCCTTGATACTGATTATTATTTCTCACTGGGCATCCTGTTTTTGTTTTCTGGGGTTTTTTTAATTGATTTTTCTAATACTGGCAAACCTACTCAATATGTATTAAACTTCATGCAGGTTCTTATCATCTTTGCCCTGGAATACATGATCCCAGCCTTTCTTCTCATTCAACCTCCCACTCCAAAAAGCATAGAATAATGATGTGTTGCTCTCCATGGACAGAGGATCATGTCAATACATAGTCTCCTTCAAAACAATGTACTTCAACCTGCCTTTATTGCTCTAACTACCCCTTCTTCTCCAAAACACACAAATACATTCCTAATTTATCCCTCCCCTCCCCTTCCCACCTTGGTAACCGTTAAGTTTGTTTTCTATGACTGTAAGTCTGTTTCTGTTTCGTAAATAAGTTCATTTGTGTCACGTTTTTAGATTTCACATATGTCATATCATATGATGTTTGTCTTTCTCTGTCTAATTTACTTCATTGAGTATGATAATCTCTAGGAGTTTGGGATTAGCAGATAACTACTATGTATAAAACAGATAAACAAGGTTCTCTGTATAGAACAGAGAACTATATTCAATATCTTGTAATAACCTATAATGAAAAAGAATATATATATATGTATAACTGAATCACTATGCTATACATCAGAAACTAACACCTTGTAAAACAATTATACTTCAATTTTTAAAAAAATTTAAAAAACGTATTTCTTCCCCAGTCTGTGCTCCAGCCACATCATAGCTTTTGTATGATGCTCCTTCTGCCTGTAACAAGCTTTCTTTTCAGCATCCTCCCATTTTCTGCCTATATGTACACCCCTTTAGTATCAGGTTCAAACTCAAATGCAGCCCCACTGTAGGATTTCACCCCTCCAGAGCAAGGGAGTTTCTCCTCTATGGAACTGCGCTCTCGCCTAACTGTACATCTATTCCAATGGTAGTACTTATTCTATATTTGAATTACAATATGTATTACCACACAATAACAAAAAATTGGGTAATGCTCAGTTGGTAATGGGACAGAAGTCAAGCTAACATTTCTCTTTGGCACGGGGAAAGAGACAGGAGATTAGGAAGAGATGCTATGGGCAATCCCATCTTGGGAAGCATTGCAGGGGGTTAACAGTGGATACTTAAATCTCTAGTTTTCCCTGGGTACAACTCTCACAGATTTGTATCCCAAGCTAAGAGGAGCTCCCTGAATCACTGACAGCGTCCAGGAAAGCCATAGCACAATAACTGTCTCCATCCTTATTTCAGCTGGAGCAGACAAGCACCACTAGTTGACTTCAAATAGCAACTATTACAGAAAAATTTAGGCTGAATCCTGGAATATGAGGAAGCCTAGTTCTTTGCAGACTTCATTCAATAGCCTTTCAATGAGGCTACTTTATTTTTTCTGTAAGAGTTGATGTTTGAGGAAACCTACTTATCAGGTTAAGGCAGGGTATTCTGTGTTATATTTCCCCCAAATATTTGCTTTATTGGACAAAGATTTCCATAAGTGCAATGACTAGGGTTTATTTACCTTTGTAATCTCAGAGCCCAACATAGTGCCAGACTCAGAATAAATAATTCATAAAAGAATACAAGTATTTCTTCAGTGACTAAATGAAACATGGCATATCACTTCCTTTATCAAAAATAGAAACTATTTACTCTGATTTTAGTATGAATATACAAATTCATCCAACGTGTCCAAACATGCTCATCACTCATTTTCAACAGTATTTATTTCTCCAATAAAAAATATTTTAACACTTATTATGCTACTTAATAAACCTTCTTGTATAGACTTTGATAATGCTATTGCCATGTAGTTAAAAAAAAAATACTTAAATGTGTATGCTTATGATTAAAGTGACATAGGCACCAATTAAACACATCTCCAGGGAGTTTTTCACATCTTAACTAACAATTACTAAGGTACAAATTTGAGTTACCTTGTATACAAACAACCCGAATTGTTTGTCCTGAGTGTTTTTGAATAATAATTTAAAAAATAATTTCTTACACAAAAACCACCACCGTATCTCCTGTTCAGGGATTGTGGTATGCATATGTATTCAAATGTAAATATTCAAATAGTAAATATTACTAAAGAAGCTTATTTCCTTGATCTCACTCCACCAAAGTCATCTATCATTTTAATGTGACTACATTTCAGGATTTTTTTGTAATGGATCTTATTTTAAGGATCTAAACATGTTTTTTATTGACTAATAGTTACATATTTACTAAATGTTTTTCAATGAAACAATTCATACAGCTAAATGTGATTTAATTTACACATTTCTTTAGGGATTTTAATGTTGAAACATTTATTTTTTTAAATAAAATCCTCTGAAGACCCTGTTAACTGCTTTGTTTCAGAAATATAGTAAGCAACAAACCAGCCTCTTCAAACTCAACCTCATCCAAAACACCTATGCATTATTCTATAGCAGTAGATGACTTTGGTTCAACATTTCTTTGATCCCTTTGACCTTTTTTAAAATTCATTTTATTCTCTTTCTTTCTTCTTCTCCTTATTGGCTTAGCTGGTCTTCTATGAGCTGCATGAAAATGCAAGAAAACGCCTGCAAATTTTTAAAAAAGTCATATATGGCTGTAGTGAATTGCTCTCCAGAACAATGCTGTGTATTATATTACAATGACATAGATTATAACAAGAATGAAGCTCTTTTCTCATTATGATGAATATAACGAGAATGATAAATGGGTTCAAATAAAATCTATTTAAAACACTGCTAAGCTTCCTATCTCCTCCCTTGATGCTCTGTATAGCCTTGTTTCATGTTGCTATTATCTTTTGGGAAATTTAGGAAAAAATAGCTAACAGTTTAAAGAATCTGTCACATATGCTTTATATATGTATACTACAATCTCTCCAATTTAGGAGACATTTCCCTGTCACGGTGTGGTTCAGTCAGTACTTCATCTGTTTGCCATTGAGTTTAGGGGGAGTTTGAATTACTAAAGATGATGTATAGCATAGGGGAAAGAACTCCAAATTAGAAGTCAGCTGATCTGAGTTCTAGTTGCAGCCCTCTATCAGGTTTCTATTGTTGCTGTAATAGATGAACATAAACTTAATGGTTTAAGACAACATGAATTTATTATTTTACAGTTCTGTAGATTACAAGCCTAATACAGGTATCACTGGGCAAAAATCAAGATGTCAGCAAAGCTGTGTTCCTTTTCCTTGACTTTTCCAGCTTCTAGAGTCTGCCCCCATTTCCCTCTCTTGCGACCCCCTTCCTCCATCCTCAAAGCCAGCAATTTTGTATCTCCTCAGCCATTCTTTCCCAGTAACTTTCCCTCTGACCCTGACCTCAGCTGGGAAAGTGTTTGTTTGTTTGTTTGTTTTAAAAAAAACTTAATGAAATTAGGCGGAGCTCACATAGATCACCCAGGATAAGGACTTCATTTAAAGGTCTTTAACTTTAATCATATTTGCAAAGTCCCATTTTTTTCATGTAAGGCAACATATTCACAGGAATTAGACATGGACATCTTTTGGTAGTGGTTGCCGGGGCGGGGGAGGGGCATTATTTCATCTGCCACAAGCCTTTTCATTAGTAAATCATTAACCACTTTAACTCTTAATTTCCTCTTCAGCAAAATGAGGATAATTAATTACTCTGCTGACCAGGATGGGCTTTATTCATTTTATTCTTTGCCCCTTTTCCTAAGAACTGTCGTAAAGACTAAATATGATAAGAAATGTGAACTTCTTTGCATGTTAGAAATCAAGTTATCCTTCGTCCTGCATTTGTATAGCAATTTGCTAAGTTATTCATTAATTCATGTATTCAGTAAATAACTGTGGAGTGACTACTGTGTATCTAACATTATTCTATATTTTACCAGGTAAAGTGGTTAAAAAAAGAAATACACAGGATGCCCACTGTCATGGAATTTCAATGAAAAGATAGACAAACCATGTAATTGAAAGAATATTGGGTGGTGACTCCAGTTAGGGTGAACAAGGACTGCATTTCTAAGGAGATAAGCTGAAAGCTCAATGACAAGGTCAGAAATAAATTCAGGTTGGCCTTGCAAGACAGGAAGATGTGAGATGATTTTGAGTTTGGAATGATCCAGAAATAGCTGGAAGGCTGTGTTACTGACCATAATAAGCAAAAGGGAAAGGAGTTAGATTGGCAGAGTAGGCAAGTAATTGACAGAGTTAGTATTAAGCAGTGAGAAAAGGTGAGGATTGGAATATATGTGCATGATGAAGATCATTTAAGTTTCCCTTTTTCTATTTTATTGGTCTGAAAAGATAGCTGCTAAAATTACTTGCTTAGAGAGGAATTTATTAAAGCCAATATAGTTTTTTTTAATGAATCTGAATAATAAAGTAATATAGTATTAAATGATTCTGTAGGAAATTTGGAGAAAATAAAGCAAACATTAAAACCAATACTCCAGTACTATCAACGTGGCAACTAATAAGAGAGGCCTGGGAGGAAATGCTTAGAATTTGTCAGCTGTGGTCTGAGAATGAGAAAAATATTGTCTTCATCCAAATATGTCTTTATCATCATTACTCTTAAACAGGAAGTTTAGCTGAGCATTATATTCCAGTTGGTAATTTCCCATTGATATATAAAGATATTGTTTCCCTATCTTCTGGCATCAATTTTTACTGAAGAAAATAAAGCTGTATTCCTTAGTAGGAAATTGGCCTTTACTTTCCTGTCTTTTTCAGTTATTATTTTCTTCTTGCCTTTGGTTTCTGAAGTTTCACTATGAAGTGCCTAAATTGCATTTTTTTCATCCTCCTAAAAATTTAGTATGATTTTCAAATTAAGGAGATATATATATATATTTTTTTTTTTTAATTTTTCAACTAATATCTCCTCAAGTGTTGCCTCTTCCGTATTCTCTCCTTCTGGAATTTGCTAGGCATATGTTGGCCTTTTTTTAGTCTATCCTTCATGTCTCTTCATCCTACTTACATATTGTTTACTTTCAAGCGACAAACAGGGAACTCCTTCTGTTGTACTTTGGTTTGTTTGGGGCTTGATAGATTTTTCTAAAGCTGAGCCATCTTTATACACTTACTTGGAAAGCGTATTTATTTACTAGTTGGTTTGGTCTTGTAATATTTTGCTCAGGGTATTTGCAGATCTGTTTAAAGAGTGAATTTACCCTTTTATTTATTTACTTTTTTATATTGTCCTTACTCAGTTTTAGAATCAAGGCTGTCAGCCCTGTAAAATGTGTTAGGTAAATTCCCATTGTTTATTTTCTAGAACTTAGATAAGTATTAACTACCTAATAACTTCTGTGTGTGAAGATTTTTGTGGGGAACGTGTTATAATTTCATTTCCACTGATATTCTTTCTTTCCTATTTCTTCTTGTGTCAATTAACCCATTTTTTGGTCTATTTTGTCTCTCAAATGTATTGACTAATATTTTGTAATATTTTTGTAGTGATCAATCTCTTAAAATAGACATATTTCCTCCTTTGTCATTGTGTAATTTTTAAGCAATTTTTGCTCCCTTCCTTTTTCTTCTCAGTCTTACTTGAGATTTGTCAATTTTGCTAGACTTCTCAAAAATCTGTGCCTTGTTTTTTTAATTAATTTTACCTCTTTGTATTCCCTATTTCCTTGACGTTTCCCCTTAACTTTACTATTTATTTCTTTCCTGACTCTCTAGGTATATTCTAATCCAATTTTCTAGATTCTTTCATTGAAGTCACTGTTATTTCCTCATAAACATGGTCACAGCTTTAACTTTTTTTTAATCAAATAATGCTTGACATTCATCTCACAAATTTTCCATATGTGGTGCTTTATGGTCATTTAATTCTAAGTATTTTACCATCTTATCTTCATAATTTCCTCTTTAACCAGGTGATAATTTTATCCTTTAAGTTTCAAAGCATATGGGATTTTAAGCTATTCTTTGGTGACTGATTCTAAGTTTAATGTATTGCTGTCTTGTTAACAGAGAATATGGGCTGTGCAATGCCAATCCTTTTGAATGTATGAGTCTTCCTGTGTGATCTAGTCGTGATGGATACTATGCTGCTCTGTCCAGATAGTTTCTGGGAATATCAACTGGGCATGGCCTATCCCTCACTGGAAATCACTCTCAGATGCAGGGAAATGCCCCTGGCAAGGTTATGTCCCTTCTCTGGTGCAGTCTGCAGCTAGTGAAGAAGTCCCCTTATCTCAGCTTGGAAAATCTCTGACAGTCCTCCCCAATCCCAGGGGTCTCATTAGGGTTGGCTGAGCTACATTTGAAACCTCACTGTGGGCCAGCTCCCCTGTGTGCCTGATCCTGCCATTCTCATTTATTTTCAGGCATATCTCTTAAGAGCACATCCCTGTAAATATTCTGCATAAAATTCCACCTCAGATTCTGTTTCTGGGGAGCCCAATGTAAGATATTAGTACAAATTTAATGTTGTGACTATGGCATGTGTGTCAAGGAGAATAGGTATTCTGTGTTCAGTGGTGTAAAATTCTATAGGCACATTTTATATGGAGCTGATTAATGCTCATTATTTTTTTGTCATCTTGATCCAATTTTTTTTTTGAAAGGAGTTGTTAAACTCTTTCAATTACTCTTGGCATTTTATCTCTATTTCCCCATTATTATCTAAATTGTAATTTTATATATTTTGAGACTATATTGCTAACTGCATATGTATTCAAGAACTTTAGATATTCTTGACTGGTGTCAGTATATAGCTTGGCATTTTTTCCTTAGGTTCTTCTTCCTTTTTTTTTTTTTTTTTTTTGGTCTGATATTACACTTGTGCCGAACTTCTTTAGCTGCGTTTTTCCTGCTCCTTTTTTTTTCTATTTTTTAAAAATTTTTCCATCATTCTGTGTATTGTAGCTCTAAATATGTGAGAGGATGAGTGAATTGTAAAGACATGCTCAACAGTTAGAGGTTTGTTCTAGAATAAGGGAAAAGAATGGCTCCGAGTAGAAGAGAACCAGAGATTGCCATCTATGTTCCCTCCTCCAGGTGTGTCAACATGCCCTCATTTTTCCCTAGGTGGACAATTTTCCTACCCTGTGGCTGCAGTGAGGCAGGAAGGACAAAGTTGCACCACCCATGAATTGTAGAGTAATATCCAGCCTACAGTGAGCAGCCAAGAGCAATGAACACAGTCCAAACTGGACAGCTTTGAGAGAGATCAGTAATATTTTAGTTGATATTTGCACCAGGACAACTGACATAAACCAAGACTGACCTGGAGAAAATTGGCACATATAGTCACCCTAATTCTCCCCTCACCTCCCACCTGCATCCTGTAGGCTAGGTAATCAAAACAGTGTTTTTGAGGGAGAAAACCAAAGAGATGGAAGAAAAGAAGAAGTCTAAAATTCTGCTCACAACTGAAGAGAATTTTCTTCAGCTTAAAAAACAAAACAAAACCTATATATACAGAACCTAATATACTGCAGGAAAAACTAATAAAGAAGAATGTATATCTAGACACATCCTTTAAAAACTCTCTGAATCAGATGTACAAAGAAAAGATCCTCCAAGATCTATGTAGAAAAAACAGTTAATCTACAAATAAACCAGAACCACGCTTGCCTCAGATCCCAACTTAAGATCCGTAATGTCAGAAAACAATGAAGTAATTTATAGAGAATTTGAGAAGGGAAATGATGTAATCGTAATCTATGGAGACTATAGTTCAGCCAACTTATTTGTTACACATTGATAACGGAAAAAAGACATCGTCAAATATACAAGAGGTAAGAAAACGACACTCATTTAACTTGGGCAACAGGAAGCCAAATCAGGAAAACACAAGTGAAAAACTCAGAGTAAAAAAAAAATCTGGAAAATGTTCCTGTAGGAACCTAAAGAAATGTAACATCCAAATCATCAGATTAGTGCTGACACCAGTGAGTAATATATAGATTAAGCCCAGCACAGCATTGAACTGCAAAAAAGCAGAAGTATTTAGAATTCCTTTCACAGTGACATCAAAATGAAGCTTCAAAGTAAAACAAATCTCATTTTAAATTATTATCATGTCAGTAGGAATGCTACTGTAATATCATACAAATAATTCCCCCACCAAAAAATAATTTTTCAGGGGCAAATTTATCAAAATATTAAAAAGTCTAATAAATATGATTGCAGCTTTTTTACTGAAGAACTTAGATCTTCCTTGAAAAAATTCTTACAAAGAAATATGCCAGAATGTTGATGTGACTTTCCTTGGTTATTTGGGTAAGACTGACTTCTTTCTTCACGATACTTTTCTGTAGTTTAATATAGCAATAAATAATATTACTTTCTAAATAAGAAAATAAACTTTATATGAAAAAGAACCGAATGCTCCAATCTAGATTTCCCAGAGAAACATAAATTATTAATTATAAGCTCAGGTCAACCATCCCCTCATCTTCATCTTACTTTCCTGCATTGTATTTCTAGGAATTGTTTGTATCTATTGAGGAAGCAAGAATATCTCTCCAGGCAACAGAAGATGAGGGAATGTACAAAGTAGAAGGGACTTAGATATGTTTTAGTACAGTGTTTCAAAACCAGGAGTGATTTTGTCCTCAAGAACATATGGCAATGTCTGCAGACATTTCTGGTTGTTACAACTGGGGTGAGTGATCTACGGGCATCTCGTGGGAGAGGCCAGAGATGCTGCTCAACACTGTCCAATGCACAGGACTGACCCACACAACAATCATCCCTGATTAAGCATAAGCTTACATTTAAACATAAGCTCAAAGAAACGGCAGCTTTTCCCCAAGGTTGAACAACTATTCTGTGACAAAGAGCGTAAGCAACAAGTGATAGCATATGGTGAGAAGAGAAAATGACAAGTGATTATATAAAAGCGTAGTTGTGTTCACCCTAGAAACAGAGAAGTGGCCAAGGTGAGGCCCCAGATTGCTCACATGGACCATGTGCATCTCTTCTTTGGGCAAGGGCCCATGCAGTCCCCCAGCTGGGCAGATGCTGGTTTTCCCTGCTGCCCGTCTGTCAGCCAGCCCACCACAGAGGCCCCCTGAAGTCCATGAAGGTGGTTGTTGCTGCTTGAATTTATGAATGGGAAGATTGCCTTTCCTCCATAGTTAATGAGGGCCTAAAAACGGGTGTAGATGTTTAAAGTCTTTGCCAGATGTTGTTTAATAATATCATCACTCAGTCTTTGAGGAGAATGAATTCTATCTGCCGTCTGCCAGCCAGGTCATTGGCCCTAAAAGATAATAGTTTCATTAATTTTCTTTATATGGATAGAGACAAGGCCCAAGCCTCGCCCCCCCAACACTTGTTCTTTATAAGCACATTTCCCTCAGGCCATTAGACACAGGCAGATATAACCGAGGTGAAGCTACCTTGGGTGAGGGTAGAACTTGAATTTTAATTTTCTTGGTGTTAAATTCAAAGTATTCCAGATCATCTCTCAATTCGAACTATCAATTCTGAATCATGTTGCATTTAGCCAGGGGATGTCAGGTCTGTGAGGCTGGAGCAAATTGTGTGAATATGCTACCCATAGGGAGGTACCAATTTACAGGGACTTCAAAAAGAAAATAAGCTAGTATCATCAAGGGGAAGCCTCAGTGATATCAGGAAAAAAAAACAAAACAAAACAAAAGCCAGTCCCGACAAAAGTAAAGCAAGAAATAGGAGATGTAGCAATAAGGGGAAATAGCAGACATTTCAAGAGTAGGACGAAGTTAAGCTCAGGTCAAAAACCATGGAGAGGTTAAGAAGTCTTCTGTTGTCTTTTTGTGGTCCTAATTCTGTGTCATCGGGAAGAAAAGGGATTTTCTTAAAGAGGCTGTAGAGAGCTCAACAACCAGGATTCAATTTTCGTTTTAACAAAAATTTTAAATGCTGGTGTTTAAGAAGGAACCTTGGATTTCTTTGGTGCGGAATCCAAGAGAAGGGAGCTCAGTAGTGGTACAAGGGCCTGACAGTACCTCCCAGACTCTACCAGGAAGGAGTCCAGTGACCAGGTCCAGTGACCTCAGGATGGAGTTAGTGTGAAGCAGACACAGATGCTAATGGGCTGAAGAATCCTGACTCCTGTATATTCAAGTGACCCAACTGCCCTGAATCCAAGCCTGGGTCAGTATGAAGACCATATTTGAGAGGGAGGGTGAAAACACTGGGATGGGAAGCTCAGGGTTGCTTTTAAACCACAAAGCTCAGGCACTCTAGTTTCACATCAAAGGAACAGGGTGGGTGAGAGAGGCAGAGTAGAAATCATGTGTGTCTTGGAGAAAAACAGATCTGGGTTTCAACTCACACTTTTTCCTCTAATTGTTTCCTCCTCCTTAATTCCTTGTTTCTCCTCTGTGTCGTGGAAAAATTAATGCAAATCTCACCGAGTAGTGGTGTCAGTTAAGACACCTAGCAGAGCACCTGGCCCATGTAGGATCTCAGTAAATACGTTATCTTGTTATTGTTATTGTTAAAACTTACTACATCCGACCTCATGCTTATTAGGGTTCATACACTTAGCTTTCAATCCTGTATGCCTTGCCACGTACTCCTCATGACATGTCCTCACAGTCTGTCCCCAAATTAGACACTGATCACAAAGCCTATTCCTGTACTTTATCAGCCTTCCTACAGCCTGATGCAAGTTCCAGTCCCCGCCTAGATAGTCATCTCACCCCTCCCCTTCACTGTGCTTTAGTCTGTCCTCCCTGGCTCACTATATTCCCAGGCAGCTTTCAAGGTGATAACCTTTCCAGCTTCACCTAGGCCCCCCAACAGAAGTAATCATTCACCCCAGTTCATCTGAAACAGTCCCCACTGATGGGTCTGACTTCTGAAGCATTTGCTCCATATTTTTCAACTTTGATGAGGTTTCATTATTAATAATTATACGAAAGTACACTGGAGTGAACTTGGCAGGCCGCCCTCTACTTCGTGCTCTCAGATTCTGCTGTGGTTTCTCCTAGTACTGCATAAGTCACATGGACAATTAACAACACTTACTATAATAGGAAGATAAATCTGGAGTATGACCAATGATAATCCCTCTCTGGCTTCATGATCATTTTCAAGAGCCCCATTTCAAGAACAGCATATAGGACAGTTGTTCATAAAACAAACTGATCTCAGACCCATGCAGTCAGGGACAGCTAATTCTTCTGGTCTGAGGTAGGAGTAGGCAATTATTTGATTCTGTGATACCTGTTAGCTGCTGGACACATTAGCCTATTTCACTGTGCCATGGTATGCTAAGTGTTTAAATCAGATGGTGGGGTTATTGGGAATCAAGAAATATTATAGTTGACCTGTACATGCAATATGTGTGGGATATTAAGTCTGAGCAATCCTGCCATAGACCAGATAGAGAATATTCAGAATGCTATTGCTACAATCTAAAATGTTTAGTATAGTGCAAATCTAAAACTATTTGTGTTATTTTTAAGTAATATTTGTATTCATTTTACAATAAACTCTCTGGCAGCGATGAGTTAAAAATAAAAAGGTGTTTATAAAAGTTTTAAGTACTGAAATTTTCTTCCTCACAAAAAATTCATCATGCTTATGTTACTTGCACACAATATTTGTCAATATTTACAATCTAACATGGAGGCCAGAGTGACATCAGTGGCCACATGAAGACATTAAATCTGTGGAAGAAGCATCAGTGTCTAAATATCAGAAGTTAGACTTTAAAAAGAACGTACCTGAAAACGACAACTTAACATTAACAACACATGTTTACATATCGTCCTGTGAAGTGGACTGTTTGATTAGATCAGATGGCTATTCTTCAATATTAAATTTGCCCATTTTCAATTCTGAGTTTTCTTGGGTATATACAAAAAAATAAAGGATAGCTAAGGTATTGATTCCATTAGCAGAAGAATTTTGCAAAGAATTTTAAATGATGGCAGTTTTATATCCATGTCATCAGGTACTTCAAAGAGAAAATCACTTAAGTCAAATAACATTTTAATCATTTCCACCAATTCATAGAATTATAGTGAAACTGTTTGGAGCCAATTCATAGAATTATGCTAAAACTGTTTGGAGCTCGTCTATCAAAGACGAAACATCTGACATAACTTTCAATGCTATCATAAATTCACGTTAGAAGTTAAACTAATTTAAGAAAAATATCTGTTATTGTGATAACATGAATAGATACGTTGGTGGATCACAATTTGATGATTGAAAACAATGCTCTTAGAGATCTATGGAACAGAAATCTACCTGGAATTAGTTACACTAAAAATATGTCTCATTTGTATGAAACAGTGTTATTCTACTGATTCAAATAAAAGTTTCAACTGTCAAGATTTACAAATTCGTATTTTCAAATTCATATTCATTCACACATACATAGAAACAGTAACATATACACACAGTGGTTAAACTACATTTTTAAGAAAATTTGATATTAAATACACAAAACGATGTTTCAGGATGGCAGATTTTGCTTGCTCTCTATACTGTCTTTCATCAATTGGATATTAGAAATGTATGAACCTTTTCAGAAATATTTTCTAAATAAACACAAGATATTTAGTATTATTTAACATTTTGTTTAAAAAAAACCTATAAAATTGGTACCTGTTTCTGAAAGTTTTAGTGAGAATATTTAATAAATGGATCATAAACCAACAAAACAACGAAAATGTTTTAATTATAAAAAGGACTAAACTCTATTGACAAACTGCTGCAGAGATTCTGACGTAAGTTTAAGCTACCAGTAGGCAGACTTACACATGTAGCATTTAATCTTCCAAGAACAAAATGGGGGGATAGTACAAATCCAGTTAGGACTGTAACTTATGTACAAAGTGGATTTTGATTCCTTTGTCATTCAGCTGCAGTGTCCCTTTTTACATCATGCTAATGTTGAGACATACTTGACTCAACCCTGCATAACAAGGGAGGAACTGAACAAAGTAAACAATAAGAACTCAAAAATGGTATGCAAACATAATTTTGAAATTCTAATTGCACTTTAATATATTTGGATTTTTGGAAAAAGTCTTTTAATGGTGCTCTTATTTTCAATTATATATGTTATATTCTGTACCACGTCGGAATGGAACTGGGAAGCCCTATCATGTTATAAATTTCTAATTTTAATGAAACTTGGAAAAACAATCACAGAGACAACTAACTGGGTGACTTTGTCTTGTAAAAATACGTGTGGAGGAGAAATACTATGAATAAAGACACCAAGAAAGTACAGTGAAAGTCTGGGCTGAACTATTTATACATTTCAACACAAAACAAAAATTTGAACTGAGAATACATTTCATTTAGAACAACTTGTTTGGAGCCTACCAAACACCTCTGTACACAGTAGAGAGATTATTTCTTCTATTGAAAATATGATCCACCAAAGAAGAGTCAATTGAAGATGTCCACTCTTTCAAATTTATTAACCAGAAGATTGTAGGTAATTTTATCAAAACTTTAATAAGACTAAGTCAAAATAAATTTTTCAGAAAAATATCAGTGACACAATATTAAAGCTAGGTATAACCAAGAAACTAATTAAAGTATGTGGAAATGTACTAAGAATAATTACTATGTTTGTCTTATTTTTTAATGCTCAATCAACATAATGATGGGTTGGGTGACATTTATGTGCTTTAATGTTCAAGGATTTCTGTTTTTATAAACTAATTTTGAAAATAGTTTCAAACTTAGTAAGAGCAATTTGGGGAGTTGTGAATAAGTATTTAAAACTATATGTATGTGTGTGTATATATATATATATATATATATATATATATATATATATATATATGTTTATTTATTTATTTATATATTTATTTTTAAAGCATCTTACATATTCTCAGAAGTGTCCTGCTTTGGACAATAAATCTAGGATGATTCTTTTTTAGGTCACCTTTTTCTCCTAAATTGGGTTCAGGCAATGGGGGAAACAAAAAAACACCTCATCCATATAAGGATCTTATAAAGAGAGGCAGAGGGGAAAGAGCAGGAGAAGGAACAGAGGGGAAGAGGATAGAGAAGGGGAGAGGGAGTGTTAGGGGAAGGAGGAAGGACAGAGGGAGAGGAAGAGGGAAATGTCTTCTGTCCCTCAGAGGAAAAAGGGCCAAAGTCTACCGTGGTCTCTGCTATGCTATCTGATTATTTCTCTTTTTAAATTTTTTCCATCTGATTACTTCTCTTTTTACATTTTTTAAAAGTCGAGGTATAATTTGCTTATGGTTTAAAGCAAAAATCTGTTTTATGTACTGTTCTATGTACTGCTCTACAATTTTTTATCTTTGTATGCACCATATGATCACTACCCAGATCAAGATTTACACCATGTCCATCTCCCAGAAAATTCCCTCCTGTCCATCCCAGGCAACATGACTGCTACCAAGTTAGCCAGAGGAAGTCACTCTTCTAATTTCTATCACCATAGATTAATTTTGCCTTTGTTCTTGAAATTCAAACAATCTAACCATACAATATTCACTTTTATGTTTAATATATTTTTTTCAAAATAATGTTTTTGATATTCAACCATGTTGTGGTTTGTTACTTTTTTGCTAATGTGTAGTATCTCATTGTAACCATTCATTCATTCTCTTGTTGATAAACATTTAGGTTGTTTTCATCTTAGGGTTATTACAGTTAAAGCTACTACAAACATTTGTACAAGTCTTTTTGTAGCTATATCAGCTTTTATTCTCTTACATATTTAGGCATGGAATGGCTGAGTCATAGAATGGTGGATGTATATTTTACTTTATTAGAAACCATGAAAATATTTTCCAAAATATTAGAGCTATTTTACAGTTTCAAGAGGACTGTGTAAGAGTTTAAGTTGCTCTAACATTTGGTAACATTGGTGTTTGGTTTTTTTTGTTTGTTTGTTTTTAATTTTTAGCCACTCTGATGGAAATGTAGCAATATTGTGATTTTGACTGACGATTTCCCATGAATAATGGTATCAGTTTTTTCATAAGTCTATGGTTCATTTGAATCTATTCTTACAGTATCTGTTCAAGTCTTCTGCTACAGAGTATATGAATGGTGTGTTTTTCTTACTGATTCACTGGTGTTCTATATATTTTCTGGGTATGAGTCCTTTGTCAGATACATGTTTTCTGAACTATATTACAAATATTTTCCCCCAGTACATAGTTTGACTTTTCTCAATTTTACCTTGCCTTTTGATGAGCAGTAATTTTCAATTTTGATAAAGTCAAGTCTACCATCTTTTTTTTTTTTTTACTTAGTGCATAATATCTTCACCTATCCTAAGGTCACAAAGACATCTGCTTAGGTTTTCCTCCAGTCCTCACATTTAGATCTACGATCTAGCTCAAATGAGTTTTTGTATATGGTGTGAAGTAAGGTGTTAAAGCTTATTTCTTATTCCACTGGACATCTAGTTATTCAAATGCTACTTATTAAAAAGACTTTCCTTTCCTCCACTGAATTTCATTAGCATCTTTGTCAAAGTAATTATATTTTCTTTACACCAAAATAGAGAGAGTAAATTCACTTTGTTAAACAGTCACCATGCAATTCAGCACAAAATATCCTTCACAGAGAACAAAATGAAGAGAAATTTGAGGTCACCTTAGGGATACAAGTAAGCTGGACCGCTCATTAGCTTTTGCAATCGAAAGTCAGCCTCATTGTTCTCTCCCTCATTTCTTTGTAACCATTTCTCATTCATACCAGCTACAAGGAATGCCCAACTGCTATTTTTTCCCCCAATTGCTATTTTAATTATGTGGTTCGTTGATGAAAACAGTTATTATTGGATACACATGGTTTCTTAACGGCCATGACAAATTCTTTCGCTTGTTCCTGGGAAGACACGCCCTTTAGTGCAATGATATGTGGTTGGAAAAGTTCTCATTTGGGAAACTAGACACAGCTCCTTCCCCTGGTTGGCACATGGATGACCTTGGGCATGTCACTTATCAATCCTTGTCCTTGATGTTCCCATTTAACAAGTGATAGTGTTAGATGGCTGATCTAAGGACCCTTTGGCTCTGACATTCCAGGGTTCAGTGAGGGAACTGCATGTTTTGCCTTGATTAACTGCCTGTGCTTCATCTTCCATTAGTGTGTTTGATAGGAGAGAAAAAGTGAGGGCTTCTTCTCCCTCTCTTCTTTCATTCAGCTGCCCAATCCAATTAACTCCAATTAAAATTTGTAGTTTGTAATTAGTTTGTCTGATAGGTTTTGTTTTTTTTAAAACCTCATCAGTGTAAATCTTTGGCCTCCCTTTTTCAGTCTTGGCAGCTGTCTTGCTTCTTTTAATTTGAGCTCTTCTCACCCGTTTGTGCCATTTCTGATTCATTATTCTTTGTTCTCATTTATTGATTGTCTTTTCTTCCCCCTTTTCTCCTTATACTGATAACACATTGCTTAAACAGAATTTAGAAGGAGAGTCAAAAAGATTCTAAATTACCTAGAAACTATCTCATTCATGAGAGAATTAAGTATTGTTGAAGGACTCTGAGCCCAGTTGAAATACATCAGCATCTCAGACACTTTCTAAACACCTTCCAGACTGTATCATACGTCTGGATATCACGAGAGATGACTCCTCTTGTGACCTGCTGAAGCAGATTGTAAACCATGTATTCTCAGAAGTGCCAAGGAAATCCCTCACACCCAAACATATTTACCATAGTGACATGTTCCTAATGCTTCGTTTATAAATTTTATTTTTATTTATTTCCATTTTATTGTACTTCTGTAACTCAAAATAAATTTATTAGGAATCTAAGTTTCATGAGGGGAAGGGTTTTTGTCTGCTTTTTTAACTATCATATTCCTAGTGCCTAAAACAATGCTGGAAAATAATAGAGGCCTAATAAATACTTATCAAATGAATTTATAAATTAGAAATGAATTAGTAAATTGATTGATTTCACTGCATTGTGTACTTCAGTTTTTTTTTAACCTCAAAACTCTTTTCATCTACTATTAAGATTCATTATGATAACAACATGCCATGAGTACTTACCACATGCCAGTTACTATGCACAAGGTTTCCATAGGCATTCCTTCATCTATAAACTGCTCAAAACAATTTTATGAGGGAGTAACTATTTTTTTGAATTGCTAAATTAAGGTGTAAAAAATAAATAACTTACTGAAGGTGTTAAAGTTAGTAAGTGGCAGAATGAGAATCAGGACTCAATTACAAAAAACTCTTATCAGAAAAATTCGGATATTAAGAAAAGAAAAAAAAATTCTAGCACCCTAACATAAATACTGTGAGAATTATATCACAGTTCTGCCTGCCTTTTTGCCTCATAAATTTTTGATTTCATATAATAGTATAAGAATATATAAATATATATAAAAAATATATATATATATAAATAAAATTATGTTCTCTTACCCCTGGTGATAACTTGTATTTATAGCTGTGCCATTCATAGATGAATATGCTACTCATTAGTTGCCTATCAGAGTCTCATAGAATGATCCTACCTCAGGGAATAATTCCTTCTCCTGTCAGGCTAAAATTATTCTCACATAAAAGGCAGTAATGATTATACTATAAGGTATTATTATTGCAGTTCTTACTATTACTAGTAATGATAGCTAATACACATGAGCCAGGCGTTGTGCTTAGCACTTTAGATACAGTACCTTATGCAGCAAAATGTGCTTTTATTAGCAAATTATGCCTTATCAGCCCTTTACTTACTAGTATAAATGAGTTTGTCAGTTCTTTCTTACATAGAAAACGTTGAAAGAAAAGAGAACAATGGAGTGGTATGAAAGAGGCCCCAGATAGAAAAGTTAGAAGAATGAAATAGCCTGTCTCAGTTTTTCTGAGAGATGTAATCAAGAATTCGTTTATTATGAAGAACCAAATTGGACGTATTCACACTACATCTTTTTCCTTCTCCATCCTGTCCATTTGCTCTGCCATTACCTTACTCCACCTCTTTCTTCCCATCAGACCTTTACAAGAGCCTCCAAAGTGTCTCCTCAACTTATTCCAAGCAAACGCCCCATGTTCCTGAGACACGGCTCAGCTTTATTAACTACCCAAAATTCCCCCCAAAGCTCCCTACTGTCCAGGGAACCACCTATAAACTCCCCTCCCTTTCATTAAAAGGCAAGGTTTAAGTCATTTCCTCTTCCTGTCTTATCGTAAAAATGCAATGTGCCAGCCTTTTCACAAAGCACTTTTTCCAAATCCTCTCCTCAGCGTGTGCCTACCATCCACATTCTTCAGGTCCCATTATGTATTCTTCCAAATATTAGTAAATGAATAACAATCCACACTACCATGTTCTGTGTCATGTCTTGCACTAATCCTTCCAATCTGTATGTATGGCCAGACTTCACCCAAAGGAAGAGCCACAGAACATTCTCACCAACCACAGGCTCAGGAGAAGCAAGGAGATGTGGGGAGGGGAAGAGCTCCTATCTCCTCAGTGTCAGTACCTCTTGTGTGGCAAGGACTATGAGTCAGCCAGCAAGCCAGCATTATCACTTTATTTATTAGAAACTAGGCTTAAAGAGGACTGAGCTCCTGTAAACGCCTCACATTTGTGACATTACAAATTTGAATCCTGGTCAGAGGGACAGTTGAGCCATTTCTTAATCACCATGCTTAATCATACCTGGATATGCCCTACTCCCTACCCTCTTGGATCCACCTTTGTTGTTTCTCCTCCTTTTTGTGTCTTTGGCTTTCTTGGCACTATGTTTTCAACCACAATCTCAACCATCTTATGGTTTTCGACTCTGGTAACATTCTTAATTCCGTTTGGTCCAGGACCTGCTCCCTGTGGCACCTTGATCAAGAGCAGAGGTCTCCTTATCTTCAAACCTAGCCCACTCCCCAAACAAACAAACAACCACGCATCTCCCCACTTTCTAATGTGAAATAATCCAGAATGCTTTAGACTTCCCTGAAAAAACCAAACCAGGCTTTAAGGAGATTCCTACTAAAATTAAGTAATATTAAGTAAAAGCAGAAAAAGAAGAGTGGGTCCTTGACTTTTATTTACTACATGAGCATCCTTCAGTCACTAATCGTATTATATTTTCTCAGATTCCAAGGGGTTTCTCTCCTCCTTTTTTGGATGTTCTAATCACTGACTTCTTGAGCATAAAAAATGTTTCCAGACTTCCTTTTTCATTCATTATAGTTTTGTGCCACACCTTTTCCTAAACTATTTCCCCATATTGGAAGACAAGAACTGTGTCTTTCTTTGTATTCACTAGATAAATGTTGGATTAATAACCAAAATGACTATAAAATATGTCCAAATCATCAGTTCCCATTTTTAGGACTTTTTCCAATTGTATTAAAATACCCTTTTAATCCCAGTCTCAAGTATTTAGTAAATACTCCCAATAAGATGGGTAATACTTGCAAAGAATATCTGAGTGTTTACTGTATGCTAGGTACTCGTATAAAAGCTTTACATGTATTAACACAATTATTCCTCACAGCAGCCGTATGCTATAAGGTACTTCCGTTATCATTACTTAACTAATAATGATATTAAAGGATAGGTTCCCAAAGCTATTAAGGTCTGAACTCAGACAATCCATTTTCAAAGCCTAGGATATTAACCATCATACTGCAGCTACTTTTCTATATTTAGCCCATGTTTATTGATTAAAGGAAAGCAGATTTTTCAAATGTTAGTAGATGATTTCATCATAAGATGGCTGAATTAAATACCATTCTAGGTATTCAAACACAAAGGTATATTACCAATCATCAAGGGTAGCTCCCTTTTTCTTCCAACTAAAACAAGACAAAATAAAATGATTCATAGAATGATCACGTATTTGTCCCAAATCATAGCAATTATCTGGTGTTTCAATCCAGATTTCCTGACTCCAGTGCTCATTTCACACCATCACACAAAATCAAATGCGTACTCTACCTTTTAAGACAGTGTATCCTTCATTTTGCTTTAGCATGATTCTCTTGTGTTTCTGATCATTGGACCATTTCATCATGGCAGAACTCCCTGATCTATCAGTTCCCTTCACTCCTCTCTACATCTACAAAGCCACATTTTAAAAAACCATCACCCTTCAATAATTAGAAGAATAACCCTTTTTCTAGTCAATCAAGGAGAGAAAACAAATTATAAGTAAATTAATCTTATACATGTCATAAGGCAAACTACCTACCTAGTCATACTGTACACATTTTTAAAAAATTGCTGTTCCCTGGAGAAGAGAATGAAACTGCTGTCCATTAACAAGGTATATATTTTAATTTTTCCCCTGCTTGGAATATTCCAGTCCTCAGCAAGACTTTTTCCCCATTGCACCCAGACTTTTGGTTCTTCCCTGCTCATTTCATCTTCCTCACTTCCTTATAAATTCTTCTCCTTTAGGGGACTTCTGACACCCACCATGCCGCTAGTATGGTTAGGCACCCTTTGTGTAATGCCATACAGTCATGGACTTACCTCCTGGTACAGTATTTACAACAGAGCACCTAGTAATTAATTGCCTGTGTTCTCCGCTAAACACAAATATTTAAAGTTACATTGTGTCCCATGTCTCCATACTTATATCACAAAGTATTTCTTGAATGAATAGATGAATGAGCATCATGAGTTTGTACCTAGCTATACCCACCCCCCAGCCTGGCTCCCTGATGACCAGCATAACTCACTGGCAGGAGCTCTGGTGAATGGCAAGAGCTCCGTGGAATGGAGCAACACTAAGAGGCCTCCTCTTATCATATATTGTATAATATATTATTACATATTATAAAGGAATATACCCATCATCATAGTCTTGTGTGTCCACACTCCTCCCCAAAGCTAAATTCTCCACCTTATAAAAACTCTCCATGAATGCTAAGAGAGTGGTGCCAATCTTTTATATTCTTGGACACACTTTAAATTCTAGAATTTGCATTCTCACTTGAGGATTATGTTTTATTCACAGGTCTTCCACTATTTCCTCAGTCACCTTTCAGCACTCTGTCATTATTGAATTGAACGTTTGACTATATTACTTCCTTCACTTGACAGAGATCCCTTGTGTTCTTGTAAATAAGCCATTTTCATGTTATACTACTCCTTTTGCCATCCAGCAAGAAGGGCTCACCTATATAAAAGCTTGCACAAAGCCCTCAGTTCAATATTCCATCTGCTATATGTCAAGGTAATAATATGTACCCTCAGTTGCTTCCAAAGCAAATTTTACACATCATTTAAAATTTGAGAGCCAGCTCAATACTACAGAGTTTGCCTGACATCTGTGTACCACAGCTGATCTGTTGAAAAACACACTCCTAAGAGGATTTTTCCCACCTGCACATCTCTGACCACCAATAAAAATCATTTCACCATGGTCTTTTTGAATTCAGGAGTTCCACTGCTTCTTCAAAGAAAAGTTGTAATAGCATAACCACAAGTTCTTGATTTTCCATCCCAGCAAACTGTTCCATAGCAGCACTGTTGTCATAAAGGTTCCTATTTATGCTAGCATTATTTTATCAGCTGCTCAATTTGTTTTGTGGAAAGAAGGTGTTGAAGAAAGCAACCACAGAGAGTCACCTAGTTGTTTGAACATCTCAAGGGTGGTCATCCTGATCCTCTCTTGTATGTCCTTTCCATATGTCATGATGGACCACTTCGGCTCCCTTCTTCTTTACAAGAAATGAAGAAGTGAAATATCAAGAATCAGCTAATATGATAAATTAGAAGGAGATTGCAAATGAAAAATACTGCCAATCATATGAGTAAGCAAAGGATGCTGTAGCCATCAAATCATCAGCCACCACCCCCAACAGCAGTGAGCAGAGGGAACTCATGATGCTGGCAAGCAGGCAGCCTGGCCTCTACAGCCACCTGTAATGGTGCACCTGAGGGGACTCAGGATGGGCAAGAACAGGGTACTGGCCATAGAGAGCTAGGTGCATATCAAAGGATAATTTCAATGAGCCCAGACCTTCCCATATGGAGAAAAGCACTAAATTCCTTAACTTGAGATACCTGGTTTTCTTTAATTAACAGTAATCTCTTGATGTTCCAACTAGCTGGTCTTTGTTGCAAAAACTCCTATATATACCAGCTTCTCCCTTGCCTGGGCAGAACAGTCTCTTAGAGTGATCTGAGGTTGCCTCTTGGGCTTAAATTATCAGGAAGTCCGCCAAATAAAACATAACTCTCAACTTTCAGGTTGTGCATTTTTTTCAGTTGACAAGATGTCTAGGGATCCATATGGATTTTTTTTTTTTTCATTTTATAAGGCCTAAACTCACACAGTGATTCTTTGCCATCCAGTATCTTGGTCCCGAAATCCCAGCCAGACTAGCAGATTAACTGCAGCTCTTAACCAACAATTAACCTGATAACTATACTCTCCAACCCTCCCACTCTTACTATCCCTCCTACATTTTTTTTTCCTGTCATGAAAACAAAGCTTCAATTTTACCAAATTTAATTGAAGAGATATGACAAGCCATATGTAAGTGACAAAAATGACAAACAGGAAAGAAGATGGGCCTCTGCTTTATTTCCATAGCACTTTTTCCAACCCTCTATTATAACCCTTATCACACTGAATTGTAAATGTAACACAATGACTTGCCCAGCAGTGTTTAATAAATGATGACTGAACAAATAATATAACATGGATTGTACTGGAAAGTTGCATAGGAGCATGAGCAACTGAACTGAGGATTTATTAAGAATTGGACAATCCAGATGTAGAAAGTGACATGAATTAAGATACAGAAGAGAGAATGAACTTGACTTGATAATGGGACAGTACTGTGTGCTGGTCCCGGTCTATCTATAACCAACGCTGTGGCTAGACATACCCTTGTGGTTTTTATTTTGATTGCAAGATGCCCTCAGGAAACAAAAGGCACCTTGAGGGGCACGTGGAGAGGTTGCAGGTAGAGAAAGAGAGAGAACCTGGGTTTTTTGTTTGTTTGTTTTTAATCTTTCTAAAGAAAGAAGGAGGCAGGGGTTCTACTTTTATTGAGTTCAAGGGCAGGGCCTAGAGTTTTGTGGGTTCATTATTTATTGGTGAATTTAAAACATAAAAGTAGAAATTGAAAGCAAGAGAAGAGAAAAAATAAGGGACTCAAATGGTCAGTTATCTAAATCAACCGAGATCTCCGAACAGTGGAGCCAGAGGTTGTGTAATGGTGGAGGAACTAGACCTATGGCTAGGCAATATGTTTATTCAAAATGGCCATCTTTGAAGTAGATGTCCCTTTGAAGTGGATACCTCAACAGTCAAAGCTTATGTCCCACACTTGCCTCATAAAGAAGAAAAAATCTACTACCCATGGTTTATCCTATGGGTAGTAGATTAATCTAGGTACAGAAGTAAGGATGGTTTTGGAATTCGTCCCCTCCAGCCAATTTAATCTGAATGGCACATTCTTTTCTGGTAAGGAAAAATAACTTACAATCTCTTCTACTTTTATTTTATTTTCCCACTCCAGTGCTTCTAGTGGATGATTCCCATCTTTTGGGCTCTTGGTGGCCATCAATTATATGGAAGCTACAAAGTAATGTGAATAAATACAAGGAAAACCTGGAAGGGCACATTATCCCAGTTCAATTAGAAGTTGTATTTATTAGGAAATTAAGTTGCTTCGTTAAAATAGTTTTACTAATTATTAAGAAAATAAATAACATGATAAAGTATTACCTAGATAACTTGGGAGACATGGACTGCTTAGCAACACTCTCCAATGGCAAGAAACTTTCTCATAGGAAAATGCTGTCTGGACTATAACCACGTAAGACTCAGTAATGAAAACAAAAACTCATAGGAACTTGAATGCAATACAAAACACTCAGGGAAATAAACGTCACCAGAATGCAGAAAATAAGGTGTCTTCTGACATCTATCATTTAATTTTGTTTTGCTTCAGTCCCAGCCTTTAGAGAAAAACGAAAAGCCTCTAGTCTCAATCTCTGTCTACTGAGGAAGCCACTGTCTTCAGTAATGTTCTGTTACACAGCAGGTGCTGTTAGTATTTCCCAGAAGCCATAGCCTCCAGAGAAACTTTGGCAACACATTCATTTTCTTAATCAGTTTGCAGTCGCTAGGCACTGACGCTGCTCTGAGCGCTGCAGGTCTCTTCGGGGCTGAAGAAAACAGCAAAAGTGATGAGGCCACGTGAGACTCTGTTGTCCACACTGATTGCTGTCTGAGAGCCCTCCAGAACTGAGACTGAGTTTTCAGCTTAACGTTCCTTTTCAAAGCATTTAAGGTATTTGATGCTATTGTCTAGGCATTGTCCTATCTCCCAGGGCGTCTATGGGGATCCCTCCGAGTCACCCTTAACTGCTCCTCCTCTCTCACGTCTGCCTTCACAGCATCCATTTCATGGGTAAATAGATCTGTTCAAGCCCTCGTCAGAAGACGTGAGTCCACCAGTTCCTGCTCTCTGTCCTCACCACTGCAGGCTGGGCTCACGCTTCTGTTTTGTCCGACCTAGGCTGCTATGATCTTATCCTCTTAATGGAGCTCTCTGTTCTCAGCATCTTCTCCTGGGGAGATGTGTGTGTGTGTGTTTGTAGAGCATGTAAATTTTATACAAATAAATAAGTTTGGAGGGGATTGCCAATCATCTCCGATCCCACCACTCATTTACTTATTCACTTAATAAATTCAATGTCTAGTTCCTGGGCTTGGCACTAGCACTGTAATAATGAGCTTGCCAATACGTAGCTTACAGTCCAACCTATCTATTTAAATATATAAAATCTAAAACTCTCCTTTCACTCAGAAACCTACAAAATGTATTTGTCTTTACTAGGACAGAACTGTAAAACAAATTTGCTCTAAATCTGCCTGACAGTCCACCTACACCTAGAAAATCCCTTGATTATTCCTAGGCTTAGAGTATAAGTACTT
The DNA here is from genome assembly GCF_009834535.1 of Camelus ferus. Taxonomy (NCBI): domain Eukaryota; kingdom Metazoa; phylum Chordata; class Mammalia; order Artiodactyla; family Camelidae; genus Camelus; species Camelus ferus. The sequence continues at coordinate 12,762,424 of NC_045705.1, forward strand.
AGGGGTCAAAAGTGTTAAACAGCCTCACAAAATTACTTTAGGTTATCGGAACTAATGATAACGATATATTGATTAAGTAATACCATATTATATAGTAATGATTATTATACATTATTATTATGAACAGTGAGGGTAAAGATACCTATCTCGTAAAGTGGTTGGTATGAAGAGTAAGTGTGTGTATGTAAACGTGATATCCAGCACCTAGTAGTCAAAAATATTGACACAAAAAATGTTGATACATTTTTCTCTTCCTGTTGTCTCATCCAAAAGGCATTAAATATCACGAATCAAACTAATGGTACAGTGTTTCATCAAATTATACTATTTAAATGTATCACCTATAGTGTGCTTGATAAATACGTAATGCTTCGGATATCTTTTAAATTATTGCAGAATTATCAAACTTTTGATTAAAAACTCAAACAATTTTTTCATCCTAACCTATTCCTGATCCATGAGAGTAAAGAGTATCTGAGGATGCTATGTGCTCTGTACCTCATTCAGATCACGTCTACGGCTTTATACTAACATAAGGAAGCTCACAAGCAATATAATACATGAGTGTACTTGTAGGAGCTTCACACGTCTAGAACGAAGGCTTCTGGGAAACATTTCTTATAGTTTTCAAATACAAGGGTAAGATTTTAGATCCTCTGCTTTTCTTTCATATTGTAAAGCCAGTGAGTTCATTACATAAACTTCTCTCAGTCTTGTCAGATTCTGCTTCTATCAGGTTGCCCGCTTTGGAGAAGGTTCACAGTAACACCTGCTACTCCCTGGTCTGGTTTGTCTGAGGTTGGTATCCCTCGCTGTTCTGAACTTTCCTCGTGCCCTCTATCATAGACCTGACCTCTCATCAAGATATGGGGGATTCTGACACTCCAAATTTTACATGTGGTGAAGCCCGTCTTCATGGCAGCTGCCTTTCCCTAATCCCATTCCCAATTGATCATGTTGTTTGTCAGATGACATTCAACAGGTGTGCATCATGTCTTACAAGGTCTGCAACTGCCAGAGGAGATGTAGCTAGAAAACATCTAACACTTGTGTTGACCTGCAGGCATCTGTCAGGCCCTGGCAGCCATGGCCACGGGCAGGAATCCAAACACAGACCAAGCCATCTTAGCAGATGGGCATGCAGGAAAGTAGCCAAGAGCCTCTATAACAAGCACCACGGACACAGCCACAGGACAGGACGTGCAGCCAATAACATTCAGTTGGCTCTTTATCTGTTGCTTAGAAACCTCGGGTTCAGGAGCAATGTCCTTTCTATCATGACTTGAGCTGGGGACATTCCCATCATAAGAACTGGCTCTGTGACTGCCATGCACACGTGGTGGGCAGCAGGAGGCCAGCTGGATCTTTGAAGCCAACAGAGCCAGCAATGAAATCTGCACTTGGGATGAGAATGGCCTCTCCTAAAGCGAGGTCAGCCAATGCAGTCTGTTTGTCAGAGCTGAGAGATAAGGAATAAAGGTGGATCACTGCATGTTTGCGGTCTTCTCCCCTGCGTTCACTCTGAGTGAACGGGAAAATCAGATGAGGCACCAAATGGTCAAGGATAAGTCCTTCCTGTAAGGCTGGCCCGAGTCAGGCTGGAAAGAACAGGAAAATAAATGAGAGGAAACTGGACTCTGAATCGATGTGTTAAAAAACCTGCAGGATTATTTTAGAGGATCATGAGGCTTGGACTCAGAAGTCAGATCATCTAATTCCATTTTCAGCACCCCACTTATTAACTTTGTAGCTACGGTCAAATTACTAAATTCTCTGAGCTGTACCACCCCCTTCTTCTGTTTTAGAGATATTGGTTGATTTTGATAACTGACCATTTGGCCCCTTGCTTTTCCTCCATCTGGGCTTTCAATTCCTGCTCTTACGTTTTAAATTCACCAAGAAAGAGTGAGCCCTCAAAACCCTAGGCCCCCATCTTTGACCCCAATAAAAGGGGAGCCCGAAGCCCACACAGTGCTCTGTATATGTGTGTGTACCTGCAACCTCTCTGTGTGACTCCAGATATGCAGTGGAATTGCCAAGACTTGTAAATAATAAACCTTGTCTCTTTCAAAGTTTCCTGTTAGCTATTGCTGAGGATGACTTTCAACCATAAAAGAACCACGAAGGTCAGTCTAGCTACAACATTAGTTATTGATAGGCTAAGCACACACAGCACAAAACATGACCGCATATTACAATATGCACTGCAACTGCCACAATCCAAGAAACTGCCATCTCCCTCCTAAATTTCGTCTTTTCCCTTCTTCTCCTATCTTTTCAAAAGTTAACTTAGTATTTTTTATGCTTCCATTTTATCTCCTTTGTTGGCTTACTGGCCCTACCTCTTTGTATTTTTTCTTTCAGTCATAGCTCTAGGTTTTACAATGCACATCTTTTTACTTACTATGGTCTACCTTCATATAATATTATAGCACTTCATTTATAATATAAGATCCTTAACAACAGTAGACTTCCATTTTCTCCCTCATCCTCTTTGTGGTATTATCATATATTTCACGCCTACATAGATATAAATATGATTTGTTATTATTTTTCTTAAAATAGTCAACTATTTTTAGAGTAATTAAAAATTAGAAAATTTGTATTTTATCATTCCCCACATATTTACTATTTCCTGTGCTCTTCATTCCCTTATGTAGATTCAAATTTCCATTTTTTAAAATTTGAACCAAAGAACTTCCTTCAAAATATTTTGAGTGCAGATCTACTGGTAAGAAATGCTCTCAAATTTATTTGTCTGAAAAAAATCTTTGTATCACTTTTATTTTTCTAGTGTTATTTTGCAGTTTATAGAATTCCAAGTTGACTGTTCTTTTCGTTCGGTTTATTAAAAATGGCATTCTATATTGTCTTCTGGTTGTGACTCATATTTGTTCCTTTGTATGCAATGAATTCTTTTTCTCAGGCTGTTCTTAAGATCTTTTTATCACTGGTTTTCAGCAAATTGATTACAGGGTATCTTAATGTAGTCTTCTTTACATATGGTCTGCTTAGAAACCATTGGGTTTCTAGGATATGTGTGTTTATAGTTTTGATCATCATATTTGGAAATTTTCAGCCATTATTTAGTCAAATATTTTTTCTCTCTTCACCTCTTTTTTTTTAATGTACTCCAAATAAATGTATGTGGTTAAACAAAAAAATGGAAGAAAAAGAAAAATCTGATGCTGATTTTGAGATAGCTATATGTTATTCAAATCTAGGTATCAACAATGAACTTAGAAATTTATACCTGGAGCCCACTGCAGATCTAATGAATTAGAAATTTCAACAGAATATCCTAAGTTAGGTTCCAAGGAACATCAATTCTACAAGATGTTCTCCCAATAAAGGTTGCACAAAAAATAAGTTTCGGTAAGGCATCATACTGGATCTTCTTAATGAGTCACAATATCTGTCATTATACAAAAGGTCATGAAAAGATCTACTGTTAAAAATTCATTATCCTCCAAACTTATTAGAACATAGACTTAAAATCAGTAGTCCTCTTTATATCCCTCAGAATGCCATATTTGGGAGTCATCAGTTTTAGACAAAAGGTTAAGCATGGGCATGGGCAATATTCCCCAGGGAGACTACAACAAGTGCAGTGCTAAGATAGAATTCAAAAGATTTTTCTATATTTTTGTTCTGTTAAATTGAGAATTGATAAAGTCGGAAAGATATGTCCAAGTGGCAAGCCCTAACAAAAGGAAGGTGAGGACAGCAATGTAGAAATTCAGGAAAAAACTTAGCATAAAGAAAAAAATTACTCTCTAAGGATATATCTACCTAATCCATTGTTTTTAACGTAGCTGGAAAGAGACACCAGAGAAAGCAGTTTCTGTAGATCAGGGAGGCAGTATCTCAGAGTATTTAAGAGTTCAGAGTCTCAGTGTGTGACTGTAAGCAAGTTTCTTAAACTCTTTAAGGCTCAATATTCTCACCAGTAAAATGATAAGAATAGCCCCTAAATTATAGTGCTGCAGATGGAGATAAATGAAGCAATGAGTGTAAAACATTTTGGATAGATTTTTTCATATAGTAAATGCTTATTAAATCTTAGCTTCCATTCATTTTTTTAACAAAGAAATACAGAAGACAAGGAGGAAAGAGAAATACATGGCTTTAAAGTGAAGAAGGTTTCACTAGCAAAGAGAGGGATGTATGATCACAAAACTAAAAAGACAAGAGCAAGCAATGTGTCAAAGTACAGACAGAAGTTTAAGTACTGAAACTTTCCACGTTATTCTAGGGCCTTGTAGAGAAGTCAGCTAATTTCTGTATTTCACAGTTTCTTCTTCTAAATGTTGAAATAAAAATGCTCTCCTGGCTGGGTTATTGAAAAGATTAAATGGCACTGCAGATGCAAAAAAAAGTCTTTGGGAAGGTACACACATCATGTAAGAAATACTAGATGATGATATTTGCATTAGGGTTCTCCAGAAAAATGGAATCAATAGGATATAAGTTACAGAAATTGACTTGTGGTTACGTAGGCCAAGAAGTCCCATGATCTGCTGTCTTTAAGCTAAAGAACCAGGAAAGCTGGTGGTGTAATGCAGTCCCAATCTAAAGTCCTGAGAATCAGAGGATGGATGGTATCTAAGTCCTGGACCGAGTCCAGAGGTCTGGAGTCAGAGGGCAGGAGTGGCTGGTTATCAGTTCAATCAGAGGGGACGAACCAGCTCTTCCTCCACCTTTTTGTTCTACTGAGGCCCTCAATGGATTAGATAACGCTCATCCCCATTGGTGAGGGGGGTGATTTTTACTCAGTCTACTGATTTGAGTGCTAATCTTTTCTGGAGATACTTTCACAGACACCCTCAGGAATAATGTTTCACAGCTATCTTGGCATTCCTTAGCCCAATCAGGTTGACACATAAAACTAGCCATCACAGTATTATTAATGGAAACGTTATAGCCACACACACACACAAAAAGAGCATCAATATCCAGACACCATGAGAACTGTTATCATCATATTTATATCAAATAAAGTGGAAAGTGATGGCAGAAAGGGGTTTGGTGGTTAAGCAAGAACTCCTAAAAATGCATAGAAAAAGCCAGGACTAGAATTTCAGATTTTGGGGTCCCCTGTTCAGTTCTCTCTGCATAGACTTGGAACTGTTACGGTCCTTCATAAGTCTGGATCAGTGATGACACTCTGCATTCTGGTCATGAGAAAATCCCTTTCTGCTGCTGTTTTGATGCTTTGCTGCAGGCTGAAGCGTCCAAAGCTACACAGTACAGAAACCACATATCTCCCTTGAGGTCAATGATATTGGCATTTTCTGCCTGATTTGGAGGTGCTTTATCCACCAGCTACAATAAATCTGATTTAGTCTCATCCTCCATATCACTGATAATTCTGACTTTGGCAGGAGCATGTATCATGCCAGAGAAACAAAGTGAGGAAGAGGAAATAGATTCTGAGATATGAGTATGATACATGATGAAGTATTCTGCAGTTTGGCGACTGTTTTGGGTTTTTTTTTTTTTTCCCACCTAGAATGAGGTGACCTCCAAAGAAACTTAGAAATACATATTTTTTTTGACACACTGGATCAAATCCCACACAAACAGATTGTTTTCACCACCTTATCTGGATTACTAACAGCCAGTTCAGCCAGTTGTGTAAACTTAAAAAGTGCCTTTGTATATGGTGACACGGGAGGGAGGAGGAGATGGAAGGGGAAAACAACAAAATATTTCTTAATGAGAAATTTCAAAAAGTATCACTAAAAACAAGGTGAAAATATTGTTGAGAGATATAGAAATTGCCATTATCTTTTCAGGATGCTTTGGGTACTATGAGTCTTCCATCATAGTGCATGGACCAATCATGAATGTGAACTTAGCCCCAAAAACCAATTTAAAAAGAAACACAAAGACAGCTTCTGTCTATTCCCCTCTTACCATTTATAGTGGAGATCTGTTTTGTTGCTTGTAGCCCTTCTCCATTCTTCTGGTAACAGGAAACTGCTTTTTCTACTAGAAATCAATGTTTCCACATTCTATGTGGTCCTGGTGTTGCTGTCAATTATAGCTGTGAGCATGTGATTAAGGCCAGCCAATCACAGCAGTCCATCTTTCTGGTTACAGTGATTGGATTAAGAATGGACACATGGCCCATAGAAGCATAAGCCTTCCAGATAATTGGTATTTGGAGACTGAAGGGGAAAAAAGGGAATGTTTCTTTTTTTTGGAATCACAAGCTATAGGGATATAAGCTTGGTTATCTCTTCCACCACAGAAAGTCTGTCTGAAAATTGAAGTTACATATAGAGGGAAGGAAAGATGAAAGACAGACAGAAGAGACAGACAACAACAACAAAAAACCCCAATAGCATCATTTATGTCACTGAGTTCTGTTATGCAGAATCAAGCTGGCTCCAGATATGTAAGGCAATATATTCTCCTTTCAGCTTCAGGAGTTTAAATTAGGTTTCTGTGGCTTTGGGATAAAATAGTGCTAATACAGTATATGTTGGAGTCTTTTGTGATCATAATCTCCAGGACCACATTTTAGCAGTGCAAAACAAATATAAACCAATTTGCTTGTGATACTCCTTTTGACTAAGGGACATGGTTTAGACAAAACTATCTAAGAATATGAGGTGGAGGCAATCTTAAAACATTGCTGATCTGAGTCACTCAAAAAAGTTTGTTTTTAAAAGAACACCGAGGAACCAAACTCAGGAGATGCAGCAGAGACATAATAATGAATATTGGCCCCTTCACTGCTTAAGTGGTGACTATCTGCTCTCTGTACTTATAACCAACTTTGATTAAAGTTGATAAAAGATTATTTCATCAACTGCATTTTTCTATGTGAGAGATGGATATGTCAAAATTATTTTACTATAGAAGTGAGGCAGAGTAGTATTTTGAAATATTAATCAATGTTATTTACAAGATATTTCTCATTATCCAACCCCTTCTCCTAGTTAGAGCAACTCGAAGTCTCAGTCTTATCTTTACTAATCCAAGGATAGGATGACCCAGCAGAATGCCTATCAGTTTGTATGTAGCTTTTGAGCTGTAAAATTCTAGACAGAAGGAAGTCAGAGGGAACTGAAGAGAGCTGAGAAGGAGGTAAGATTCCTGAGAAGGGGCCCCAGAAACACTACAGTAGAAGTGGCTGTGATGTACACGTCTAATTCAGCCCCTCACTTCACCCTATCCCACCCCAAGTCTCCCATAGCTTCAGAGTAGACAAGGAGGGAATTCAATGGTTTTCCATGCTCCCAGGAGGGGTTCTGAGGCATCAGAAGAGTGAGCCAGACCTGGAACAAAGGAGAGCACAGAGGCAATCTTCAGGAATCAGTGACCCAGGACAGGCCGATGACTGATACCACAGAAGAAATCTGCATGGACACATGACTAGTCAGGAACCAGACATCACCGTGCCCTACAACGTGAGCTACAGGCTTTAGCCACCACCCTTGGGCAGGACCTTGAGCTGACTGAGATTTTAGTTCCTGTCATCAGGGGAGTGAACCCTTGAAAGAGAATTACATTGATTTACAGACCGCCAAAGGTTACATTTCTGAAGCACTAGGATTTGTGGGTAGATAGAGATTCATTCTCCCTACTGAAATGTTAAAAATAATTTTTCAGAGTAAAATAACCAACAAAACATTTCAATTCTTTTATTTAATGTTTGCATTTGAAATTATGGGTCACTAAGTTTAAGGTTCCGTGTTAAATGAAAAAGTCACAGCACCCAACTGTGAACCAGCCGTGGCCACCACAACACTGCATCTTCTGGACTCGTGCCTGGGGATATTTCCTCTTCACATTATCAAAGAATCTTCTACCTTAGAACAGCATAGCAGAAAGGTGAACTTGTAACCACAAAGAAGGCTAAGCTCAAGAAGGTGGTTCACTCAGCATTTCTGCTGTATGACTGTCAGCTCCAAACCCATGTCCACAGAACCCATCTGTATGTGCAGCAAAGCACTGAGAAGTAGAGGAAAGCAATGTCCTGTTCTGCAGATTAGCACTGTCTACTACAAAGAAACGTCTTTGTCTTATTCAGTTGTGATAATACGTTTTCCTTTCCTTCATTTTTAGAAGAGAATAATATTATTGAACAAGTAATATACAACAGGACTCATGCTAGCCACTTGGCGTGTGTTATCTCTTTTAATCCTCACAACAGCATTTAGAGAGTTTTCGTGACTGATCTTAGGTCATATAACTGATAAGGAGGAAATTGTGAATTGAAGTAAACTTAGTCCAGCCTTGAAGCCCATGCACTTCAACTATACCACACACACCCTAAATTTGAACCACATTAAAAGTTCAAATTTTGACTTAATGGCTTAGTGTCAGCTGAATATTCATTAAGCACAGTGTAATGTTTGAGCAATGCTTACTCTCGCTATTTTTTTGGCCAAGCATCCTCTGCCTCTACATAGTCATCAAGCTAGATTTTCTCATCTTCTAGTCTAAGCTAAAATGTTACTTCCTAAGAAAGACTGATCCTAATGACCTTCTCCAAAATGGAAAACCAGCCACCCAGCCTCCAGTCCCCATCATATATCAGTGTTGTTGTTCTCTGCGTTTATCACTTTCTGAGATGATCTTTTTCATCTGTTTTCCATCTCCTCCAACAAGAAATCCCCCATGTGCCCTTTAGCAGGTTTTTGACTTCCTTTCTTATATCTCTATCCTGGTATCACAGTAGCCAGAGTGATTCTTTTAAAATGTAAGCCAGTTATTAGATTTCTCTCCTGAAACTGCTTTAAGTTTTCCTACCTCACTGAGAGTGAAATGCCACGTCCTTACTCAGTTTGGTCTCTGAGAGCCTCTGCCTCTACTGTCTCCAACTCACTCCACCCCAATCCCAGCTTCTTGAACAAGCCTCAGGATCTGTGCCATTGCAATTCATCTGCCTGAAACAGTCATTGCCTTGAAATCCTCACTCCCCACTTTCTCACTGCCCTCAAGTCACAGCTGGTTGTTTAAAATATTAAGGTACTGAACTTCAGGGATACAGTTTCTAAAGGAGGAAGTAAAATTTGCTCATCTTGCTATTTCTAGGGGAAAAAAAAGATTCAATCTACTCCCTACTGGCCAAAGATTTAAATGTTCTCATTTGGCTTTTTTACCATTCAACTTTTCTTTCATTTCTATAAACTAATGCTTATTTATGTCCTTCATTGTTTCATGTATTTACTCATTCACTCATCTATTTAGTGTACTGTTTCGAGTATTACTAAGTAGTCAGCGGAGGGGATACAAAAATGAATGAAAGCCCGTTCCTATCCTCAAAGCCTTCACAAAATCAAGGGAGAGCCATTCCTAGAAGCTAGTAGGAGGGACACTGGGACATGTGCCACTTCCTGTTTCCATAGGGGAGCTCTCCATTCAGCTATTCCAGAAATTCATTCTGAGAATTACAAAAGTAAAATGAGCATTCTGGAATATCATTTTTAGAGGGCTGGTGTAATAAGAGACATGCTACGCTGATGAAATTTAATGTTCACACCAAATAGTATGCTCTTTTTTATACTTGTAAACGTCTCAGTAATAGAAAGAGATTTGACTATGGCTCCGTACTTTTCTTAATCCAGTATTCAGGGCCTGCCCAACCTGTCATGGAATTGACACCTTTGATGAAATGTAAGGAAAAGAGGAGAAGGAAAGAGTTAATTTCGTATCTGTTTATTTATGATACTATGTAGCTAAATGGTCCCTCTCCTGGTCCTGCCTTCCTCCCACTCCAACCATTCCTCTTGAATAGAAAGAATGAAAAGACAGTAGAAGAAAAAACAAAGTACGAAACACAGGAACCACTAGCAAGTAATTTTCTCTCAATTATAATTTATTTGCGACCAAGTAATTGTATTTAATGTCACTGGAAAAGGACTACAAGTGAAGTGTGTGTAGGAACCCAGTTTATTCCTGAGTGCACTGCGTTATAGACACAGAAAGAAAGTGATATTTGGCTCCACTGGGGTAGAGAAAGTAGTAACTGTAAAGAACTCTAGACTATGGAGGTTCTGAAATATGATCTTATTGCCTTGTTATAACTTCTGTGTGGCAATTTATATTAAAATACTTCCACATAAATAACAGTATATTTTGTAGATGGGTGTTTGTGGGTGTGTACACTGTGCATGTTTAGGTATGTGAATTAACTTTAATTTGCTCTCTAGGGACAGCTATTTAGTACTTGAAGTACTGCAATCAAGAATCCAGGTTCCAAAGTGACTATGCCAGCATTTTAAATATTTATTCTAAATATATTCTAATAACACAGGTGTTAATTTACAAAAGGAATGGTGATTTTTCCCCATTGGTTAAAAATAAATGGCATTCAAGACCTCTTGTTGACTAGAAATATTTTGTAAGCTCCAATAACCTTTCATGACCCAGATACCAAAGTCTGCCAAGGGCAATTGCTCAACACCTTCAAAGCATCACTTTAGGTCTTGAAATTATTTGAAACCTAGGTCCCCCTGGTCTAAACAAATGCTCCTATCACCTTATCCAATTAAAAGGTGGCTGATCTGGAGTCCGTTTTAGAGAGAACCCCTCAAGCATGGTACATCTGGAGTGCTTGCAGTCATAGAATGGGGTGTCCCGTTACAGAAACAACAGTTTTTGTGTCTGCTCAGTAGTGAACGTACAAGTATTATAAGAATTTGGTAGGAGACCCTGTAGCATCTCACTAACAGAGAGGTTGTGAAATATACAAAGCCTACCGCCTCTAACCTCAGAGGCTTCTGCTGCAAACTGCCTTAAAGACTGAGATCCGTTTACACAACAGGCCTCCACCAGGGACCACTGTCTTTTTTTAATCCTCTTTGAATCATAAGTCTGGGGCCATGGAGCCACAATGATCAATCCCATCTCATTTACAAAATACTTTATAGTTTTAGAAATCATCTTAAACCCACATAGAGAATAAAAGATTCACAAAGCACCAATCACCAGAGACAATTCTGAGGGACTATCTTCCTTAACAGAATCTGAGGTGCAATGGAAGTGACGCCACCTGGACTAGACATATCCCAACTACGACAAGAAAACCCGGTGTAAACACCTCATGGCTGATACTGTAAGAAATCAGTGTACAAAGAAGTAAACCTTTTAAAGTTCTATTAAAATAAGCACAAACCACTTGATGGTTGTTTTTTTTTAAACAGGTGATCTCAAAGAAGTACAATTTTGATTGAAAGTTTCTATAGAACAAACATTATCTATTGTTCTCCCAATTTCCTAGGCTGCATTAGTGGAGCTTAATAGGAAAAAATAAATAGAATGGTATTTGGAAGCATCTTAAATCTTCATAAAGTTTATCTGCTTCCAAAATGTTGTAATTAGAGGAGCGAAGGGCAAGCAAGAGGAGAATGAGATTGCTCCCTTAAGGTAATTGGTGTGTGATTAATACTTAGTAGAAAATTGTGTGTTGCATAATTGTCTAACTGTTCATTGCTGCCACTTCATTATAATCTGAAAAGCATTGGAAAAAAAAAATCCAAAACTAAAAAACAAATGGCCTAAAAATGTTAAATTATTCAAATGGCAATAAACACCTTAGACATTTTGATAATCAGTAAAGAAAGTTTTGAGGTTTGAAGGTTGGGATTATATGAAACATCAGCTTTATTGTGGGATTTAAGCTACACTGAGTGTGTACGCAGCACAATCATCAAGTAACAGCACGTTGCACACACAAAGAACACAGATGGAGACTAACCTGCTGGTACAGCCAGTATAGAATGGCAAATAGAAAAGCTCCATTCGAGGAAATGAATCATCACGTTTACCTACAATGCTCAAATGAACTATACAATCACTTAACCTTTACTGTGAAGCAGAGTATTAGCCAGGGTTCTCCAGAGAAATAGAACCAATAGGAGATACACATTTATATGAGAAGTTTGTTATAGGAACAGGCTGAGGCAATTATGGAGGACAAGAAGTCCCACAATCTGCCATCTGCACCCTGGAGACCCAGGAAGCCAGTGGTGTCATTTAGTATGAGTCCGAAGGCCTGAGATCGAGGAGCACTGCCGTCCGAGGACAGGAGAAGACAGATGTCTCAGCTCAAGCAATGAGCAAACTCACCCTGCTTCTGCTTTTTTGTTCTGGTCAGGCCCTCAGTGAACTGGATGATGTCCACCAACATCGATGACGGTTATCTTCTTTACTCAGCCTGCTTATTCAAATGCTAATCACTTCTGGAAACACTCTCACAGACAAATGCAGAAATGGTGTTTTACCAGCCATCTGGGTGTTCTTTAGCCCAGTCAAGTTAACACATAAAATTAACCATCACAAGTGGTGTAAAGCATAGAACTGAGGCAATTCTCCAGATAATTTAAATTTGAAACAGAAACCCACACACACGGATTTTAGCGTAAAATAATCGGAGTCTGAATAAATAAAACAAATTCTCCCTTTCACAGGCAGTTATTCTGGCACAGTGACCCATGCAGACATTCAAAACAGCCATGCCTCCATTCACACGCAGACAGGGCTCCCTAAATCTATTATCTTTCAGATCTGGGAAAGTTGCTTTTAATCTTAAAACTTAGACTTGGGTAGTTTAGGATGTTAAGACTTTTCCCTCTATCCATGTTAACTCTGTTTCTATACAAACTGAATCTTGTGATTAAAGGTGAACAATGAAAAGAGCTTGCTGATCCTTTTTTGTTATGAATCTTTTGGTTGTTACTGTTGTTGCAGACAGGAATAGAATCATATTGGCAGTAGATTTGTGTTTTATGTTGGTTTTCAAATGGATATTGGTAAATAACAGTGTATTGACTATCAAGTATCCTAACTGCACAGCATGTCCTAACCCGCCCCCTCCCCATCTATTACAGGGAAAGGCAACCCCTTGTTCTCTGAACGACACCAGCAGAACTACCATGCTTCTACATTGCTCAACATCTGCTTCATCTTCTCGTTTACGTACTCAGCCAGTCAGAGCTCTTGGGATGTGTGGGATTCAGAGACGGAGGTAGCTGCCGGTGGCAGAAACTTAAAAATATAAAACTCAAAACTGTCAGTGGCCATGTCAATCACCAATCTGAAGAAATCCATCCACAGTAGGAAAAAATGAAGTTAACCCAGCAGCAAGTAGGAAAAAAAAAAAAAAAAAAAAAGAAAAGAAAGAGAGAGACCAAATCCTGGTAGTAACTGAAACTCAGCTGTCTTCCTTCCCTTTTGTCAATTTTGTGTTGAACCATTTCTTTGATCCTTTGAGCCAATAAATTTCCACTTTAGCCCAACTGGGCTTACTAATTTACAACTAAGTTAACACAGATTGACAGATAGTATCTGCTTATTTTATCACTGTCAGCATAAACCAATCAAGGATAACACATTTATTACAACCTGGAAAGAAATTTCCTAAATCACGTTTTAATCTACTCTAAAGTTGACATATAAAGAAGATAAATCATATGACATACCCTCCCCCCAAATTGGCTGTTGAGCACTCCACATCTGATTGCGTTAACCTAAAGCCAAATACATAATTTAGAAATTTCAAAATTTGTTAACTTGGATTTAATTCCATATTGGTTTAAATTTGTATAATTATTTTAATGCCAAGCTTGCTTCTACCTCAGGGCATTTGCACAAGCTTTTTCCTCCCTCTGGAATCCTCTTGCTCAGCCTCTTTCATGGCTTATTCTACCTTATTAAGTCCTAATAAAAATAACACTATCTTTGAGAGACTTGTTCATATCATCTACACAAAGTAGACTTTTCCTACCTCTGGTCACTTTCTTTTATGTTACCCTGTTCTGTCTTCATTATAACCCTTCAGAAATTCTTACCTGCTTTTTGTTTTTTGTCTAGGCTATGTACTTTATGTAAAGAAATGTATCTGCCTTATTTACAAAGCACCAAGAATAGCGCCTGGCACTGTAACTATTCAACACATATATGTCAAATAAAAGGAAGGAAAGAAAGAAGGAAAGATGGAAGATCAGAATGCTTTCTTCCTCCCTAGCTAGTTGAATCCAGAGCAAAAAAAAAAAAAAAAAAATTAAACTGAGTTGGTGAGTTTGCTTTTGTTTTTTAAGTAAAAAAAGATTTCAATGTTGGGAATGCATAATGGGAGTACTATCCAGGACTATCAGTTAGATACCTGCAAGTCTCTGAGGGACAGAGGCACCACATTTTGGGGCATTTTGGGGCATCATGTTTTCAGAGTATGAATTTCCATCTTAAAATTCCAGAAGCTGTATATTCTTATTTATCCAAGTATGATCCAAATTTCAGCGATAGCCAAACACTAAGTTAATCACACAAGACCATTCTAGCAACCAAAATGTCATTGTGTTGCTTTATAGTAGATGAGCATAATGTCTATAGTCCATCCCAAGTCCCATCCTCCCCTCACCCCAGAACTCCCTACCTAAACTCACCTCCTACCAGTATAATGGTAAGCCAACTGACTAATCAACCCATTCCTTGATAAGTACCAAATTCAAAGGGGAGAAATATCTTGGTTTTAGGAAGCTACTGAGAACCCAGCAAAGGCAACATATCAAACTTACCCATGACTGAGAATAGTTCAGAGATATATTAGCTTGGGTTCACTTGATCCAATATATTCCTTTCCCAGGCAATACTGAATATATACTTTTAAACTCTTTTCTCTATGTAAGGTATTTCATCTTTGTAAGTATTTATTTTATATCCCCATTCACCACAGGCTCTGTCTTTCAACGCTGAATTAACTTAGCTAACTCCCATGGTACAGAGCACACTGATTTTTAACCTACACAAACTAATTTTAATAGTCACCTTTCAAAAAGTCTAATGAAGTCCTTAAGATCTCAGATACTGTTGGGGAGAAAGAAATATTTCTCTACCCTTTTAAGTTCTCCTGGTTGGCCTAAGAATTAAATTGACATCAGACAGGTTAACAAGAGAAAAGCAAACGAAGTTTAATAATATGCATGCAGGGGAAAGATCCAGGAGAACTGAGTAACCAGCCAAAATGGCTGAAACCCTCACTTTAAATAATGTCTTCAGCTAAAGACAAAAGAGGATGCTGAGGGTATGGGTTTAAGACTTCAAAGCAGGGAAGGTGATTCACAGAGAAATGGAAAAGCAAACGTTTTGTAAATAAATATTTGCTGGGCCATGCAGAGACACTGGGACACAGAGCAATTTTAACAGATTTTTGAGGTTCCACCGTGTCGACTACATTAGTTCATACTATAGTTACCTAAAGAGATAGCTCTATTCCTGGAACAGATCCTCCATCTAAATTCTAGGTAGACAAGGGGGAAGGTCAGAATTTCTTCCTGAGCCTTTTGGGCCTTGATTGTTTTTAGCAAATAGTCCATATGCTGAAGAGACATTCTGGGGTGGTAAATTTTGTTTCTCTACAATATACAGATTTTCCTTGACTTACAATGGGGATACATCCCAATAAACCCATTGTAAGTAGAAAATATTGTAAGTTGAAAATGTTTTTAATACACCTAAGCTACCCAACATCCTAGCTTAGCCTAGCCTACCTTAATTGTGCTCAGAACACTTGCATTAGCCTACAGTTATGCAAAATCATCTAATACAAGGCCTATTTTCTAATAAAGTGCTTAATATCCCCTGTAGTTGACTGAATGCTGTACTGAAAGTGAAAAATAAAGTGGTTGTATGGATACAGAATGATTGTGATTATTTACCATTATGATTGCATGGCTGAGAGCTGTGTCTCACTGTCACTGACCAGCATCACAAGAGAGTATTATATTGCATATCATTAGCTGAGGAAAAGATCAAAATTCAAAATTTCAAGTACGCTTTCTACTGAATGTATATCATTTTCACACTATCATAAAGTCAAAAAATCCTAAGTCGAAAGATTGAATGTCAAAAACTACTTGCAAATGGGACACAAGCAAGAACAAATAAGCAAACTATATACGTGTGTGTGTGTGTGTGTGTGTGTGTGTGTATTTTCAGAGTAATCACATTATACGATTTTAAAAGCCCAGGTTTCAAAACAAAGTTTGGAACATGCAAAGAAACAAGAAAGTAGGGTCCATTCACAGGAAAAAAAAATCCAATAATAGAAACTGTCCCTGAGAAAGCACAGACATTGGACATATTAAACAAATACCTTATATTGGCCTTTATATTATGTTCTAAGAGTTAAAGGAAACCATGTCTAAAGAACTAAAGGAAAGTATGAAGTGATGTCTCACTAAATACATAATGTATCTAAAGAGACAGTCATAGAAAGTAATAAAACAAAAAATCTGGACTTGAAAAGTATAATAACTGAAAGGAAAAATTCACAGTAGGGGCCCAATAGCAATTTAAGTACACAGAAGAAAAAAAAAATCAAGATCTTGAAGACAGGTTAATAATGATTATCCAATACAAGCAACAGGAAAAGAAGAAAAACAGTAAAACAAAAAGGATGAAGAAAAATAAACCCTAGAGACTTGTAGGACAAAATTCAAATGTACTAATACATGAACAATGAGAGAAAGAGAAGAAAGGGGAAGGAAGTATACTTGAAGAAATAAAAGCCAAAAACTTTCCACATCTAATGAAATGCATTAATCTACACATCTAAGAAGCTCCATAAATGTCAAGTAGTATAAAGTTATAGAGGTCTGTATGTAGGCACCTTACAAACAAGCTACTGAAAGATAAAATCTTGAAAGCCACAAGAGAGAAGTGCAGTCATCACGTACAAGCTATCCTCAAAAAGAGTAAGAGCTGATTTCTCAGCAGAAACCACAGAGGCCAGAAGATAATGGGATGACATTTGCTATTTACATTCTCTTTGGTGATAGCCATTCTGGTGTGAGATGATACTTCATTGTGGTTTTAATTCGAATTTCCCTGATGATCAGCAATGTTGAGCATCTTTTCAGGTGGCTGTTGGCCATTTAAATGTCCTCTTTGAAAAAATGTCTATTCAGTTCTTCTACCTATTTTTAATTAGGTTATTTGGTTTTTTCTTTGATGTTGAATTGCATGAGCTGCTTATGTATGTTGGATATTAGTCCTTTATTGATCATATCATTTGCAAATATTTTCTCTCATCTACAAGGTTTGTTTTGTCAATGGTTTCCTTTGCAGTGCATTTCTATTGGTTTATTTTTGCTTTTACTTCCTTTACTTCAGGAGACTAAAAACTTATTGCTGAGATTTATGTCAAAGTTTCCCTCTGGAAGTTTTATACTATCCAGTTTTACAGTTAGGTCTTTACCCCATTTTGAGTTTATTTTTGTATATAGTGTTTGTTAATGTTCCACTTTCATTCTTTTACACGTCACTGCCCCGTTTTCCCAGTACCCCTTATTGAAGAGAGTGTCTTTTCTCCATTGTATATTCTTGTTTTTGTCATATATTAATTAACCATAAGTTTGTAGGTTTATTTCTGGGCTCTCTATTCTTTTCCATTGATCTATGTGTCTGTTTTGTGACAATACCATACTGTTTTGAATTATTGTGGATCCGTAGTATAGTTTGAAGTCAGGGAGCATGATTCCTCCAGCTCTGTTCTTCTTTCTCAAGATTGTTTGGCTTTTCAGGGTCTTTTGAGTTTCCATACTAATTTTAAAAGTATCTGTTCTAGTTATGTGAAAAATGCCATTGGTATTTTGATAGGGCTTGCACTGAATCTGTAGATTGCCTTGGGTAGTATGGTCATTTTAGCAATATTGATTCTTCCAACCCAAGAACATGGTACATCTTTCCATTTGTTTGTGTTGTCTTCAATTTCTGTTATCGGCATCTTATAGTTTTCTGAGTAAGGCACTTTTGCCTCCCTAGGTAGGTTTATTCCTAAGCATTTTATTCTTTTTGGTGTGTGATGGTAAATGGGATTGTTTCCTTAATTTCTCTTTCTGATTGTTGTTACTGTATAGAAATGCACCCAATTTCTGTATATTAATTTTGTATCCTGAAATTTTACCAAATTCATTGATGAACTCTAGAAGTTTGGGGTACTTTATGTTTTCTATGTATAGTATCATGTCACAGATAAACAGTGACAGTTTTACTTCTTCATTTCCAATTTGGATTCCTCTTATTATTTTTCTTTGATTGCTGTGGCTAAGACTTCCAAAACTATATTGAATAAAAGCATAGGGACTGGGCATCCTTATCTTATTCCTGATCTTAGAGCAAAAATGCTTTCAGCTTTTCACTGTTGAGTATGAAGATGGCTGTGGGTTTGTCATATATGGTCTTTATTAAATTGAGGTATGTCTTCTATGAGCTCACTTTCTGGATCTGTTTTCCCATAAATGGATGTTGGATTTTATCAAAGGCTTTTCCTGCATCTATTGAGATGATCCTATGGTTTTCATTCTTCAAATAGATGACATGGTGTGTCATACAGATTGACTTGTGGATCTGGAAAATTCCTTGCATCCCTGGGATAAATCCCACTTGATCATCTTGTATGATCCTTTTGACTTACTGGATTCAGTTTGCGAACTGTTTTCTTGATGTTTTTTGCATCTACTTTCATCACTGATATTTGTCTTAATTTCCTCTTTTTTGAGGGGATGTCTTTGGTTTTGGTATCAGGGTGATGGTGGCCTCAGAATGCATTTGGAAGTGCCATTCCTGTGGGGTTCCCCAAATCAAGCCCCCTCAGCCTTCAAAGGCAAATGCTCTGGTGGCTTGTTTTCCCAATGAAGGTTTTCTAGGCTTGAGAGTCCAATGTGAGGCTCAGAATTCTCACTCCTCTGGGAGAACTTCTTCAATACAATTATTCTCCAGTTTGTGGGCTGCCCACCCACAGGTATGGGACTTGATTATATTGTGAGTCCAGCATGCCTACTTATCTTGTTGTGGTTCTTTCTTTATGTCTTTAGTAGTAGAAGGTCTTTTCTGGTAGATCTTAGTCTTTTTCATCAATGGTTGTTCTGCAGATTGTTGTGATTTGGTCTGCTCGTGAGAGCAGGGTCTTTCTACCTCACCATCTTGGCCGATCTTTCTGAGGAATTTTTGATTTGTTAAATTTTATTTTCTTTATTTTGGACTTAAGGCAGAACTTCCTGTAGTATGGCAGTTCCAAAGACTGTGGCACGCACTTGATGTCTGTTTCCTCTGAGCTAACATCACCTCTCTCCTGCTTTGCTCTTGTTTCCTTAATACTAAAGCCTTATAGAATAAAACAAATGACATTAAGTGAGAAATTAAAGTAATACTGGGCAGGTTTTTCCTTTATTTAATAAAATGTAGTTTTTAGAATACTAAGCAGCTGTCAAAAACAATGAATTAGAGTTACATACAGCAACACAGAGAGATCTTAAAGCATAGAATTGATTTAAAGAAATAAAAAGTATATTATTCATGTAAATTAAAACACATACATACATAAAGTATTGTACATATGCTTATGGACATTCATAACAACATTGCATGGATTTTCATGAGACACACATATCAAAGGGCATATATACAAAACATTAGAGTAGATGCAAGGATGGATGAGGGATCAGAGTAAGAAGTGAAAATGTGAATCAATTACAAAGGTCAAAACAAGGTAAAACAAGAAAAGATGGGTGTTAATTAAAGGTCTCAAACTGAAGAGTATGATTGACTCATCTCAGTACATCTTAGATCCCCCTGAAACCTAAAAACTTACTTTAATAAGATAGATGTATATAAACCAACACAGAAAGATGTCTGAGTTATAAAGTTAAAAAGGCAGTTGCAAAGTAGTTTGACCCCATTTGTGTAAATATAAATACTCAGATATGCACATATTCCTATGTTTGTGTACATTCAGAAAATTCCTGACAATATTCATGCACACACACACACAAACCTGTTAAAACTTATGTCTACTGAGTACAACTGAGAGGCAAAAGTTTAATTGTATACATACATAACTTCTATTTTTTATCTAGTAGAGCGATAATTTTTAAATAGTAAACTAGAGAGATTTGAAGCCCAGGATAATTCAGAAGATAATGACAGAGAATTGTATTTTGCTTAAAACTTTGGAAACCCAATTGGGTAAACATTAATTTCAGATTCAATAGAATGTGTGAGAAGAAGGGGTAATACGTGTGCACGTTGAGGAAGTTTTTCTGTGGATGAAGTATGAATTTAAAAGTTAAAGATGTTTGTGCCCATGAGGGAGCTAAAGTAAAAATATACTGAAGAAAAGGTGTGTACTTTCTCCACGGGGTAGGGGTCAGGTGGGCTAAGTTGACAAGTACACATAAGGGTACATGTGCCCTCAGAATCTTATTCTTCCTCCTCTCCCAAGCATAAGAATAAATAGCTCAGCAAACATAGAACAGCATATTATATAAGTAAACATTTTACTTATAAGGGGTAGAGACTACGTTCTAGAGGTAGGACTGAAGAACCCATGGAACTTCAACAAGGGAGATCCAGCAAGAGATGGGAAGTTTGGCAGGACTGCTGAGCATGTACACCGATCATATATCCAAGAGCAAAACTCATATTGAGCCTGTGTGTGTGTGTAAGACACTTTTTAATATCTTGAAATCCATTTTTAATGCAAGAATACAAGTAAAACACTAAAACAGTACCTGGCATACCAAAAGTGATCAATAAATTCAATTGCTATGCTCAGTTTATATTCAGTGCCTACTATTTATTAGGTATTGTTTGCAGTTCTACAGAAATACCAATGAACAAAACAGACAAAAATCTATAATTGCACAAAGCTTATATTTTAATGGGGAAACAGACCATAAATAAATAAGCAAAATATATAGTATATCAGATGGTGAAAAGTGTATGGAGAATAACAATAAAAAAACAGGTAAGGCAATAGAAAGTGTAAGATCAAGGCAGGGGTTTCCGTTTAAACAGAATGAGATGAAGATGTTGGACTAAACACCAAAAGAAAGTGAGGGAGAGTCATGCAGATATGTGCTGAGAGGGATCCTAGTCATTTGGCACACAGCTTTGAATATTTGCTTATCCACTGCACTGTGCTAAATCCCATGTGCAAAATGATAAAAGCAGCAAACAAGTATTGAGCATTTACTGTGGGCTATGCAGTGAACTAAGCACAATACTTGCAGTATCTTACTTAATCTTCATAAAAATAATTTTGTGAGGGAGGTAGGACTTGGAGAAGTTAGGTGTTTAATTCAAAGTCACTCAATTATTCAGTAACAACACCAGGATTTGACCTGAGGGCTTAAACACCAACTCTGTTATCTGAACCTAAATGTTTATTTATTAAGCACCAGACAATGCTATATGCTTTCACAGAGTCTTGCATTTGTCCTTGATAGCACTCAACATTATATTTAAGGTATTAGTCATATAATTACTTCTTCAGTGTTCTGGGGTTTTTTTTTTAACACTAGACTGAACATCGTAGGAGGGCAGGGACCAACTGAGCTTCTCTTGTTCACTGTTGAATTTGTAGCACCTAACATCATGTCAGAGTACATAGGAAGTACTCAATTCATGTCTTATGAATTAACCAATATAACATATCTGATGATCATAATTTTTGTAATATTTTACTGGTTGATGTGAGAACATGTTACTTTTTGCAGCTTTCAAAGAAATATACAATAAAAAATTTAAAGACACCCAATGGTCTTAACGTTCTGAGAAATATGATCGACATAGGGCTTTGGGGAGATTATTCCAGTTTATAAGTGTTTGTAGTTGATGCCTATAATTTTGCCTGTTCAACATCCATTCTTCAGATATAGCATTCCAATTGTTCTTTGGAATACCACCTCTCCCTATCATGAGAGTTCCTTTTGTGGGAGTCCACCCCAACATCTGGCTCCAAGGATGGTTAAATGATTCAGTTTTAACATTCACAGATCTTTCCTGGACTGAAGTGTACTGAACAGACTACAGCTGTGACCCCTTCCTTTCACCCTCACACTCCCCTCTCTCACTGTTAGTTGACTGATTTACAACTTATTTGAGCCAGGAAATACTGGAATGTAAATTCCTTGGGATGAGACACAGAGTCCAGCATATTCAGTGCTGAGCGCGTGATTTCCCAAGTTACTTAGTCCTAGGGCTGCCATACAGAAAGAGAGCACGTGAGGCTGTCCAAAGTTAGTTTGCCACTAATGGCTGGGGGTGAAGTGGGAGCACAGGGAGCCATCTGGCTCTTTGGGTAACTGCCTATACATGCTGTCTGGTGTTACAGACATCCTATGACTTGACTGAAACGGAGAATCTCTTTCTAAGGTGGCTTACTCACATGGCTGACAGGTTTGTGCTGACTGGAGATAGGAGGGTCTCAATTTCTTTCCACAGGGCTGTCATGGCATGGTACCTGGCTTCCCTCCGAGGAAGCTACCCAGGAGCCCAAGGCCAAGGTTGCAATGCTCTTCCCAACCTAAACAACTAACCCTGGAAAGCACACCATTGCTTCTGCTATATTCTGTAGGTCACACAGGGTCAGTCTTAATTCAGTCGAGGAGAAAACTATTCAAACAGATGAATAACAGAAGGCGAAGACATTTAGGAGCCATCCAGAAGGCTGATTACCACCACTGGGTTTCGGCCATACTGAATTCACAAGTTACCTGCATATGAAGTGCCATACATAAGCGGCTGAAAGGTTCAGAGATTTGTTAAAATAAAGAAAACAGAGTGTAACAACCAGCTTCATCAAGGTTGGTTCTAGGGAGGAAGCATACTTGAACCAGGACTTGAACATTTTTAACTTACTAGGTTACTTAGGTAAAGATGAAAAGAAGGCATTTCAGGGCTGAGCAAGGGTAGAGGCAGGAGGGAGCAAGAAGCAGTCTGTTAGAGCTGAAGTGAACAGAGGGATTCTAGTGGAAGATAACGCAGTGAAGAACTGACAGAACCAGAGTGTGCCAGGGCCCTGGATTGTTTTTAAGAGTTTATATTTAATTTGGTAGCAATTTATCCTCCAAAGAAATAAGCACAATATTAAAGCAAATGGAAAGAGAAAAGGTAGGCTCATCCCTGGTATCTTCTGTAAACACACTGCTCAACTCAGACTTACCGATTTCTCAGTAGGAAGGCTGCTGGTATCTCATGTGGCTCCTTGCAAAGTCTCCATGGGCCCAAACACCTGATCCTTTTCTTCACAATGTTGAATGTTCTCTCCTATTCATTTATTTGAGGTTGATTAGATTCTAGGGGACTAATTAATGTGAATCAAACTCACTAGATATTGATTAGCAGCTTGAAATCTAATTTCTTGATTTATAATGAGACACATTATTGCCTCATGGACCCAAAATTCTCAAGTCAAGTGGATAGTGTATTGCTTTTCTCGTAGGTAGGCAAGATTTCTTGGGACTTGAATTAATATGAGAAAGTTGCTTGGTAAGTACAGAGATGATGAAAAGGAAATATGATGATCTTAATGAATTTATAATTAATTGCTTTCTCTTCTGTGTGTTTATAGCGCTTGACGTACTGGTTCATTCCACAAATATTTACTCAGTGTCTTCCATGTGCTTTGCCCCATAGGAGTTGCTTGTGCATATTAAAATAAATGAAACCTAGCCTCTGCCATCAGTAGGAGGACAAATGGGGAACCAACATTAATCAAGATCTTAGTATGTGCCAGGTCTTACACTAGGTGATTTATGGCCGTATCTCATTGAATTTCCACAACTATATAAGGAATTTAGATTTTACTTTGCCCTTTGAAGATAATTATTTTCAAAAGGAAAATTCATTTCAAGCAGCTTACCCAAGATCACAGAAGAAGTTTGACTCTATATATTTGTCAAAACTCAATAGATTGTATACTAAATTAGGCAATTGTATCATATGTAAATTATACCTCAGTAAAAGTGATTAAGGGAAACCCTATCAGAAAGAAAGAGAGGATTTGTGAAGACACATTTCTGAAGAAGACTCTTGCATGCTGTGAGTTCCCAATCCACAAACAAGAAAGGAAAATAAAATGATACTCACTCTGCCTCAGGTCTACTTAAAGGAACTTCCCTGGTACCACTCAGAGAACCAAAAATGTATTTCTTAAATTTCTTCAAATGATTAGGTCTATGTAATTTTATTTGTCAACTTGGCTAGGCTATGGGGCCCACTTATTTGGTCAAATATAGTCTAGATTTTGCTGTGAAGGTGTTGGGTTTTTTTTTTTTTAATATTTAAATCAGTAGATTTTGAGGAAAGCAAATTACTCTCCATAATGTGGGTGAGTCTCATCCAATCAGCTGAAGTTAACAGCAAAGACTGAAGCTTCCCAAAGAAAGAATTCTGCCTTTAGACTGCAACATAGAAATTCTGCCTGAGTTTCCAACCTTCAGACTCAAGGCCAGAACATCAACTCTTACATGAATCTCCAGTTTGTCAGCTTGCCCTATGGATTTAGGACTTGCCCAGCACCACAATTTTGTGAATCAATTCCTTAAAATCCCTCTCATCCTCTTTGCGTCCATATATCTATACCTATACCTTTATTTATGTCTGTACCTATATCCCATTGGTTCTGTTTCTCTGGAGAACATTGACTAATACAGATTCTGGTACCCAGTTATGTCTGTACCTATATCCCATTGGTTCTGCTTCTCTGAAGAACATTGACTAATACAGATTTTGGTACCCAGAGTGGCTCTGGAGGACTAGAATCTCAAAAATAAGTTTTTGAATTTGGAAACTTAAACATGATGAAGATAATTGTATCCCAGTGTGCCAGGTATCAAATGGAGACATTTGACTGCCAAAGGCAAGATGGATGTGGTTACTTTAATAGACAGCAGATTTAAAGCAGCAATCAGAATAGTTTGACTTACAGAGATCTATGACGTTAGTTAGAAGTGAAATATATGAACAGTCTACTCAGTTCTTACTTGATTTCCGTAAGTGGAAGAGTTCAAGGTCAAAAGTCTAACTTGAATCATATAAACAGATCTGAACAATCCTCAGACTTGGGTAAGTTTACAGATCGAGAACACCTTTAAAGGAAGTGAGACCAGGTCCCCTTGAGGAAGAACCCAGCTATGCCGTCAAAGTTTATACTATTAATCTTTCTCACAGCTTTTTCCAAGGGAAAGGTCTTTTACCAAGGTGACTACACATTAGGGAAAAGGAAACTATCAGAAGTTTCAGGGGTTACTGAACCTTGGCTCTGAACAAACACTAACTCAAGGAGACCCAAAAAGTTGCTCTGATTCATTAGTCAGAGTAGGAGCTTACGGTGTTCAGGTGATCAGTGGAGTTTTAGCTCAGGTCCATCTCTCAGTATGTCCCAGTGGATCACTGTGATGATTAATTTTATGTGTCAGCTTGGCTGGGCCATTGTGCCTTGATATATGGTCAAATATTAGTCTAGATGTTTCTGTGAGGATGTTTTTGGATGAGACTTACATTTAAATTAGTGGACTTTGAGTAAAGCAGATTACCCTTTATAATAATATGAGTGGTCCTCATAAATCAGTTGAAGGCCTGCATAGAACAAAAGACTGACCTCCTCCAGCACGAGGGAATTCTGCCAGCAGACTGCCACCAGACTTCATCTGCAACAGCAGCTCCTCCTAGTTTGCCAGCAGACTGCCTTTATACTTGAATATAGCTCTTACCTAAGTCTCCAGCTTGCCAGCCACCCCCGTGATATTTTAGACTCACTAAGCTTCCACAATCATGTGAGCCAATTCCTTAAAATAAATATATATTTTTAAAAATTTAGATATATTTAAAATAGATATATGTGTGTATGTATGTGTTTCTGTGTGTCTGTGTATACACATACATATATATATCCTTTTCGTTCTGTTTCTCTAGATGACCCTCATAATGCAGTCTCCAAGCCCATCCTGTGGTTATTCCCCCGGTTTTGGAATGCACAATTGGAACAGACATACTCAGCAACTGACAGAATCAGAATCCTCACATACATAGATTCCTTTCCCTGTGGAGCTTATGCTACTATGATAGGAAAGGCCAAGTAGAATCCTCTGCTTAGGTAGGACTGTCTCTGTCTGGGAAAATAGTAAACCAAAAGCAGTACTACATTTTTAGAGTAATTGCAGAGATTAGTTTAAACATTCTACTTGTTTCGTTCCTCTGGACAACTCTGACTAGTTCAGTCTGACTCATATGTGGGAATACAAAGCAGGCTATATTCATAGGATAAAGATGACTTTAACCTGCATTTCCAATTTGTGGGACAAGAAACAAATGTTTCTCATGGATTGATGTGGGTCACTTGAGGACATCTTGGTCCTAATGAATTGGGCTACAGAAAAATAGAGGCATCCCAGCAGCGAGAAATGGACAATTACTGGGCAATGGATTCCTAAGAGTGTGAGAAGGAGTCAACAGCACCCACCCAGAAAACTGCCCAGGTCAAAGGAATTGAAGAAAAGTCCCTAGTACTGAAAATTTCCAACAAACAAGAGAAAGCACATCACTGAATTCAATCCATAAACATGTATTGAGTTCCTACACAATGCTAAGTGCTGTTTTAGGGGCTGGGGGTACACCAATACAAAAGACAGACATAAATCATTGAACTCATAGAACTGTCATGCTAGTGAGGGGTGGGGACACAGATAATAAACATAAAAATAAAAGTCAGAACAAGGGGATCAGGAACACCAGGGTAGATGAGGTAGGCATCACTGAGAAGGTAACAATCTGAGCAAAGATGTGAAGGAGGTAATGAAGTAAGTCACAGACATATGAGCAGAGACAGGACATTCCAAGTAGAGACAATAGTGCAAAGACCCCAGAGGTGGAAATGTTCCTAGCATGTTTAAGGAATTAAAAAAAGGTCAATGTGGCTATTGCCAAGTTAGTAAAGAAAATTAATCAGAAATGAAATCAAAGAGGTAATGGGAGACCAGATTATGTTGGGCCTTATAGGCCAGTGTAACAGCCTTAGCTTTCACTGCAAGTAAAACAGAGAGCCATTGCAGAGTTTAACTAGGATCACCTGACTGGCTGCTCAAGAAAACTAACAAGGCAAAGCCAGAGGCAAGGACACCAGCAGGGGGCAAAAATCCAGGGGAGAAAAGATGTTGGCTTGGACTCTGTAGCAATAGATTCTAATGGAGTAATTCTGACTGTACATTGAAAGTAGCACCAATGGGATTTTCTGACACATCAGGATTATGAAAAGAAGAAAGAATCAAAAATGACAGCACAGATTTTGTCTTTCACAATTGGAAGTATGATTTCCTGAGATGGGGTAAGCTGCAAATGGAAAACGGTTTGGGGGGGAGAAAAATGTAATTCAGATTGGACATCTTAAATTTAAGATGAGTATTAGAAATCCAAATGGACATGCTGAACAAGCAGTTTGGAAACGTAACTCTTGAGATTAAGGGAGAAATCCAAGCCAGTCATACAAATTTAGGATTCGTTATTGTAAATGTGATTTCACACAAGGTACCAACTTGCTTATGCCCTTAACACCACTTCCTACCCCTTCCATTGTTGTGTAAAAGATCAAAAAAGTGAGTGGAATAAAGGAGCAAAACCTGACCGCACCTCCATTCCTGAAGTCTACTAGGCTTTAGGGGCATGGGCAGGTGAGGGTGGAGTCTTACCTTTGAATGAAGATTGAAATTCTTCATTAATATCTTAGACTGGACCATCTAATCTCTAAATTAAAGCTACATTTACAACTTCAAGGAGTCATAAATCTATTCATTATGAATGTAAGGAGTAAAGACATAGGAAATGTGCAAGTTTCAATCCAAGGTCATAGAAATATTTCCCCTAGTGAATATAGCTGGGAAGGACATTCAGAGACAAAAACAAAGTTACTAAACACCCTTAGAGCACAGTAATCACATTAACAAATAATTTATGCGTTATAATATTTTTCATGTATCCATTTAAGGTAATCCTTCTTTCCACAACCACATGAAGAGAGAACCTATTGGTGTTTTGGGGAAAAAGGCTTCCACTTATGAAGGAGCTTGCTAAAGGACAGAGCTTTTATGACTGTGTGAACAAATGAAGCTTAAGATTTCTGCAAGGTTTCCTGCTCAACACTGAGCAAATTCTAATAACCAATTGCTCTCCATTGATATTTCCATTTTTACTGCAAGCACAGGAATAAATGTGCTTGATTAGGTGCTTGGACAAGTAGACTGTGATAAGGCAAGCAGCTTAGAAAGGT
The DNA here is from genome assembly GCF_009834535.1 of Camelus ferus. Taxonomy (NCBI): domain Eukaryota; kingdom Metazoa; phylum Chordata; class Mammalia; order Artiodactyla; family Camelidae; genus Camelus; species Camelus ferus. The sequence continues at coordinate 12,790,487 of NC_045705.1, forward strand.
ATTTGACTAGCCTGAACCCTTACTTTCATGCAGACACAGCTCATCAGCTCAATTGATAAGCTTTAGCACCGAGTTATGGGTTGAAATGTCATGATGGTATACAACATCGTCCCTGATGGCTCGAAAAGCTCCCTGACTTAATTTACTTCAATTTTCCCTTTTTATCATAGCGTTCTCTTCTGAAAAGACGCATCAGACTTTTATATAACTGTATCAGAGGTGGAAATTATAAACGCTGCTTTTACAAAGCACTCAGAAAAAGCATCAGGTGTCGAGATCTAAAAAGGGCTGTCAGGATGATCTTGCATTAACTGGTGTTCTGGCTGCTTTGAAGGAGCCTAAAAATATTCACCAGCACGCAAGCCCTACTGCCCAGACAAACGTAAGAGGAAGAAGCAGACCCAGTGGCCAGCTATTTGTTATTTAAATAGAACATTAATGTAATAGAGGGTATTTGCTTGTTTCAGCAAGACTACTATCATAAACTTTGCGGAGTAATACCTTGCCTCTAATAGCACAGCTCGGGAATCATTACAGACAGCAGCTATGATATGTCTAGTATAGTAATGGATGGCAGTTCAAGCTAGAATTTCCCACCCCACATCAGGAGATATTTTGCAAAGGTAACTTGGAATAGCAAAAGCCTCAAATACCTACCGTGGCACTTTGAGTTCAGACACAGGTTGAGAGCAGCACAAGTAATGCACTCACTCAGGATATTGTCAGATTGCTAAACCAGCCAAAGTTCCTGGTGCCTGGCCAGGACCTGGCTGTTTGGTCCCACCTCTCCTTGGTCTCTGATTACAGAAGATGAGGCAAAGCCATTCCTTTAAGGAGACTCTAAGTTTCTCCTTATCCTCAAAGGTAACTGTGTGCAAAGTGTAGAAGACTTAGACAAGAAATCAATCTAGATAAAACTATATTCCAAAGGGTACACTGAATACCTGTTATGCCCATGTGGACTATGAGAGTTGCTCCTGCTCCCTCTCTCTCTTTTCCAAAGAATGTTTCCTTTTTAATATTTTAAGTTAGCACTTTTTTTTTTTATAGAAAACATAAGCATTTACAAAGGAAAAACAGAAGTTTCCCAGAATGCCTCCAACCCAAGAAAACTGCTTTTACTATTTTGGCATATTTTCCAGTATTTAATATTTAATATACAGACAGAGCCAAAAGCTGAAAATTTGGATACCCCTAAGATAGCACCTGTAGATATTTCCAGAGTTGGTTATTCAAATATGAATATGGAAAGAGAAATAGGGAGGAAGCAAAAGATTTTTAAAAGAAAAAAAAATGAAGCACTAAATCTATTTGGTTTTTCATACAGTAAAACCTGAGTTAAAGGAAGAAAAATGAAAGAAAAGTGAAATATTTCAAACACCTACTAAGTGCTAAGCGCTGTATATTACCTACCTGACAATAAGCTAGTGAGGAAAATAAGGATAGCTTCAAACTTTTAAGCCAGGCCCTGTGCTGAGTACATTGCAAATGCTTGCACGTAATCTATATAGCAACCCTAGTTATATTCCTATTACATATTAGGGTGCCCATTTACAAATGAGTTAACTTAGATTTATAAGTTCCCAGGATCAGATTGCTAAATGGTTGACCTAAGATTATATACACAGATCTGTCTGAGTCTAAGATACATGCTCTTAGTTACTTCACTTTACTAACTCCTTGTGAGGTATGTTTAATCCTCAGTTTTAGAGTTCAGAAATTGAGGGTCAGATCTGTCAAGTAACACAGCCAAGGACATTCATACCCAGATCTGTTTTGCTCCAAAGCTCTAAATTACCCAGTCTCAAGGGAAACAAACATTCAATTGTTAAAAAACAAATTTTTGGGGTCTGAAAATATGGTTTTAAAAAAGCTATCAAGCAATGTTAATTAAATGAATAGAAAAGAAGCCTCTGATTACTCTTCCAGGGAAGAAAAGCAAAAGTCCTCACTAATTTTCGATTATAAATAATATAAATAATATATTTTTTTCCATTCTGAAAAGACCAGTCTTGAAAAATCACCTAATCTACTCCTTAAGTCAGGATGTTAAATGTAATTGATTATCTCTGCTTCACTGTGAATAATTAGGACACACACTCATCAACAGGGAGCGTCACTTGAAACAAATTGTTTTGAAATTTCAGTGAAACAATGAGGAAATTCTGCTTTGAGCAAACTCCCCTGAAACGTCAGTGCAATGTCATGCAGCTGCTGAATTTAAACAACGCTAGAACTTTACTACCTTTAGGCCAGGATTAGTCAATCTCATCACTGTGGATATTTTGAGCTGGATCATTTTTTGTTGTGGGGGACTCATCTGTGCATTGTAGGATTATAGGATGGCTAGCAACATCCCTGGCCTCTACTCACTAGATGAAATGAGCATATTTCCCCCAATGGTAAAAAGCGAAAATGTCTCCAGACATTTGCTAAATGTTCACTGGTATCAACACTGTTATCTAAACTGCCCCTTGTTGTGAACCACTGCTCTAGGTTTATGGAGATAATAGATTTTCTTTATTGTTTTAGGCATTTTCATTGGATATGCAGCCAGAAGCATCCTAATCCAGAACCTCATGGCATCCATCATACCTTTCATCCACTTTAACCTCTCTATTTTTGTTTTGGTACTTTCGTTTACAAAAGTTTTTAAAAAATTATCTCATTTTCCTCTTTTCTTTTCTTCTTTCTTGCTTTAGTCTGTCCTCTTTGCCCTTTCTTCTTTTCCTTTTTCTCTTCTCCTTCTCATTTCTCTTCATTTCTTTTCTCTCTCTCTCTGTCTCCCTCCCTCCCTTCCTTTCTTTCAAATCAGAAAAATCATGAGTCTGAATAAACAACCGTAAGAGTTAGCTTTGGTAAAGCTGACACCATTATGATGTGTGCATTAAATCAAAGAAGTTGGAGTGACAAGGTCACTTATCAACTGACTGTTGAATAGAATGGCAACAAATGAATTACGGTGCCTGCTCATCTTTCTCAGAGGTGATGAATCATGTATGCTGATTCTGAACCTCCTGGTGAAGTATAACAAAATATTCTGCTCAAAAACTGGCTTGGGTCACTCCAGGCAAAGCCAGAGCAGACTGAGTACATCAGAGGAAGAAACCACACACAATGACATTGCTCAGGGGTCATTTGTGAAAGATTTACTCTTCCCTACTCCCTCTGACATCATAATGTCATAATCCCCTCATGACGACAATCTGACACCCATCACTTATACTTTCTATGTGTTTCTGAAAAAGAATTCCTTTTACGAAATTGTGATGAAATTTAGCATTACCTTGAAATGAGCTCAAAGTGAGTTTAAGACATGCACTAAATGGCTGTGTTACAAATTACAGAATACTCACTTTCCTAGAAGTCTTTTACGGCAGATATAATGTAGATGTAATTACAGATTGTCAGGATCAAGTTTTGCTTCAATTTAACATAATTAAAAGTAGTTCTACCAAATTCAGTGTTCTTTTTTGTAGCAAGGATAACTTAATGTCATTTTCCTGTAGTTACAGAACTATAAGCCTAATGGAGCATTTCTGCTTCAGAATTAAAGTGCCATGTTTGTCAAAGATGCATCTAAATCCAGTGCCAAGGCTTTCATTAACTATGTTATGACAATTAAATAACAGCTTTGCAATTTAGGAGGCAAGTAAATACCACATTTTGAATGGAATTTCTAAATAATTGAAATCTTGAAAGACATATATAGCTTTTCAAACACTGTGTATGATTTTACCACTTGGCAGATTTTATCACCCAAAGAAATTTCAGTTCAGCTCTACAACAGCTCCAGTAAATGGTTATTGAACCAGGATTGCAAAACTCTGTTGCAAAGTACTTCAATTCCATTTTGGGATAACTATGATGTAACTTCTTCCTTTCTGCCTCCTTCTCTTCTTTTTCTTTCCTTCTTCTTTCCACAATATTTATCAAGTTCTAATATATGACCAGTTCTGTGTTAGGTCTATGGATACAATAATGAAACAAGATAAAGACCTTAATTTCAAGTAGCTTACAGTATATATTGAGGCACAGTAAAGTTAAAAGGCAAGATACGACGAAAGCACCAAGACAGAGCTAAGCTCAGGTATACAGAAGCAAAAATCAGCAAATGTTATTGGATACCTATTGTTTCCTAAGCATTGTGCTTAGAGCCAGGGAGCTCACAAGACAGTTCTTACTTACAGTAAGGCAAGATCTGCCTCTTTAATTCACTAGGACTAGGTCTGCCTTCTAAAAACTTGCAGAATAGTTCTAATTCTTTTGCCATGTTTAACAGTCTTGTCAAAGCATATTGTTTCCTTCTTTTATTTTCCTTGGCAGGCACTAAAGAGCAAACTCAGTCTATGATTATTCCCTAAATGTTTCTTTAATAAAATTTTCCTACAATGGGAATATATGGAGAAAAGTTTGTTTGGAATTTCCCACCTTTGTTAATTTCAGTTGTGAAGACAAAACATTAAAGGCTTTTGTGATCCTTCACAATTTCACTTTCCCAGAACACGTTCTACAGACAATGATACTGGTGAGTCACCCTCATCATCAACACAAAAGTCTGTGCTCAGATTAGTATTCCAGGCTACACCTGCATTTCAGGTGGTAAAAAATGCCAGGTCCTTAGAGGACTTGGGTCACCAAAGCTGAATTTTCTAGATAGTGTACAACAGAGGCTTTAACTTCCCATCCTTTCCTTTCCTTTGGCAAAAAAAAATTTTTTAAAGCACGACAGGGAATTTAGGATTTGGCTTATACATTATTAAGAAATGTGAGTTAACTGAAGAGGCCATGGCTTGTGACTCAGGAGCCTTGGATTCTATTCCCAGTTCTGCCACTAATTAGCTCTGTGATCTTCAGAAAGTCACTTAGTTATTCCAAGTCTGACACCATCAACTGACTATTAATAAGATGAGCCAAATATCCCCTAACATCACTTTCTATGATTTTGAAAGGACTTTAACAAAGAAGCAGTTAAGAAGTATTTAAGTTGTATGAAAATGTATCTATAACTCTTCCCACTCTTTACTGGTTGCCTTCCACTCAGGAAATCTAAAGTATTCTGTTTTTCCTCCATATAATAATATGCTAATTAAATGTGTAGGCCAAAGGATGAGGGTGGCTCAGTCAGAGCTGAAAGTAACTGTCTTCTAAATACAAAGCAACATGCTAGGTTCTTGACATACATTTTCTCATTTAATCTTACAATAACTCATTTTGTATTCCTTTGTCACATCTTTTCCACACCATTATCATTGGTTATTTTTTAAATTTTGACATAGTCTCAGATTAATGTGATACAATAATAACAAACAGTTGTGGAGTTCTTACTATGTGCCAGGACACATTCAAAATGTTTCATATGCATTAGCACAATACTTGGCACATTGCAAAGGTTTCGTAAATGTGTATCAAATAAGTAAATTCATGAGTAAATTTAAAATAAATTCTCAATAATTGTTCCACCCTATGACAAGTCTATGACCTCCTGTCTTTGTGATCTGCTAATTTTTTTCCTTGAATCAGTCTACTTTTTATTCTCTCTCTCATTTCCTTATCTAGAAAAAGGGGGAAATACCTCATGAAGTATTTGTTAGGATCAAATGAGATTAAAAAATACAAGGTTTGTTTTGATAAATATATGTAAAGTTAGTATGGATTTAAATGGCTATTGCCTATTCTCATACTTGAGACATCTGAAAATATGGATCAGCATTATAAATCCCAGACATGGTAGCAGGAGAGAAGGAAGGATCTAAAGATGGAGGTTGAGACATTCCTCTTACAAAGCATTCATATTTTATCATCAGCAGCCAAAAGTCCTAAAGCAGGGGTCATAAAATCAAATGCTCATATGGTCTAAACAAGTATGAAAAGTGTGGCAGATGGAAGATAAGATAAAGTTCAGAGCACATTAACTCTTTTTAAGTGGGTTGTCATTACTCAGCAATAATACTGGCCCTGTAGAAATTCAGGACCAGCATTTTCAGACCTTCCAAATCTTGCAAAGTAGCTGGAAATTCATTGTTTACCCAAAATCTCCCATTTTTAATAGTGACATGCAAACTGAACATAATAGACTGCAAATCACTTCTGTTTAGACATGCATTTTCTGACATCAGGCATTTTGACTTTTTTTTTAATCCCTTCTACTGAATAGGTAATCATGTCGTCTATGTTAAATTTATCCTTTTCTTTCCATGTCAGCACCCTGACTGTCCAGGCCCTTGTCATTTCATGCCTACATTACTGCTGTGATCTTCTAATTTGTTCCATTATTTTATTTTATTTTTTTGCCAGAATAGTCTTTCTGAAACAGCATTTTAAGCAATATAATCCCATATTTAATAATCTATAATGGCTCCCTACTATCCATCACATTCATTTCACATTCTGCCTATGTTGAAGATTCCCTTTAGTTAGATCCCATCTTATCTATCTAATCTTTCTTCTTTTTTTCTTTAAAGACAAAAATGGCATTTCAGGAGGCTAGTCTCCTCCTGTCCTTGTAACCACCAAGTTTGTTTTCCCTATGCCTTTGCTCATGCTAGTCCCCCAACCTGGGCTACACTCTGACCTCTCCATACGTATCAGATATCTATTCTCTCCAAGAAGGCTTCCTTGACACCCTTGCCTATACTAAAGAGACACTACTTTCTCTGAATTTCTCTTACATACATTCAGCAACAGATAGCTTAACAATATCCACTTATCCTCTAATTGTATTATATGTTAGTCTTATATGCCCAATTGGGTTACAATCCATTAAAGAACAACGGTTATATCTTTTTCTTCTTTAGGACTTCCACTGTATCTAGGATTGTGCTAAATACCTTAGGAGGTCTTCCAAATGTTAAAAAAAAAAAAAAGAAGCGCAATATGGTCAAAAGAATATGGAAGCCTGAATAGGAAAAGATGAGTTTGGATAGGAGCTTTATTGTTACACAGACCTGGATCCAAGTCCAGGATCTACCATGTAAGTGTTGTAGATCCCTGGCTCTGAGAATCAATCTTCTTATCTAAAATAGTAATAATAGCTAACATTTATTGAACACTTACTATTCCAGGCCCTCTTCTAACTACTTCACATCTGTTAACTCACTAGTCATCACAACAACCCCCAAGATGGATAATTTTCTCATCCCCATTTAATGACATGAGAAAAGCTGAGAAAACTGAAGCATAGAGAGTAAGATTAAGTAACTCCCAAGATCACAGCTAATATGGGTTAGAGTCAGAATTTGAAACCCAGCGATCTTTGTCCCAAGTCTACACTTGTAACCTCGTTGCTATGGGAATAACATAGTACCTTCCAGAGAGGGCTGGTACCAAGTTGTAGTGGTAGTAGTCAGAGAAGCAGTATCTGCTTCACCTTTGGAAAATGACTTCAGTTTTCTTGGTGTTCAGTGTTCATTCTACTGTACCCACTTAATTGGAGCTGTTGGAATGCACAAATGAGATAATTCATAAAACTTTAAGTGCACCATATAAATCCTTGTTGTTTTATTAACATTATTGTACTGTGAAGAACTTTTCAGCCTTTCCATCTCTAGTAAATCCTTGAATTTTTTATTTCTTTAATCAACTGTTGTAATCAATGCCAACAAGAGCCAATCAGGGCTTTCAAACTGCCATAGATAACAGATACCCTAAATAACTCAGCATGCAGACTCCCAGGACAAAACAAAAAGAAACTTAAGTTTTTTGTTTTTAACCTGTGTGTGTATCAGTATGGAAAAACATTTTTTATTAGCAATTTTTAACTAGGTTTTAAAAAAAATATTTGGAGGAAAGTAGGTAATACCCACATTGTTGACATATGGATCTCATGGGTTGAGGTATTACATGGGTTGGTAGAGAGGCTGAGCAGAGACTCCCTTATCTCTCATCTTTCCTCCCCACAGACTCAAAAATGGCCTTCAACTCACCCAGGAAAGGTTTCATTTACTGCTTTCTGATTTATTTACAATCAATACTTACATTTGTTTTTTCAATCAGTTCTATGATGACTGCTTTCTCCTCTGACTCAGTAGTTAAAAAATCTTGCTGTGAATCTGTTCTGACTGATGACCCAAGAGAAATGAGTGATAATTCTTCAAGTGAGGAGTTTGAGGACAGCAGGCACAAATAGTCCAAGGGAGAGTAAATGAGATAGAGCCTGCTTCCTGAATGAAAATACACTGACACCATAGAGGGAGTGATTTAGGGGCCACTGCGAGAGATTTGGTTGAGTAAAATTTGAAACAGAGTGCAGAAAACTGTTCAGGAGTTTCTTTGTACAACAGTGAGGACCTATTACCCTGGACCCTGTGAGCTCTGGATTCCTGGAGGTATTCTAAAGACTGGCACCCACCATTTGCTTGGGAAAATATTGGAAATTACATTCATTTTACCGCATTCCCCACCCTTATGGGGTTGGCAGTAACTTCTTGGGTCCAACCTAACTCAGACTGTAAGCATTCTTAAAGATCTTATAATTTTTAAAGTTGAAACAATGTTGAAGTCCCTTCTAGCTAATATAACCCCTTCTCAACACCACAGCATATTCACAGATGTATTTGGGGAGAGGAGTGAAAGAGCTAAGGCATAATGAAGGAAAACCAGTTATGATAACGTTATCCTTGTCCTAAGAGGCTTTATCTCATCCTTTTGAGTTCAAACTAAGCTGTAACCAGAATTCTTGGCAACTTGTGCGAAATACTAAAAATCCAAAATTCTACATTTTTGTTTCCCAAATTGAAGAAAACAGAGGTCCTTCACCTTTCTACTTCTAATTTTATTTATAGAAGGTTGTGGCTAGGACCAAAGCACGAAAGCATATTTGCTTAATAGGTGTAATCTAACTTGATTAGTTACGAAGGAGAGGAACAAAGGACAGCCACTGTGCAACAATGTGCCATTTAGTGCTGTTTCTCATAAAGATGAAAATGTTCATTCTCCTCTCAGCTCACTAATAATTCTATCCTTAGACTTCAATATGTTTGATTATAATTCAATATTATCCTATTCCAAAATAGTAGTAGCGACTAAAAAAAAAAAACTAGTATGAATATGAAGGCTGATGGCATAAAGAGGGTATTCATTAGGCTTTCATTTAGAAATACTAGTAATGTCAACAGTTGCCTTTTTCTCTTTTTTCCGTTTGCTGATCTCTCTCTTCCTCCACAACAATAGTGCAACCAAAAGTGAGTGAGCCCAACAAGGATAAAACAGCTCTTGCAGCAGGATGAACACATACTAGGGAAGGGACTTCACCTTTTCCAGAGATAAGATACATCATTCTTAGAACTTTGGAAAAGAGGAAAACATTTCTGGAAAACCAAATCTTTAATTTTATCCTCTGTTCTCTAAGTGGGGGAAAAAAAGTGACAAATGATTTAATTTAATTTTGACAAATGCTAATGGGAAATAACTAAATCAACATTAGGAAAAAGTGAAAAGGAAAAGGAAACCATACCCAAAGTTGGCTCTATTTTTATCTCCTTTCTCTTTGCCCCTCTATAGCAGAGGCCCACAAACCAGTGTTTCATAGCACTCTGCCCTGTTCTGTAGCAGTGCCACCAGTGGACTGACAGTCTGCCCAGATACTCATCCCCACAGGCTTCTTCATGGCCAGATGTGGCCTGGGGAAGCAGAGCTGTTCATCTTTTATACAACTATACCTGTTAAGTCTCCCCAATGTGCCTACGAATGTTATCATGTTTTACATATGCCATTACAAAATAAAAGTTAAAAAATACTTGCTTACAATAATCCTACATAAGCCTTCTCTGCAGGACAAACCATACTTACCTAGCCATTTCTTGCTCTGTGTGTGTGTGTGTGTGTGAGCTTTTGGAATTAGCCTAAACATTCCTAACATTCTTGTAGGGCAGTGAATCAATAGTATAAAATTTGCAACACCATGCTGCATAATACGTTGCTCTACAGATAGCAAGATTTTGATAATAAAACACTGGTTGATATCATTTTGTGTCAGAATGAATATGGCAGGACACATCACCCACCCACTCAACTGAGGCGGCACTCAGACAAATCCAGATGATGGAATGACTCTTACTTTCACCGTTCGAGCCACGTCTCCTGTGCTGACTGAAGTTCCAGAAAAGACTTTGCATTCAATGTTTCCAATTACATAAACGATGATTGGCATAGCAATATTTCATTAGACACATGAACACAAGGGTTAGGTATGTAAGATACAACTCAAATTGGTGACCAGACAGCTGGAAGCTGGTTGCTGGTCCTCAAAATTGCTTTGAAAGTTGTTCTACGTATAAATTAAAAAAAAAAAAAAACTATTACTTTAGTTTTAAGTCACACAGTCTGTGGGTTCCCCCTGCTGGCTCTTTTAACTGTTAGAATCAGAAGCTAAAAACACTTACGATACCTGTACACTGAAAACCAACACCAGAAAGGCATCTAAAAGGTGCCTGCTACTGGAAGGTTCTAGTTCCGAAGGGCAGCGAAATGTGGCAATAGGAGTGAGTCTACTGAAGTCAAGAACCAGTGACAGTCAGCCCATTCTGTTGGACATGTTCATCCATTTGTTTTTATGAAATGGTGGCCAATATTTAAAATCTAGATATATAGTTTCCCTTGAAAGGCCACCACCATTGAGTCAGTATTCTCCCATGGCTACAGGAAACAGTATTTGACCTTAGCTAGAGCATGCCCGCTATAGTTTGCCAGGATTCCCTGTGATCTTATCCTCACTGACCTAATGTCAGTTGCTTATTACCATCAGGAATGAGCATTTAGTTTTTGGACAGTTGGCCAGTTTCACTCATTATCACCTTTTTGCTCAAATTCTACCAGGTATTTGAGTCTTCGAATTCTACTTTGACACAATTCAAGAACCACTTTCTCTAAAAACTACCATTTATTGTTCGACATCCTCACACCTCACCCACTTTCAAGCTAAGTGTTTTTGTTGTTTTGACATAAAAAGAGCTAACAGGCCTGGGGGAAAGTATGCTAGGAAAACTGTAATTCAGGACTTAACTGCTTATAAGGAGACAGCTCCTATCACTTGGAGTCTCAAACATGAGAACGGCACATAATGAAGAAAAACTATCAAAAGAACACAGTTTACTGTCTCATTTCTGAGTCATTTCTACAGCTGCAGCAGGGGGAAGGGAGAGAACAGTATGCAGAAAACTTTATCAATCAGATAGCAGAGGAAAAAATATACTGTGCCTGGAAAGGCATGAAAGGAATAATTGAGGTCTTTCAGGAAAAGACCACATAATCTTATCAAGACCTGCCCAAGAAGGCTGGAATTTAGGAAACCCAAGCCTCCTTTAAACTGCATTTGGATGAGAAAACAAAACAAAACAAAACAAAAAAAAACAAAAAAAGCAAAAGCAAAGCCTTATTTGGTCTGTTATTATGTGCTCCCAAGAAACCTGAACCTGCTTTCTGGGCTCACAGCTCTTTCCCACCAGAGACTTGAAGGCGTTGACCAAAGGTTCACCAAAGCAGTTGTTAAGTTTCCTCTACTTCTATGTTTGGCATAAAAGGAGACTTTGGCTTGTTTCTTTTGTTTTTTTGTTTTTTTGTTTTTTTTAAAGCACTGGAACCAGTTCACTAATGGTTTTCTGAGAACTATCTGTTATAGGACCTTCCCGTTCAAGCTCAATTTCTTTCCTTCACGCACCTCTCACTGCACATTGCAATGACTTCATTTCCCATATCACAGTATTCTTTTATCAAGAGATAACAAGCAGCATTTTGTGGTCCAAATCACATGTTTGCCACTGAACACCTTCTGGGCTGATTTATTCCATTGGCCAAATACAGAGTTTGAAACACAGGAAAATGCCTTTTTGTTTTCCTTTGGTGCCTACAACATAATTAGACATCTAAGCACATGTGTTTACCTAGTTTAATATTTTCAGTTGAAAACAGAGGTTAGTCAGATGGTCCACAATGGGTGTATAACCCAAACACAAGTAAAGTGCATTTCGAGTCCATATCAAAGTCTATTTCCCTTCTGGCAGGAATCTTTCATAAGGATCTCTGTTGTCCTGAGATGAAATGTTAGTAAAATAAAACATGAATAGCTCGAACTGCATAATGAGTTACTATCAGCATCAAAAAGAATGACTTACTGATTCATGTCAGATAGCCTGATACCTAGGCAGTTAGTCTCAAAGAGAAACAGACGGTAAGGTCCCAATGGCTCAAAAGATCATGAGTGGTAATCATGTTTAAAACAAAAACCCTAGAAGTCCCCAGGGTCAAGTGGGCCATATCTCGCTCATGGAGTGAATAGTGGGTGTGTGGTGTTAGGTGACTATCAGGATCTCTTTCCATTCTAATAGTTTCCCTCCAAGTCCCTTCTTGCTAAAGCAGGATTTTTCAAAAGGCATTTCACGGGATTTCAACTGGTGTTCTAAGAAAAACAAAAGTCAGGGGCGTGGTTGGGAAGGTGGGAAGTGGAGGGGGAAAGTGGGGAAGTTCTATATTTATTTCAGATATACTGAATTGAATTAAAATATGTTTAAAAGGAATGCTTCTCAGAGTCTAATATACCAATATGCAGTATGCTCTGTGAATTTGCATAAGGTGATAGTTACATTTGTTCTCCATGAGATTTGGTACCATCCATCAAGGGTCATTTAGAAAGGTATTAGGGCAATTTTGGTTATCATAATGGCTGAGGACCTCCACTTGATTTAAAGGCCAGATAGCATGAATGTTGAATGTCCTGCAACACTTGAGACAATCCCATACAACAAAGGAGTGTCTGGACCTAAATCTTAGTAGCCGCTCATTGGCACTGGCAGAGAATGCAACGTTCCCCAAAGGAACTTAACCACAGAGCCTTTAATTTAGAAGCTTGTGAGACTCGTATCCCCTGGGATCCATGTCGGAAAAGTTAACCTAAGGTTTATACTTAAAGGCTTAGATTGTAGCGCTAATCAGCACTCCCACCTTACACCCTGGCCCTGACCTATGAATTTCTCTCTCTTTTTTTAAATTGAGGTATAACTGACATTTAACATTATACTAGTTTCAGGTGTACAACATAATGATTTGATATTTATATATATTGCAAAATGATCACCACAATATCTAGTTAACATCCATCACCATATGTAATTACAATTTTTTATCTTGCAATGAGAGTTTTAAGATTTACTCTCTTACCAACTTTCAAATATGTAATACTGAATTTCTCTTTTTAACTAGGACTTGGTGAAGACAAACATTATTTCAATCCCTTTAGTCAAGGTGAAGTAGAGGCAGTGGAAGGGAGATGGGTATTTCTGAGTAAAAATTTCCCTTGAATCCAGACTCAGAAAGCCAACTTTGTCTCTTTAGAACATTTACAACTCACTCCTCTTTCCTCAAGCGTTAGGATGACTTTATAATCAAAGCCCTTCCACACTGTAGGACAAATTGCTGAAGTGGAAGAGAACCATTGTCTATTTACTGGGACTGGTATCAGGACATTGACCAAGGACGAGAAAATGCAGAATTAGAAATGTAATTAGAAATGTACCGGAAAAAAAAAATCTGAGTCTTTTATGTGCCTACACAGGCAGCCATGGCACTTCCCCACCCCTACATCAAGAAGTCTGTTCCTTTCTGCTTTCACAGAAACCTTCTCAAACCCTTACACTTTTTAGGCTTTTCCCACCTTAAGCTCTGCTTGCATACAGTTCATCTCGGATTTCATTTCCAAATGAAGTGAAAAAAGGAGACTGGGGATGGGGGAAAAACTAGGGATATGATGGTCATTTCCTTTACGCTTCCTCCCAAAGGGATAATCGTTAACATCTTTACCTATTATAAAAACACTTACCTGGATCATCTTGGGTAAATCATTAATGCTTTTGGAGTCTCAGCTTCCCTGTCTCTAAAATAGAGTGACTAAAAATACCTGCTTCACAGGGTTGCTGTACAAATGAAATGAGATCATGTTGGCCATGTCCTTGGCCCTGGTACATAGTTAAGTGCTGAATACATGGTAAAACTGTTATTTTTATTATTAATAACAGTGAAGCAAGTCTTCTGAATTTTAGTCCACAGGTATTTGGCTACCTGCCATGCTCAAAAGGACCACCCCACACCCCCCGCCCGCATGTAGCTAAGAAGGTAGCTCAGACAGTACTGGTGCCAGCAGACAGCAGCTGCAGCCCACCAGCCTGGCTCCTCCTCCACCTCCCCAGGCTTGCTTCTCCACCACTTAAAACCTCAGTCAAGAGGGTGCAGCAGCAGAGGCCACCAAATTAACAACTCCAACGTTCGGTTCTGTGGGATTAACTACTCCTTTTTCAATCTGAACTGATCCCCAGGGTAACTGCTAAACACCATTATATTTTTTTAGTCTTTATTAGTCAGCCCACAGCTTGTGGGTGATATATGCATAACCGACTCTGTATGGGAGAATAAAGGGATCCACAATCATCAGAGCTGACTGGAGCTGTATCCAGCAATCAGCCCACCCTCCACATTTTCACAAAGGGGAAATCTGAGGCCTCGAGGGGACAGTCACTTGTCTAAGCCTCACAGAACTGGAACTGGAATCAATTCTCTTGGTTCCTTCAGAACACAGAGAATACTATTTCAGTTCAGTGCTTCCTGCACAGAAACCAAAAAAAAAAAAAAAAAAAAAAAAAAGGCAGGAAAATGCAGCTTAAAAATGTTAACAAACTAGGAATGTATTTAGCTTAAATTCAGCATGTTGATATGTTATGTCAGGGATCCTTAAGAGTATTGGACTAAATAATACTACCTAAACAAAACAAAACATAACATGGACACACCAATATGGGTCATCAGAAGAAACATCCAGAAGGGGGTGTTGCCCAAGAGGTCCTGAGGCTGACCTTCCCCTTGGGGTGGGATGGAACAGCGAGCTCTCTCTCTCGCTCTCCTTTTTTCTTAATTGGAGTATAGTTGATTTACAACGTTGTGTTAGTTTCTGGCGCACATCATAGTGATTCATATACATACATGCATATTCTTTTTCACATAGGTTATTAGCAGATATCGAATGCAGTAGGCCCTTGAGATTGTCTCCTACTCTGATTCTCACAGGCATCCTGTATGACGCTCTGCCTCTTAACATCACCTCCTGTTGAACACTTTGGCCTAAAAATGGCAAAAGCTATCCATTGCTAGACTTGACACAATGGAGACACAGGGATAACTGTTTACAGTCTTTGCCTACTTAGTTAGGAGAAGCAAAAGAACAGTGAATCTCCCCTCCCTACGCCCACCACGCAGCCCTTCTCAGAGCCTTGCAGCCTCTCCAGGGTGCTGCTGGGAGTCAGGGAGTGGAAGCCGCCGCCCCAGGACCCACTCACCTCCCTCCCTCTCCCTGAGCCTTGAACCGAGGGAGGCCTCTCTCCACCTTCCGACACTCCCATCCTCTCAGCCTCCTGTCAAACCCTAGGCTTCCTTTTCATTTTTCTCAATTGACTTTAGCGGCTCATTAAACTCAGATCCTAAATTATTCCCCTTTCTTTGAGAGAAGAGAGGACGTCATCCGCAAATACCCACAGGGTGAGTAGAAACACATTCAGTCCTCGAAGGTTAGCAAAGAAAGGCCAGAAAAGCAAACCAATTCAGTTGCCATCTTAACATCATCTGAATAGTTATACTTTATCCCACTGGAAACGTGAGGAAGGTGGAGGGAGGCACAGAACTCTAATCCAAATTCCTCACTCTCCTTCCCTCAACTAACGAGCTCTCTGCTCTCAGCTTCTCGTCTCCTCAGGAGGGTTTCTGCCTGCTAGAACCTCTCACCTTGTTTAATCTTAGCCTCTTCCTTCTTAGACTCCTGCTTACAGTTATCAAGTCCAACTCTTGGGAGCTTACAGTAAAACGGTCTGTGAGCACAGCCTAGGACAAGACAATAACCAGAGCGACCGTCCCCGGCAAAGTTCATGAACAATTCCCAGGACATACAACTGGAATCTGAGTAATAAGGGTCTAACCTTATTTTTCCTTTGGGCTTCGACACTTGCTCACAAGGGTCTGCGTGCAGAGGCCTCATACATGCCCCTTCAGGGCGGAGTTTCTAGTGTGAAATGGCTGCGACACACTTCAGCTCGGAGACCGAGGCAGCAGCTCCAGGCACAGCACCGCAATCCAAGATGGCGGGGGCAGGCTGCGTGCGGAGACGCTGCGTCAGCCCAGTGCCACGCTGCGTGCGACAGGGCGGGAAAGCGTAGCGCCTGTCTCGCGAGAGCTCCGCCCCTCCCCTCCCCCACAGAACCCTATAAAACAGCCCTGCTGGCGGCCTTGAGAGAATGTGGACTCCAAGCATAAGCTTCTTCCTCTTTGTTCTTTGATCAAAAATAGAGCTTTCCTTTGCTTCTGAACCAAACTCAATTTCTTTCTATCGGCTCGAAGGACACCAAGCAGGAGGACACTTGTTGGGGCCCAATTCAAGAGTCAGTAACACAACCTTTTCTGTAAAATGATGATAATGACAGGGTCTAATGTTTATTGTCATTATTAAGATTAAAAGGTGACGCTTCATATGAAGTGTTTAGCCTGACCCTTGGCACGTAAATCTGTCCAAGAACTGTTTACTATTATATCTGTGTAAGTTTTCCTCGGAGGGTAGCCACGAGGCTTCCCCCTCCCAATGAAGACTCTAACCTCCCTGGTACACCCGTCTCCTGGTGACGCTGTGCACTCGGCATCCTTAGAAGGAAAACACAGCAGTTAATTCTTCCGCTTTGGTTCTATCAGCTGTGAATTTAAAACGCAATTTAAAGAGAGAATCTTTTGCATTCACTTAATAGGGGCCTGTTGTTAACCAAGCATTTTCTAGGCCCTGGGGCAGAAAAAAGGAAAAGCTAAGCAAAATTTTTGAGGTCAAAATTTCACAACGTCACTAGAACACTAATATTGCGTAAGTTCTCTTGGGGGTGAACTGAAGTCCACTTTTCCCTCTCCTTACAGGTCATACTTGTACTCAGCAAAACTCTTGCAAAAGTGTTCTTTATAAGACTTGCTTTCCTAGTGCCTCTTGCCAAGAATGTGTAACTTCCTGACCTGTGGCTGACTGACTAAATAATCACCAAGTACTGATTTATACGCTTCCTGTTTCTTAAGTGATCTGATCCGAATAGAATTACTTTGAACTATGAGGTTCCTGCCCCATCGGACATTTCCAAAAAACACATTTTTACTAAAAACTGGAATCAGACAACTGCCCCCAAAATATATTAGTATACAGAGAAGGCCATTCAAACAAAACTTCTTGAATTTCATAGAGCATAACCTTCAGGAAATTTATATGTGTAAGTAATATATGAAGTGCCATGCAAAACATGATGTAAAATTTATTTTATAAATGATCGTTGCTGATATAACTAAGAATAGTGATGAACTATATCTCCAAACACTCAGCTACAGTCACGGTGCCATAGCAGGAAGCTGCAAAAGAAGAAATAAACAAATTTCAAAGGGTCATTTCTAGAAATAAAATCCTTACCATATAATTAAATATGGTGAGGAAGAAACAAGGGAGGTGTCCAGAGAACCCAACTGGGGTCTTCACAGAGCATTCGGATGAGTTCTGATGTGGAAAACAAGTACAGGCGAGAGAGGTGTTCAAGGGAAATCACAAAGATGATTTTATTCCAGTACCACTACCAGCAATAAAACAGAAGGTGATTTACCAGGCCCTCATACTTACTTACAGGGATAGGCAGTACTTCATATTTCGAAACTACTTTCCTAACTATTCATTCATTTCCTCCTCACAAAAATCCTATAAAGAATCATTATCCCAATTTTATGAAGGAGATCAGTTTACGGTTTTGCTTTGGTGGTTTCTGTAATTACAACTTCAACTCCGTGTCTTTACGATACATAGTGTATATCTGCATTATTAAAAGGCCTTCTGAAGGCACAGCTGTCTGTCAAAGGGAAAATTCAATGCTCAAGTTCCCCTCGTGTGAAATTAAGAGGCTGTATGAGAATATAAGATATTTTCCAGTTCTATAATTCTACATAATGTTTTGCAGAACTACTTTTTGTTGAATTTCATAGTTTTTATTTTAGAAACTGGTCTTTTTTTGGGGGGGGTTGTTTTTCTCTTCTCTTCCTACTGTAAAAATGCTTACTAATATTTGTGTACACTTTCCCATACATTCACAAGAAAAATCTCTTTGCATCCCCTAAGCTTACACGCACAAATAACTTCAGGGGCTCAGAAGCAGCCAATCTAAGCTCACCAGTGAGCAGTGAATTGGAGAGCTGCCTTTATTGGACTGACTGATTTAAATGTGGCTGATTCAAGAATATTAAAGTGTTCCTTTCCCAACCTCAAGTGACATTTCATTCATCTCGCTGAAAATTTATTTTCTAACCAAGGACTCAAACAAAACCACATTTAAGTGGTTATGCTCTCTGAGCCCATACCTGTACCACATGTACTGTGAACAACTTGGCAACGTTTGCAGACCCTTCTGCACTGAGAAGGCGATTGATGGTGGTGGCATCATAAAACCAGTGTGATTGCTCAGAACCCACACCCTTCCCTTATTTAAATGATGTAGCTACCCACTTCCAAATATAAAAATAACACTTATACTACACAGCTAAAGGAGCGAGCCAAAAAAGGAGAGAAAAAACTATGACTCAGCTGAATTTGTATCCTCCTGATCAGGATCCTTGGGTGTGAGACCCCGGAACAGAGGAGAACGCCAAGTTTCACTCCCTCCTTCCATGACAAGGGGAGAATCACATCTGCTCTCTGGGCCCTCAGTTTTTCATCTGTAAAATGAGGAGGTTGGGTTAGCTCAGTTGTTCCAGAACCCAGTGGAACGCGGGAATGGGGAGGAGGGAGACTGAGACCTATACGCACGCCCGCGAGTTCCCATAACTTACCTTGGATCACTGGACACTGGGCCAGCTGCAGGCCAAGGGGTTAGGCAGAAAGCTTTATTTATAACCAGCTGTGGAAGAAGCACTGATGCTTTACAAAGGCCTCCTCCCTCCTATAGTCCTACCCCCAACCCCATGCTGTCCACTGCCCTCCAGCTTCTGCCCAGCTGTCAAGAAACAGCACTTCCTCAACTTACACTTTACTCACCCTTCTCCTTAAAATTTAGCAGATGGTGTCACCTTTAGGAAAAAGTACAAGAATTATGTATATGTACAGGCACGCGCGCACACACACACACACACACACACACACACACACACACACAATGCTTGCTTCACTTGCCACCAAACTTGCCATATATACCAAACTAAGCTAACAGTGCCTCTCCTTGAAGTAGACATGCGCCCCTTTGCCTATCTGAGGGCAGTGCCTCCCTCTATGCTTTGCATCTCATCATCTTCACCTTGTCTGGGAAATAGCATTATTATCCCCTGATTCCTTTTCTTTCTCATATACTGCAACATCTCTCTGGATTCTTGCACTGGTGTTTAAACATCCTCAAGTCTCTCCCATTTAAAAATAGAACTCTTTGCCTCAGTGCTACATCCTGCACCAGTTAGCAGCCTCTCTCTCTTCTCACCTTTAAGGCCAAACGTCTATAAAGAAATGTTTTAACTCACCTCCAACTCACTCCTCTAAGTAGTATGGAGTTTTTCCTCTATCATCCTGCTAAAACAGGTCTCATGATGCACATTCAAGACCTTCTGTTGCTAAATCCAGTGGGCATTTATGGGCCTTGTCTTACTTCTTAGCATTTTTGGATTCTGCTGTCTCCTTCTTTCCTCCTGAAATACTTTCTTCCCCAGCAACCCAGGACATAATATTTTCTTGATTTGGTCATAGCTGCTGCTGCTCACGTTAAACTCCTTTGCCTTCTTTACTTAGCCATATAATGTTGACACTCCTAGAAGCTCTATCAGAGGGCCTAGCAACCATCATTTGTGCTCATGTCTCCATTGCTCCCTAAACACAAATGACTCCCAAATCTTATCTCCAGCACAGATAGGTTCTTTGTATTTCAAGTATGAATTTCCAATACTCAACTTTAAGACTTGTCTCAAAAGCTCTTCAAACACAACATTCCAAACCATGGTCACAACTCCCCTTCCTCCACCAAAAGTTTTACCCTTGTGGTGGTCCATGTCTCATCCACTCAATTGAATAAGACAGAAATCTAGGGGTTATCCTTGATACCCTCCTCTCCCATACACTCTATACCCAATCTATCACCAAGCTGAGCCAATTTTTTGCCTTAAGAATTTATTAAATATATCGACTTCTTCTATCTCCACAGACACATTCCATCCAGGCCAAGGCACCATAACAACACATTCACCATGCTATAGCCAGAGTGATCTAACGATACTAACTCTGCTTAAAACACTATAGTAGCTTTCCATTTCTCTTAAGAGGTAGGTCAAAATCCTTGAAGAGTTTACGAGGCACTGTTTGTCTGATTCCTACTCATCTCATTCCTCTCCTGCCCCTCGCTTTCTTTGTTTTAGCCAGGTTGGCCATCTTCAGCTAACTGAAGTGCCACACTCCTTTCCCTGTGTTCTGCATGAAACACTCCTACTTCTTTGCTTTACCCAGATAACTCCTAACTTACCTTTAGATCCCACTTCACTCATCTCCCCTAGAAAGCCTTCCTGATACTCCTGTCTAGATCAAATCTCCCCTATCGTGTGTTCTCATGGTAACATTTACCTCTCCTTCATTAAATGTATCACCTTGATAATGTTGTTTATGTATGTTATCATTTCATTAATCTTTATCTCTCCTATAGGACTATATGCTTATGAGGAGAGGGAACATATCAATTTATTCTACCCCCAGAACCTACCATAATGTCTAGTTATCATTAAGTATTTGTTAAGTACATAGATAAATGAAAGAAATATGACTAGTTTCTGAAATACAAAATCAATTATGGAGAGCAGATTTTCTGTATCTGAGGGTAAGACTTAACCATGTATGGGGAGGAGGCAGTGTGTAAATTTCCCTTTTGTTGCCCTCCTTGGTCAAAATCTGTTCCTCAAGAACTCAGGAAGCCTCAGAGGTGACCCAGAGGTCAACTGAAGGGTAAAGGAGAGGGAAAGTTAAATAGCAGGAAACCAAACACTTCCCAAGCGCCCCGCTCCACTTGAGCCAGATGAGCTTTGCTTTGCCTCGTGTTTTACATTAGATTTCCATGGAATATTCTGTTTGAAAAAGTGCCTGCTCTTCCTCTTCCTCCTCAAAACGTTTTGAAAATTACTGAACTAGGTAAATTTTATGTACAGATAAGAAACCCAAAGCCCACATTAAACAAATAAAAATAACCCAGGGCTGCAGAGGTGGTGAGTGTAAAATCTTCATATTAAATGGAAAAATGAAGAATCCTCAAGAGGAGGAGAATTCCCTGAAAGAATATGGTAGTTCTCTAACATAGAAAGACGCATTGCTCTTTTCCCTCTCCTTCCTTCCCCTTGGCTGTACCGTTTCCCTCCTGCTGCTTTTATTCTCACAATATTTCCTGCATGATCAAGAAGTGGATTTCACAGGCTGAATGTGAGTATTTTGTTTTCTGATTTTCAACCACTCTGGTTAACTAAGTTTCCTAGGCAAAATCCCAGATTTTTTAAAATGCTAGACTCTCCCAAAAACTAATTGACTGCCGCTCATTTTTATTTCTGAAGTAAATTTGAAAATATTCAAGCATTAGCTCAATCTGTAGTGATACAATTTATTCATGCCAAGGAGTCCCAATAAGCAGAGAACAAATTGGAAGTAAGATATATTGCGGTCCCTTCTTTGCAAACACCAGAGGGCACTAAATACTGAAAAAGAAGTCAGAAATCTTACAAAGTGTACATGAACAGATTTTCTCACTAGAGGGAGCAAGAAAATGTTAAATTAAAACAATATACTATAAACACTCTTGAAAGAGTCTCTCTCTATAGAACACATATACTACTTAAAGATAAGGGGACAAATGTTTATCTTGATCTAGAGAAACGTATTACTATCAGAAGAATTGTAGTAAAAATCAACCAGGAAAGGTGATTGCTTCCTTAGGAATTTTGAAGTGATGGAAAATCTGTATCTATAGATCATGTATTTCATTGCTATCCTCTCTCTGTGTGTCTCTCTCCTTCCCTTCCTCCTTCCCTCCCTCTATACTTATGCCTCTATTTCTGTCTCCATCCCCAGCTATAGGTCTAGCTTTATACCTTCAGATACAGAATATCAATATCTCTCTATACATAGATAGACAGACAGACAGATATCGTGTAAAGCAAATAATGAAAAACTCTAACATATCAATAAAAAAGGGAGGAAAGCATAAAAACAGAATTCACAGAAGCAGCATGGCCAAAAATTATAAAGAAAAAGAGTTTATCTATAATAGTAAAAAAGCAATTTAATATAAAACAAAAACAAAATTAAAATGTTAAATGCTAGTAAGTGTATAGCAAAACAGACACCCTCATTCACCATTGGCAGAAGTATTAAATTGGTAAAACAAACAAACAGAAAACAAAAACAAACTCCAATGTGAAGATGCATGTGTTCAGATAGATAAATAGATTTTTTTTTTAACCTGAAAATTCACTTCTTTAAATCTACCTTAAGGAAATGAGATATAGGTAAAGCATGAATATACAGACATTTTCTAGAGCAATATAATAGTAACAAAGTAGAAATAAACTTGATACCCTACAGTAAAGAAAATGGTATAATAAATTGCTATTATAGCCATAGACAGAATATTATACTTCCTTTAAAATTTAGGTATTCAAAATTATTGAATATTTGATAACATTATGATATAATGTTAAATTTTAAAAAATGATAAATAAATTTATAAACACACTACATTCCCAATATATTTTTAAGTGTTCTTTTATTAATGGTGGTTAGATTTATGTAGTAGGGTTACAGATACCTTTTATTTTCTTTAAAAATTTTTCATACTTTCTAAATTTTCTGTAATGGGCCACATACCAATCTTACAATTGGAGAAAAGAAATATTTGTAAGTTGTATTTTGAAAAAAAAAGTCTCCCCCAAATTGCAAGAATAGTAAAAACAGCTCTTATTAGGATATGTTTAAAGAATTGAAAATAATTCAGGTTGAAAGATAAACTGCTATCTATTTACCTACCTATGTATCCATTCCTCCATCTATCCAACCATCCAGCAAGACACACACTTGTGAGTGATATATCAGAGTACCTGTTTTGCTATGTACTTACCAGCATTAAATAATATAATTTGTTTTCATTTTATAGGCATTGCTTAGTTACTATTGAAGCTGAATATATATCGTCTTATGATTTTTTTGGCCACTAGCAATTCTACTGCTGCATTGAATTTTCTGCTATTATATAATATACAGTTTATATTCCAACTTCACCTATACATCAGAAATTTCCATTTTAGAATTTTTTTCTTCAAACAAGAAACTAATCAGGGTTACATAGTACATTTAGTTGCAATATTTCCTTGGTCTCCTTCAATCTGGATCAGTTCTTTAGGATTTCTTTGTTTCTGGCAACACTGATCTTTTTGAAGACTACAAGCCAGTTATTAAATATAGTGGTTTGCAACAATTTGTGTTTTTTTCCCCTTTTAATTCAATTCAGGGATTTTTGTTTTTGTTTTTGTTTTTTTTTGGTCTGAGATGCTAGTGAAGTAAGTAAGCATTTTCTCCTCAGTGAATCACATCAGCTGTCCCATTTTTGGTGATTAATAAGTCATTTATGGGAAAGTACTTTGCAATAATGTACGTATCCTATTTCTCAAAATTTCCATTATACTTTTCTCATCCTTTGATGATTCATGACTGAATCAATTATTGCTATGATAATCACAAGACAGCCACTTTCCATCATTCCCTCTACTTTCAGTAGCTGGCATTCTTCTACCGTAAAAAGCTTTCCATTCTCCCCCATTTACTTACTAGCAGGATAGGCACATGGCTTCTTCTTTTAATCAATGGTTTATAATCCATTACTACAATTTTTTATTTTGATATACTAATTGTGCTGGATTTAGCTACTGGAAGCCTATTCAGGCTAGCACTTTGTCCTTCACATGCCCCCTCTTTTTTTTTTTTTTTTTTTTTTTGCCTTGAGTACTTCCTTACTTTCTGGCACCACAAAATGTTCCAAGTTCATGTAGTACTTTTCCTGTTTCAACCATGGAAAACTCTAATCTAACATTATGGAGTTCTTTCTAGCCTTTCTCTATTCCATATTTGTATCTCTCTTTTCTAAGAGTGACAGCCCTGGCTCTAAACATTATCAATGTCTTTACTCATTAGCTCAGTCCTGTAATACACAGAAAGTGGTTTCCAAATTGCTGAACTAATACTACTGTAAAATATAAACCTATCAAGTAGAGTTCAAGATTAGTTTATAGTTCTTTTTGTCTTCAGAATAATGGTGTAGCTCAAAAGTTATCTGGTTCATGCAAATCAAAACTACAATGAGATATCAACTTACACCAGCTGGAATGGCTATCATTCAATAGCCCTCAAATGATAAATGCTGGAAAGGATGTGGAGAAACGGGAACCCTCCTACACTGTTGATGGGAATGTCATTTGGTGCAGCCATTATGGAAAACAGTATGGAGATTCCTTAAAAAAATTGAAAATAGACTTACCCTATGATCCAGCAATCCCACTCCTGGGCATATAGCTGGAGGAAACTCTAATTCAAAAAGATACAAGTACCCCAATATTCATAGCAGCACTATAGATAATAGCCAAGACATGGAAGCAAACTAAATGTCCATTGACAGCCATAAAAAACAATAAAATAATTCCATTTGCAGTGACATGGATGGAACTGGAGATTGTCATACTAAGTGAAGTAAGCCAGAAAGAGAAAGAAAAATATCGTATATCACTTACATGTGGAATCTTAAAAAAAAAAAAAAGGACACAAGTTAATGTATATAAAACAGAGACAGACTTACACACATAGAAAACAAACTTATGGTTACCAGGGAGAAAAGAGGGTAGGGAGAGATAAATTGGGAATTGGGGATTTGTAGATATTAACTTCTATATATAAAATAGATAAACAACAAGGTCCTACTGTATAGCACAAAGAACTATATTCAATACCTTGTAATGACCTATAATAAAAAGAATATGAAAAGGAATATATATATACATATGTATAAATGAGTCACTATGCTGTACACCAGAAATTAATACTACATTGTAAATAGACTATACTTCAATTTAAAAAAAAAAAACCCTCAAAAGTTATTTGGTCTTAAAATATTTTTAAAAGCTATTTGGTTAATAATTTTATCTGCTTTAGTTATGTTATTTGAAAGAATTATTTTTTACAAAGCTAAGTATATTTGGTTAAGTTTAGTGTATGTAAAAAGTCAATATGAAGGTTCTTCTGGACTTATTAATACATTTAAATTTGATGTCAAGTTGGAAATACCTTTATTTACTTTGTTTTTTACAATATTATACAGTGTAAAATAATTATAAATGAGTTGATACTCATATAAGTAAATGACTAAGTAAATAAATGGGGGGCAGAGCCAAAGCTCCTATGCAGAAGAATTCCAAATAATTTATGCAATTATTTTGTCCTCAAGGAGGTAGAGCATAACTTATTACTCCTTAAGGGTGGGCTGTACATTGTGACTTCCTGCCAAAAAGGACAGTATGAAAATTAGGTAAAAAGTAACTTCAAAGTAAAGAAAGCTACCAAACACTATCTAATCCAGGTAATCAAGGTTAACATCAACAGTGATAAGTCACTTTGGTAGTACTTACCCTCGATATAATGGGATGAAAACGGCACTTTAACTCTGTGGTCTTCCTCCCATGCTGCTTGATCCGAATCGGGTCATGAGAAAAACATCAAACAAATCCCAACTGAGTGACAGTCTAGAATGCACTTTGATCAGTTCTCCTCAACACTGTCCAGGTCATCAGAAATAAGAAAGGAATGAAAAAATATCTCAGTTAAAAGGATCTTATGGAGACATGACCTACTAAATGTAATGCAGTATTCTGAGTGGGATCTGGGAACAGAAACAGGACATTAGGTTAAAAAGTAGGGAAATGTGAACAAATACAAAATTTACTTCATGATACTATGT
The DNA here is from genome assembly GCF_009834535.1 of Camelus ferus. Lineage (NCBI taxonomy): Eukaryota > Metazoa > Chordata > Mammalia > Artiodactyla > Camelidae > Camelus > Camelus ferus. The sequence goes on from NC_045705.1 coordinate 12,816,526, forward strand.
CAACTTTGGCTCATTAAAGTCACAAGTGTACTACACGAATGTGAGACATTGATAATAAGTGAACCTGGTTGTGGGGTATGTAGGAAATCTCCCTACTATCTTTGCAATCTTTCTACAAGTCTGAAGCTATTATAAAATCAAAAATTTATTTCAAAAATTAGTGTAAAATATTTGGAAACTACACAGTGTATGAAGAAGAAAAGTTAAGTCATCTTTCCCACCACTGCTACATAAATACCTTTAATATTTTTGGCATATTTCTCTCTCTGTCCCCTTTCCTCCTTCCCTTCTTTCCTCCCTCCCTATTTATCCTTCTCTCTCTATCTCCATCTCTTTCAATATTTTTCATATTTCATATTTCTCTTTTGCTCTCTCACATTCATTGACTCTCTTTGGGTAAGTATATATACATATGGCCTGACCAGGATCCCAAAATAAAATAAATGAAAAATTTTAACTGACTCTTGAACGCCACAACCAAATCATGAATGTAGAAGGATTGGAGAGTAGACAGAAGAATCAGTGAAAAGATTTCCTTGGAGAAAACTGTTTCTACACTGTGAGTAGAAACTCACAGTAGAGTACACTCCACCTCACCTGAGGCCTTGGACAGGCTTGAAGCTTATCAAGGCAGCAGAGTACTCATAGGACCACTCGTGAGACTTAAAATTTGTTTATGGAATTGAGAAGACTTGACAAACAGTGAGTGATTTGTGTCTGAGAATGCCAACACAGTCGATGGCAGCAGAGTAGAGAGAGTTACAGTGGGGATAGGCCTGAACTCTCAGACTTTACTGAAGTAAGGGAGATGAGACAGTTTTCCCGTTAACCATGCAAACCATGTGGGAGCAAGGGGCATACTGGGTTATCCTAGGTCCTGACCAACAAAGCTGTCTAGACGGGCAGAGGAGCCCTAGCTGCAAGAAGCTGGATATAGCCAATAGAATCTTGGGGGCTAAGGAAACATGCTACAAGCAAGCATTTGGAATAAGGGAGCCACCACCTAGGACAAGGGAACTGCTGGAGAGAGGTGCTCAGCAATGGTAGTCACTAAGGATCCAGGGACATTTGCCAGCAACCAAGATCATAAAGCCATCCAGCCTACTGAGGAAGGCTTTCTGCCCACTGTGGGCTGAGTGTGTCCCCACAGATTCATCTGTTGAAGCCCTAACTCCCAATGTGACTGTACTTTGAGGTAGGGCTTTGGCAAGGTACTTAGACTTAGATTTGGTCATGAGGGTGGAACCCTCACGGTGGGATTAGTGCCCTTATAAGAAGAGGAGGAGCGATCTCTCTTCCTCTCTCCACCCATATACATTGAGGAAAGGCCATGCTAGGACAGTGAGATGGTGGCTGCCTACAAGCCAGGAAGAAACCCCTCATGAGGAATTGAACTGGCCAGCAGCTTAATTCCGGACTCCCCAGTCTCCAGAACTATCAGAAATAGACGTCTGTGATTTAAAACACCCAGTCTGGTATTTGCCACAGCAGCCCAAGCTAACTAAGGCAGTGCCTTTCCTCATTCCTCCTTCCTTTCTACTCAGCTTTACCTCTAGAAACCAGAAACATCAGCTAACAGGTGGTTCAGGAGGAGGGCAGCGAGATGAAGGGGCCAACCACACAACCTCTTACCTGAGGCAGGCAGCTGGCATCGACAGACTTTAGCATAGAGGGAGGTATGAAGGCTTATCTCTCAATAAAGAGTCAATCTCTCAACTAATACCTGAAAATGCAGACATCCTAATTACTGAAGTGAAATAATATTTTGTAAATGTAAGTGATATTTTAACACTTTGAAAGCTGAAAAGTACAGATCTCTTTCCAAAAATTATCCAGAGTCAGGAAACATTTACCTCCATCAAACAAATATTTAAGGGACAGTAGAAGACTAACATGAATTAGTGTTTCAATCGTGGAAAAAATCATGTTTGTTCATTACCATGAATATATATTGTTACGGGCAACAATATATACTGTTCAGTTATGAACAGAAACTGCTAACACCTTGATCTTAGGTTTCTAGCCTCCAGAACTGTAAGAAAATAAGTTTCTGTTAAGCCACCCAGTCAGTGGCAGCCCTAGCAAACTAATACAACATCACTGTGCATATATGACGTATCACATTTATGTCCCTGACACTGCCAGTTCTCTGTTTCTAACCCTGAACTCATCCGTCAAACTAATTCACTCTCCCTTCCTTCTGTTATTGTCCTTGGCTTCCATCCTAAGCTGCAATTAGAATCCCTTCTCTTGCATTAGGTCTTCTTTTAGCCCCGCCGGGTACAAAACGAACAGATCTAAATGGATGCTGGCTCTCTTCCTGAGGCCTCTCTTACAGGGTTAATGCAACCGCCAGATGCTATTCTTTCCATTACCCATCCAAGTCCTGTGGCTAAATTGAGCCAAAGTCTGCCAACTATACCTTATAAACATCTCATCCACTAATATCCCACCAAGACTTGGAGAAGCGAACTTCCCCTAGGCATTGAAAATATGTAGCAAGTCACACAAAAGCTGATGAAATTACAAGTTCAGAACCTTTGATGATTCATCAGCACAAGAGGATCAGCCTCAGGAGAGGAGGTGTGATCTCTGACAGCCCCAGATTTGCTCTATATCAATACTGTTCTTCCTAGCCTTCTTTTCCTTTATGGGATGACCATGTTACCTGGAGCGGAGTTATGTATGGTTAGGTGATAATCCTCTCCCTTGCCAAAAGTTTCCTTTGGCTGGAAGAACAAAGATTTCGTTTTCTTTTCCTTTTTTTTTTTTTTCAAGAAGGAGATGTCACGGCAACAGAAGAGATGGAAAGAGTAGAGGCAATGGGATCATGTTTGCTGCCCATCACACCTTTTGGGTTGTATGAGAGCTCCTGGGCAAGAGAAGAGTTAGGACCAGAGTACAGTGGAGCCCCTGTCTTGGGAGACCTAGTGAGAGCCTAGGAACTGGCACTGCTGCTATGGCCCTCAGTTGCTAGAAGGTTGAGCAGAGGATCATTTCCCGCCCTTCCTTAAAATGCTCTGTTTTGACCTCCAGGGACGTCCTCAGCTTTAGCTTAACTACATGCATGTATTATCACAGGCACCCTGGGGATCCCTCAAGCAGCTCTGAAATGCTGGATTTCGACAATGGATTGCTGAGTGAGAAGTAGCAGGTGCTATACGTTGGTTGTGGCTGAACAGGGAGACTGGATTCTGAGACCGTTTGACAGGTGCTCTCTGAGGATCCCTGGCAATGGTAAAGGAAGACACTTTGCTGAGAGAGGAGGGATGGGGGTGTATTGGAAGTACTAACTGGGGATAGTATTAACGTGGGAATACTTTCTTTCTGCTTCATATTTCCATGTAGTGACCTCTAAATCCACGATGATCTCATCCCAAGATACTCAATTTTGTTACATCTACAAAGATCCTATTTCCAAATAAGGTCACATTCACAAGTACCAGGAGTTAGGACTTTCACTGGAGACACTATGCAACCCACTACACTGCCCTACAGAAGTGTTCCTTCAGTTGAGAATCACTATATTTTCTCTTCATCTCAACTAAGCAAGACAATTTCTGCAGCTTGTACTATCAAAATTTTAGTTTTTTTATTTTCCAGAAAAATTATATTTACCCTTATATTTTTCAATAAAGATTCTGTCTTTACCCACTTTCTATCCCTTTTGGGGTAGGAAACCTTCAATGCCTGCCAGTTACACTGATGCTCCACGGATCTCTACCAAGAAAGGCAGCCTCGGCAATTCACTACACAGACCATGATTGATTGAACTATTTCCCTTTATTCCTAGGCACCATGCAGACTGCATTCCCCATTCTCCTTTGCAGTTTGGTGTGGTCATATAGTAACAGAATTCTGCCCAAAGGGATGTGTGCTTTATGGACCCTTCCAGCTGGTCCATAAATCCTTGCCATAAGGGCACCCATTATTCACTTCTCTCCCCAATCTCCTTTACCCATCCACAGTCTGCATACCTACACTCAGGGCAAACTTGAAAAACATGGGTTGATGATGGTGAATCTTCCATCAGTCTGAGTCTCTGAAGGATTAAGTAAAATTGAGCTCCTCAACACTGATCAGAAACACTGTTTTTGAATTTCATGGAGTAAGAAACATTCTTCTCTTCCACTCAGTATGAAGTCACTGAGGTTTTGACGATTATCTGTCAAAGGAGTAAACATTCTCTTAATTAATACAAGCCACTAAGGTGATGAGTAACCTAGTGAATTAGATCCTTCCTAGTAGGAAGGTTGCAATACAAAGACACAGAGTGGAAGGGATACTCCATGAAAAATGAACACAAAATTCACATACTTTGAAGTGACCCATTTGAGCTTAATAAAATAACCCCTATTTTGGCCTCCTACTTCTTCTTCTATCGTTCACACTGGTCTCCTTCCTGGACCTGAACACACCACATGGCCTTTGCATATGCTACATTCTCTACCTGGTTTACTCTTCCTTCTATTCTATGCAATTAGTTTCTTCTCATCATTCAAGCCTCAGCTTAAACAGCATCTCTCCAAAGAAGCCTTCCTAGATGTCCCTATATAAACTATATGTAAAGTAACCTCTCTCATGCCTCCAGCACAATAGTTCTCATTACTCTGTTGTTCCTATAACCTTCTGCAAAATGATCATTTTAATTTTTTTACCTCTTTATGTCTCTCTCCCCAGACACAAGAAGTTTCACTGGAATGGGGACTTTATTTGTCTTGGCCACTGTTGTGTCCCAGAGCCTTAAACAGTACCAATCTACACCAGAGGTGCTCAGTGATATCTGTTGAATGAAAGAATGAGAGAAACGGGGAAAGGAAAGAAGGAGAGAAAGAGGGAAATGGTAGAACACTCGAGATCACCTACAATATACTTACAGTAAACTTTCGTTAGTTAAGTCCTGAGTATATCGCTTCCTTGTTCTATGAAAGGACCTAATATGCGCTACACTATACTGAACTACACTACACTATACTATACTTTATATACTCAGAGAATAATATTCTTCCAAATTACCTACATTTTTCAATGTACCTCTTATAGTAATTGGCACATCTCACAAAGAAGAGAATTTTTAATTCAGATCAAAGATACAAGAAAATGCTTGAGAAGAAATTTCGGACCCTGAGGATAGAGAAGGGACTATTAGCCCTTTTTACTTGCAGCAAAAGAAGGGGCCTTTAATGAAAGACTATCAGGGTTCAGAGATTCAACATTTCACAGGAGGGCCAGGCTTCGGAAAGAGGCAGGACACAAAGCAGTTTCAAAGGGCCCAGGAACAGGAAGGACAGTAACCATCTTACGGCGGGAACGGTCTAGCCAGGACACCTGCTGTCTTAGGTATCACGGTGGCCATCATGACATACCTGAGCATGGCCTCTCTGTTAGACAACATGTACCATCAGGGTGAAGGGATTCAGATCTTTTTGTGTGTGTGTGCCATCTGTTCAGATTTCAAAGAGCTAAATGGGAGTATCTCATCAGCAAAGTCTAGATCATGTGACTGGCCTTTAGCTGCTATTCCGTCAGCTTCTACATTAGGAATTAGGAGGGAGGCAAGTGCACTCACAGGAGGAACACATTCCAGAAAACTGTACTTACCAAGCCAGGAGCCTGCATGGTGAGTAGATGGATGTTCTCAAATGAGGCCACAGTGAGGAGAAGGCGAGAGCTTTGAGGACAGTAAGCAAGGCTGTGGTCCACTCTGGAAGAGCCTGAGTGCTAGGATCAGACATTTGGGTTTTATCCAAGACAATCTGTGCATATTACTTCTCCAACCAGATCAAAAGTTCCTTGATTTAGAGAAGAAAAAAAAAAATTATCTCTCCACCCACCCCTCACCCCCACTGTGAACTGCAGACATACATAGCAGCAAACATAGTACCTTGTACAACACAGCCAATCAATAAAGTCCTTTCGAGTAAAGCAGCATATAGGGGATGACAAGTGGATGTGAATTCGTAACAAAATAATAGAAAATAAAAAGTCAGAGAGCAAGCCAACCTTAGAAAATTAGAAAGAGGTTTATTTTTTCCAAACTCTTCTATTTTCCCTTTCACATCCCTCGATATACCTCTTCCCTTTTTTCTCCTCTTCCGTAGAAGGTAGCCAGGATAATGGAGGAAGCAGCACTTGAACAGAGGGTTAGTTAGACACAATTTCCAATCCATGCTGTGCTGCTTACCAGCTATGTGACCATGATCAAGTCCTTAACCTCTCTGATGTTCAGTCTCCTTGTTCACAAACAGGGACTCACGGTAATGAACTCACTGTGGTGACAACTTAACCCAATAGGGAAGTTCCTTTCTGTCCCCTCTGCCTTCCTCTTACTGAGGCCCCGAATCCAGCCCTGACCTCTCAGCAGTTCGCCAGTCCAGGATTCATTTCTTTCCTTCCTTCCCTGTGTCCATACTTTACACATCTTACAGGAGGTAACTTGTGATGCAAATAAATGAAACTTTAATGGTGCAATTGCAGTCAGTTAGAGAGTTACCTTTGTCAGGGCATCCCCACAGTCATCTACATAACATTAATTGGTGATCACGTGTGCTATAACACAAATGCTAGGCAGCAAGAGTTTTCAGTTGCAATGTATAAAATTAATAAACCATTAGAGGCAAAACAGGGCAGTGAGAAAGAGCATTGTCTCCCGAGTTTATCTACCTCTGTGGAAATCCTGGCTCCACCACTTACAGGTTGTGTGACCAGGAGCAAGTTACTGAACCCCTTTGCACCTCAGTTTCCTTGTCAGAAAAACAGGGAGGCTAGAACATACTATATGAGGTTGTTGGAAAGATGAAATGAGCTCACATATATACAGTCTTTAGAACAGTGCCAGAGTCGGAATTAAAATAAGTTGAATAAAATGACTGAGAGAAATATTCCTAAATATAAAGAAAATGATACATAATCATGTGTACTATTAACCCTCTTTTATTCAAAACAGCTAAACCTATAGTGTGAGCAGACTTCAAACTCTGACTCAGGAAAAAACACCTTACGCTCCTACCAAATGAAGGTTAGGCATGCAACAATTTATGAAGTGTGACACATGTTGGTCACTCATTCACGCACTGAGAAGAAAGATGACCTAAGCCAGACACATGCATCTTTAGTCTCTCTCTCTCTCTCACACACACACACACACACACACACAAACAGACACACAGATACACACACATCCTTTTTTCTATGTCCTACACTAGTTCCCTATATTGTTGTATGAAGGACTATTATTTTCACATAAGTTGAATTTAAAGCCATTATAAAAGCAAATTAAGAACTATTTTAAACTACAGTATAGTATAGTAGTTATGAGCATGAACTCTGAGTCATATTTAGCTTATGTTTTACAGACAAGCAGATTGAGAGGAGATGTTAAAATACTTGTACAAGATGATTACAGAACAGAGTCACTTCTATTGAGTGTCTGTAGTGAGTTAGAGGCTTAAATTCTCCACTCACCTAATCTCAACAACTCTCCAAAAAAAAAAAAAAAAAAACCCCAAAAAGACATATGCCCATTTCACAACTGAGGAAACTGAGATCCAACAAGAATTGGAAGCTTGTGCAAGATTATAGAACTAGTAAGTAGCAGAGCTGTAATTTAGATTTCAGTTTGCCCACCCAAATGCCATGGTTTTTTCCCTTGGTTTCTCAACCTTTATTACTTTCCAGTAGTTAGATGAAGCCATATGAAATTAATATGGAATTTACAGGTCAAAAATGATCAAACTTGGGACTTCCCTATAATTCAGTGTATACTTAGAGATGTGCTGTGCATAAATCATCACAACTCTTTACTACCATTTTTGCTTCCTTACCTATTCCTTCACTTTCTCATATCCACAGCTTAACATGCCATAGGTATTGACACTGATTTGAATGGAACATCTTTGGAAAGGATTTTGGAGGAATAATAGATATGGTCTCTGCTCTCAGATGCCTATAATCTAGTGGGGAAGATAAGACAATCACAAAAGGAACTATCAGAGAGCAAAACAGTGACCGAGATACTCAGTTAACTTCTGAAGCAGCCTGTTTTCTTTTTCAGACTCCCGTTTCTTTGCCTTTGAAGATGACTTTTCTGGAAATTCTGGGATAGAGCCAGCCCCTTAATGTAAAGCAAGTATGTGATTAAGCACTGTGGGCTCATTTTCTCTGTGAGTGGCTGCTTGCAGCTACAAATAAGTATCCAGCTTGGGGGAACTAAATAAAGAACGTGATCAAAAACTTTCTCCTTAAAACATGAAATTACAAAGCACAGCAGGCTCAGTGACAAGTATGCTCGTGACCTGGGGAGAGTTGAGTATATTCTTGAGGTTTCCTGTGCTACTAGTTAAAACCATGTAGCCAATGAGTGGAGCACTAGAAAGAAGATTTAATTAGGTAGATAAAGGGCCAGATGTAACCACTGAGGCAGTGAAACTCTTTAAGCGCATTTTCTTTGTACTTATGGTTGAAATTAAAAAGTAACCAAATTGGGCACTTTGAAAATAGACTGTTTTCATAAACATTATTTTATAAAAGACCTGACCCATTTTAGTGTACAAAAGTGGATGCTTTCACTCATTTGAAACTCCTATATTTCAGTCAAGCTTGGTTTTCTATTTAACCCAAGTTTTAAGGCCATCTTTAAAATTTCAGTAGTGGGTATAATATATTTTAAAGAACATGAATTGGATGACAGCATATTTAAATCCAAGCATTAAATCATCTTTTAATGGGAAACTACTGTTTCTCAGAAGCTTTTATTCCATTGCCGCAGCACTAAGGATCATCTGAATGCTACATAATGAGGTACTTGAATCAATATGCGAGTCCACTGGGCCTTAAGAGCTCTTTGCACTGCTTCAAACAATATTTGTATTGACATTTTTATGCATTATGTGCTTGATTTCAAAATCCAGAAATCTTTCGTTTGCTTCATAGGCTACAAAATGTATTACAGACCAATAAAAATAAATTCTTTCATAGAAATTAAAGGCATAAATACATATTTAACAATAAAGGCTCCAGCTTCTTAAAACCTTTATCACTTAAAATCAGCTCAACAGCAATAATAACAGATGCAATAAAGCGAAAATGGGAGCCCATGGTTTCATAGTTAAACAAGTGAAAACATATGACTTATTACATTTATTGCACCAAGCAACCCTGTGAGTTAGGAACTATTTTTCCGTATTACAAATAAGGTAACTGAGGCTGAGAGAGGTTCAGAGCTTCACCAAATATCACATGGTTAAGAACTGAGAGAGCTAAGGTTTGAGATCAGTTTCATTAAACCCCAAAGGCAACACACTTATCCATAAAGAATGTTGCCCAATGGGAAGGAAGAAAATCAACTCTTAGGCTGTCACAGGAATAAAAGAGGGAGGCTATAAAGTGGCAGCAGTAGGAAGTTACCCATCGTGGCTTCCAGCTGGATGAAATCATTTTCAATAACTGAAGAGTGAGACATTTCAAAAGAAGAAATGACAGAAAACTGGTAATTTAGATGTACATTGCAAAAATATTGCACAAAATCACAGCTGATTTTAGTTTCCATTTTGATAAGCTACATGGCGATTAAGAACACAAACTATGGAGTCAGGCTATCCTAGGTCCAAGGTCTTGCTCTTTTAATAGGGATGTGATTGTGGGCAGTTAACCTTTTTAAGCCTCAGTTTACTAAATAATTTTTAAAATAGGGATAAAAATAATAATTCTGTCTTAGCCTGGATTTCCCCTAATCGCAGAGCCAGAGGTAAACAACACCCCACAACTAGTATCCCTACCTACTGGTAAATCTATAACTTAACCTCTGCCAGCCAATAAAACTTTCTCATGTTTGTTACATTTTTATTGTTTCCAAAGTCCTTTCATGCATATAATTTGATTGACTTTCAGAACAACTTTGGGAGATGAGTGGAACAGGTTAAGAGCCTTAATATTCACAGAGGAGGGACCTGGGGCTCAAAGGAGCAAAGTCATCTTTGTTCAAGGTCATTGTGCTGTTCAGTATACTAAGGCACAAAGACAAGGATAGAATGCAAGTCTTTTCCCTCCATACTCTAGAACATTCTGTTTTATGCGGATTGTAATGATGTTGAAAATTAATGGAATAAATGAAATTTTTTAGGGGTTAAAAAATTAATGAACACCTAGTAGCCCCATAGGAGGAAACTTACTGTAGAAGTCAAGGCCTTGACATGTACAGAAATCGAGAAAGCAGACTGGTCCAGACCACAGACTGGAGGTGTCCTATCCTTGCTTTAACTACCAGCAAGGAGAAGGATTCATTGGATGACTTTTCAACACCTTTCCTGGCCTCCAGAGTATAGCTCTTGAACTTGTCCTCTTCAGAGTTAAATCCATCTATTCAATCAGGCTGCTGGAATAAAAAATATTCATATGCAGGTGTTGCTCAATTTTACAGATTTAACTTCCACACAGATCAGGCTTTCATATGTTATATACTGACACCATAAAAGCACCTTTCCCATAGAGAATTCATACTTCTACTTATCAGTTGGCAAACAAGTATTTCAAGCAATCAGTTGACAGTTTAGTTTCCAAAGTGTCACCATTTATAATAGTTACAGTTGTATCTCTATTGTCATTTAAACGCTTTTGCATATCACCCTTAGTATAGGACACAAAAGGCAAATTAAAAAAAAAAAAAGATACTACCAGATGATGCAGTAACACTGAAACAAAGGCTGAATAATCTGGAAACAAAAGCTGATATTACTTGGAGGGCTGAAAAAGACAACTTGGTCTCAATACAGTATTCAACTGAATGTTCTATTACACTAAAAGAACAGGGATTCATTATTTATAGCATAATTCTGGAAATGTATGGTTGAACACTATGTCCAAAGAAGGTGTAGCAATGGAGGAAATGGACAGATTCAAAAGTTATGAATGGATAAGCAAGATAAAATATTTCAGTGATAAGAATACACAGAAAATTTCTCAAGATCTAAAGATAAAATCTATGGATAAGATACATACCTTTATCAAAAGAACACAAGGAGCATCCAACCTTACGTTAACAAAACTTACAGAAGTTGATAAAATGTCAGCAGATTCAGCATCAAAATATCTCATTTAATTTTGCACAAAATCATCATTAAACGTCTTTTCATATATGTCACTTCAAATATGTGCAGAATAAAGTAATATAAAACAGATAATTATATGAAGTTACAGAAAAATACTTTTCTTGTGTTTATTTTTGTTTAATCTACATAAAGCAAAGGTTGTACTCATCAGTTAAATCACAACGTCCATAGCACCCAGAAGAGTACCTGGTATATATGAATAACATGAAACAAATCACATTATAAACACTTTTTTGGACTTAATGATTAATCAAGAGGTAAAAACCAACACTTGTAACATAACTGGCAATTTATTATAATTACATGTAAGTCTATTGCTGGACTTACATATACTCACATTTCAAACACAATTCCAAAATGCATCAGGTAAGGAATTGCCTATAGTCTCAAAGCCCTTGACCAGAACTGATGTATTCCTAGAGGTGTACATAGGAAACAGGTAGCAAGGTATGGGGGGGGGTGATTTCCAGTTCCACAGTTAACCATGACCTTCACCAAAACACTTCTCTCAAGGCCTGTTTTCTCATCTGCGAAAGGTAATCCCCGGTGCTAAAATGTCGTTAGAAAGAAAGAAAGAAAAAAAGAGTAACATGAAAATTAAGAAAGGTCAAGTGTTCTTGATCATCTCCGTATTCTTAAGTCATCCCATGCCTGCCCCAAAGTCAGTCACGACCTCCTCAGCACTCTCAAGGGCCTCAGCCCAGACCTCTATGTCACTCTTAGTTCATCACTCTATTACTTTCCCCTCTATTAGGCAGTAATTCTTATCTCCCACTTCCTGGGGAGCTGGTAGTTATGGTCTCAAAAACATACAACCAGTTCAGCCTGTGAAGAGTGGGGCCAATGGAAAATGGGCAAGTCTTGGGAGCAGTCCAATTTTTAACACATAATGCCCGCATTCTACGATGTGCTCCTTATAAGACCCCTAGGTGGGTACTACTAAAGGTTCTCATTTTAAAGAAGAGGAAATTGAAGTTTACAGAATCTCTTCCAATGGCATCCAACATTTAAGGGGCAGAGGCTGAGTTTGAATTCAGACCAAACCTGTTTGACTTTCCATCAACTCTGGTAGACAGGGTTCTGGTTGGCTTCCAGGAAGCAGGCCCCCTCAGCTGCGAAGTGAACACCCAAGCGCAGGGTCCGGAGGGCGGGGGGCTGCTGGAACCTTGGACACCTAGCCACGCGCCGGCCTTAAGGTGGGGGTCCCCTTAAGGAAGGGGGCAGATTTTTCTCACCCGACAAAAAATAACTCCTCAACTGGGAAGGGGTTTTCTCTGAGGGTCGCCCGTTCTAGGCGGAAGGCTGGGCAGATGCACAAGGACCAGGCCAGCTGGCGGAGGGAGAAGCTGGCCCGTCGGCGGGCTTCCGAGGGGGGCTCAGAGGGGAGGCGGCAGTCCGGGGGAGCCAGGAGCCCTGGACACGGGCCAGCCAGGTGGGCTGCGAGCAGCACGGCCTGGTGAGAAGGGAGCTGACCGGCCCCGCGGGGCGCCGGCAGGGGGCGGGGCCGGGGCGGAGCGAGCCAGACCACCGGAGCGGAGAGGAGCGGGGTGGCCCGGGGGGCGGGGAGATGGCGGCCCATGAGGAGGAGCTCGCGGGGAGGAGAGAGAGGCGGAGAGAGGGCGACGAGCCGGACGCGATAGCAGAACTGCCGGACAGCCAGAGTGGACGGGACGCCGGGAAGCCCGGCACGTTCCGGGAAAGGTACTGGGAGAGGTCCCAGGAGCGCTACCGGGAGAGGTCCGTGAAGCCGAGGGCCGAGGACCAGGTCGGGTGGAAGTACCGGCTGGAGAAGAAGCCCAGCTGGGCCAAGTCCTCGAAGCTGCCGGAACCTGAGCAGAGCGAGGTTTACCAAGAGGATAGCTTGATCCCCGCGCAAGTGCGGCGGCCCACGATCAGGTTCAGTTACCAGCCCAGACATCCCCGCCGCCAGTCGCAAAGGTCCGCCAGCAGCCACGCCTCGAGCAGTGTCGTTAACGAGCTGGCGAAGATGGGCGACCCGAACGTCCTGGAGATGGTGCAGGAAGAAGGTAGGGGGCGGCGGAGGGGCGCGGGGAGGAGGGCCGGGCTGCCCGCGTAGACCGCGCCACCCCAGGCCCAGGGACCCCGGGGGACGTTGGCGGCCTTGCGGCCCGGCTCCCGGGAACGTTCGCGGAATAGTGTGTGCCCCGCGCGAGGCTGGGACTGCCAGGCGAACAGTCCCCTGCCCGGGTGGGTGCGTGGGTGTCGGCGCCGGGGCATTTCCTCGGCTTCTGCCGCCAGGCCAGCACCTGTGTGGTGCAACCCTCCCTGCTGCCCTGCACGCCGCCGCGGAGCGGTCTAATAACGCAGGGAGGCGAGGCGAGCACGCTGGGCTAGCGAACTGAGGTGCCCCGGCCCCAGAACCCAGGCAGAGGGAAGCCTCCCACGAGAGAGCCTTAGCTCAGGGCGCACGACAGCAGTCCCCTGTGTAGGGAGCTGGCCCTAGAGTCCCGTTGCCTCCTTCTATTTGCCAATTACTGCTCAAGCTTTGAGATCCTTGTTAATTGAGGGAGGAGCAGACCAGACCCTAAGGTCCGTCAGCTTGAGATTCTTAAGCACTTGGGAAGGCTGCTGTTTTACAAGCTTTCCTTGAATCTTTAGTTCCGTTGAGAAATGTTTGCTCATTGTTTGCTAAGGCCTTTGCATAGACGTATATTCCCTGGACCTATTTTAGTACACATGTTTTCCTAAAAATGCATATATTTTTCTGGGTCTATCTCCAGGGCTCTCAATGACACTCTATTTTCATATCTTGTTTAGTGTTAGTTGTAAACGTGGAAACTGTTTTTTAAAATGATAAATGATCTAAGAAGTCATACCTTTTTAGTCTTCAAAGGCACCAAGAATTACAATGAATTATTGCACCTCCTCCTCCTCTTTCTTAACAGCTTTATTGAGATATAATTTACCATAACAGTCACCCATTTAAAATATACAGTTCATGTTTTGGTATATTTACAGAGTTTTGCAATTATCACCATAATCTAATTTTAGAACATTTTCATCCCCCCATTCCTTAGCCCAGCTCTAGGCAGCCACTAATCTATTTATTGTCTCTGTAGCTTTACCTATTCTGGGCACTTCATGGAAGCAGACTCATACAGTATTCAGTCTTTTGTAACTGGCTTTTCCTCTTAGCATAATGTTTTTGAAGTTCATCCATGTTGTATGAGTGCATTATTCATTTTTATTGCCAAATATTTTATTGTACAGATATACCACACTTTATTCATCAACTAGTGGATATTTGGGTTGTTTCCACTTTCTTGGCTACTATCAATAATGCTGCTGTGAACATTTATCGCAAGATTTTGTATGAACATGTTTTTATTTTTCTTGGGTATACACCTAGGAGTGGGATTGCTGGTCATACGGTAACTCTATATTGAGTATTTTGAGAAACTGCCAAATTGTTTTCCAGATGTCTGTACCATTTTTTATATTTTCACCAGTAACATAAGGATTCCAGTTTCTCCACATCATCACTGACATTTGTTGTCGTCTTTTTTTTTTTTTAATTTATAGCCATCCTAGTTGTTGTGAAGTGGTAACTCAGTGTGATTTTTATTTGCATTTTCCCAGTGACTAACGTGTTAAATATATTTTTTTAATGCTTTTCAACCATTAATATATTTTCATTGGAGAAATGTCTATTCAAATCCTTTGCCCATTTAAAAAATTAAGTTATTTGCCTTTTAATTATTGCATTGTAAGAGTCCTTTATATATTTAACGTATACGATTTGCAAATATTTTCTCCTATTCAGTGAGTTGTCTTTCCATGTTTTTGATGATGTCACTTATGTTACTTAAAGCAACTCCCTCTTTTTTATAAACAAAAAATAATTTAAAGATAGAAGGAAATACAACTATTGAAAACTTTAAACTTTGACTAATGGCTCTGCTGAATGATGCAATAAATTTGTTAGGGAAAATGATCGATAGTAATACAAAAGTCAAATATCTTTTAAATGTATAAATTTAGAAGTCCCTTTCTGTACTCAGTGGTTTCCTCCTTTACTGAGAATTACTTTCTATTGTAATTTTACTAATCTGAAGCTTTTAATAGGTTTTTTTTGGTCATTTCCTCTTGTTGTGATAAAAGATTTGCCTCTTATTTGGGTGGAGATAGGAGAAAAGGATATTGATGTGGACTCCCATGTATTTGATGGTTGGGTCTGATGAATGACATTGCAAGGAAGTTCTGATTTGAAATATTCATTCTTGGGCTGATTTATGATACATTCAGCATTGGAAAAGACAGTTTAAAGGTTTAACATTGGAAAAGGCGGTTTTAAAAATTGAATGTGAAGTTGCTTGCATCTTTACAACTACATCAAGCATTGTATTTAACCAAACCACTTATCCTTTAGTAATATTTATATTTGATTGCATGCATATTATTTTATGCTGCTGGAAGGAGTGTAAACTGAGAAGATCGTTTGGTAAATGCAAAGGCTATTTTTGGGTTCTGAGTTTGGTAGAGTGTGTATTCTTAGTAATGTGCTTTCAGTGAAAACTCAAAGCTGTCTTTGGGCTGGCTTAAATTTTAGTACATATTTTGTGATTCTCCATCATGATTGGTATTAAACCATTCATAATTTTGGTTTCTAGCCTACTGGAAGAGTACAGTCATTTCCACTGATTTTAGAGGAAGTTGCAGGAATAACAAGAAGCTGATCTAAAGTTGTTGGTTTCAGATCCTGCCTCTTCAGATAGGCCTCTGTTTTGACAGGGGTTTGGAGATTATGCATCATTATACAACTTTATACTCTAAAGAAGTGTGAAAGTGTTTCTGGGTCTATGGCATGTAAACATCCAATTGTGTGTGTATGAGAGAGAGAGAGAGAGAGCACCGATGTGTGCGAGGGAGCGTGGTGTCTGAGGAAATATATCTATCCTCTTTCATCTTTCAGCTTTTCAGAAAGTGATAGAGTTTACTAAGTATGCTCAATGTGGCTCTCAGGGAGCTTGCAGTCTTGTGGAGGGAGGTATAATTGGACCATGTACCCAGAAAGGGCTAGTAAATTCAGTGTGGTGTGGGAGCAGGTAGGAGGCTAATCCAGGGGGCAGATGGGGAGGTTTCAGGCAAGGCCTGAAAGGAGGACATCAAAACTGATAGCGAAAAAAGGAACAGTTGTTAGTTCCAGGGCAAGGAAGCAGCAAGTTCAAAGATGGAAGCCTAAGAGAGAATTAGTTTGGAGGAAGATAATCTGGAGGAACTGTTGTCCCCTTTCCACATTCTCAAATAAATGCACTGCATCAAGTTCCGATAGCAGTTTGAAAGTATTTTTTAACTAGTTGCTTTATGTTAAATGCAGCAAAAATATCAGAAGATGAAAGGGTTGATACTTCCAGTTTTTCAGCTTTCTTTTCTAAACAGAATTATAAAATACCCTCTAACCCTAGCTTAAGGTGTGCATTTGTTTGCTCTGTGCTTGGAACTATATTTAGTTCTTATACATAATAGTGACCATTTATGTCCTCAAGAAAATAAAAGCCTCCCTATATCAGTGCTCAAGTACCATACATTGAGAGACAAAGCATGCATTTCTTAGAATCTTATTCTTTATTTATTTTAAGAGTTTCCTAGATTGGTTTACTTTTCATTGAAAAATCAATGAGCAATGGTCAAGTCATTGGGGAATTTTTCATATACAGTATTCATGGGTAAAATCCTTTAATGATAGTACTGTATGACATTTTATATTTTTCCAATAATTTTTACTTACTTTTTTTAAAAGGCAGAATGTTATTATTCAGAGCCCATTCTGAGATTTTTGATTTGGGGTGGGGGGATTAGGTTTATTTATTTTTAGATGAGGTACTGGGGATTGAACCCAGGACTTCGTGCATGTTAAGCATGCGCTCTACCACTTGAAATTCTTTTACCTTTAATCTGACATTCTAAAACTTATCCAAAAGAACTTAAAACAGCTTTGGAAGTTAATAAAATAGAATATACCCTAATAATAATACCAATAAGAATAACTAATATTCATTGACCTTCTCTGTGTCAGTGAGTGCTTGAAGCAATTTACATGCATTATTTCACTTGAAGCTTGCCTATATCTTAGGAGGTAGACATTAATGTCCTTTATATGTTATTTGATAGCTTTGAATTTATGTCATATTCTTAAATTGCAAGGAAGGCTAGGAAATGTGTTTTTTCATTTTTTATTTTTTGTTCTTGTTTTCTAGAGGTCATTGCTGCACCACATGTTCAGGGTTTTATTAATAAAGTACAAGGAGGAGAAAGGATATTTGTGGGGATACAGCATCTGCTGTATTAATTGCCCACCATTAATAATCTTCCCCATTTCATTAAATGAAGTCTCGAATTGCTCAAGCCTAGGAGTCTTCACTCCTCATTGTCACTCAACTCATTGTCACTCAAATCTGAAATTTATTTATTTTATGTTTTATTTTAATTAATTAATAGGGTAAACAAAGTTTATTCTAGGAAGAGCAACTCATTGCAAGATAAAACCATATTAAAATTTATATACACATACTGTTCGTTTCTTCTAAGAACAGTTTAAAGCTTCAAATTTTTAAACTTACATAGTTATTAAAGGAATAAAGCCAACCACAAAATAAAAATCAACAGAATGGAGAAATCCAATCATAAAGGACAGTCATATGTGCTTATGCATAGTCAAGAAATCATCTAAGTTATAAATAATAAGTAGTTCATTTGGGTCCTTTTTTTTAGATTCCACATGTAACTGAAACCATATGACATTTTTCTTTCTCTTTCTGGCTTACTTCACTTTGAATAATGATCTCCAGGTCCATCCATGTTGCTGCAAATGGCACTCTTTTATTCTTTTTTATAGCTGAGTAGTATTTCATTGTCTATATACACCACATCTTCTTTATCCAGTCATCTGTTGATGGATATTTGGGTTATTTCCATGTCTTGGCTATTATAAATAGTGCCACTATGAACATTGGGGTGCATGTGTCTTTTTGAATTATATTTTTTTCTGGGTATGTGCCCAGGAGTGGGATTGCTGGATCATATGATAAGTCTATTTTTAGTTTTTTAAGGAACCTCCATACTATCCTTCATAGTGGCTGCACCAATTTACATTTCCACCAACAGTGTAGGAAGGTTCCCTTTTCTCCACACCCTCTCCAGCATTTATCATTGGTAGAATTTTAATGATGGCCATCTGTCTGTCTTCTTTGGAGAGGAACACTCTTGGACATAAATCATAGCAATGTATTTTTTGAACCACCTCCTGGAGTAATGGAAATAAAAGCAAAAATAAACAAATAGGATCTAATTAAACTTAAAAGCTTTTGCACAGCTAAGGATACCATCAACAAAGTGAAAAGATAAACTACAGAATGGGAGAAAATATTTGTAAATGATGCGATCAACAATGGGCTAATTTCCAAAATATACAATCAGCTCATAGACCTTAATAAGAACAAAAGAAAAAGAAAAATACAGATGATATCACTTATATGTGGAATCTTAAAAAAAAAAAAGACAATCTTATTTACAAAATAGAAACAGACTCACAGACATAGAAAACAAACTTATGGTTACCGGTGGGGGAGAAGGGGTGGGAAGGGATAAATTGGGAATTTGAGATTTGCAGATACGAACTAATATATATAAAATAGATAAACAACAAGTTTATACTGTATAGCACGGGGAGCCATATTCAATATCTTGTAGTAACTTATGATGAAAAAGAATATGAAAATGAATATATGTTTGTTCCTATATGGCTGAAGTATTGTGCTATACACCAGAAATTGACTTAACATTGTAAACTGATTATACTTTGATAAAAAATACATAAAAATGGATAAAGGACTCGAATAGGCATTTCTGTAAAGAGGATATAAAAATGGCAAGAAGAATATGAAAAGATACTCAGCATCATAATCATTAGGGGGATGCAAAACTACAAGAGGTACCACCCCAAACCCATTAGGATGGCTACTATCAAAAAACAAAATAAAATAACAAGAGTTGGCAAGGTTGTGGAGTAATTGGAACCCTTGTGCACCATTGGTGGAAATGTAAAATGGTTCAGCTACTATGGAAAACAGTTTGGTGGTTTGTCAAAAAATTAAAGAATTACCATATGATCCAGTAATTCCACTTCTGGGTATATACCCGAAAGAACTGAAAGCAGGATCTTGGAGATTTTTATACACCCATGTTGATAGCAGCATTATTCAAAGCTAAAATGTGGGGGCAACACAAGTGTCCATCTGTGGTTGAATGGATAAGCAAAAGTGGTATACACATACAGGGGAATATTATTCAGCCTTTAAAATTCTCACATATGCTTCAACATTGATGAAACTTGAGGACATTATGCTATGTCAAATCAACCACTCACACAGTGATGATTACTATATGTTTTCATTTATTGAAGGCACTTAGAGAAGTCAAAATTATAGAAACAAAGTAGAAAGGTGGTTGCCTGGGGCTGGGAAAGGGGAAGAGTTATTAGTGGATATAGTGTTCCAGTTTTACAAGATGAAAAGAGTTCTGGAGATGGATGATGGTAATGATTGCTCAATATTATGAATGAATTTAATACCATTGAACTGTACACTTGATAATGGTTAATATGATAAATTTTATGTTACATGTATTTTACCACGATAAGCGAAATTGGGAAAGAAAAAAAAGCTATACTAATGGTAGGTTTCTATTTTTTGTATTTTCAGAATATATATTAACACTTCCTAAAATTACAGTTGCTGTGGATGGCTCTTAAATGGTAGCAATATTCTATTTCATTCCCATTGTGATTTTCTCCCCCATTTTTTTCTATTTGGAAAGTTTTTAACTTACGAAATATTTCTGTGTTTTTGCAAATTGGAGTCCCTAGAGAATGAGAATCAGAACTCTATATTTAACATTTTTTAGTGTCAGAAACTTATTTGAACATATATTTCAGTCCAAATGACTCATGAAGTAACTATCATGAAGATTATCTGTGAGTTAAGAAGCAGTTTGGCCTATTTGAACTGGTAGTGCTCTGACAGAACTTTACTTGCAACCAGTGCAGTTCATTTCCAGGAAAACATACTGACAGAATAATAAATCTCACACGGTAAGAACTAAGAGATAGTGATGGACATTCCTATTGGATGTTTTCCTCTAAGCAGCTTTGTGGCTGTGGATTGATAACTGCATTCCTCTAAGCAGCTTTGTGGCTGTGGATTGATAACTGCATTTATCAAAGTTAAGTTTATTTCTTAATGGATGAGATTATGTCCCACACATCAGTATTTGATGCTTTTCCTCTAGATTATAGACAATTTTGGTGCTCAATTCTTTTGAGTTTGTTTTGAACAGTTTAGCTTCAGGAAGATCTTGGGTGTTTTCTTTTAGTATTATTTTCTTTGAACTTTTTTTGTTTGAATTTTGAATTCCTATTTCCTCCTAATGCAGACTTTTAACATATTGTGATTAGTTGGCCATTTTTACATGATTGTTTTTTCTTTTTTGTTTAATTTAGAGAGAAGAGTCAGCGGAGAAGTAGACTGTATTTATGAAACAAATGAGGTAAGTTATATATGTATTAGCTTCCTATAAGTCAAACAAAAAAATTGAGACGGGGTTAAAAATGTACTTCATATGAATACTTAGGTCTTTGTGCTTCAGTTATTCACTCATACTACTTTCTTTTTATTTTGTCCTCCAAACTATTCATTTTTTAGTAAGTAAAGCAAACTTCATGTTTCATGCAGATTTAATATTGAATCTTTCTGAATGTTATATAAGGGAGCAAACATAAGTTTGGGTTTGTTTTGAGGTTCTCTGTGAAATACACTCAGATATGCTTAGACTTGATATGCAAGATAATAGTATTTGGCTTAACCCTTGGCTTGAGTATAATGCAGGTGTAATACTTGACAGCTTTTTGGTTACACATGTTAGTAGATTAGTGCTTTTTTATTGCAGTTTAATTGACATGATATTATTATTAATTTCAGATGTATGATTCAATATTTCTATACACTGCAAAATGTCACCATAATGTCTAGTTACCATGTATTACCATACAAAATCACATTTTTTTCCTCTTATGATGAAAGCTTTTAAGGTTTATTCTCTTGGTGACTTTAAAACATGCAATCCAATATTATTGATTGTAGTCACGATGCTGTACATACATCCCCATGACTCACTTGTAAGTGAAAGTTTGTACCTCTTAACGCCCTTCACCCATTTTGCCTACCTCCCAACTACCTCTCCTCTGGCAACCATCAGTCTGTTCTCTGTATCTATGAGCTTTATTTTGTTTTGTTTGTTCATTTGTTTTGTTTTATAGACTCCACATATAAGTGAAATCATGTAGTATTTGTCTTTCTGTGATTTTTTTCACTTAGCATAATATCCTCAAGTTCCATTGATGTTGCAATTAGCAAGATTTTATTCTTTTTTATGGCCAAGAAGTATTCCATTGTGTATATGTACACACACATTTATTCATCCATCCATGGATACTTTGGTCATTTCCATATTTTGGCTATTGTAAACGATGCTGCAGTGAACATAGGAGTGCATGTATCTTTTCAAATTAGTGTTTTTGTATCTTTTGTATAAATAATCAGAAGTAGAATTACTGGATCCTATGGTACTTCTATTTTCGATTTTTTGAAGAATCTCCATACTGTTTCCCATGGTAACTGGCAAGTAAGTCTTTTTCACATATAGTTTAGGTGCTTTTCAAACTGCTACTTTTGTGCTGGGTCCCAGGGTGACCGAGTCCGCATATGAGCCCTGTTAGGAGTAGACTCTTCATTCCCTATAACCTTTGGGTCTCCTGGAATAAGCCCTGTTGGTTTTCAAACCATTCGTTTTGGCGGCATGTCTTTCCAGGGCAGATCCCAGGGCATGGGGTGCTTGATGTGGGGCACAAACCCCTCACTTGTCAGGGAGAAGCCCCGTACTGGTGAGATGTGGGGAAAAGGGAACCCTGTGCACTGCTGCGGGGAATGTCGATGGGTATAGTTACCACACCCAAGGGTAGCTTTTGGTGGGACTGTATCTCTACTTCTCCTACCCACATCAGTGTGGCCCTTTTATCCTTTGTTATGGAGGTGCTAGTCAGCTGGTTTTCAGCCTTGTCACAGGGAATTGTTCCATTTGTAGCTATAGATGTGGTGTGTCTGTAGGCGCAGGCGAGTTCAGGGTCTCCCTTCACTGCCATCTTGAACCTGACAAGTACTTATTGATGACTGTGCCAGAGTTTAAGTGACTCAATCTGAATTAAGGGAATGTATTAAGTAAAATAATAAGTAATAAAATTAAAATACAGTTTGTAAAAATACAGGGTTCTCTTAAGCAAAGGCCTTAAATTATGTTTTACATAAACTTGCAAATGGATACCAACAACTTAGATTTTTTTTGTATACAAAGTGGAAGCATTCTGAAGATATTTCAGATAAAATAATCATTCTGGTAGATCCTAGTTGACCCAGAGCAGTACTCATGGAGGTGGATGTCCTTGAATTGGTTTAGGGATGTCAGCCAAATAGAAAAACTCTCTCTAAAAACAGCTTCTTAGGAGCGATTGAAATTCCCACCTTGGGAAACACAATCTATCAGAATAGGTTGACTCTATGCTAATTAGCTGGATAAACTGGCTGAATGAGCTCCTTGACTTAAGATTTCTAGAAGTTCTGGAATTCTTTAGAAGCTCAGTGACCAAACTGCTAAGTGAAATAGAATATGAGAACTGAATAAACTATGAACATTATTTGGTCCAGTAATTTTTACAGTGTAATTTGTACACCACCTGAATAAGGATTATATAAAGAATTTCTTAAAAATGCAGACTCCTGGGACCTACCTCAGACTACTAATCAGTGTCATTGGGGATGAGGTTAGGTAGTCATGATTTAAAAAGACGCATCACAGGTTACTCATATTGCCGTTAAAGTTTGAAAACCACTGTCCTGAAGCAGAGGCCCCACAACTAAAGTGATGTGCCGTGGCACAGAGAATGTATTTACTGAGTGAGTGAGTGAACCAAGACAATTATCTAGAAAATAAAGAACATCAAAAATTAAAGGTTTCATGTCTTTGGAGCAGACTGAGAAAAGATTTATCTTATGAGATTGACTAATGCAATTCAAATGATAAGTATACTGTCATTTTTATTCTGTTCATATTGACATAACAATAATATATTCCTCACAGATCTTTATATGTGTTGCTCAAGTTAACTTCAATTACGGTTCATATTCTTTGCTTCTTTGTGTATCTTTCATATTTACTTATATATTCCAGACTTAAACTTCTTTAGAATAAAATAATTTCGTCAAGTCATATTTATGCTGTTCCTTATCTCTTTGCACATTCAACAGCAATAGATGTTGCATATTTGACTCATCTGAAACAGTTTTGCTCAGATTTTTAAGACTTTATATTTGCCTTGCAAACTGAGAAATTTATTTTCTTAAATTTAAACCATAGTATTTTGGAAATATCATACATCATGATATTTAGTAATTTTCTAGTAAGTTGGAAACAAAAGTATTAGGGAAAAACATTGAAACAAAAAGCCAGCTCTTTGAAAAGGTAATAAAATTGATAAGCCTCTAGCTAGACTGATAAAAAGAAGAGAGGGAGAAACGGAGGAAAGGAGGGAGGGAGGGAGAGAGAAGAGATGCATATGACCAATATAGGAGTAAAAAAGGTATATCACTTACAGGCTCTGTGGATAGCAACATGATAATAAAGGAATATTAAAAATAATTCTACACTTATAAATGTGACAACTTAGGTAGAATGAATAAATTTCTCAAAAAGCACAAACTACCTCAACCCACTCCGTGTGAAATTAATAATTTGACTAGTCCTATGATTATTAAGGAAATCAAATGGGTAATTAAAACACTTCCCCCAAAGAAATCTCTAGGCCCAAATGGTTTCATTGGAAAATTCTACCAAATATTTGAAGAATAATTAAGACCAATCTTATACAGTATCTTCCTGAAAATAGAAGGGGAATGAGCACTTCCCAGTTCATTTGAGAGGCTCACATTACCCTGATATTAAACCAAACAAAGACAGAACGAAAAAAAAAAAACCTACAGACTAATATCGCTCATGATCATAGACACAAAAATCCTTAGTAAAATATAGCAAATAGAATATGAGAAGTATTTAATACCATAACCAATGGTATTATTCCATTGATGGAAGGCTCATTCACTTTTCAAAAATCAATTTGCGTACTTCATGTTAAAAGACTAAAGAATGAAAATCACATAATTTTATCTATTTTTTTCAGAAAAAAAATTTACCTAAATTCAATATCTATGTATACAGATTCTCAGAAAAATAAGAATAGAGTGGAACTTCCTTGCCTGATAAAGAACATCTATAAAACACTTACAGTAACATCACATTTAATAGTAAAAGACTGAATGCTTTCCTCCTACGGTCAGGAAGATGGTAAGGATGTTTTCACTTACCATTGCTATTAAACATAGTACTGAAAGTTCTTGCGATAAGGAAAGAAAATAAAAGGCATATGAATCAGACAGAAATAAATCAAATTCTCCCTATTTGCAGATGACATGATGGTCTAAAATCCCAAGAAATTTACAAAACAAACAAACAAAAAATCCTAGAAGAAATGAATTTCATATAGGAATCAATTGTATTTCTATACACAAGCAGTGAACACATGGAAACCCAAATTGGTATATAAGTTAATACAATTGCTATCAAAATCTCAACAAGATTATTTCTAGATATGGACAAGATAGTTCTAAAAAATTCATATGGAAATGCAAAGGAAGTAGAAGAGATTGAACACTTTTGGAAAAAGAAGAACAGGTAGAAGGAATCAGTCTACCCAATTTAAAGACTTCTTTTTTAGCTGCAGTCTAATCAAGACTTTGTGGTATTTGCAGAAAGAGGTTTGTAGATTAATGAAACAGAATGGAAACTGTGGAAATAGCCCAACACAAGTACAGCCAAATGATTTTGGACAAATGCGCACAAGTAATTCACTAGAAGAAAGATACTTTTTTCAACAAATGTCCTGGAGCATTTGGATATCCATAGGTTAAATTATGAGCTTTGACCTAAACCTCACAATGTATACAAATATAACTCAACATTATCATAGATTTAAGGGTAAACCCTAAAACTGTAAAGCTTTTGGAATGAAAAAATGGAGAAAATCTTTGGAAACTAGGACTTTATGAAGAGTTCTTAGACAAAAGCATGATCCATAAAAGAAAAAAATTGATAAATTGGACTTTATCAAATTTAGGAACTTTTGTTCTGTGAATGATCCTGTTAAGAGGAACAGGCAAGCTACAGACTGGGAGAGAATATTTGCACATCACATATCTGACCAAGGACTCATGCCTATGGTATATAAAGAAACAGCAAAGCAAAATGTTAAAAAGCAGTCAACCCAAATGGGCAAACACATGATGAGATGTTTCCCTAAAGAGGATACATGGATAGCAGATAAACACATGAAAAGATACTGAATATCATTAGCCATTAGGGAATTACAAAATAAAACCAAGGTGAGATATCACTGCACTATTAGAACAGCTAAAATGGAAAATAGTGACAATACCAAATACTGGTGAGGCCGAAGAGAAACTGGATCTCATGCACTGCTGGTGGGGATGCAAAATGGTCCAGTCAATCTGGAAAACTGTTGGGCAGTTTCATAAAAACATAAACATACACTTACCATGTGACTCTAATCACACTCTTGGGCATTTATTCTACAGAAATGAAAACTTAAGATTCACATAGAAACCTTCTAATTAGAAAGTCACAACAATCTCGTTTTTCCTAAAGTGAGGTATTGTGAAGTAAGCATTCTGCCTGTTTTTGAAACGTTTAGTATATGGTTTTCTTGTACTCTCTTGTAAGTAAAACAACTGACTATTCTCTAACATAATTGAAAAAAATTACATTGTAAGTTACGTATAAAGCAAAGCTATAATAAATTCGTATATTGTTTTAAAGGCAGAAATATAGATGCACAATTTATATCAGAGGCTGCTGTTTCAGAATTGAGTGATCAAGATACTCATTAGCTTTATTTGATATTTGATGTATTTAGATGAGTTAATGGGATTCATTTCAAGGTGCACACACAGAATCATGTATCAGTGAAATGGGATTTCGACATATATTTACTCACAGACTCTCGGCCTTCCCACAAGTCTTCCACTGTTTCAGCATAACTTTAACACCATAGATGACATTCATCTTTTTATGTAGTTTACATTCAATACTGTAGAATGAAAATTGACACACGTTCAAAATTATCTCTTCTCGTCCTCCTTAAGAACACAGATACATTACCACTTTTTTTGGTGATACATTCTGCAACTTAACTTTTGTAGTAGTGGTGAATTTCCAAATTGTTCTTTTTTTTTGTTTTTAAGTATGCCCCTAGCACTTTTAATTTTCTATTTTTGAAAACTGATCTGCCCATTATTACCTAGGTGTAATGAGATGCTGTTTGTGATTTTCGAAGAACCAGGTAAGTGAATTCCCAGTCTGGACATATGTTTCAGGGCATTTCTGCTGGTGACTGCTTCTCCTGGGCACCCTTCTATAACTGTCACTAGACACTGCTTAGAGGTGATCTCAGGAGTGTGTGCTGTTGTGTGCGGTCCATCGTGGAGCATGAAGATTTGAAATCCGCGGTACACCAAGGGTGGCATCATTATTGCTTTAACTACAATAGTGTTATTACGTCTATAGTGTGTATCTATATCCACGTATAGCTTTTCTCTTGAGTTGTAAGTACAAATCCTTATGCATTCTGGTGGGACATTTTCCATGGTATTCACTTTAATAATTTCAAACAAATGTTGAAAGGCCTAAAATAGCCAATTAAGTCTGCCCTTCCTTTCAGTCCTGTTCAGAATTCAGCATCATTAAAGGAATGGGGCTCCTTGTTATTTCTCTGCAGTGTAGGACCTAACAGTTTCTTGTGTCTCAGATTTTTTTTTTATGATTTGTTAAAACTACCTCCAAAATTTTCGTTCTTTTCCAAGCTCTCTCTTCCACAGCCCCCCATACACATACTCATACACACACACATTACACACCCACACATGCATAAGCACACATATACACGCAGTTTTGCATCCGATTTCAGGTGTTTCACAGCTCCTCTGAATTGCAGGATTTCTGCATAGAGAACCTAGAGTTTTTGTTGTTGAAAGTCATGTGCTCCCCACTTGCACTGTTATTAACAGTGTTGTATCTTCTCCATGGTTCTATTACCAGGACCAGAGCAGCAGAGAGTCCAGCTATCTCATCAGTGAAGAACCAAGGGTAAGCGGCCGTCACTACTATACTTTCTTGCATGGACACAACAGGCTGTCCTTCTGCAGTCAGCGATGGCAGCACTCTCTCCCTCAGTTCACAGTAATTTTTCAGGTTCTCATACATGACATTTTAGAGTTTATTACTTTGGCCAAAAGGAGTTTCTTATGGGAAAGAAAGTGTCATAAGCCACAGTAATGAGAATGACACAAAAAGCCTAGCACTTTGCTTGCATTTTACTTTCTCAGTTTTACAGATGAAAAAATGAAGAATCTGAGAGGCTTAATGACGTGACCAACATTATCCACATGTGTAAAGGGCAGACCCTGAACTAGAGCAGAACTCAAGTTTTCTGAGGCCTAGTTTAGTATTTTCTCTGCATACATCTTTCTTCTTACCTGTAAGTACATACCTAAGAGTAATCCTGAAGAAGTGCAGTTTATCTGAAAATCAGATTTAAATATCAATTAAGAAGTTAATAAAGGGATTCAAAAATTTCCATTAGTTGCTTATTAAATAAAAGATGCTATTTGGGAAGGTGGAGAAACAGAGTGTTATTTTCATCCTGACAGTTTTGATACAGATGCTTTGCTTTTCACTAGCGTACTGATCATTATGTTCCAGAGTGAAGGTTGTGGGGTTGATCAAATTATAATACCTGAAATTTTATTGGTTTGTTTTCTTTTTAATTTATTTTCGTTTTTTGATCATGTAAAACATTTACAAGATTCCAGAGGTGAAAACCACAGATCAATAAGGTTCAGTGGAGCCTAAAGCTTATGCTATTTTGGTGTCACTTTTTAAGAATAATGGGACACTAATTTACTTTAAAAATTTTACCAAAATATCTGACTGTGAGAACACATTGCTAGAGTCCTTCCTAAATCCTTGAAGAAACTGGTGCAAGTAAGAGGCACTGAAGCTTAGACTTTATTACCATGAAGGTAAATCTGTCGCATTTGAAATTATGAAACAAAGCATCTTGGAGAAAACTTTCTTCCTTCTTTTTCTTCTTAATCCTCCTGTAGTAACCATTTTTATTTCTTCTGTCTTTCCAATGTGTCCTTTACTTTTCTGTGTGTATGTGTGTGTGTGTGTGTTTGTGTACGCACATACTTATGTGTATGTATCTTCCTCCTACTTCTTACACTAAAGGCAGCGTACTCTATATACTGATCTGTTCATTGGTTTTCACTTAAAAACATATCCTAGAGTTCACTTTATGTTGTGTATAGATTTCATCCTCATTCATTTACATGCTGCATGGTTTTCTGATTGGGAGTTTAGGATGGTGTATTCATCCAGTCCATTTACTGATGGACCTTTGAGTCGTCTTTAATCTTGGGAATCTTTTCTGTTTTTAGTCTTTAACCCTTGAGGATAAGTCATATATTTTGGCTATGTGTATCTTTCTAAAAGCATTTATATATCAAAGAATAAAGGCATATGTAATCTTACCATATATTGCTAAAGTCCTCTCCAGTTTGCATTTCTAACAAATATATGTGTTCTTTTTCTCTACCATCTCATTAACAGTGTTTTCATGAGTTTCGGTTTTTGCCTGTCTGTCAGAAAGAGAGTTAGTGGAGCTTCTTCAGTTAGCTCTGTATCCTACCATAGTTGAAGTCTGCATTTTTCTTAATATGAATGACACATTTGTCTTTTTTCTGCACTGATGGTCATTTTAATTTATTTTACTGGATCATTCTGTTTATATATTCTGTCTATTTTATTGTTAAGCTGTTCAGTTTTTCTTTTTTTCTCTTGATTTTTTGGGAACTTTTTACATATTTATTATTATCCCCTTGCCCATGATAGAAGTTGCAATAATTTCCCCAATTGTGTCATATACTAATAATTGAAGTTTTAAATTCCAATTGGTTTTAAAGTGGTCTATGGTATTTCATCCTTTATGATGACATTTTCTTTTGTTAAACAGCAAGTTAAAATGAAACAGTAAGTTTTTTAATCAACTTTTTATTTTAGTATAGTTTTAGGTTTGCAGATTTATTATGAATATAGTACATCAAGTTCCCTGCACCTCACATCCATTTTCCCCTGTCATTAGTATCTTGTATAGGAATGGCACATTTGTTACAAATTATGAACCAATATTGGTACCTTATTATTAACTAAAGTCCATATTTTATTCACATTTCCTTAGTTTTTCCCTAAAGTTCTTTTTCTGTTCCAGGATCCCATCCAGGACACCACATTGCATTTCATTGCCATATCTCCTCAGGCTATTCTTGACTGTGATGGTTTCTCAGACTTTTCTTGTTTTTAAAGACCTTCGCAGTTTTGAGGCAGACTAGTCAAGTACTTTGTAGACTGTCCTTCAGTGATAACTTTCCTGATGATTTCCTCATAATTCGACTGGGGTCACGTGTATTTTGGGGGAGGAAGACAATAGAAAATGCTATTTTCATTCCACTGTATGAAGGGTGCTTTCTATCAACATGATTTATCATTCTTGATGTTAGCCTCTATTGCCTGACTTGAAGTCCTATTTGTCAGACTGCTCTACTGTGAAATTTTTCTTTCTAATCTCCCATTTTATACTGTACTAATCTTTGCAAGAAAGTCACTATGTGCAGCCCATACTTAAGGATTGGGGGTTTATGCTCTACCTCCTTAAGGGTAAATGAGTTATTTGGAATTCTTCTGTATGGGAAGTTTATCTCTTATTTATTCATAAATTTATTTATGTATTATTTGTGTATTTATTTATATCAGAATGGATGCATGGATATTTATTTTGTATTTTGTGTTATAAACCCAATACTCTTTCATTTACTTTGTTGCTCAAATTGTTCTTGCTTTGATTAAGAGCTTTTTTGATTGACCCCTGCATCTCTTTGATATAAGCCTTTAATTTTGTTTTGTTTAATTTTTAGCATTTTCTTACTTTCTGGCACTACAAGATGCTCTAAGCTCGTCTCATCTTGTACTTTTCCTGGGTCAGTCCTAGAATCAGCCATTTCTCCAGGGAAGGTTTCTTTTAATGTCACAAAAATACCACAAAAGAAAAATCTATATTGATCAGGGTCCTATTAGGCATACTCAAAATAGAATAAATTGAGGAGAGCTTAATTAAAGGAAAAAACTTTTACAAAAATGAGGTTCAGGAGAAGCCCAGTGTGTATCAATCTAGTAACCATGAATCTATTACCATCCATAGAACTGCAGGAAATAGGGAGGGAACAGTTATCAGAACCCAGGAGAGAGTCATGTACTTAAACATTCCTGAGAGGGTCAGTGCCCTTCAGTGGAGGGGTTCAGTCTTCCTGAATCCAGCCTCAGAAAGAAGACATCGTTTGTGGGAAGACAGAGGTCAAAGGAGCTCTCTGATATCTAACTGGCCTCCCTCCCAGGAGAAGAAGCAGGGTAGAAAGGGGTAGAGAGGGAACCTGCTGAGACAATCCAAAGATACCCAGCAGGATATCATTGGACGTATTTTCTTTTTGGATTAAAAACTATAATACTACCGTGATTATGATAGAGCTTCACTACATGCCTTTATAAATACAGAAGAATTAACATAATTTAACATTTTATTTTAAGTAAAGTTGTCCATGGTGGATGTGATTGAGTACCTGAAAGGCCAGCTAAATTGTCAGTACAGAAGGGTGCTAAGGTCGTTAAATGAAATACAGAAAAATGGAGAAAATTATACCTAAAAGAACCTGTCTCAGAGTAAGTGCCATTTGTGTTTGGGAGGAATAATTTGTCAAGTACTTAGTGTTTAAAGGAGGAGTGGGAATTGGAAGAGCACACTAGAGGCATGCCTTAATAACAACCAACAGCCTTCACAGGTTTTGAAGGGGTGTCCTCAGGGATGGTACTCCAAATATTTAAGGACATACGTGGCATAGGCACACACCAACCAGAAGGTGCCTTTGAATAAATGGACCAGAAGCAATTAGTATGAATACAGCTTAGTATTTATAATTGATCTATGTATATATTTAGATATGACTGTTCCAGGGCTCAGACATTTAATTCATTCTCCTGGGATCTTGTTCAGTCTCTTGGTTTAAATAGCATTGATATGTGGTAACACTCAAATTTAAGTTTCTAGAATAGACATCTCTCCTGACCTTCAGACTTAAACATTCAAGTGCTTTCCCCATCATATGCATTTGGATATCTAACGACATCTCAACATTGACATGTTTAAAATGGAATTTCTTTCTTCCCGACAAAAACTGCTCCACTGAAGGCTTTCGTATCTCAGGTCTGTGTACGCAGTTTATCCCTCTAGTTGTTCAAGCCAGAACCTTCTTAAAAATTATCAACTTATTGTTTATACTTTACATACAATAAAATGCACCCATTTTAAGTGCACAGTTTGACGAATTTTAAAAATCACAGCAGTCAAGTTATAGATTTCCATTACTTCAAAAATCTTTCTTTTGCTATTTCATCTCTGCCCTAGGCAACTGCTGATTTTTTTTAAAAAAGTAGTATGTGAATGGAATCATATAGTGTATACTATTTTGTGTCTGACTTTGGACAATTTTTGTTCAGCACAATATTGCTGAAGCATCCAGAACTTCAATTGATACTGGTGAATTGAATCTTGTTGAAAACAACGTTAGTTTTTTGATTTCTTTTGTTTCATTTTGTTGCTAAATAGTAGTCCATCGTATGGATGTACCAAAATTTGTTTATCCATTCACCTGTTGATAGATATTTAAATTGTTTTCAGTTTTAGGACCATTATAAATAAAGCTGTTAGGAACATGCAGGTAAGAAATGTTTGTGAAGACAAATGTTTATTTCTTTTCATTAATTTCTCGTTAAAATTTCTGGGTCATATGGAAAGTGTGTAACTTCATATGAAACTGCTGAACTGTATTTAAAAGTGGTTGTACATTTTTTATTTCTGCCAGTAATGTATGTAGAGTTCTAGTTAGTCTATATTCTCACCAGCACGTAGTATCGTCAACTTCTTAATTTTAGCAACTGGATGATGGTGGTATCTCACGGCTTCAGTTCTCGTTTCTCCGATGAATGATGACATTGCACAACTTTTCTTGGGCTTATTAGCCATTTATATGTCTTCTTCTGTTAGCTATATGTTCAAATCTTATGTGTATTTTTAAAAATTGGATTATCTTCTTACTGATTTGTTAAAATTGTTTAGGTATTCTGAATGCAAGAGCTTTGTCAGTCGTATTTATTGTAAATATTTTCTCCCAATCTGTGACTTTCCTTTTCATTTACTTAAGAATATTTTTTGAAAAACAAATTTTAAAATTTTCAAGGTTCAATTTCTTATCCTTTTTCTTTTATGATCCATGCTTTCTGTGTTCTAGCTAAGGAATATTTATCTGCACCAAAGTAGAAGAAATTTTCTCAGATTTTCTTTAGCTTTATAGTTTTAAATTTTACTATTGGTCTACAATTCATTTTGAGTTAACTTTTGTAGGTGATTTGTAATGAGGATCAAAGTTTATTTACTTTTTGTTGATACACATATTTAGTACCACCTGTTGAAATAACTATCCTTTCCTCATAAATTACCTTAGGACCTTTGTGGAAATTGACCATGTATGTGTGAGTTTACTTCTAAACTCTCTATTCTGCCCCGTCATGTGTCTGTTCTTATGCCAATACTACACTGTCTTGATTACTTTCACTTTGTAGTAAGTATTAAAATCAGGTAGAGTAAGTATTTCTAATTTGTTCTTCTTTAGCGACATTGTTTGGTTACTCTGGATCCTTTCCATTTCCGTTTCCATTTTAGAATCAGCTTGCCAATTTCTTTAAAAAAAAATCTTATTGGTATTTTGATTGGTATTGCATAGAATTATAGATCAATTTGAGTAGAATTTACATTGTAACAATATTAATCTTTCAATATGTGAAGATAAAATATATCTCTATTTTGATATTTTTAGTCTATCTCAGGAATATTTTCATTTTTCACATACAAGTCTTGCACATATATGTTAAATCTGTCCATAAATATTTCAATGATACTTTCATAAATGTTTTTTCAAATTCCAATTGGACATTGCCATATATATATATATGTATATATATATATAAAACTTTTATATATATATATAAAACTTTATATAGATATAATTATTATCTTGGGTTTGAAAGATATATAGACTTAAAACAGATAGCAGAATAATTCAAAATGTAGGACTTAAAGTGTTCAAATTATATATAATGAGAGAAAGTTGCTGTTGACAACTTCTTTGTAGCACCAGTAATACAGGTTTTCAACTCTATTCCTAGAGAAGGGACTGTAAAGTGTCTTATTACAAACAAATCACGTTAAATTTAATGAATTGAAAATATATAGACAAATTATGTTTATGGCAAGTTTATAGTATATGAAAATTTATTTTAATAGTATAGTAATATTGTGAAAAAGGTAAGAAAATGTGTATATTAAATATAATCATTTACTATGTTAAAAAATTCGGTGCTTAGACAAACCAGAAATAAATACACCAAAGAGTTACTGATGTAAAAAGGAAAGAGGAATGATTTTAAAAATACCTTTTAATTAGTTTTAGTGTTATCCATTTTTGATAAAAAGTGAACTTATTTACTGCATGATGGAAATATAGTTATTAATTCTAAACTTTTAGTCTATAGAATGTTAATTTTATCTTTTTGTAATCACGTCCTTTAGTGATTTTCATTTGATATATTTAAAATTACATTTAAAAATATTAACTATTGAGTCAGTACTTTTTCAGGACCAACTGCTGGTATTGAACCCATTGCTTTTTGAATCATGAGGATGTCATATATTGGAAAAGTTGCATAGTAACTTGACGTTAGGTGTATTTATCACAGAAGGCTTTTTACCACTAGTCTAGGGAACTTTTTATACCCTGCACTCCCATCACTCTTAAAGTGGTGGTACTCAGTTAATCTGTGACCTCAGAGCCAACTCATCCTTTAGGTGTGGTAGGCACAGTGCTTGCCCATGTTACATTTTGGAACCTGTGGAAATGTTTTAATTTCTTTAAAAATAAAAGTAATAAACAAAAAAGCAAATATAGTAGCATATATTAGTTTGTTTATTTATCTTCAATTAATTTTTTTTTTAATAGAGGAAGGGGCCCATGAAAGTCATATAACGTCCTGTAGTGTATAACTCTTTCATTTCCCTTAACAATTCTGTCATGACCTCAGGTAAAACATTTGGGAAAAATAGTAACTTGTGAATCTCATGAAGGATCCTAAGAAAATCCAGGTGCTGAGGTGGAATATTTCAGCACAACAGAAGAAGATAATTTAAAATGTTCGTTATTCAGTGACCAACATCCATCTTGTATCCGTTGCTGTAAATAACGGCAGTTCTAACTCAACTGTACGTGTTAGGGCTCATCAGTTTACAGGGTGGGGGTTTTCACTGCTTAGTCACCAATTGCTTAAGTCTCTTGAGCCTATTCCAGGAAAGCAACAATTTAAGCCAAATTCTGCATGACAAGAACTGAAACTCTTTATTGATAATTTTATTAGATTCTTTATTATTTCATTATACTATAAAATACACACAATACTTGCCTTTTTGTATCATAGGTTGTTTTTCTTTCAAATATTATCCCAGATGTTTTTAGTTAATTGCTTTGGTATTTTAAAAACAATGGTCATGGTCACAAGATGGAAGACAACTCAGTATTTAAATTATCAAATGACCTTGTCTTTTTTTTTTTTTTTTTAGTATTTTGGTAATGAAATATTTTAATGGTAATAAAAGATTGTTTATCTTTTTTGGATCTGATTAAAGCTTTGGAAACTCCTCCTAAAAAAATGTAATTACACACACACACATACACACACATACATGGTGATGGTAATTTCAGTTTTTTTTTTCAGTAATGAAATATTTTACACTATTGGGTGAACTTTCCATACTATACATAGTCCCAGTATAACTGTGGTGATTTTCCTTTTTTCGACTGATGTACACAGACATACTTAACAGAATACCTATCATACATATTTTACTTTACATTTCCATTATTCTCATGTTTCCTTCATTTTTTTTTTTCTCTCTGCTTGCTTCCTTAATACAGTCACAAATGTGTATTATTCAAAGTTACTGTAAAAGGATTTAGGGAAATTTACTTTGGAGTCTCCTTTTTTTTTCCTTTCATTTATTCTTTATTGTTTTCTTCCAACTTTAAGTATCACACACATACATACTTTCACGTGAGTGATCACACTGAGAGTTTGTTTGTATGCATGTCTGTTTTTTGGAAATCATTTCTTTATTCCTGGACAGGATTTGCTAACTCTCTCTTGATTGCTTCACAGTCTTTAAAGAGATACAATTTGTTCCTGAAGCGACGTATTATGGTAACCAGTGCTGGATGCTGCTGCTTACGCTTTGGATGGCTGCCTGCTAGCCTGAGTCGTTTTTGTTGCAGTTAATACTGTTGATTTGGGGGACTTTGTCACTGGTTCCTATTCCCCAGGCAACTGAGGTTCTAGAATGGTGATTTTTTGGATCTAATTAAAGCTTTAGAACCTCTACCTAAAAAATATAATTACATACACACACACTCACTCACACACACACACACACACATATGCAATTTACAATTTACATTCAGTTTCAGAGGTTAATGAACCTCAGAATAACTGCCTCATTCAAAAGCCACCCAGATGTTTACCTCATTATAAATAGGCATTTCCAAGAATAAATCAAACATAAATACAAACACATACTGCAAAAATGATCTTAATGTCATGTCTTGAGCAAAATAAAATAATGATGTATTTTAATAGTATTCAGTTATGTGTATCAAATTACCAGGTTTTTCTGCCCCAGTCACCTTCCACTCGTTTTTGTTAACAGTCCTAAGTCATGTACCTCATGATGATATATAAGGCTACTAGAGATTTCTCCAAATTTTAAAAAATTTACAGATTATAGTTAGGACACAACATAATGGTAGAAGTTCAGGTTTTCCTAGGCAGCCTTTGGCTTTCAGGAGAAGGGAATTATGTACAAGCATTTAGACTGAACACCTAGGAAACAACTGGATTCACTATTTTAGTTACTTTTTAAATTGCCTAATAGTCAAATACTGTGATTTTGTTGATTTCTATGTGCACGTTTCTGTCACCAGAACTTCTCTTTGTGGACCTAGATTTAGCTCTTTCAAACAATAACACTTAAAAATATATGTTGTTAAAAAAAACTGTACTATGCAAAATATGACTGTCAGAGATTTAGAGTCAAAGGATTATTAGAATTTTTTCCCTCTAATTCTTTGTTTTTATAATATTTAGTCTAATTAATATTTTTTCCTCACCCAGTTGGCTCCACAAATTTTGGTGAGTTTCATAAGATATGCTAATATTATGATGATTTACAAGAACCCAAATAATTTTTTTGTTTTGTTTACTTTTTTGGTGATTTATAATCAAGGTACAACATGATAACAGTTTGAATTTTCTCAGGTTTTCTTTTACTTTCTTTTAGGAAAAGAAAGATGATTATGTTTACTTTGACTGGGGTGCAGAGAACGCAGACATAATACTTGAATTACTCTATTTTGATATTTAATTTCTGAATGTTTTCTTATTTCATTGTTCATTTTTCCACTCATTTGCTCCTGTGCATTGGGAGCTAGTTTTTTTTGAGACCCATTGGTTATATGCTCATATAGATAAAATACAGTTATTCTGTTCATAGACCACAGGTCAAACATGAAATTTTTTTCTTATTCTTACTTGAGTGATCCACATTCAGTTCTTTTTGTGGGAGGTCTGCCTGGCCTGACTTGGGTGAAAAACAACAGACAGTACTATAAAAGAAAGTCATAAACTAATACAAATTCCAGTTATGAAAATGAAAAACATCCAGTTCCTCATTCACATGTTAGCTAAAGCAGTTGGAAAGTTGTCTACATTATAACTTTGCATCACAGAATTAGAGAGATCACTGACATCCACTGCATCATCTATGTGCATCATTCTTGGTGTTGTATGTGGGCTATTCCAAATATTAACTGTTATATATTGCATATAAACTATGTAAAATCAAGTCAGACAAACATGAAATTTCTTCTTTCTGAAACTCTAGTGTTTTTACAGTTTTGAAAAGGGAGAGATTTGGCTGGCTTAGGAAATTGATGTTGAAAGGAGATTTACTTGTAGTGAAGCTAGCTGGCAAGCTAACCTGCTTTCTAATTTTTAGCTGCACCTTGATTTTTATTTTAACCTTTCAAAAGTTGAATTAGGAAGTAATTTACAACATAGTATAGGCATTAATATATGTCTGTGTTCTTACAGTAAGACTCATTGATTGGTCTGTAATAAATTTACCCCCAAAGTATTGTGTGACCGTGAATTATTTGTTGGACTAGTAGGTATGTTGTTTAATGAAAATAACAAGTCTGTCTCTGAATATGCATCTTGGGATCAAGGAGTATATATATATATACATATACATATACATATATATGTATATATATATATTCATTTTGTATTTTGGTATAATTGCAGTATTTTTGTTGTGTGTGCATGTAGTCAATATACTTAGCTTCATCTTGAGTCATTATTGTTGAAATCTAATTCCCTTATGGAATTTCACTTTCTAAAATAAGTATAATCTTCTTAAAATATAACTCCTTTATGGAATTTTCCTTTCTAAAATAAGCATAATCTTCTGTTGATGAAAATTGGTTGTCTTCATTTGTCATTTTAAGAAAGAAAAAAATTAAATGGTGACCAAATTTTAGCTAACCCATTTCATGTTTTTGCCACTTGAAAACAAAACTGTAATTTAAAATTGTGTCATTCATGTTTCCTGCAGTTTAAAAAAGATGAACAAAGCAAAG
Organism: Camelus ferus; assembly: GCF_009834535.1. Lineage (NCBI taxonomy): Eukaryota > Metazoa > Chordata > Mammalia > Artiodactyla > Camelidae > Camelus > Camelus ferus. The sequence continues at coordinate 12,854,792 of NC_045705.1, forward strand.
ATTCTATCTTCTTCCGAGATGGGATTAGGAAGATCGATTTTGTGCTTTCCTATGTTGATGACATGAAGAAAGAAGCAGAACTGAAGGCGGTAAGTACTTATGGGACAGAAATGAGAACAGTGAAAAGAGACACATTCTGTAGCTTGACAGGGATGTTTCCACTAAATTATTTTGTAAAAGTTAGAAGCCCCAGAGTGTTACTGAAAGGTGAAACTGAGTGAGACAACTACAAAATATGCAGCCCAAAAATGAATGTGTAACATCAGTTTTACTTTTTAGACATTTTGGACACTGACTTCTTTTTCTTTTCCCAAGTGACTGGTATATTTTTTAATATAGCTCTCCTTAGATATTAAATGTGACCTCCACAATTTGAGGTCTGTGTCTGAATATAATATTCAAGAGTTCTGCTTCTTAAACCCACTCCTATCAGGCCATGACCTCAGCCACTCTTTTCATCTTCATATAAATAAATCCAGTGATCAAGCCGCAGCCCTCTTCTTGCTTGACCTGTTAGCAGCACTTGCCGCCGTTTAATCATTCCCTTCTCTGTGGTGTATGCTCTTCACTGGGCTTCCAGGTCTCACATTCTCTTAGTTGTCCTCTTATTTCACAAGCTTTTCCTGCTCAATCTTTTCTTCTCCCTGACCCCTTGTTATTATAGTGCCTCAGGTCCATTTTTTCACACTTAAATCATAGTTAAAGCCCAGAGATTTTTTCAACCAATAATCATTGTTTTAAAGGCTGTAAGTAATGATTTTGCATTTATTTGAATTAAATTTAATGAAGTGAAGCTGTTCTTCACTATTAAAAAGTCATGATGATGTTTTGGCTTAAAATGAATTAAATATATCATTTATTTAAAAAGTACTGAATCTTTGTAATACCAAGTCTTCTCAGCTAGGAGTATGATATGTCTCTCTGTTTATCGAAGTATTTTTTAATGTTACTTAGTACAGTGTTCTGTGTTTTTTCCATGTGGAGGTCCTTCACATGCCCTGGAGACCATTCCTAGTAGAGGCGAAAAGCAGTCTGTGGCCCTCGGATGGGGTTGATACTTAGAGTGCTTTTGTGTACAACCAGGGGACCATCTGCAGGCACAGTCATTGTGTAACAAGTCTGTTTGTCTGGGCAAATACAAGTGTTCTGCATAATTGTACTCATCTGTTTTTCCATAGGAAAGAAGAAAAGAATTTGAACAAAATCTCAGAAAAACAGGTCTTGAGTTGGAAACTGAAGATAAAAGGGTAAATGTAGTTGTTCATCTATACCAGAGCCTTGGTGTTTTAAATGTTGTTTCCTCCTGCTCTGGCCTTTGACTGGCTAGACTTTGTGCTTGGGAGCAAAACAATAGCTTTTCTGGCTACAGACACGTGCACTGGGGATGGTAGGGCCTGTGATCTTCTAGGTGAGTAAGCAGGTCAGCGCTCTGAATTTGAGATGGTGAGTGGAAGACTTTAAAAATGAGCATACATAATTCTGTTCAGGATCCAGAGAAAGTAAAGACATGGTTTTTGTTTCATATCTGTCTCATTTTGAAGGCTGCCTGTAATCTGGCACCCTAACTGGTTAACATAGCTATCTTGCAACACAACCTTCTGTTTAAGCCAAGACACTTTTTCTACTCATGAATATGCCAAGTTCTTTTTTTTTTCTCCACACCTCCTACCATTTACTGGTTTTCTAGAATTTCCTTCAAAATTGCTTTTAAAGACCTATATCAGATCCTACCCTGTCCATGAATTTCTAATACTCTCTAGTTCTAAATTAATACTCTCTACTTCTTATTTTTCCTTGTTTTTTTTCTTACTGAACTAATAAACTTGTATTATACCATATATTCTGTCTATAACTTACTGTTCTGTGTAATGAATGCTTATTGCCTAAAGTTTTTCCTCTACGTGTAAGCTATACAAGCAGCTGGGTTAGAGGAAAGAGTACATATTATACTTTGTGTCTATTTCTCATATACCCTAAGCACAGTTCTGAGCTTAGAGCTAGCAAGTAAAACTTTAAGACATTGTCCAGAACCACGTATGTTTCCATAGGTTTCAGACTAATATACGTTGACCCTGAAATATATTTTAAAAAATATTTTCTCTGTCTCTGTCTGTCTCTCTCACACACAAATATACACACACATAACATACAAACATATACATACACGTATATCTAAGTATAGTATGTATAGCTATTTTGAGCACTTAACGCTTCTGAAAATTTTGCTGAAATTTTTCAATAAATTGAAAATGCTGTGACAGTCTTAAGTTTGAGATTTTATAAAATTTCTTTTCCTTAATAAACTCAGTAAGCTTTGTTATTTTGCCTCCTTTTCATACAGAACTCTGAAGATGGAAAAACTTATTTTGTCAAGATCCATGCCCCTTGGGAGGTATTAATTACTTATGCTGAAGTGCTGGGAATCAAAATGCCTATAAAGGAGAGTGACATTCCTCGAGCTGACAAGATCCCTTTTAGCTATATGCTTGGGCCTCTGAAGCTCCCCAGGAATGTGAAGCATCCTCATCCTGAATATTTCACTGCACAATTCACCAGACATCGGCAGGAGCTCTTCCTCATTGAAGACGAGTCAAGCTTCTTTCCATCCTCAGCAAGAAACAGAATTGTAGGTAGAGAAGACCTTTGGGCGCATCCCTTCAAGTAAGGGATGTGTGCCTCTGTGTGCTTTTGTACAGGTGCACGTGTGATACTCTGCAAGGTGTTTCTGTGTAAATTTTGATGGGTTTGGTGGTATTGGGCAGGTTTTAAAGTCCACTTGGACAACTTAAACCTGTTAGCCTCCCTACTTCTCAAACTGTTGTTTACAAGTGAATGGTTGAGGTGTCACTTCAGGAGCATATATACTAAAATTGGAATGATCCAGAGAAGACTAGCACGGCCCCTGCTCGAGGATGACATGCAAGTGTATGAAGCGTGCCATATTTTGTTTAAATGAATGTTTGACAATGTGGACACAGCAAGAAAAGAGGCCGCATGCAATATTGGGGAAAGCACTTAACTGAGAGTCAGGGGACTTCAATTTTATAAGGTCTTTGTAAAATGGTTTTATAATCTTAGAGTTTGGTTTTCTAAGTTCAGTGCCTAGAAGGAGGAATATTGATCATTCCAAATGGAAATGGAATATTTTAATTGCCTTATATATGGTGTCGACTGAAAACCTAAAACTTGAGAATTATGTTTTATTCAAGGAAATTACTGAGGGCTGTAGCCCAGAAACAGCCTCTCAGATAGCTCTGAGGAACTGTTCTCATGAGGAAAGGGAGGAGCCAGGATATATGGGAGTTTTTGCTGGGAAAAACACATGTAGTGGAACACCAAAATATTACTGCTAATCACAAAAACCAGATATCCCAAGATAATGATTTTAGTGCTTGTCTGTGTATGGGAAGGTGCAAGAGTCTGGGCTCATGGAAGTGATTCCGTTGCTGTGCATCTTAACTGTCTAGGGCCTGTTTTTATCCTGTCCTGTTTTTGTCCATCCTGGATTCCTCATCAGAGGGTGGCTGCAGTGGCTGATGGCTTGGTGGCGGGGAACATTCCTTGTTTATTGAGATGGCAGTAAACTGGAATAGATGGCATTTGAGAAACAGCAGAACTTTTTCCTTTCACTTAAAACCATTTTCAGCCTTTTTAATAATAATATTTCCTCTTCATTTGTAGTTCTAGGGGTCTTTAATTTTCCCATTAAAAGCATCTCCCCTAATTACAGTTTCTGTGCCATGTTTCTTCCTGTTAAAATAGGGATAATATCCACCTCATAGGTTATGTTGAGAATTAAATGAGTTAAGGTGTAAATGACTGAATAGTTTCTGGAACATAATAAGTTTTCACTAAGTGTTATATGTTGTTATTATTGATCTGACTTCAGAAGAAAAAGATTCGGGTTCTCTGCTGCTCTTCCCCTTTCTGCTGGTACCTGTTAGTGCAATCACCAGGTTTCTAACAATCGCAAGGCAACTTCTCCTTGAGATTACTTACTCAGTTTTCCTGAGGAATGAGAGACTTCATTCTCGTTAGGTTCAACACTCTTAAAAGTGTGTAAGAAGGATTTTGAAATAATCTTTTTTCTAGTCCCTAAATCTATTTTTTTTAATTCACTGACAGAAATATTAAGTTAAAATGTAATGCCTAGGATTCACATATGAAAACGCAAATCCACGAACTAAAAATTTTCTCCCTTTTCCTACCTGGTCTAAGCAGCAGCAGCAACAACAGTGTGTGCGTTTTTCAGCACATATGTAAATTCTTCCGCAAAGTAGACGCCACATAGAAAACGTCTGCATCTGAGGGCACGCATGTTTAAAATGTCACTTGTTACACTATCACATTTTACAAAAAGATGTGTTAATTTAGAGTCCCATTAAAAACAGGCGAGACTGCTGTTTTTCTTTCTCAGCACTAAAATTGCCAGTCGTTCTTTTTCTTTCTTTTTAAATTGCAGTGTAACATAAATCAAGGTAGCTCACAAGTCATAAGTGAATACAGCTCCTTGAATTCAGTCACAAAATGAACACAGCCATATGACCACCACCCAGATCAAAAGAGAGCACCTTCCTAGCCGTCCGGAAGCCCTGGTGCCTCCTCCTGATCATTACTGCTGTCTTTCTCAGTGGAGGTCAGCTCTCACTTTTAACAGCAGAGACGAGTGTAGCCTGTTTTAAAACTTTGTAAAAGAGAAGTCATAAAGTGTGTATCCTTTTGAGTCTGGATTCTTTGGCTGAACATGAATTTGGTTGATTAAGTTAGCTATGGTTGATTAATTGTATGAGATTTTGTTTATTCATTTTTATTACTTTCTATGGAAATTTATCTGTGTATGTGTTATTATGGTTTTAATTTGCATTTCTCTGATAGAAATGAGATTGATCCCCTTGTATATGTTTATTGGGCATTTAGATGTCCACTTTGGTGAAGTCCCTGCTAAGGTCTCTTGCGTTTGTTTTTCAGTTAGGCCTTCCCTTGTTGATTTGTAGCAACTGTTTAGATATTTTTTATTTGAGCCCTTTAGTCAATATATACTTTACTGATCTTTTCTTACTTTGTGCTTCCCTTTTCTTCCTTTTTATAGTTTTTTTTTTTTTTTGGATAAACAGATGCTTTTCATTTTAATGTACAGTTTCAAACCAGGTTTGAAATAGGAGGGTCCACTTATAAGCAGGTTTTGTTCAGTAGTAAACATTACAGAACCACATGGTCCACAGTTGGTTGGATACTTAGATGTGGAATCACAGATGTGGAGGGACTGCATATACAGAGGTTCAACTCTGAATTGTACTTGGATTTTTGGCTGCCCAGAAGGTCGATGCCCCTACCCCTACGTCGTTTGAGGGTCAGATGTAGTCTGCTTCCTTAAGCCTTTACTTTATGAATAAAGCTCTTAATCTTTAACTACTCCAAGATCATGGAGTTAATTTCCTGTATGTCTTCCAGAAGTTTTATTATTTTACTTATCACACTGAGAACTACTCTCCACTTGGAATTAATTTTTGTGCATGATGCAAGATGGAGGCCTTTTTTCCCCCAAATGTATAGTCATTTGACTTACACCAATTATTGAAAATATTCAACTTTTCGTATTGTTTTTACAGTTCCACCTTTGTCATAACTCAAGTATCTGGATATTTATAGATCTACTTCTGGGCTTGATTCTGCTGCTTTGATCTGTGTCTAATTTTGCACCAATACTGACACTGTTGAGTTTTGCCTGAGTTATGTAGTCCTGAAAAATGGAGGCAATTTAAAGAAACCTCCCACTCTTCTCGTTCTGTGAAACTGCTTACTTTAAAAAACCACCCTTCCCCATATAACGTAAAGAATATTCACAGATAACCCCCCTGTTCAACTTAACAACACTATTTGCCACGTAGTTTATCCTAAATTCAACTGCTAATTGAAGTGTCCATCTGTATTAATTGTCTTTATCCAAAATAGTAATAGTAAAACATCTCATAACCCTATGCAGGTGATTACAACTTGGAGCGAGGTGCCTGGACTGCACTCCCACAGAGATAAGGTGACAGGGACACAGTCTTTCTTGATGTTTACAATGAAAAGAGATGGTTTCTGGAAAACTAAATAACACTCTTAAGTTGTATAACTGGCAAGAGGTCTCATTTAGCTTTGAAAAAGACTTACATACATCTCAAAGGGATAGAGGAATAATTTATAATTACAAGTTTGCTAAAAGAAATACTCCAAGATTTAATAGATTCTGATATCAGGAAAAGGCCCTGTACAAAACCTCAGAGTAATTAATTGAAAGGTATTCAAGACAGTTTGGCCAAGTATTAATTCTACTCCATATTCTCTTACCTGAACCGTTAGTTGCACAAGACTCCAACTTGAAACCCTGATTATAGCATGGATTCTGGCACAAGGGACTCCCAGAGGAGCTTGGAACAGGAAAAGCACAATAACTTATGACTCGTTCCCCCGCCCCCAAGGGAATAAGGAATACCCAGAAGCTGAGATACCTGCCACTCCACGCGACCCCACCCTCTACTTCTTCCCCAAACAACAAGGGGAAGGTTCCTTCTGTAATCAGAGCCTGTATCGTCACTGAGACAAAGTAGACATTGTAAAATGGTGACTGAAAAAAATACGGATAGCATAAATTTCTGAAATGTGTGTCTCTTTATGCTTACCTTATAGGTTTATTATATTCTCTCACGGTGTCCTTTTGGCGTTGAAGATGGAAAGAAAAGGTTTGGAATTGAAAGACTGCTAAATTCCAATACCTATTCATCTGCCTTTCCACTCCATGATGTAAGTATACGCTTGGTTTTGAAATACTGAGCCCATTTTCCCTTTCCCATGTTCAGAGGTTGCCTTGTTGGGAGGAGAATCTTCCATTTGCTTCCTCTTCTATGACAGATTGCTTTATCTCACGCGTGCTGGGAAAGTCCCTGCCTCCTCAGGTCCCAGCTGAGAACTATGCTGACACATATAGTTAATACCTCTTCACTTTGGGGTTTAAATGGAAATTCATTTAAAAATTATTACATTTGCACATGAATTTTCTTTAGAACCCATTATTGAAAATAGCAGTTATATTAAAAGAACATTTTAGACCATAATATTTGGAAATTTTACCCAAATCCATCAGATCTTTCTTTATAAACTTCAGAAGTTCCAAAGGACTTAAAGTGAATGCATTCATGTGTTCGTTCATTAAATGTATAATTGGTTTTAATTATATGTAAAGCATTCTGTTAGGCATTATTGGAACACAACCATGAATCCAAGCTCACAGGCTAGGAATTTCTGGGAAATAAAGCATATATACAGCTGTAGAACAAGTTTGGACTTTGGTCCAAACAAAAGATTCAGACAGATTCTGGAGGACGTTTCTTTGGGACAAAAATACTGAGTTCAAGAAAAGTGGTGTTTTATATGATGCACCCATTCAACCAAACCTGCAAACTTGACATGACAAAAAGACAGCCTAGTTTCTGGAAGTTTCTGAGGGAAACTTTTCCTTTGGACATTCAGCGTTTAAATTTCATCTCCTGTTGTCAGTAGGTATTATTTGGCTAAATGCATATAAATTACTCTGAGATCATCTCCTGGAACTTTGGTTTCCTTTGTTCCTGTTTTACTCTTCCATACTTTTATAAAAGACTTTCTGATGGTGCTCTCTTTTCAAGAAACACATTCCTTTGGCATATAGAAGAACCAAGTATTTCCATTTAAACAAGTGGCATCTAAATCATAGCCCATGTTACTGAAAATGATGTTGCTGTCACAGTTTCCAAAAGCCCAAAGCCAATCTCTCTGTTTTCCAGCTTTCCTCTGTCAGTATTTATTCAACAGTGTGATAATTGACTCTAGGTCAGTTCATCGTTGGTTAGTTATTATCCTTCATATGTTTCCTATAAGGGTACAGCAGAATTTTCCAAAATGAGTGGCAGTTTTCAATGGGGGTTCAGGTGAATTTAACTTGTGTTAGAAAAACTTCCCCCACCTCCTCCAACACAGACACACACATTATTCCCTGGAGCAAAAGAACTTCCAGGGAATTATAGATTCATGGCATTTGATCACGTAGAGAGATCTATAGCAAGTTAATAAACACTTTGCAACACATTCTTTACTAATCTTTCTCCAAAAAAGGGCACATTCTTTTATTTTTTTGTTGTTGAAGATTTTGAGGATTTTTGGGTTTGTCTGTTGTTGCATTGAGTCTTTTCTTACTATTACCAGGTCATGAAGGCAAACCATCCTCAGTCACCAGCAATTTTAACCCATACATCTAGCTTTTCATTAAAGTCTTTTATGCTCACTGGAAAATCAGTGTTACTTAGCTGTTGCTAGAGAGAGCTATCATTTACTGTTAATTTTACTTTTTTTTTCTTTCTTTCTTCTCTCCTGAATGCAGATTTAGGTAGTGGATTCTCCCTTGTGTGCTTTAAAGAATCTTTTTTTTTTTTTTTCAAATACCCAAATAGGCTGCTTTTTCTTTTTTTCTTTCTCATTTCTTAAGATTAAGTAGGACTAATTACAGAAGACAAAAGCTGGAATCTGGATGATATAAAATCTTATACCTTATAGAGATTTTTGTATGTGCTTAATTTTATTTATTTATTTATTTATTTTTATCAAAGTATGGTCTATTTACAATGTTGTATTAATTTCTGGTATACAGTATAGTGATTCATTTATACATATGTATTTTTTTCATATTCTTTTTCATTATAGATCATTACAAAGTATTGAATATAGTTCCCTGTGTTATACAGTAGGACCTTGTTGTTTATCTATTTTATATGTAATAGTTAGTATCTACAAATCCCAAACTCCTAATTTATCCCTCCCCACTCTCTTCCTCTTTGGTAACCATAAGTTTGTTTTCTGTGTCTTTGAGTCTGTCTCTGTTTTGTGTCATTTTTTTTTAGATTCCATATATAAGTGATATCATATGATACTTTTCTTTCTCTTTCTGGATTACTTCACTTATTATGCCAATTTCCAGGTCCATCCATGTTGCTGCAAATGGCATTATTTTATTATTTTTTATGGCTGAGTAGTATTCCATTTTTTACTTTTTATATATATATATATCTCACAACTTCTTTATCCTTCATCTGTCAACAGACATTTAGGTTGCTTCTGTGTCTAGGCTATTGTAAATAGTGCTGCTATGAACATTGGGGTGCATGTATCTTTTCAAATTAGAATTTCCTCCAGCTATATGCCCAGGAGTGGGACTGCTGTATCATAGGGTAAGTCTATTTTCATTTTTTTAAGGAATCTCTATACTGTTTTCCATAATGGCTGTACCAAACTACATTCCCACCAACAGTATAGGAGGGTTCCCTTTTCTCCACCCCCTCTCCAGAATTTATTGTTAATGGACTTTTTAATGATGGCCATTCTGACTGGTGTGATACCTCATTGTAGTTTTGATTTGCATTTCTCTGATAATTAACAATATTGAGCATTTTTTCATGTGCTGATTGGCCATTTGTATGTCTTCATTGGAGAAATGTTTGTTTGAGTCTCCTACCGTTTTTTGATTGTTTTTTTGTTTTTGAGTTATATGAGCTGTTTGTATATTCTGGAAGTTAAGCCCTTGTCAGTCACATTATTTGCAAATATTTTCTCCAGTTCTGTAGGTGTCTTTTCATTTTATTTATGGTTTCCTTTGCTGTGCAAAAGCTTATATGTTTAATTAGGTTCCATTTGTTTAGTTTTTATTTTATTTCTATTGCCTTGGTAGACTGCCCTAGGAGTACATTGCGACAATTTATATCGGAATGTTTTGCTTATGTTCTTGGTGCTTAATTTTAAATTGGGTATTTATTTATTGTTGTCTTCAGCAATTTACTTGTCTAAGCCAACAGTTAAAAAGAAAATACTGTAGACAGTACTCTGCTAGGCCCCGAAGGGATATTAATAAAGCTACTCAGTACCTAACAATTAGGAAAGAACTTATGCGTGAAACAATCCTGAATCTCTAAAGTGCTAATATTATTGTATGTATTTTAAGTTCTTTGGGAAACTGGTATCAGTGAGGGCCAAGTCAGGACAAGACAGGTTCCCTAGAGGAGATTCCAATCATAGCAGTGTGACTTTGAAAATCATTTACTCAACTTTGCATGGAGTTTAGTTTTTTCCATCTATAAAATAAAAGCGTCAGCCTATTTCCAATGTCCCAGCCAGTAATGTGGTTGTGTGAATTCCTGAGCTGTGACTTTTGGAATCTGAGTAGAGATGAAAGCGGTGAAGTGAGTAAAGCCAAAGTCTCAGGCTTTAACTTGTGTTCTTAGGTAGCTGGGTGTGAGGATTTAATAAATAAATCACTATTATTTGTATTTGTTGTAGAGTGTCGTAAATAATTTACATGAATGAAATACGAAAATCCACATCAAGAAGTGAAAGACAGCCTCTACCTTATTCACTAGCCTTCTTATACAAGCAGCGTTCCTTCAGTCACCTTTGTCTTTTGCTTTGTCATTCAGTACTTCTTGCATTTCTTCTGTAGGGTCAATATTGGAAGCCATCAGAACCTTCTAATCCTGCAAATGAAAGGTACATACTTCACCAGAACTGGGCTCGGCTTTCCTATTTTTACAAGGAGCAACCTTTTCATTTGATTAAGTAAGTTTCTTACACAGGATCAAACCAATTAAAACTTGATTATGTGATTTTTATTCACAATGGCATCATATTCTATTCTTTTTACTGTCATTTTCACCCATTATAGTTCCCATCTTTCCAGTTTTGTATCTATGCTATCATTTAGTCATTTATTTGTGGGCAAATTTTGTTAATAGAATGCTCTTAACCACTGTGCAGAGATAGCTGGATGTTAGAGATTGGGTTCAAATCCAGGTTAGAAGCCTATAAATATGGTCAAGTTACTTAACCTTTATGAAGCTCACCTGTAAAATGAAAATGACAGTAGTACTTTCCTTATGGGGTTATTTGATAATAAAATGATATATGCATATTTTTATCATGGGGCTAGCACTTAGTGTTTAACACACATTAGTTATTCCATGTTTTTCTTTGAGTCCAGGAATTTAGAAGATAATAGAAAGGTTGTGGATGGATGTTTGTGTGTATATGTTGATCTCAGAAAGCTGTGAAGACAATTGTTCTATGATCTCAGTTCTTTAGACAACTTCATTAGCTGTGCAAGAACATTATGGTTTCACATTCTTGCTTTGAACCGTGACAATACTACAGGATGTTAGGAGATTCCTGCAATGGTTTCAACAAAGAAACAATCAGATTACAGAGCCGCAGTTGCTGTGGGCAGTATTTTCACTCAGTGCTTTATGCTTTAATGCTGTGCTTGCACAGCATCACAGTATCCTTTTTGGAGACTAATGTGGCTGCATACATCCAAATCAACTGAAGTGTTATCTCAATAGTTTTCTTTAAGGCATCTAAGGGGAAATTTTTGAGAAAAAATAAAAAGCACTTAGCATATAAACCGGTGCTTTTTATAAATCATTATATGAACTCTTCATTGGATAGATGCTTTAATTGTCCTGAATAATGGTCATTTAGTTTGTTAAGTTATAAAAGTAGCCTAAAAAAATTCTAAGCAATAAAGAGATGTGCAAAGTTTTAAGTGAAATTCCACCACCATTGAACTCCACAGAGGTAACTATTCTTGATTTGGTAATGGCCATTGAGTCTTATTTTTATGTGCATGCATAATAAAATACATACACAGCTTTTTTTCTGGAGCAATGGCATTTTTACTTACTTTTTTGCTGCGATTTCCCTTTTTCACTAAATAATGTATTGTTGGTACACTTCCCTGTGAGTACACACAGATCTATCTTGTACTTTTTAATAGAACACAGAGTGCCATACTGTAAATTTTGCATAATTCATTTGTCCATTTTTCTATTGAAAAAGATTGGGCTGTTCCAAAGTTTTCATTATTGCAGTCAGTGCTGTTAAGAACATTCGCAGATACTTGTGCCCTTGGAGAATATGTCACAGTATATTTTCAAAGAAGTAAAGTTGTCAGAATGAAAGTTTACGTGTTTTACATTGATCAAAATATGTTAAGAGTATTTTAACTATCTACATGTGTTTCTGCTATAAATATTCCCAAAAGATGTGTATTTGTAATCCTCGATATACATCTTTGGATAGGACCTTCTTAGCACTTGCTGATTTTCTTTTATAGCAAAGTGGAAGCTCAGATATTTCATCAGATAACAGTGTCTAGCTTAAATTTAGTAAGTTTTTTAAAAATTTGCATCATATAATTACAGCTTTCCATTTATAGCAAATTACACTGCTCTTCCATTTCAGTAGTGATAGAGTTTAAAAACTTAAATTTTAACAATTTTTAATGTAAACAATTGATAACTAGGTGTAAAGTTGGGTAACGAAAAAGGCAAAATGGAAAATTCTATGTTATCACAGAGGGAGCAATTGCAGAAAACAACCATTATCCCTAAGGTTTCTTTTCAGTGATTATGTTAGGTAATACCCTTATTCTTAGATACAGACATTGGAGTATTTAAGAGTAAAGGATCATGGCATACATACTCAACCAACTTCCTTGCAGATGGTTCAGAAAAAGATACCAATGTGTCTGTGTGTATGTATACATATAAAGAGAAATACAGGTAGAGAGAGAATTGCAAATGGAACAATATTTTTACAATAAAATAAAGTGTATGTGGATATTATTTGAATTATTATTGCAACTTTACTGTATATTTGAAATTACTTTCAAAGAAAAAGATTTAATAAAAGGAGAGTCCAGAAATAGATCCACACATACATGGACAATTGATTTTCAACAGATGTACCTGGTCATTAATTGGGAAAAGGATGGTCCTTTCAACAAATGATGCTAGAACAAATGGATATCCACATGAAAAACATGAATCTTGATCCTTTCCTGTTCTAAAATTTAAATTAACTTGAAATGGATGAGAGAACTAATTATAAGAGCTACAGGTACAAAACTTCTAGCAGAGTGTTAACAGGAGAAAAATGCATGTGATCTGGAATTAGGCGTGGACTTTTCAGATAAGATGCAAAAAGCACAATTTAAAAAATGTATAAATTTGACTTCATTAAAATTAAAAATGTATACTTTTTCAAAAGGCACTGTTACAAAAAATAAAAAACAGGTTGGAGAAACTACTTGCAACACACGTATCAGTAAAGGACTCTTACCTAGAAAACTTAAAGAACTCTTACAACTCAATAACAAGACAAAATTAAAAATGGACGTAAGAATATAAAAGATGGGTGGCCAATACTTAATCAAAGATGCCCAGCATTTTTATTCCATAGGGGAATAAAAATTAAAAGGTAATTGAAATACCACTACACACCCACTAGAATAGCTACAGTCTAAATAACTGGCAACAATAGATGCTGTCAGGGATGTGGAGCAACTTGAAATCTCAAACATTGCTGGTGGGAATGCAAAATGGTATAGCAACTTTACAAAAAACAGTTTTGACAGTTTCTTATAAAGGTAAATATGCACTTTCTATATGACCCAGCAATTCCACTTCTAAGCCTTTACTTAGGAAAAATGAAGCTTCTGTCCACTGAAATGCCATTATTTGAATGTTCATAGCAGCTTAACTCATAATAAAAAGCTGGAAACAATTAAATATCTATCAACTAGTGAGTGAATAAACAAATTATTATGCATTCATACAATGGATTTTTTCCTAGAAATAAATTAGTAATGCATACAACATCAAGGGATGAATCTTAAAAGCATTATGCTAAAGAAAAGAGGCAGGCCACAAAAAGCTATATACTCTAATGTTTCCATTTATAAAACATTATTTTGGAAAAGCAAAACTTATAAGGACCAAAATCAAAGTAGTGGTTCCAGATCTGGATGTTGAGGAAGGGGTTAATAACAGAGGAATACAAGGAAATTTTTTGAGATGATGGAAATTCTCAGTATGTTGATCCTGGAGGTGGTTACGAGTGTGTATATTTAAATTTATCGAACTGTACACTTAAGTCAGGTGTATTTTATTTGTATGTGAATTATACCCTAGTCAATTTGACTGAAAAAAAAAAAAACATTCCTCTAAGAGGATTTACCTTCTGGGATGCGGGATGGGATGGGGTTCAGTGACTGACGAAACCCAGAGCGGGAAAGGGGAACTCCTCAGAAAGATGAGCATCATTGGCTTGGAAGAGCTGAGATCCTTACGCAGTGGCCTGGAGACAGTGTTAAAGGCTGTGCCCCAAAGATACTCCTAGCATAGACAGACACATCTGAGGACCCCCGAAGGTACCCGGAAGGAAATGAAGCAAGAGATGGGGCTAAGGGCTGCAGTAGTGCAGGTAGGACATGGCTGAGTAGTGAAATACTGGATTAACACAGTGTGATCTCACTTGTACCATGTGCCAGTTACTGAACTATTGTTCCTCAGCAGAAGTCCATGTGCAGATTGTTTGATTTCGATTTGTTAACAGCTAGAAGTTACACTGCAGACTGTTCCACACTTTATTAAAGTCTCCTTAAAATTTAAAAGCTTTTCAAATCACCCTATTTCAAAAATAAAACTTAACTTCCACTCAGTTGGCTTCCTATTTATATTGTTGTCTTTTGTAATCCTGACACCAGTTCTGTGGCTGAGCACCATCCTGCATTTTATGATGTGGAAACTAAAGTTTAGAAAGCTTAGTAACTTCAGCAAAATTACAAGGCTAGCAAGCAGGGGAGCCAAAATTAGACTACATGCTTGTCTGAATACAAAATCAAGACTCTGGACTGTATCGTTCTTGCAGAGATTCTGATTCTGTTTTTACTGATTCTGTTTTTACCCTCTTTCACAGGGATTATTATGGAGAAAAAATTGGCATCTATTTTGTCTTTCTCGGATTTTACACAGAAATGCTGTTTTTTGCAGCTGTAGTTGGCTTAGCTTGTTTTATTTACGGGTTATTATCGATGCGTGATAGCTCAAGCAGGTAAGTGCAACTGAGTTGCCCAAACAGAGAAATATGGTAACTGAATCTGCTGTTATTATTTTTCTGGAATTTGTGTCAGAATGTTTCCTGTGGCAGCAGACAATTGATATTTCTGAGCAAGACCCAAACATAGCAGCTGCCCCTCACTTGGTGCTTTACGGAAAATCTGTTTTTAAAAATAGGCTTTAAAGATTCTGCTCCTTGAAGCATGACTTGACCTGTAAAAAAGCTGCTTCATTGCCCCCTCTGCCGTATAAAGTTGTTCTGATAAGAACATCTTTGGATTTTCACCAAACACATCACTTTAAAAATAACTTTGTTCTTCCCTCTGCAGCACTGAGATCTGTGACCCTAATATTGGAGGTCAGATTATCATGTGCCCCCTCTGTGATCATGTGTGTGACTTTTGGAGACTAAACTCTACGTGTTTGGCTTCGAAGGTATGTATGTATCGTGGTATGTTGAAATGACTTTCCATTTCCCACTTTTTGTATTGCACTTGAAACTCAACACTCTTTGTGATGTTGTTGTTTTACAGGTCTCTCATTTATTTGACAATGAGTCAACGGTGTTCTTTGCAATATTCATGGGAATTTGGGGTGAGTAAATAGTCAGATAAAAACAGCTTTCTCCGTGTTATGTGTCATATGGCCATCTGTATAACATATACAGATGGCATACCTTATACATCAAAGGTCATTTTACATCTTTGTGTTTTTTCTAGCATCAGTATATGGATGGAGTCCACATCAGTGGTCTTTAGTCCTTGGTTCTTGGTCCAGAAAGGTCTCCGTTAATCATCTGCTCATTTCTCTGGAAAACACTGTAATTTTTGAAACTTCATGTGTATTCAGCTCACACTGTCTCTTCGCCCTATGGGAAAAATAGGCTCAATAACTGCTTAATTCAGGAGGAAATAAACAGATACTTGGGGGCTGGAGGTTACTGAGTCATGGATACAAACTGGAACAAGACTCAAAAACTGTTGAGAGCTAACAAATTAATGTTTGAGTTTAAATTCCCTGTGTCAAATTCTAGTTCCAGCTTCCAGTTCAGTTCCATTCGGTAAAAGTCTTCCACATAAAGTGGAATTCCCCTTAACTTTGGAAAAGTCCCAGTAATTCGTGTCCTCTGTATCACATGGGAAGTAGAGGTATCATGAGGTTGTTCTTGCCGTCAGTGAGGAAAAGGTTTTCTGTAAGAGTAACCCAGCAAGAGGAGGCCTGAAGACTTCTAAAGCATGTCTCAAAATTTGAGGGGCTCTGGGAAAAGATAGCCTTTTTTTCATTCCAATTAACAAAAAGTCTTTAACAAACACAAATATGTGCATTTAAAAACTGGGCAAGGGAACAAGAGTCGGTTGACCCAGGCAAAAGGACAGCAGAATTTGTCAGGGTGTGTGCATGAAGCAGAGGGATTTACTGGGTTTCTGTTTCTTCTGCTTGGCTGCTGTGGTCAGAGGAGAATGGCCCCCAATTCAAAGAGAGAGCAGGGGACAAAGAAGTTCTTACCAACAATTCTCCAGCAACCTCCTCTGGTTAAGTTAGTGTATGGACATCTCCATCATGTGGCTGCCAAATCCTGCCTCTGTCATTTCCTGGAATCAGAAGTGGGTGATAGGTTCACAAATTACAACAAATGTAATAGTTTTCAGTTGTTTCCATTGAGAGATTGTACACCGGCACCATCCTTACGTTGGATAGAGTATAGAGGAGCAGCCACTCTGGAACACCCGCAGCACTGCTTCTTGAAGAGGTGCTGCCATCGTTTCTTTTTTTTTTTTCTTTCTTTTTCTTCTCTTTTTTTATTGAAGTACAGACAATTAGAATGTGTCAGTCTATGGTGTACAACACAATATCCCATTCATGCATATACATACATATATTCGTTTTCATATTTTTCCATTAAAGTTTATTACAAGATATTGAACGTAGTTCCCTGTGCTATACAAAATAAACTTTTTAAAAAATCTATTGTTATATGTAGTGGCTAACATTTATAAATCTCAAACTCCTAAATGTATCCCTTCCCACCCCCTTTCCCTGGAAACAGACACACAGACTTAGTAAACAATCTTAGAGTTAGTTCTCTTAGAAAAGTTTATTGTAGCAGTGAATTACTGGTTTAGCTTTAGTTTTTGAAGATCTTAGTGAAATTCTATGGAAACAGAACTGCAAAGGCATTTGTTTTAGTACAACTATTAATAAACAAGTAAGCTGAATCAAAGGCAGAGTAGATGTGGAGAAAAAATACTGTAGATTAAGGGAATGTCCAAAGGGTTGAGACCTGAACATAATGCATACTTTGGTTTGTACTGAGGGTAGGAAATGCTGCTTCTTTTTAACTTTTTGGTTTATTTATAATGAAAATACATACCCATCATAGGAAATTCAAGCAATGTGTAGAAGTGTGAAGAAAAGAATGTTAAAATTACCAAAAATAAAATCATCATTTTGACCATGATTTTTCAGAATCTTTTTCTATATATGTAGGCATATGTGCCCAAATTTTTTTTATGTAAATGATGTGATATTATATACATAGTTTATCCCAATGAGTGATGGGACTTCTTCCATAGCAATGAATATATGGATGGTTGTATGGGTGTGTATGTGCCTATTTATGACTGAATAGGATTCCCTTTTATGAATTTATCACACTTTATCCAACCAGTTCTCAGTTGTTAGACATTTAGGTCATTTCCAGTCCTGCCAGTTTTATTGAGATATATTTGATATAAAACATTTTATTAGTTTAGGATGTACAACATAGTGATTTGATGTATGTATATATTTCAAAACGATTACTATAATAAGTTTGGTTAACATCCATTATGTCACATAGTTACAATTTTTCCTTGTCCTAAGATCATTTAAGAGCCATTGCAATTTTCAGATGTATAACACAGTATTTTTAACAGCATGTACACCATGCTGTACATTATATCCACCAAATTTATTAATCTTGTAATTAGAAGTTTGTACCTTTTTAACCATTTTCACCCATTTCCCCCCTCCCACACAATCCTGCCTCTGGCAACCACCGATCTGTATAGTTTCTACAATTTTGATTTTTTCTTTTTTTTAGATTCCACATATAAATGAGATCATACAATATTTGTCTTACTCTGTGTGACTTATCTCATTCTGCACAATACCCTCAAGGTCTATTCATGCTGTCACAAAAGGCAGGATTTTCATCATTTTTTGGCTGAATAATATTCTGTTGTAAGAATATTTACGTGTGCCTCATTTTCTTTTTTTGGTGAAATTTTATCATGTAACTATAAATTATAATTAATTTTACCTTCATGTTTTTAATTGCTATAAATTTCCTTTTTTAAAATTGAGTTATAGTTGATGTACAATATTATATGTTACAGGTATACAATATAGTGATTCACATTTTTTAAAGGTTATAGACTCCATTTATAGTTATTATAGACTATTGGCTATATTCCCTGTGTTGTACAATATATCCTAGTAGCTTATTCTATACATAGTGGTTTGTGCTTCTTAATCCCCCTACCCTTATACTGCCCCTCCCCCTTCTCTCTCCCCACTGGTAACCACTAGTTTGTTCTCTATATCTGTGAGTCTGTTTCTTTTTGTTACATTCACTAGTATGTTGTGTTTTTTAGAGTCCACATATAAGTAATATAATACTTTGTCTGAGTTATTTCATTTAGCATAATACCCTCCAAGTCCATCTATGTTGCTGCAAATGGTAAAATTTCATTGTTTTTTATGGCTGAATAGTATTCTACTGTGTATATACACTACATCTTCTTTACCCATTTATCTGTTGATGGACACTTAGGGTGCTTCCATATCTTGGCAATTGTAAATAACACTGCTATGAACATTAGGTACATGGATCTTTTTGAGTTAGTATTTTTGGTTTTTTTCAGATATATACTCGGGGTGGAATTGATGGATCATATGGTAGTTCTATTTTTAGTCTTTTGGGAATCCTCCATGCTGTTTTCCATAGTGGCTGCACCAATTTACATTCCCACTGACAGTATATGAGAGTTCCCTTTCCTCCACATCCTCACCAACACATTGTTATTTGTGGTCTTTTTGATGATAGTCATTCTGACATGTGTGAGATGATATCTCATTGTGGTCTTAATTTCTATTTCTCTGATGAGTAGTGATGTTGAACATCTTTTAATGTGCCTCCTCTATGCCACATTTTCTTTATCCATACACCCACTGAAGAGAACTTAGGTTGTTTACATGGTTTGGCTATTATAAATAACGCCACAGTGAACATGGGAGTGAAGATATCACTTCAAGATAGTGATTTTGTTTCCTTTGTATGTATACCTAAAAATGGAATTGCTGGATCATATTGTAGTTCTACTTTTAATTTTTTGAAGAGTCTTCATACTGTTCTCCATAGTGGCTATACCAATTTACATTCCCAACAATAGTACACAGCGGTTCCCTTTTTTCAGTTTTGCTCTTTGTAAACCAATATCCAGTTTTCCCAAAACCATCTATAGAAGAAACTATTCTTTCCCCACTGATTATTCTTGAATCCTTTGTCAAATATTAGTTGACTGTAATACGTAGGGTTATTTCTGGGCTTTTGAGTGTGTTCCCTAGGTCTATATGTTTATTTTTATGCCAGTACCATACTATTTTGATTACTATAAATTTGTAGTACAGTTTTAAATCAGGAGTATGATGCTTACTGCTTTGTTCTTTCTCAAGATTGTTTTGGCTATTTGGAGTCTTTCATGGCCCCATACGAATTTTAGGATTGTTTCCTTTATTTCTGTAAAAATTACCATTGGAATTTGGATAGGGATTGCAGTGAATCTGGAGATTGCTGGCGTAGCATGGATGTTTTTATAATATCAATTCCTCCAGTTCATGAGCATGGACTACCTTTCCACTTACTTGTGTCTTCTTCAATTTCTTTCTCAATGTCTTGTAGTATACAGTATATAGTTTACATATCTTTTACCACCTTGGTTAAATTTACTTCCAGATATTTTATTCTTTTTGATGCTATTGTAAATGGGATTTTTTATTAATTTCTCTTTTTGATAGTAAGTGGTTAGCATATAGAAACACAACTGATTTTTGTATATTTATTTTTATCCTGGAACTTTACTGAATTTGTTTGTTAGTTCTTACAGTTTTTTGGTGGAATCATTAGGATTTTCTTTGTAATTTAAGGTTATCTGTAAATAGAGACAGTTGTACTTCTTTTCAATTTATATGTCTTTTATTTCTTTTTCTTGACTAATTGCTGTGGCTAGGACTTCCAGTACTCTATTGAACAGAAGTGGCAAGAATGGGCATTCTTGTCTTTTCCCTAATCAAAAAGGAAAAGCTTTCAGCTTTTCACCATTGAGTATGATGGTAGCTATGAGCTTGTCATATATGGCCATTATTATGTTGAGATACATTTCCTCTATACCCATATTGATGAGAGTTTTTATCATGATGGATGCTGAATTCTGTCAAATGCTTTTTCTGCAACTGTTGAGATGACTATATATTTTTAATCATTTATTTTGTTGATGTGGTAGGCATTTATCACTATGAACTTCTTCCTAGAACTGCTTCTGCTCCATCTCACAATTTTATATTGTATTTACAGTTTTCATTTGTCTGAAGATATTTTTTGATTTCTCATTTGACTTTTCTTAGACTCATTGTTTGTTCAGTAATATATCCTTTAATCTCTGCATATTTGTGAATTTTCTGGTTTTCATTTTTCTTGTAATTGATTTCTACTTTCATACCATTGTGGTCAGAAAAGATGCCTGATATAATTTCAGACTTTTTAAATTTATTAAGACTTGTTTTGTAGTGCCAATATATGATCTTTTCCTGGAGAACATTCCATGTGCATTTAAAAGAAAATATGTTCTGCTGCTGTTGGATGGAATGTACTGTCAATGCCTGTTAGGTCCCTCTGGTCTAACATGTAGTTTAATTCAAATGATTCCTTATTGATTTTCTGTCAGGGTGATCTATCTATTGTTGAAAATGGGGTATTGAAGTTCCTGACTATTATTATACTGCTGACTGTTTCTGTATTTCAGATCTATTAATATTTATTCTATGTATTTAGGTGCTTCTCTGTTGGGTGTATACATGGTTATAAGTGTTATATCTTCTTATTTGATGGATCTCTTTATCATTATACAAAGACCTTCTTTGCTCCGTATTGTGATCTTCGTCTTAGTCTATTTTGGCTGATATAAGTATAGCTAATCTTGCTTTCTTTTAGTTTTCATTTGCATAGAGTATCTTTTTTGCATCTCTTTACTCTCATTACATGTGTGTCCTTACAGCTGAAGTGAGTTTCTTGTGGACAGTGTATAGTTTGGTCTTGTTTTTCAATCCATTCAGCCACTCTATGACTTTTAATTGGAGAATTTAGTTAATTACATTGAAGTAATTATTAATAGGTACGGACTTACCAATGCCATGTTTTAAATAGTTTTGTGATTCTTTTGTTCCTTTTTTCCTCTCTTGCTCTCTTCCTTTGGGATATGATGATTTTCTGTAATGATATGTTTTATCTTTATCTTTTCATGTCTTTTACAGGCTTTTGTTCTGTGATTACAGTAAGGCTTATGTGAAACATCTTATAGTCATAATAGTCTATTGCAAACTAAGACAGATTAACTTCAAATGCATACTAAAGCTCTATATTTTCACCCCCTCCCATGTTTTATGTTTTTGGGGTCATAGTTTACATCTTTTTAGTTTGTGTATCCTTTAACCAGTTATTATAGTTATACAATTTTATTGTAGTTAGGGTTTTTTTTTTTTTACTACTTTTGTCTTTTAACCCTCATATTAGATTTACAAGTAATTTACCCACCACCGTTATAACGTTAGAGAATTCTGAATTTAAGTATACATTTACCTTTACCAGTGAGATTTATACTTTTATATGTTTTCATCTCAGTTTAAAGAGGTCCCTTTAACATTTTTAAAAAGCCATTCTAGTTATGATAAACTCAGCTTTTGCTAGTCTGGAAAACTTTCCAGGTAGAGTATTCTTGGTCCTCAATTTTTTTTGTTTCCAATTTTGCCTATGTGCTACTTCTTTCCAGTCTGCAGAGTTTATGCTAAAAAAAAATCTGCTCATAGTCATAAGGATCCCTTGTACATAACAAGTTGTTTTTCTCTTGCTGCTTTCAAGATTTTGTCTTTGTGCTTACTTTCTGACCTTTTAATTATAAAGTATCTCAGTGTGTTTCTCATCATTTTCATCTTTTTTGGAACTCAGATGTTTTCCTAGATTTGATATTTCTTTCTTTTTTCCACGTTAGAGAATTTTTTAGCCACTATATCTTTGAATATGTTGTCTGTCTTGCTTCTCCTTCTGAGATCTGTATTATGCAAATGTTGGTCCGCTTCATAAGATCCCATAACTCCCTTAAGCTAGCTTCACTATTTTTCCTCTCATTTTTCATTTTCATTTTATTAATTTTGCTGCCTGGATGATTTCTACCTCTCTTACTTGGAGTTTGCAGATTCTTTCTTCACTTTATCTGGTATGCTGTCAAACCCTTCTATTGAATTTACAATATAATAATTCTATTCAGCTCTATGGTTTCTATTTACTACTTTCTTATATTATCTGTCTCTTTGTTCAAATTCTCACTTTGTTCATGCATTGTTCTCCTGACCTTGGTAAGCATCTTAGTGACCATTAATTGAACTCTTTCTCAGCTAAATCACTTACCTCCATTTCATTAAGGTCTTTTTCTGAGGTTTATATTTTATTTGGAACATATTCCTCTGTTTCTTCATTTACCTTGCCTCTCTGTGTTGATTTCAGTGCATTAGATAAAACAGCTACCTCTTCCAGACTTGAAAGTGTGGCCTGTGATTGTACAAGCTTCCTTCTTTGTTCTTAGTGGCTCCTAGTATTTGGATTGTGCCAACACCTGTTTGTGTCCCAAAAGGGAAGATCTCAGTCAGCACCTAGATGCAGGCTGTTTGGAAGCTGGACCCTCAGGCAGCAGCTTTTAAAGTAAGCAAATAGATTTCTTTCAAGGAGAGATTGGAAGATGGGCATTTGTGTCTGTTGCCTTTACATTTAGTCCTGGGGAGAAAGCCAGTTAGGAACTGTTTCTTTGTTTGCTGCGGTAATCAAAACAGTACAGTACTGGCATAAAGATAGGCATACACACCAATGAAACAGAATGAAGTCCAGAAATAAATCCACACATTTATGGTTAACTAATCTGCAACGGAATTTCCAAGAAAACACAATGGGGAGAGAACAGTCTCTTCAACAAAGGGTGCTGGGAAAACTGAATATTGACTTGCAAAAGAGTGAAATTGGATCCTTATCGTACATCATCACAAAAATAAACTCAAAATGGATTAAAGAGAAATATGAGACCTGAATCTATAAAACTCCTACAGGAAAATAGAAAGAAATTCTTTATGACATTGGCCTTGGCAATGATTTCATGCATATGACACCAAAGCCGAGGCAACAACAGCAACAAAGAAGCCAGACTATATCAAACTAAAATGCTTCTTCACAGCAGAGACAACAGTCAGAGTGAAAAGCCAACCCATGGAATGGCAGAAAATATTTGCAAACCATGTATCTCGTAAGGGGTTAATCTCCAAAATATATCAGGAACTCCTGTAGCTCTATAGTAAAAGAAAAAACTGATAACCTGATTGAAAACTGGGCACAGGACTTGAATAGACATTCCTCCAAAGAAGTTATGCAAATGGCTAACAGGTATATGAAAAAATGCTTGATGTCATTAGTTATCAGGGAAATGCAAATCAAACCACAATGAGATGTCATCTCACATCTGTCAGGATGGCTATTACTAAAATAACAGAAGACAGGTGTTGGTGAGAATGTGGAGAGTTATAATGAACTTTTGCATACTATTGGTGGGATTGCTAAATGGTGCAGCTTGAAAACGGTGTGGAAGTTCCTCAAAAATTAAAATAGAACTGCCATGTGATCCAGCAATCTCATGTCTGGGTGTTTACCCAAAATAATTGAAATCAGGATCTCAAAGTGAACTTTTTTTAAAAATCGTATATGTTATATATTATACTATATATAATATTATATATTGTACATATAGAGAGAGAGAGACAGAGAGGGAGAGAGACAGGAAGAGAAACAGAGAAAGAGACATGCTGTGCTGTGAAATGGCTCTTATGTTTTCCTTTAATTTTCCTAAGCCTGAGAAAGTGGTACATTTGCTTGTATGATTTCAGTAAAAGACAGGCAGACAAAATCTAGGTATTAGTAAAGGGTCAAGTTTAAATATTTCTTCAGATTATCTGAATGAAGAAAGAGAGCAATGTTCCTGAAAAAAAATTATTGCATGGACTGTTGTCTAAGAAACTCATTTGTACTTATATATATATATATATATATATATATATGTGAGTTATGTCAACACTATTACATAGTATTTTGCTAAAATTAATAATTTTATAATTTTATCATCAAACATAATAGTGACAGAAGAACCATTGTGCAGCCAATATGATTTTTTAAAGCAAAGAAAAATCCAGTTATTTTTCTTCTTCATTTGTTTCTCCATCTCTTTATTGTGTTTGTTTTTATACATTTCTTTGCCCGCAGTCACATTGTTTTTGGAGTTTTGGAAACAGCGACAAGCCAGACTGGAATATGAATGGGACCTGGTGGACTTTGAAGAGGAACAGCAGCAGCTTCAGCTGAGACCTGAGTTTGAAGCCATGTGCACGCACAGGAAGATGAACACAGTGACTAAGGTAGATCGGGAAACTGAAATGGGCAGCAGATGTTCCAGTGAACACACTGCTGCAAGTGGCTTCTCAAATAATGATGTGTATTTTAATTTGCCTTTAAAATGTTCTCCAACATATAAATCATAAAGGCTTTTTTTACTTGCTTCTAATATACATTTCAAACACATGCAAAAGTAGATAGAAATGTCAAATAGGCCCCAGGGTGGAGCCATCACCCAGCTTCAATTAATATTAACTCATGGACAGTCTTTCTTCATTTATACACCTACCCCTCCCTGCCACTATATTATTTTGAAGCAAATTCAAGTCATCGTATCATGAAATACATAGTCTTACTACTAAGTGAAATCAAATGAAGTGAAAAACAGTGTGTGTGCTGTGGGCTTTGCATATAAATATATATGCATGGAAATACATATACTAATTTAATACATAAAAATAGTATTGTATTAAGGTAGTGGGCTTATGAGTGATCACTTTATTAGACAAATGTTTATTCACCTAGTCCATTCTAATTGTTTGTAATGGAAACATCATCACACTGGTGTCTGAGAAGGAAAGTCTAGATTTGGGGATAACTGGCAAACTAGCTGTATATTGTGAGTTATTTGATTTCTTGGCACCTCGTTTTTTGTTTTTTGTTTTTTGTTTTTCATGTGAAAATAGAAGGTACTTTGCAGACTCTTGGCCACATATTCTTGGAGTTTCTACCTTCCTGTTAACTATAATCGCCATGTTACCTGACACTATTAGAGGGAGAATAGAATATGTCTCTAACATGAGAATATGTCTCATTTAGAATATGTCTAAAAGTCTCTTCAGTAGAATTTCCTACTCTGTTCAGGATACTATTCTTGTCTATAATACTTAGAATTCTTTTCACAGTTTAGACATCCACTAAACATTTATTAAATTGCATTGATACATTTTTAAAAAAATTCAGTAAATGAATAAAGAGAAAAATCACTTCAGAAAATACATTAACAACTTGGGTGGCAATTTGAAAGTAATTAAAATATATTAAAAGAGATATTATCATAATAATGACTTCTATCTATTCATACTTAATGGGATAAAAAAGAAAATAAAAGCAGGCCTATTGGCTTTGCCAAAAATTACTGACCTAAAGACAATCTGTACTGAATGTTTACATTTGTTTATTTTTGTTTGTTTTTGTTTTTTTGTGGGGGGAGGTAATTAGGTTATTTTATTTTATTTAATTACTTTAGAGGAGGTACCAGGGATTGAACCTAGGACTTCATGCTTGCTAAGCATCCACTCTACCGCTTGAGCTAAACCCTCCCCCCCTTACATTTGAAACCAGTTGAAGGACAGTATGTATTAATTCACTGTGAATCATCTACTTCACTTAGCTCTAATGGTTTTGAAAATGAGAGTGTTTTTTGTTTGTTGTTTTGTTTTGTTTTTTACTTTGTTGCAGTGTTCCTTCAGTGGTTAAGCACAACCAGAACTTTACATTTGAGTCTACTGGGAACACACACACGCATGCATGGACACACACACCTGCACATACAAATATGCGCAGGCACACGAACACACATACACTGGATACACACATGCACACACATGTGCATAATCACATGTATGCACACATATCTGGGGGTTCTGTTAGCATTCAGTTCTTTCTGAAAATCTTTAAGATTGTGAAAATATAAAATCTTATGTGTTAGATAGAATTACATGATTTCTGCTGACAGCTTTTTTTACTATATGGCAGTATTTGCAGAGAGGGATAGCTCTGCCTCTTGAGATAGCTAAAAATATCAGCTGATATGGTTAGTATCTTTCATTAATGATTTAAAAAACATAATGATGGAAAAGTCTGAGCCCCTGAACTGTGGAAGAAGACAATTAATACTGTAACTATAAATAAGGCACCCTATTTAGTATCATGCAGAGCAATTACAGCATCCCTCAGGTTTTGAGTTTGCTTTCCTGTCTATCTCACCCTGAATACCACTCTAATTCAACACTCAGGAAATAGTGTGTATCTTGTATATCTCATATAATTTGTAAAATATCTCATCTAAGAGCCCTACAGATTTCTACTTAGAAGTAAGGAGCCATTACTTTCCATGAGCAGTAGTGACCCCACTCGGGAGGTTTCTACTTTAACGGGACTTTGTGATTTTGACTATTGCTTGGAGTCCTAACTTTAAGGGTAGATTTTGAATTTTGCTGTGATTTCTTCAAAATTACAGGAGATGGAACCTCACATGCCTCTATGTAATCGTATTCCATGGTACTTTTTATCGGGAGCCACAGTGACGTTATGGGTGAGTGTTCTTTAAAAACTGTTACCATCTATTTGATGTAAGGTCGTATTGGGATTATGTCAGCAGTTTCATCTACAATGGCTCTGGAGTCCCTCTCTTCCGTCCCCTTCCACAGTATTTTTTTTTCAGTAGCGCTCTTATATAAGATAAACTGTAATTTACATGGATGTGCCATCATTGAATCTTGGAAAAGGAGTTGGGGGAGAGAGAGGTGCTTCATCTTAAAGCCTGGCCTTTCCCCCTTCCAGCTGTTCAATAATTTGGTGATAACTTGAAATCAGAACAGAATAACAATTTGATTGCAAACTATTTGGTTAGTTTTTAAAAAATTATTAATTCATCTTTATCTCCATTTATAATATCTCTACAAAATGAAAAATAACTTCATACTATTAAGGTTTACTCTCTTGCTGAGACAAATGGAAGAAAATGTTAATTCTACTTGAAAAATTTAATCAGTATATCCCATTGTGAGGGAGTCAGGTTTTCTCCATGCCTTTAACTGATAGATTCCTCCATCATCGTCATAATCTGCCTTCCCCTTTACGGATTTATGTCCTCTTACAGTTGACCTTTAATTTTAGGAAAAGAGGCAATGATACCCTCTGAGAGGTTAGCGTGTTGAAGTATAAATAATTAGCAGTTGTAGACTATAGTTTAATCTCACCAGTCAATACTGTCTCATAATGTTTTATCTTGGACATTTCTTGTTAAAAGATACTGGTTTTTCTATGTTAAATTTGTGTTTTCCTAGATGATGTAACAGTCATTTTAGGAGAGATGATAAAATAAAAAGGGGTAATAATCAGTTTGGGACACTCTTTGAAAAATATTCTGGAGTGTGGTTCTAGAAAATCACTCTGTCTTTTATTTCTGGTACTCATTCAGTTTGATTCAGTTCCTCAACTTTCAGAATAAAATTCTCTAATCATTGATATAAATATTTTTGTGTTTTTTGCAATATGGGAAGGTATAAAATTCATACCAGATCTATACAAATATCTAAACTACCAGGCATATCAAATGACTAATGGCAATATTCTGAAGGAAAATGAAATCAAATCTTTAAACATATTTTTCTTGGGAAAATAAGTAATCTGTACACTACGTGTTTAACTACAGCCTAGAGCAGAAGTTGCCAAACATTTGCTGTAAAAGATATATTTTTGGCTTTGTGGACTACAAATTGTCTCTGGCACTTAATTGTCTTTATTTTTCTTTACAACTTTTAAAAATGCAAAAAAAAAAAAAAAAGCCCACATTCTTACCTCAAGGGTTACACAAGAACAAGTAAGACCATAGGCAGACTCTGGCCTGCTGGCTAGTTTTCCAACTTTTTCTAGGGGATGGACCTAGAGGATGGGCAATGAATATTTTTTTATTTTTGACTTACTGAGCTGCTACCATATGCCTGTCTCTAACCTTTTTACTTTCCTAGTTTTCATTTCCTGCTGTATATGGTGAGAGAGACTGATTTGGTTTGCTTTCCAAAATAGAGTCGCTAAACTTAATACATGAGGTGAGAAGAGTGTTTCAGATAGGCACACATCATAGGGTTACAGAGATGAGAGTGAGCAGTTGTTTGCTTCCCTTCCCCAGATGTCTCTGGTCATCGCGTGCATGGTAGCAGTGATTGTGTACCGCCTGTCCGTCTTTGCCACCTTCGCTAGCTTTGTGGAAAGTGAAGCATCCCTGAAGCATGTCAAAAGTTTCCTCACTCCACAGATAACCACCTCACTCACTGGGTCCTGCCTGAACTTCATTGTCATCTTGATCTTGAATTTCTTTTATGAAAAGATATCTGCCTGGATTACAAAAATGGGTAAGCTGGCCAGATGGTTAGTATTACTCTGAAAAAGGGTTCCTGCCAATGCTGTACGTCCATTTTGGATCACCCCCAGCAAGTGCAATATTTTAAGGCACTTTTGCTCTGCAAGTTGACCCACAGCCTGGTGCTTCAGAATCCCCGAGCAGCTACATTCAGGTGTATTATAATGGAAGCAAGAAGAAGAACTAAAAAAAATAAAAAATAAAAACAAAACAAAACAAAACAAGAAAAACATTCTTGCCTTAATTCTCCCTTCATGGGGCTGGTTGAAGCCTAAGTAAAAATCTTCACTTTTCTCAAGACACAGATAATTTTTATTTCATATATATGGTTTTTAGATTTTGAAAACCATTGTGAGAAAAAAGGACATTCAGGTCCTCCTGAATGTCTTAGAACCTGAATTATTTTCTTTCAAAAATTTAAAAATTTCTCCTAAAGCCAAGAGGGAAGTTGCAGGAGTACTGGGTGGAGTGGGAGATTGAGTCAGGGCGAGCGGCTTGGCACAGTTGCTCCTGGTCTGGCCCCCTGCAGGTTGGACATACTATCAGAGACGACTCCAGCCTCAGCTTCTCTGGCAGTGCTCTCTGCAGAGGCTCTCGCCTCTCTAAATCTATACACTGACGTGCCAACGGGAACCAAAAAGGTAGCACTGTATACTCAGCACCAGAGCAACTACTGGGAAGCAACTGTAATTAGATACCATTTTCAAATCTGAAGATCTTCTACCTCAGTTTTACTTCTTTTTTCTGCTAGCAACAGCAAAAAAAGAAATAAAAAATTCATGGTAAATAGAACCCAAAAACAAAGCACCTAAAAAAAAACCTTCAGCTTTCTCCAACGAGGAAAATCACTTGTACTCACATTAGAGATTTTGTAGGAGTGCAACTAAATTTCAGTAAGACGGAGGAGTTATCTGTGTTTTTAGAATATGTGTTACTACTTCGGTATCGCTAAAAATGTCATGGATTTGGCTGGATCAGCTCATGCTTTTGGGAGATCGTCAGCTCAGGAAAACATGCTCCCTTACTCTTCTGTGCCTTATGTTCTACTGTGGTGCGAAGAGAAGCTAACAGTTTCTTATCTGTGGAATTCATTAAATGATAGATCATGAGCATGCATTTTAAATAAAAGAGAGGGGAAAATGTGTACTATTACTGCCATTATTTGCATGACATCATTTTCACAATTGATAAAGCCATTTAATTCATGAGAGGAATGCACAATTCAGTTTGGAAATCATCCTCTGCCCTTTATATAATTTACTCTGCTTAAACGTGATTGAAAACAGATCAGAGAGAGAGATCTGATATGCTTACAGGATACTGGAGAGTGTATGGGGATGAGCATAGGCTCTTCAGCCCGATAAGGCTGTGAATTCCGTATTCTGACTGTGTGACCCCAGGCATGTATTTCATCCCTCTAAATGTAATAAGGACAGCTTCGTAAGCTTCTCCAGTGATTAGATTAATACAAAATCTCTAACAGAAAGCCTAGAACATATCCATAGTTACTTAATATTGATCAATTATGACCAGAGTGGGGAGCACTTCAATAGACTCTCAGAATAACATGACTAGATGTCCACTTGTCCTGAGGAGTACAACATTTAAGGAAGGAGCATTATTAAACCTTGGTGTTTTTTATTTACCAGAACTTCCTCGAACTTACCAGGAGTATGAGAGCAGTCTTACCTTGAAAATGTTCCTGTTCCAGTTTGTGAATTATTACTCGTCCTGCTTCTACTGTAGCTTTCTTTAAAGGGAAGATCGTGGGCTATCCCGGAAGATACACATATTTGTTTCACGTGTGGAGAAGTGAAGAGGTAAAAATTCTCTTGAGAAGTGAGGTTTGTGGCTTCAGTAACTCAGTGTTAACTAAATACCTTCCGGTGTGCCCAGTGCTAAGTCAGGTGTTACCAAGTTGCAGAAGTCTAGGACCCTGACTCTGTCTACAGAGGGTATTGGTCTTGGAATCCTGGTATCTGATAGACTTTCCAGTTACTTTTGGGCAAGAAGTTATATTTTACCTATTATTAGGTATAAAATTCGAGCTATGAACTGGAATGAGTAAGTTCTATATTCCTGAAGGCTTCTGGCAAAGGACGGATGATAACTTTCTGGAGGTACAGCAAAAAGGGCTCCACCATGTGTAGAGTTAGACCAGTTCAGTGGCTTCCAAACCTGGCTGTGCATCTAGATCATGTGGAGAAAATAACAACTTCCAGCGCTAACCCAGATATAAAGTTTCAGAATCTTCTAAGGATGAGACCCAGAAATCTGCTTTTAACATATTTCACAGTTGAGTCTAATGCAGCTAGACTGGTACTGCGCTGTGATCGTGCTTGGAACGATTGAGCTAAATATCCCTTTATATCCCTTTAATATCCATTCCAACCCAAATCTTCAGATTCTAACTGTCTGGCTTGGGATTTCTTTTGTTGCAGAAGTCCATCTTTCATCATTCACTTTATTTTTCTCCTTTTCCTTCTTATTAGTGCGATCCTGGAGGCTGTCTAATAGAATTGACAACCCAGTTGACCATCATAATGACTGGGAAACAGGTCTTTGGAAACGTTAAAGAAGCCATATATCCGTATGTATGACTTAGAGTTTTTGCTTGATTTAAGTAACCACGAGAGATTTCCTCTGGAAAATTTGATTATCATGGTACCTTTGATTAGCAAAGGTTTACATCAACAACAACAAAAAAAAGACTTCACTTTTAATCAACAATCAAGACCATATTAAGGGAATACAGACTTTTTAAAATATGCATCTCTATTGCTTGAGTAAAGTTGAGGGAAAGGTAATTATCTCTCTCTCCTGTGAAGATTCCACTGGGAAATCTAAGTGTTACATGCTCTGTAGATTTTTCTACATGCTTTATATTATTTTTCAAAACTACTAAAAGTTGAACCCTTTAAAAATGTCTGTGTTCATGGACACCTCTGTTACCAAACCAAACTCAGATCTGCTCACCTGTGTGCAGTAAATCCAATCTGCTGACACCAGTTGTGGTGAAGGGAAGTGTGGCGTTTACTATAAGGCACCAAGCAAGGAGTCCTGGACACCTAGTGCTGTAAAAGCCGGAACTCTCTTGATACATTTCAGGAAAACGTTTTTAAAGACTAGGTGAGGGAGAGGGTCTCAGGGCATGTGATCACCTCGTGCACTGTCCTCTGATTGGTTGGTGGTGAGATAAAAGGCTCATGTCACAGGGGTCCCATTATCAGTCCTTAGGTTCCAGTCCATATGCTCATGGTCCTCAAGTAGTCAACATCTTCTATTCTGTGGAGGTTTTCACATCTGTAGAACATCTCAGGACATGTGCATCAGATACTGGTATCTAGGTTACTTTAGAGAGGAGCTAAAGCAAAGGACATGGCCGGGAAGGCCCCATAGGGTCCTGCTTGGTTGTACATCTAGGCCATGAATGAAATGCTAACACATGAAAGCATCACTCTCTGTCCCAAAAGCATAGCAATAATGAGTACCTTATAAAAAAAGAAAACCAAAGTGACAGCTGATCTCAAATATAAGGTGAAAATTTCCATGGGAAAAAGATTAAGAATTATAAGCCTGTTATCTTGTACGGCTCCAGCTTTGGAAATGATAGTGTCAGAGTTTAGCACCTGCAGCGTGAAGTGGACCAAAAGTGCACCATTTAAGACAGGGGACTAGCCAGTTTCACTGTACTGAAACCAGGAACTAGGTTTATTCCTATTTATTCATGAAAGACAGTAGAAAGCACCCTCCTCCTCTGCTCTCGCCCAACCCACCGTCTCCTCGTGCTCCTGGGGTGCTACTTCGTGTGCTGACAAAGGCAGGCTTACCCTTTCAAACAGTATTTGATACACCACGTCCCTAGTATTGCCACATGTTTTTTAAACCCTAGGTCTAGATTGAGAAGCTGGAGAGCAGAATGGAGGTAACTCCTAACCCAAACACAAGAGGGAGAATAAAATATGCACAGAGAGGAAAAGAGACAGTCAGAGGAGTAAAGGAAAAAAGAAACAAGTACAATTAAGCCTACAAACCAACATTCAAAAACTTGCAAAGCCCCTCTTCCCCACTCTCCGCGACCTGCAGGACCATGCATGCCGCACAGCAAGAGCGAGCCTCGTGCTAGGTCTTCATGCTGTTCCAGGATTTGTCTGTTCCTGCATCAGTACTCCCCTCCCCTAGTTAACTCTTCAGTTCTGGTGGGACAGGTTTTACCAACTTACTCTTCATCTATAGAAATGTCTTGGCTATCCTTGTTCTTTCATGTTTCCATGTGAATTTTAGAATCATCTTGTCAGATTTCACATGGAAAAGTATTTTGGGTTTTTGACTGAAATTACATTTTGATTGTTTCAGTGAAAACAACTGACATTTTATTATGCTGGGTCTTTTTATTCATGAACATTTAGTTTGGACTTTAATGACTTCAAATAAATATTTAAACTTTGGCATATAGGTCATATATCTTTTGTCAAACCCATTTCTAGATACTTCTAATTTTAATTGCTATTGTAAATGATATCTTTTTAAAAATAATGTTTTCTACCAGTGTTTTGTGAGTATATGGGAATGAAATATGTAGATAAACTCTATTATTATTCTTAATAATTTTGTCTAATTTCATTTGGGTTTTCTATGCAGACAGCCCATTAACATGACTGTTAATAATCATAGATTTCTCCTCTATTTCTGATTCTTCTGCCTTTTTCTTTTTTCATCTTATTGTTCTGAGTAAGAGCTCCAATAAAGTCTTGACTGTGATCACACACTCTTATTTTGTTCTTGATTCCAAAAAGAATGCTTCTGACTTTTCCCTAGTAAGATTGATGTTCACCCCAGGATTTTGGTAGGTGCTTTTGATCAGTTTGAGGTAATTACCTTCTTATCCTACTTTAGAGTAATAAATAGTTTTTAATAAGTGATTGAAATACATCAGATGTATTTTTCTTTTTTAAATTTCTTTTTTCTGGGGGAGGGAGGCAATTAGTTTTATTTTTGTTTATTTATTTATTTAACGAAAGTACTGGGGATCAAACCCAGGACCTCGTGCATGTTAAGCACGCACTCTACAACTGCACTATACCCTCCCCCTATCAGATGCATTTTTCTGCATCAATCAACATGGTTTCATATTTGCCTCCTTAAATCTATTAAAATGGTCTCTTACATTGATTGAGTTTCTAATAAAAACCCTTTTAGTTCCTTTAAGTAATCTAACATCATGATATATTATTTTTATGTAGTGTAGAAGTTAATTAGGTAATACTCTGATTAGGATTTTTACATTGATTTTCATGTGTTAGATAAGCCTCTACATTCCCTTGTCATGCATTTTCTATTGTAACCAATTTCTCATTTCCCCAAGTGGCCATCTGAGTATCATAACATAAAGGTTAGTAAATTAAATAGAAAAAACAGTGCTGTGGTGACCCTTTCCTCCACATGCTCTTTAACAGAACTGTCTGAGTACATACATTTCCATGCAGAGAGTCAGGGCTGTATTACTTTCTTAATCACCCTCATAGAGACCTTTTGCCCTCAGCAGTTACTGTGAACAGAACACTAGATTTGGACTTGGACCTGAGCTGTAGTGCTGCCTCTACTTGTTCTGTGATCTTAGGTTACTTAACCTCTCTTACTGCCCATTTCAAGATCTGATTCTCTGATCCCTTTCTTTTAAACCTTATTCATGCATTTACTTTTGTCACTTCCAACAGCTTGGTTCTGAATTGGTGGAGACGCCGAAAAGCTCGAACCAACTCTGAAAAGCTATACAGTCGATGGGAGCAGGACCATGACCTTGAAACTTTTGGTTCCCTTGGGCTATTCTATGAGTACTTGGAAACAGGTAATTTTCAACCACTGTCTTGAAACATGGAATAGGCTGAGTAAAATGTGTTTTTCAGCTCTTAATATTTCTTCCTGCCTTGCACGTAGTAGGTATTCAATAAATCATTGGATAGTGGGATTGAAAAAAAAGATGGATGGATATGAGAAGATTGGTTCAGTTTTTCTATTTCCCACCAAACAGAATGCAGAATGAAATTTAGTTTCAAAACACAAGTCTCAGAGAGATTTTTTTCCTGTCAATGGAATGTAAATATTGTTGAGCCAAATAAAGTAAGGGTCTCAAATTAAATTTAAATAGCTTTCTCCTTTTGTTTGTCTCAGTGACTGCTCATAGAGAGAACACATTGAAAAGCATTTCCAGAGTCTGACATACATTTAGTGTACGTCCTTCATTTTAGGCTGAAAAGAAGAAGGCTAAAAGCAGTTATGCAAGGGAATCCCAAATTGGACACAAGAAATGCATAAAATATTCTAAGGATTGAACAGAGAAGAGATCTTGCGGTGAAATTTTAGGAGAGACAATGATGGGGACTGCTCATGGGGTTTACTCAGAGTGTTTCCTCTCAAGGGACCTTCTCTGCTTCTTTGGAATTAAGAGGGACAGTTTTCCCAACTTATTCTCAAGGCCCATAAAAGTCATGGTAGAATAAATGAGATGACCTGAATTTGTTACTGATTCTCCAGTATAATACATACATATAATACCTGGATTAAAATAGGTAAATTTAGGACAAATAGGAAGAAGTCTCCAGTCATAAAATTAGGTAGTCCTTGTTTTATGGAGTGATAAGACTAATTTTTAGTTAATCGTGTATGTTTCAAGTGGATTTGTGCATAAATGCATCAGAAATTATGACTGAAGTTAAAAGATGAAGTCAAGGGTTCATAACAAGATTAACTACCATTGACTGAGACGCAGCTAAGAGTTAACTAATTCTGATGTTTTACATACATCATCTCTAATATAGAAACATGCTACAGAATAGTCATTGTCCACTGCATTTTATTTTAGAGGATACTGAAACTTGGATAGTTTTAAGTAATTTGCCACGGGCCACAAAGGTTATAAGTATAGATCTGGATTTGAACCTAGAAATTCAAGCTGTTCCTGAATAATACTTCATCTTAATTTTCTATCGCTTGGTTCAATAGAGAAGATGGGAAGGAAGCAGTTTCTCTACCTGGTTTAATAGATGACAAGACTGATTCTAATGAAGAAGTCTTATGAGAAAAGCTGAAATCCAGAAGCATTCGAGATCTGTCTAAAAATAGAGGAGTAGTGGAAGATCCTTTCTTCCTTCAATAGAAAGACATTTTAGTATCTCTGATTCCTTTTTTCTTCACTTACGTGGGAAGCCCCGGTCTGCCAGCTGCATGGATTCTTTTATCCCGAGCACTGATGGAACCAAAGGAGAAGAATGGGCAGAGAAGCCAGCTTACACAGATGTTAAGTCTTAGTGAGGAAAGAGAGTAAAACTTATTTATAAAAATGTCAAGATAGTACAGAGGATCAGGACCTTAACAAGTACCTCAATTCCAGAATATGTATATTTCCTTTGCTACATAAAATTTATATATGTTTCCAATGCTTTATGATTCATTTTCTGATTTATTCTCAAATACTTTGTACTACCTTTTCCTCTGTTAGCCTCTTCAAATCTTAAATAATACATTCATTTATAAGGCTTGTAGTTGAATACTTTTGTATACCCAGAGCATACAAATGAGTTGGTCGTTGTCTCGGACTTTAAAAAGTACATAGATTAGCAAGGTAGAAATTTGATTACCCCATAGACCAGCATAGAACTAACTATAGACCATAATAAAAGACTATGTTTTAAGAAGAATAAGAATATCTTACCTAACAAGAATAGATACTGTTTTCAACAAGCAGATCCCTAAAGAAACAGCAAGAGAACTAAGCTGTGCATGCCCGTTTTCTCCTTCCTGTTGTAACAAGCAAATAAGTCACTATGTTTCCTACCAGGAGGAGGAAGTGGGCAGCTGGAAAGAGGCCTGGCATGTTTTGCTGGTGTAGATCCCTCCAAAATGAAGGAAAGAGGCAGGAGTTGGGTGGAGTGTTCCCCCATTTTCCCTCCACAATAATGAGTTTGTGAATTTTTATTTCTTTAATAAAAATTTTTTTTATTGAAGTGTAGTTGATTTACAATGTTGAGTTAATTTCTGTGTACAGCATAGTGATTCAGTTGTACGTATGTGTATATATATATATATTTTTTATGTTCTTTTTTACTATAGGTTAAAATGTTTTTCTTTTTTCGTTACAGTTATCCAGTTTGGATTTGTTACTTTATTTGTGGCGTCTTTTCCTTTGGCTCCTCTTCTTGCTCTCTTGAATAATATTATAGAGATTCGAGTGGATGCCTGGAAGCTTACTACTCAGTACAGGAGACCTGTAGCTGCTAAGGCTCATAGCATAGGTGTTTGGCAAGACATTCTCTATGGAATGGCTGTCCTTTCTGTTGCAACTAATGTAAGTAGACCTATTTCAGTAAGATAATTCTGTACTTTATTTTGTTTTCTGAGAGATGGGGGGAGGTGAGTGATATTTAACTAAGCATTTATTCACATTAATTTCATCATGGTGACAGTTTAGAAAGATAAAACTTCCCTAAACTTTTATACACTAAACAACATAGACAAATCTGTGACATGCAAACTCTTAGAAATACAAGGAAAACTATAAAACACATGCTGATTATAATACTATGATACAGTTTTATAGCATGTGGCAGAGTAAGACAGAAAATAAGTAATGGTATAAAGGATTTAAGTAATACAATTAAAGCTTGATTATACATAAAGTTGTATACTGCAAATAAGACATAAGATTTACCTTTTATATTTATGGATCACTTATTAAAAATGATAATAAAACTAAATTCCCCAAAGTAGAAATTATACACTGCATATTCTCCAACAATAATGGTATAAAAATTGAAATTAATAATAAGACAGCCAAAAAAGAAAATTTAACCACTTAACATTCATGCTTATAAGGAAGCTTTATTATACAATGAGGAAATAATACTGAAATTGTAAGGGTAGCCTAATTAAAATGAAAACCTAAATGTAACCTACAGTTACAAAAAAATGTATAGCAACACATGCTTATATTATTAAAAAGAAGACAGAAAAGCATGAGTTGAGCATGTAACTTAAGAAACTTAAGAAAAAATGTAAAGCGAATCATTAGAAAGTAGTAAGAAAGAATTAATAAATATATAATCAGAAATAACCAAATTAGAAAACAAAAAGCAATGTAATTGCTAAGTCAATCAAGAGTTGGTTCACTGAAAAGACAAAATAACAAAACTCTGAAAATCTCAAGAAAAAAAAGTTACGAGGTACAAGTGAGAAAATTATGAGACTGCTATGTATGAGTTTATTCTAATACTTTTTAAAATCTATTTGAAATTATCACATTTTTTAGAAAATAAAACTGCCAAAATGCATTCAGTAAGTGACAGAAACCCTGAAATGAACCAGTAGCTTTAGAAGCAAAATTAAATATTTTTTAAAAATCTACCACTAAAGATGTAGATGGCAGAGCCAGATGGTTTTAAATTGATTTGTCTTACCTGAAGGAAATGTGCTGTGCACACTACTCCAGAGCTTAGGAAAGGAAGGGAAGATACCATTCCTGTGGAATCAAATACTGAAATTAATTGCACTGAACTGTGGGAAATGTCTCAGGTCCTCTCTCTGTTCTCCATTCCCTACACACACACATATACATGCACACGTACACACACTCACAGTCTGTTCCAGTTTATGGAGTTGGTCTAGGCAAGTAAATTTGGTTAAGGACAGTAGAACTGTGTTATGAAGCAAAAAGAAATGTAAGAAATAGCAAGGCATGATGGAAAGAGACAGATACAGGCATGGTGTTTTTGGAGACAGATACATTTAGGTTAAATTTTCAACATAGCCACTTTTTAGCTATGAAATCTTGGAATATTAATCATATACTATAAATGAACTACTTCATGTTCTAGACTCATAGCTCATGTTTCAAAGACTCATATTAGCGTGATTAGTAATAGCATTCTAAACATTTTGCATCTATATGTCACATGGAACTGAAAGACATACAAATCATTTGTAAAACTAGATTGTTAGCTCATGATCTCTCTCTTGCTTTGTCCTTTAGGCTTTTATTGTTGCATTTACATCAGACATGATTCCTCGTTTAGTTTACTACTATGCCTACTCAACAAATAGCATTGAGCCTTTAAAAGGGTATGTCAACGACAGCCTGTCAACATTCCTGATAGCGGATTTTCCAAACAACACTGTGCCTTCGGAAAAACGGGACTTCACCACTTGCAGGTTTTCTCTTAATTTCTTAGGTTTTAATTTTGCTTTTTAAATGTATTTCTTAAGTTCTCCATTTCTTTCATGTCTTAAAAAAATGTTTTACTTGGGGCAGTAAAAATTTCTGATGAATAAAGTACATACACATTTCTAGAATGCATACATTGTATGATTCTGGTTTAGGAAAGTAGAATGTCCAGAAGGAAGAGATATTATGGAGAAAGATAATGACAATTTTGAAATATTTCTTATTTTCAAATTTATTGGAAAAGTTTTCTCCAACAAATGCCCCCTTGGTCCCAAGTTGTAATATCTTTAGATCCTACAGCATGGTCATAATATATGTGCATTTAAGCTACTTGAATTTAACTATATGTCCTCAAAACAAGATAGAGTGAGGTAGATGTGATTAGTTCACTGGCCACCCCATTTAAAGGTTTCTTCCATGTAGGAAGGAGTGTGAAATTGAATTTGTGAACCTGCTGTTTTCACCCTCAGTGCCTCATTTACTGTGGGGATCTTTTTACTCTAGGATTTAACGATTATATATATAAAAATTAGTTGTATAGTGTGTTTGTGTGTGTGTGTGTGTGTGTTACATCAAGGCTTTTAAACTTAAACCTTAAACCAACTGCTTTATCTGGGATTCTGACAAAAACCCAGCAAAATGGTACAACACATGTAGACAAAACATTGTTATGGTCCATATTTTTATATAGAGGAATGATGACATGGACAAGTGTCAGATTTCTTGATGCCATCACTTCCTAGCTGAACTAAATTTTTGAAGAATATCAAGATCTAGAAACTTTGTAGAAAAAAAAAATGAACTTAGAAATTGATCACCAAGAAAACTCCAGAAGGATAATAAGGCAAACAAAAACAATGAAGTGTCAGATAAGCCGAGAGAAAACAGAGCTTCAAGAAAATGGAACCGATCGACAGTGTCAAGTCCTGTCCTTCACAGATCAAATATGACAGGGATTAAAATGTTCCTTCAGCTTAATGACAGGAGACCATTGGTTTCAGTGGAGTGATGATGGAACTAGGCGTGTCAAGGAATAGGAAGAGAGGGAATGGAAAGAGCAAATGTTGCTAACTCTTTGGAGAAATTTGTCTTTGAAGGCAAGGAGAAGTTTCACTTGTGTCTCCCGCTGTATCTTTATTATGCATAAGTAGCATAGGACTGTGATTTTTATCTCTGTAAGAAAGACAAATGTTTCATAATAGCAGTATTTTCCTTTGACTTGACTTTTGTGGTCACCTAAAAGGTCTCTTAAAAGGAATAATGTGAATTTATGCTAGGTCTCTTGTTTGAAGTTATAGCTAATTTTTGGCATACACTTCCATTTTTTTTCAGGTACAGAGATTACAGAAATCCTCCTGATCACGATGAGAAATATTTTCATAATATGAAGTACTGGCATGTCCTTGCTGCCAAGATGACCTTCATCATAGTTATGGAGGTAAACCTTTCTCAGCCTTCATTCCAGTTAGTCTCTTTTTTCCCTTTAGGCATATGTTTCTAAAGGTATCTGCTCCACAGAAAATTAGCATTATCTCGATAGATTGTTTTGAAGGAAGTATTGGTTGTCACAAAAAGTAACTTAGGAATATTTTCAGTACAATAGATTGCCTGTTATTCAGTTGCTGTTGAAGATAACATAGGGACAGAAAAGGTCCCTTGAGGCCAGTGTGAGGGCAGAGGATCTGCTGATTTTGCTGAATACCCACTCTACACTGGTTCCAGAGGCTATAATAATAACTGTGTAAGTTTGACTTCATTATTCACCCTTGACAAACGAGTCCAAGAGTCAGCAAAATTAGGTAGTTGGTTTAAAGATAATCAGCTAATATTAGAGCTGGGTTTCAGTGCCAGATGTCTCACTGCCAAGCCTCTGCTCTGCCCACTGTCTCACGTTTCCTCCCTGGTGGAATATCCAGTGTAATTATGGACACAAGTCCTGCAGTAAAAGAGAACGAATCCAGAGGGGTATTAGATAGACTAAGTTAACAAACTGACTGCTGCAAATTATAAGACATGAAGACCAATAAGGGAGAGAGAAATGTAAGGCACTTCTTCACTTGC
This sequence comes from Camelus ferus, assembly GCF_009834535.1. Lineage (NCBI taxonomy): Eukaryota > Metazoa > Chordata > Mammalia > Artiodactyla > Camelidae > Camelus > Camelus ferus. Next base: position 12,895,912 of record NC_045705.1, read on the forward strand.
CAGTAAAGGCCAATAATAGACTAGGCAAGTCTAATGCAAGCACCACAGATTCCAATCAGTTTTTGTGTAATTTATTTTATTTTTATCAAGGTTATGCATGTAAGTAATTTAAAGCCCCACCCCTCTCAGTTCTTTATGAATTTATCACTTTCACTCCCACATTTTCCATCAGAGGTTTAGATCACCTTGCAGTCTGGTAAATTACAATAGGAATTCTTTTGAATTTTTGTTTTTGTTTATTATTTTCATTAATTTTTTAATCATCCCAGGCTCTGACTCACCGTTATTCTGGGACTTCTGTTCAACTTCTCTTTTATTGAATACTATATTCTCTCCCATTCTTGGATTACTAGCTTATTTTGATAAAGCACATCTTTCATTAATTTTCTGAGAAAAATAATGGGCTGTCAGTTTTTGAGAACGTGAATATTAAAATTGTTTCTTTTTTCTTGTAAGTGATTAATTGGTATAGAATTCAAGACTAAAAGTCATTTCCCTTGAAAATTTTTCAACCAACTTTATTTGGGTATTCCTGAAATTTTCAAAGACATTGCTCTATTTTCTGTCAGCTTCTACTGTTGTTATAAAATACAATACTGTTTTAATTCCCCAGTCTTTGTTTATGATCTCTTTTATATCGATAAGCTTTGAGGAGTCTCTCACTAGTCCTTCTTTTATGAAACTTCACAAGATAGTCAGTTGATACTGAACAATATTCATTGTTCTGCACACTCACTGAAGCCCCTTGAATCTGAAAATGTAATTACCCTTCAGGTGCATTGTATTATTTCTCTGATGATTTCCTTATTTTCTCTGTTTTGTCTTTCTGGAACTTCTGTTGTTCAGGTATTACAACTCCCCATTTTGAAATTCTAATTAATTTTCTCTCCTATAAATAGGCAGATTCATATCTTTGTCTTTTTATTGTATTTTGCTTCCATCATTATTTCTGTTTCCTCTTCATTCTATTTGTGTGTTTTAGTCTTATCCTCTCAGGTTAGAGACTGTCTTACATATTCGGTTGTTACTGGCAGTCTCCTTGTATTTAAGCGCAAAGCAGTGGAAGCTGACAATAAGCCCTGTGTGCATACAGGAGGAATGCCACTTGCGTGGGTTTCACTGCAGCGTGATAAGCTAGTGAGGAAGCCTTTTCATTTGAGGTCAACAGAATTTTGATATCTGTAATTCTAATTTCACAGATTAGCTATTTTTCAACGTGCTAAATTCCATTTAGTTGCCCTGTTTTCAATATGGTGCCACACCTCCAACTTCTGCTCTCTCCACTGCCCCTGAGTTCACAGCTTTCTGTCTTAATTTCTGCAGAGAATATGGTGCTCCGTTGCTGTTAGGGTGGGGCTGGAAAGGAGAACCTGGATATGGATGAAAGAGAGGTTCTGAAAATTCATCTGCTCCTTACACAAATTTTTAACTAATGCTCTTATTTTCAACTCCACCTGCACATGCCTTCAAAATCTTTAGGCCCTTCATTCATGAACTTTCCTGACGACTTAAAACAAAATTGGCTTTTATCTTGGTCCCTATCATCACCATATCACTAACTGCAAATTTCAGTGCCAGCTTTCTTCATTCTTTTGAGTCCGTAATCACTGTTTCCTCCCTTTTCTTTTTGTCTTTGTTAATGATACCATATTTTAAAAATTTCTTTACAAATATTTTGTTAGGATTTCAGGAGGGAGCATAGATTAAGTATATATTTAATAACTTTTCAACTAGAATCTTTGTAATTATGTGCTTTAGTATATATTTATTTGTTTAATGTCAGTCTTTGTAGGAAAGTTCCAGAACAGGGACCATATCTTCTTGCTTTCCTTTCTACCTACAGTGTTGAGCATACATTGAATGAATGAAATGATTTGCAAGAATTTCCTGCTGAACGTCTGATAATTCTAACAGTGTCTCTGATTTTCTTTTATGCTTCCTGTAGCACATTGTGTTTTTAATCAAGTTTTTGTTGGCCTGGATGATCCCTGATGTTCCAAAAGATGTTGTGGAAAGAATCAAGAGAGAAAAGTTAATGACTGTCAAGATTCTCCATGACTTTGAGCTTAACAAACTAAAAGAGAACTTGAAAATGAATTCTGATGATTTTGCCAAGCATGTTCTTATTCAGGAAAACAAAGCCCAGCTGGCTCAATCAACAGTCTGAGCGACACAACCAGCCAGCAGCCAGCAGCCTGTCTGACTTTACAATAATATTCCCTGGGTTTGGGGCCAGAAGGCAGAAGCCATGTGTTAATTTTAACCTCCCCCCCCCTTTTTTTCTTCAACTCAAAATTTTTTGTACCCTTTTATAGAGGCCAGCTTGGTAGAGGTTGGAAGGAGCTTGTCTGCTTCATTGGCTGGGCCCGCCCCAGACACCATTCTCCGGGGTTCTGTAGATGATTGTTTAAAATGTGTATGAAATCAGAATATTTTAAAATCGTGGGATGTTGCAGTTTAGAATTAAACACTGGTTGTGCGCTATCCCATCACCTTCCAGTGCAGCTGCTCATTTTCATGGTCTTCTTTCTGTTGGGTTATTTTATATCTCCTTCCCATCAAGAGAAATCCTGGGGAAAAAAGAAGAGAAGTGAAGAGGCCTACTGAGCCATATATATATCTGTGTGTGTGTGTGTGTGTGTGTGTGTGTATACCTTGCCATTTTAGACTATGCAGAAAAACCAAAATCAGATAACATAAGAAAACTCACATACTAAAATTACTAGGTAAATATCGTGGCAGGAGTTTGTTCCCGAAATCCTCCTGAATAAGGTAAACTTCCATCAGAATTCCAGATAGCCCTTCCAGGTAAATACAGAATTGATTTTTCAAGAGACGGAATGTTTGAGTCTCAGCAAAGGACTAACAACTCAGTTCTTTAAAGATAACGTTTTGGTAACAGTAGCTTTAAGACTGGATTGTCTTATCTGGAAAGTAGCATAAAGAAAAGTATTAGATTGTTTCAGGTCTTCAAGTAAATGAAAGATATAGAGAAGTAAGTGTGTCTTCCCAGTAGTTAATGAATGCAAGACAATGTGTGTTGATTAATTTATTGATCTCAACCTAAAAAAGCACTGAATTATTTTTAAAAATCATTTTTCTTCTACAATGCCTTTTTTGCGTCATGTAGCCTGTTTGAGCATTAGCTATTTGTGTAAGTTAGGTACAAGTTGTTTGTGAAATGTTATCTCGTTGTTTAAAGCAATCTCAAATCTTTTCATGAGTTTACAATTTTTTCTGTTGATGCATCGCTGTACAACACCCAGTGCCTTGTTCTTACGCCTTTGACCCACAAGATGTGGTTGTGTTATTGATCTGATGTGATGTAACATCTCAAATGTGAACCTGTTTTAGAGAAATTGCCAGTTTAAGATCAATAACAGAGTTTAACACCAAATGTGGATCAACCAAGTAAGAATGAAGTGATGGATTTGATAGCTAAGTAAAAAAAAAAAAAAAAAAAAATTGTTGAATTATTTCTCTCATACTTATGCCTGTGGCACATGTATCCCACTTCTTGTTCTTCTTTCCCTTAAAAAAATACTTAATAAATGTTTTTAACACTATAGAGAGATACAGTTTAGTTATATAATATTTGAATCTCTAGTTTCAAATTGCAGTTCAGTTTCAAAAAAATTGTGTTTTTTAATTGCACTCAAAACTTTATTATAAGATTTTTTAAAAATGTGGTATTCCATTATGTGATCCTAAAACATTTTCATAGAATGTTCAGTATTGAGTATATGTCATATAGTAGTAACTAATGATCGGTATTAAGCATTTAGAACTGAGGGTTGTGAATTTTATAAAGCCACGAGACAGTTACTCCAATACTGGCAGTGATGATTTGTCATCCACTAGGTAGATCTTATGAACATTTTTGCATAATTTAAAATGATCTTGTTATTGAAGAATGATTTCACAAGTGAAGGAGAGAGATTTTCTTGCTTGAGAGAACCAGTCAGTGTTACTGTGCAACTAGCCGCAACTGCAGTATCTGTGGCTTGTCAAATCAGCCCCTGAGTTACAGTGATGTGGGGTGTGTTGCACAGCTCATGTTGCTTCCTTCCTGGGTGCTGATAACAATAAGGAAGAGCATGGAAGTTGATTTCTCGGATATAGCTTTCTTTTTTTATGGCTTAACAGTGTTTATAGAGTTAGACTGTAAGATAAATAAAGCTCGATTTCATTCACAAGGTTATCAGTACACTGCAGTCTTAAACCAACTCAAGTGTTGGGTTTCTAAGATGTATGGAGAAGCTAGCAAGGGAGGAAATCGTTTTTAAGATAAGTAAATAGTTCCTATGATTGGTAGATATTTTCCTTTTAAAATGTCATTGACAAATACTTTGTATTCACATTTCAGTTTTCAACCAAGAAGTTTTGAGACAGGAGGGAAGAGGGCAGGGTACAACCACTGAAGGAATGACACAGCCATTGAGGCCAGGGCAAACTGGGTACAACCAATATGGCAGAAGACGACTTCCGGTAGACCTTGAGCCTCGAGGCACACCCACAGGCGGCAGTTCCTAGGCTGACCATGAAAGGTCCAAAAGTGGGCGGGGCCCAATTCGTGGAAATCCCTGCCCCTTAACCAAAACAGTTGGAAGAATCCTCCCACTAACTAGTATATGAAATTACCAAGCCCATAAAAACAAACAACCCTGCACCTGGTCGTCACTTTCTCTGTTGCCTTCTAAGACAGCCCGCACTCTGTCTATGGCGAATGTATCTCTCTAAATAAGCTTGCTTCCACTTTACTGTGCCTCACTCTTGAATTCTTTCATACGCGAGGCAAGAACCTATTCTCTGGCAACAGATTCTACTTTTTCACTGATTTTTAAATGAAATACAAGTACCCCTCACTTTCCTTAAAGCTTGAAAAATAAAATCCGAAGCCAAGTCGATTCAGATAGATTTGTCTTATGTAATTAAACCCATTAGACATTGTGGGAAGGTTGAATTGAGCACCTGACTCCCAAATGTGAGTTGATATTTATCAGTATGGCAGATGTTTTTTTTATCATTCAATCAAACCCATATTTATTTTTGTCAGAAATCTTTCAAGACTCGTTTGAGATTTTATTTGAAATAAGAAGAATGCAAAAGCCAAAAAAAAAAAAAAAACCCTCCAAATATCACCTCAAATCCTTCATCAGCTTTTCTTTGGATAAAAGAAGCAGAATCCACTTCAAAACATTTCTTTTAGAGGAACCCATCAGGAGAGGGGGGTGTCTTAATTAAATGGAATGCTATCTTATTTTTGCTGTGTCTCATGACTCCTCTTGACTTTAACATTCTTCTTTTAACTAAACCATTAAGCAAGTTATCAAGGAAAATAAAAAGGAAAGAAGATAATAAATGGAGGGACAGGGGAAGGAGATAAGAGTGTTCTGGTGTGCTTCTGTAGGGAGAGAGATGTTAGGAGGTGCATGGTGCAGCTGTGGGTGGTAGAGGAATGTCTCTTTCCTAAGCCATTTATGGAGGGTGTCGACTGAGATAAATGCACAGCCTAGAAGTTGAGAGTTATGTTTTATTTGGAGGACATTTCTGAGGACTCTAACCCCTTCGATCCCGGGATGACAGCCTCTCAGATGGCTCTGAGGTACTGCTCCGAAGAGGTAGGGGATATGTAGGAGCTTTACAACAAAGACCAGGTAGTTGGAACAATAAAAGATTACTTGTTATCTAAAGAAAACCAGGCATCTCAAGTTAAAGAATTTAGTGCTTTTCTGTTTACTGAGGGGAGCAAACATTTGGGCTCATTGAATTCACTCCTTTGACAAGCACCTACCTATCTGGGCCAGCATCCTGTCCTTTCTTATTCTGAGTCCCCTCAGGGTGCACCATTGTGAGCGGCTACAGAGGCCGGGCTGCAGGCTTGTCTTCACTGGGGGGCGTCAGCAGCCGCTGATGACTTTGATGGTTTCAGCATTCTTTGTTTATTGATACGGTTTGCAGTATTTTTCGTTCACAAGGGTGAGAGAAAAGCCAAGGAAATTTAATTGAAAACTATTATGTGTCAATTGTAAAATTTTGATTCCAAAGTGACGTGTAGTGTCGGGTGCTGTATGTTGATTTACTTAGTTGAGGGTGAAGAAATTGTATTATTGATTCAAAAGGTGACTATTGTTTTGAAAGAACCTCTCTAATAGTTGTTTTTAATCAGTAATAGTTATGTCATCAAAGGATGTTATTAAGGAAAATAACAATGCAAGTAATAGCACTCTAGAAATCAATGTCACAGAGATCCTCACAAATTTGTGAACTGCAGACAGAAAAATGTGTGTAGAAAGTCAATAGCTCAGTTATATTCTATTCATTGCAGCATCGTCTATATTGGCCAGATACTGGAAATAACCAAAAAGTAATTCGTAGTAAAATGATCAATTAAGTTAACATTATTGGATATAACGCAATGCATTCACTAAAATTAATATGGAGATTTTACAAAATAGCGATCTCACTTATGTACAGTTGAGTTCACAATTTAACTTAACAGTAGAAACTGGGATAAGCAACAACAACAAAAATTTTTCTGTTATTACTCTTATCTTGATCGCCACCTGCTAGTAGACAGGGAGAAATATGTAAGTTTTAACTGTTAACCAGATTTCCAACTTCGTTGGATGTAAAGACATAAACAGTACTTGTAGGTGGATCTCAGTAATTCCTGGATAAAAATGCTCCGTCTCTCAGAGAGCCTGTCTCCTGTCTTGCTTCTATTGCAAAGATGCTGCTCCAGTTCATTCGTGGCAAGAAATGTGGTATGGGGGAAGAAGGGTCTCTGGCCTCATGCTGATTTTGGTGTGTGCACTGCTCCCTCCTGTTCTTGGCAAAATAACCCTTGTAGGGCTAGTCACCGGGAGCCCTGCTGGCATCCTACAGCAGGTGAACCTGCAGTGGCTTCTGGTGACATCCCATGGCAGGTAAATGCATATTGGCTCGGATAATAATACTTGAGAGGGGCAGCTGTCTTCCACTTGCCAGCTCTGCTCTCCCTCAGGGTTTGCCAGCTAAAAGCCCTTAGGTTTATGGCACATCCCCATTAGACCCCCGCCCGGTGGCATGCTGCTTTCAGCCTCTGCTGGGCAGCCCCTCAGTCTTCCAAGTCCACTAACTGGCAGTTTCACGGTTCTCAGCTTAGGATCCACCATATACAAAAATTGAGGAAGACAACTAGATGTCCTGTCTGATCACACCCAACTACTCCTTGTTATTGTGCTTGGCTGATCCAGATTAACGTGAAGTCCTCTGTGTAACTTCCCACTTCCCTCCTGGAGACCCCAACTGGAATGGGGGCAATTACCCCTGCGTTCAGTGCCCACCCGCCCTGTTTATTGCAGGGACTGCAAGAAGGATTTAGGTGAAGTTCTGTATTTAGGAGATGATCCCAAGGGGTGAGAAAGTGAGACAGGAAATAAAGCATGTGATTTTCAGTGGATTATCATTACGGGAAAGCTAGAGTTCAGTCTCATTGAGAGTCCTCAGAGATTGTAAAACAAAGCTCAGAATGTCAACACTGAGGGAGGAACAAGGTGGGGCTTTGTCCACCAATTCCCATCACACATTGATGGAGGGTTGCTTCTAGGAAGAACTCACTCAGTCCTCCCTGCCCCACCAGGTCAAGCACATGCCTGCAGCCAGAAAAAAAAAATCATTCAGGTGAAGAGACATGGGTTAGAATACCAATAATCTTTATGGAAGTTGTCCAGCTGCAGCTTCACTAGCGGAGGCAATGGTGCGGTGTCGGTGGCATCTGCTTACGTCCCCTCACCTTCATAGGGCATGCGTTCCTCTCTGGACTGACACCCAGGAAAATGAAATTGAGACCCCATCTAATTAATGCTTTCCTCTTTCTGACTTTATCTTTCTCATCACCACCCTCCAAACCCTCAAGCAGTGGGATTTCCCACTTGTCATATCTTGTTTCTTCCCAGTTCTAAATCCAGACTTGCTGAAGTGTGAAGGGGCAGTGGCCATCAGTTTGCCCCTGGTGCCTTTCTGTTTTGTCAGGAAATGGATTACATTTCTCAGCCCTCATTGGCCAAAACAGGGTCACAGGGCCAACTGTAGCTGCAGGGGAGACTGGCCCTCCACTAGAAGATCACAACAGAGAAATGAGTTGGAAACAGCATGGGAGGAGTCAACTAGCCCCATCCTTGTGGTCAAGGATACAGGTGTCCATGGATCCCTTTTTCTATATCGACACCGGGTGTTGTCTGAAGCAGTCATTTTCTTGCTGCTGTTTGTTTGTTTTTTCTTCAAGATCTGGTCTGCAGATCAGCAGGATCAGAATTGCCTCCGATTTTTAAAAATCTCCTGGTATTTTAAAGTTAGAATCCTGGACCCACCCTGGATGCACTAAGTCACAATTCCTGGGAGCTGAGGCCTGAGGGAATCTGAGCATTATCAATATGCTGATGCATTTCCTAAAATATAAAGACAAGTTATATCTGGCTGGTAGGATTTTAGATGAATTTAACATTTTTTGTTCTTGTTTTACTGGTCGAAATTTTAGAATGAGCAAGAATAATTTTTTAAAGCTATTTTAAATTTTAAAAGGAAGAATCAAACAAAACCCCTCATAATTGGCTCAAAGTGAAAGAAAGTGAAGTAACGAACAAATACATGAACAAGACACATGGAAGCAGAATAAGAAGACCCTGTAGGAATAAAGCCAGTCTCCATGTACGGATGACACCCAGTGGAGGAGTGCTGGTGTAGACCCAGAAGCAGGCTGAGTGTGGAGGGCTATAACCATGTTGTGTGTACAGGCTGTGGGCTTTAAATGGTTTGGCCTGCAGAACAGAAGGTTAAACAGTAAGGAAATGGTTTGATCACAGCCATTAATGTTAACAAACACGCTACTTTACATTTTTATCAGACATTACATTTTGCAAAGTCATCCCTCACTTCTTGTCCTATTTGGAACACACAAGCAGGGTCATTATAAGGATGAGAAAGTTATCGTTAACTCCATGACGTATGACGTATATGAAAAAAAAAAAAGCATATCAGAAATTTCAGCCGTTTTTCACACACTGCATTAGCAACAAAAGTTGCCCTAGAGCGTTAGTGACTGGTCGCCCTCCTCCCTTCTTCTATGACTGTAATCACATGGCTGCCTTGCTCCAGGCAGTGGCACCAAGAGGGGACAGGGAATTCTACACGGTGATGGAAGCAGACTAAGTGCCATCTCCTCTTGAAACTTATGTCACCATCTGGATGGAGCAGATCTTTCTCTCCCAGGTCCCGAATGGCCTCTCCTGCAGTCTTATAACACCTCCCTGCAGGAGTTTATTTTCATGTCTGTCTCCTCTGCCTTGATGGAAAAGGCAGTTGCATTCCCTATGTTTCTGGTAGTTAGCATAGTACACTGTGATTGTTTCATAATGTTGGTGAATAAAAGGATGCAAAACATAGGTGTGTGTATGTGTACCTTGGTTCAGATGAATCTGAATTTAGATTCTACCTTAAGCACTCAAGAACTGTAGGACCTTGGGTATTTTTGACTTTTCTGTCTGCAGTGTGTTGCATTATTATGCTATGAAATATCATATCACACCATATTACATATGTACTTCATTGGGTTGTAATAAGGATTAAATGAAATACAATTTATAAAGCATTTCAAACAGTGCCTAGAGCTTGATAAATGGTCAGCTATATGTAATGCTTCTAGAAAGTGGGATGGCATATTGATGTGTTTTTGTCTTTACAACTAGAATAAAAGCTCCATTTGGATGGAAAATTATTTGTCTTGTTCACTATTTTCAGTGTCTGAAGTAGTCTGGCACATAGCATATTCTTAATAAAAATGTTTTGAGTAGATGAGTGAATTGAATTTATTGGAAATACATTGGAGAATCTGCCCTAAAAATCATGCTTCTTTTCCTCTATGAGTTCACTAAGGGGACGTTGTATATATAAGGATTCCAAAGGTGAACCAAAGGACTCCTTTATGATTGGTTCTGTTGCAGGCGTTTTATTATAAGTGTTTATAAGTTTTATGATACGTGCACCCCAATACGTACCCTCAAGACGGAACGTGCAGCTGGAGTGTGTGAACCAAGTGAGCAATGATCCCTTCATCTCCGTCTAGTTAGTGAAATTGTACCAAGTCTTGTACAAACACATGAAGGGACAAAGTCAAAATAGAGGAGACAAGAGTCAAACCTGCTTAACCTCCTCCCCCAGGTGCATTAATGGAAGAGGTACAAAAGGGATGACACAGGGAGGCGTGGAAGCTGTAATCTAGTAACCTGGTTGCATGCACCCTAACTGATGTTTTAAATTTCATCTGCGGAATCCAGTCTTTTTTGAGGCAGGAGCAAATAGAGAGGAGGAGCAAAAGAAGCCAGCAGCCCTCTTTAAAAATTAAAAATAAATTAAATGTATATATATAGTGTATGTTTATAAATAAAACCATTTTTATTTATAGTCACATATCTTTCTCAGTTATTAAGCACAGTTTGTTACTAAGGGAGAGGCAGAGTACGATACAAATGGAATCCAAAGTTGCACTCTTACCCATCGGGGATAATAGAACTGGAAACTTGAAACTCAGTAAGCTGATGAAATAAACCTTCAAAGCACTTCTAGTCCAAGAGTTGCATGATGCTGCCTCTTAGCCTTAAGTGGGACAGCTTCCCCTAGTAGGTGAGTCAAGCAGGAGAGGCACAGAAAGGTCTGATATCTGTGGACTAGATCTAGTTTTGAATTCTGAATTCAGAATGCTAAATTGCAGTGTGACCCTAAGGTAAGTTATCTAACCTCTCTGCTCCTCGGTTTTATTGTTTGCAAATTAAGGGATTTAGACTAAATACTCTTTACATTTGGAAATTGTGTCTCAGAAAAAAAAAAAAAGTCATTGTTTCAGCTTCTTCTATTTAAGGAAATATAAATGACTTCAGCGATCCAACTGTCAAAAGTAGATTTAAAACCTGTGTGATTCATGACTTACTTTAAAAAGAAAGTGACATTTCCACCAGAGTTTTAAACAAGGTCAGTCTGATGGCAAAGCTTACCACTTAAGCTGTCTCTACTGCGGAACAGGCAAAGTAGAAATAAATACTGCTTGCTTCTCAATGGGTATGTTTATGCCAGACCAATGTATTCTTAGGATAGTGAATAATTTTACTTTACATATGAAGCTGCTTTTTTTATGCTCATGCAGCATTGATTTTTTTCCCCTAGACTATAGAGAAGCACATTGAAAGCTGTAAAGTCCAAATGACTTTCTATTCCTCCTCACACTAAAGCAGTGCTGCTTCCAGACACACTTCACCTGTTAGGGACCCAGACTTGCCTTAGCTGATCTTTTTCACCGCCCTCCCAGAAGTCTTTCTCCAAAAGACCACCCTGGGGCTAGAAACAAATTGGATTCTATGAACCTTTTTTTTTTTTTTTTTTTTTAAATTCTGGTTTTAATGGGATTGTAAAGGTTATAAAGGAGGAAATTATTTGGGCAGTGGTGTTGAGAATCTTTTCCCTTGAGCTTTCTAGAGTCTTCGGTTATAGAAAATCTCTAATGAGGACAAGATCACTGGAACCTATTAAATTGCCACACTCTTCTGTGGCACAGATTGTATTCCTAGATTTGGACAATAACCTGGCTCATTCATTCAGCATTACTTCATTCACTTAATCGACTGCGTGCCAGAACCTGAAGAAAAAAAAAAGAACACTAAGTAGCAATTTTTCAACACTTGGATGTGCCAAACACTATGAGCTATGTGTTTTACATAAAAGATCTCATTTGATCCGCACAACAATCGCTTTAGGTAAGTAAAGTTATCACAGCCATTTCATATGAGAAAACTGGGACTTGAGCAGATTAAAGAACTCACCCAAGAAGGAAGGGTGAAGGAGCAGCCAGGGTTCTATCCCAGGCAACCTCAGTCCATATCAAACTAAAGAGACGTCTTGTTCCCAAGGAGCATTTTCATCCACGGGGAGCCAGATCCTAAAGGTTAATTACCTAATGTGTGTTCAACTATTATTTGAGCATAATAACTAATCAGCTGTTATTCAATTGTGATAAAGAATGAGAAAAGGGATTGAGAACTACTAGATTCTGTTGAGATGTCAGAGAATGCCTCCCTGAGAAAGTGACACTTAAGATGTAGACACCAATGTTTAGGAGTTAGTGATGGAAGCAGTGGGAGAGGCAGTGGGCTTTCCTGGTGGAGGGACCTGGCTATAAAAACAAACAAACAAACAAACAAATAAGTAAAAGAAGCAGCCAATATTTTTTGACTGATTAATGACAACCAGAGTATATGAAGCCCTTTATAAGGCTTATCTCTTTTAATCCACACAGAAACTCTTCAAAGTGGATAATCTTATTTATCATCTCACTCATTCAGAAACTGAAATGGGGTATAGGTAAGTAATGGAACCAAAGCCACGATGCATTAAGGGCGGGACAGAGCCTGGGCTTGTGCAGGCTGGATAGAACTCATATTCTTAGTTACAATTTGTTATAAGTGGGAAGGAACTTGTACATAACAGTCATGGTTTGAATAGTGTTTCCACAAAATTCTACCCAAACTTCGGAATGTAACCGTGTTTGGTTCTTGAGATGAAATCAAAACCCAGAGAAGAAAGCAGTGAGAAGACAGAGGCAGAGACTTGAGGGGCACATCTACAGCCTAACGCACTGTAAAAGTTACCACCAAACACTAGAAGGTAGGAGAGAGCTATGTGACAATGCCCCCCTCACAGGAGGAGCCAGCCCTGCCGACACCTTGCGTTTGGACAACGAGCCTCCTGCACTGCAAGACAATGAGATTCTGTTATGTTATTTTAAGCCACCTGTCTGTGGTGATCTGCTATGGCAGCCCTGGGGAAATAATATGTACCCTTTGCCGCAGGGGAGTCTAGGAATAAAGTTTAGGAGAATTTATTTATTTATTCAACCTAAATTCACTGTTTATACTGTTGGTCAGATATTTTGGTAAGAGTTATGAAAAATACACATGATGTTAATATGGGATCCACTTTCAAAGACTGCAAAGTAGAAAGTGACAAGCATCATGTAAAAGTGTAGGCTAATAATAATAAGAACCAGTCTAATGTATTCAGTGCTTGCATGGCAGGCACTGTGAGAGATAGCTTAGGTGCATTATTTGATTTAACGTGGAAAAGGTAGATATCACTCATTACATTTAACAGATAAAGAAACTGAAGCATGATGAAGTCCAATTACCTTCTTCAAGGTTGTACTTTTCTGCCAATGACAGGGCTAGATCTCAGTTTCCAGTGAGAGGATAAAGGAAAGACCTTTGCTGAAGGAAGGCTTTTGATCTGGGTCTGGTGAGGCTGCTATTGGACACGATCTGCACATTCTGACCCATTTCGACCCTGAAGACCTTCCCTAGAAGAAATGTTACAAATGGCCAAAGAATGGGGGTTCATTTGCTTCCATGTCATCTCAGCTTAGAAGGAATCAGTCACATCAGGTCCATTGTTAGCTGCATCTGTCCTGGCGGGGTGTTTTTAGATGGTGAACATCTTCCACCTTCCCAAGGGTAGGAAGAGTAAGGGTTGTTGACTGATGCCATTTGCTATTATTTTCTGCTTGTCTAGTCACTAAATAAATGTGCTTTTTTTTCTTTTACTGTCTGGGGTCATGCCAGTGATGAAACAAGAGAGTGGGTGAGGGCTAAATAAGCAGTGCTTATTAGAAATTAAGTTATCCTACAGAAGCAATCTCCCAGTGTCATTTGAGTCAATAATTTTCAAACTGATCTAAGCAATTGTTCTATTTATGGCTCTTGTGTACCGTCTGTGTGTCTGTGGATACTTTTGCCCCATCCTTGAATGGGTTGAAAGCCTGATGATCAAAGGGGAAAGAAGACTAATTTTAAAAAATATTTAATCGGCTGACACACAGACTACTGCTAATAGTTATTTTCTGAATTGAAGCTCCTCTGCCTTCCCTTTCTCTCCACACAATTTATTGTACTCTTGCCTGATAAAGTTCTAAGAATGTTACTGTGTTGATAAAATCACTTCTTTGCTCATGATTAAAATCCTTTCCTAGTTATCCACTAGAAAATATCTAAATTTCTTAATTAAAATCTGAGGTCTCTGGGAACAGGGTATGTGTCTTATTTATCTCTGTTTCCTTAGTATCCAGTAAAAGATGTGGCACATAATTATGACTCAGAAATGTTGAATAAAAATTTAACTGCATTGACATGAAATTCAAGGCTTTCTTTTGCTTTGCTATGTTCTGCCTTTCTACTATTTTGTTCTATAATTCTTACACAACTCTTCCCTCTTTCCAATGTTTTTGACTTATATTCTAAACCTTGGATCTGTCTATCCATCCTTTCCCCATTTATCCATTTAGCCATTCATAAAATACCTTTAGGGTGATATATCAAAATACTCTCAGTTGCAAGTAGTGGAAACTTCAAACCCAACTGGCTTAAGTATTAATTAAATGGGATTCATTGGCTCAAAAATTTGGAAAATTAGTCTAGTTAGAGGGCAGGTTTCAGGTGTGGTTTGATCAGATCCCTGACTCTGCTTCTCCACAAGGGAAGGCTGAAGGTACTGGCACTCAGTATTCAAAGCGTCTCAGTGAATGGCCATGGCTTTTCCATTTTACACAATAAAACCTATCCACTATGGTTCTCACTGCATATAATGGTGTATTTACTGTTATTATGATCCCACCAGCAGTATAGAAAGTTGTGTCAGTTGCACAGTCATTCCACACTTTTAGTCTTTGTACTAGGAGAAAGCCACACATATAATATGAATATCACTTGAAACATGTTTACCTGCTGACTTCCAAGTAATTAAACCTACTTTTGGTTAGCCAAAGCTCAAAAAAAATTTTCTATTTGACCACTAGAGGACAGCAGTTAGAAAACATTCGTAGCTGCCACTGTATTTCATTACATTTTTGTTGTTCCTTCTCCAAAATTATGATTAGAGCATGCTTACAGCAGTTACATATTCTGTATTTTAAATATCCTATCCTATTACCAAACTATATATTTAGATCTTTACTTTGGAAAATGTCACTTTAAATATTCTAAAACTGAAATCTTTTCACCTTTTGCTGCTCATCACTTAAGTAACTTAGAAAAAGGAGCGTGAAGAAGTTAAACAGAAAATCTCTAGGTGTTTGCAGCTAAGTGGGAGATCTCAATACTGTTATGTGCTTTCTTTCTTTCAAGGAAGATTACATTCCACAATCTGCAATGATAACCATAATGGTACCCAAAGGAAGGGAATTAGTAACCCAGGTTGATGAAAGCAACATAGCACCTCTATAGGACCCAGAGAGAGACAGAGAGACATTTCAGTTAGATGAGATTTCATCAGAGCCAAAGAGTATTATATATAACTTGTCATTTAATGTATTAATCTGTAAATACCTTAAGTCAGGGTGATCTCTGTTTTAAGCTCCTGCATGCTGAAATCGGTATTTCCTTTATTCTCTTTGCAAGTTGTACCTCTTTCCTATTAATTTGTTCCCAATATTCTCTTATACAATCACAATTTTAAGAAAAAAGTTGACAGTTTAAAGAGGCTAATACTTTCAAAGTCCTTTTCTAATGTATCACATTGTTCTAAGTATATAGTGTGGGATTTAAAAGTAAAAATACTTCCCTGGTGTTAGGAGAGCAATATTTGGTCTTCATTCACTTTAAAACTTGAATTGTTCCAGGATACAATGGTGTGTAGCGAATAAGGAATTTCCCCTTGGTTACAGAAAGAAAGAAATAGAATAAAATGCATAAATCTTTCTAACAATAAATTATACAGAATAAGATGCACACCAAAAAAAGGCACAATGAATATATGATTATATACATGGATTTTGGTATTAAATACATGCATATTTAAGATTACAATGTACGTTTTTTTAAAACTTCCTGCTTCCAATTTTTTAAATCAGACAGATTACAGAGAAATCAAAAGATTTTTTATTAGGCCACTAAATATAACAGTGCAGAGCACTGAGTTGTGTACACAAATGTGGGTAAGACAAACTAAATTATTTCTTCTATCTTTGGTTCTCAAGAAATTGGATAATCATTATTTCTTGGAAATGTCTCCAAGGCTAACACTGCAAATTCAGGTCAAATAAAGCTGAACTGAAAATGGTCCACTTAAAGACCCTTGGTAAGAAAGAATTCACAGATGGATCCCAGAGCTTATTTGTATAGCCTCAACCTGAAAGAAATGTGTAATTAGAACGAGCATTGCTTTAAGAATTCAAAGTCAAATAAAGCCATACAATAAAAAAGCTTTCCAAAGCAGCTTCCTCTTTAGGAACGTACACTCTGTACATCTGTTATAGACAGCTATAAAACTGTGTTAACTGGTTTACTATACCTCAGAAAGGCACCTAGCCTACAGTGGGCGCAAATACCTGTTAAGTGAGTATTTGTTGACAATCAATAGAAAATGTTGCACTCAAAACAGCCTTAGAATTAGACATCTTGAAATATTGTTTTGAAATAAATTTTCCTTAAAACACCTTAGCAATGACTTATAAATAGCATTAATTAAGATGCGTTTAAATAAATATATGAATACATATATAAATATACATATATATTTGGTGGTGAGAAAGGAAACGTATCAAACTTACATTATTATTTCAAAATATTAATAAAATTATCACAATGTATTCTATTGGGTTTAGAAACTTTAAGCCATTTTTCTCCTGGTGATTACAATGTCATTTCTTAATCTTAACAGAGTGAAGTTTCTTTATAATGACTCAGTCATTAACTGAGGGATTCCCAGACAACAGAATTATTTCTAAGGATATTTAGTACTTGGTCAGGCAACTACAAACATATTGGCCACAAAGGATACTTCTGATTTATAAGTATAAATTTTAATTCAATAAGTACCAAAAAAGAAGGAGGAGAAGTGGGAGGAGGAAGAAAGAAGGAAGGAAAGAAAGAAAGAAAGAAAGAAAGAAAGAAAGAAAGAAGAAAGAAAGAAAGAAAGAAAGAAAGAAAGGGAGAGAGAGAGAAAGAGAGAAAGAAACGAAGGAAGAGTTTTTAATCACAGGATTAAGGACTACAATTACTGCTAAAATGATAACATATCCTTCCACCAGAGGGCAACATTTGCAAGACATTTAAATGACCTCTCAAAAAGTATTTCCTGACACAAAAACATAAACAAAAGCAAACTTATAACATTGCTATTGGGTAATATCTTATGTAAATTTCAACGAATGCTATGATAACAATTATTTAAACAATTGTATATAAAACTTAATATCTACTCAGTAAAACACAAGCAATAAATTGACTCTTTAAATATATAAGATAGGACTTTCAAAAAGAAATATATTTCTCTACATTATTGGCATTTTTTTCAGTTCATTATTAGCTTTTTAGCTCAAATACAATAGGAATATCTTACAGTGGAAGAAATGAAGAAAAACGGTTTTATAACAATGAATAAATTAATGAAAAAGTCATAGAATTTTACAAGGGGACAGGATGCGTGGGATCACTTACTATAAGCTTTCATTTGTACAATAAGGAAACTGAAGTTTATTAAGGTTAAATAATTGATTCAAAGTTGCAGGGAGGATAATCAGCAGAATCAGAACCCAAATGCAGGTCAGCTGATTTCATGTTTCATACTCTACACCATTGATATTCAAATTGTGACCCAGGGCACAGCCTGGAAACTTAGAATTGCCAAATCTTGGGCTCCACTATAGAGCTGTTGAATCAAAATCTGTATTTTAACAAGAACTTACATTGTGTGAAACCACTCTAACCCATGTTGATTCTTCATCACTGGTTGCATGACTTCAGACAATTCATTAAATCTCATTTCCCTCCTCAATAAACTAGGAATAATAATTAAAAAAAAAACTGGGAATGAAATTTTCTTAGTCTGAAGAATTAGTAAGGAATAAATGAGATCATGTAAATGAAAGTCATCCATAAATTACAACACACTACACACATTAGTTATAGTCAATGAAACCTTCTCCTTTCATTGCTAAGAGTACTTGGGAAAAGGGGACAATTCTCATAGAGGAAGAATTGTCCAATAATGCAATTTTAGGCTAAAACTGGATGAAAGATATTGAGGGTAAGGGAAGGTGTTCAGAGGATGGAAGATTTTTTCAATATCTTTAAATTAGTACCATATACATAACTACTAATACTTCTTTGCATAAAGATAAATCTGGTGAACTTAAAGTCACAAAAGTGTATGTTAAGTGTTTGGACTGGGGACCACACATGAAGGAAATCTGTTAGATTAGTAAATAATATCTGAATATATGTCTCTTTTATTGGGAGTAGCTACTAACTTAAAAATAGCCTAAATTGTAGCCTCATAACAATTCTTGTAATTTTCCATGTACACCATTTTCCTTTTATGACTTTGCTCAAGATGCCTCCTCTGTCTGGGATGCTCTCCAAGTACCACCACCCTTCCCCACCCAGTTCCACTGGGCTGTCATCATTTTATTGGACTAAGTTTCTCTCCAAGTATTAAGACAGACAAGGAAACATCACCTCCTGACATCTTTTCTGTACACTTTCAATCCCAGGCTGGGTTACTTACCTTGTCCAATTTCACCCATAAGTATTTGTCATTGTATTTATGTCTTTCTTTCCCATGCATCTTGTGAGACCTTTCAGGGAACAGTCCCATAATCTAGTGAAATTTTTAACAATAAATAAATATTTTCAGAATAAGTAAATCAATATTTAGTCAGTGATAGCAGTAATTCTGATTCAGACACTCTGTTACCAAGAGAATGGAGGAGAGAGCCAAATGGCATTGATTTCAATAATGTGAATGTAATTATTTTAGTCTACAAATAATGCTTTTGTGTTGGATTTGCATGCTTGGTGCCCCCTTTATATGTGTGTGTGTGTGTGTGTGTGTGTGTGTGTGTGTGTGTGTGTATACACACAACTTATTATATTACATATATTATTATATATATGTAATACTTAGCAATCAGTTTTGCTCATGGTTTAGATCTCTAGTCATTTGGGGAGAAACTCAGTCAGGAATGCTAAGAAAAATCAGTTTTATGTCACCATCCTAGCTTCACAGATATTTATTTGACTTCTATTTTTTATATAACTTTCCAGATTTTCAAAATCATGGATATCCCTAGATGAATTAAATTTAATGAATTTGGTCACTAAAGATTTGAAAAACACAGATATTTTGAAGAGCACTAGGCGGCTCCAACTCCTAACTAGCTTGACTCTTTTGTTTGGAAGGAGGTAGTTTAATGAGTTTTCCTTTTCTGATCACCTTTGGAGAT
This sequence comes from Camelus ferus, assembly GCF_009834535.1. NCBI lineage: Eukaryota > Metazoa > Chordata > Mammalia > Artiodactyla > Camelidae > Camelus > Camelus ferus. The sequence goes on from NC_045705.1 coordinate 12,915,212, forward strand.
AGATATTATTTTGAGACATTCCAGAGCTTTAGAAAAATATTGTTCAGTATTATAATAGAAGACATATATTTTAATACACATCAAAATAAGAGAAATATGCCTCCAGTGTCATTTTCTTTATTATCATTTATAACAAAATATAATTCAGATATAATGGCGGATAGTTCTAGCTACTTTTGATAAGTTTTTCAGCTATCCATTCAGCACATACATATCCATTGTATTATTTGGTCTATTCAGGGTATATTCTTACATAATTCTGTATTTAGATCCACACTTCTGAGATTTGGTCCCAGGATCCCAAAGAAAAATCCACTCCCCCTGTCGGCTTAAAGGAATTTCAAGGATTTTGACTTTGAGAATGTGGTTCAAGGACAATCTGTTTTGTAACTATTTGCCTGAATTGCATCTAAGAGGTTTGTGATTCATGTCGAGTACATTAATAATTAATATTAAGCTTGCATAGTTTTCTCGCTTTGTTTAATGAAATAGATTCATTGATACTATACCTATATATGTGAAAACAAATGTCTTACATGAATGTTTACCTAAAATTCAGCTTTAGGAGAAGATGGTACAAAATAAAAATTACACTTTAAAGGATTATAAGTAATTTAAAATAAATCTTGAAAATATAATCAATGATATTTTGTTAACAGTCACAAGATATAGCCACAAATTTCATATATTGACATTTCAGCAGTGTGCTGAAAAGTAGTTAAGTGAAGGAACCTAAAATTCCAAGGAATTTATATTAAACTGATTGTCTTTTATTTAACCAAGAGCACTGAGGAGCAATTATTCTTTTTGATTTCTCTATTCTGTCTCTCTCTCTGCCTCCCTCCTTCCCTCTCTCCCTCTTTCTTGCTTCTTCCCTCTCTTCCTTCCTTCTCTTTTTTCTTACCTACCATGGGTTAAAACAAAACACATGAACAATATAATTATGCATTTTGTTACATATATTTTGTATTCAAAGGAGCCTAGTTGCCCAAAATACCACAAACATCAGTAAAATATGCTGTAATCTCCCTTCCCTGCAACACTGTCAGAGCTGGCATCAGCGTGCTGGGCAAAACATAGGAAACTAGAAGTTACTTGTCAATGTTTAATAAAGTCTTCCTCCCTTGCAGAGCCAAATGCACCATTCTCCCTGCAGCCCCTGGCGATGATGACATCTTCCCACTTGGTTTCCATAGCATCCATTCCTGAAGATCCCCGGTATGGTCCTTGATCAGGGCAATCCTCCCAATTCCCCTAGAAAGTTGGCGTCCTGGCCAGCCAAAGGAAGCCTCACCTTTTCCTGAAACGTACTCTGTCCGTGGTGCTGAACCATTTTACGGGGAAGCGCCCAGGCAGGCGCTGTCAGCCGTGCTGGAGGGGGAAAAAAAAAACCCTCCTGACGCTGCCCAAATCAGAACTGTGTGTTATTTACTCACGTCCTCAAAGAGCAGCAAGGTTTCTCCATCTTAATTCGACTCTACCGCAGAGCAGATTTGCGCCGGCGTGATGGGAGGAGATCACGGGCAAGGAGGAAAAAACTAATAGCAGCATCGCTCACCTGAGACCTAAGATGCTCCCATGAGTTTTGGAAGTGCTCTGCTCCTTACAGCAAAGACACCATTTTAAAAAGTGCTATTCATTTGACTTTGCCTTTACAGAAGGGTTCTGTGGTATTTCCGCCAGCGTTTAAAAGGCAGAAGATTTGACAGAAACAAGACTTTTAAAACCCGGAATTTACATTGTTTTTCAGTGAACTGACTTCCAGGACAAGGACTCATCTGCACCCGCCCGAATACCATGGCACTGCGTGCGCCCTTTGCCACCGGATCCTCCCCTTCCAATGAGACTTTCTGATTGTGTCTACCAACTCTCCTATTAGGAAACCCGTGGGCTGCAGGCAGCTATCCTGTTGTATTCTCATTCTCACTCTCCCTCCCCTCTCTCACTCACACTCTTGCAAGAGCCACACCGATACCTTTCTGCTGAGAAGGAAAAAACCTACAACTACCTTAAGCGATTAATACAACATGCGCAACTCCCGCCTTTCATAGCGATCACTATTTAAATTTGGCAAGAGCCGACACCAAGCTTTGCAAGAATGGAGTCTGTAAAACAAAGGATTTTGACCCCAGGAAAAGAAGGGCTAAAGAATTTTGCTGGAAAATCCCTCGGCCAGATCTACAGGTAAGGGAAAGGAAACCTATGTTTGCCTGGGACTCAGCATGAAAAAAATCTACAGAGCTATTTTCTTAAACCCTGGTTGCTTAGGCAGAATGTAATATGATCAGAAAGTCTTTTTTTCCCCCCTGGCTTATTGCTGAAGCTGAGCTGCTCCGGAAACCGACATATTAATTCAGGAATGTTGCACTAAATGAACCTGTCTGTTTTTGTGTTTGTGTGTGTGTTTATGTCTGTGTGTGATTTTGTTTTAGTACCTGCAGATTCTTACCCTTTCCTACTGAGGATTTATCCCTTTTACCGTTGTGAAATAGTCTGCACCTATTCAAAGAACCTTTCTTTTGTTGCTTATAGTGACACCAAATTAAATTCCTTTGATGCAGAAAAATGAATTTAAAAAATCACAACCATCTAAAAAAATTAACCAAGAAAATTCCTAAGAGTAGTGGCAAAAAGAAATCTGTATCTCAGCTTCAAAGCCACTTGAGTAGAGAAGCCCTCAGTGGAATCTTCCTTCTGTACTGAAGGAAGAAGAATCACAATATATCAATAATTGATAACTAAAGCAGGTCCTCTCTAAATCTGAAAAAAAGTATATGTATTTTTAATTATTGGACCTCTTGTAGAAGTCTAAAGGGAAATACCACAGTACTTTTAAGAAAAGCCCTACTAATAACCAGGAAAATGACTTTGAACGTACTGGAAATGATTACATTTTATTTTACCAGTAGTCACTGTACTAATTATGTTGTCAATTTCACAAGTTTAAATCCTATCAAAAATATTACACGAATACACAGTTTCTTAATAATATGAGCAAAATCAAGAAGAAATTGCAGAAACAAAAGAATAAACGATTCCAAGAGAGTGCTAATTTTCACATTTGGGAAACAGAAGCCTTTGGAAATGTATAGGAAATATAAAGAAAATGACCAGTGCACCTCCCTATTTTCCAAATCTCTCTGGTTCTGGTGGGCTTTTTGTAAGCAGCATCATGCACCTATGCGGCAGTTGATACTGCAAGGGCCCTGCGGTTCCGCAACTGCCCTGGAAAGAGCTGTTCTTTCACATCCCAGCTGCCATCAGGTGGGGAGCTCAGGTGCAGAGTTCAACTTTGCATATACGAGCATATGAAGCCAATGTGAAAAAAATTCATATTAGTTGAATTTTTCTCTCCCAGAATAAATAAATTGTCAGGTGTTCTAACGTTGGGATTAGACTTTAGGAATACTATCTAGTCCTTTATGATCTATTCCCCAGGTGGTCTTTTGTAGAATTTGGAAGTCTGACTTTTTTTTTTCTTCTAATAGTCTCAAATTGATTGACAGTCATCTCCCAAGCTATGCATTCTTGAAACTAATCTAAAATTTTCATTTGTTTTACCGTGTGTATGAAAATGATTGTATGTGGATATAATCATTTAAAAGGGCACACATAAAAATAAGTTATATGGTGGATTGAAAAACACCTGCCAATTATAAATGGGGAGGTTCTTTGTTTAAATATCCATCTCAGGGGCCCAAAGTACGTTACTATTCACATTTTTCTTTTTAATAGATATTTCACAGATATATTGTGGACCAGAACAACACTATCAGCTTTTAGTAAAACCATTCCCCATCACTCTGCTTTCCTTTATCCCCTTCCCGCAAGGACCAAGGACGAAAGCCTAAAAGGAATTGAATCAGAGGGTGAAATCTTGTGAAATACTATGCAAATTAAACACACACACACACACACACACACAACAAAACAAAACATAAATGTGAGATCTTCTACCTTGGTGTGGAACATCTTACAAGCGTTGATTTGGGGGCGCATTCGTATATCTGAGAGTCGCATTTTACGTCTTTGGAAATGGGCCCATGGCATTTTTCGGTGTTTGTAACAGAGATAGTAATGACGCGAGATTGTGAATAATTAATTATTCATGTTCTGGCGGTAGGACGCTTAGGTGTCGGCCATATGCTTCGGAGGCCTTTGATTCAAACTCAAGTTACAAGGGAGAAAAGAGTAAGAAGTGTAACAGGATAGGAAACGTTGAACTGGCACCCTGGGGCAGGAGGAAGGGGAAGAGAGAGAGTGACACTCAGAGAGCGTTCACAGACCTTCTCCGTGGTTACCGGACCACCCCATCGGACAGGAAAGGCCTTGGTCCCCGGGGGGTCCCAGGCTCAGCTAGGGGGCGGGATCCCGGCTTCCTCAACCCGGAGAGCTTCAACTTGGCTGGGAGGGAAGGGGTAGAGCCGGTGCAGGACTGTGCGTGGGCCTGCAGCGGAGCAGCCCTCGGGCGGCTGAGTGGCTGTCTCTGACAGAACGCTGCGGGTGGGAGGCATCTACCCAGGTGCTGAGAAGGCGCCTTTCGGGTTGCCCCTTCCCTCACAAACTGCAGACCCAGCAAGAAGGGCCCAGGAGCTATCTGTGAATCAAGGAGGTGTCTGTGAATCAAGGCGCCCGTAGGGTGGATCCCGAGGGGATGGGGACTGGCTGCCATGGGCTAGAAGGTTTTAAAGTTAATGCTGCCTGGGGGGGGGGGGGGGGGACTGCGAGAAGGCTAGAGAGCCCAGGAGGTCCTGAAGCCTGGTACCGCTCCAGCACCTTAACTCCTGAGGTAGGGGGAGCTGGTCAGCGCCCCTCCCCCCAGTCCTGATTGCTCCTGGGAACTGGGAATGGGCGGGCGTCGGGGGTGCCTAACCCGCCGCACCTTTACCTCCCCACGCTCTGCCGCGCAGGGTGCTGGAGAAGAAGCAGGAGACCGGGGAGACCATCGAGCTGACGGAGGATGGGAAGCCCCTGGAGGTGCCTGAGAAGAAGGCGCCGCTGTGCGACTGCACGTGCTTCGGCCTGCCGCGTCGCTACATCATCGCCATCATGAGCGGCCTGGGCTTCTGCATCTCCTTCGGCATCCGCTGCAACCTGGGCGTGGCCATCGTGGACATGGTCAACAACAGCACCATCCACCGCGGGGGCAAGGTCATCAAGGAGGTGGGCGAGCGCCGGCCGGGTGGTGTCGCAAAGCCGCTTCACCAGTTTGAACCCCACTTTCCCCACTGGATGAGGAAAGCCTGGCTGCCCCCTCAACCTCCCTCTAGCACTGCCCTTCTAAGATGGGCCACGATAGCGCTATCTCCTGCCTTTTCACGCTGCAGCAAGTCTCTTCCGCTCCCTGGGCCTTCCTTTTCTCCCCTGCAAAGTGGAAAACAGGGTCTGGTTCGTTATGGTTTTGAGGAGAGTGACTTCATCCAAGGAGCTGGTGCTTAACCTTGTCCGCTAAATCTAGATCGAAATATTTTTCTTTTACTTGGAGGAATAGAACAGCAGATTAATTATAATTTCCCCTTGACTTCCACCAGTTCTCTCCAAACATTCTTAGTAATCAAAATGAAACAGAACCAGAAAACAAATCAAAACAACTGTGCACCCTTATCGGCAGTTTCCATCGAGCCCAGCCTTTGGGAGCCGCCCACATGACTGGCGGGGAGAGAGAGGAGCCGCAGCGCAGGACAGTCTGGGGTCACTGGGAATCCAGTCCGTAACCTTATGATGTGCGTTGGGTGACGCCTAGGGACAGGAGGATCAACCTCAAGGTCGCAGAAACCCTTGGATTGGGACTTCCTGTTTAGAGATCAGAGTGACCGTAAGCCAGGCAGAGCAAGGGTTGAGAGAAGATATTTGGGACGGGCTGTGAATGCAAAGCGGAGAGCCATGGTGGGATTCGGGTATTCCGAGAGACCCTGCAAAGTGTGTTTAGTTTCAAAATTTTATTCAAAGGGGATAAAAGGACGTCCCCAGTTCCCCAGGCGGGATAAGGGCTCTTCGTCACCTTTCCTGTGCAGCTAGTTCGCCCCAGTGTACTGTAACATTCACCTTGTGCGGTGGCCCAGGCTGGCAAGGGCGGAGTTAGGCCGAGACCTTCAGACACACCCCTCTCCGGCTATTAGGACCACCCCTGAACAACACCTTCCTCTCCACTGACTCCCCCAAGTTCCCCTGGCTACTGCAAATCTTTCCGGAGGCCAACGCCCATCTCCATTTTGCAGGGACCATTCTTCCCACTAGCTCCTCAGACTTCCTTCTGTACCTCCCATCTCAAGCTCCCACCTTCCTTCCTCAGAATTTCCCTAGTTGGCTTCTATTCTCCAAGCGATTCCACTACTGTGTCCTCACAGGGTCGACGTCGGCTAAAGGAACTCCCGCCACGAGTCTCTATCCTCAGCCAGAGAATGGAATCTCTTAGTAGAGAGTCGTAATTTCCCAAACCCAAGCCCTGATAACTCCTCGTTCATCGAGGTGATCCGACCTGCCTGACAGTTGTCGGGGAGCAAAGTCAGGGGGCCCAGCTTCACTACATAATCCGTTTGAAATGAGCACGATTTTTTTTAAGTTAAAAGAGGCGTTTATTCTTTGTAAGAAGGTATCGAGTCAGTTTTGTTAGGAAACGAAAATTAAGTTACCCCCACGCCCGGAATGCAGGGAGATCCCCGGTTGGGAAGGGCTCTTCAGCCCGAGATATGGAACGTGAATTTCAGCCCAAGCACTGACTCTACTCTCTCCCTCCACCTGTTTTTTCCCCCACTACCGTAGAAAGCCAAATTCAACTGGGACCCGGAAACCGTGGGAATGATCCACGGTTCCTTCTTTTGGGGCTACATCATCACCCAGATTCCGGGCGGCTACATTGCTTCTCGGCTGGCAGCCAACAGGTAACGCGCCGGGCCTGGCGGGTGGAGGGGGAGGTGGGACTGGTACCCTCCGAGGGACAGCATTGGCTGGGGGCAGGGATGACAGCCTCGTGGAGGTTGGGAACTCTCGAGTGAGGTCTCCTAGTCCCCTGGAACCCTCTCTCGGGTTTGGAACGCGATACCTCCTTCCACAATAAGGTGCCCCAAAGGATTTGGGCTCTCCAGGGCGGGCGCACCTTGCCGCCGTCTCCTCACTGCTCTCGCGGAACTGGCTTTTGGCGAAAGGGTCGCGGTGGCTTAAGTCCTGTAGGAGCTGAGGGTAGGCGTGGAGCGGGCGGAGCTGAGAAAGCCGCCGAAGCACAAAGAGGTGGGGGGGGGGGTGTCACTGTGCTCTGGTTTGCGCATCCCTCGGGTGTCCCTGCTCCCAGCGATGCCGACCTGCCCGTAGGGAGCGTCGAAAGCCCCTCCGGGGAACCCGCCCACATGGAGCTGTGGGTCTGTAAGATTTGTTTCCATGGAGCCAGGCGGGATTTCAGGCGCCCGGGTGCGATTCCACCTGTTAATGAGCTCCGCTGAGTAGGGGCGGGGGTGGGGAGGGAGCTCAGCTGCGTCCAGCGGCCTCCAGTCTGGCTGCGGTGGTGGCAGCAGCCGAGGTCCTAGCGCCAGCTCTCAGGAGTGCCCCCAGCGCCACCTGCAGAGGCACCTCGAAATATGAAACAGAAGGACTGATGGGGTTTGGGGTCAAGGAGCACAGCCTGGCCATTGGAGAGAGAGAAGCAGCCTCATTCACTTCATTGTGTGTAGGATGATAAAAAACTAAATGCTCCTTAAATCTAAATGTTAAGCTAAGAAAGAACGGATGCACTGGCCCTTCCCGGTCTTGCTGCATAGAGAGCCCAAGTAAAGACTTCTGGTCTTCCTTTAGCCCCTGTACCTATGACTTTTCCCCTCTCCCTCCCCCCAAAAGGTTAAGCTTTCCTGGGAAGTAATCTGAAACTGGGCACCTCTTTAGTCTTGATCTTCTCTCTGCTTTCCTAAACTGGTCTATCCATATCTCTCAGTGAAATCTCCCAGGCCTGTCCGTGGCTTTTGTCACCTACAGTTCCATTCACTCGAAGTGTCTTCCTGCCCAAGATTTCTCAGTCATCTCCAAAGCCTTGGGAGAAGTTCTTGGAAATTTATTTTAGGCTTAATGCTCCTAGGGTGAGGATTTTTGGACTGTCCTTCAAAATGTCAAAAGGAGAGTGCAATAGATGAGGAATAGTGCCTTTTGAATATTGTCTTTACCCTGACATTATGATGGGTAGTACTCAGTCCCAACAGGAGACAAAACATTCTTTTAAGAAAGGTATCAGTTTAAATCGAAAATTATTAACTGTATAGAGAACCCAATTGTATGGATAGGAAAAATCAAAGAAGAAATTGATAAAGGGCAGAAAAATTGAAAGGAAGTAACCCCTTAAATATTACTGGTAATGAACATGCTACATTTTGGGCTTTTATATCCCTAATGCATAGTGTCTTGATTTTGATATTGATTGATATTTCCTAAATATATTTTCTAAAACAAAATAAACTTCCCAGAGAAATACTCCAAACATATGTATATAAAATATTCTCACTTCAGTGGAAAAAAAAGATCCAACAATTCACCAAAAAGGGGGGGGGGGAAGCCCACAAAGTAGGAAACACAATGTAATATGAAATAAAAATATAATGGCTATGCCTTTAAGTTTTTTTCAGTGTCGAAGTCTTCAGCTTGCCAAATGTTAAAATGCTAACATATTCCTGCCAGGAAAAAACACCAGGGATGCTCTTGGTTTCCCTCTTTCTAACACTGGGAGGTCAGTAAACAGGTTTTCCTGTTTAAAAAAAAAAAAAAATGCAAGCTCATTGCTATCATTTGTGTCCTGTCTAGGAAAGAACAGACTGATGCTGACTCAGGTTTTAATTTATTTGGTAGATTTTCCTCAAAGGAAAAATTTTTAAATTTTAGGATTCTCATTTGTGTCCCAAATCACCTCACATTTAAATGAGTACTTAAGAGAGAGAAACTTAATATTTTTACATACAATGTTTTGTGTTCTCCAAGAATGAGAAAAATAGAGTCAAAATTTATTATTGTAAAATATTATGAACCAATAGAAGATTAAAGACTCACTTCCCAATTACATTTTAGGATTTTTACATATTTGCTTCATTGTCTGAAGACTATAACAAAACATTTTAAATACAGTGGAAGCCTCCTGTGAAAACAGGCTTACAAATGTCTAACACTACCTTTTCCAATTATACAAGTGTTACATAACAAATAAGAAAAGCACATTAAGGAGGATAATTTAAAAAACAATAAATAATTTAATCACCCAGGACATCTATTATTAAAATGTTGGTGAATGTCCAATTAGTCCTGTGCATGCTACATAAAATTTTATCTTAGAAGACTCTTTTTTTTTAACACAAAATCTGAGAGATTTTTAGAATTGGTTTGAAAGATGTATATTTCTTATTTTGATCCTTTTCCACAAACAGTAAAAACAACACAGCAAGGCCAGTTTTCCACCAATATGCGTATGCCCAGTCTCCCTATAGATCACTTAATAATAGAACAAGATTTCCCCAGAGTGGGATACTGGGGACAGATTCCTTTCCCTCTAGGTGTAAAAGAAGCTCACTTTGGAAAGTGTTTGCCATCACCGTTGTGGGCGGAACTGGAGTAGAGGAACCAAGGTGTGTGGAGACAGCTCCTCCAGAGAGAAGGGCTTCAGGTTACACCTCCCGGCAAATTTCTCAGTGAAAAACAAGCATCCATGATTTGGCTGCTGCATTTCGTGGATTAAACAAGAGCAGCCCCACCCTCAGTCAGAATACAGATCCTTGGTCCTTGTTCTGTTCAAACTCTAAGGAGTCTTGCTTTCCTGCTCATTGAGAGAAGGAAGAGGGCGAGTCACAGGGAAAGGAAACTGGGTCTCCCAAGGGAGCTCTTATGTCATTTTTTCCTTTTGTTTTTCCTTAAGGGGCTATTGCACAACCTGGGAAGGAAAACTTGGTCATCTCCAGGGAGGGCCTTAGGGTGGGGAATCAAAGAGAGACTCCTTACAAAATCTGAAATGTTTTTAGATGAAAACATATTTAATACAGCGATAAAAAGGTATTGGGGGAAAATTAACTTTGTCTTTAAGCAATAAAGAGCATAGGGCTTAAAGTAATCCAGATACTGACAAAAGTGAAATTGCTAAAAACTCTGTCTTGCATTTAGAGATTGATGAGGAGCCTGGGCAAGTATTTAATGGGAGAAATGACAGAATTTTCACAAAGGCATAACCAACCAAGGTCAGATTTACCAAAGGAAGATTGGTCAACATTATGTTTTTAATGGACAACATCTTATTCACAAGGACTATTCCTGCTTCTGTCTAGGTGGTAGTATTATTTAAGCCCTATTTTTAAAATTTCCTCATTCTGCGCCTGTCCTGATTTCCCAAACTTGCTTTAATTTTTTTTTATGGAGCACTTAATTGCCAACTGTCATACCAATATTTTACTTATTTATCTGTTTGTTTAATGACTGCCAATAAAATATAAGCTATACCAGTGCAGGTAGTTTTATCCATGCATTTTCACCACTTCATGTCTAGCATCTCAAAAAGTCCCCGGCCCATGACAGATACTTGGGAAGTAAATAAAATAAACATCACAATAAACTGTTCTGGGCTTAAAAAAAAAAAAAAGGTAATATCACATAGTGGTTAAGATTCAGGCTCTAAAGCCCAATCATATGGGTTGATACTCCTGAATGTATTACTTCATAACTGAGTAACATAGAACAGTATTTAACTTCTCCGAACCTCAGTTTATATTTCTACGAAAGAGGGCTAATAAAAGTATCTGCCTGATATAAGCATCATGAGCAATAAATAAGAGAATACGTGTAAGGTTCTTAGAAATGCCTGACACTCAATAATCATTGGCTGTTATCATTTATTTCTAATAACATCTTAAATTCAGAAAAAAAAATTGAAAGAAGAAATTTTTATGATCATTCAGAATCACTTGTGTTTAAATTTGCCCTAAGTAATAGTAATGTAAAAAGATTATTTCTATTGTGATTAAAAAAACACCTCTTCTCACATGTCATATTTATGCTTTTAAAATTACCTTTCCATACACATTATTCACAGTAAAATTATTATTCACTGAAAATGCTATTTGTCTCATTCGGAGGCTTTGTAAAGAGCTGTCTCAAAAAATATTTTTAGCCAAGGGTGTAGAGACAGTGTAGTAACTCAGTGTAAGCAGTCTTTGAATTCTAGCCAGGCATTATAATTGCACTTAGAGAAATCCATTTAAGTCTGAGGGTGGACTTCACTGTTGAAAATTACAGATGACTTTCCCCCACCCCTATCCTTTATTCAACAAGGTTTCACTTTCTAGTACGACAATTTATCTTTTCAGGTATTTCTTGGGTTTCTAACTTTACTATTTGATAAAGAGAAAATAGTTATTTTTTTCAGGTAAGAAAATGAGGATCACATGTATCTACAGCATATAGTGAAGTCTCTGTAACAGAAAAAAAACCATATTAGAACTGGACAGGGCTCGTCTAATCTAGGCCTTTCACTTTATAGACCAGGGAAGGAAACAGAGCATCAGGGAGGTGGTGACTTGATCAAAGTCACAAAGGAATTTTGATCGAAGCTCAGGTGTCTAGTAGTGCACGACCACAGGCTAGCTCTACATTGACATTTACCACCTCTACCTCCTGTTTTCTGCTTCATCACCAAGTTCGCTTTCAGCAGCAAGCTGAGCCCTCTGCTCTCTGAATGAGTACATACAATCTATCACACCCCAAATCCAGGACAGAAAGCCACGAATTAGAGACAGAAGCCTTAGCAGGCCCAAGGGATCCTTAGATTTTTGTGGCAGGAGAAACACACTGTATTTTTGTGTGTGTGCTGGCTCCCAAATGATTTGGCCATAACGTGAGTGATTCTCTTCTGTCCCCTGCAAAAGGCAAAATCCAAACTTGATAATGACTTAAACAAATAGTGTGGTTTTTTCCTGAGGGAGAAAATGTGGTATTTGGAACTTTTCTTCTGACCCAACTATTTGGCAGTTTGAGCTCCTTGAAGACTGCTGAGGTTTGAAAGTGACTGGGATAGTGTAGACCTTTTTTCCTACAAGAAAGAAGAGGTTCTTCCTTGTGCTTTTGATTGATACAACTCAATTCGTACTCCTGATATAGAAGAGAGAGGATTTATACTTAAAAGTGAACAAGTTCTAATGCATGGATTATGAAACTGTTTACTAATGTGCATTTGCATTTATAAAAGTGAAATCTGATATGCTTTAGGTAAATATTCTGGCTTGCCTTATTATGAAAAATCCTCTTGTGAGAATGATTTTCAGAAAGAGGAGCAAAGATATTTTAAACACAACATCTTCATATTTAAGCCTAGAAAGGAATAATTTTGCTGGTTGTTTTGTCTTTTTCTTTCACAGAAATAAAGATAATGAAGATGTGCTTTATTTATTAGAATAAGTATGGGAAATTAATTTTTAAGTCTCATCACCAAACTATTATCTATCTATCTATCTATCTATCTATCTATCTATCTATCTAATCATCTTTTCCCCTCTATACTTACCCATCTATTGCAACATCTATTGCAAGCAGGAGCTTCTTAACCCTTCCAGTGAGAAACATTTGCAGATTCCTTTTGATGAGAAAATAATTCAGACTATGAACACAAAGTCTACTGCAAGAAACACCACCCTGCTATGATGGAATGGGTTTCTAGTCATCCAGTCTTTCAGAGACAGAGGTGCCTATCTCTATTTCACCCACCTAGCTGCCTATCAAAAACATCAAGTGGTCTCCCCGTTGTGGACTCTGTAGGTTAGGGATCTGGGGCGATGCAGAAGAGGCCTTCTTTTTCTGACAAAAGAAAATACCCTTTCCGGGAGATGAATAGATGTATCGGGGAGGAGGGGCTCCCTGAGGGCTTGCACGTGGTTTGCTGCCATGAGCTTCCCTCTCTTTCCATCCTCCTCTCCTCTCCCCCGACCAGCTCTGGCTTCCCTGCGGCTGCCACATCCTTCAACCGCAGTGCAGAAGCAGCCTCTCGATGGGAGGGACATGATTTTGAGGGTGGAGAGAGTCCGGTGGGCAGCTGGCAAAATGATTCTCTGCTACCATATGCCACTGTTGGGGCTGTCTCATTTCTCTGTCATGAGTGATGAAGTCATTTTTACAGCATAATGATGTATCAAGGGACCCAGAGGGCTGGCTTGTGCTTGTGTATTCCTTTTTTAATTTGGGAGTGGGGCCGTCAGATGTGACAAAGGGAGGCACCCTAGCCCTGATTTGATTAGATTAAATCCATTAAACAGCCTGAATCAGTCTATTCGTACAGACCCTGTAGGAGAGGATTAGTGCCACACCTGGGGTGAGGAACACTAGTTCCCTGTTAAGTGACAAGCCCTTGCCCAAACGGAAATTGATGGATTGATTCCAGGAAAATAGATATTATCGGTAGAAGTGACAAGTCCCCAGTGTTCTTGTCACCTCTTCTGGGCAAATTCTTGTGGGGTGGCCTTGATATGTGAGGGTGTTTGTGGCTATGGGTCACAGAAAAAGAATATGACTGGGGATTTCACAGCCAGCTCACTCTGGGTCACAATGAATGTTAATCATCAGACAGAGTGTGATGCTGGTTTTCAGCAACTGCATTCGCTTTCTAAACATTTCTGTATCAGGAATACTATATGCCTTGCAAATCTGGCATCTGTCTAGTAATATAGCGCCTTCTCTCCCCAAGCCCCTTTCAAAAGTGCACACACACACACACACACACAAACACACACTTCTTTTCTATGTCTTACAGTGTGAAATAATATTCTCTTACATATAATCATTTTAAGAACTCTGGAGTGTGTGTGTGTGTGTGTGTGTGTGTGTGTGTGTGTAACAAGCAGGGAAAAAGCAAAATTAGATTTTAACTTGAAAATAAGCAAATTGTATTCATTTTAGCATGTCACTTGCTGCAGAGGAAGTCATGAGGCAAACAACAATTTTAAGTAGCTTTCAAGTGGTTTATCATTTCGAAAAGCAATCTTAATAAGGAAATGGCCCTTACTTTATCTCTCAGAGATTGTAATGATGTTCTTTGAGAAACTGAGAGCACCTACCAGTTTCCAATCTTGTGAGAAGATAGAAAAATTAAGATTTTCATATTTAGTAAGCATATTTCTTCGCTTTTCTTTTTCTCAATTCAATTACTGATAGCCCATCTCTGACTTATGTTCACACCAGGAGTGGGTCTTTAAGGCACCACTTTAGCTGCCAATTATATGGAGAGGGGCTTTAAACAGAATGAAATGTCACTTTAGTTCAGATTCATCTTACTATTTAGAACTTCAAGTTCAGTAATATTTATCTAATAATTATATAGTTTGACTATTTGTTCAGCAAAAGCAATATTTTAGTTTAGTTTATGGCTTAAAAATTAGTGTCATTTGCTAAGATTTTCACTGATGGCTTTTTTTTTTAATGAAAATATAGTATTTCTTTATTTCCCCACACATTATTGACCTTTACTTAGAAGCAGTGATCAGACCTTTAGCGAGTTTTCTTAATTGAAATGGATTATAAAGTAAAAAACAAAACAAAACCCAAAATACAAATCAGAAGTCAGATTAATTTTACAAGTGTGTAATTGGTGAATTATATTGACTAGATTCTTAAAGCTCTGTTCTAGAATCACCAACTCACTAAAACATTCTCAGATAAACTACGTTATTATTTTATATGATTTAAATGTTAACATTTAGCCTATAGAGAAACAATGAAATTGCTCCTGAAAAAATCCACAGTGGAATTTCAAAAGACAAAAGGGTTCTAAAAACAAACCTGGAAAACAGCACACACGTTCTCTTTATGCTCCATGAATTCAAGCAGTAGCAAGCCTGCTTCATTTTATGCTGGAGTAGAAGACAGCCATCTCCTTCCCCAGAGTTCAAAAGGGTCCAGAAATCCAGCTTTTAGATATAAAGTAGGGGGAAAATAGAAAGTCAGCTCCTTGGCAGGGAAACGTTGACAAGATGCTCTAATCATGAAATGTGGAGAGGGGTGAATGACCAGCAGAAGAGCTTTCCGATCAAGTTGAAGTAGATCATTCAGAGATGAAATTTCTACCTTTCCCTAAACAGTACACTTGTAGCGGGTGGAAGAAAGAGAGAAGATATGAAATATGTCATCTTCATAATTTCCTTAGTTCTCCATCTCAGTAGGCAGATGCAATTAGAATTAAATAGAATAATAAATGCGTATCACTAAACTTTTTATATATATTATCATTCTTCCTTACAGCAACTCTATAAGGCAGGCATTCTTATACTTGTTTTACTGATGAGAGAACTGAAAACAGAATACCAGAGTTATTTTCCCAAAGATCACAACCTGGTAAGAGGAAGATCTGGGGTATGAACCCCAGTATGTCTGATTTCAAACAATGTGCTTCTTTACTAAGTATATTTCTCCTATTGAATAGATTTCTGTGTGTTCTTAAAAAAAAACTTTTATAGTCTCTTTGTTAAAAAAAATACGGTATTACTTTGTGCTGGGCTAAGTCCATTGGAAAGTGCATAGCTGTGGAATAATTTAAATTATTTATTTATTTGCATGGTTTTGATTTTTAGACTTAATCAGCAGATAAACTTGAAAAACCTGTAATGATGGGCATTATATTCAGGGCAACATTGCTGTGAAATGCAATTATGTGTCAAAGTAGAGACTAGTACTAGGAATAATATAACTCATGAATAGTCAATGTTTCTTAGTACATAATCTATTTCCTTGTCTGTTGAGATATCAAAAATATATTCATTGTTTATGGTTGTTCATTTGTTTTTATAACATCAGTCCAAACAAAGATGATGACTGTCAAGCATAATACAACATACATAACTACATTAAATACTGATTAATGGGGAGATTCTTTAAGAGAACAATATATCACCTCTGAAGCCTCCCCACCTAATTTAATTTTTAAGGCAGAGCTTCAAAGACAGTAGTTTCAGAAGCTAATGAGTAGGCTGTGATGAACAGAAAGTGTAATGGCAGTTGGTTTTAGGAGATACCAGAGTGTTGTTTGGAAGGCTTCAGGATGAGGCCAGACTGGGCTATGTACTTGAACTCAGGAAATATCTCAAGTGAGGGATTACTCACAGGAGTAAATCTTAATTCTAGTCCACAGCTGCCATCTTACAGTTATTCTGTGAAGGTAACTCAGCGTCCAAAGTTTGTTAGGATACCCCAAAGGGGTTTGTTCCCATTAAAAACTCAAGAAAAAAAATGGTCAGTTGATTTAAAAGGGTATTGAGATAAAGGCGGTTCAGAGAAGAAAGACCTGTTATCAACCTACATATACCCCAGGAAGGGAAGACATCATTGCCCTCTATGCAAAGTCTTTATACAAAAGTAACTAGTAGTCATTTCTTAAGAGCATGCCATGTGCAAAGTATTCTTCTACCATCATGGAGTTTGAAGAAATAAAAGACCTGGACTGTGTTCTCCAAGAGACACAAATAGCGTGTGTGTGGGGGGTGGAGAAACACATGATCTCTTAAATTAAGTCTTATGGAAGGGATCTGTAGTGCTTTTGGAATATCTGAGAGAGGCTAGTAGCTGGAAAAGAAAGTGGGGTGTGTGTGTGTGTGTGTTTGGAAAGTAGGCATTGCAGGCAAAGGTTGGGGGAGGAATACCAAGACAGGTATACTTGATTTGGAGAGGCTGTCATTTTGTTTGTTTGTTTGTTTTCTGTCAGATATTTTGGATAGGTTACTGAGGCACAGACTGAGGGGTTGATGCATTTTGATCAGTTCCATATTCCCCCAGAATAGAGCTGGAATTCATACACTTTAAGCTGCTAGAATTTCAGGATGCTACAGAACAACTTTGAATCCACAGTCGCAGAAATAGCATTATTTAATCAGGGCAAAAACATTCTGGAAGAAAAGGACAAAGAATAATGATTCTCTGAAAACTGTTGAATGTTAGGAAATTTCTATGTCATGATAGCTGATATTATAAACCATACACTATTCATCAGATTCTGTCCCCTTTCATGATTGATTCACTTAATCTTTGTGATACTCCCTTGAAGTATGGAAATTTATTATCTCCATTTTACAGGTGGAGAAGGTAAGGCTTAGAGAATTTAAGTAGTAGCAACTTGCCCAAGATCAGACCTGGTAAGAAATTAGAGTTGGACTTTGAATTCATACCCTGTAAGCACAGACAGTGTATTGCCAAATAATGTTTTGTTGTGCTGTTTACATGTCCCTCCCCCCAAAAAAATAAGACAGCAGCTTGGTCAATTAGGTCAGTGAGGACAGTCAAAACCAGGCCAGAGAACTTCACTTCGGGTCTTGATCGAATGATTTGTGTTTCGTAAAGGACGTTATCCCTTTAAGCAGGTGTTTCCATTCCATCCTTGCTGCCCCTCTCCAATAAAAGGTAAGGCCCCCACTTCAGCTATAACTAGCTCTGTTCCTTCTGGGCTGCTCCTCGCTCCAGGTCTGCCTCTTTCGTGATGCCCGAGGGGAATATCCAGCACAGCACTGCTAAACCAATGGTTCTCACATCAGGAAAAGCAACATCATCATCACTAGGGAACTTGTTACAAACGCAGATTCTCAGGCCCCACACATACCCGCGGAATCAGGAGCTCTGGCACCCAGCGCTCCCTGTTTGAACAAATCCCCCAAGGTGATGATCACACATGAGCAAGCCTGGAAATCACGGTGCTGAACTATGCTATGTTTTGGAACTTCTTTTCCAAACTCATTTCTATTTCTCCCATTTCTTTTTCAGAAACTTGACTTTGTTCATAAAAAGACAAAACCCTCCCTAATTGAGCCTCTCCATTTAACTACTTACTTCAAAGCAAACCACTCGATATAAAGTAAATCAGCTACAAGGATGTAATGCACAGCATAGGGAATAAGGGTCACATTTTATAAAACCTTTGTATGGAGTGTAATCTATAAAAATGCTGAATCACCATAATCCCGCTGTTGTACACCTGAAACGTATAATATTGTAAGTCAACTATACCGAAAAAATAAATAAACAACGAAGCAAACCAACCACAGGAGGGACAGGGTGGAATCCAGCTCTCATTCCTCACCGCTGTGACCACCCATCTTTCAATAATGCCTTTGTCTATCAGAGTTTTATCCGCTGTGGCTAGTGTGAGTTCTGCCCCTGTTTGAGTTCACTAGAGCTGTGTGGTTAAGTAGCAAGGATCTACAACCAGACTGAGTCACTATAAACCATCGTTCCCCGTTTACAGTCTGTGTGACCTTAGCAGCTTACGTGACTCGCTAGGACTGGGTTGTTCCACCTGTGAAATAAGAATGGCAGTAACAGCCCTCGAGGAGAGCTGTTGTTAGTTCAAAAGGAGAACTTAGAACAGCGACTGGCACTTACTAACAAGTCAATAACCTTTGGCTACGATGGTTTCTCCTTGACTGACTCACATTTATGAATTTATTTTTATGTTCCAGGCACCAGACTAAAGCCTTTTAGCTGTATTCTTTCATTTAGCCTCACAGTGATCCTATGAAACATAACCGAGTAATATCATTGTCCAAGTCCTAACACCCCTTAAATGCGGAGGATATGCCAGACATTCTTCTGAATGATTGACCTGTAATATCTCACAGGTTCTGCTAATATCCCCATTTTGTAGATGAGGAAGGAAGCAAAGACCATAAAATAAACTGTTCAAGATCACTCATGAAATAAGTGACAGAACTGACCTCTGAACCAGTCTGTCTGGCCCTGGTAACATGCTTTTGACAATCATATAGCACTGCCTTTTTATAGGCAAGAAATCAGAAGCCTAGAGACGTTAAGTAACTTTCCAGGCACATAGTTATTAAGCAACAAAGCTAGAGTCTTATAAAAATTTCTGTACAATATTTATGTCACCTTACTTTGTTCTCTACCACCTTTAGTGACTTTGGTCCCTTTACGCCTTCTTCTGAGAGCCATTATCTTGCCTGAACTTACATGACTCTTGATCATCTTCTGTCTCCCTGGCTTCATAGTTCCCTCTCCCCTCAATTTCAGGAAGCGTCGTATTTAGTTGACTTTAGGGACATAATCATTGATTATCCTAAACTCCATCATCCCCAAGATGCCATGGTCTTATGGACTCTTCTCTTCCCCTCCTTGTCCTGTCTACATTTCCCAAATCCTCCTCACAACCTTCTTGTTCGTTTTCTCACTTCCACTGTTCTTGCTTCTGCTCACTCGTACCACCATGTCCAGCCATTTCCAACACTGCCCTAGTTTCTGATTTATAATGTAATTGCTTCCATTTTTTTGGACTATTTTTGCTGATCCATTTCCTCATTGGAAATTCTTCATTCCTTTTTATATAAATTTTCCAAGGCCCGATTTGCAAGTTTCCCCACGAAGGACCTGTGTCCTGGTCATCCCAGCTGGGATGGATTTTTCCCTCCTTGGCTTTCCATTTGTGCTCCTGTTATGGCCTTTGGCATGTATTGTCTCTTGGCTACTTGTCTCTTTCTCTTCTGCTACACCAGGGCATCCTTATCTTTTTCTAAGTGCCCAGTAGCTTCATGTAGATGAAAGAAGACAGACAATAGATTTTTATGTCAGAGAGCTCTGGATTCAAAAGCTCTACTGCTTGCTTTTTTCTTGCACCATCTGTCTCTAGTCTCTGATTTGTAAAATGAAAAGGAAGTGTAACTTAGAGAGCTGTTCTGAGGATTAAATGAATTAATGTAGGTGGAGATGGTATAGTAAGTGCTCTGTAACTTTTAGCTCCCTTCTCCTCCTCAACACAGTGCCCTAAATATAGTCTCACAGAGGTTTAGAGTGTGAATGCATAAATGAATGTTGAATGAGGTGGCTGCTTCAATTTTGACTGTGGGAGTGCATCAAGAAAAAGTTTAAACACTTCCCACACTGGCCAAGAATTTTGATAATCAGAATTTTAATTACTTGGGGATATTGATTTGGATAGCATTTTAATAACATTAAAAAAGAAAATGAGGTTCTGAAAAGTTATATGAATTTTATTCTTAAATAGTTACAAAAAAAGAGTCAATCCATTTTATTTGACACAATGGCCACTAATAATAAAAAAGGATGGTTGAACAAATTAAGAAATTTAAAAGTATGAAGCAGTTAGAAATGCCACAGATTATATAACTGGAAACACTATTCAGGGTAAGAGTGGAAAGTAAACACTGAAAGCAATCTATTGGTATTTTATCTCAGGAGTAGTAGTATGATTTCAAGCAGTTTTGTGAAGATGATTATTTAAATTTATAGTTAGAATCTTAAAATACATTACTAACTACATATTTATGTGCAGAATAAAATGTAAATCCCAATGGCAAAACCCACTGGCACTGGAATCAGACAGACTAGAGTTGAAACAGGGCTCCTCTACTTAGAACTGATGCACAACTTGGGCAAGTGATTTCACTTATCTCAGGCTTAGTTTCTTCATCTATAAAATGGGTATATCAGTAATGCCCGTGTCATTGAGTTGCTAGATGATTGTGGATTTTATGGTTTTATGAATTTTAGCTGGTGTCTAGCAAGTTGAATAATCACCCATTAAATTTATCTCTGACTATAGTGTGTACTCAACAAATAGTTCATAACTGATTTTGCTATACTGGCAGGTGATTCTGTCCCCACGGGACATTTTGCAATTGCTGGAGACATTTTTGGTTGTCACAACTTGAGGGCATATGCTACTGTCACCTGGCACATACAGGTCAGGGGTGCCGTTAGCACCACGCATGCACGAGACTACATCTCACAGCAAACATCCTGAAGTACCAATAGTGTGAGGCTGAGAAATCCTGAGATAAGAATGAGTAAAACTGATCTCTCTCCAGGCTATGTAGAGATAGCAATATTTTAAACTCTTCAAGATAGAGAGAAAGAAAAGTGATGATTGAAAGCGATATTCATAGAAAATAAACTTCATGCATTATTCCTTCAAAATAATTATTAAAAAAGAGAACACACATGTTTGATAAACCTGGTTAAAAATAAAAACTTGCAGTGTTTTTTTTTTTTTTCCAAACCTTTGCATGCAAAATAATCACCTGGACTATTTATTAAAACAGAGTTCTAGGCTTCACTCCTAGCACATTCTGATTTGGAAAGTCTGGAGTGAGAAAGCTGTGTTTTTAATAAGCACTCCAGGGAACTCTAATGCAGCTGGTTCATGGGCAACGGTTTGAGGGAATTCTTCCAAAGGGCTGAATGATGTGAATACACAACTCATATAGACACTTTCACAAATCCAGTAGCATTATGTAGCTCTGGTTCTCTTTATCCTTAAAATCTTAGGTCTCAGTCTCATTATTATCCAGGATAATAAGTAAAGTAGAATGGATCTACAGAAAGATACTCTCAACACCAGTTTGCCAGTACCCAGACACCATATGTCCAGAACTCCTGTGTCCTTTGCCCTTCTTGCCTTCATCCTCTCTATTGCACCGGTACAACATTCCAACTCCCAGAATAGCAGAAAGGTGTGTTCACCTCACTGGTCATTGGGATCAGGCACCATTTACCACTAGGTCCAGGAACCATGCCCCCTACGCTACCTTCTGGTTCCTCTCAGCCCTGAGGAAAACCCCCAAAGTATTCCGGGGTTTGCACACAAGAACCTGTGAAAATTCTTTTAACTTGAAAGCAATCAAGCATGAATATACATGTTATATCAATTTTAATAACAATTTTGGATTTTTATTTCATAAGTACCAGGTTATGGAATTTTTACATTTACTTTCTGAAAAAATAAATCCATATTTGGCAGAAGGTTAGTATCAGTGGGTGTGTGGCATTTTAATGGGAGTAATGACTTCTAGAAATAGGAAGTTTCTATTTTGTGCCAGACATTTAGGAAATAAGTTTTTCTTTGACTCAAACCCAAAGATACCTTTTCAGCCAACAGCTCAGAGGAAGAATGGAACAGAACACTCACCTCCTGAGTGACTCTATTTCAATGAATAGAAGCATTGAGGACAGGCAGATACTAGGCTGCATCAAATAAACAAAAGTATTTGACCCAGTCTGTGATTCACAGAAAAGCTGATCCATTTCAACCCTTTACAAGTTAATTTCTCAAATTTCAGTAGCAGAATAATGATCAAGGCCTCTGTCAGAGACTCAGGTCTTTAATGGTTACATTTAAATGTGCCCCTTTGAAGAATGAGAGCTTCTGTGAGACAACTAATCTTGACTGAATTCAAGGCTCAATATTCAACTTGAGAAAACTTGCTCAGAACACATAGCTTAGCTCATTAGAGATAGTATACCCCCAAACTCCGCTGCAAGAGGATATTTCTAAAGTTACTCACTTAAGGGGATATTTTTCTTGCTTAGTATTAAAATGATGGAAGATTTTTTTGTTAATGATAGAATGAAATTTTTACTTGCTGATGGATAAAGATGTGAGCACCATATTTCCAGCAATTCTTTCTTGAACTCTTGTGTGTGTGTGTAATATATATATATATTACACACACACACATATGCAATTATAAGTGTGCCTCATACAGAATTCCCCACACATACCCACACACATACACAAAAGACAAACTTGAGCTAGATATATTAAGTAATCATTGTTTCTATTATAAAAACATGTTCTGGGAGATTTTATCATAGCATTTCTTGGGGCAATTAAATATAATTCCATTCATAAAATTTTTATGTATATGCAGCTTCTAGAGAAGTCACAAATAGTTGTATCATGTGAAGTGTAACACCTTGGGTATTTGTTATTTTTTCACCAACTCTTCAATGAGTATCTACTGTTTATCAGGCACTGTGCTATGCATTAGGGATATAACAGTGTATCTGGAAAACAAGCTGTTGCTCTTAAGCAGATTGCTTTGTAGACTAAGATTTAGACTGAAAACATATACAATGATTCACTGAATACTTGCAATTTGTAACTAAATCTATGAAGAGCACAAATAAAAGTGAGCATAACCAGATTTATTGGATCATTCTTTTATTTCTTGTGCTTCAAATAATTAGCAGTTCAAGATAGTCCAAGTATCTATTTGCAATGGCTAGCCAATCAAATCCAGAACATATTTGAATCTTAAAAGAAAAAAAAATCTACCTTAAATTTCTTGTGATTAACTTGATCTGAGAAATGTAGATCTATTTATTCTTTTTCTTTTTCAGGGTTTTTGGAGCTGCCATACTTCTTACCTCTACCCTGAATATGCTAATCCCATCAGCAGCCAGAGTGCATTATGGGTGTGTCATCTTTGTTAGGATACTGCAGGGACTTGTTGAGGTACGGAACTGCAGGGGGATGTCATCTTAAGGTCGGCATGCTCATAAGAATCAGAAGATCATCTTTGTCCTGATCTATACACAACTGTATTTTATTAGATTGTGTCTACTGAGTGTTGAAAAAATGGAAAAGTTAACCAATTAGATATTTTGCCTTTGAGTGGTGACACACTACAACTGTGACTGCTTACCCCCTGTTCTCTAGACTTGAGCAGTGTTAAAGAAATGTTTAGTGACTATTTGACCTAAAAAAAAAAAATGGCACTTTTGTTAGTGTGCTGTGATAAGAATTTTGAGTCCGTCCTTTGCTGGTGATAACACTGAATTAATACCTTTGGGGAGTTTTATACCCAGTCCCTGTGGCCTTGAATCATGATTTGAGTTTTCACTAAAATATTTCATTGAATGTATTATCTGAGCATTTAACTCTAATGATTGACTTTTGCTTCATTGGCCTTTAGCCTTTGAAAGAGTACTATTTAAAAACTTGAGAGTGCTGTGTCTGTTCCCTCTTCTTTTTCCTTGGATTATGGTGGGAGTAGATAAGTCAGAGAATATAATAAGACACTGAAAACAATTTCCTGCCTCTCTAAAAAGAGAAAATGATAGGATCAAAATAATAGAAAAAGGATAATTGTGTTAAAGGTCTTAATTTCTAGACACTATTTTCAGGAAATAGGACCTTCAAGAATCTACATTTCACATTCCTTTTATGGATTATTTTATATTTGGGAATCACTGAGTTTAACATCTCACAAAAGGGTCTCCCAAATTTCCCACAGTGTTCAGAATTGAAGATGAACTGAGTAATATAAGGTCTTTCCTTTGCACTTAATCAGAAGAAAATTGAGGTGGAAGGAAGACTGGAGGGTGGGGAGAATTTAAACAGGTTACCGAAAAGAGGCCATGACTTACCTGGTCTGGGTTGGATGTTTTTAAAATGGAATTTCAGGGAATCAGCAAAGAAAGGCCCACGAGTAGCAGCTTTCCCTAACACCTTGTGCAGTTCTAAAGAAACAGTATCACAGATGGGAATATGCTGATTTTCCGATGACCCTGGATCCCAAATGGTTATATATATCTTCCCCCATCACAGGGTGTAACCTACCCAGCATGTCATGGAATATGGAGCAAATGGGCCCCTCCTCTAGAGAGGAGTAGACTGGCAACCACCTCCTTTTGTGGTGAGTGTTACGTGCCGATACAGTTATGGTCAGTGGAAGCTTCCAAACAACTTCAATAAGAATTTGCAGTTGGCAAATCTCACCTGTAAAACCATTTAGGGTGTGTCTGTAGGTGTGTGTCTGCGTGTACGTGAGGAGAGGTTTTTGACCCACTATTCCAATTTCTTTAATCTCCACTGGGATCCTCAAATCTTCTCTTTCTTCTTGTGTTTTGTATTTTTCTAGGGGTTTATCAATTTCATCTGGATTTTCGAATATATTCATGAATAATTTTTATTGTAGTCTTTTACATTTCTTTTTTATTATAGTATCTTATTTATTTATTTTTTAATTTTTGTCTTGGATAAGTAGGTTACATTTGCTTGTGTAGTCTTGTATTCGTGGCTGAGTGTGTAGGCATATACATGCGTTCAGGTGTGTGTGGGTGTGAGTGTGCATGAACCCAAGGGAAGGGTGTGTTTGTGTGAGCCAACTGAGAAACCTAGGATGAAGTCAAGAATTTCCATTGATTTCGCTTACCATTTTCTCTTCTACTTTAGGTTCCTACGCTGGAGCTGTGATTGCAATGCCTTTAGCTGGCATTCTTGTACAGTATACTGGCTGGTCTTCCGTTTTCTATGTCTATGGTATGTTGCATTTCTATACCATAGAGTTAAAAGAAATGCAGATACACATTACTATATATAAAATAGATAAACAACAAGGACCTGCTGTATAGCACAGAGAACTATATGCAATTTCATGCAATAACATAATGAAAAATAATCTGAAAAAAATATGTATGTATGTATATGTATAACTGAATCTCTTTGCTGTGCACCTGAAACTAATATTGTAAATCAACTACACTTCAACTAAAAAGAAAAAAAAAGGAATACAATAGCGTTTAAAACAGTGTGATAGATTGGTGAATATACTTCTGTGTTTACTCGCTAATTTTTTTTCATTAGGAATCCTTTCCTTATATTCTGAGAAGGAAAATATCCTATCTCTGTGATTTTCCCTACATAAATATTTATCATTTTTAAAAGCAACCACATTGCTGATGGAAACTTTGTAATATATAACATATATTATCCTTGATTATGAAAAAATTAAATTAGCTCTTGATTCAAAGCTAATTAAGAGGAAGCAGCCAGGCAGCACCCTTTTTGAATAGTCACTTTTCGTAGCCCCTCTTCAGCTACAGCTTTCTCGGTCGTTTCCCTGCTCCTGCCTCCCTGAGACTGGTTAGGGGCAGGGAGCTGGAAGGTCGCAGTAGTGCTAACGCAGTGATTCAATTGTGTGACGAAATACTAGCCGTCAGCTCCAGCAGCAGCACAGTTTAATCTGCTTTTCCCCAGAATTAAAAAGATGAAGCCCCCAAGTGGAAGTGAAAAAATGACAAGAAACCCAAAGTCCAGACTCCTTCTATTCTCTTTCTAACCAGAAGCTGGATTACTGGAAAGTACCCTTACAGTCTCTCTCTAAAAGACACTTTTTTAATAGCGAGGAAAAAAGAAATGTAAGAGATCTGGATTCCAGCCGATGCTGTCACTGATTAAAACCATCTTTGGACATGGGCAGGAGAACCTGGAAGATTAATGCTGTCGCGTGGCAGAGCAGAGCAGAGCAGTATGTGGCTGCTTCCAAATTTGCTATGATCCATTCCCATTTTGAAATATTCTTATCAAGGCAAACTCTTATGCTTGCAGAATATTATTAAATGTACTTGACAGTAGGGGCTCTTATTCTAGTCCGAAAGCCATGGACGGGTTTTGGATTCAGGAATGCCCTAAATGGTGAGCCATACGTGCAATTGTCCGTATTTTTGTTTCCTAGGAAGGTCTTTTTTTTTTTTAAATCAGATTTTAATCCATATATTTTACTTAATTTCTAAAGGGGCCCATAACACATAAAGGTTTAAAGCACTTATGTGTAGCATATACAGCACAAATTGGGATGGCCTGGCCATCCATTAAATCCTCTGATTTGAGCCTTAGTCCATTACTGAATTGAAGATATGATGTGATGTTAAAGTGAGAATACTAATTTCCACAAAGTACCCGTGAAAACCAATCTCATTATTTCAAGTTATGTCTCATATAATATTTATCATCGAATGGTATGAAGTTTAAATATTAGATAATCTGAAAATACCGTACAACAGTACTTGCTTATGTGCTGTGTGTAACAAAAACTTGGTCTTTGAGCCACACATTCAATATTCATATTTTACAAATTAATGAGATAAAACCCATGTGGCTTAAGTTAAAAAAATTAATGCATGTATAGCAACTAGCTGAGTGTCTGGCACTGTAGATAGATTCGGTTAGTGGTAATGATAATTATTACTAGATTACAAGCACTCTCACTCATTGAGTGCTTATTTTGTGCCATTCACTGTGCTGTCACTTTACCCATTATCTCCTTTAACTTTTCTTTGTTACAGTCTCATAGAAAAGGAATTATTTCATTTTATAGTGGAGATTTTCAGAGATTTAGTTACTAATTCGAGGATGCAGCTCAGAGTGACACAGCCAGGATTTGAATCTGGGAGAGCCATATTCCATAACCACCACCCTATACTAAATTTTCACACACTGTGTGACCCCAAATTGTGTTTGCTATCATGTCCAGTAATTAAAACTGGCATAGCCCATCAGAAGTTGTAGTATTAAGGAGCACTTCTTAAAGATTGAACAAGCAAGCAAAACAAACAAACAAACAAACAAACAAACAAAAACCAATATTCGAGAGATCAGGGACATTTAGGTTGTTACCAGGAGAATATAGAACAGTATGAGACAAAAATGAAATGGCCAGTTGCTGGGAAACCAGAATAAATTATGTGAAATTATTTCTATTATTAATGATTCAGATTTATGTTGTACTATAAGGGCATATTTTAATGGTGAGAGAGCTAAATAAAGGGGTGAAATAGAACGTGCAAACAGTTTATTATATTGGCATTTATAACTTTCATCTGCCTGAACAATGATTTTAGTAGGCAATGTGGTATGCAGTCACATAAAATGTTAAATGTTACCACATTAATTACAGAAGCCCATTTCTCATGTACAATAACCATTCAGGCTAAAATAACCTTCTAAATTTTATTTAATTGTCTGTTTACTAGATCTGGATGTGCTAACAGGAGAGGGAAGCAAACATTTCTTTTCCCTGGAAATGCAGACCACTCTCACATATTCAAGACAGACAAAATAAAAGCATTACTCCCAGCCAAATTTTTTGAGGACAGGAATTTT
This sequence comes from Camelus ferus, assembly GCF_009834535.1. Lineage (NCBI taxonomy): Eukaryota > Metazoa > Chordata > Mammalia > Artiodactyla > Camelidae > Camelus > Camelus ferus. The sequence continues at coordinate 12,942,882 of NC_045705.1, forward strand.
GTCTTGTTTATAATATTTCTCTCACTTAGCAGAGTGCCTGAAACAGTCACTGCTCAGTAAAAATTTGTTGCATGTATGTGCATGTTCTAAACCACACCATTCGATAATTATAGTGAGTTTCCTGATGTATCACCATTATTTGATAGTGACAAAGAGATAGAACTACAGGACCATACTTCAGGATGCTTGAAGCCTAGTGGCAAAATACAAGCAGAGAGGGCCAGAGTCATTTGGAGAAACACAAGCTCAAATTCACACTGTACAGAATGTTGCTAGGTTATTGTAGTCTTATTCTAGCAAATGACTGTTTAAATGGAAGTATTTACAATGGCTTTCCTTGACTTCCTCCTTTCGAACTTCTGCTTTCAGGAAGCTTTGGGATGATCTGGTACATGTTTTGGCTTTTGGTGTCTTACGAGAGTCCTGCAAAGCATCCTACTATAACAGATGAAGAACGTAGGTACATAGAAGAAAGCATTGGAGAGAGTGCAAATCTTTTAGGTGCAATGGAAGTAAGAACTTTATTATGGTGTATATTCCTATTCTATTCTCCATCTCACCTCCCTTCAACCAACCAAACTATTTTACGAGTCCCTGTCCAATGAAAGTAATTTGGTATCAATCATGATTGTTTTCTTTAATCCATCCACATTCCCTGACTTCCTGACAAATGATTGCTACTTCCTCCATCTATAATTTCTTTTTATTTTCTTTATCTTGTCTTAAGCATTTCAAATTTTACCTGGATAGCAGCTATAACCGTAAACCTAAACAAGTTTTGAAAATAGTTCAATATGGTTCATAATTTAAGCAAATTCAACCAATATTTAGTAATTGTAGATTATAGAAAATGCCAAATCACCTAACAAGTCATGAAATGGGGTATTTTTTGTTTACTGACTCTCCTAAATGTAAGTTTTATGCATGTGTATTTGTATATAATTTAGTAAATACTAAGGCATTAGAATACCAACCATAGGTAGCTAACATGAAAATTATTCTTATTAGACTATAATCATTTTATTAATAAAATGTTACCATTTTTTAAGATTATTATCATGAAGATTAAGTATTATAAACATAATGTTATGTAGTTTTTTTCTGATTCCAATTTGATTTATTCAGCAAGATTTGCCTATGGAGAGAGAAATGCAGTTCTATGTCAACAATGCAAATCTTTTAGCATATGTGATACTAATAGATCATAAATAGTAATTAATAAATAGCCATCTGATACTACAAAAAATGACTTTTAAGCAAAAGTAATGTATTTAGACAGGTTCAGTAATCCAGCACCTAATCAGTAATCCAATCTCCTTATGCTAAGAGTTGAAGGCACTATGGGCTGGCTAAGGAACAAATGCCCCCGTGTACATTAGGCTTCTCCTCCTTCTTTTAAAGGCTTTTCCCTCATCTTTGATTGTATTTTATTCCAGCTCTGATACTCTGCTTCATTTGTTAGAGAATGCTTGTCTTTGACATCTCATCCTAAGTGAAAATGTCTGTCACCCAGTGTTGCTGAGGGTATCTTCTTGGCCTTCAATATGTAAGAAAAATGCTGTATTGTGTATCATTTAGAAGTTAAACCAGTACTTCAAAAAAAAAAAAATCTTACATTATAGTTGCTCCATTAGCTGAATAGACTGGCATTAGACCTTTCTCCTTCCTGTTTCCTTCTGTAAATGGACTGATAATTTTTTCCAGACGGTAGCTACTCAAGACACAAGTGGTGATGTGGGAATGGGGTGGAGGCTGGCAATGTGCTCTGGTGCCCACCAGCTCCAGTTGCTCTGAACAGAATTTAAATATAGGTGATGTGGTGTGTTCAATATGTAGCTTCAGTTTCTAGTGAAAAATAATCTGATCAGCCCATGTCTCCATTAGTCAAATATGCTTCTTTTATTTACAAGTTCTTGAGAGATCGTGTGCCTATGTCAGGCAAGAATTTTTTAAAACAATGAGAAATTTAGTCTAAGTGAAAATCAATTTCTGGAAATGAACCAAGGAAAAACAATTGGCAGGTTGCTAAAACAGCATAGATGTCTTAAACTCCTCATTTCCTAGACCTTATTGTTTTTCTAAACACAATATTTTACTTCTTACTGATTTTTGTTTTTTACCTTCCTGTAGCTTTGAAGTAAATTTTAAAATGAGATCAAATGGGACTGTGACTTGTACTTTAGTTATTTTGAACTTTTTATTGTGATCAAGTTCAATATACAGCAGAAAGAATGGGCACAGGAACATCCACAGACCCACTGCATGGAAGCAAAAGTTTTTAATGTCTTGCCTTGTTTGTTTCACTTTTCTTTTTGCTGAATGATTTTAAAGTAAGTGAGCTATCATAACCCTTGCCCCACAAATATTTCACAGGCATCTCTACTAAAATAATATTCTCCTTCATAATATAAGTACTATTGTCATACCTAACACAACTAAAACTAAGTCCCTGACATTATCTAATACCAAGTTCATATTCAAATTTCTGACCCCCCAATTCAGATCCTAATACCTATTCTATATTCATGTCTTTGTAGCTATTTGTTTTGAGTCTGGATCCAATTAAGGATCATATATTGATTACAGTAGACTGTAATGTCTTTTTAATCTCTTTTTTCTTTAGAAAACTAAATATAACATACATGCAGAAAAATTTACAAACCATAAGCAAACAGCTTGCTGAATTTTTATAAACTAAACACACCTGTGAAGCAAATAGCCAGTTCAATAAATAGAATATTATCAGAATGCTATGTGCCCATCTGTGGCCTCCCTCCCATAAATTTTTACAGTATGTGATTAGACAATTTTCTCTTACATTTGGTGAATTGTTTTGCAGACCAAAGGAAAAATGACTTAATGGAGATAATCCTGGTATGAATTTAAAAAATACTTTCTCAGGAGGAGAAAATTATTTACTTCTAATAACGTTCTGAAGTTATTTTTTATTCAAATATAATACTAGAATAGACACTAGCGTATTTGGCCATTTTTATTATCTGTGAAATAAGTATATTCATCTTGCACCATTTTTTCAGAATACATCAAAAATGTTTTTAAATTTGGACTTTTTGAGCCCATCTCTGATCCTGTCACTAGAAAATTTTATCCAAAGCCACAATATAACTTCCTACCATATTGCTTTAAAGTGGTCTTTGAAAAAATTCAATAGACTCACAAACAGTGCTAGCAATTATGAGGTTCTACATCCAAGAATAATTTCTAAATCTGTGTAAAAAAGTTTGCTACCTCTTTTACTAATTTGGTCAGGTTAAGAATCCCAAGCTAGTATTAAACAAAGGGATGTTAGGCTATTCTTTTTTTCACTGAGCAGCATTTTAGTGTTCAAAATAAAGTATTGAGAAAGTGTTTGGAACTATGAGAGATACTTTAAGATTGAAAAATATTAGTCTTGGAGGAAGATACTTGGTTTTATATCTGGGCATGCATAGGATCTTTAAGTATGCTGGGTGTAATTTTTTAATGAGTGTCATAAGCAAAGCCAATCATATTTAGGTTAATTTTGAATGTCTTGAATATCATAAATAACTAATTATGATATGCCCATGGTGTGCCAGGTGGCTAAATGCTTTAACCAAGATGTATACCACATGAATTTTACAAGACTTTGCACTCCGGTGTCACGGACTTTATACTGATATGCCCTGGCTGTCAAGAGAACTTGTAGATAGGTAGTGGTATCATTGCATTTTGACAGAGCCCAGAATATCACATTCTTAATTTTTCCTATTTTTCTCCTCCTAATTACATTGAATTTTCAACATTTTAAATACAATATTTTGGATGCCAACAAGGTCATCGATTTGGCAGTGAGTTTTAGCTGAGGCCCGACCTATCGCCGCCAAAGCAAAACAGAAAAATCTTGGAAACTAGGATCTGTGCTTCTGGAATTACTTTTCCATAAATACAGAATCTTGTGTGTTTCTAAAACTGAAACAATTTAATCAGAAGGAGAGGCTGATGGGTTTTTTTTGCCCCACTTCCAACAATTATTCACTCAGCTAAGGTTAACCGGACTGTTGCAATTAATGATCTACTACATTCTGCCTCCCTCCAACTCATGCCCCAACATACACATCCTGAAAATACAAAGCATCTGTTATTCCCATCTAAGTTCGAGAATATTTAAAATGGTCATAATGGCTCGCTTTTTGGGATTTCAGAAATTCAAGACTCCGTGGAGGAAATTTTTTACATCTATGCCAGTCTATGCAATAATTGTTGCAAACTTCTGCAGAAGCTGGACTTTTTATTTGCTGCTAATTAGTCAGCCAGCGTATTTTGAGGAAGTCTTTGGATTTGAAATCAGCAAGGTATGTAAAAATTATCCTTTTTTAACTAGAGCATCATTTTTGTATTCAAGTGGCTCTTGAGTGCCTTTGGCAAGACTTTGTCTTCTCAACATCATGAGTTATTAATTTATTCATTCAGCAAATAACTTCTGGGAAACAAAGACTAAGTAACGTGCTTGAGTGCCTACTGCATTCAACTGCCTGCTAGAAGCTGCTTTTTGTTGCTGGGGATACAGACAAAACAAAACCAGTCTCTGCCCTCATGGAGATTCCATCTTGGTTGAGGTGGGCAGCAATGTAGCCTTTTCCCTGTAAATAAACATAACTCCTGTTAAGTCTCAGGTCAGAGATTATATAACAGTGAGTGGGAAAAGTATGTTTATTAAAATGGAGTTCTATTTATATAATTACCAATCAGACTCTTCCTCAATGCTCTCAGAAATCTGTCTAAAAGATTTGAGGGTAGCAAAAATATCTGAAAACATTCTTGTATGTTGTTTATCCAACTTATTCATTTAGCAAGCTTTCTTTGAACATGATATGTGAAACTTTACGTGTTAGATTTAGAAATAAAAATGTGGTTCCTTTCCTCAAGAGTTCACAGCTTGGTGATATAGACAAAAGCATTAAATTACCAATTGCAGCAGACCATGCTAAATGCTACAGACTTTTATTTGTAGCTATGAAAATATAATCATTTTGAGATTTTCTATAAGGATAAGTTGAACTTAAAAATATTGCTTTATATTTATATAAGGGTTGGAAATTTACAAAATCATTTCATATGCATGAACAACCTTGTTTGGTTAACCAGCTGGATAACTGTCATCATTTCTATTGAAATGTTGGAGAAACAGAAACTAGGGTAAGTATTTAAATTGCCTAAGGGCAACCTGGCAATAAATGGCAATCAAGTTTAAGCCCATATCCTTTGATTTACGTTTCAATTCCCTTTACTCTGCCAGGCAAATTCAGGTAAACCATAATTCATTTAAGCCTTTAGCAAGTATTTGTTGAATTCCCTCTCTGGGCCAAGCCCTCTGCTGAGTCCTGAATACTCTTGTCTGAACTGGCCATGGACTTGCCATTTCTCTCCATGTCATTACATAAGTCCAGCTGGGCTCACTATTCATATTATGTCTCTGCTTGAAAGACTATCTGAGGCTTGGAACTGAAGAAAACCTGAGTTTAGGAGTAGCTATTCTAAGAGCTCTTTTGTAATCCTTGTTTCTAAGGAAACTGTTTCCTCCATTCCTGAGAAGAATGGCTTGCTTTAGACAGGGCTCTTCTCTCTGGAGCAGATCAAACATTGCAGGGTAGCCTTTGGAGGCTCAGAGAGGTGTTATAGTTCTCAGCAAAGGCTGCTGGAGGTGTGAGTCCATTTTCGTAATCTAGGACAAATATGACACTGAGAGGCTATTAATAAAGTCAGGTCTCGTGGGGGAGAGTGAAGGAGCCAACTGATGTTAATAAAACTGTATGGTTGTCCTGACCCTGTAGCTCCAGTTAATTGAAAATGCTTGAGTAAAAGCAATGATATTTTATAAAAATTAAATATAATAATCAGATGAATTGGTTTGATTCACTTATTATATTTTAACTAAAATTTTGGAGAAATTCTACACACACAGATTGGCCTGGAGATTTTGATTATACTGGTTAAAAAAAAAAAAAGATTACTGACTTACCTGAAAAATGTGAAAAGGAAGTAATGGAGGAAATAGCCAGATCCTGGCTGACAGGTTTCCAAATCCAAGCTCTATAAGAGACTATTGAAACATAACCTTGGGCCTGTTTTTGAATAATTGTCATCCTCAGTTATCTTACCTGTAAACAAAGATATTAACACCATCTTTCAGAAGTGCAACAAAATTTAAGTGAACTAAAATCTTTACATGGGAGAGGGGAGATGATTCTTTCCAACCTTATTTAAACTGAGTATCCTACAGACAAAACCACAAGTGCAATGACTTAGTCATTATATATTATATTATATTTTATCATATATATTATATATAATGTATATCATATTACATATGTAATGTATATTATATGTGTAATATATATTATATTACATAGGTATAATCTCAGCCTGTGCCCATACATAAAACTTCTCAACCCTTTGAGAATGGCATAACCCTTCTAAGTCACAGCATCAGTGCAGTGAGAATAATAATATAAAAAGTTTCCATTTGAAGTGAAAGAATTAAATTGCTTGGACTTTTAAGCTATTGTATAGTCATTTAATATGTCAGTTAAGCATTAAACATCCAAAGCCCATGGTAATGACACACAGGTTTTATTGTAAAAATAAATAATAAATAAATAAAACAGAATCTTTTCTCAAATCTTCAATAATCCAGTTTGAAAGATATATTTATACAAATAATAAACATTTAGTATTTACCAATTGCCAGGAATTGCACTACGAATTATACTCAGTAAAAATCTTCCTTATGTGTTTGCTTCTACAAAATGTGCTATGTCCATATGTGAGGTAATATACAACTAAATGTATTTTATTCACAATTTCTTCCTCCATAATGCCCTAGGAACAGTGCCTTACACATAATTATTGATGAAGAACTGTGTGTCGAATTAATGCTGGAAGGTTAGATTTTAGACTGGGCCATTTAGTATGAAATTATTATAAAAACTATATACTGCTGTATGACAATGTGACCAAATATTGATATTTAACATGGAAAATGCCTAAAATTGAGAATTGATCTGAATTTTCTGGCCTCTTAATCTGTAGAAACTAAATATAAAATTCGTAAGAGATATACATTTAAAGTGCAGGTAAGGTTTTAGACTTATTATGAATTAAAAAATGAATTTTGAAATACAGCCTCTTCAAAGTTTGTCATATGTATTTCTCTTCTCTCTGACTGTCTCCATCACTGTCTTTCTCTACCCCCCTCACTAATGATGAATTTTTGCAAATGTCCTTTAAGACTATAAAATGAGCACATAAATGTGAATCACCCTGCGATAAGATTCAGGATAATTTACTCATAAACTCAACATTTCCTGACTCATAACAGAGAAACAGTATTGTCTTCTAGAAGATGGAAAGAAATCAATGTAAATTTACTAACTTTTCTCTTTTATTCTGTGGAAGTGATTGCTTCTCCAAGGAATGAGTAAGTGGTCATTTGGAAAGAGTATTTTTTCCTTCCATTTTCCATAAAGAGGTTATGAGACCATTAAATTGCCCACGTTACTTACAGTCCTGTGTATTTCTCCCCTTTTTGTTTTTCATCAGGTTGGCATGCTATCTGCTGTGCCACACTTGGTAATGACAATTATTGTGCCGATTGGAGGGCAGATTGCAGATTTTCTAAGAAGCAAGCAAATTCTTTCAACTACGACAGTCAGAAAGATCATGAATTGCGGTGGTAAGTACATTAGTGATGTTAAGAACGTGTGTTTAACCAAGTTTTAACCAACATTAGTAACTTTTTCTATGCATATCAAATTTCTGTTAAATTTGTGCCTGCATTGTTCACTCATATTCATTCTCCCACCTTCAAATGTTCATAACTCCTAGTTTTAAATCACTGCATAACTAACTTTACCCTTCCTACCCTTGAAACTTCAGGTTGTTTTTGCTGTTTTTATTAAAACACAAGGAAGGCTTCAGGAATCTCTGTGCATAAATTATTACTGTTATTATTATTTTTAAAAAAGACTCCCTGAGGTGGTTTACTAGGTCAAATAAGTGTGAGGATTTTTAAGTTTTGACTCGCTGAAAACATTTACATGAGTTTCTCAAGTATTTTCATGCGTTTGTTCTTGAAGGTTTTGGCATGGAGGCTACACTGCTTCTGGTTGTCGGCTATTCTCATACTAGAGGGGTCGCTATCTCGTTCTTGGTACTTGCGGTGGGGTTCAGTGGATTTGCTATTTCTGGTAAGATTAGACTTTCCTCTTTAACCTTTTGACTGTTCAGAGTGTTTACTCACCATATTCCCACTAGAAAATAAAAAAAACCAGATAATTTAGAAATCATTATTTGCATTTGTTACTACTCATTACTGACTTTCTCTCTGCTTATCCTTCCTTTTTTTTTTTTAAATTGATTTTCTCTTCCTCTCTGTGGAATGAATATTACATATTAAGCATTGAATAAGACATTATACCTCCTTCCATTCACATTTCCCTGAGCTAAATTATCTAAAAATAGTTATTAAGCATGTGTTATGAACCTGGTATCTTTTAAGGAGGGTGGTGAGTGTGATAGAGGATGGTCTATAGTCTCCCACTTCTTAGAGTTTTGGGATGCTCTGAGTCAGTTCTTCTGTGTGCATTTCAGGTTTCAATGTTAACCACTTGGATATTGCTCCGAGATACGCCAGTATCTTAATGGGCATCTCAAATGGTGTTGGCACATTGTCAGGCATGGTTTGTCCTATTATCGTTGGTGCAATGACGAAGAATAAGGTAAGATGGAGCAAACGAGGTGTTCATCTGTAGAAGATTCTCTCTCACGGTTGAGAAAAGCACTAATATGTTCTCTTTGGCATTCTCTTTGTGGTCTAGTCCCCACACCTCTGAGTAGAGGAGAAAATTGAGGCCCAGAAGATAATCTCCCTCCAAGAACTCTGAGGGAGCCCTCTTCCCTAACCAATAAGCAATATGCTTTTCAGCACCTTTTAATATCTCTGCTAACCCCAGTGTGGCAAAACAACAACAAACCCTTTTTCTCCCAGCTCATTAGAACAGGCAAATGAAAGTCTTGTGGACCTCCGCAGTAACTGTTAGGAGAAAATCATTATCAGCTATTTGTCTTTATATGTAGAGCTTGAAAATTATGGCTTACAAAAAGGAAATAAACCAAAGAAGTGTGAGAAAAAAAATAAGCCACTCAATGGAAATTAAAAGGGAGATTATTAGTATTTTAGAAATTAGCAGACCATAGATATATTTGGAGTTTTATTTTAAAACTTTAAATTTTTTAAAAATAATAGACGTCAGAGTATTATAAGAAGCTTCTATCACAATATTGACCTTACATAATCAGAGCAAGGATTTCCCTAAAGATAGTGTTTTATGAAAAGCTTGATAGTGGAACATTCAGAGAAGATGTTAGGCTTTTCAAACGCAGGCAGTTGTTCTCACAGTGCCACTTTTTGTCACTGCAGTCACGTGAAGAGTGGCAGTATGTCTTCCTGATCGCTGCCCTAGTCCACTACGGCGGAGTTATATTTTATGCAATATTCGCCTCAGGAGAGAAGCAACCCTGGGCAGATCCTGAGGAAACAAGTGAAGAAAAATGTGGATTTATCCACGAAGATGAGCTTGATGAAGAAACAGGGGACATTACTCAAAATTATATAAATTATGGTCCCACCAAGTCTTACGGTGCCACAACACAAGCCAATGGAGGTTGGCCCAATGGTTGGGAAAAGAAAGAGGAATTTGTACAAGAAGAAGTACAAGACTCATACACTTATAAGGACCGAGATGATTATTCATAACAAAGCTAATTGCTGGATTTCTTTTTAGTGTTTGTGATTAAATTAATTGTGATTGCACAAAAATTTTAAAAAAAATGTAATGTAAACATGTAAACATATCAATCAGGCAAGTCTTGCTGTAAAAATGAAATCAAAACAAACTCATGAAGTTACCATCAAGTGCAATCTGTAGAAGTTGTGAGATGCCATCCTTTCCATTCGAGTCATCTATTCGTTTGTGATTTAAAGGTTGACTGGTCAAAATTGTAGAAGCAAGTAGTTACTCATCGGATTCATATGAGCTAAAACTCATCACCATTTAATAAAGCACAACTGAAAGAGTTGGTACATCCCATCCTACAAAGGTTAGGAAGCCAAAGCTACTTGATCATGCAAAATGCACTTATATATTTGTTACACTGCATTGCAAGATACGGTGCAGAAGTCCTGTTTAAAAAAAAAAAAAAAGTGAAGTCATGTTGGCTGCATCAGGTGTTGGCAACATTTATTGAGTATAAATCATGGAGTTGGGATATCTCTCATGCAGAGAAGAATGTTGTGGGCTAGCAACTAGCAATTACTGTTATTACATAATGTAGAATATTTTGTTGGTTTTCAAGAGGAATATCTTGCAGTGTTTTCTATGAGATGCTTGGGCACAAACACATCTATGACAAAGAACTTGTAAAGTGAGGGGTATGCTTCATGTTCTTCCATTCATTTACCTAACAGTATGAAACACTTCACATTTCAGTAAAATCTGACTTTTCATGTAGCATATCGCACAACTTTTTTGCAAAAATAAACAATAAATAGACTTCAATGTATTTTTTATTACAACTTTGTACTGGTTGTAACTTGCATTAGGAAAAAAAATGCATACACCATAAAGAATCTAATATGTTTACTATGGAGATATAGCCCTTAAAATGCAATATTCATGACAAACAAAATAGAAGCGATATAGGTATCTTTCTTCCTTAATAATTAAATACTATATGAAATGTGCCACAGAGCTATATATAATATGAAAAGATAAACTTAATAGAGATATTGTAAGTAGACAATTTTATTATTTAAAGTCCCATTAAAAATATTTGTCAAATATATAGGACAATAAATTATATGAAAATATCTATATATATCTGTATATCTTATACGTATCCATACACAGATACATAATAAACAATCTTCACCAAAAAACCAAAAATAGCATACACCTAATGTTGGGTTAGGGGACTGCAATTTCTACTTTCATAGAGTCATAGAATTTTAGATGGGGCAGAGGCGTTTTGCTTGTCATTTCTTAATATAACTCAACAGGAATTGCGACATTTGTGTATCAAGCAATAAGTGCAATGCATAAAATTTCCTGTGTGCGTATTATCTTTACTTCGCTTATGGTAGCTGTTTGGGTGGTTGGAATGATGATTTTTTTTCTTTTAAAAAAGTTAACATCAGACCTCTTTATAATGTTCTAAAATGACAATGATGCATTTCCCAGTTCAACTCAAAATATCATTGGTATGTTTAATTGTCTATTCTGGATATTTGATCTGTTCATTGTATAGTGCTGGTGACTGGAGGCCCTGCTAATGCAAATATAAAACATAAAGTCTGTTTTTAAGATGCACACCATTCTTGACATTAAGAAAATAAAAATATCTTTTGCTTTGTGTCTCAAAGTGATGTAATGTGATCATAGCTTTTGTTGTGTTGAATGAAAAGATGTAGACTATCATTTTGTTGCTGCAAAAAAAAAAGTGTTAATAAAATGCTCTATTTATCCTTTTGCAAAAAACCAATACATTAATTTGGGCTGATTCTATTTTGTTTGTAACTTTGTTTGTAAATGTGAATTTAGCTTGTGTATACGTCAATGGAGTTAAATCTAGGCTCAAGAATATCAGCCTTTCTAGCTACTTGAGATTTAACTGAAGAACATGGCATTCTTTACATTGTGTGGGATGTGGTTCTGCAGAAAGAGTTTTACATCAAGAAATTGGTCTCTGAGTCAAACTCTATCTTTCAATGACAGTCTTCTCACAATTTATGCTAAACTTAAAAAAAAAAGAAACCTTAGGAAAAACTCAAAACTTGTCAATTCAACGATGCTACCCAAATTTGATTGTACACACACGCTGTGCTTGGACTGTCCCAATCACTTTAAGTGGAGCATCTTACATAACTCCACAAGGATCCTCCAGAGTAGGTAGTCTCTCTATTCCCAGATCACAAAGGAAGGAACCGAAGCTCAGAAAGTTTAAATAATGTTCCCAAGGTAAAACTGAGCCATGACGTTAGTATCATGTGTCAGCCAAATCAGTGAACAGTGAGCAAGATTTACCAAGGAAGCCAATGGAATGTCGATGTCCCTGAAAAGATGATCATTTGCTCTGATTCCCTATTTTACAAATGTGTGGACAGAGGAGACCATACTTATATGGTATTGGTAATTGAGATTCATGGAATCTATTACTTTAAGGGACTTATGGGGTGATTTAGTTGACATCCCTATTTAACAAATGAAGATGCTGAAGGTCAATAAGAGAAGCTGACTTGATCAAGAGGATTCAGAGGATATAACGCATTTGCAAAGGAGCTGTTCTGATTAGCTGTGCTTTTGCTTCCATTTTTATTTTTTTAACCAGGTTTTTATTTAAGGAATTGATTAAGGAATGGTTATTGGTTCAACCTCTACCTTATATCCACTGCTCACATAACTTCAGAGTGGGAGACGAGGGAATATATTTTCTCTTCCTGCAATCCTCTACATAAACAACAGCCAGAGGCTTGGCTTAATTTTTAAGGCAACTCAATGCCATCTTTGCATAACTTGATGACAGGAATGAACACATCATAATCTAACACTATATAATTTCCCCAACTCCATAATACAAAAGGTTACAGTTCTTAGAAGAAAATTGTTCTAGTGATGTCTCTAAATATTACCACTGACCACGTTCATTTGCACTGATCTCAATCATGCAAAGTTATCTCCCCTTTCAGTTTCCTCCTTGTCCCAACACCCACCCTCATCGATACTGTTGTATGCATCCAGTATTTTGCAATTTGCAAAATGCTTTCCCACACATTCCCTCATTCCAACCACACCTTGTAAAATTCAAAGGACACATACCAGTGTTAGTAGTTCTATTCTCCAAGAAAGGGAACTGGGTCTAAGCAATGTAGTTAACTTCCTAAATATTCCCCAGGCAAGATTAGAACAAGAATACAGACTATGTGGCTATAGCAGGAGAGAAATTTCATTTTTACTTTTAAATCGCTTTATTACTCTTCTGATTATAAGTGTAGAATAAGGGAGGGGAGATAATTTTCCTTAAGTAAAGAACAGTATTAAAAATAATGAAAATAAGGATAATGGATAGTCTTACTACCCAGAGATAAGCACTGTTAACCTTTTTAGAATCTTTTCTATGAAAAATATGCAGAAAGCTCACATATACTTTGTAATTTGTAATTTGAAATCATACTTGATTTACTGTTGCAACTTACTTTTTCCACTTAACAGTATAGCATGTGTATTTTCCTACTTGAGTAGCAGAGTTCTATGGTCTAATATTCTATTACTTGACATGAGCTACATTTAATCTATTTATTTACTCAATACCTTCTTTATGACCGTTTCATCCTTGCGCCCTTTTCCCTTTATCTTTGCTTGCGCAGTGTTTCGGGGAAATGTGAAGTTACAGACACACACAGATTTAACTTCTATAACCATAATGGACATTTCAGTTATTTTTGTAGATGATTGTTCCTGTGTTCCTCTACAGAGAGTGCTACCAGCAATTGCAGTTGGCTTTTCCGGGGTTTATTTACTAGTTCATATATTCACTCAGTAAATGTCCATGAAGCACATACACTGTGCAATCACTGGGGATACAGGGTGGGGAGAAAACAGCTCCTGTTCTCATAGACCCTAAAGTCCAGTCCCCTCCCTGAAGTGTAGGTGGCATCCGCAGCTGCCCAGTCAGGCCACACGGATGTGATCGAGAGAAGAGGCTCCTGGACACCAGGCCCCTGCCAACCTCCCTGAGAAAGGATTTTTTTTTTTTAACATTTTTTATTGATTTATAATCATTTTACAATGTTGTGTCAAATTCCAGTGTAGAGCACAAGATAAAGGATTTTTCTTAATGTCCAAAGATCTAAAGTGGGCTGCATACAATGTGTTCTCCATGTTTGTTTTTTTTTTTTTTTTTTAGTTTCAGATGAGGAAGCTGTTGTCAGGCTCAGGCTTCCCCATGCTGCAGGAGACGGGGTAGGTCGGCACCAACTATCTCCAGGCCTGACTGCCTGCAGGAGGGGAGATGGGTGGACTGAACTAAGGGCATTTTCCAATTCTCCAAATACCTTTCTGTTTGTGTCCCTCCCCTGGGTTTCTAATGACCTATACATCTTCTCTTTTCATTTTCTTCCTTTACCTTCATGCTGCCTCCCTAAGTTTTAACCACAAATAGTGGCTATTGAGATTTAATTCTACTGCAGTGATATAATTAGCAGGTTTTTTTTTTCTCTCCATCCTCACGCAAGATCTCAAACCTGAATTTTCATCCAGCTGCTGTCAAAACCTTTCATTTGTGAGGGTTCGTCTATGCTATGCAATCCCTTAAAATCCTCAAGTTTCTCCAATCTTTCCCCTGAATTCAGCAAGAACCTCAGAGCCGCATAATCTGGACTATCACCCGCTCCCCTGTCCAAATTCAGCAGCTTTTACTGAATGAAACCCTCAGCCTTCACCAAGAGCAAAGAAAATGAAGAAACCTGTCCAGTTTTGTTAAATCACATTCCAGGGCAAGTTTTATTACTTCACTCGATATGCATTAGATAAAGATCTTTGCATTTCTAAGTTTGAGGACTGGTTTTCCTGATGCATTAGAGCACTGCCAACAGTCAGATAGGAGGGGACCTGAGCCCCCTGTCTCCTTTGTCTGCTTCCCAAGAGGCTTAGAAACATAATTTTTGGCTCAATTGCTGTTTTTGTCTCCCTTCCTCCTTTTCATTTAGTTTCTTTTTTTCACCGTCTGTTGGTTTGTTTAGGTGTTGTTTACCTTCAATTTTACTTTGAAGGAGGAGGTGAATGAGGGATCAAGTATAATAACCATAATAATAGGAATTATTTATAGTTTATGAAATGCCAGACACAATTCTCAGGGCTTTATATGCATGAAGTCAGGTAATGTTCACAATAACTCTTTGTGGTAGATCCTACTGTGAACTCCATTTTATAAATGAGGGAACTTAGGCACAAAGAAGGTAAATAACTTGCCCAAGGTCATGCAACTAATGGGGTAAAGTTAGAAAGTGACCACAAGCTGTCTGGCTCCAGACCCTGAACTCTCCATCACCACCTCCACTGCCTCTAAGTAGTTGTGTGACGTTGGGAAGTCACTCAATTTCCCTGAGGCTCAGCTCTTTCCGTTCATAAAACAGCACTCTGACACCTCATTGTTAGCTGGACTTGTGATTAAATCAAAGTACACAGGTTCATCAAAATGGGCCATTCTGGAAACTCTCTCTAGAGATACTTTTATTTTTACCATCACTAAATTACTCAGGTTGGTTCTTTGAATGATTCTTTTGTATTTATATGTTATCAATGTTATGTGACACAAACAAGTGCAGAACAATAGACACTATAGGATGCTATTTAGCTAAATAAAACATACATATTTATAAAAAATATTAAGAAACTATATACTGCATAGTAAAAGGGTAAGACATGGATTGGAAGGCTACACACAAAAGTATTCATAGTGGTTGCACCTGGAGAGGAAGGAAGAGAATGGACCTGGGAAAAGCATAAAAGAAATGTCAAATTTATCATCTTTCAATTTGAAAGAACATCTAAAGCATTTATGAGAAAATACTATTATTTGTTTACTCTCACAATTTACATATGGCTTTTTGTTATATTTTTCACAGTACTTTTATGTATTTTTAAGTACAAAAACAAGCAAACCTGATTAAGATGTATTTCCCAAAGAGCACAAGTCTTACTTCTCTCCAGTCTTTTTTCTTTCTTTCTTTCTTTCTTTTTAAATCTCTGGGTTGCCAGTGAAGATATTGTCATGATCTTCAAGGGTATTTGACAGTTTTCTGGAGCCGCAGAATTTAATACAACAGCTTTGGGGAATGGTTTTTATTTTAGAAAGTCATGGTAAAGGTAGAAATAGACACATTTATGAACAGGTTTATGAATCCAAATGAAGTTCTTCTGCACAAAGCCAACAAAAGTGTGCATGAGAATAAATGTCACAGATGAAAGCCATTATTCTGACAGATCTCATCAGAGTCTATTGGACGGCTTCTCAAAGATTTAAAGGAAAAAAAAAGAGTGTGGGGGAGTAGAAGGGCACGTCTAGCTCCGTGATTCAGGGTGGAAATTTGTATCTTGCTATTAGACTAAAGGCACATTAATTCTCCCAATTCCAGTTGCAATGGGATTGCAGAAAAGAACAGAATTGTTTGGGTCCAAGCCCCAGACCTGTCGCTGCCTCTTTGTATGATCCAGGGCAAGTCCAGTCCACTCCCTGGACTTGGGCTTCCTTATCTGGAAAATAAAGGGATTGTCTAGCCTCGATGGTTCTTGAAGATCCTCCGAGCTCTGAGGCTCTGAAATTTTCTGACTTTATTCTCGCTGACAAATAGCTGAGTTCCTCACGTCAACTTGAAGAAACATCACGATTGTTCTCAGAATTCTGCTCTATACGACCAAACGTTTATTTTCTGCTCACGTTCCTGTTGACTGTTTTTTTTTTCAGTTAGCCACCCATCTCAATAGCTAACAGGATGGACAACGCCGGAGGCTCCTGTCCTCCCGGTGTTGAGATTTGAGAATTTCACGAAACCATTTATTAACTAAACACCCTGCAGCGAGTTGAAATACTTGGGCGATAAACATGAGCCTAAGTTCCGGCAGCAGGTCACACTCACCTTTTACCGGTTTAGTGGAAGATAGTGTAGAGTCCCGGCACTGGGAAGGGCTGAACTACATGCTCAGACCCCTTCCTTTCATAGGTGGGGACGCGGCAGCTAGCAAAGCGCAGTGACGGGTCTGCGTCTGCCCAACCGGTTAGTGGCAGAGGGGTACGTTGAACCTGTATTTGGCATTCACAACAGTGCCTTTGAGATAAAGAACCACTCTTTCCTTCAGTAAGTTAGTTTTTCAAGCAATAAATATTTATTGATAATGTACTATGTGGCCAGTCCTAGGAATACAGTGGGGACGATGACGAAATGGATCCTGCCTTCATAGAACGCTTATACAGTGGGGTGAAGACGGTAAAAAAGAAAACAAGAAGAGAAAAATCTGTTGTGATTGTGGCAGATGCTGACAAAGTATCGGTGCTCTGAGGATTTCAGACGGGGGTCTTGATCTAGTCTGTGGGTTGAGGAAATTTTCTTCAGAGATGTGACACACAGCGTGAGACCCCAGAAGTGAGAATGAGTTAGACTGGCAGAGCACGGCAGTAAGACAGTTTCAGGAAGAGGAAATAGTAAGTGCAAAGGTGGGAAGAGGTTGGCAAGTGTCTTCATATTTCAGTGTTAGCAGCCCCCAAATGTTAGTGTGTATACATACAGGACAAGTGGGATTTATTTAATATGCTAATCAAACTTAATATACTAATCAAATAAGCTGACATTGTGCATACTAAAACATTTTTTTCAAGAGTTACAGTGTTTGCCTATTCATTACCTCATTCAAATCTAGTAAGTTACATGCAGGCCTGTGTGTCACTGTGAGGACACAAAACCGAATTAAACATGGTCTCTGTTCTTGAGGAACTCACAGTTTAGAGGAGAGGAAGAATATAAAAAGAAACAGGTATAGAATGCCATCAGAGCAAATGAAAGAGAATTTCACGTATGTAGAATCTCTCATTTAGGCAACAAATGCTGCATATTAACAAAAGTTCACAACCATTCTGTACATAACACTTAAAAGTTTCCAGAACACTTTTACATATGATTTATCACAATTTATCACACTTAGACATTTATTTGTTTATAACTTTAGCATATGTTTCTCCCTCTAAACCATAAACACATGAAGGATATCTTTTGTTCTCTATATTACATCCAAGGCCTAACAAGAGTTAAGAACTCAACTAATACTTAATGAATAGAAAAATACATGGTCATATTTGACAGGCACAGAAAATTACATAGGTAGGCAGAATGGTGTTATTCTCCTCACTAAGTTAATACTTCTTTTCTGAAGGGAAACCAGAGAAAGAAGACATAGAATAAGACTTTGAAAGTGGAATAGACATTTGTCCACCTTATAACCGGAGAACAGACATAGAGGCAGAGGCCACATTGTTAGCAGATCATGGAGAGGTATCTACCATGGTGTGTCTGGAGGAGTGAGTGTGGTTGGACTATGAAGTGTGCTTAGTAGCAGATATGAGGCTAGATAGGATGATTAAGCTGGCTGTGCAGTGTCTTGGATGCCAGACTAAAGTGTTCAGATGTTATCTTATAGTTGAAGGAATTTTAAGTGGGGCCTGAGTGGTTGGATCTGTCTGGTAGAATGTGGCACAGGAGTGGGGAGAGACTGGAAGCAGGTTCTGTACAAGAGTGCCAAGAAAAGGGGGGTGGCTGGGGGACATGGTGTGTGCTGGGGACCACAGAGTACTTACAGATGTCAAGACAAAAGCTTGGACTATTCACTTTTTCCATATCTACCCATTCACAACTCAAACCCCAGAACAAGATATGGATAATCAAAATACATGAGCAGATACACAACTCATGCTGTCTGCACCTTGAATAATGATTCCAAGGCAGAGTGATCCACTTGTCCCTGATGTCTGCAATTCTAGGCAGAAAGAACCATGCACAACATTTACAAAACTTTTCTCTTTCTTCTTTTTCAAGATTCTGTCTGAAACTCAAGGTTATGCACAAAAAGGAAAGGTGACTCGGTGTTATCATATATGAGGGGGTGTATTTATCCCAGAGGTGTCCCCCAGTTAGTCTCTTTCCTCAAGGAGATTGATGTATTCAACCTAGGAACAACAGGCTCATCTTTACAGTTGATTCACCTGAAGCTCTGACCATATCCTCATCATATTTTGTACTTCTTTTCATTATATTTCTTCTTTTTTTCTTGACAGAACATAGTTCATTATGATGTGTCTAGAAATATAAATGAAAACTTGCTGTATCACCAGAAGGCTTTCAAGCTCAAAATTGTTCTTCATAACTAATGATGGACATTATGATTACCTGTATTAGGATTTAAAAAAAAAAAATAGAAAGATGCTGGGTGATCTGAAATAGCCCTCTCACTAGAGGTTGCCAAGTGCAATGAGACCAACACACACATCACACATCACATCCATGATCATGTATAAGCAAACCACTTCATTTCTCTGAGCTCAGTATCCACATCTGCAAAATGGGTGTAACAATGCACTGAATTCTGGTTAAAAAAAAATTAAGTAAGATAATTTGATTTGCAAGCTTTGTAAATCTGTATAAAGTGCCAAACAAATACAGGGACTTCAAGTTCCTCCATTAGGATGAAGGTCATAGCTGTCCCAGAGGAGCCCAGTAAAAGGGGAGGATGTAACTAGATGCAAGCATATTAGACCACTAGTAACCATGAGTATTTCGTGGTATATTACAGGCTTGCAAAGTGTCTCCAGACAACCTCTCCTATTATCCTCACTGTAAGGTAGAATGGAGAACAGTCATTATTCCCATCTTTTTCAAATAAAAAAAAAAAGACCCAGAGAGGGTCTTTGATTTGTCCAATCTGGGGCTAGAACGCAAGGCTAGGGCTAATTCAGCCAACACTACAGTACACATTCATAGATGGGGTAGACCCATGTGAGATAAGTCTCAAGAAGGGTGGTAATTGCGAAGAGCTGCTCTCCAGGAAGGGTAGGTTCAGTAAGGAGACCCTTGGGTGGGGGTGGGCAGGAGCAGCCACGTGGCTGCGTGGAACCCCCCGTGGGGTGAGGAGAAAGGTCGCACCAAGAAGAAAGGGTACTCATGGTACCTCATGCTCTCTTCTGCTCACTGACAGCAAGTTACTTCTATTTCCACATAGTCCTTAGGTGATCATTGTCTCGTGTCGCTTAAATCTGTGCTCCCCACCAAACTCGCTGAAGGTAGGAATCATGTCTTATTTCTTTCCATATTATCTCCACATTACCCCAAACTATGCCCCCCAACTAATAAATACAGAATGAAGAGGAGGGAAGCTCAGAACACCTCTGTATTCACTTCTTCGGGCTGTTGTAATGAAGTAACGGAAACTGGGTGGCTCGGAACAGCAGAAGTTTCTTGCCTCACAGTTCTGGAGGTCAGAAGCCTGAAATCAAGGTGTTCCTGAAATCAGCAGGACCTGGTTCTTTCTGAAAGCACTAGGGAGTGATCTGTTCCAGGTCTCTCTCCAGGTTTGGGGCGGTTCCTTGGCTTACAGCAGCATAACTTCAATCTTCACATGGCATTCTTTTCCTTGTGTGTGTATTTGTCTCTTTACATGGCATCCTATTTATAAAGATACCAGTCACATTGGATTGGGAACCCACTCTAGTTCAGTATGACCTCAGCTTGACTAGTTATATTCACAATGGTGCTATTTCTGATTAAGTTCCCATTCTGAGGTACTAGAGGTTAGGACTTCTACATACGAATTTGAGTGGGGTGGAGGGGGACACAATTCAACTTATAACAACCTCCACCTGGTCTTAAGACAGCCTACCAGGCTCTCAGCTTTTCAGAGCTTCTTCAACTAGTGATCACAAAACAGCTATTTTTAATATTCTCACGATCTCTCTTTTTACTGTGGGTAATAAGACTCTTGAAAAATGTTGTGACACTTGGCTTATTGTGGGCTTTGGTTTCCCAGCATTTTCTCCAAAACATGCAGGAATGTGGCCATCTGATCCCACCACTAACACGGCCAGAAATGGGAATGTGAACACACATTCTGGACAGCAAGGAAGACATCACAGAGACGCTGCACGGCCATTCTGCTGACAAGGAGTCCATCTGACAAGACACGTTGTCAAGCCTCTCACGGATCAGATGGCAGGAGTCCTAGATCAAAGGGCAAGAAATAAAATGAGCACTGAAGACAAGGGCATGAAACAAGCGTACTTGGCTGTGTGACTGGTATCTCAAATCACTCAAGAGGCTGACTTCCTCCACGTGGCAGTTTGTGTCTTAGTCTACGCTTAACATCACTCAGAAAATTCAGTGAAGCTATTCAGTATAAAATGGCAGCACCAGTCACTGCAGGAGGAAAAGCAACTACCTGGTATAAGTATTTACTTAAGAATCAACAACAGTGTATATCTCAATGTGAGATGTGCAAAGTATATGAAACTGAAAAGTTGCCTAAAATCAAATAAAATCACAATGCCTCTAGGTTATTCTGCTTCTGGGGTCAAATGAGGTCACTTAGTAGTTAAACCTGAAATCATCTTCTGGTTCAATGTCTAAGTTTCTTTTGGGGGAGCTTCCCTTGGGCTGCCATATGCACCTGAGTCATGATGGGGCCTCTGCTGCGTTCAGTGCCAGGGAGCTGATCCACTCGTGGGTGACTGCCAGGTGCTGTTGCTGGAAGATCCAGCAGGGGTTCCTCCTGCTACCACCACACTGGCCTGATGGGGTATGGCTCTCCCATAGGCACAGCTTCGACACACGGCCTGCCCTTGGCTAATGAGTTACAAAAGGGCAGGTGAGATTTGCCAGCAAATCAGGTCTGCAATGAGTGTGGGGCATCCTATGAGATGCCTGAGGAATTTCCAAGTCACACAACCTCTAAAACTGTTAGTCCAGAAATTTTCCAAGTGTGAATCTGAGGGCCAAATTGGCCTGGAGACATTTTGCTAAGCTCACAGTGATTGTTACATTGCCATTAGATTTGCCAACATTAAAAAAATAAATGTGAGCTATCACCTAAGTATCTGGATTTTCAGCTAAAACTTCTTTTATTAAAAAAAAAAAGGAAAAATGAGTATTAGGAATTAATTAGCATTATACCATATACAGAAAAAGATCCTGCTCAGTTAGAGAAGAGAAAGAATTAGAAAAAGTCAGACAGACTAGACATACAGCAGTTTAAAAAAAAAGAAGAAAATTTAAAATTAAATGTACACTGTGTATTATTCATTCTTCATTGCACGTAGTTGTATTAAAATTGTCATTCTTGTTAAAAAAAGGAGTTCTCAGGATAGATTTTATGACTTTCAAAGTCTTAGGTGAGTGAAAGAAATCTTGAGAATATTGCTATACATTGATAAATGGCATTGTTGGACTGTATTGACTCCTGCCATGAATTCCAGGCACGTCACTTATTAGCCAAGCGGAGCTTTGGGGGGACTCAGTTGCTGACATGGCAGAGGTCAAAGGGTCTGAGAGATATTAGCTAGGACTTTCAGAGAAACAAAGAAATGCTTTCTGGTACACCGAGAATACCTTTTGGTAGCCAAGACAGGTGAAACAAAGAAAAGACCTGGATGCCAAACTGCTGCTTCTCAGCCTCTGTGATCTTTATACACAGCACCTCATCCTGGAAAGACGTAACTCCCCCAGGCGAGACTTCGTCTGGTAAGTGGCAGACCCGACTTAGGGAGGATTCAGACCCTTTTCAGGTAGGATCTTTTTCCAGACCTAAGAAAGCCTCTCCTAGGGAGGGACTGTGCTTGGGACCTGCCCTTTTCAGTCCTACAAATATGGACATTGAGAGGAATTAGGTTACTTTCCTTCTTACATTCATCAACTCTAACTGTTCCCCACTGATCCGAACATCTCCCCGCTGGGGCTGCTGTTTCCCCCTGTTACAGGTCCCCACCCCTCTCCCTTGCCCTTTCTCCCCTCTTCCACTTACAATTTATCTTGGTGTGACCTTTTGATAAGCTTAACAACCACGGCCATATGCGTTCTTTAAATACTAGAGAAGAGCGTTATATTTAAAAGGTTTGATTAAGACAGACAATTTAAAGTTCAGTGACTTTTCAAATGACCACTTGGTGTCAATGATATTGTCTGTAAAATCATGATCAAGAGAGATTTCCCAGTTAGTTCTTGGGCTCACAAAGGTACTTTGTCTCTTCTTTGCAAAAACAACTGGACTAAAGAAGAGAAATCCAGGTTCTTTTGGAACAGAGATTGTTTACCAGTTAAGAGTTTCTCCAGGTTTCTCATCAGGATGAACTGGTCATTGACATCAGAAGCTAGATATTAAGCAAACGTGTGTTGGACATCTTCTGAAGACCACAAGACAACACAGAATTTAAGTGCACTCTCTTGGGCCCATTAAGGACACCCATGCTCTTTTACTAGTGCAGCCACTTAAAAGCTGTGAAGCTTGAGCAGAAGACCTCTTTGTTTCCTCAGAAACCTCACTTATAAGGTAGGGGTAATCAGAGTGTCTACGTGATAGCCTTTGTGAAGATTAAATGTGAGAGAATGCACGAAGGACTTAGGGAGGAGGCTGGCTTATATAGTAGGTATTCAGTGAATGAAGGTTATGTGTATAAAATGGTGCTATGACTTGGAGATTCAGTGATAAAAGACAGGATTCCTGGCTTTGGGGAGGAGGGAGGTTTGATGGGCCAGTATTAAGAAGATTTAAGGACATAGGGGAGAATACTGAAATAAATTATTTAAGATGGAATTTTAAGTTTTATCAGATAATAAAATCTGAATGAGAATCAAAGGACTGAGACTAGGTTTTGAGAGAAGGTTGAGAGAGAAAAAAAGGATGTTAAGCATGCGATGGGAAGACAGTTAAGTCTGAACTGAGAAGACTTTGTTTAATTCACAGTGTTTCTGAGGGCTAGAACTGAGGCTGGGTATGACAAGTCTTTTCTTTGTTGTCTTGTCTTTCCCTGTTCCCTGTTCTCCTGTAAGATTCCAGGTCTGCAGACAGCATCAGCAATAATTAAACTGAACAGTATAGCTATTCCTTGAATTTACAGGGAAAGTACTTAATAAAAAATAGCAATTCTACAAATCAGATATTCTACACATGACAATATAGTGAGATAAAATAAATATTTAAGCACAGGAGCATTTTTTAAAACATTTTTTAATTGAGTTATAGTCATTTTACAATGTTGTGTCAAATTCCAGTGTAGAGCACAATTTTTCAGTTATACATGAACATACATATATTCACTGTCACATTTTTTTTCGCTGTGAGCTACCACAGATCTTGTATATATATTTCCCTGTGCTATACAGTATAATCTTGTTTATCTTTTCCACATACGCCTGTCAGTATCTACAAATTTTGAACTCCCAGTCTGTCCCTTCCCACCCCTCTCCCCCTTGGCAACCACAAGTTTGTATTCTATGTGTATGAGTCTGTTTCTATTTGTTTTTTTTGTTTGTTTTTTGTTTTTTACTTTTTTAGATTCCACATATGAGTGATCTGATATGGTATTTTTCTTTCTCTTTCGGGCTTACTTCACTTAGAATGACATTCTCCAGGAACATCCATGCTGCTGCAAATGGTGTTGTGTTGTCATTTTTATGGCTAAATAGTATTCCATTGTATAAATATACCACCTCTTCTTTATCCAGTCATCTGTTGATGGACATTTAGGCTGTTTCCATGTCTTGGCTATTGTAAATAGTGCTGCTATGAACATTGGGGTGCAGGTGTCTTTTTGAAGTAGGGTTCCTTTTGGATATATGCCCAGGAGTGGGATTACTGGGTCATATGGTAAGTCTATTCCTAATCTTTTAAGGAATCTCCATACTGTTTTCCACAGTGGCTGCACCAAACTGCATTCCCACCAGCAGTGTAGGAGGGTTCCCTTTTCTCCACAGCCTCTCCAGCATTTGTCATTTGTGGACTTTTGAATGATGGCCATTCTGACTGGTGTCACAGGAGCATTATTAATGTTCAGAACAGTCTTTCTGATTAGCACAATGATGTGTACATTATAACCTAGGGCTTAATCTCTTAAGATGTCAGAACTAACTACAGAAATACTTACTATTTGACTTCATTGCAAATTGAAAGTGTTTCTTGACAGTTGAATAATCAGTTTTAAATTTTGAGCTTATCCACATGAGATGGAAAGTCAGATTAATATTTGCATTTATTTAAGCAACAATTTCAAGATGCCTCTGTTGCTTTAAATATGTATATATACCTGCATACCTCAGAGATACTGTGGGTTCGGTTCCAGACAACAGCAATGAAGTGACTATTGCAATAAATTGAGTCACACAAAGTTTCTGGTTTCCCAGTGTGTATGAAAGTTGTTTACGTTATTCTGTAGTCTATTAAGTGTGCAGTAGGACTGGCTAAAAAAATGAAGTTTATTATTTATAAAATAGAAAGAGACTCACAGACATAGAAAACAAACTTATGGTTACGGGGGAAGGGGGAAGGGAGGGATAAATTGGGAGTATAAGATTAGCAGATACAAACTACGCACAGAACATCAATGTTACAATAATAATTCTACTTACAAACAACTATATAATCTCAGTGGAATACAACAAAAAACATTTATTTCTGGCTTATGGGTGTATGAATGGACTGAGACAGATCTGCCCAGGTCTTTTATCCTCCCTCTGGGACCAGTAAGCTCATGGTGCTGGCAGAAATGCAAGAGGGAAAGCCCCACTGCCCATGCACATGCTAAGCCCCATGTCTGCTAACATCTCACTGGCTAAAGTAAGTCACATAACTGAGGCCAAAGACAAGGAAGGGGCCCTCCAATATTTGTGGGAGGAACTCCAAAGTTGCATGGCAATGAACATGAATGGAGGACAAGGTGAGGAATTAGAGTCAACAATTCAATCTACCACACCTTATAATCTTCATTATAAGATTTTATCTTATTCTTGACATTTTATCAAATCTATGTAAGTCATATATAAGCAGATCAAAACAAATTATGAACCTTACACCAAAGCCCTTTCTATACAGAATTTCTAGAGCTACCATGGGCCAGGTGACAAATTAGATAAAGCTTTGTGGGCCATGTTAAAATGTTGAGTTTTGTCCTAAATTCAATGGAAGCCATTGAAGGATTTTGAGCATAAGGTAAGGTAATATATTTACATGTTAAAATTATCAACATGGCTACTGGATTGGAGGGAGGGGCAGAAATGGATTATCATAGAGCAGTTGCCGTATTGCTGTGGCACTGTTTATTGAGAACAGTGGAGATTATATATTGCATGTATATCTTTTAATGACATACAACTGGCATACAGAAAAAAACTCAAGTGTACAGCCCAGTGACCTTTACATATATTTAAATTATATAATCTACCAATCAGCTAGAGAGATAGAACATTTTCTGCACCACAGAACATCACTTCAAGTCCCCTCCCACTCAGTACCCCTGCAGAGTTAGTGACTGTTTGATGGCTACCACCATAGATTTTCCTACTTTTGATCTTCATATAAATGAAACCATATAGTATGCCTTCTTCCATATCTGATTTATTTGTATATTTATGTGAGATCCATCCATGTTATGGAATATAGCAAGATTTCATCCTTTTTTGTCTCTGTATAGTATTCCATTGCATAGATACGCTGTATTTTATTTATTCAGTCTACTATTTGTGACTCTTTCTGTTGCTTCTACTTTTAGCCATTATGAGTAATACTGCTATGAATGTCCTGTACATGTCTTTAGGTACACGTAAGCACTCATTTCTGTTGGGTATATACTCTGGAGTAGAATTGTTAGGTCATATGACATCCATGTTTACCTTTAGTAGATACTGTTAAATGGTTTTCTAAAGTAATTGTACAAATTTACATTCAAAATACTTACATCAAAGAAATAGGTCCAGTTGCTTTACATACTCACCACTGTTTGGTATTGCTACAGATTTTATTTTTAACTGTCCTGGTGGGAGGTAGTGATATCACACTGTAGTTTTGATTTGCATTTCCAATGATAACTAATGATGTTGAGTCTTGTATATGTTTATTTTCATGTGAATATTATTTTATGACATACTTGTTGAAGTTTTTTCCCATTTAAATTAAGTTTAAATTCCCATTTATTGATTTGAGGAGTTTTTTTAGTCTATGATGGATACAGTCTTTTGTCAGACATATGAACTGCAAATATCTTTGCCTTTAATTAATACTTTGAATTTTACTTCCTCAAATCTGTCTTTTAATAAGAAAAACTAAGAGAGACCTAAATAAATGGAAGTATATACCTTATTGATGTATTGGAAAACTCAGTATTCTTTATAGGTCAATTCTCCTCAAATTGGTCTGTAGGTTTGATATAATCTCAATTACAATTCCATCATATTTTCCTGGAAATTGACCCCCTGGTTCTATTAAGAAATGAAAAGATATTAGATTAGCCAAGACAAACTGAAAAGAACAAAGCTGGAGGTCTTACATAAGCAGATGCCAAGATTTTATTATAAAGTCCCAGCACTTAAGACAGTGTGGTATTGATTAGTGGAATAGAGTAGACTGCGTAGAAACATACTCACACATATTAAGTCATCTAGTTTGCTACAAATTTGTCACTTTTAAATCAACAGAGAAAAGACAGTTCTTTTCAATAAGCAAAATGGGCAAATTGACTAACAATGGAAAATGTCAAAATTTAAACAATAAATTTTCTAGGAAAAATACAGGAGAATTAAGCAATCATTTCTTAAACAGATGATAAAAAGCATTCTTGTAAAAGAAAGCATTGTTAATTGGACTTTATTAAAATTGGATATGTTTTTGTTGTGGAGTTGACAGGGATTTATAATGATAGAGTTGAGCGCTGAGGAGATATCAAAGTTTACTTCCAAGTTTCTGGCATAGGCGACGGGTTGGATGAGGGTACATTCACTGAGGAGGAAAGCCTGGAGAACAGCAGATTTGATGGGAAGATAACTGTTTCCTCTGATATCCTGTGTTCCTTGTTTTAGTTTCCTGTTTTCATTAGATTATTATAAATGCATAGTATATGGATTTTTAAAAACCTTTTATTCTGTTTGCTCTTTGAAACTTGATGTATTTTAGGTGGACATTGTGGGGTACACCCAAAACTCTGAGCAGTATCCCTGGGGCCAAGACACCTCAGAAGCCCTAGTCTAAATTAGGGTCTCCAAGGGAGTTCTTTGGGCCTGGATATCATGGCTTATGAAGGACTCAGGAAAGAAGACAAATGTCACCAGATGATGAAATCCCTAAGGACAAACATCAACATTCACTTGTATTTTATCTTAATGATAATTCCTCTTCCTTAATGTGAGCCACAGGGCTGAATCTGGAAAGGGCTACAAATCACATTTTAACTGGAGAAATGACGTTAAACTCACCACAATGAACTTCACGT
Organism: Camelus ferus; assembly: GCF_009834535.1. Taxonomy (NCBI): domain Eukaryota; kingdom Metazoa; phylum Chordata; class Mammalia; order Artiodactyla; family Camelidae; genus Camelus; species Camelus ferus. Next base: position 12,970,983 of record NC_045705.1, read on the forward strand.
CTTTCCAAGGTCTTGGTACTTCAAGTTGTAGCTGCCTTAGCAGCTCACTCTTGCCTTTGAACAAATGTGTTTTTGTACTTTATTCAGTTGTTCTCTATTGAAAAAAAAAAAAAAAAACCAAACAGAAATGGATGTACTCTGTCCTCTCCTTTTAGCATTGTCACCTCACCAGGTAAGAAGTTAGTCTGTAAAGACTCAATTTTGGGAGAGGAAATTTCCAAGGAGTATGAAGGGAAGTTCTGACCATTAGTGGGTTTGTATTTGTTGGGGGCTCCATGTGATGGTCAACTCCACAAATTTGTTTCAAGTCCTATATAAGAAGCCATATGGTTATAAATCAGTTTTCCCAAATCCCAAAGAAATCTGGGCAATTTTAAAGAGTACATCTTTTTTCCAATTTAACCATGGTTTACTTACCCAGGTTCAAAGATTTTTAAGTCTCCCTCAAAAAAGAATGCAAAAAAAAGAGCTTCTGAGTGACCTAGAGTTTGGTCCCCAAACCGGATTATACCATTTGGCTTTGAAGGCTACTGACTGGAGCCAACCAATTAACCTTCAAAGAACTCTGTTGTTTATGTTTCATAAAAATATTCTTATCGCTATATATAATATAGTACATTATATTACAAATTGTTTACTTGTTTATTAACTATCTCCTTTTCCTGATCAGAGCTCCATGTGGGCACAATATTTTCTATTTAGTTTACTGATATATTCCTAGTGCTTGGAACAATACTTGAAACATAGTTGGTTCTCAGCAAAGCATTTATTGAATCATGGATCTTTCTGTCTCTCATTACTAATATGACTGACCTTTTGCTTATTTCTGACCTCACTCAATCAATAATCTCAATCAGTTATCCTGTGCCTAATTTGTACAACATACCATGCTGTATATTGAATTATCACGCATTCAGTCAACCATCTCTCTTTCTGTTCTCCCATCTTCTGTGATCAATGTTCGTATAATGGTCCTCTAATTTGATCTTGCAATGCAATTCTTGGTGTTGACTTGGTATATTAAAGATACCATAATAGCCTCCCTGTCGGCAATCCTTTTGGTAAAATTGACCTGAACCACAGGACCTTTTGAAAGAGGGCACTTGAGTGGCCATATTTGGACCACATGACTCTACCTCACTGGACAGAACAGAATGGACCAGAGTGCCCAGGGGAAATCCAAACAGAAGATGCATTCTTTCTACCTCTGTTTCTTTAGTTCCCAGTCTCTGTTTCTTTCTCTCATTCCTGAATTCAGACTCAGAGGTGTAGCCATTTACAGTGTGATTGGCACTAACATTAACAGGTCACTGAGAATTATGGCTACAGTTTTTCCATCGCTAACACATCCCCCAGAGACACACGGAAAACAAGAGACTTACCGCAGAAGCAGCTCTTCAAAGAAGATAAAGGAACAGATGTGCAGAGAGAAGCTGAAATCAGAGTATTTGGACCCAATGGGAGAGGGAGAGAGTAATAAAGACCGTGGCCACATTTTTCATGTTTGACTGCAACAAGCTTTTAAGCATCCCCCGCCTTTCTCTTCTGCCCACATCTAAGCAAGCTGGGAAGCAAACCCAGGTACTCCCTCCGCTGGCACTGGTAGAAAGTCCACACATGCAAGGCTCGGTTTGAGAACCTTCACTCCAGCCCCACCCCCAACCATAATAAACTGCAAGGCCTCTTCTCCATCCTGCCTTCCCAGGCTGTTTGGGGAACTTCTTGAGACCCCGCCCTCCTCTCCCTAGATAGCTTTCTTATGTGAATAATAAATCTTTTCATAATCTCATGGGGGGGGTGTGTGTGGTCTTATCAGTCTCAGTGTCAGAACTGAATTTTAAACAGGCAGTCCACTCTGTTTCTGTGAGATGACCTCAAAAGAAAGAAAAAGGGACAAAGAGAATACAGTTGCCGATGACATTTCTGTCACTCTAGGATGCTTTCTCGTCCTGAGGTGCTTGTGAGACTGCTGCTTTATTTCTTAATCTGAACTCTGTTCCACCTAGATTGGCTTGAATGGGTTTCTGTTCTTGACAATCAAGTGATCTCTGCTTATGACACCTGATGACCCCTCTTTTTCTGTAGCCCACAAACCTTGTGAAATATTGATGCCTCTTCCTACAGCTCCTAAGTGGTCTTGACTGATTCGATTTTACTGAATTTTGCTTCTGGTACAGTCAAGGAATGACTGTTCCTTGCAAATGGAAACTTATTATTTTTGGCTATGTAAAAATAATAACTGCCCAGACTATAGATAAAGCTAAATCACCAGAAAGATCTGACTCATAAGTTCCCAGAGCCAAGAGTGTGAAAAATGTAGGGACTATGTCACTGGGACTGAAACGGTGCAGGCCTCCTGGGGGAAACATGGCAGAGCCATTCCTTTTGGCTGTCAGGACTGCCGTTAATTTTGTCTGCAATTGCCAACAAAGTACAGGAAGATGTATGAGAATGAATTATTGATTTTCACTTGCATTCTGATTGGAGCAGTTTTGCAGCTTATTTCCAAGTAACTCTTTTCATCTTCGTGGCAATAAATACAAACATCAATTTAATTTATCTCTTGGAGTTAGCACCTTTCATGATAAACCGTACTTGTAAAACAACGAACACTTTTCTTATTATAATCAGTAAATGAAGAGCCACCACTGCACAGATCCTTCCATCCCACCCAAATTTAGAAACAGTACCTTTCAGTGAAAAAAAAAAAAAAAGATGAATGAAGGGTGAATGTAGCTTGTGGAAGGTTTTAAAAATCATAAGTCTTCTGGACTTGAGGACCAAAAAGCTTCCTGTGCAAAATAGTTTTGACAGTGATTGAAAAACATGATTCTTCACTAAAACTCAATCCCTATGCTATGAGAGGTTTGGTGTAATTACGTAAACCCTCTGTGTATCTGTGACTTTTTCCATTCCCCCATCCCCCCATCCTGCAAGAAGAAAGACAGCATCTCATGCGGTCCAGAGCTAAGCTGCACTTCTCTGAAAGCACTCACACTACACGTCTCTTTGTTTGCTGGCCCCTCTGCAGTGCTGAAGGGCTCTTGTCCTCTTCCTTCCATTTGCTCGGGGGACAATGCTTTAAAAGAACAACTCGGATGGCTACTGGCCGCACAGTGGGCCCCTCACTGCTCAGCAGCTGTTTGAAACCTTCTGGTCCCAACCTGCGTGAGGACTTGATCTTTCAGGATTTTATTTAATGAGGATGGTGACAGACTCACAGCTTCAGAGCAGCTTCACCTGTCCAAAATAGGCACTTTTTACCTGAAGTCCTAATAATTCAAAATCATTTCAGTGTGGTCTCTTACAAAAAGACACCCTGACTTCTCTATCAAGCTGAGAAGTGAGGCTTGTCAAATAAAATACCAAAAAAAAAAAAAAAGTCTCATATCTGAAAACTCATTTTAGCATCCATTTCAATGGCTCTTCTGTTGCTTGAGAACATTTCTGAGGAGAAAAGTTTAATTAGGTGCAGACCATGCTCATTAAAAATGTATCCACTTAAATTTTAGTCTTTTACCCTTCTTTATTATGATTGAGTTAATTTTGAAAACTCTTTGATAATATTGTAATTATTTTAGATTTAAACTATTTTATTTAAAATATACATTCTCTCTCTTTCTCTCTCTTTTCATGTGTGTGCTATGTTTATGCATGTATTTCCTTGGATTTCAAGAAAAGATACACAAACCAGCTGTATCTGATATTCTGGAATAAAAATGAAAATAATAGCTCTGTTCTTGATGATTAAAAGGCAACGTGACTGAATTTAAAGCCAGAAATGCTGTGAGCCTTATGAGCCCAAGACACACGGCACACTTTTCTGTGCTGTGGAACTGTCGCGAGATGTCTCAGGGTGTATAAACTGTCTTTGTTACTTTCACTCTCACCTCCCAATTAGAGCAGAGCTTCAGGGTTGCAGGGGATTGGGCAGAGCGTGGGAGAGGGTCTGCTAAGCCAAAGGATGGTTTGTATTATTTTATTTGGTATGAGCATTCAGTCCAAGAAAAGAAGGTTCTGACTACTTGGCTGATCTTCCATATGAGAAAGTGGGTGGCTCTCTCTGCTGTGTGATTTTGGAGACATGGAAGTCTCCCTTCTTCCTCCTCTAAATATATTTTTTATTCATTCAGTTCATAATGCATGTATGCTTTTGGCCAGGGACTGTGCCTGGTATGAGGTACAAAGATGGGAAAGAGACCTTCTCTACCTTTAGATAGTTGACGGTGTGGTGGAGCTTACAGAAAGGAAGAGAGACATTCAGGGTACAAGGTGGTGCACATGTTATGACAAAGGGGAGCACAGAAGCTATGCACCATAAGGCGGAAACCCTTACCTGGTCCTTGGAGTCAAGGGAAGCTTCCTGAAGAAATGATAGGTTACTACCTGAAGGACCAACAGAAGTTAGGTGAAAGGAAAGAAAAAACAAGAACATGATGGATGGAATGGAGACGCAGGAATAAAGGTTTGGAAGCAGAGAGATCACATCCCATTCTGGTTCCACCATTTATTAGTGGTTTGACCTTGGACAACCACTTACCTTCTTTGAACCTCAGGGTTTTTTTGTTTTGTTTTAGTTTTTTAGCTGTAAAATGTGGATAATAGCATTTATCTCAGCATTACTGAAAGGTAAATGAGATAATATGTACAGAGAGCTGCCATTATTAGCAAGAGATAGAAACTTAAGGGCAACTAGTTTAAATATAAAGGGATAGAAAGGTCCCTGGGACATGCCATAGACCATGAAGACGTTACAGAATGCAAGGGTGTGGCTGTATCTCAGAACCAACTGCAATCAGAAACTCAAATGCCATTAGGACACTGTTGCTTCTCATATCCACTTTCCTGTGCATGTGGATGTTCTATCTCCCTCCCACTGAACACCAGCTTTTTATTCACAGTAGATAATCATGGCCTTCCAAGAAACTAGCTTCTGAGTTTTACATCTTTGGCAGAAGCTACTCAAAGAGAGTCTGCTTCTTTCATTTCTAGTTCCAAAATTCTTAGGAAAGGAATGGTCAGATGCCCACCCCTCTACCATCAGCAGTGGCCAGGGAGTGAGGTCATGACGTATTCCCGTGGAGTTTCCTGAAGTGACTTTGATGGTGGAAGAGTTTCCAAAAGGAGAAGGGAGTTAAGACGGTCGGTTAAATCCCTGGTTCTTAAAAATCCTAATTATAGTAATAGTCATAATAAAATATCTTGCATAATGCAATGAGCTAATACAATAAAATACATGCACAAAGCAACAAACTTTAGACAAAAGATCTACTTAAATGGTTACCTAATGAGGTAGTTACTATTAATATCGCTATAGCACAGATGAAGAAACTAAATTACAGTGAAGAGGTGACTTGCTCAGGCTTCATACAGCTATTAAGGTGAAAAGTCAGGATTCCAAACTAAGCTTTCCTGGCTCAGACATTGAGCTGTGGACTGTTATGGAGATTTAACTTAATAAATGTCTCTGTCCAGCTACAGACCAGACTTCTATTTCCCTTCACTGAGCAGAAGAATTCTGAACCCTGGGGAGGTGGGAAACAGCTCATTTCTCTCTCTCTCTCTCTCTCTCTCTCTCTCTTTCTCTCTCTCTCTCTCCAGTGTCCAAGGCCAGCCAGAGGTTGCAAGCAATTTTTCCATGAACATGAAACCAGAGCAGAACTCAAAGACAGGAGTTCTTTAGATGTTGTAGGCCACACAACTTTGATGTGATTTTGTTACCCATGTCTATATCATCTTTTTCTTCCCAACAGAGTTCAAAATACCACAGCTTTCATGCTAAAAGTGGCTTTCCCATACGGATGCTGACTTTTCATAAACTTCGGTGGTGTTAGTCATCACCTAAACCTATAGATCTCCCCAGAAATTAAAGAGATGTGGTTCTATGATTCTAAAAATGGACGTGGGGAGATTCTGATAGCAATTTTAAAAAGACAGATGCATCCAGTGCCTGCAGGTTGATCATAGATTAAGGAATGGACCGAGTGTGAGTTGATTCACAGGTTCCCAACAAGGTTTTACAATAACTGAATGTACTGCTCAATTTAGTTTCTTTGACATTTTGGGTGGATCCGAATATCTATCTCAAGTTTTCTTCACTTGAATTTGCAAGGTGTGTTCATTTATTGGTGTTTCAGTAGAGCAGAGGATGGAAACACTTACGGCTTCATTGAGAATGAAAGGGGGAAGATATTGCAAGTGTATTCATTCATTTACTCATTTACTCAACAAATAGTTATTGAGGTGGAGAGAAATGTTACTGCAGAGGGGGATACAATGGTGGCTTAACTTTTATGTGTAGTATTTTATTTATAAATTTGAAGCAAATATGGCAAAATATTAAAATTTGTTCAAAGCTTATTGTAGGTACATAGGCATTTGTTTTAAAGCCAAGTATCTTGCTTTTAATATGCAACATTTGGTTGGGAATAAAGAATAATAGAAAAGGAAATTCCCAGAAGTACTAAAACCACACCATTTTGCTTAGTTTTTTTTTTTTAATATTTAATTACCATTTTGTGCTCATAAACCCTAATGTGTCAGAACCATGTGGGTTTCAAAGCTTTGGGTACATAGTGCATTGTTTCTCTATGTTCTCTGTTTGGTCAGGGGTGGTGATGGTACATTTTGGAGCTAGAAATGTTAAAAGGTACATCAAATTGGAGGGTGCCGACTTCTCAGAACTGCCTCTCTTCAACCAAAAATAGAAACTTCCTATTTGAAATGTGACCTGGTATACGTACCGTGAAGAACCTTAAGCCTCAAGCATGAGGTACAATTTATCCTAGAATTTTACATTGCCCTCTCCTGAGCTCCAAAACATGGGGCAAATTACTCTTCTGAATCTCATTTCCCTCATATATCCATTGGGAAAAATAAAAATAATAGTGCTATTCTTATAGGTTGTTATAAAAGAAGCAGATTTACCATGACACAAGTAAAGGATAAGTTTTAAGTAATCATTTGTGTAGATTTTCTCCAAACTGAGTATCTGATTTTATATTTGTAATTTTGTACTGTTTTTCTTAAGAAGGGACTCCTAATTTGATTACCTTCAAGCCATATAATATCTGGATCTGCCTCTGGCTACAAAAATTAAATGAGATATTAAGTAGGAATGTATCTTATGTGAAGAAGGGAGAGAGAGAGAGGAATTTTAAGGAATTGGCCCCCATGATTGTGGAGGCTGGCAAATTCAAAATTTCTAGAGTTGGACAGCAGGCTGAAAACTCAGGGGAAGAAAATGATATTGTAATCTTCAGCCTGAAATCTGGCTGGTATGCAGGAAATTTCAGGTAGGACTTCCATGTTACAGTCTGGAAGAAGAATTCCTTCCTTCCTGGGGAACTCAGTTTTTGCTCTTAAGGCCTTCAGCAGATCGGATGAGTTTCACTGCATTATCAAAGGTGATCTCCTTTATTTAAAGTCAACTAATTTTAAAGTATTAAATTACAGCTACAGTATACCTTCACAGCAACATCCAGACTAAGGTTTGGCCAAACACCTGGGCACCGTAGACTAGCCAAGTTGACACATAAATTTAACTACTACACTGAGTGTTCAGTAAAATGAAGTGTTCCAAAAGATCTTAATTAACTTTTTCTCTTCTTCCCTTCTTCCCTCTCCTCATCCTTCTTCTTTTTCTTTGCCTCATTATAGCTTAGGTTTCTAGAACAGTACCTGGAATTTGAAAGATTCTCAAAAAAAAACCCTTTGAGAAAATGAACATGTCAAGAAATGCAAGAATGAAGAATTAATGAATATAAATGTTGTTGCTAGCAAACAGCTGATATATACGGACCCTTCAAAATGGTCACATCCAATGAGTTTGGCAGGATGGCATAACAGATAGGTGACAAATGGCGTCCGGCGTATATCCTGTGTTTTTGTCCTGGTGCATGAGTTCAGGTCTTAACACACAGTTGTGAAGTAAAGTTTGAAGTCTGAGGAAAGAGTGGTAAACGTTACAATCTTTGTATAACTATTTTACTTGCTCAGGCCAGAAATAACCTTAGCATATCCAACATTTATACTTTCTTAATTACCATTCCCTGTTTGTTGTTAAAATGAAATTGGACTTAAGGAACAAAACAAGTATTTTCCTTCTAATCTGAACTCTCCACAATACAAGGCAGCATTCAGTCACATAGCCTTCCTTATCTTTATCTTTCTGACTTTTTTCATGTTCAAAAAAGTCCAGTTTACACCTCTTCCTCACTCTCACCTGTTTCTTAATTCAAAGGGTATTCATTCTTCACAAGAGAGTCACAGAGTGGGAGGTGGCAAGCAGAAGAATTCTGTCCTAAGATTTAATCAACACTTCTCTCTTGTGCAAGGAAAGCCTGGAGGCTCACCCACAGAGGGATAAGGTAAAATGGATTAAAACAAGTCCACTTTTCTTTCTTCCATGACTCTACTTCAATGCCTGTGCTGACACTGGGAATCACATCCTTCTGTTTTCCTATGCTCTTAACAAATCAAGCTTCTCTGGAGTCAAAGATGAAAGTCGTGTTTATTTGTGTCTCACTTTCAATCTCTACTCAGTAGTTTGCTTCAAAATGGTTCCTCCTGGGAACATGTGTATCCTTCTCAAAACGCCAATTACATCTGCTCCCTCAGTATAATCGCACAAGACTTCTTGCCCCCATCGCACGAGTGCTCTGTGTATCTGACTTGTAATTTACATGGATCAGACACTGGCTCACCCTAAAGCCTCCAGGGTATGAAGTTTCACCAGTGACTGCAACTAAGGCGAATTCTCTCCACACATACATAGACCAAGTCTCCCCTCTGAACCTCCCAGCACACTTTCCACTGTTTGAATGGGGTGTGTTTACTGTAAGTTGAACTTATGAGTCTTAAGAGGCAAATGCATTTTGGGATATTTGACCCATTCCTTTACTTTTTCACTTTTTCTGAGAACCTCAGACTTAACTGAGCATTCATAAAGTATTTTTAGTTGGTATAAATTTTAAAGCTCTTCTAGTCTAGCCTCTCACTTTATAAGTGAAGTAATACATACATTTATGTCGTCGCATGTTGCTTGAGCATTTATTTATTAAATATTTACTCGGCACCCGCTATGGTCCTGGCATGTGCTAGTCAGTGAGCAGTCACGGAGCCTCATGGAATTTTCACATGTGGCAACAGACCCTAAACCAAAATATCGTGATGAACAATTGCAAATTATGTTAAATACTATGAAGAAAAAATTCAGAGGAATTCATGGGTATAAAATAGAGGGACCTAATTTTTTGGTGGTGGCAGGAATCAAGGAAGGTTTCCCCAAAGAATTACTCTTAGGCTGAGACTGGAGGGGTTAGTAAAGGTTATTAAGCAGGAGTCTCCCTGTGCCTAAATTTCCTCATCTGTAATATGAGGGAATTGGACTAAATTCTCTTCCAGCTCTAAAATGAATTATTCACTAAATTTAGAGATAGGGGATTTACGTTTGACTGGAAAACAGATGTGGCCATTATTAAGGAAGTTGCTGGTTTTTACATTCATGTGGATTGTTTATTACACAGTTCAGTAAGAAAAGATACTTAAAACTGGTATTTGGGTACCCAATCTTTTTTCAATATGCTCAAATCAAATCCTCCACCTTGGGCTGAGCTCTCCTGGGATTTTCATGGTAGCTTTTAATCAAAACTTAAGCATAAACTATATAATGGCTGCAGATTTCTCTTTCAATATACACAGAGGGACTAAGGGAGTTATTTCCTTTTCCATATAAAATCATCTCTCCAACAGAAAATATGGTTCAAATTAGGCACCGATTCCATGAATGAGTGCAATGTGAATGTTCTATGTCGACATTTAAAAGACTCTTAAGAATGAGAAATGTACATTTTATGTATTTATGCTAAACTCTGGGTTTATTCTCTTTGGAAATATTAGTATCTCAATCCTCATTTATTTTAACTTGCAGATCATGTTAAGAAAAAAGGAGAGAGAACATTTGCCTTCGAAGCTGGTCTTGAGATGTGAGCACAGTGGTTCTGAAATTACACTGGTATGGAAATTAGGAGCTCAGTGAACTCAACTGGAGCGTTCTCTTTCAAAGTGAGCAATGATTCTCTGAGACAAGCATTGGCTCAAATTTTAAAATTTCTTCCATGTATATTTCTCCACATTTGATACTTTCCACAGCTTGTCTTTAAAAACAAGAATGACTGAGGAACAAGCATGAGGGCAAACTGAGAAATGGAAAGTAACTCTTGCTTTGACTGCTTGTCTTCAAGCCTGACTCCCGACCCCAGGACACCCATGGTTGGGATTTTATGGCACATATATAATAGAGTCATAATTTTTGCTAAAAATTATGTCCAGTTCCTATGACATAATTTAATATATAAGTATTTCATGGCATTAAACACATGCACACGATGCACTAAAATCCCAGCAAGACTTCCTGGTGTTCCCCCAAATGAAATAGGATAAATACCATAATTTTAGTACACAGAGATTTTTTTTTTAATTCTAACTCTTCATAAACAAATTAATCTAGGTAGCTATTCTTTTCTAGGAGATAGCTGTTCTTATAATCAATTTTACAGATAGTGACATTAAGACACAAAAGATAACTGTCTTGTTTGTGTACACATACAAATAGTCAAAGTAAGGATTAGGATTCAGGAAATGCTGGGAACACAGTTCTTCCCCATGCAAAGCTCACTGTTAATTGTCTACCTTTCAATTTTGGCGAAGAGTCAACTGGGTTCCTGTGACAAAGGACTAAGCCTATATTTACGACGGCAAAAAGGAAGAACAAACTCGTCAAAACTTTGCCTGTCTAGTCCCTCTATCTTTCCACTGTCCTTGGAGGAAGCCAGGGAGGGGGTGTGCCCAGACAAAGAAATGTCCACAGGGAGCCGAGGTAGAGTCCCCATCATAGGCAACAGGCAGTGTTAAAACTTAAAAAGGGACCCGGTCAACACCCTTTCTGATCACTGAATTCCTAAATGCCAGGGACAGAGTCTGAAAGATTATAAAACTGGAGGAGGCAAAATGTGGTATCAAGTCAGGATCTCAAAGTAAGAGTTGTGACCTGGTTGATAAAAATAGAATAAGTAAATTGGGAAAACATAGGCAGGTGGTCATTGGCTTATCCTCCAAGCATGAGCTTTTGCCTAGGACAGCCTAAAGATTGGTGACATGCTTGTCAAGGTCAATGCATCAGGGTGACAATATCAGATGGCCAGAAAATTACTGAGTATAATCTTTCAGTTTCTTCTAAAATAAGCATTTTTTTCCTTAGGTTTAGAAATACTGTTGGATCAATTCTTGGAATTACAACACCACCACCGCTATATAATAAGCGACAACACTGTATAATAAGTTCCCTGGCATTTGACACCCTGCTGACCAGATCTCTTTATTAAATGATGTTGGAGCATGCCTACTGAGGACAACCAGTGGGGACCAAGGATGTCCCCAACCATCATAATATCCAAAATTATTTCATCAAGGAAACAGTAAGTTATGTTTAGTGGGGTTTTCATGTATTTCATGACACGGCGGTTCTTTGATAACAGTTATGCTAACAGATAATCTCCTACACAGATTACTTGCTTGACCAGAATATCCTATCATACACTAAATGGAGTTTATTAGACTTTGGGGAAAAAAAATTTTAATTTTTCGAACTACTGAATGATTGGTTATTTAATTCAACAACAGGCATTTATTCGGTACTTAATATATTCCGGGCACTGGGTGGGGACTGAAGTTTAAAGACAAATAGATGCAGTTTCTAGACTCAAGTAATGTGCCCTTTAATGGAGGAAAGAGGTGGGTCACCAACATAACACAGACTAAAACGTCCCGTGTGAGAGGGGCACACGGGATACTTCAGAAGTCTGTAGTAGGTAGGAAGTGTTGAGTTCATCTGCTGTGAGGGGCTAGCTAAGGGAAAATGAACTGAGTCATTTTCCTTGAAATGAGTAAGCAAAAATGGAGGCAGCTGAGAAAGGGTATTTGGGGCAGAGAGGAAAGTATCTGTAAACTACAGTAAGCATGGCATGTAAATAATTCATGGCGTATGGAGTGTACCAGATGCAGGGAAGAAGAAATGAGGCTAAGCGGTAAGCAAAGGACAAATTACATGAATCTTATATTCCTAGAAACTGGGGGGGGGTTTTGGGGGGGGTGTGTGTGAAAAAGTACAAAATATCCCTCACCACGTCACTTCATTGAAAATTAATATTCTATGGGTTGGAATTTATATATATGTACATAGTTGTCTAGTTCTTCTCGCCCTCAGTGACGGCTGAGGGCTCACCTCAGAAGGCTGAAAGAGCAAGCTTACGGGGGACACGAGGAGAGAGCGCGTCCTTTGGAATCAGATGGGCCTCAGTTTGCATTTCACCTCCCTTACTTCCTGGCCCTGTCACCTTGAGAAAAACCACCAAGTTGTTGTTGGTAGAAATACAGACTTGTTATGAGTTGTAAATAAAATAAAACACAGAAAGATTTTACTGCAGGGTTTGTAATGTGCATGAATTGCTAATTATGTGTTTTTCACATGTGTGCCCTTTACCTTTAAATACTACACTTGTTATTAGAAATAATGGGGTGGGTAATAAAGGCTTTTCAGGGGAGGAGTAATCAACGTGGCACTCGGTACATGACTTCAGATAAATATGGATTTAGGACCAATAACAGCAAAACTTACCTCCCCTCACAGACTACCACAACACTTGTCCACACCTTTGACACCAACCGCCCATCATTCAATGCCCTTGTGCTAGTCTGGGCATCCAAAACCTCTCCCATGTGATTCCTCATTATTGCCTGGCCCCCTCAGAATAGCACCGTATTTGCCAGCCTTGTTCAACCCTCATTAAAAACTAGTGCCCTATTTCTTTTTCTTGGTAAATTCACTATTAAAGAGATTCAAGAATGTGTAATCTTTTACACTTAGATATTTGCATTCTGACAGGAAGATTATATCAGTCAGATCTTGTTATGGAGCTATGGAAACCAACTCTGGTTGACTTTTTTTAGGGGAGAAGAGCTTTACTGAAATATAACTTATGTATGCAATAATTTACCTGCTTAAAGTGCATGATTCAATGTTTTTGTTTGTTTGAGGATATTCACAGATTAGTGCAACTATCACTACAGTCAATTTTAGAATCTGGCTTACTTTAAAAAAAAAAAAAGGAAGCCATATTAAAAATATATTAAGAATGCCATGAAATGATGGAACTGGGCTTGGAGCTAGCCAAGATCCAAGAAAACTCTGCAGGGTGCAGAGATGGCCTCAGAGCTGGAAGAGTGTGGCAGGGCACCACTGCAGCCATGACAGTCTCAGACGGGCTTCTCAGGGTCTTAATTACGTTGCCCAGAGTTCAGCGTCTCGGAGGAACTGTCTAGTCAGCTGTAACAACCACCTGGCTGTATCAAGCCTTTGAGAGTAAGAAGAGGGCAACCAGTTTTACCCCCCCACATAGACTATACACGATGTGGGAGAAAGTTGTTCCCCAAAAGACAAATAGAGTGCTATCGGGGTAGGAGACTAGGTACTGAGATCCAAATGACTAATGCCTACAACCAAGATTGTTGGATATTAATAAAATACCCAAAACATATGGTAATGACGAAATTTCAGAGTAAGAGGAATATCGGGAGGATGTGGGGGTGGAGGATTTTAGAGACATCTCGTTGTACTTGGAACATTGATTACTTGGCCACCGACTAAGACCAACCACCTTGAGAATCTAATTCCTCCATAGAATCACAATGGGCATCATAGACTCTGACAGTATGAAATTCCCTTCTTTTCCTCCCCCCCCCCCTTTTTTTTTGGCTTCATTCTGGTCCTTTTGAAATGGGCACTTCTGTGGCAAAACCCCAGGAAAACTGCCACATTGTCTGCAAAGCTATTTTACCACTGGAGAAGAAGAGAAGAGGCAGCAATCCAAAAGATGCCTCTTTGTCATCAGATATTTTCAACCCTCTTCCATGGTTTTTGCAAAATCGATTCCCAACTGGGTGGAAGTTAGCATTAAATACTTATACGACAACTTCGATTCTGAAATTCTATGATTTCTGAACTTTTTAGTGACTTGCTACATGTAGAAAGAAAACTCCACAAGGAGTCACTAGATATCTATGAGAACTTTGCAAAACTTCAAAAAAGAGCCCTTAGTTAAAAATGCAATAACACTGTAACATAAGCTAGTTTTCCATGATGGTCAAATGAACGTCTAAATAGCCAAACCTCAATATGTATGATTAGAAGGTAGGAAATATTTGGGGGTGAAATTAATTTTATTTCTCTCCACATGAGTGGAGAAGAGGCTCCTGGGATTTTGAGCCTCTCTTTCAAAGCATATCTTTTGATTTCTGTGAGGATATCCTACATTCTCTGAGAAATGTGGTCCAAATAAACCTAGAAACTCCAAGCAAAGTTCAAATCAGAACTTAAAGTGATGTTTATTTTCAGCTTATGTAGTTATTTATTCCCAGGTTTGTTCCAAAAGAGATTTAAGATGGCTTTAAAAAAATATGCTGGCACCACTTTAAGATGATGCAAATAGTAATGATGCAAACTGAAATATGTCAAGTTAAATATTCATTATGCTTCGATTTTAATGCATAAATATTGGTTACTTTTTCTACATCAAGCAATCCCACTAGTGGCCTGACTGAAATCAGCAAGAATAATCTTTCATTATTCACGAACGTTAACATTGATAAACCATGAGTTTCATGCCTGTGTTGGTGCAGCTTGTGAGGAAGGGAAGAGGGAGCTGCCCAAAGCAGAAAGATCTGGTGATGTCTTCAGATGGCCAAGTGCAGAGTCTCACCAAGGTGAGCTCCCTTGTGGCCACATGCTGAGCCCTAAGCCCTTTATCACTTAGGCATCCTCTGTCCCACACTATTGGGGTCCTCTTTCCTAATATACTAGCTGAAAAGTATCAAAATGAAAATCCGATAATATTTGAATAGGTCCTCCTAACGTTCTCCCTTCCCTCCCTAAGGATAGATCCACAGTGAACATGAAGCCCCAGCAAGACAAAGACTGTACTTTAGGAGCCAAGCTGACGTTGCACCGGTCTTCTGGCTACTAGCCAGTGTTCACCTACACAGCACCTACTCTAGTGGAGGGACGGTGGCTGTCATGGTGAGACACTGAAGACCACACAGTTGGGCAGGCAGAACTATGTGGTATTCTTGGTCATCATTCATACGTAGATCAATTATTAAGAACCTCCATGTCAGATACGTTAGGGGAGAATAAAGAGCAACACTGGCAGCATAAAGAGTAACAGATATTGGAATCCTGACTTTGAAGGGCTCCCAGATTAATGGGGGAAGCAGCTAAACAAGCATGCCTTACGGCAATGTGATTAGCACCATAAATGAGGTACATATGGGAGCATAGAGGAAAATCCTTAAGTCTGCCTAACATGATTGAGGAAAAGTTTTCAGAGGCGATACACTACATCTGTGTTGTGAAAGAAGGGTTAGAGTTTGGCTAAGTGGAGAGGCCATCTGCACAGAGAGAAGAAGTGAGACAAAGGCAGAGAGTCACTGAAGCTAATGACATTTGGCGCATTCTATTCGTTATTCGGGTGGTGGTTTAACAGTTAAGAGCTGGAGCCAGGCTTCCTGGGTTTACATCCTAATGCTCATTAACCACAGATGATGGGAGCTGTGGAAGATGAGATTAGTTACCCTCTCTGTGCCTTAGTTTCTTCATCTGTAAAATGGGAAGAGAACTCTTAGAGTAATATTTAGCCCATGGGTTTGCTAGGAGAACTAGGACAATGTCCAGGGGGTAATAAGACTCCATTTGGGTTGGCTGTTGTAGTCTCGCTGTGGCTGAGCTCAGGAGTGGGAAAGGCAGGGCAGGGACTTGATGTGCCACTGGTTGGGCAGGGACCAGGCAATAAACACTTCTCAAGCCTGAAAAGCTTAGCCCTGTACCCTGAGGGGATAGCGCTTATGGACTGTCCATTAGAGAGTCATATGGCCAACCGTTTGTTTCTCTGTTTATAAAAGAGAGGTTTATGGAAAATCAGACTAGAATCCAGAGCACGAATGCACTCTGAGCACGCACAGAACGTGCTTACTCAGCGACCTTTAGCTCAACTTCATCTTTTCAATGGTGCAAACAGATGTCGTCAGTCGAATGGTGTCTTAACTGCTCTAACAATTAGGTTGGAGAGACAGGGTCTGAGAACTTTAGTCCAGAGGAACGGATATGTGAGGTGGGTGATGTGACCCGGGCGGTGTATCATCCTCTAATTGCTGAGCTAATAAAATGTATGCTGTGGAAGTGTTTCCAGGCACCTGCAAATGCATATCTGAAAAGTCATCAGAGGCTATAATACCCTTCCCCAGCTTCTAATAAAAACATATTTTTTCCCATTAATACTTTAAAAATAATCCCTTAACCTTGAATAGCTTATTATGAATGGATTTATGAAAGATGTTAAAATAAAAATAACTGGCAACCCATAATTTTGGAGCTTACACTTTCAGTTATGTATGTAATGCATTAAATATTGTGTGTAACATGAAATATTTTATAAGAACGAGGTCACATTGCACATTCTATATTTAATGTGCCTTTCTTTTCACTTAACCCTACACTGTGAGCACTTTGCTGCCTCACTGAATATTATTCTCTGTCCTCAGTCTTAATGGCAACATACAGTTGTATCATCCAGCTGTATGTAATTTCTTTAGCTCTTGGACATTTATGTGGAGTCTAAAATTTCACTGTTATAAGATAGTATAATAACAAACATTCTGATAACTATATCTTTGCCCAGCCTATGATTTATTTTCCTCAGGATAATTTACAAGGGGCAGTTCTCAAGCCTTAAAAGGGCTCAGTTTCTTTGCAATCGTTGGTCAGGCCTGGGTTCTTCCTCAGAAATGAGGTGCCTTGAGTGTACTTCTGCGGGGCTTCTCACAAGTTGCTTGACAAACACCAGATTTATTCTCCCCAGGGTGAGAAGAGAGCAGTTTCCATAAAAGATCAAGTCATCGCATGTGAATGAGAGGACAGGCCCTTTGCTGCTGTTCTGTGGCCTGGCTCCTGGGACCACAGAGAAGGCTGTTTTGAAGGAGTCTTTTTTGAGCACATTCTGGTGTGGGAGCCAGGCCCCTCATCATCACTCATGAAATTCCATTTTAAACCAACAAAACTGCTTTTCAATATGCAATTCTAGAGCCAGAGAACAAGAACAAAATGAAAGTCTGAATCCTTAATGAAGATGCATGACATTAAAATGTTCTTGAGTATTCTTTAATGTCATTATGCTCTCAGTGGAAACTCATTTTTGTTTCCTTTGGTAGAACGTAAAGAACTAAAGAAATATTTCCTTTCCAAACCAAATGCCAGTACTTGGATATCTGAGGGGAAAAACCAAGTGACTGGAGTAATCCAGAGCTCTTTTCTCTCTTAAAATCTTCACTTTCCTTTGAGGTAAATATGTTAAATTGTAACCTAGGTGTAAATAAGATATAATTATATTATTATAAATATTTATATTTAGTTATCTATAAAACACATCAGGCAAAACATTTTGGGGTTTTTCTGTTGTTATGTATAATAATAGAAAATAATGCTTGTCACTGTCAAAGAGCAGGGAACAAGATAAAGTCACCTGCAATTCCATCACCGAGAAATAACCGTTTTTAACATTTTCCTTATTAAATACATTTAAATGAAATAGAATCAAATTAATTACTACTTAATATCTACTTTTCATTTAGCAATAAATCATTAAAAATCTTTCAAGGAATTATGTAGTCACTCCTTTTATTTTTAAAAGAAAATACAATATCTTATTGTATTGATTTTTAAAATCCAATCCTCTGTGTACATTTAGCTGGATTAAAAAAATACATTATCAACATTTTCTGCCACGAGCATCTTGTAGCTGTATTTTGTTCACATCTATAATTATTTCATGAAAAATTTGCCTCCGGGAAGATCGTATCAACTTACTGTATCATCAGCCGTATATGAGGGTTTTGCCACTCCCTCGTCAACAATGGCTATTAAAAACAAACAAACAAAAAATTCTTACTAAATAGCATACCTTTTCTATTTTAATTTGCACTCTTTGATTACTGAGCATACAATTTTGTCCTCTGGCGTCATTACTTTCAATTACTCACAATTAAAAGAAATACTGTTTACCAATTCCCTTTCCGGAAGGCCATGTCACTGGGCAGTCTGATAGGTCGTAACTAGAGAAAACTACCGTACTTTCAAACATTAATTATAGGTGGGAGAGGGAGAAAAGGTTGTCCTATAATTAATAATATATAATATTTAATATGGCTTATAGTGATTATATATAATTATTAATAATGTATATCTCTTGAAAGGCCTCCAGACGTTAAAACGGTTCCAAGATTAGTGTCAGTAAATTGGGACTGAAGTTGAATCCGGCTCCTTCCAGTAATTCTGTGGGGCTTCCTTGGAAGAGAATGGTGTGATTCACCCACACGTTTGGCCCGGGAGTGGCGAGAACATTTGAAACACACGGGTAGGGTTTTTTCTAGCCTCAGGAAGCCATCAGTTGCGCAAAAACAATAGGTGGGAAACGAAGCCCTCGGAAGACTGCATTAACTTGCGCAGTAACAAGTTCAGGGACGCTCAGGGTCTCAGCTGTTCAATAACGAGAGAGGGGAGAAAAGAAGGTTGCCATGGCGATGGCTCTCCGCACGTGCCGCGCGGGGGAGGGAGGTGGGGCGGTGACCTTCTGCAGAGTTAAAGGAAGGCGTGGGTCGCCTCGCCTTTGCCTTGGGAGATGCACCAAATGCGGAGCCTCTTGGCTGTGTCTCTCCTGCCGCTGAGAGGCGGGCGCGCGGGCCCGGGGCGCTCCGGGCCGCCTGGGGAGGGCAGCCTGCCCTTGGCAGTGAGCGTCCCTCCTCCCGGCAGCGGCGATGCCGGCAGCCATTTTAGCGCAGCTCGGATGCCTTGGCCCCCTCCCGGGCCAGGCCTCGGGGGAGCGCAGATCCACCCATGACCCGCGATGGGAGGCGGGCGTCCCGACAGAGCCGGCTCACCCCCGCGCGCCCTTGACCCTTCTGGTCCACGGTGCGGCTCCGCCCCCCGCGGGCTTGCTTTTTTCTGCTTGTTTGTTTGGAGTCGGGAGGGGATCTGGAAATTGAATCCCCACCAGCCTGGGTTGCGGTTTCACATCTCGCTCTGGCTGCGGGTGTGCGAGAGGAAAGGAGACGCAGATGTGTTATGGAAGTGAAGGCTGCTGTCTTGGCGCACTTGGCGAGGGCCTTTTATTTCATACATCATTTGCATTTTGCCGCAGTGACTTCGGAGGCAAAGCCTACGCGGACTTGACTGTAATTAAGAGGGATAACTCATGCATTTTTAAGGATGGCAAGCAGATACTAATTTGTGGTACTTGCACAGAAAAGAGAAAATACTTAGGCATCACGTGTATTTTTTTTTTTTTAATTACTCTGCTGCTTTGGGGAGATGCAAAGCTGTGCAATAATTTGCTGTATTAAATTTGGTCACAGAGCCTGCATTAGGCATTTCATTTTCCACCTGATGGATCGAGCAACACTAAACCGTGGCATTTTGTTGTTCTGCCCTGCGTTTTTATGTTTGTATATGACATATTGTTTAGTCCAAGACCGCTCTGAGTTTTTGACACTGGAAGTAGTGACTTCTGTAATTATAGTGATGTAATCGAATGTTGAATCCTTTTGGGGACAGGAGCTTAGGTGGAAAAGATGGTTAAAGACAGTGATGATGTGGGTTGGCAGTATAAAAAAAGATGACAAAGCGAAAATATTTCTACTGCCTTCAAACTAGGAGCAAAAGTCATTTATAATTCTCCTAGTTACAGAATCTAAGAGCTAAAAAAAGGTTCATTGAGATCATCTTGGCTAGCAGTCTTTTTGCAAATGGCGAAATAAAGATTTGAAAAGGTCAAGAATTAATTTATCAAGGTCACAAAGTCCTAGGAATATAGGCCTGTTTTTCCAGTTTGATTACACTAAGTCAAAAAGCACCATATGGGATTTACTACACTATTAAATCAGTGATTCTCAAAATTTTGATCTCAAGCCCCTTCACATTCCTAAAAATTGTTTGAAGCCCCCCCAAAGATCTTTTGCTTTTGTAACATATCTCTCAATATTTATCATATTAGAACCTAAAACTAAGTATCAACGAACCCATTCAGTATAGAAAAGAAAGGATTACATCATTACATTAACTGTTTAAAACCAGAAAAGTCAACGGAGTAAATTGTCTTATTGGCTTTATTCAGTGATTCATAAATCAGACAGCATCCAATCTAGCAGAGAGAAGAGCTCTGAAGAGCTGTACAAGGCAGGGACTTTACAGGTGGAAGTGAGCAGGAATAAGGCAGTTGTACCAGGAAAAAAAGTAGATTGGTTATTGCAAAGTTACTTTCTCTGTGAGGGATGACAGGGGTCTGTCAGGCGGATTACCCAGCTGATGCTGATCAGGCGATTCCTGACTGGTTTAACATTTCATTTTTTGGGAGAGCTGAAACTGGGGTTAAGTCTTGACTTGGTGAAGAGGGGCTCAGCATAAGCAACCCCATTTGGGGCTCGTTGTCTTGACTTTAGCATAACACAAATAACACATTTTTATGAAAAAAATAGTGAGAAGGGCACAGTTTTACATTTTTAAAAAATTTCTTTAATATCTAGCTTGCAGTTGGAATCTCATATCTGCTTCTGCATTCAATGTGTTTTAACTTTTGTTTTGGTTAACTGTATGTAGAAAATCTGGCCTCTTGCATTAAGAGGATTTGGTGGACCACCTGAAAGCGTCTTGAGAACGCTCAGGAAGTGAGTGTGCTGGTAAATATTTTGATAACCAACTCGTCAAGGAGGAAAGAAATGCCCAATGTGTAGCGTTTGCCAGTTACCCTGGTGTAAATATTCCCAGCATGGCTGGTAATGCAGAGTTGGGAAGAAACGCACAGGAGCATACCGTTATATAATATCTCTACATATAAATACAATAGACAGACTACAAATAGTGACATGCAGTAAAATGTTTAGGAAATAATGGGTCTGGAGTCTTTATTACCTTTATTTTTATACAATTTAATTGTATGTTTTTATAATTTAATTTTTAATAATGATCATATTTAACAACGGGCTCATAAAATTCTCAAAAGTTGATATTTATGAGATGACAGAAGGTGCTCCAGCACACCACGACTTCCAGGGGTTCTTGGACCATACTTTGAGAACCACTGCATCAAATTAATCCAACAAAAATTTGTTAAGCACTTAATTGTGTGCTTGTGTCTGAATATAACAGATTGAAACCTAGAAATAAATAATATCAAGGTTAGGGGAAAATAATTAGCAAATATATTCATTAGGATCATTTTAAACCTTTTATTAATAACTCCATTAATTTGAGTTAAGTATCTGGTTTCTTTAATATCCTCCCCACTCCCCCTACCCCCATCCCAAATGATAATGTATTTGAATTTCCCCCAGAAGAGGTAGAAGTTACTATTTTATACTTGGTAGTCGGGCTGTAGGCTGAGTCAATATTTTCATCTGACAGCTGTGATCTGGATATAAGATCTCTCTAAAGGTAAAATATTATCATCTTTACCAGCAGAAATATGTAAACCGCTGTGATTTACGAATTTCGCCTTCTCTGTTACAGACAGAGAAGTGTTCGGTCTTCAGTACAACCAGTGTTTCCAGATTAGAGGAAGCAGATTCAGGGTGAATACGTGAAATCTGTACTGGCGTTGTGGAAAATTAGTCACTCAGTGATCACTTATCGATCATCTGCTCTGTGCTGGAAGCCAGTGAGCTTACCATGCTAAGCAGCCACTCAGTGCTTAAGGCCAACTTTGATCAAGAGTATTTCCCTGAGCGTTGGGATTGGTGTGTGAGAAGTATTGCCTTGGTGACCATCAGGGCAGAGAGCAGGAGCACCTGGGCCCCTTTCCATTTTATTCTCCGGCTTCCCAGCTGTGTTACCTGAAAACATACACGTGGAACATCTTTAGTGATGGCTTGAGTCACATTAGATTTGGTTACTGCCTTGCAGCATTGGAAATGATGTAACAACAAAGTATTTTTTTTCTTGGTTTGTTTTAAGTGTGATCTACAAAGAGAAAGTAATTAAATTTCAAGAAAGACCTGGCAAGAACCTTTCCAAAAGGCCTCGTTCGCTAAAGACTTACCCTCTGTGCTTCTGCCAAGGGCTGGAATGGCCAGGATGTGCTTCCATTCCGATGGCTGCAGTCTCTGAATGGTGAGGTCCACTTGGAGTAGCTGGGTGTCATTCATCAAGGCACACCTCTGAAAGATGTGGGACCTAGTTGTCAGCTCTGGAGAAGTTTCTGCTTGCTGTGGTTAGAAAGTGAAATCCCTCAACGTAGCGTGCCAGGCCCCGTTTCTTCTGTGCCTCTCTTTGTCATCTTGGGTTTTACAAAAGAAAGAGCTGGAGATAAGGCAGGAGAAATGAAAACTGCTTTGTGTGATTTCCATGGCCTTGGATCCACACATACGTATCCCTAATGGGTGTGGATGGAGGTTCCAGGGCTGTGTCTCAGATGTATGAGTAACTGTGTGACCCTGGGTTTGTCTTTGAGAAGCTGGACTAAATATTCTCAATTTCCCTGTAGCTCTAAAAAGAATGTTCATATCAAACTTAAGAAGCTAGATAAGTTCACAGAAGCTCAAAGTCTGTTGAAATTAAAGCTAGGTATCCATGTGACAAGACCATCTCCAAATCTTCACTGCAGAAACACTTTGGTAGAATGACTTAACTAAGAGCATGAGCTTTGAAGTTGGACAGAACTGAATTTGAATTCTTCAGCCACTGGCTAGATCTGTGACATTGGGTACATCACATGATGTCAGTAAGACTAAGTTTCTTCAACTTTAAAATGGGAATTTATTCATGCAACCAAAGATTTATTGAACACTTAGTATGTGCCAAGCACTCTCTTACGCACAGGAGAGACCAGTGAATAGACAGATGTAGACCCTCTTCTCACCACTAGCAATCGATGGATGGAGGTAGAAAATAAACAGCAATTTCAGATATAGAAGAGAATGCAAGCTGGTGATAAAACATGTCAAGTGGTAGCTTCTTAAATGTTAATTGCAATGTAGCATCTAAAATTGTATCGATAATAATAGCCATCAGTTTGTCTTGTACTATCAGTGGATAGTTTATCCATTCATGATTTGTAACATCATGCATTGTTCATTTGGAAAGTATTGGTTCACTGAGTTATGTGCATATACAATATTAAAAAAAATCCCATTTGTTAATATTACAACAATTGTTATATCAGAAAAATCTTAAGTTATGTGGAAGCTTTCAATTTATGGTGGCACATATGCATTTTCCAAAATTCTGACTTTTTTCTAGAAAACTCAGACTTTATTTCTGGCAACAAATATCATCAGTTGTTTTCTTTGCAGTGACTGACTCACTTTGATTACTTTTTAAAAAATGTCTGCCAAATATCCAAGTTTCTAGGTTGTGCTTTTGCCTAGAAATGCTGTTCCATGGGGAAAAAAAAAAGCTAATTTTGTTCTTGATTCAATCCTACTAGTGCTTTTCTTTGAGAAAATCATACTTTGGTTTGCATCGTGTATGCTTTGGGTGTGCATGCGACACATTTCATGACTTAGAGTATTGAAAAAGTGTGTAATCAAGAGTGGAGGTTTCATAAAATTAATACGTTTTTACTGCTTCATCAAGGATATTCTTAAGCTCCTATTCATACTTGTTTTTGTATCTTGTGGCTGCATGGCACTAAAGAATACAATGACCACTAGTGCTCTTGGTTCCAATGCCTTGATTCACACCGAGGCACCAAGGATTGTATCTGCCATTGTTTTTGCACCATTAGTACACTTGTCAATACAGTGAAAAAGGCAAATAACTTCTTAGTGATATGACGAGAATATTGTTCTCTTCATGGTTCCCCTCAAAGGGTCTCAGAGATCCCACAAGACTGCAGAGTACATTTTAAGAACCTCTGATGTAAAGAAGACAGGAGGAAGAGGTAGAGAGTGACTTGGGAGGGGTAGGCAGTGACTTTAACTTGGGTAGTCAAGAAAAGCCTTTCTGAAAAGGTGAAATTTAAGCTGATACCTGCAGGAGGAGAAGGAATCAGCCAAAGACTTGCGGGGAAAAGAGTGCAGACGGAGGAAGTAGCTCGTGCCACAGCTCCGAGATGGGAAATTCAAGGACTAGACAGGTCACGTGGCTGGGACAAAGTGAGCAAAGGAAGATTTCTACAAAATGAGCTTGGTCAGTAAAAAATAATTACAGCATCTAAATCACAGAATTGGTATTTAAATAAAACAGTGCTTACAAAGTGCTTGCTCAATGTGTTTCCCCTAATTAGCACCCAGTAAATGGTAGGCTGTGTTCCTCACGAATGTGGTGAAATTGATGTGCTCTATAAACCCTGAAGTCTGCTTTTCCTTGGCATGTACGAGCCCGGAGGCATGAAAGAGTGAGGCTGCTGTCTTCCTTTTTAGGAAAACACTGTCAAGGCAGACACAAAACTCACAATATTCTAACATTCAGCTTACCAAACTTACAGCCTAAACAACTGAGCTAAGGAATAAGATTATTTGCTATCCAAAAGTAAATTAAAGAATTCTTTAACGTACATATGTTTCTCAAACTAGATGTTTTAGCCTAGCATGTGCAGAGACATTTGAGACCCCCAGAATGCTAGAGATTAGTAGAGGACATAAAATGAGATGTATTCCAGAAGGAGGAAGGATATTCTTCTCTTTGTGCTCAGCCTAGATTTTGTGTGTGTGGTGCATTTACCAGACACTGTATTCTTCATGGTTGCCTCAGGTTCTTCAGACACTAAATAATCAGAAAGTAGCCTGCTGGCTATGCTGTGCTTAGCATCATATTACGGCAAGATTTGGAGTTGACGTCTTTGTTCATTTGATTATTAATTCATTCAACCACCATTAATTGATGTCCATCCTAGACTAAAAGTTGGTCTAGAAGCAGGAGATACAGAGATGCAAGACATCCTTGTGTATCAAGGAACTCCCATTTTGGGAGATGATAGATCAGTAAAAAGAAACATTTTTTTTGAGACGTGTAACCAAGGGTAAGGGAAGTTTCAAAGAAAGAACCAAATCTTTGTGTGCGAAGGAAGCCTGGAGGTCATTAAGGAAGGCTTCCTTAAAAAAAAAAAAATGTAACATTTAAGCTGGCTCTTGAAAGGATGAATGATGATTACCTAATATCAAAGCAAAAATTGTACCAAAGTTAAACAGACAAGGATGACTTTACTCAAGTCTCTTACAATCAGGGAGAGAGGTCGAAACTCAGTCTGAACTCAACTCCACTGAAACACAATGTGGCAGAGTTTTTCATTGCCAGGGTAAGGTAGTGAAAAAGCACTACGGGACATTAGAGGTGTGTCATAGGCCATCTGCGTTTACCAGTTTGTTTTATCCAATCTCAATGACAGGATGTAGCTTTGCAACTTGCAGTAAGGTGTTTCCCGAAGCTAGACACCTGCCCTCCCATGGAGACTGTGTGATAAGGGCACTGTCTTCCTTGATGATTACATTCTGAAAAGATGGATCCCAGGTCTTCAAGAAAGAGATTTCCGAGTTGTAAAGTTGGCAAGAGATGGAAGCAAGATTTACATCTCAGATGAGCAGAGAAAGGGTTTATAATTGCAAGTTTTCAAAGTTAAATGCTCTTTTTAAGAAAGGCTTGAAGTCAGGAAGAAGACTGTCTAAAATGTAGTCAAGTTGAGGGAAGCATTAAGGCCACCTTAGTCACCAGGAAGAGGACGGGTCAAGGCAGTTACAGGCGTGTCATGTAATATAATAACCGTGCCCCATGAAATGCTTAGTATATGCCAAGCTAAATACATTCTTCACAGCCATATGCACACATACACATGCACACACAAACCCCGTTTACACTTCCCGCTTCATGACTGAGTGAGCTGGGCCTGAGAGACACTGCGTAGCATCATGGAGGCTGCATACGGAGCAGAACTGCAGAGCTGGGCTTGGAAACCTGGTCACTTAATCCTAGACCGTGTGATCCTCACCAGTCTCAAAACACTGCTTTCCAGGGAGAGGAAATAGTGTGCTTAGAGGTACTGGGGCATGAGAGAACATTTCAGTTACTGTCTACCTTTCTCTTTTGCTTAAGGTGGGAGGTGCAAACATAGCCCAGGATGTTGGAAATTTATACTGGAAGTGAGGCATATTGTTGAAAGATTTTAAAAACAGAGAAGAGACATGATGTATACACTACAAAGAAAATAAAGTACTCTCTTTCAGTCTTACCCTGATCATTATTGTCACCCTACTCTAGTGCTGAAAATACATTCTTAAAGAATAATTCCATTTCTCTGGGCTAGGAATATAAAGAGAGTTCTTTCTTGATCTTGATCACTTTTACAGGTGTACTTCTCCCTTCATTTCTCTTTCCTTGCTACAGAAAGCGATTGTGCTTGAGAAAAACCGTCTTTGCTGGTCTCAACCTTTATGAAATGAGTAGGTTCAGTAAGAGGTCCCATTAGGAGTACAGACAGACCTGCTCATCTTCATTGTTGTTGGGAACTTGAGACAGTCTGTTTGATTTCAACCAGCAGAACATGTCATTTCTCAACAGTTATTTTATTTCCTCAGGTTATGTCAAAATAGAAAATCATATAGGAAGAAAAAAAAGCATGACTTTCTCATTCCTATCTATTTTTTAAGAACCAGGAACTCAGCAGTTCCCCAGTTATATCTAAAAGGACAGGAAACTCACTGGTCTCTTCACTTGTCTTTCTTTGGCACTTGTGGATTCAGACCTTGGCCCTCCCACCAACTGGAAATCAGTACACTAGCTGATGGCGCCCCGGTCTAAGGTCTAGACAGGGAGCCACTGAAAGATGAGGCACAGCACCTATGTTGCTGGTGGTGTTGGTCTGAAGCTTTTGCTTGAAATCCTTAAAAAGTTTCAATTTCATAATAATTGTTATGGGATTTTGAGGGAGTGGGGGTTAAAAATAGTAGACTCTAGCCAAGTATGCACCTGCCTGAGGCTCTGGAATAAGCAGGCTTGGAGAGGTTGTTATGATTTGTTCACTTGGTCCAGGTTGGACAGATGAGCACAAAGTTTCGGGAGCTTCTCAGGGTTCTTCATTGTCCGGAAACCATGTACTTGTTTGATTTTTATGAAGAATCCCTTGAGTCATTGCCGCACTCTATCAAACAGTGCTACAAGACAACTGCAGGAACAAAGTACGGAAAGTTCATTCACTCTCTCAAAGAAAAAAATGTGAGATCAGAGCCCTCATTTACTCCTTGATTAAATATTTACTGAGTGCCTACAATGTTCCGTATGTTCACACTCACAGCTCATGCCTTGTGGAGAAAGAGAGATGTACACAGTTACAGTGTCGTAGACATTAGGTACAGAGGTGTGCACAGAGAACCACGGGTGCTCATGGGAGGACCTGTGTGTGTGCATGGGTGTGTGTGTGTGTGTGTGTGTGTGTTGAATGGGGTGTCAGTGGTGGTTGGGAAAGTTTACTGGAAGGCTTAATGTCATTAGCTAGATTTTGGAAGGATGGGTGGGGGTTAGCCAGGTCAGTAGGGTTGAAAAGGTATTTATAGTAGAAGGGATGGCGTTTGCAGTGACAGAGAGACATTTGAGAACATGGCCCTTGGAGAAGGTCAAGTAGCTTAGTCTGATTGGTGTGTAAGGTTCAGCGGGGAGGAATGAGAGAGATGAAGCTTGAGAGGTTTGCCAGATTATGAAGGTTTAGGACGCTGTGCTAAGGGGTGATAAGTGGACTATCCAAGAGCTGTAAGCCAGGGAATGTCATGAGGTTTAGATCTGAGGTTTAGAAGTATCACTTTTGCAGGGTAACAGATGGATTTAAAAGTGGCTCCGTGGATAAGAACAGAAAACATTTGGCCAGCAGTCAGGATGTGGTAGCATTACAATAATTTTATGTTTTGAGTACTATTACAGATAAAGAAATGGTGGGACGGAGCAGTGAAGTAGCAACTAAGTTTCACTCAGATAATGAATGACTAAATAAGAATTCATGCCCTTACCGCTCTGCTAGACTGCCTTTCAGTACTCCCTAACATTTATTGAGAGCTTTCAGTATGCCAGGCAGTGTTCTCAACACTTTACACAAATCAGCTAATATACTTAAAACCATCTTATGAAGAAAGTGCTATTATTCTTGTTTTTTAGATGATGTAATTATAACAGACAGATTAAATGATTTGTCCAATAGAACATAGTAAGTAAGTAACAGAGGTCAGATTCAAATGACCTGAGGTTTAGAAATAAGTCTAAAATAAGAGCCCGAGCTCTCCAGCTCTGTGTTACGTGGATGTGGGTAGATTGTTTACAAGGGTGTTGAAATAATCAAGGCAGAAATCACAGTGGCCTGAACTAAGAGAATGATAGTGGAGATATAAGATTTAGGTCCAAGGCATAGTAAGGAAGTGGATTTCATGGGAGTGAAATATTACTGAAATAGCAGTGAGGAATGAGAGGGAGAAATTAAGGCTGTCTGGGTGACGGCAGCACCATTTGTCAAAGTGGGAAATGAAGGAGAAGACATACTCTGCCAGGATACTTATAAGTTTAGTTTTGAACATTTTCACTTCTGGGTGCCTGTGAGACATTCAAGGTGGTTGGCCGTCTTGAATTGGAGATGGCCAATGATCAGTTACATTTCGAGGTAAGTCTAGGAATGTGCATGTGGGAACTATGAGAATAGAGGGAGGTAATTATCACTATGGATATAGGCATGATTCCCAGGGAGAATGGTACAGCGAAAAGAGAAACAGGCCAAGGATGGAACCTTGGGAAACACCAGCATTTAGACCTTTCATTGGCTTTCAGACCAGTTTTCAGCTGTGGAAATAGTTGTGCAAGTGGAATTTGTATAAGGAAAGTCAGAAGGAATGTAGATATCATGAGGCAGAGATCACTGAGGGCCATTTCTGAGGCTCCTTATCAAAATCTTTATCCATGGCATATCCTTAATAGGGACGCATAATGTCCCTATTGTTTGATAGTCACTCATTTAAATTATGAGCAGAGAAATCAGTGCTCAGAAAAGAAACTGGGACACAAGAAACTATGGAGGTAAGAAACTGGGAAGGGGTGATGTTCTCCAAACCACCCAAAAACCCCCCAAAACCCCCCAAAACCAGTGAGTTTCGAGGAAAGAAGGGGAGGCCATCAATGTCAACTATTGCACAAGGTTAGAAGCCACCCTCTGATTTGAGACTGCTAATCTAGTAGGGCAATTTCAGTATGCTGTTGGGGTGGAAGGCAGGTGACTGTGGCTGGAAGAGTGAAATCAAGGAGGGAAAACAGTGAGAATAGGTGACTAAACCAACCCTACTCTGTAGGAAGGAGAATGTGTGCTAAATAGAGACAATCTAAGCTTAAAGGAGGCTTTTTAAAATGGAAATGCAACGTATGAAGACATTTCTGATAATTAGGTGGCTTTATAGCATCAATAATGAAGAAGAGAAATAAAGCAGTTTGTGACATGATGCTCCAGCACTTCATCCCAGTGCCCAGACCTCTGCAATGCCCTGCCCGGGGCTGCAGAGGAGCGGAGGACAGTCTATGCTGTAGACTGACCTGGAGATGAAGATTGGACAAGCAAGTCCACAGAGAAATGCAGAAGAGTCTTTCCTATCATTTACTCTTGCCCTCTGGTAATTAATTACAGGGGCCTGAGGCATTATATTTCTGTGCTGTAGCACAGCGTTTATTCTGTATATTTGCATCTTTTTTCATAAGTCACATGTATTAGGGAAGAAGTGCTCATCTTAACGCACCAAATGTAACTTGGAAGTGTTAGGAAGCACGTTTCTTTGAATAGGCTTCCAACCAAGTTTGTTTCCCCTAGTCTTCATCTTCTGCCCAAGTAAGACTTCTGGGTTCTCTCAGTTACAGGTAGTACCACCACACAGCTTAGAGAGGCAGCTCTAGTGAAGTGGTTAAAGTCAAAGCTCTGGAGCTAGTCAATCTGACTTCACTTTCCAGCTCCCACACTGATTAGCTGTGCAACCTTCAGCAAAGAACCAGGGCTCAGGGTATAGAGCCCATGCTTAGCATGCACAAGGGCATGGGTTCAATCCCCAGTACCACTATTAGAAAAAAATTTTTAATTAAAAAATAAATTTAAAAACTTTGAGCACAGTACTTAACCTCTCTATGCCTCAGTTTTATTGCTTGCAAGATGGCAAACATTTTACCACCTGCAACATGGTAAAAATCTTTCTTACTAGGATGGTTATAAGCATTAATAAAGTTCTAGCAGTTAGAAGTAAAATGCCTAGCATATAGAAAGCACTCAACAAATGTTGGGTACCACCATCATCATCATTATTATCACCTCCACTGGAAACCTGAGTTATCATTGACCCCTTCCTCTTCCTTTATCCTTACACATCTGACTGGATAATCAGTCTACGCTACTTTTGAAATAGTAAGTGATCTTGTTTTTACCAAGAAGATTTTAATGACAGGTATTAAACACAAAGCTTGCCTGCTTGAAGCTCTGACAGTTAGATTATCCTACCCTTTGCCTCAAAAATGGTAAATGATGTCAATTACCATGCTGGGTTGAACAGTGTTCCTCCAAAATTCATGTCTACCTGGAACCTTAAAATGTGACCTTATTTGGAAAATAGGGTCTTTACAGATGCAGTTAGTCAGTTGAAATCATACTGGGTTAGAGTGGGCCCTAATCCAATGACTGGTGTCCTTGTAAGAAGAGAAAACAGAGAAACAGAGATAGATGCAGAGAGGACAGCCATGAAGACAAAGGCAGAATGTGTAGTTATTCAGCTACAAGCCAAGGACTACTAAGACTTACTGGCTAAAACAACTCCAAGGACAGATTTTTTTCCTAGAGCCTTCGGAGAGATCATGATCCTACCAGCACCTTAATTTTTGGACTTCTGACCTCCAGAGCTGTGAGAGAGAAAATTCCTGTTGTTTATAGTCAACACGTTTGTGCTAATTTGTTACAGCATCCTTGTGAAACGAATACAGTTACTAACAGACTTTTCCAAACTCTTTAGCATGGCATCCAGTGACCTGACATTTTATGCTCTGGCCAGGATCTGCTTCTATGTTCAGAGCTTCTGTCCGCTGTTTACACAGCCCAGGAGGTTCGCACTCCACCACTGTACCATTGATATACTCTCGCTTCAAAACTTGAATCAATTATGTGTCTTCCTATCAGAATTATTTGTTCACTCCTCTGTATTCTGTATGTAGCATGTTGCTTTTACCTCTATGATGTATTTGGTGTCTTTGTGCTTTTTTTACCTGCTTGTCCCTTGTACCAAACTGTAAATTTCCTTAAATCGGGGTCTGTGTCTTTTTGGTCTCTGTGTTATGTGATGTGGATATGGATAGATGGGGTCAATAATGAGCACAGTGGTCTGTTTATTGGAGTTCATGTTTGTTATGTGAATAAATGAGTGAGAGAGTGGATGAATGAATGAAATTGGGGAACATTTAGTGCTCTCAGCTTGTGGCTTGCAGGCAGACCCCTCTTCTCCTTCCATCAATCAACGACGGTGGATCTAGAAAGCTCACCCTCAGAGATTCATTATTTTAGGTTATCAGTATTCTCATGATCGTTTTAGAAGCCACAGCTCTGGGAAGAATAAGCCATTAAAATCCAGGACACTTTCCTGAGAATGTATTTATCACATCAGACACAAAAAGAAAATGAAAGAACTGGGCTACAAGGAAGAAAAGAAGGTCGAAGGACAATATAATTTTTTACTTAGAGATGAACTTTTTTTTTTATATGGGAGGCAGACAAAGATGCTTACTCATTGTGAAGTTGCTACTTTTTGACAAGCAGCCCCTTTGTGGAGTATGGATGTCCTACTCCTGGACGATAGGGGCCACGCAAATGAGCAGCAGTGACGGTGGGCCCTCTGGCGTCTAGGTTTCATCTGCCACTCCCTTCTGCATAGTAGCTGGTGACTCTCTCTGCATTCCACTCCTCCAAGGTAGCTGTTCCAGTAGCTTCCAAGTCGTTATTTTCGCAAGTCCCATTTATCCTAATTTCACCTTTTGTTTGGTGGGGAAGCAGCTCTCAGGCTGGGAACTGTGACTATTGATGTTTGCTGAGGCAAAGAGAGCTTTCATGAGCTGGGTTGCTCCTGCTTCTGTGGCTGACCGGGAAAGGCTGGGGGGCTCTGTTCTCCATGGGGGTGAGCAATGGAGCAGAAGGCCTTCTGTAGACGCTCTTTGACTGAAAAAGCAGAGGTTTGTCTGCCCTCAGCATTAGGCTTGGACCCCTCAAGGCAATATTTGGAATGCACGCTCTCCACCTGTGTCTACCAAATACTCCCAGGGGCCTGACCCACAATTATTCACGTGCTAGTTCAGGCCTAGACCAAAATGTTCTGAAATTATTTATGTTCCAATTATACTTGCTTACTTTTAAACTAAAGATCTCATTTCACTCCAGTGAAGAACCCAATACAATTTGGCTAATTTCAAAGCAACCACAGAGAACTTGCTCCTGGGGGACATATTTCAAGAAAGAAATAGTGTATCATTTAGACCTTCTCCAATTTGTGAGATAAAGCACTTCGGTGAAGCTCAGGGATCAAATCTGGAGTTGCTATTTAAAAATAAATAAATAATAGCAATTTATTTTAGAAATTTTTCTTAATTTCTGGCAATATCCATGAAGCAGTTCAATTTTTTTTGTTGTTTTTTGAAATTTTTTTTCAAACAGCTTTTACTCCTTTCCTCCAATTCTGTGATTAAATCCAAATGATGTTGCAGAAAATCTTTACTCCCACAATTTCAAAGCTATCACTCTGACTACTGTGAATTTGTTAGGGCCTCTAGCACCAGTCAAAATAAATTGTTTCAAAGGAGAGAAATATCTTCAGTGGCTTTAACAACAAGCTCAGGGAATTTAGAAATTTTCCCCCTCATTTCAGGCTGAAATATCACTTTTGGCCAAAGCTTTCCCCAAGGAAAAGATGTCCTTGAGGGTCTCGCTGCCAGAATCCTAGTGAGAGAACTGATTTTTCACAGAGGGCTGTGGGGTCCTGGTTCAGAAGATCCAGCTACAAGATTTTTTTTTCCTGTACACCCCCACAAAGTATTATTGTTGCCCAAACTTAGCCTTGGTACCCCGTTTATGGAATTGAGACTCGAGGACAGAGTTTTGGATGACATAGAAAAAACAGCTTTACTTCTTCACCAGGCAAAGGAGGCCACAGTGGGCTAATGCCTCTAAGACTGTGAGCCTGCCAGGGAGAGAAGGTAGGGGATTTTACAGTGAGAGTTCAAGGGGCGGCACTGGTTTCCATAGAGATCACATACAAGGTAACAACTTATTGTAAAGTTGTCCTTGTTTTTGTAGATGCAGCAGTTCCCTTTTTTTCTTTTTCTTTTTCTTTTTCTTTTCTTTTTTTTTTTTTTTTTTATGCTGAGTATGATGTTCACCTCTGGCTTTGGAAGTTTTCTAATATTCTTTGCTTAGAAGAAAGGAGCTTAGGAAAAAGAGGTGTGTGGAAAAGAGCTCCAGAGAAACATTTGTGCAGTTTAAAGTCAGGTTGGTAGATGCTTCTGGCATTTTAGGCAGGCTGAGGCCTGAGCCCTCTTGCTGTGGTGTTTGCTCAGGCTGGGACAACAGGATACAAAGAAACTGTAAGAGGCTAAAAATTACTGCAGACATGTGCAGTTGGGGTGAGTTATGAACAACAAGAAGCACAAAACAGCCAACTGCTATCTCTGAGGTGATGGGAACAAAACAAGGGGGATGGGCAGATCACCCAAGTACCCCCTCCCTTCCAGCCCAATTCTGGCCAGCAAAAGCATGAGAAAAAGCTTTAAATTAATATGTGGTTAAACAGTTACAGATACCATACTGTCACCAATGACAATAGTGTCCTGCTCAGTTACGGTATCTCTGGGTTTTGTCTTGGTTGGGGATTTTTTTTTTTTTTTGAGCTTTTCTTATGAACGTTTCTTTGTTTTAATTCTCTGTGGGCCAATGGTAACTTTGTGTTGATTTAAATTTGTATGGTAAGGTGATGTGGGTGCTGCCACTGGACTAGTTTTCTAAGGATTCATGTAAAATTGAGAACATGCACAAACATTTGATTCACCTGTAAAGCTACCCCAGTTTGCTAGGGTCCAGTTTGCTAGGATGTTGGGCATCAGCTCCCATGTGTGCCACTAACTGACTACCTCACTGAATATGACCTTGGAGAAGACCTTCATTCCTTAGGACTTTGTTTGACTCTTGTGTAAACTGCAGAATATGGACCAAAGATGTTTCCCTACTTTCTCTGTGGAATACTGGGATCTTTGGCATGATAATAAGTATTCTGCACAACACACAAAAACTAAAATAAAACAAAGCAAAAAAATCTGTGGTGAAATAGGTGTGAGAAATGCTTCCAATATAGTCTTCTCTTGAAGATTCATATGTTCTATCAGCATCTTAAAGCCTTTAACATTTCAGTAATAAAGAAACCTGTATAAATCTGTGTTCTTCAAAGTTAACTGACCAATGTATCAGTTAGGATAAAATAGGTTATGGTGAGAGAATCTCCTAAGCTTAAAATAATAGTGTCTCTGTCTCTATCTGTCTGTCTGTCTGTCTCTCTCTCTGCCTCTCCCTCTTTCTCTTCTGTGTGTCTCTCATTACATTTTCAATATGGTTTAATGGCAGTGGAGAGCGGCTTTTTTTCTTCTTAGTCACTCAGGGATACAGCTGATGGAGTACTCATCATCATGAAAATTGCAGGTCATTTTGCCAGAAAGAAATGAGGAAGTTTAGGAAGGTCTCAAACCAGCCATTAAATGTTACAGCCCAAATATAATGCATATAATTTCCACTCACAATTCATTGGCCAGAACTGGTCATTTGACCCTAGTCAACAAGGGAGACAGACAGTGCCCAGAGGAGAGGAGAACTGGATGGTGGTGAGCAGAACTAATGACTACTATGACTTTGGAACCCATTCTAATTGTAAAAGCTATAACTAACTTGTAATATGACATTCTGAAAAGTTCTGTAGTGGATGAATTTTCTAAGAATCTTTTCAATTCTAAAGGTTTATAATTCTGTGATTTTAGTGGAAGACAGCCTTTCCCCTTTCTAGTTAGTATGTGTGGTTCTCTGGAAGAAAATACTGTATATCTTTTTTTCTTTGTTTATTGTGCTAAAATTTATATAACATGAAAGAAAACATTTTATAAGCTAAAGTTTTAAGAGATGACCTTTTTAATAGTTTCTAGAATATTTTAGGATAGCTTGTCATATCAAAGTATATCTTCACACCAATGACTGTACAAAAAGAGACCACTTACATATACATAATTTTAATAACATTTGCCATTGTAACCATTTTTATTTTTAAAATTTTTGTATTTATTTTATTTGGGGAGGGATTAAGTAGGTTTACTTATTTGCTTATTTTTAGAGGAGGTCCTGGGGAGTGAACCCAGGACCTTGTGTATGCTAAGCATGTGCTCTACCACCTTGAGCTATAGCTTCCCCTCTGAGGCCACTCATATTTTGTGTCCAATTGCATACTCTTAGAGTAAGAGAGCAAATGTGATTTGCCTGTGACTAAATCCTGTTGAAAACTAGAATTTAGACAGTTATCTCTGTGACTAGGGGGCGGTTCAGAGCAAATTTATGAGCCCTTTGCTTGGGGAGCCCTTTTCTACTCCCTTTTTGCTTCCACTTAAGATCCCAAAGATGAGAGGGGTAAGGAATTCACCTTCCAGAAACATAATATGTATATGTAAAGAGTATATATGTATATTTAATTAACCTAAACTCACCTCCCTGATGATGGAGCTAGAAATCAAGTAAAGTCCTCACCATCCTTCATCCACTTATGTCTCGTGACTCTTCTTTTGCCTTAAAATCTCTCTGTCTTCTTAAGAAACCATAAGGCTGCAGTCCTATAGAAATAAAAGGCTTGCCTTTAGCATAGTGCAGTTTTCTTTCTAGTGTGGGGGATCCAATTTATAATTTTTGAGTGAGCTGCCGACTTGTCTCCAATAAGAAGGGTTCAATCTATCTACAGTTCATTCTGACCAACTGCCTGGTAGGGACCCAGTGGCCAGGGTGATATTTAATTTGTCACGGAACAGCCCGAGGCTATGATAAATTCATAACATTCTACCTCCCTTTCCTCAATACACATGTGATTTGTTGACGTGTTTATATACCATTCTGGGAATGGAGGCAGATTTATAAACATTGTGTCATGCAAAATAGAGTTAAGCACAGAACTATGCGCAGTCATGGTTTGTGAATTGCTAATAGGCCAAGAGCCTGGCTTAAATATACATCACATCCTGAGACATTAATCAATTCCTAGAGCTGAGTGAACGCAAAGCTTGTCCTTCAGGGACACACAACGCCTGTTTTGAAGAAAGGAATTATAATAAGGAGCACATAGGCATTCTAGACCTTGAAGCTCTTAGCAGTACCACATCTTTTGTTTCATTTTTGAATGGAGAGCATTTACAAGATGATATGTGTGGTAGATTCAGCCTGACTTTTTGAAAAAGAGATTAATATAGCGGCTTTGCATCTAAATGAAATATCCAATTGTTTGGCAATGTATTGATTCCTAAATATTTGGCCCTTGGACTGCATAATGAAAAATGCCTCTTATATGTAAAATCTCCTCAAGGCTGAACCCATCCGACATGAAAAATTGATGAATTTATGAGTGGGAGAAAACAAATCTCTTTTTCTTTTCTCTATTTGCTTTGTTATCACGTACAGCTGAACACTGATGGTTTCTTTCCTTTGGTCTATGTTTCTAAAGTATAAGATCCTTTTATTTTTCTGTTAAATTAAAATGCATTTGAAGCCCTTGGAGATGCCACGCCTACATGCACAGTACCTTCAAAGTGCTTTTACACGTGTCCTTTTAGCGCACTGCCCGGCAGCATGTGAAACACCATAAGAACCTGGCATCTTCTGTGTTTTAAGGATGCGATAACAGAGATTTAGTTTAAATGACTGATCGAGAACTTCTGGCTAGAAAATGATTGAACTGAGACTGAAACTCAGATCTTCAGGTTATAAGTCTAAAGCTTTCTCTCATTGTGGTAATCGCTCATACAAGTACTTTCCTGGTAGGTAAACACAGGTATTATTTGTGTATAAAGTAATTCCTTAGGCTTTAAGAAAGTAATAAACTCCCCAATAAAAATGTTGTAAAAAATGAAAATACATCACTAAAACAAACAAAAAATTGTTATATGGTGTACACCGTATCAGGCCTAGAGAGCTTGAGAACTTTCAAACTGACCTTTTGTGTCTCTGTTTCCAGACTCAGTGTTATGGCCTGATGGGGCCTGACCTGGGTTGAAATAGTCAGAATTTCTCTATGAAACCACTCACAGGAAACACTTCTCTCTGACTCTAGATGTTTCCTTCCATGTGACAGGAGCTCCATGAGCATGTCTCCTCGAGTCTGCCTCTTCCTTCCCCCGACCTAGAGGAAGAAAAGAGACTTACCTGACTGATACCCTTGAGACAAACAACAGAGCATTCTCAGCTCAGCCACTCCCTTCTAGTTTCCAATGGAGTCTAACTGCTGTGCTCCGCCTGGGCTGGGTTTGCCCCTGAGGGATGGAGCGGTGGTGGGGCTTCCCCAATTCAGTGTGGCTGTGACCTGGGGGGTTGCTGCCCTAATTCTCTGGTACACACACTTGCTAACCCAGCTCAACTTTCATCTGTCCGCACGTTATACTTGGATGTTCCTCTGCCACTCCTTGGCCTCACTGCTTAATTTGTTTAGATCCTGGGGTGATACAAAGCTGCCATTTACTGAGCATGTTTAAAGATCTCAGTAGCTGTGATCCCTGAATGTTTATATCCTTTAACCTACATATTCATTTTTAACTTTGGAGCATTTGCTGGGGGAAAAAATGAGTTCCTAATGCCTGAAATATAGTGAATAATAAAAATATTAATAATGAGAATTGCAGCTGACACAGTCTGATACATGCTAAATGTTTTACTTGCTTTATCTGTTTTAATCCTCATTATAATAGTTTTGATGAACATATGTTATTTTTAGCTGTCAGATAAAGGGTTGAGATTTGAGTTCCATCTCTTTGAAATACAACATCTCCCTTTGTTGACCTAGCAGCATCAAAACTGTACTATCTGACACGGCAAAGGGTGATTGGTGAGGGGAAAGGATTTCTGGGCTGTGCCTCCAAGATCTTTCTTTAGGACTTACCTGCCAGGCCTGGGAGGCTCTGGCTGTCAGCCCTCCGCTCTTAGCTCTCTTGAGGACGGGCTGCAGGAGCCCGGCGGTACGCGGTCCTTTGCCCATCCTTGCTCTGGACAATGGAGAGCCCTGGAAGGCTTTTGCAGAAACCCGAGAGACCATTATTCTCCCTGCCACAGCAGAGCCATTTGCCTGCACCGTTCTCTCCCCTCTTTAAGTTCAGACCCACATGTCCTCCTTTGTTCATTCTTTTCCATCATTCATTTGTTCACCTCCCTCCTCTACCTCTCATCTATTATGTATTTGATTAATATCTTGCTGACATTTTTCCCTTGCCTGTTACCAAAGCCACGATCTGGATCATTGCCTCTTGCCCCTTCTGCTTTGACTTGCTCAACAACTGCAATTTTACCCCCTAGTAAGTTACCCTCAAGCCGTGGTTGGCAGAAAAGCAGCTTTTAAAGGACAGTGTAAGTTATTTCTCAGTGGGGCTCTTCCCCCACCCCACTGCTCACGTTTATGAGATAATTGGAAAGGAATCTGACACTATGAATAATAGAGGGGGTGAAAAAGATACTAAGATAATTTCACATCAGACTCTGTAGGACTTTTAACCATCCTGGCTGAACACATTGAGTAACTAGCCAAATTTCTTAAATATTTGGTATATTTTAAAAGTTATTCTTCTGGGATTGAGGTTGTTTGAGAAAGAAGTAAAACCCATACAGCAAAATTTATATCTACCTGTCACAATCAATCTTAATTCAATAAGCAGTAAATTCTTAATTATTTGGCATTGTCAGAGACTGATACATTCTGCTTAATCCAGGATGCTTTTTACTAAGGCATTGTCAAATATTATCTGTATAGATTATCAATTTAAAAGAAAATTATTAAGATTTTTATCAAAGGGAATTAATTTTTTAAATAATTCAAAATGTCTTGGTTTTAAATTCACACTGCCTGGTTTGGAATCCCAGCACTACCACATCCCTAAGTGTGTATCTTAAGCTTCTCAAGCCTCAGGTACCCATCTGTGAAATGGAAGCTAAAATAATTCCTAATCTCACAGAATTACAGTGAAAATTAAATAAGAATAATTTACATTGTATACTTACATTAGTTTCTAGCATATTAAACATGGTGGGTTTGAAATATGTCCACACATTTTTTGATTTCCTCTTTTTAAGAGGTGGAGCCTAATTCCCAGCTTTTGGATAGGAGGCTGGACTTAGTGGCTTACTTCCAACGAGTAGACTGCGATGTGCCACTTCCCTGATGCTTGGTGTTCTGTCTCAGTTGCTCACTTGGAGCACTGGCTCTGACAGAAGCCAACTGCCATGCTGCTAGGACACGTAAACTGCCGAATGGAGAAGTGCACTTGGTGAGGAAGTAAGGCTTCAGTGAAGAGCACGCAAGAGACTGAGTTCTCCTGCTAACGACCATGGAGCAGACCTTATAAGCCTTTCCTCCAGGCTTCAGATGACTGAGCTGGCCATCATCTTGTCTGTAACCTCATGAGAGACCTTGAGCCAGAACTACCCAGCTTCCTGTTTCTAGACTCTTGACCCTCAGAAAAATGTGTGAGATAATAATTATTTGTTGCATTAAGCTTGGGCGTAATTTGTTATGCAGCAGTAAATTAATACAATAAGCACTCAAGAAACATTAGCTGTTGTTGTATTCATTCACTCTCAATAGTTGTGGAAGTCCCTTTGAGACACCTGAGCACATCTGTCTTTTAACTGGGGTCCCATAAGACTCTCCAGTTGGCAACAGCAAGACAAAACATTTCATGTTTCTGCTTTAACCTGGTTTTGAGGCAGTTCCTAAATTCAGAACCAGCTATGAGTTAAGTTCTCTCACTTTATGAAGAGCAGCTTGATAACTTCATTTTCTAGAACAGGCTAATTTTAAAGACAGTGACTAAAGATACTACTGTTCAAGCTCGCTGATGTCTAAATTAAAGGTGTGACCATGTGTGCACTTGCTATATATAAGTACATTTCACATGTTGGAGGTCTATTTATTCCCCTTAATCAGATAAGAACACCAAAGCTCAGAGAGTGTACATGATTTCCCAAGATGGCTTAAGAATGAGAATATAGAATGTGAATTTGAATCTGGTTGTGTCTGACTTCAAACCCAGCATTTTTGTTACCTGATTATCATTGAGAAAGAAAAGATGGGCTCAGACCCCAGGTTCAGACTGCATCAGGCAATTCTCTTTTAGGTAGACTGTTCTGATGAAGTGGGGAACCTAAGCTTGGTCAGGCCAGTGGTCCCACACACACATGCACGTGCACACACACATGCATGCACAAATATTAAATTACAGCTAGAAATCACGTGCCTGAACCCAGTGAGATTCCTTCCGAAGAAGGAAGGTCCGGAGAGGCCAGATGAGGCTCTGGATGACTCAGCACAGCCGATCACGATGACTAGGAAGTGTAATTCCAGGGCATGACCTGAGTTGCTGGGGATGAGTCAGTTTTTTCTTCTCTTCCCTAACACTTCACGGATTTACCTGAGGTGATCGAGGCTGTCACAGGGAATGAAAAAGCATAAAGAATAATGGAAACCGTGCAAGAAAAATATTCTGGTATCCATTAAATGTGAAGATTTAGTGTCATTTCAACATTTCTCCATGAAATAAGAGTTTCCAAAAAATGTTTTTTCAGTGAACAAGGAGGCAAACCTATAGTTTAAATTTATAGATATGTCTGTTTTAGGGGGAGGAAAGGGGCTCTAAACTAATTATTTTTAATATCATAGGCATTTTTAAAGTTATTTCTGTCTACTAAGGAATTTGAATGATTCCTTTCTCTCTCTAACAAAAGACGTGGCATTTCAAATTTATGTTTTTTTGTTCCTGAAGTGTAGCCATCTTAGCCACTTGTCACTTAAACAAAAATAATTATATTTTATTTCTTAACAGATTGATACTTATTACATCAAAGATGATAGTAAAGTTCCAACTACTGCCGAGTCATTGGAGGTCGGGTATCTAACCTTGGGAGTGTGACCAAACAGGGGAACTCAGAAGCTAGTGATCACATGGTGATGTGACTCCAGAAATGTGAGCTCATAACCTTATTTGGGTCAATTTTACAGTGCTGAAGGCATAGGACGGTACCACTCAAATGGCTCTTGGCTTCTCGTTGGTCAGTCTGACCATGAGATAGTTTGTTTGGGCAACAGCTAACAGTCAAGGGGATGCCAAAGTCAAATATCAAGAAGATTCTGGGGTTGGTTCCAAATAACTCCACCTTATTGGAAATCACAAAACAGGAAGAGTTGTAACAGAGAGTTCAAAGTACATGTA
Source organism: Camelus ferus (assembly GCF_009834535.1). Classification (NCBI taxonomy): domain Eukaryota; kingdom Metazoa; phylum Chordata; class Mammalia; order Artiodactyla; family Camelidae; genus Camelus; species Camelus ferus. The sequence continues at coordinate 13,012,588 of NC_045705.1, forward strand.
TTTTCCAAGGAACAGGACATTTCCATTCTCCTTTCTTGGCTGAGTGCCTCAGAAGCAGAATTTTGGGTTTGGAAACAGAACTTGCTATTACTTGCTCTGAGATAAGGCACTTTATCTCTCTAAGGTTTAATACCCTCGACTGAGAATCAGGATGATACTAATACCAACCTCACAGGATATCATGAGGATTTAACAAAATTATGTAAGTAAAATGATTAAAATAATACCTAGTACTTGTTAATGACAACACACGCAAGCAGTTAATAATGACTTAACAGTAATATCAGCAACTAGTGCCATTTTCCTTATTTGTAAATTGAAGTATAGTTGATTTACAATTCTGTGTTAGTTTCCAGTGTACAGTGTATTGATTCAGTTATATATGTATGTGTGTGTGTGTATATATATATATATATATATATATATACATATATGTTCTTCTTCATATTCTTTTTCATTATAGGTTATTGCAAGCTATTGAATATAGTTCCCTGTGCTATACAGTAAGGCCTTTTTTTTAGTCTATTCTGTGTATAATAGTTGTATTTGCTAATCCAAAACGCCTAATAAAACCCTCCTCCCTCCCTTTGGTAACCATAAGTTTGTTTTCTATGTCTGTGAATCTCTTTCTGTTTTGTAAATAAGTTCATTTGTATTATTTTTTTTCAGATTCCACATACAAGTAGTATCATATGATATTTACCTTCCCTGTCTGACTTACTTCACTTAGTATGATAATCTCTAGTTTCATCGATGTTGCTGTAAATGACATTGGTTTTGTTCATTTTTATGGCTGAGTAGTATTCCATTGTATATATATACCACATCTTCTTTATCCATTTATCTGTCAATGGTCCTTTAGGTTGCTTCCATATCTTGGCAATTGAAAGTAGTGCTGCTGTGAACATTGGGGTGCATGTATCTTTTCAAATGAGAGTTTTCTCCAGATATATGCCCAGGAGTGGGATTGCTAGATTATAAGGTAACTCTATTTTTAGTTTTTTTTTAAGGAACCTCCATACTGTCCCTCATAGTGGCTACACCAAACTACATTCCCACCAACAATGGTAGACGGATTCTCTTTTCTCTGCACCTTCTCCAGCATTTATTGTCTGTGGACTTTTTAATGATGGCCATTCTGACTGGTGTGAGGTGATACCTCATTGTAGTTTTGATTTACCTTTCTCAGTGCCATTTTCCATACAAAGCCCTTTTCAGGCTTTTCAGAAGGGCAGGGTGAATATGCCATTCTTTGCATTTGGAATGACAAATGCCAAGTTTATGAGTGTGAGTGAGTGTGCATGTGTGTGTGTGTGTGTGGTGAGTGGAGGCGAGGGGAAGTGCTTGTGTGCATTTGAAACACATCTGCTGACTACTATCCAGTCACCTACCCATGCTGATTTAAGAGGCTTTGTAGAAGGGCTCCGCCATCCCTTTATAGTTGACTCAGGCTGCCACGTGTATCTGCACATGCGCTGTGTAACTCCAGGGCACATGAGTTCACACAGACCATGTTGAGAATATGGTGTCCTTGGTTGATACAGGGTCTAGAATGACCACAATTAGAAACAGACACCCAGTAATTTAGTGAGAATTGAGAGTTGATTAAGTCTGACCACATATTAACTCTCATCTGCATTTGATATAGTCTATCAGGCATTGCTTCTTAGAACACTGTTTCTATTTGGTTTCTGGGACTTGTTGTCTCCTGGCTTTATTCCAACCTCACTAACCACCCCTCAATTTCTTTGCCTGGTTTCCGTTCATCACTTCAATGTCATATTCTTAGGATTCCCCAAGACTCAGTATTTGGGCCACTTCTTTTCTATTTATATTCACTTCATAGGTGCTCTCACCCATTCCTATTAATTAAATCCATCCTCTAGCTTGATCATTCCAAAATGTACACCTTTAACCCAGAACTAACTCCTAAGTACCAGGCTCTTACTCAAGTACCTACTTGATATACCCACTTAGATATTTAAGGGGCACCCCAAACTTACTTTGTCTAAATCTAAACTCCTGAATATGCCTGCCAGCCTGAACCTGCTTCTGCTACAGTCTTCTCTGAGTACCAACTCTACCTTTCCACTCGGGGAGGCTGCAAACACTGCAGACAGTAACTCCCCTTTGTCCCACTCTGCACATGACTGATCTATGGAGAAGGTTTATCAGCTCTACCTTAAAAATAAAAATGGAATCCAACAGCTTTTCAGCACCTCCACTGCTTCTACCCATGTCCAAGTCCTCTGCAGTTTTCTATGTGGTTTATTATAATAGCCTTCTATCTATGCACTTCACTGACTGTCTCCTGTCTGTTTTCCACACAACTCTTTCAGTGATCATTCCAAACTGTTGAATCAGATCTTGTCACTCATTCCCTTTAATTCCTCCAAAAGTTTCTCATCACACTCAAAGCCAAGCATTTACAATAGCCAACAAGGCCCTAGTAATTTGTTTCCTCTATACCAACCTCTTCAACTTATTTATCATCCTCTCTCTAATTCTGTTACATTATTTAACCTCTTTCTCTTCTTTAAACAAGCTAGTTACACTCTAACCACGGGCCCTTTGCACTTGCTGTCACCTTTAGCTGTAATGCTCTCTCTCTCAGTTCAATTGTCACTTTATGAGGCCATCTTTGAACATACTATATAGAATCATCAACACATCTACCTTTTTACCTTCAGTCCAACAATAATTCCTCTCCACATTAACCAGTTTTTAAATTTTTCCTTCCACAGTATTATCACTACCTGACTATATATACACACACACACACACACACATACATACATAGACTTACACATATACATAGATGAGTTATCATCTATTTTCCCTACCCCCACTGGCCCCACCAGAAAGTAAGCAAGATTGATGATGTTTATGTTTTGCTTACTGCTACATTCCCAGATCTTAGAAAAATGCTTGGTGAGAGGCACTTAGTAAATATTTGTTGAATGAATTAAGTCTCTGTCAAATTGTACTTATTCCTATGGAGACACGATCTTAAAAACATTGTCAGCCAGTTTTTTTCTTAAGTTGAAAGGGACCTGAGGCATTCAGTGTATCCACCTAACTTTGCAGTAGAGTATACAATAACACAGATAGGAACAGAAATTTGCTCAGGCTTTACAGAAATTAGTGGAACCAGACTGTCATTCTCCTGACTCTGACTCAGTCTGATGCTCTATTTAAATCAGTCTTAAGGCATATCAGAAGGTCCCAAAGAAAATATGGTGGGCTCGTTGATGGGAAGAATATAAACATTGATAGGACAAGTCCAGGGCTTGACAAGGACTTTTGAGCCACCAGTGAGCAGCAGGCTTCACTGGAAAAATAGGGCAAGAATAATTTAAAAGGGAAATGTGATTCAGAAAGGGGAGGTCATAGAGGCTGAAGAAAGTTTTCAGATTTGTTCATTGACAGTTGACTGACTGACATATCCATTCATCCACAGAAGATGCCAGTCACTATACTGGGGGCCGAGGAACACAGATGAGCTGTGCTTGCCTGCTTGCCAGGGGCTGACAGTCTTTTGAGCTGAGCGAGGAGGAGACGTCCAACAGTGTGTGCATCAGGAGGGCTTCCCTGGAGAGGTGACATCTGAGTTGAGTCTTGGAGAATAAGTAGCTTGTATCAGGAAGACAATGAGTGGGAAGGTGGGACGATGGAGGAAATAGCATGGGCAACGTCAAGATGATATGAAATACATACCTTCAGGGATGTGATACTAACCACATAGGTAGAAAGGTAGCTTAGTGAAGGGAGTCAAGAGTGGAAGAAGGGCTGGGAAGATGGACTGAGGCCGCATGATGGTCTTATAGGCTTGAATCTATAAACACTATGCTCAAGGAGAGCTTATTTATTTATTTTTTTTACTAACTTTCGAGACATTTAATGCTATTTCGGTATTGTATTCACTTTCTTAGATGTTAATTTTTCTATTATTTTCATCCCCATATTCCAAGGCATTTTTCAGGTGATTTTACTCTAAGAAAAACACTTAACACAATGTTTTTCATTAATACATGTCCCATTCACAGATGGACTTCAGTAAGGCCAAAAGCTGTTTCTAATGTACAGGCATATTGTGAGAGAAGATTGAAAGAATGAAAAACATGTCAGTGTTGTGTAGCCCAAGCTGTAATTCTTTTCAGAGAAGAGAAAGTATATATACTTCAGTTTAAACTCTGAGAGTGTTTCATTTATGTAATAAAAATCCCAGATGAGGACCCTACAGTGCAATTCTAAAGGACTGAAAAGGAGTTGTGAAGTTTACATGGTGTAAATTACATCCAAAGAAAAGAGAAGTGTTAGATTTATATAACAGAGCTTTCCTTCATACTACCATGAAAATGGAGGAAAACAATGAAAGCTCCCCGAAAATTCTGGAAAGATGATTCTTTTTCATAAAAGATGAATGTTCTGTGATATTGCTGTGATTAATCAAATAGATAATATTTTATTTGCATTTGTCTGGTAAGGTACTGGATTTTTTTTTTTTTTTTTAGTAGATGTTTATAAAGATAGGAACACAAAGTAGCCAGCAGCATTGCCTCCTTCCCTGGAGTCAACAAAGAACCATAGACAGAGCAGCCAGAAACTGGAAGAGATCAGAGAAAGCAAATGAGTTCTTCCCTGATAATGCAGGGAGTCAGCTTTAATGGAATTCTGGTCACGTCGTCCAGACCTGCTTTGGTTTAATCAGCTTCCAAATATTAGAATCTACTACAGCCATGTTGATCCAGGCCCCTACATGCATAATTTATTTCCCCTAAATTAGTTCTTGTTTATTTCCCTTTGTTTGACACATTATATTGAAAACTGCAGTGGTTAGACTCCAGCACTGTAACAAGTTTATGGATGTACGTGTCTCTGTAGGTACTTACAGCATTTATGCACATAGTTCCAGTGCTAAGGTATGCCACTTCCTCCTGGGCACACAGTGAATAGAGAACAGATTGGATCATAAGCAGGATTTCAGCCTCTTCTCTTTGGGCAATTTATTTGGGCACTGCTTCGCTGAAACTAGGGCCCATCTGCCCTTGCAGAATTGGAAGGGTCTTGAAGATGTAGCAATTAACACCTTCCTAGGTTGTGAGCAGGATCTGCGCGAATTCATTAGGTCCTGCAGTGAGGGATAAACCCAAGCATTCTGAACACACTCGTTTCAATGCTGTTAAGAAAATTCTGGCAAAAATACAACTGCTATCCCCCTGCTTTCTGTCCTCCATTGAAAAGATGAAATTTGAAGGCATTTAAGGGGCTAGAGAGATAAGGGTCACAGGCAGACCTGAAACACACTGTCATTTTTATGACATGGGAGACGTAAATATTCAAAATCCCATAACCAGACTCAGAGCAGGACCAGAGAACGTGTGTTTAATTTTACCACCTGATAAGTGGTCCATAGAAGCTAGACTTGCTTTAAACCACGACTTTTAGTATGATTAAAATACCATTAAAATAATAGCTTAGGAAAAATCTGTTCAATATTCTTTCAAGATGGCTTCAGAGCAGCAACGTTGTTTACAGAAAGCGTTCTGGTTGTCTGTAACACACGCGCTTGGTCCTGTGTGCTCATTCCTGATGTTGTAAAAGGAGAACCTGGTTTTCTGAGGTGAGGATATTTATAGTTTGGCATCATCAAGAAGCAATTCTTTGCTTATTTGGGACTCAAAGCCCTGCCGGGTCTCCCTTGTGACTCATTCGGTATTCACCCAGGGCGCTCTGCCTGCCTGCCTGCCTGTGCCGTGTGCTCATGAATCCTTAATTCCATTTGAACTCAGCAGTGCCAGAGTCACTTTCCATCAACCCGCCCACTCAGCCGAATTGCACCAGCCTCTTCTGTGCAAAGCATCACTCTCCTTTTCTAAGATTGATTGGGTGTTGGGCCGCCACCACAAAGACAGAGGAGGTCAAACTCAGCACCTATGGTTTGCTTTCAAGACCTGATAGCATCATCATCCCTTCTGACCTCTAAGAGCTGATGCGGATGAAATTTTCTGGGATTTACCTACACAAACCCCATGTTTTCTTGAACATGCTATATCGACACTTCATCACTAATCGTGCAACGAAATATCAAAGATGTGTTACTCTCACCCTCGATCTGCATAGTGCAACAGTTGAAACCAAAGTGGCATAGTGAGGCTGATCAGACTGATGTGTAGCCAACCCTGGATCACAGCATTTCTCATTCTCCTGCTTTGCTCTTCTGTGGGGGGATAGGACGGTCACGGCGGGAGTGCTAGCCAGATTCCAGCAGAGAGTGAAGCTCTAGGCTCTGGGGACTGCAGCGAAGGCAGGAAGGGTAGGTACACCCAGGGGTCAGAAGCAGGGAGAATCAGAGAGCAAGCTCCAGTCTCATCCTTGTGTCCACAAGGTGGGTGCAGAACTAAAACTTTGTGACTTAGCAAGAGGATGAGAGGACACAGACTCAGCGTAAAGGCAAGGCAAAGGGCAGGGAAGCTGGATTTAAGACAATTACCAAGATGGTGGCTTTTCAAAACTGGTTGCCCACAGAGTTGTGTGACTTCGGGTTGGCCCGTTTTAGAAGCACAAAGTACAGCGTTGGCCAGATGCAAAGTACTTGAAAGGTTGAAAACTTATTTGGAGAGTATTGGATTATTTGAGCTCTCCCCAGTGGCCCTTTAGCAGCTGTAGCTAGAGATAAGTCAGATGTGGTCCCTGCCCTGAGACGTTCACCATCTGCAAGAGGAGACAGGGCCATAAATAAAAAATTAAACACTTTCAGGATTGCTGGAAAGTAATATTCTCATTCTACCAGGAGGGTAGTAATAGTAGTCAACATTTACTGAAAACTCACTATTACCAGGCACTATGTTGAAAATATATATATATATATACACAGACACACACACACACACATGCATAAACCCCTGATTTTACCACTCTGTTTTATGGAACAAACAAATGGAGGCTAGGAAAGCTTGAACAATAATCCCCCAAGGTTGCAGAGCTAATTAGGGGTTAAGTCTAATTCAGACTTGCAGCTTGACCACTTCTCTAGTCTGTTCTGGGAGACACATTTTAAGACAGATATTGAGAAGTATGGAACTTGTCAGGTAGAGTGCCAAGAATAGTGTGGAGATGAGAATCCATGATCTATGAGACAAGTTCCCCTTGTGTCCTTCTGAGGAGTCTGTTGAAATTCAGCATCAAGGGCTGGGGTGGGAGGCACTTAGTGTGGTTTCAGGTGTGGATGAGGAGTGGGGCTGTGGTGGGCTGTTTTGCTTGGAGTGGCAGGAAGAGAGGTTTATCTGCAGAGTCTCGATCCCTTATTCTGTACTCTGGATGCCGGGTAGCCTGGCGACAGACTGAGAATCCTGGAGTGACTGAGAGACATAGATAGTTCTGCCAAAGAGCAACAACAAAAATAAAAGCATCTAATAAATGTCTAGCTTAAAGAAAAGATTTTATAGGAAACTTCACACATTTGAAGAGCAGTCATGTGGACAAGAAAAAATACAATTTGTTCCATCCATCTTTAAAGGATGCAGCTGGGACCAATGATCGGAAATTATAAGAGGCAGATTGCAGTTTTATAGCTGTTTTTTTCCCCCAGCCACCAAAGCTAGCAAAGCTAAAAGCTGGCCTGTGGTGGTGTGATTTCTTCATCCCTAGAGGTATTTACATAGAGGTTGGGTCACTTTTTCTTGAAAGTGGTAGTTTTCAAATTTGAGGGTGGGAGAGTTTCACTTGTACTGCTTGCTGAAGACATACTTCTGGGCATGGCATCTGGAGTTTCTGATTCAGTAAATCATTTGTGGGTGTAGGAATCTCTGGTTTTTACTGAGTGAGCTAGAAGGTTCTGATGTAGGTGAGAAACACTAAAGACTATAAACAGGATTTCTTCTTTTAGAGAAGTTAAATTACACGACAAAGTGACCCGTCAGCTTTTACGTGCAGACCATGTTGAGCTCTCTCTCTGCAGAGTTTCTATTTTTCTTACAGTCTTTATCACACAATCTAACACTTAGTTAAATTTTGATATTTTGTCTTCTCCTTCTAATTAACTCCCTCATCCAATCAATATTTTCAAAGCAGCTGCTATGTGCCAAGCACTGTTACAGGCACTGAGGAGACAGCAGAACAAAGCACCCTGCCTTGGCGGAGCTGATGATCTAGCGAAGGGAGTTAAAGAGATAAGCAAAAGAAGTTATTTTCTAAATGTGTCCTCCATGCAATCACACATGAACTCTTTTGGGGAAGGACTCTGCCTTATCTAGCATTTCATACAATGTCTAGACCAATGTGATGCAAGACTAGGTCCTCAAAAGTATATTTGAAAGAAGCAATGAAACATTAAAATCAGAAGCAATTCGAAGAAAAAGTACAAAAACTTATATTTTTCTACCACATATCCGTCTAATTTCACTGGTTTAACTGAGGATTGTTTTGTGCTTTAAGATGCATAATTTTTGTGAGGCATTGGATTTTTGTCTACATTAATAGAAAGAGTAGCCAGAAAAAGTGACACAAGCTTCTCAAGTTTTGGGAGGTCACAGGCTTGAATAGTGAAAAACTGAAAAGCATCTTGGAAAAAATAAAGATGATGAGGGGGCTTGATATGCTATGGTGTGGGGTCCAGCAAACATAAAGTGTATATATGTGTGTGTGTGTGTATATATATATATATATTTGAATAAACGTCTTTTAAGGTCCTTTTCAACCAGGAGATTCTAGAGCAGGGCACAAAATAAGATCTGGCTGACACATAGGCACAGGTTAATGAAAGCGTAGCAATTGCCCAGGTTAAATTTTATCATGATAAATCAATTACTGGATGAAAAGCCAGCTCTGCTAAATCTTAGTTATACATAGTAATAAGCAGGTTTAAAATAACCCAAAATTAAAAACAAGTTAAATACCAGTTCTGTTCTCAGTGAATTTGATTTATAGAAGACTTTAAGAGCATTATCTGGTAACTGTTAATCCCAAAAGCTACTATACACAAAGTAGATAAGAAATGAGGATTTACTGTACTGCACAGTAATAACCTACAATGGAATATAATCTGAAAAAAACCTCACAAATCACTATGCTGCACATCTGAAATTAACACAATATTGTAAATCAACTACACTTCAATTTAAAAAAAAAAGGAGTATATCTGGCAAACATACTTACACAAAAAATATGACCAGGTTGGTCATTTGAAAATTAAGTGAATGTCTCCCAATTACACAGATTAAAGAGTCCAGAGTCCCTCCTCCCTTTTAAAATTCAAGGGATTTCACATTTCTGAGTCTCCTCCGGACTTTTTATAGAATTCTTTTCTGTGTCTTCTGATGTTTTGCATTTGTATCACTTTAAGTGCTTAAAACAACAGCCCTCCAAGATGGATGTGCAGATCCATAAAATTAATAAACACTATGATTTATTCAGTGTCTATTGCTCGACTGATGAAAATGAGAACCAGACAGTGTCTGAAGGATGAACACAAGGAGCTAAACGGCTTAAAATTGGTGGCTACCTTTAACATGCTACCCATGTGTGCCAAAGAAGCAAATCCTCAATCAGCCCCAGCTCGGTCTCCGCCTCCCAGCGGAGGGTCAAAAGGGGTGAGTGATTCTAATCAATATCCAGTTGTGAGAGTAACAGCCATGTCGGTTCTGGATGGCCGACTGGGCGACAACATGTTTGTTCTACTTAATGTGACAATGTCCTGTCAAATTAACAGCCACGGTGGCAGGGGCAAGCTTGCTTAATGGGTTGGAGTCGGTTCCTCAGAGAATTTGTCATCAACGCAGAACCGAGAGGAACCCCAAAGCTCCTCACCAGGGTTTATTTGTAGATAAAAACCGAAGGCATGCCCTGTTCTTACAACAGGGTCTGTTTGCTCTTTAGCCACTCAGTTCCGTGTTCTTTATCAAACCCTGCCCTCTTCACTCCCACAAATTCTGCGGGGTCATTCTTGGTCTGTGTTTACATACACCCGGTGACGTGGACTATTTAAGGAACTGCGCTGAGATGAGTTAGCAAGAGAAAATGATGACTGGAAATAACCAAGCAGTGGATGAAGAGGGCAGGAATGGGGGAACTACTCATAGTTGCTCCAACTCTGCTCGTCATTGTGACTCCTTTAAATGCAGCTTTCCTCCTCCTCCTCCTCCTCCTCGGGTGAGCCAGGACCGCAAACTGTTTGCCAGATTCCTCCCACCGCTAGGTTGTGTTTGGCCCCTATAGTACGAAAAGTAAAATATTCAGTATTCTCTATCATTCAGACATAAGAAAATTTCACTTACAATTCTAGATGTCTCCTTTGAATAATAATAATAATAACAAAAATACCAGAATCATTGGCAACATAAGCCAGCTTTTTCACATGACAGTAGTTGTTGGAACTGCGTGATCGCCTGTCCCGTTTAGGGCTGAGTGCTCTCCGTGGTGCCCACTGGGCCTGGTTTATTTATTTATGTGACCTTTTCCACCCCTGGCAGAAAGGCTAAATCTTGATTTTAATCATCATGCTCATGGACAAAAGATAAAATGTTATGCCTTTACCATTCATGGATATTGTTAAGACTCTCTTGGGACCACCCTTTCGCCAGCCCTCCACTCCTCCCCCAGCGCCTCCTAGTGGCCTGAACCAGTGGAAGCCAACAGACAGCGGAGCCTGGCAGAGGCCAGCCCGTCCCAGGAGAGCACAAGAATGGCAAGGAGAAGATCGGAGGGCAAACCGATTTAGGAAGAAGTCCGGGAGCGAGAAAACATGGTTTCTAACTGACTAATTAACTGTGCTCTTGCAAAAGTGCTTGACTCAACGTGGTCCTCAGAATTCTCCATCTGTACAGTGAAGACTTGGGCGAGGTGATCCTGGGAGGCCCGTAAAGCCCATGATTCTATGGCGGAGGGGTCGGTACAGGCTTGATCTCTTCGTCTGTTTATACCTGTTAGGGCTCTCATGCGACATGTGCCTGCCCATCTTGGAGGACAGGAAGGCAGCCACAAAGCTTATTGTTGGGAGACACAGAGTCGTTTCAAGGGAGGCAGACAATGCGGCTTCCCAGATATAAAGCCTGACAGCAACAATAAAAAACAATTCTGGGCAGCACTGTTAAACAAATAAAAATTAAAGGCCTGAAGGAAATATACAAATGGCCACTTTAACTAGAGAGTTGCTTGTAAGAGCCTGCAACAGTACAATCCTGGCCTTGGGGCTGGCTTTAGGGCAGAGAGTCTCAGCCTGCAGTGAGGTGACTTGAGCTGCTTTGTATTCCTCAGGAAGCCAGAGATGGCCTTCCAAAGTTGGGGGGGGGGGGGCAAAACTAACAGCAACATACTATTTTCATCATTTAGATCACAAATGATATTCTCAGAATGACTGGCTCAAATTTCAGAAGGAATTCTAGAGGTGAATTCAGAATGAGATCCAAACTTGCAAGTTCCATGTAAATCATAATTCATTTCTCTTTTGGTTGTGAACTGACTGTTGACATTGAAGTACAGACATTTGATGGTGAATTCTTTTCTCTTTGTATAAAAGGAACTACTTAATGAATCAGGGAAAATGGCAGCAGCTTTTATATCTTCGTTTGCTTAAAATGAAGCAAAAAAAATCTCATTTTACCTTATTAAATGTCTAATAACCCAATAATGACAAAAATCTAAACCTACACTCCTAAGGATTTTTAAAAGTGCACTAAATTTGTTTAAGGGTACAATGATATTTTAAATAAAAGTGAACACATGCTTTAAAATATATCAGTTGTGGAGCCAACTAAGACCTCGATAATATAGTAATTTTTATCTCTGAAAATGGGGAACATGAAGAAACATCCAGAATCTTTCGTTTTTACCTCATGGAACAGAAGAGAGAGACTGAGGCTGCTTACTGGCAGGTAATGATAGCCTGGACACTGACATTCTTCCAGACATTAAGTCATTTGCAATTTCTCTTTGACAGGTATACAGCCTCCAGAATTAATTATAGGAGCTAGTCTTGATTCACCCAAGATCACCCAGCAGCTGCAAGAACATCTGTTAAAATTTTGGTGATGAATCAAGTTTGCTTGTTAAAATGTCCAGCAAATAGCAGGATAAACATGATAATATATTCAATTTTAAACATAAAAATACAGCTGACCTCATCGCTATTAATAAGGAAACAAAAGAGAAACTAAAAATATTAGAATGTGCACAAGAACCTGATTTTAATTCATGGGTTTTTTTTTTTTTTTTTCAGTAAAATCTTGGATTAAGCAGAAGAGTTGAGGGAGAGAAATATCAAGTAAAGTTTTGATTTAGCTGGAAAACAAGCTGTTTTTTCTTATATATGTAGTTCTACTGTTGAAAAATCTTCCTCAAGGAATGATCCTCCTGTCTTAAATTCAACTGGCCTTTTATTGGATACATAACTTGTGCCGGCCATGACAGTAGGAGGCTAAGGACCCTAACCTAGATGAGTAATCCCCCTTCCTCTCAAGGAGTTCTTAGGCTTAATGAGCAGAGTATGTAAACTTAAGTGAGATGTTTAAAAAATATGTGTTTATTTCCAGAACCCTTCAGAGTTTGAGTTTCAGTTTTTATTGCCTCAGGCTGGAAATGGACCTAGAAAACAACGGAGGAAGTATCACTGGATTTGAAGGCAAAGGTCTTAAGGATGAAATGAAATAATTACGTGCAAATGCCCTTAGCACTATGTATGCTACTTTACAAATGTTGGCAACATGCATCTCTATTTATTATTGTATCAAAGATATATGGTGCACATTATTTTATTGATTAACTTCCTGATAAGAGCTTGGCAATGGTGGGGGGAGTTGGATGTCACCAATTCTTTTGTTAGTTAACCCAACCCAACATGTGTCGTGTGTATGCCAGAAAAAGACTGAGCCATTTAAATTGAATCATATGAACCAGGTTGCTCAGGGAACACATAGGAAGGGCATCAAAATCAAATTTTGGGTGCCAGGAACTGATTCTTTAAAGAAACTAATATTTGAAGAATAATGTGAAAGAGTATTTTTAGACAAATTTTTGCAATTTAGAACAGTTGTTTCTATGTGATGAATGAAGAACCTATTAGTTCAGAAACTATGACAGCAGTCAAATTTCTAAGCTAGGTAACAAACTGCAATTATTCAAAAACAGGAGAGAGTCCTTCCTTTATATAAACATTTTATCAAAAACTGCTGAATGAACTTACAGTCTATTGAGGAAGATAGGTTTAAAATATTGGTTTGAAATAGAATAAGTACCCAAAAGTGCTCTACAGATGATATAAAGTAAGGAACAACTGTTTTTACAATATGTTAAGGATTTACAGGCAACTTCATGGTTATTAAACAAACTATGGAAGATAAGTCATGACAGTTTAACACTCTCATTCTCCATTCTGCTCTTGATATTTGAAAGCTACCTTGAAGCAAAATTGTTTGTATGCTCAGAAATTTGGGTTTTGAGATACTGATTTTCTCATTGACTTTTCCATCTGTCTTTCATTAATTCTTTGACACCACAGCTTTTTGCCCATATTCTTGCTTATGGGCACTTATAACCCTAAGAAGGATGTATATTCCCCAGTCATAATTGTATAACTTAGAATCTTCAAAATTGAGGTGACAATCTTAGCTCCCAAAAGGCTGAGGGGGCTAGGGAATATTTGAGGTGCTCATGGCCATGGGTGTCATAAAAAATTTATAACTTCAGAAAGAATGAGCAGCAAAAATTGCATTCCTACTATATCTCTCAAAGAAAGGATGTTGTGATTCTGTGTAAATTTTGGTTTAAACCCTACTGTGGCCTAGAAAACTCTACATGACCCTACTCCTGTCTACCTTTTGATCTTTTCCCATCCTATTCTTCCCTTTATTCACTTGAGAGTGGCCACACACTTTCTTCTGTCTCTCAAAAAAAAAAAAAAAACTGAAAATTATTTCTTTCCTCCTTATGGTTTTTTTCTTGCTGTTTCCACATCCTCCAGATCTTTGGGCAGTTGACTCCTTCTCATCATTAAGTTTTCAGCTCAAATGCCAACTTTTCACAAAAGTCTTACCTGACCATCCAGCCTTCTGTATCATTTGCTTTCACATACAAGTTAAAAAAATGTGGCTCAAACCCACTTAAATAATAGGAGACGTTAGATTTCATGAGAGGAGGTCCCGAGTCGGGTGAGTTTCAGGCTTAATACTTCAACAGGTTCTTTCCTTTTCTCCACTCCAGCCTCCATCGTGTCACCTTCCTTCTAAAACTGGTTCCCTCCATGATTGTAAAATGGTTCTCAGGAAACCTGAGCTATAGGCTCTTTGTTGATACCACACAACTGAAGATGAGAAAAACTTTCTCAGACACCTCCAGCAAACCTGATAAACATTTCATTGGCTGGAACTGTGTCACATGATTATGCTTGGACTAATTGTGAATAAAGTATAAAGCAGATAGAATTTATTCACAATAATAAAAATCATCACTCTTTGAGTTAAGGTCTATTCCTCAACTCAAACTATGCAAAATAACTTAATAAAATAAAAAGAAAAAAAAGCAAAGACTTTGATTTTTTCTTTACCACTGTATCTTCAGTACACATGGAAAGCACACATTAATGTTTAGTAGAATAACTGAATGAAAGAGGGAAAGACTCAGAACACTTGTTTAGTTGTCGTTGGTGGTGGTGATCATTTGTTTATTTTTTAATCAGGGTTCCTCTTCAATCATTATGTGATCTTGGAAGAGAGTCACTGAATTCCTTCTAAGTCTTGATTTCCTCATCAGTCAAGCTGGGGAGAGCTGCTGAGGATAAAGTATTGTAGGGAAGCTTAAGTGAGATGATGAAGGCACTCTGGGGAATGAAAACGCTATACAAATGTATATCACGGTGCTGGACATTGTTCAGAAATCAGTAGTTGTACTCCTGCAGCAAAGATGGGAACAGGAACAAGATGAGATTGTCAATTTGGCCTCCAAATGGGGAAACCTAATTCTGACATTTTTTGGCCTATATTGAAGATTTCAAGCTGACAAAACACCATTTTTTTAAGTTTCATATTTCACTATAAGAAATGGAGATAGAGAATCAGCTGAATAAACAGTTACAGAGATCTAAGCCCAGAGATCACTAACATTTCAAGATGTTGCGTTAAGTAAATATGAGTTGGAATGGGCTTTTTGTAAGCAGGTACGGGATTCAAAACCTATGTCAGATTACTTGTCTCTTTCTCCTCCCAGTCTCAGCTGAGAGGGAGTGAAGACAGTTTCTTGCCTTGATATAGTGAAAATAGATCACTGCATCAGAGCTTAGGAAACTTGGATTATAATTCCAGCTGCTCACTAATTACTTAAGTAACCTTGGATTAACTCAAATATCTGTTTTCCCTTTGTAAAATGAAATAATTGTTTGAGATAAGATTCTATTCTCTAAAACTGCATGATCCCTAAGAGGAAATAGTGAGTTTGAATCCCAGACAACATTCCATGATGACTCAGCTTCCTGAGTCCCTCATTCTACCAGTATCTACCTTCACACATACTTCTACAAAATGCTTTTATTCTAATTTTAAAAGATCACTTTGGGGAGTCATCTTGTAGGCTCATTTAGGTCATTCTTGTTATCCATCAGGATGACACTAATAATAGCTACTATTATTTAGTATGAACTACTTCATACTACATGCTGGACATTATTCTAAGAACTTTAATGTATTCACTCATTCAATCCTCATAACAGCTTTGTGAGATAGATGTTATTGTAATACTTATTTTATATATGAGGAAACTTAGGCAAAGTATGTCCAAACTCGTACTACTATTAAATGCCAAAGTAGCAATTCAGATGTGAACTGTTTAATAACCCCACATATGTATGCTAAAGTGATAAACTATACTGAGTATGGAGAGCAGGGGAAAAGCTAGCAGGAAGAGACCTGCAGCTAGAAAGCACCATGCCTGGCTCCCAGAGCGTTATGTCAGGTACACAGGACGGGTGAACTATTCAAACAATTGAGGAGAAGAACCAAAAGTTTAAGTTCTTTCCCACCAGCCAGTGTGCTCTCAAAATTTTGTCTTCGGGGTTGCCTGCCAAAAATGTGACTTTAAATATAAAACCAACAAAATGAAATCATTTCTTGGAGAACATTTCTGTGGTTGACTGTGGAATGCCAAGTTAAGAATATCTGCCTTATATTTTCAAGCACATGTGTTGTAGTAATTTTATGGGGTAATGAGTTGGCTTCCATTAAAGATATTTTATTTTTACAGGGGCTGGGGCTGGAGAAACATTATGTAGCAGGCAGTGAAATATCTTACTTTTGCAGATTACTTTAGCTAATCACCTGCAGGTGAATTTTCTAAGACCTCTGACTTCAACCATCTGACTGCTATGGATTTCAGTGAGGTTTGACTGAAGACTTGGACATGATGGCAAAGGACCTAGTGGTGAGGAATGGAGGAGATTGAGGTATGAAGGAACTGATCAGAGTGTAATGGAAGAAATATGGGACTTTCATCTCAGTTTTAAAGCTTGAATGGTACTTGAGGTCTATTTATTTGATTCAGTTAAAAAATAATTCAAAATGCGGTAATTGCAAATAATTTGTAAAAGCTAGCATAGTCGTCACTTCCCAGTTTATCACATGGTAGATGTTGCTAATTATCTATCCAATTTCCATTCTTTCCTTCTTTATTAACAAAAGTCAAGTTTTGCTACTAAATATTCTATTCCCTAGAATATCTTGTATCTAGTGGTGACGAGGTGACACTGTTCTTACCAAAGAGATAGAGTTGGCAGTTGGCTGGGGATTTCTAGGAAAGATGCTTCTTCTCAATCCTCCTAAATGGTGGCCAAGAAAATCAACAGCCATTTAGTAACTATGAAGCAAGAGAAATTAGTTGTGATGGTTGCACAGAAAGAAAGACTTAGATTCCTAATTCTGTGTGAAGCCGATTCAGCTACCCTGACTGCTTAGACAGAACATTCCTGTCTTTTAAAAAAGAATGCTATCTTTTGATGTGTAAGTACTTGCCCAGTTTTGAGGCTGAGGGAAATACTCTCACCGTGCTTCTCCTCTTACCCACGCCCTGACAGTGGCCCCAGCTTTCAGGGCTGACATATTCCTACCCAGTGGTGACAGTGCCACAGAGGGAGGGGATCACATGCCATTCCTTCCAAAGTAACTGTTATTCTTGAATGGGGTGAACTATTCTTGGTGTTCTCTGAGAAAAAAAAAAGGGGGGGGTTGTGAAGTATGGAGGTTTTTCAAAAAACTAAAAGTAGAACTACCCTATGACCCAGCAATTCCATTCCTCGGTACATACCTGAAAAAAAAAAGTACTAATTCGAAAAGATACATGCATCCCAATGTTTATAGCAGTTTTATTTACAGTTGCCAAGATACAAACAGAAGCAACCTAAGTGACCATCGACAGATGAATGGATAAAGAAGATGTGGTACATATATACAATGGAATACTTCTCAGTCATACAAAAGAATGAAATTTTGCCATTGGCAGCAACATGGATGGACTTGGAGGGCATCATGCCAAGTGAAATAAATCAGATAGAGAAGGAAAAATACTGTATGATATCACTTATATATAGAATCTAAAAAAACTGCAACAGACTAGTGAATGTAACAAAAAGAAGCAGACTCACAGATACAGAGAGCAAATAGTGGTTACCAGTGTAAGGAGTGGAGAGGACCAATACAGGGGTGGGGGATCCAAAATAGTGAGTGTAAGATAGACTCAAGGATATATGGTACAACATGAGGAATATAGCCAATATTTTATAATGTAAATGGAAAGTAACCTTTAAAAATTGTATAGAAATTAAAAATAAATAAAGGAAAGGCATTGTGGTCCAAGATGTGATAAGTTGAAAAATTTTTGTTGAATTTCAGCATAATAAACATATTAGTCTGTGGAGTAAAATAATGTAATGAACATTCTACCAGGAAAGGCAAGTGAACAGGAAAGAGCCGAGTGCCTGATTCTTGCCCCATAGTGGGCCATCAGAAAAGTCACCCAAGACTTACCAAGGCCCTTCTGACAGAGAAAAATCTGCAAAAGACTGGTGGCAGCATTCAGTGTTCTGGGACTGAAATGCAGCCCAATTGGGCAGAATCTGAGGCTGATTACCAACAGAACCTGAGATATTTGGTGGATAAGTGCTATTAAGGAAATTTGAAAGAACTTTGAAGAGAGTTCAGATTACCAGAGAATTGAATGGGTACAGTTCACATAGTTCATCTGCTGTCAGAGAGAAGGGACAAGCTTGAGGCTGAAAGCTTTCACGTCAAGGGTGGCAGATTGAAAAAATCTTAGATGGCATCATTACATTGCAACAAACTGGCCTTGGGTTTCCTTTTGCATGAGCTAAATACATCCCCTACTTACTAAAGCCACTGCTTATTGGGTTTTCTATTATTTGCAGCTGAACTCATTTCACACTGACATATCCCCTCTTTTCCTCCCTCCTCAAAATAACCCACTGGGTGAGTGCTCTGTATATAATTGATAAGGCAGAGAAGATACCTGAGTGGCAGACCTCATGATAGAGGAGTTTGACTACGATGATTTTGGCTTCTGTAATCTCTACTCTGGGTTTATGTTTGGTTTTATTTTTGTCCAGTAATGTTTAGGCACATTATATTTGTATGAGTTCCATGAATACCAGTTTCTTTACAATTTGAGGTGGGTTGAGATCTTCCAAGGAAAGGTGGGCTGAGATCTTCCAAGGAAAGGTGGGCATTTTTATTTTCTAAAGGCAGCTTGAGCAATGTAGGATGGCATGCAGAGTAGAAGGTGAAGTAAAGAGAGGAAATCGGTGGAGTGAGGGCCTAAGGTGTGCCGTGTCATGGTACAAGTCATTATGTCATCTTGTTTAGTCCTGAAGAACTGTACTTCAGGCATACTTTGTTAAAAATGATTGGACAGACTCAGAAGTCTGAAACTCAAAGGGTAAAATATCTTGCTATTATGTGGCAGAACCAGATTCCTTATCCAGATATTGACTCAGCACCTAGATTTTTCTGGGACCTTTGCCCATTAAGGAGATGGCACCTTTAGTATCCTGGACAGTTATTAAGCCTGCCTGTTGCTCTGAATGGAGACTCTATTTCTGTCTTCCAAGGCCTTCTGCTATACAGACATCCTTGAAAAGAATGTGTGGAACTAGGGCTGTCAGTGCCTCTGCTTGCAAGCAGAGGGTAAATAAGAGCAGCCCATGGAGAATTCTCTCCCAACAGCATTAGCCTCTGTCGTCCCCCCCACCCCATCTCTCTGGCACCCCTCACCACAGTTCTATGCCTAAGTGCCTCTTTATCTTAGGGACCTGGGGGTTTTCACCTCTTTTTTTCCCTCCTATCACAGAAGGAAAGTTTTAAAAACTCATTTTAGGCAATAAAATATTTGGAATGTATCCCAAAGGGTTTTCATGTGGTCTTTTCAGGCAACCAAAGTGTAAGAATTAATCCATTAGTTCATTTATTCATTCAATGTTTATGACTAAGTGCTTTCATTTTACAGAGGGCAAGTTTTAATAAGTAAACAAATTAGCCATTTAGACACCAGTGAGTGTAAAGAAGTAAACAGATGAAGTCTGAATTTCACTGGAGGTGAGGCTTGGCTCTTTTATGTTAGAAGGTCTAGAAAGACCTCAGTAAAAAAGCAAAATCTAGGCGGAAGATACAGCTCAGTGGTAGAGTGTGTATTTAGTGTGCACAAGGACCTGGGTTCAATCCCCAGTACCTCCATTAAAACACATAAATAAATCTAATTACCTACCCCTCCCCCACAAAAAAGACGAAAATAATTTTTTTTAGAAAAAGAAGCCAAATTTGAGCTAAGAACTCAGTGGATAATAAAGTCAACTATGAAAAGATCCTGAAAAGAAAATACTTTATACAAAGTATTAGTAAGAGCAAAGACACGGAAAAACAAGCCTAAATCTATCATGTTGAACCCAGTGTCAATGTTTTATGCGCAAACAGGCAAATCTTGAAAATTTCATATGATTCAATATATAAAGGTTAACAGGTATATAGTCACTGCTGTGAGAATTGTGTTTCTGAGTATTTTTTACTTAATCTTATTGAAAATAAGCTTAAAAATTCTACAGTGTGTTACTAACTTTGAAATTAATTCAATGCATGAAATTGTAAACACTGTGCTTTTTGAGAGTTTCTTTATTAAAATTTTTAAGAAAATTGCTCAACAATTTTCAAGAACCCTGAGAAGCCATAGGTAAATATTAATGCAACTTTAGAAAGCAGATCGAATAACCCATTAGACCAAAATGACCTAAGTAAAACTCTATGAGGGGAAGAACTGGGAATTAAAAGAGGAGGAAACAGTAGGAAAAACAAATGGAAGTACTGGATATCAACAAGCTTTAGTCTGCATGGAAGAGTTTAACAAAGGGGATATGTATTC
Source organism: Camelus ferus (assembly GCF_009834535.1). NCBI lineage: Eukaryota > Metazoa > Chordata > Mammalia > Artiodactyla > Camelidae > Camelus > Camelus ferus. The sequence continues at coordinate 13,032,985 of NC_045705.1, forward strand.
TGCGAGGCAAAATATTGGGAATAAAATATTTCACTAATAACTACTAAATTATGTTAAGAATATGTACTTTACCTCTAGGGACAGTGATTTCACACTATGTTGTGTGATGGTGAATTTCATGTGTCCATTTAACTGGGATGTCAAGTGTCCAGATATCTGGTCAAACATTAATCTGGGTGTGTCTGTGAGGGGGTTTCTGGTTGAGAATAACATTTGAACCAGCAGACCTATAGCAAATGGCCCTCCCCAGGGAAGGTGGGGCTGATCCAGTCCTTGGGAAGCCTGACAAGAACCAGAGGGAGGAATAAGGGAGACTCATCTCCCTCTCTACCTGACTGTGTTCAAGTTGAGACATTACTCTTCTCCTGCACTCAGACTGGAACTTACACCACTGGCTAGCCTGGTTCTCAGGCCTTCAGACGTGACCATACCACTGGCTCTCCTGGGCCTGCAAATGACAGGTTGTGGGACTTGCCAGTTTCCATAACTGTGTGATCCAGTTTCTTATAATAAATCTCTTTATATATATACACACACATACATATAAACACATACACTCATATATATGTAGTCTCCCCTTGTCTGCAATTTTGCAGGTGGTTTCAGTTACCCATGGCCAACCTTGGTATGAAAATCATAAGTGGAAAATTCTAGTAATAAACAACTCACAGGTTTTAAATTATACCTTGTTCTGAGCAGCGAGATGAAATCCCACTCCATCTCGCCCTGAACTTGAATCACCCCTTTGTCCCCTGGACAGGCACTTGGTAGCCGTCTTGGTTATCAGATCGACTGTCACAGTATCACAGTGCTTATGTTCAAGGAACCTTTATTTTTACTTCATAATAGCCCCAAAGCACCAGAGCAGTGATGCTGGCAATTCAGATGTGCCAAAGAGAAGCCGTGAAGTGCTTCCTTTAAGTGAAAAGGTAAAAGTTCTTGACTTAATTAGGAAAGAATAAAAACGTGTGCTGAGGTTGCCATGATCTGCGGTAAGAACAAATCTTCTATCCATCGAATATGAAGAAAAATGAAAGTCATGCTAGTTTTGCTGTCAGACCTCAGACTGCAAAAGTTACAGCTTAAATGTGTGGTGAGTCCTTAGTTAAGGTGGAAAAGGCATTAAATTTGTACAATAGGCTATTTTTAATACAACATATTGTTACAATTTTTCTGTTTTATTATTAGTTATATTTATTAGTTGTTAATATCTTACTGTGCTTATTATAAATTAAGATTTACCAGAGGTATGCATGAGTAGAAATAAATCATAGTATATGTAGGGTTTGGTACTATCCGAGATTTCTGGCATCCACTTAGGGTCTTGGAAAATATCCCCCATGGATAAAGAAGGGGACTACTCTGTGTGTGTGTGTGTGTGTGTGTGTGTGTGTGTGTGTGTGTATTCTTCTTTGCAGACTCTAATACATCTTGCTAGTGATTTAATATGTTACTTTTAACAAGAAGGCATTAAAAACTGACAGAATTTTCAAAGGCAGTACTCTATAAATAGCCTTTGTAAGATAGACCTTAAATTATAAAACCTAAAATAAAACTACTACCTTGAGTAATGAAGAGATCAACTTGAATTTGAACCTCAGATCCAGTAAATAATCCTTGCCCTGTGAGGAAGTGACTTAACCTAGCTTAGCTCAGTTTCTTCATCTGTAAAAGGGGATAAGAATGTCTATCTCAAAGAGCTGCCCCAAGGATTAAGCAAATTCATGTACGTAAATTTTCTTACATAAGTCTGACAAATGGTAATCATTAAATAATGTTAATAGTTAATATTATTGCTATTATTTTCACCTACATAGAGCTGATTCTGTATGCAATTATTCTAATAACTGCTAACATGCTCAAAGATTAATAAGATTATACAAAAGTTTGTGAGCCAAAAAAAGGCTATGTGAGCAGAAGCTGCTTATGTAGGGGGTATAACATTATCTTTTAGGCAAATAAAAATATGTTTTTTAGGTCAAGATATCTCGCATTTCCACTGTAGCAAAAAGACCAGTGGCCAGTATAGCAAGTAGTAATGGGAGTTTGGGAGCCCCTGGGCTGAACCATTTAAATAGTCTCTGTTCCACTTATTTCCGTGAGGGTTGGGCTCAGATCATTTATTTCTCTGTCCTCTTTGTTCACCATGAAACAGGCACTGGCCTGAACACTTTCCACAGTCTTGCTCAGAATAAACCTATGAACTGGCTATTTATTATTGTCCTCATTTTACAGAGGAGGCAACTGAAGCACATGAGTTAGGGGTCTGGTCCAAGGTCAAAAGCAGTGAGCTGGGGAGCCAGATCTAGGTCCTCAGGTCACGTTCTGGACCACCAAGTTGTGCCTCTCGTTGTCTGTTGAGTGTATCTATACAAATGGTATGAAAGACGCTTCCAAATGGAATCTTATTCTGTTTGCAATTTTAATCTAATCGTTTGTTCCAGAAAGGAGAAGGGAAAAGATTACTGACATCATAAACATCTTCTGAAAATTATCATGAAACTTATATTTACCAAACACCTATGTATGCCATCTCAGGGATTGTTGAGCACAGAGAACAGATGAAAACTATTAACACTCTATATGAGAAAGTGCTTTTGCAGTTTTAGGGATTTCACAATCAGCTTGAAGGCAGTTCAAATACCTCAAGTGAAGAACTCCCTACAATATTTTATTCAGTCCTCACAGCAATCCTGAGAAGTAAGTATTCTTACATTTTTCTACCAATAAAGAAACTAAGATTAGAGATTGAAGTGATTTACTTAAGGTGACAGATAGATGAGAAGCAACACGGAAACCAAACCCAGATCAATCTAGGTCCAAGTTCAGTCTACTTAAGTTATACTATGCAATTTCATACAGAGTTTTTTTTTATGTTATTTCTCTATTACTTGGCATCTGAATTTTTCCCTTGCAATTTAGAGACATTAAAAAAGAAAAAGTTCTGATTCCTCTGGTTGTCCTGTGGCAATTATAATTTGAACTTGGAAACCTAGAGTATAAAAATGAAATGATTAAAAATGTCTGTTTCCTAGGAGGTTTTGACTTTAGAAAACAATGCCTCATTAGTCAACACAGAAGGGCATTCTTACTTCATGCCTTACTTTGATTTTGCAAACTCGGCACTGGTGTTGTGGTTTGATATAACTCTGTTGTCACGGAGTTCATGGCAAGTTAATTCAGCTCAGGGTTTGGCCTAAGACACCAACTGGCTTTAGATGCAAAAGTATATCCAAATTATATGAAATTTATGTGGCACAATATAAATCAAAAAGTACAATTAAGTGTTCCTAGCATAAATCTGGAAATGACTTTCGGCCTGGGGAGCGGGGCCAGGTCCAAAAGGATTGTGAAGACTTTGGGCTTTGAGAAAGCATCTTTGTGACATTAACATTTCCACAGTTGCCTGAAAAAATTCTCATTGAAATGAGAATATCCGTCAAAGAACAAAGAACAGACCATTGCTTATTGTTTTTCCCAGAAGGGAAAAAGCCTGGAAGAAAAGTTCATAAATGAATGCAATCATCAACATGCAATTTAAAGCTAATTGACATCTTACCTATGGTATGATTTCTAGTGCAGCCTTGATGTTTAATAAAAAATGAGAGCTGTGTGTTGTATTTCCCTTCTAATTGGCCTTTGGAGGGGAAAGCAATGCTTAACAATATCCTTTTAAAGTTTCAAAAGAAATTCGTTTTGTGATCCTGAATCAAAACCAGTGCTGAAAAATGCTTCCAAATAACAAATGCTTCCACAACAGTCACCTCTGACCACGTTTGACTTCTCCTGAAAACTGATGTCCCGTCATCAACAGCTCATTTCAAAGTATTTTTTTTAGTGACTGTAAACACTTGGATAATAAGCATGTCATTTCCATAAAGGAATGTGACATCTGAGGGAGGAGGAAGTGGTGGAATTCCATGGGTCAGCTCTATCACAAATCCCTCCTCTGTTTCTTTCCTTAAATGTTTCCCCCCATAGCTTTATTGAGGTGTAATTTATATAATATAAAATTCGCTCATTATAAGTACACAATCGGATGTCGTCTGTACATGTATAGAGTTGTGCAAGCATCACCATCATCAAGTTTTAAAACATTTCTGTCATTCCCAAAAGTCCCCTCCCTTGTGCACCTTTGTAGTTTAATCCCCGGTTCCACACTCAGCCTCAGGCAATCACTGATTTTTTTTTTTTTTTCTCTATAGCTCTGTCTTTTCTGGATATTTCATCTAAATGTAACCATACAAAATGTAGTTTTTTGTGTCTGGCTGCTTTTTTTTCAGTTGAACTATAGCTGACTGACAATATTATGTTAGTTTCAGGTATACCACATGGTGATTCAGTGTTTTTATAGATGACACTTCATTGAAAGTTATTACAAAATAATGGCTGCCTTAACTAAGCATAATGTTTTTGAGGTCCGTCTATGTTGTGGCAGGGTCAGCAGTTTGTTCCTGTTTTATTGCTAAACATTATTCCACTGAATGCATAGACTGCATGTTGTTCATCCGTTCACCAGTTCATGGATGTGAGAATTATTTCATGTTTATGGCCGCTATGAATGACACCGCTATAAACATTCACGCACAAGTAAGCATATATTTTCATTTCTTTTTGGTAGATTAGAAGGGGTGGAATTGAAGACTGGATGGTAAACATTATGGACTGAGTTGTGTGCCCTCCAAACTTGTAAGTGACAATATTTGGAGATAGGGCTTTTCAAAAAGTAAATATGGTGAAATGAGGCGATAAGGATGGGGCACTAACCCAATATGATTGGTGTCCTTACAAGAAGAGGAAGAGGCATCAAGGATGCACGTGCACGGAGGAAAAGCCATGTGAGGACACAGCAAGAACGCAGCCATCTGCGAGTCAAGGAGAGAGGGGTCAGAAGAAACCAGACCTGCCCACGCCTTGACCTTGGTCTTCCAGCCTTTCGAACTGTGAGAAAATAAATGTCTGCTGCTTAAACTTGAACTGGTATGATAAGTATGTCAGCCCTACCAAACTAATTCAGCACGTTTATGTTTACCTTCTTAAGAAACCGCCAAACTGTTTTCCACACTGACTGTAACACTTTTACATTCCCATTGGTGATATTTGGAAGTTCTATTTTCTCCACATTCATACTGTAGTTTTAATTTGCATTTCCCTAATGACAAATGAGCATACATTCATGTGCTTATTAACCATTTATCTTCTTTAGTAAAATATCCACTCACGCCTTTGGCCATTTTAAATTATGTTATGGGTTTTCATGTTATTGAGTTCTTTACAGAGTCCAGACAAAAGTCCTTTATCAATATATGATTTACAAATATCTGTGTGCTGTGATGGATTCTCTTTTCCTTTTTTAATGGTTTGTTTTGAAGCATAAAAGTTTTAAATTTTGATTAAGTCCAATATATATGTTTTCTTTTTATGGATTTTTGCCACCATTTTCCTATCTAAGAATTCTTTGCCTGACCTGTGATGTTCACCTGTGTATTCTTCTAGAAGTTGTGTAGTTTTTGCTCTTACATTTAGACCTATGATCTATTTTGAGTTAAGACTTGTGTATGATGTGAGATAAGGTTTTAAATTCATTCTGTTTTATAAATATCCAATTGTCCCAGTGAAATTTCTCCCACAGAATCGCCGTGATGCTTCTGTTGAACATCAATTGTGAATGTGAAGGTTAATTTACATATTCTCAGTTCTGTTCCATTGATCTACATGCCTGTCTTTATGCTAGAATGATAATTACTGTAGATTTGTAGTGAATTTTGAAATCGAATAGAATTAGTCCTACATCTTTATTCATTGTTTTTGAAATTATTATGACTGTTCAGGGCCATCTGCCTTCCCATAAAAATTTTCTGGCCAGTTAGTCAATTCCTATAAAATTCTTTCTTGGATTTTAATTGCGGTTATGTTAAATCTATGGATAAATTTAGAGAATTTTCTTCTTAGTGATATTGAGTCTCTCAGTCCAAAAACATGGAATCCCTTTTATTTATCTAGATCTTCTTTAATTTTTTTCAACAGTGTTTCTTGGTTTCATGTGCAAGCCTTTCATTTCCTTTAAGCTTATTCCTACGTATTTTGGGTTTTTTGATGTTACTGTGAATGGAATTGTTTTTTAATTTCATTTTTAGGTTGTTCATTGTTAGTATATAGAAATACAAACAATATGTGAATATTGATCATATATACTGAACCTTGCTGAACCCATTTATGAGGTCATGTGTTTTTTAAAATATCCCTAAATATATTCTCTATATAGGATAATCTTGACTGCATTAAAGACAGTTATATTCCTTTCATTCCCAATATGGATGGCTTTAATTTCCTTCTTCCTTCCTTCTTCCTTTCCTCCCCCTCTTTTCTTCCCTTCCTTCTCCCTTTCTTTTCCCACTTCCTTTCTTCTTTTTTCCCCTTATTGTTGGCCCTGGCTAAAATGTCTAGTACAATGCTGAGCAGAAGTGACAAGAGCAAATTTCTTGCTTTCCATGTGATTTTAAGCACCCAGTCTAAACGTGTTTGTGCGTATTCTGTTTTTGTGTTCTCTGTTTCACTACCTTCATGTCTTTATCTTCCCTTGTCAAAATATCACGCAGGTTAAAAGTGTTAATTATTCTAGCTCTGTAAGTCACCTTGATGTCTGCTAGTCTGGTAGAATGATTCTTATTGCCTTCCCGCCTCAAACTGAACTTGACTTTTCCAAGTTTATTGCTTTTCCTTGTAAACATATGATCGATTTTTCAAAAACTTTATTGGACTATGACTGGAATAGCATTGACATTATAGACTAATTTAGGAAAAATTTACATATTTAGATTATTGAATCATTTTATCCATGTGCGTGGGCTATCACTTTACCTATTTTGATCTTATTTTATGCTCTAAATGAAAGTTTATAATTGCCTACATTAAAATTTGTGTTACATTGAAAGATAATTATTTTAAAAAGCTAAGAGTTTTGAGGTTATTGTGAAGCAATGTCTATCTATCAATCTATCTCTTTCTGTCTTATTAGTTATTGTTAGTTTATGAGAAAGCTACTGATTTTTCTATTAATTTATTGTTAATTCACCTTGATGATTTTCCTCATTATTTCTAAGAGAATTCTAATTTTCTTTCGGACTTTTTTTTATGTAAAGGATGATCTCACCTGTGAATATTCATTTCATTTCTCCCTTTCCAATTGTTTTACCTCCTGTTTCTTTCTTCTTTTTTTGTTTTATTGCACTAGATAGGATTACCATTACAACTTTGGAGGAAGAAGCAAAACAGCCATCATTTTTGGTTACTGACTCTAAAGGGATCTTGAAAGCTTCATCATTAAGAATGATGTATTTTTTAGACATAGCTATTTATTTAGTAGAATTAGGCATGATCATATATATAATATTGACATATATTTTTTCCTTACATTTTTCAGATTTAGTTTCAAGGGTACACAGTTTATAAAATGAATTGACGTTTTCTTCATTTTGTTTTATTTCAATTAATTTCTTTGTAACAGTAGAAAAACAGCTTTCAGTTATTTGAAAGTTTTTTCTAAAACTCACCTCTGAAACCATATGAGCCTGATAATTTTTTTGTGAGTGGGCTTCTGATTACTGACTTAGTTCCTTTAATAATTTAGAGGTCTATGTGAATTTACTATTTCTTTCTGGAGTCAATTTTGATAGCAATTTTCTAAAAACTTGCCTTAATTTTTCAAATTCATCCATTTTTAATTATATTTTATCATATAATAAATATCAAATAATAAAAAGCACATACGTGAGCTTTTTAGTTCATGTCACTGTTTATAGCATGTGCTTTTCCCACTTTTCATTGTTCTTCTATTTCTGCAGTTACTATCCTGCTATGACTGTCTTGCCAAAGATTTGTCTATTTTATTAAGTCTTCTCAAAGATAAGCTTTTGTATCCTTGATGATTTTGTGCTGGATTGATTTAAAAGTTTTGACAGGGGCATCTTAATATCTCATTTTATTGAGGATATCATTTCATTTTTTTCAGACTTGTATTCTTGCTGCTAAAAAAAATCTAATTACCATTCCTTTTACAATAATCTGATTTTACTCTTTGGTTGCTTTTAAGATGTTTTATTTGAACTTGGTGTTCTGTCCTTTCATGATACTAAGTCTATGTGGGAATTTATTTGTATTTGCCCATTTCAATCCTGATATAATAAGAATATGTCAATATAAACATCATGTTTCTCACCAGTTATGAAATATTTTCAGTCCTTATTTGTTTGAATATTAGTTCCCCTCAACTCTTTTTCTTCACTCATTCAAGAACTTGTACAAGATGTAACTGAACCATTACACTTTCTCCTAAATTCCTTTAACCAAAATTTTGGTTTCTAATGGGAGACTTTTTTTTCCCTACTCAGAGTCAAGCCTCCTTGCCTTTTTCTGGACTGAGATTTTTTTTTCAGTCCCTCTAGCATGAAGAAGGCTGCTTTAAATGTGTCCTGGCTTTTACGAAGGATCCCCATTCTGGCTTTAAGTCATTGTTCTTCTGCTCTTAGGTAAGAATAAACCCTGTAACCGTAGGTTATAGAACCTACATCAGGGTTTTCTCTTCCCCAGGACATTACAGGTTTAATATAGTTGCTTACCTTTTTCACTATGAGTTCCCCGATATTTTCTGGAACCTGAGATCTCCATTATTTCATCTGAGTTTAACGATTTATTTACTTACTTACTTTTGTTAAATTCTATCTAGCATTACTATGTGTTTTTGAAGAAAAGAAGAGCCTGTGTTGGAGTCATTATGTTGCCAAAATCGGAAGTCTTCTTTTACATATGTTTTATATATTTTTTTGGTGCAAAATTAGCTACATTGGCAATGAGCTTTCCCTGGATAATCACTGAAAACTCAGTGTTTGATACTATTACAATCAGTTCACTTATTTCCTACTAAATTCACAATCTATAATCATTTACCTTCTAGAATCAGATTATTGAAAAACTCCCTTCTTTAAAAAATTTTTGAAAAAGCAAAAATAATTCGTTTAAGGAGGAAGCAGAATTTTTTCTAAACTAATAAAGAATTTCCTAAATTAGATTTATAACAGCTCAAAGAATGTGGCAGAGTAATTGCTGTTTTGGAAAATTATTCTTTTATTGATGTCTTCTTAGACAACTTTTCAGCTTGCACTGAATTGCAGTCAGTTGCTCTCATGTGTCTGAGCACTGCTAACAGGTAGGAAAAATGTGATGAGTGGATATAAGAAGGAAACTCAAGTCATAAATATGCCAACTGCATATAAGTAGCATTAATTAGAAGCACTCGTGGATGACAGAAAATTAAAATACCCTTCTACAAGTTGGTTGAGTTTTAAACATCCACTTGCTCTCTTATTAAAATATTTCACTGTGTACTTTGACAAGAGCCATATGACATTATTCTGAAGGTACCTAGAGTTGGAACATTAGACCCAAGAGTCCAGCCCTTAACTTTTTCACGTATTGTGTTCTGTTGGGAGACTGCCATTTCTTTTACGGTCTTTGTTGAAACCAAATGGCAGGAGAGAGTTAAACTGACATTTTCTTAAGCTTTTGTGTTCTCCTGGAAGTCATTATAGATTAGCCATATACTACACTTATGCCTAAATTACATACAGAATGAATGACTGATTTAACTTAAGTCAAACTTTTGGCCAGATTAACCTCATTGTGTAAGACAGGATCTTTGTCATGCATCACCGTGTAATCTTTGACTGTTACAGAACATCAGGTTCCTCACTTGCAGAATAGAAACAGTGTCTTCCTCACCAGCTTCTTGTAAGAATTAAAAACTAAAATAGGTGTACAGCCCTGAGCCTAGCCCTAGGTGCTCAATAAATATTCATTCCCGTCCCTGATTTTCTAAAATTTTGAATTAAGTGCTCCAGGTAAAAGACAAAGATTTTTAACATGGAATTTAACTCATTATAAGCAGTTTAAAAGAAAAAGATTGAAAACTTAAGACTTAGAAAAGGTTGAAAGTAAAAGAATGAGAAAAATACCATGGAAAAAGAAAACAGGTGTAGCTATTATCAGTTAAGTAGACTTTCAGGCAGAAAGCATTGTATTAGAGTGGGTCACTTCATAGCAGTAAAAGGTTCCAATCACTAGAATGTTTTAATAATTCTAAAATTGTACTATCTGTAACCTGGTACCAATTTGCCATTTGTGTGGCTTATTTGTTCATTCAAACTTACTTTTTTATCTAAAAATTTTAATTCGTTCATAGAATTTAACAACTATAAATCTGAAAAGAACTCTGGAGGTGTTCTTTACCCACGCTTGTTACTGGTGTGAAGCCTAGCAGACAATGAGTTGGTCAGATTCACTAAGAAGTTACCTCAAAGCTCCACATTTAATTCCACATTAAATATGTTGCCAAAGCTGATAGCTTTCTTTACTTTTCCTTTTTTTAATTGATTTTACAATATTATGTTAGTTTCAGGTATACAACATAGTGATTCAATATTTTTATAACTTGTATGCTATTTAAAGTTCTTAGGAAATAATGGCTATAGTTCCCTGTGCTGTGCAATATATTCTTGTTACTTATTTATTTTACACATAGTAATTTGTGTCTCTTAAACCAATACCCCTATCTTGCCCCTCTTCCCTTTCCCTCTCCCCACTGGTAACCACTAGTTTGTTTTCCATATCTGTGATCCTGTTTCTGTTTTATTATATACATTTGTTTGTTTTATTTTTTTAGATTCCACATATAAGTGATAACATAGAGTATTTGTCTTTCTCTGTCTGAATTTTATTTACATTGGCCAAGATATGGAAACAACCTAAGTGCCCATCAACAGATGAATGGATAAAGAAGATGTGGCATGTATGTACAACAGAATATTACTTAGCCATAAAAAGGGAATGAAATGCTGCCATTTGCAACAATGTGGATGACCTAGAGAGTATTATGCGTAGTGAAACAAAGCTGATGGCTTTCTGCTTTTTCTGTGCTTTGTCTGTGATTGTCTTTTCTGTAGGATTTAAAATAAGATAATTTGCCCTTTGTGATATTTGCCTAGTCTTTGTCTTCCAGTTTGTTATCTGCACTTTCCCCATCTCTGTGAAATGTTTTTGTTTTGATGCTTGCTACCTCGGAGATTCATCTCCAGCCACTGACCTCAGCCCAGGCATAAAGGAGTCTGTGGGAATTCAACCCCTACCCAACACAGGCAATACAAGACCTTCCGCACCAGGGAACCAGCCATAACTATAGACTCCAAGGGATAGATAAAATAAGAGAACAAAAAACAGAAGTGGAGAAGAGTCTGCAAAGATCAGACTTTTACAGACTCTTAAGGAGAAAATTTTTTCTCTTCTCTATAGGGACATGAAGGAGCTTTTTATCTACACCAAGTTCAGGAGATCGAACAGCTGGAAAATAAAGAGCATTAACAATTTTTTTTCTTTTAGAGGTGTGACTATGAAATTAAAGAATGAGTCATATTCTGCTGTTTAGCCTATGAAACTAAGAACTGGTTTTTCCTTTGTTTCTTTTTCTCTTTCCCCTCCTTAAAGGAACACACGGATGATTTAAGCAGCCTTGGATTACAGCATACCTAAAATAATAAAGCAATTGAGGAGAGAAAAATCAGCTGAAGGTGTAAACCCCCTCCAGGCTGAATGACTGTGGCATATTTCATCTTCTCATTCTAAATCAATGCTAAGCAAAGCACAGAAATGTTTACCTTTGTCTGATGTCTAATTCCCTAAATTTATGTGGAATCATGCACAGATGCGCTGGAAACCAGCCTGGAAAAGCCTGGCATTTTAATTGATCCCAGAGCTTCTTGCCTCACGGCTCCTGCTGGGATGAAGTCTGCTACTTATTCCAAAGATTCTCCGCCCGGTTGCCTAGCCACCGGCAGCTGGCCAATCAAGGTGTCCACAGGCAGCGGAGGAAGTAACCAATCAATTTTTTAATTTCCTTCTGTAAACGGGAGTGAATCAGGGTGGATTTGAAGTCTCATTAGTCAAAAGTGAGACGTGTAGTGTGCATTTTAACATATGTATTAGATGAATACGTTTGGCGTTTATTCGTAAATACTGATGAATATTTGAAAGCGCAGTTCAGACAAGTTTGAACCTTGTGTTACTAACTTATTTTTTAAAATCAGTTTTATAGTCTTACCAGCCCGATCTAATTTCAGCAGATGTTCATTTTCCTAATTTAATGCTTGTCTCTTAGAAAAACAGCTTCTTATCAAAATTCTCTTCTAGAGAATATGGCACCTTCAATTTCCAAATCATCCAAATTTGATATATTAGAGTCACAGCTAACAAACTTCTTGCCTTTGTTCCCCAGCAAAGATGTACCCAGTCATCTGGTTTTTTGGTTTTGGTTTTCCCCCCTATTTTGACCCTATTTCTCCATTCCCATGACCAATACTCTGGTCTAAGGCCCAGATTTCTTCACATTTGGATTCAGAACAGCCCTTGGCTCTGGTTCCTCCCATGCATTCTACGAGCCGTCACCAGCTGTCATCACTTCAGTTCTCTTCTGGAAAACCTTTACTCCAAGGCAGGCCGGCACGAGTTCAAGTCAGTACTTATCCTTTGGCATATTCCAGGAAGTTGTCTAGCATCTCTGAGCCTGTTTTCTCATCTGTAAACGTGGAGATAATTAAGTCAAAGGAGATACTGTCCTGGCTTAATCTGGCTCATGTTACATAAATATTACTTATTGTATAAGTACATATACTCATATATTTTCTACTATCTTATTTTTGCTATGATTTAATGGTTCCCATTATTTGTTTGCATTTTCTTTGTATTTTCACAGTCCTTCATAATCTGGCCTCCTTTCCATCCATCTGTCCATCCTTATTTCCAATATCATTCTTCCTACACTGTTTCCTCACCACCATGTACCCATCGCTCTGATCAGATGGTCTCCTCACTGAGCCTCCGTTCATCAGGTCATACTCATTCCTGTCACCCCCTAACTCCTCTTTATCCTTCAAATCTCAAACTCAAGCACCACTTCCCAGTGAAAAATTCCTCTATTATATGCTTTCCAAGAACCATCTTCATTTACTTCAGAGAACATTTCTCAGTGTGTGATTATACATTACGAGCACAAGCTATTTAATTAATGAATGCTTGCCTCTCCCACTGTGCAGATTTCTGTGAGAACAGGAATAGTAGAAGCTTCTGTTTACTGCTCTGTTCCTAGGGCCTAACATGGTGAGTGCAGTATAAATGTTTATTATGAGAATGTTATTGACTTTTCATCAACTGACATGGCCTCTACCTTCCCCCCCACTTCAGATCTCAAAACTCTTATCTTTTGAGACCCTATATGAATTCCTGTAGAGGGAATCAGTCTTCAAATACATCTTTAGTAAAAACATTCTAGGTGCTCTGTATTATGAGGGGCAACATCGGGAGATTATTTTCCCTGACTTCGTGAAGAAATCCTGGATAAAGAGACAAAAAATAAAATTCACTTAACGCAAGTACTTAAGGGTGTGTGTGTGCATGTGTGTGTGAGAGAGAGAAAGAGAGAGAGAGCGGGAACCCAGAGTGAGGGGTGAGCATAAGCGAGGACTGGAATGAGGCAGTGTGATCTAGTAGGAAAAACCCGAGAGACTAAGAAATAAGAAACCTGCCATTTGATATTTGATTCTGGATAAACCTGAATAAATCACTTCTCCTCTCTCGGCCTCATTCTTTGCCTGTAATATGAGCACATTGGACCAGTATGTCTTTATGATGTCTTCAAACTCTGTAGGTCAAAACAAAACCTGTGACAGTATTAACAAATCAACTTTCTGTTCCTTTTAATGCCTTCTAGTGTGAGTTTGTATGGTTGAATAAATGTAGTTAGCGATCTGTAGTTACAGCGCTGTAGTGTCATTTTCTCCTGAATAGAGTAACATAAATATTTCTCATGGTGCCACAAGAGAATTTATCACCATCATTTTTGCATTTTTTTCTTTTATTCAATTAATACATTGAACAAGGACCTTGTGGTAGCCACCATGTGAGAGGCTATAAGTAAAATGTGGTAAAATGGGAGAGACATGGCCTCGGTCCTTAGGGAGTTGAGTGACTGTTAGTGTGGGCAACATCCGGTGAGTGTAAGTTGCTTATTGAAGCCCCCTTTTTTAGAGTTGAGATCTCACACATTTTTGGTATATTCACAAGTGTTTCTTGGTCTTGGTTGCTACTGATGTGCCAGTATTGTATTCCCATCAAACCTAGAAATTCCTTAGAAGCTACCTGTTGTGTGTGCATGCGTGAGTGTTCCTGAATTACAGAATTTTCAGGTCAATTTTGATTTTAAATATTTTATTTTGTTACCCTAAATGCCCATTAGAATGATCAGACAGTGTATCCTAATATATATTTAGAAGTTGTTGTTATTTAGATACATGTATGCAATGATTGACATACAGGGGATGCTCACTCTGCACCAGCATTTATCATGGATTATTTTATCTAATCCTCTCAACTACCTTAGGTGATGGATACTTTTGTCATCCTCATGTGATGATGAGAAAACTGAGGCTGAGAGGGGTTAAAACACTGTCCTGAAATCACATGGACTGCGCATGGTGTTTGTGGGGTTCTGAGCCAAGTCCTTCCTTCTATGCCACAGTCTGCCTTTCCCATCTATGCTTATGCTTTTTCAAGCTGTGTCCTACACTACTGCTCTTGTAACATAATACATGCCCAATAAATTCTTTTTGAATTATATTTTCAGTAGAATCATGAAGGTTTATTTTGGAACTACAGATATGTTTTTTTTTATGATAAGCATATTAGAGTCAACGGAATGGTATGCAGGGGTTGTGGGAGGCTGGGGGTAGGGGGAGGGAGGAGGCAGAACAGAAAGAAAATGTCCTGAAGATATTTTATGCTAACTTGTGAATCTCAGTTATTTTAAATATCTGGAGATTTTTTTTAAAGGCATCCATTTTCCAAGCACTAGACCTTGTGCTTTGAGTGCATGATATTATATAATCTTCAAAATAACCCTATGAGGTAACTGCTTTATAATTACTCCCTTTTTAAGGACAAGGAAACTAAAGCTTTGCAAGATTAAGACACTTGCCTAAATTATTTACTCTAGATTGTGATACATGGTGTTTTAAAAATACCAATTTGCCTTTACCCACATTGTAATAAATAGTAAGACAACTTGCTCACTCTACTCGCTTTGATTCTCTTTCCCTGTTTCCTTACTGAATTTAAGTAAGGAAACAGGAGACTTAATGAAGTCTCCAGCACATGCGGCTTATTGGTGTTCTGTTATGCTCCTTGGTGCAAGGGGTGGTAGTAATAGTAAGAACAATGAATGTTTATTCAACACTTACTATGTGTCAGCCACTGTTCTAAGTTGTTTAAATGTATTAACTTAATTCTTACAACATTCCTGTAAGGCAGCTACTATTATTATGAGGAGATAATGTATGACATGAGTTAAGCACATCTCTTGACATGGTTTAGAAGTTTCATTATTATTATTATTATTATTATTATTATTATTATTATTATTATTATTAGCAGTAGTACTGTAATTATTATGTACAGTTACATTTTGGGCACATATAGTTTTAAGTTTGTTACTCTTTGCCTCATCTCCATGAGGACCTCCTATGTATATATGCATATGTATGTCTATCTGTCTATAACTGATACATAATCATAAAGTTTTAGTCAAAGAGGGGAATCTATAAAATAGCTCCCTGACAAATACCTTTCTGACTTCCTTGACAGTTTTATTCTCTCATTTTCTTCTGACCTCTGGTTAAATTCTGCTTAATGAGTTCCCTAAATTTTAAAGACATTTATTCATTTGATAGCTCTAGTTTTTAGAAGTCTTGCTTTATATTGAGTTGAAATCAGCTTTTCTGGAATGGTAGGTGATTATACAGAAAAAAAAAATAGTGCACTCTTGGACCTTGAAATCAACTAGGTCTGACTATCACTTCCTGGCTGTGGCTCTAACTTATCAGTTCTCTGTACCTCACTTTCCTTTCTGTAAGCAGGGGATCACCATCCCTATTGCAGAAGGTTGTTGTGATGTTTGGTTGAGATGTGTTTACGTCGATATCAAGTGCGCTCACAGAGTGCTTTGTACTCACCCGCTCTGCCCCCATCCTGTCACTTACATCAGGCAGTGTCCTCTCCTCTGAGCCACATCAGGCTCACAGGAGGCATCCTAGTTCAAAAACTGGACTTCTGGGGCCAAGGTGCCTACCAGGGAAATGTATGCTGGCTTCCTTAGCTTCTATTAGATCCATTTTGCCACAGTGCTCATAAGCTGACCCTCCACAGCATCAAAGAGCAGAAACTCTCACAGAACTATTGACCTTACCTTCAAATGGCTACAGGGTTGAGTCAGGCATAAATCAAATCTGGAAACAGATTCCCTAGAGAGCTCAGCTTCTAAGCTGTGCAGCAGCAGTAGTCGCCCGGGTAAAGGGAGCATGGGAGAAAGCTATTAGTTACTGTGGCCTGGGAGACTGAACAGCTCACAGCGTCAGGGATGATCTGGAGGAGAATGGTGGATATTGAATGTTGGGGGAAAAAAATCAATCCTCTCAGTCTAATGATGTGAGTAATATTTCTAGACAATAGCATGGGAGGTGTTCAATACACATTTTTTGCTGACTAAATGCATGCTTGATTGAATGAATTAATGAGTGACTAGAGAGTGAATAGGAGTAATTCAAAGGTATATATTCACCATCCCTACTTCTAACCATTCATTCGTTTATTTATCAGACTTACTATATGCCAAGCATTATGATAGATGCCAAGGATTCAAACAGTAACATGACACAATGACTCTCAAATAATTCTTAATCTGGTAGGAAAGGATGTGAATACATGATCATAAAATGACATGGTTAATTTACTAACAACATAGTGAGGACGACATTGGAGGAAAAAAATCTATTTCTGCTGGAAGATCAGGAAGAGGAATGAAAGTACCATTAAAGACGACATTTGAATTGGACCTTAAGGAATGAGTAGGAGTTGTCCAGGTGGGAGAAGAAGGGTAAGAAGTGCATTCCAGTTAGAAGGAACAGCATTTACATTCACATGTAATTAGGGGAAAGAGCAAATAATCTGGGGTATACAGAGGTCCTTGAAAAAAATCTGTAGGATATGAACCTTAAAAAGAAGGCTGAAGTAAGACTTGGATAGAATTACTCACGGTAGATAAATAATTCTGACATTTGTCCACGCCTTCTAGGTTTTGCTCATGTTCTACCCAAATTCATCCTTTTGATCTGCCGTATCCACTGGTCACTCTAGGCAGACAGTGCCCTGCAATGTTCAGCATTGCCGTCTCTGGGCTAGAAAAGTGCTGTCCTAACTGGAAACCTTGAACTTCTGCCCAAAGCTCTAAAATCCTTCAAGTGGTCAAGTGATGTTACCATTATGACTTTGTTAAATGAACATTTGTCAAGTGGAGCTCAGAGGCCAAATTGGTTCAACAAAAGGAGTTCAACAACAACAACAACAACAAACCGTAAGAGAAATTTAAATAGAGAAGTTCATTACTGCAGGCCCTGGAGAAAATACAAGACATGCCTTGAGAGGCTACGTGTAGAGGTCAAGTCAGAAGGCAGACAGAGACAGAGGCTTGGACCCGGGCTCATGCCTTTATTTGGACATGCGCTTGCACAGGGGGGCTAGGGTCAGCTTCAGGCCCCTGCAGATCTCGTGGCCAAACAAAATGGGGATTGAGGCAGCAATACCATGGAGTAGCTTAGCTAAACTCAACAGTTATATATATATATATTTATTAAATTCAATACGTATTTATCAACTACTCGTGAAGAGCCATCACTCTGATGTCGGCACATCTTCACTGTGTTCTTCATATCTGTCTTATTCTTTCTGCGATAACTCTCACCCAATCATTTTTGTGTTTCTTATCTAAGAATAAAACAAAACCCCTCATTGCACGTTGTCTCCTGAGTCGTTTTTGTCCCTGGAAATCCACAAATGCTTGGGCACTGAAGCCTAAGACTTACCTGCCAGACTCCTTTAGCAAAGAAGCTTATCGTGGAAAAGAACTCACTCTCAAGATGGCAAGAGTCAGCTTTCAGAATCCGTTGTGAACTTTCAGAACCCATTGTTAGAGGAGCACTGTTGATTTACCGAAGATTACCAAAGCAACCCAGAATATTTAATATTTCATTGTGCATTGGCCATTTTCTAAGAAATCCTAACTCTTTATTCACCCCAAACTACAGTTGTATGTATATCTTCTTTTGGACTACAGATTATTTACAGAGGGACGCATTTGGCATTCCTAGCATTATCTTTCCATGAAAATGAAATTTAGTGATGGAAAATACAGCAAAATTTTGAGTGGGTTTTAAAAAGCCCCCAAATTCCAATGACTACTGAATATTCGAGAGCATTACACCACGTAAGACTCTTACTGTAGAGAATAATTTTGAAAAATACTAATGGCTATTAGTATGTACAAATCTTATATTCCCCGTCTTTACTGACAATACTCAAAATGCTTATCACTGCTTTTCAAACATAGAGAGTATGTGACTAAATCTGTTTTCTTGTACAGGATGTTCCCTCAAAAATTTAAGGTGAACAGTATAGTGATTCAGTTACACATTTATATATATATATATTCTTTTTTATATTCTTTTTCATTATCAGTTATTACCAGATACAGAATATAGTTCCCTGTGCTGTACAGTAGAACCTTGTTGTTTATCTATTTTGTATATGGTAGTTTGTATCTGCAAATCCCTAACTCTGTAAATCAACTATACTTCAATAAATAAATAAATAAACAAACAATGAAAACAATTAAAGTGAACGTATGTCCTCTAGAGTCTTTTTTCCCACAACTTAGACACACAGCTGTTGTGTCCCTAGATTCTTCAGTTGTGAATTAAAAACCGTAATAATATTTTAGTTTTGCCGCTATCCTGTTCACCCGTTTGTTTATCAGCAGAATTCACGAGACGGCTCCAGTTGGAATGTGATCAGCCTGGAAAGCAGCAGGACTTCATGCTAATCTTAGAACACACTATTGCCATTTACTCATGCTGCCTCAGATGGTTTTATAGCCCTTTCTACAGGGCGTGGGTTAGTGAAGATGTCAAACACCCAATTTAATGACAAAATTCTTGGGCAAAAAATTGAAAACACAAGTCTAGTGGACTAACAACACCTCATTAATTGAGCTAAAATGGAGTGTTAAGGTTTCTCTTAGATTTCTACCTTGTGTTATTTTATTTATCTTTTCTTTTCAGTTAAGTGTTTACTTCCTCAACTTAGTGACCATATTTTTAAGAGGCAGCATGAAGTTATAGACATACAAGTTAAGAAGGCACCAAAAAATCTGTATTCTAGTCCTAACTCATCACTAATATGTTGCCTTAGCAAATTATTTGATCTCTGAGTCCTATATATTTTATTTATAATACCCATTTCCTCCCTTATAGAATTACAATGAGAATTATGTGAAGTAACATATACAAATATACAATAAGAATGAGAAAGCTCTGTACAGGTTATGGGACAATGATTCTTCCACATTCACAAAAACCATTCAATAAATACATCTAATTTGTTAAGAAGTAGTATGTGCGTGTCTCTTCAGCACCAAAGGAGGCTAGACAGTACTGTAAATTACACGTTTTCTTTCCTAAATAATTCATTTTATATAGCTGATATGGACGACATGAGGAATGATGAGTAAAACCCTTACTTAAAAAGAAGAGGTTTTTGAAATTATAATTGTAATAATTTGATGATCTCTGTCCTTGGTCTTCATTATGAGGATTTTTTTTTAAAGCACTAGTAAGAGGATTTTTGTAGCTCTTGGCCTAGAAGGAACTAGTCCCACAGTGATCACAATGTACTCAAGCCCTTCCTGCTGCATGGGTTTTACAATCCTGAGTTAAACAGAATACAGATGTCTGCAGATGAAAAGAAAACATTCGAAATTCTCACTCTCAAGCCAGAAGAATTCAAGCCAATCCAAGTGTGAAGGCTAATGTCACAGCTGAAATAGAAGTCAAGAGGGTAGCTTTGAATATAATTAAGATATGACAGGTTCACTCAGATCCAAAACCCAGGCACCAAAGAGCAGAGTTTTCTCAAAAGGTGTGAAGGTGAAAATAAAATGTTTCTGGGAATCGGGCTGTGATCCAAAACTAATGAATTTCCCATTGAGTTACTAATCACCTAAAGCCGTGGCCACTGGACAAGACATCAGGGAGATGACCATTCCCACTAGAAGTATTTGAACCTCTCCTCTCTCTGCGATCTGCGGAAACTATTCTTCTGGTAAAGAGGAAAACATGGAGTTGCAGAAAGAAGAGACTTTAGATCCTCTTACTTTAACTAGATCTTTATCTTCTGGGCATGTTGTTTGTGTTGACCCCTTGCCAAAATTGCCAGTCATCATGAGGAAAATACCAGCACAGTTAGTTCAACATTCACATTGTATAACCAGGATGTGGGTCCTTGTTCCATTATGAGCCACTCTTTCCTAGAAGATTTCAAGTTTATTAAGGGTCACGCAGGAAAGAAACAAGACTAAATCAAACAAACTGAAAAAGCTTTACTTGGTTGTGTTCATTTCCACATACACACACGCACACACACACACACAAACTATGAAACATTGATTTTTATCTGCTCTTAAAGAAAAGGGAAGATTAGTTATTCAACAAAGTCTGGTTCAGAAAAAAAAAATGGGAGAAGAAAGTTAATAGTAGAATGGGAAAGAAAAAAGAAAGAGGTAGAAACAAAGAGGAAGGAAAAAGAAGAATCTGGAGATAGAAAAAGGAAAGAAAGCAGAAGAAAGAGAAATGGAGAAAGAGGGAAGGATGAAGTCTGGATGTCTTTTACCTGACCCTTAGAGCTGATTTGCTTCGAACCAATTAATGTGTACCGGGCTCTAGCTACGTGTTAGCTACTCTATTAGAGGCCCAGGTGAATACGTTAGAGACCTGATACCAACGAGCTTACCATCTACTGAAGTGATGAGCTGTAAAGTAAGGAGAAACACTATTTTTTTTTATTTGCAAACCCAACCACGTCTAGACACAATGATAGGTACTTGAAATATGTCATTATACCCTTGCATTGTCAGCATTACATTCCTTTTTTAAAAGTGAAGAATTGAGGCTCAAAGAGCCCCTGCTATGTAATGGAAGCAAAAATAAAACTCAGATTTATTTGATGACAAAGCCCATGCTCTTTCCACTGTATCTTGCTTACAAAGTGATAAGTACTCTACCTGAGCTATGACCACAATGTTTCTGGAGAGCAGAGGAGAAAGTAATTTATCCTACCTGGAAAATGTCAATAACCATTGTTTTCAACTCTTTAATTTCTCCAATGTTCAAGACCTGAATTTAGAGCAGTGTTTACTAAATATGTATTTTGCAAAATACTACCTCTTCCGGTTATTGGCCAATGAGAGGTTCAAAGGTCAAAAAAGCATGGAAAATTCTGGAATTCATATAGTTCTTTTGAAAGTTCTCAGTGTCTATAGGTCCATTAAAATCCGTAAGATCTCTTGTTGAATTTTGTTCATTGTGTTTTCAAGATTTACTAGGTCATGGACTGTTCTCTTGGAAATGCTGATTTAGAGACCACATTTTGAGTAAGATGATTACTATATCTTACAGCAGAGTGCTACCAGTCTTGATCACAATTATAGTACAAGTGTTTCTTTTTTTCTTTTTTTTCCCCTGAATTAATCTTTATGCAAAAATGATAGGTTATTAGTATATTAAGCCAAACATTAATGGGCATTATTATGGTGAGTGACTGACTTGTCAAATCAGTGATCACCATTCTTGCTTTTGCAACATCCAAGGGTGAGCCCAGAGAATTTCTAAACCATAGAAATCATAGTTCACTCTCACGAAAGTAAATATAATTCAAATTCATGATTACCACATATTTCTGTTGGGATAATCTCTGCTTCACACCAAGTACTTAACCCCTATAGGCTGGTTTTTAATTAAAAATATGGCCTTAGTGTTCATATTTACATTACTATGAAAGTTCCCCTTAAATCCGTTTGCAATCAAGCTCCTTCTCATACCCCTGGCCTTCAGAAACCATGTATCTGCTTTCTGTTTCTATTGGTTTTACCTTTTCTAGCAATTCAAAAAATTGAATTGTATAGCTTATAATTTTTGTAGCTGGTATTTTTTTTCACTCAGCAAAATATCTTTGAGGCTCATTCACGTTGCTATAAGTAGCAATAGTTTATTTCTTTTTCTTTCTCTTTTTAAATAGTCTATTTCTTTTTATTGTTAATATTATTCCATTGTATGTACATACCATGCTTTGTTTATCCATTTATCATCCGAGGGACATCTGGATGCTGCCTGAGTTTTGGCCACTATAAATAAAACTCCTGTGAACATCCAAGCACAGATATTTGTGGGTGTGTGTGTTTTCATTTCTTTTGGGCAAATAGCTAGAGGTGGAATTGCTGGTTTATATGGCAAGTGTGTGTCAGTGAGAAACTTCATTGTATGAATGGTCCAGATGGGTCTACATCCTTGCCAAAGCAGGTGTTGTCAGTCTCTTTAAATTTGCTATTCTTGTGGCTATATGGTGATGTCTCATCATGGTTGTTTTACTTTGCATTTTTCTTTTCTTTTTTGTATTTTTTTTAACAGAGTCCTCATTTTTTTTTTTTTTTTTTTACATTTTCCAGGTGACTATTTATTGGGGGGTGGATAATTAGGTTTGTTTATTGATTGATTGATTGATGGGAGCAGTACTGGTGATTGAATCCAGGACCTTGCATATGCTAACCATGGGCTCCACCACTTGAGCTATAACCTCCCCCTACTTTGCATTTTTCTAATAACTAATGACATTGAGCACTTTTTTTGTACGCTTCTGTGCTATTTGTGTATCTCCTTGGTGAGGTGTTTCTTCCAAATTATTGCCCATTCTTAACTGGGTTATTTTTATTCTTGTTATTGGTTGGTAAGAATTCTTTATATATTTGAATACAAATCCTTTATCAAACAAATGCATGTTTCTCAGATATTACAATCTGTGGCTTGCCTCCTGATTCTCCTTACAATGTCTTTTGAAGAACAATTTAAAATTTTTAATTAGATCTAATTTATAATTACTTTCTTTATTATCTATTGCTTTTTGTGTTCTAGATAAGGTATCTTTGTTCAACCCAGAGTCACGAAGATTTTCCCCTATATTTTCTCCTACAAGTTTTATATGTGTGATTGTTACATTTAGGTTTATTATCCAAATTAATTTTCATATGTCTTACAAGGTAAGAAGGAAAGTTCATTATTTGTGTATGGTTTATCCAATTTTTCCGCACAATTTGTTGAAAAGATTGTATTTTTGAATTACTTTGGTGACTGTTGACAATCAATATAGAATATTAGAGGGCGCCTGACTCTTCCAGTCCACCTATGTATCTTCCATCTTTACATAAATACTATGCTATCTTGATTATGAAGCTTTGTATCAATTCTTGGAATCAGGTAGTGAAAGTCCTGCAACATTGTTCTTTTTCAAACTTATTTTTGTTACTCTATGTCCTTCACATTTTCATATACATTTTAGATTAGCTTATAAATTTTTACCAAAAAAATCTACAGAGATTTCAATTGGAATTGTTTAGGTCAGCTTGGAGAGAATGATTACCATAATGATGTTGAGTCTTCTGGTCCAATATTACTTTTTCATAGTTTTACATTTTGTTTAATTTCTTTCAGCCATCTTTTTATACTTTTCTGTGTACAGCTTTTGCACATATTTTGTTAATATATCCTAACTATTTCATAATTTTGATGCTATTGTCTCTTAATTTCTGTTTTTTGCTAATAGAGAGAAATATGATTTATATATATATTTAAATATATATATATTTCTTGTATCCAGTGACATAGAGGAACTCAGTTATTAATTCTGGTAACTTTTTGGAGGCTTCCACAGGGTTTTCTATGTAAATATTAGTGTCTACTGGATATAATACAATTTTATGTCTTCCTCTTGCCTTGTCTAACTCTTCCAATCAGCTATTAAATGAAAGTTGAGATAGGACACTGTTGTCTTATTCCTAACCTTAGAGAGAAAATATTTAGTCTTTTCACCGTTAGCTGTGATGTTCGTGATGGTTTTTCACAGATATCTTTTATCAGACTGAGGTTGTTTCTCTTCATTCCTAGTTTGCTGAGAGTTTTTTTTTTAATCATCAATGGATATTGAATTTTATCAAATGCTTTTTCTGAATTTATTAAGATTATAATATAGTTTTAACTTTCTAATCTGTTAATATGATTAGAATGATTTATGTATGTGCATACGATAAAAATTTTAATATAATTTATAAATTGTATATATGTTGCTCTATAACGTTTTTGACATCATTTTTGTATAATTTCTTAAATAATATTCCTAGAAGTGGAATTCCTTGCTCCAGGTGGATGTGCACTTAAAATTTTGACAGATATGCCAAATTGCCTCCCAGAAAAGCTTTCAATAAACACTCCTACCTATAATTATTAAAAGTATCTTTACTTTCACTAATACTGAGTACCTGCAAATATTTCCATCTTTGCTAGGATTTCGAGCATTGTAGTTCCTTGTTTTAATGTGCCTTTCTTTAGTTAAGCCTTTGGGAAGGATGTGAAATGATGTTATGATATCACACAAGTGCTGATTTGCTGTTCTACTTCCAGAAGGCCGGGTCTGAGTGCTGTCTGCAAACAATAACAACGGACACCACGTGAGAAGCACTTCCCGTGCACCAGACACTGTCCTAAGCACTTTTCTCGTTTACATCATTTAATTGTCACCACAACTCTATGACACAGGTAATAGAGAAAATATTTTCCTAATTGCCCAGCTCTGGGAGAAAACAGCCCACATTTCTCACAGGTTGGAACCAACCAACAAGCAAACTAAAATGGCAATCCCAACTAATAAAATGAGAATTGAACCTGCAGCGTTCAATCCTCCTGAAGACAAACTAAGGAGTCAGCCCAACAATGTCATTAACAATTCACTATTTTCCTTGTTTATTTGTTTAGGGAGGGAATTACATTCATGTATTTATTTTTTAATGAAGGTGCTGGGGATTGAACTCAGGATCTCACGCATGCTAGGCATGCGCTGTACCACTGAACTAAACCCTCCCCCTCAACAACTCACTATTGCTTATAGCAAATATATTTTCTCTTTTTTTCCTTCCTAAATAAAAAGGTGATACTTCCAGTGCCTGGTTTCTACGTTTTATTCCTAAGCTTTCAAAACAAGTGCTCAATCAAATATCTAATAAGAGTGTTACAATGATAAACGGTTTCACTTACAGGCCCCTGCGCTTCCCAAGCCAGCTCATTACGTTTGCAGCCGTACAATTAGAGCAGCGTGGGGGATGGTCGGCAAATGTGAAGGCCCAGAGAGCTCATGGGAATCGCAATTTTTATTTTAATTCGCGGTGCTTCACTTCCGACTTCTTCTCTTTTCACTTCCAAGCAGAGCTGTAAACTACTTTCTACATGCTTTCCGCAGCCTCCTCTCACTTCCCTGAGGAACTTGCACTTGTTCTCCTCTCTATTAATGTGCAATTTCCCCTCCCGTTTCATTGTGTACAGCTACAGAGGTGAAATAATTGAACGTTCCTCTTTCTTTTTACTCTGGTAAATAAGGAGATCCTTTTTCATGCTGACAGTGGGGTCTCAGAGGCCAGACTCTGTTTATACCAGAAACTTGCTTTTCTAAAGCTCAAAACACTTCACCATATGTTCCGCTCACATGTTCTCCCGGCTGGTTAATTTAACCCATGCAAGGCACCTCTTTGCTTGGGGTGAGCACTGGAGACATAGCTTGTTTGTGAATTATTATTTATGGGGATGTAAATTCACAGGTCACTTGCCACGACCCCCGGGTGCTTCACTGAACTGTGAAAGACATCGCTGAGGAGTGAGCACAGATGAAAGACATTCGGAATTTAAAGATGAAACATAATTCTCGGGTCTGACACCTAGAGTTTTATTTAGTTCATAGTCAGTTCATGAATCTAAAACAAAGCATACTTTTTAAAATCATCAGTTTGTGGTACACATTGGTGACTGCCAACCTGTTCCAAAACATCAGTTTATACAAATACGTATGATGCCACTGGGTGAGGTAAATATGAGATAAAGAAATAGAGGTGACGGAAAACTTAGAGTAAGGAATAAAAAAGACTTGTCCGCAAAATATATGCTATAGAATTCTACGTCATTGCTGGAGATGTCATATATTTGACTCTCAGCTTCCTAGCAGCCAAAGCAAAAACTTAAACAAAGCAAGTTTCAAAATTCACTACAGATACGACATAAACTGTGCAATTTCCCAGCCGTATATTTTACCTGGTGCTGAGATCTGAGATTAATTTTCCCTGGAGCTATGTACTAAGGATTCTTTGTAAGAGGGCCTTCAGTAAGATTACAGTGATCAACAGACTCATTCACATGCCTAGAATCAATATAATGGATTCTTTAATACACCTCAATGAAGTTTAATCCCTTCAATATCAATCGCAATTTAGTAAAAGCAACTTCATCAATAAATTATAGTGTATTAATAAATTACAATAAATAGTAAAGGCATGTAGTCCCATTACCCACCTCCCTGACATTTTGTTCAAGAACAAAGTGTTGACCATCCAGAGGGAAAAAATGGGTGGACTATCACTAAGGTAATCCTCTAGACATGCTGTTTGTGTTTCTTACGAACCAGCTTTTGATAGTAACTGATAAGCAAAGGGTTTAGGTTAAATTCTCCAGCATGAACTCAGAGCGCAGATATGTTCTGATCACCAACTGAGGAGAGAGTGGAGCTGATGTTTTAAGAAGGCTGTCATTAGGAAGTGTGTTGCTTGTTTGGGGCTTTGCTTTTTGCTTGCAGGCCTGGAGCTCCAGCGGGCCGAGTGGAGCAGGAACGGGCCTGCCTGTTGCTCAAACTGTGAAAAGCCAAGTTGTAGAAGAGGTTGAGGACAGATGGTGAGGGTCCAAATGGGGGCTGCTGGAGTTGTCATAGTCCTGTGGCCCTAAATGATGCCAGCGCTTGCCTGCCCACCTCTCTCCTGGGCCAGTCGGGGTTGAGATCGGCAGATCACTGCTCCGTATCCCCTCTACTTTTGATCATAAATGAGGCACATTCTAGATGCTCAAAGAGAGAAAAGCAATTCCCTCAGTTCCAAGCTCCTTTTGAATCCACTCTCCCCAAGAAACTATAGAGAAGAAAATGAATCTTACTATGTCAGTCCCTTTCTTAAGTCACAGAGACTATGAGACCCTGAGGGAAGCTATGAGCCCTCTTCTCTCCTCCCATTGTCACCCTTGCTCAGCACTCCAAACACCCCTCTGCAGTATCTTGTGCAATTTTAGAGGGTTGATGGAACCCCTTATAACTAGATAAAGAACCCTGGCTTTAAAGACTTAGCAATTTATCAGGAAGTCTAGACTCCTTAAATAGCCCACACTTTCCCCCGATAGGCTGGGCCTCTGTGTGCCTCTGTCTCTTTTTAGGCCCATTTTCTATCCTTTCTCCTATCCCAAGACCCTGAATACTTCAGTTTCTTGAAACATGTCATGTTGATCCATGTCTTGGCATATTTGATTACGCCCTTCCCCGTTCCATCTTCTTGGTGAGGGCTCCTGGAGCCTTCCAGAGCCAGCTCTGAAAATAAGTTCTCCATAGTTGCTTTTCCTCATTCCCCCAAAACTGTTCACTTCCCTCCTTGCCCTCAGCACACTGTACAGACCGCTATGGAGCATTGGCCACCCTCTGCTGTAACTGTTTGTTGACATGTGTGTATCCAATAGTAAAAAGTGACTTTTAAGAGCATCAGCAATTTCTTGGTCATCTCTGCATCCCTAGAAAGCCTTTCAGTTTCTTAGAAACCATCCCGAGCCTTACAATCTGCCCATTGCTTATAGAAGCAGAAGCTCTGAGAGGCATTCATGGAGTCAAATGCTGTTAGAGATTCCAGGACGAAGATTTATGGTATTTTGGAGCATGTTTCTGTGCAGAAAATTGGTTTGGCCAGACATCTCCATGTGTTGAAGAGGAATATTTATAAGGAATCTGATTTAATTAAGGTGCATTCCCCACGATTAGCTGCTAGACACAGTAATTACTGGCTTGGAAATGCTACAGGAAAGTCTAACACTGTATGATTTTGTAGGATGGCTTATTTTTCCCCTCATTTGCAAAATACACAATCATCAGTCAAATTAGTTGGAATGTTTTGGAAGTAGGTCATGGACTGATAGCTCTATATTCTTCCAGACTGGTGGAATGAGAATCTTTTGTCGAAAATGTCACACTGTGCTGTGTGATGTAACAGAAAGAGAAAGAGCTTAACCCTAGCATCTCATCCAGTAGGTGCTTTTAGGTGGTCTTGGGGTCCTCAATTATGGAATCAAATACATGGTGAGGATTCAGTGAGATAAGGGGTTGGGAGAGGAATGGGATGTTTAGCAGCACTGGCTGAGAGACACTCTTAAGAGTTGCTTATTCTTAATGCCTCGAGCATGCTGGGAGCAAAGGGGACCTATGACAGGGCCAGACGGAGATGGTGGTCCTGAGAAGGATGGAATCTGATGCTGGCCTATGGAAGCAGAGGAGCCTCTCATTCTTTTTGCAGAATCAATCCATTGCTTTAAAATCTTGCTGGAATAGTTAAGCGGTGAGACAGAATCAATAAGGTGGAGTGATTAGGGCACTGTTTTCCATTTAGCACTTGACTCTGCCTCAAATTAATATCTACTACTTGGAAACTTTAACAAGGTGGTAAACAGAGTGTATGTGTAAAACAGTTTTATTCACCCTTAGAACAACCCCACAAAAGCAAAGAAATTATTTTATTATTATTATTATTATTATTATTATTATTATTATTATTATTATTATTATTATTATTATTATTATTATTTCCATGACACAGGTGAGTAGACTGAGACTAGAAAGGTCAAGTAATTTGCTTAAGGCAGCTTCTAAAGTAGCACCTGGAAGCAAATCCAGGTCATTTAGGACAGAAACCACATCAGCACACTGCGTCTGAAACTTCTTGGGTTTCACATCCCTTGCCAGGGAATGGAAGTCATGATGTTCTCCTCCCTGTCTGGCTATGAGATTTAAATGACATAACATATGAAAAGTGTCTCCTGATGACCACAGGCTCTGCACAGCGTGTTAAAAATAAAGAAATTGGTCTCAAAGTAGGGTGTGTGTGTGTGTTTGTGTGTGTGTGTATGTGTGTGTTCTTGTCTCAGGCTAAGTGGGGCATTTTTCACCTGCTCACCTGGAGGTGTCAAGGGAAATTGGCTGGTAGTTGGTGGGCAGGCCTGGGTTATATGACTCCAGCTCAGGGCTCCAAAACCAGCCAGTGTGCAAATCGGCCAGGCTCTGAGGTGGGCAGGAAGGATCTCTGAGCAGGATGGCGATGTGGTGGGGTAGCTTGCACTCACTGTTTGCGCCTTTTCAGAAACCTATAAAGAAAGCAGAAACAACCTTATACCAATTGCCCACGTTTACACCAGGGGGAACTGAAAGATGAAAGAAAAGAACTGATATGGAATAAAGGATTTGCTTATTTTTGCTCTTAATTCATGAGTATCCAAGGGCCAGCTGAGAATATTTGTTGGGAAAGACAGCAAAGGTAGTAGAGAAGATGTACTTCTGTTCTTTAGGCACAAGTGTTTCAAGGATTCTCCCTAACTGGTGGCTTAAACTCTCTCTCTCTCTCTCCTCTTTCACACACACACACACACACCCACACACACACCCACACCCCCCCACACACACACACCCCTGTTACAGAGTAATTAGGATACAAATTCCACACTGTGTCTCAGATATAATAAGAATTTAATTACCCTTCAGCATTACATAGTTGAGAGCTTATAGATTTAGTGATCACACATACCTAGTATAAAATCTCACTTCTAAATCTCACTTTTGGTTAATTATTTAATCTCACCTAGCCTGGGTTGTGCTCCTATATAAAACATAGGACTGATAATAATACCTACCTTGAAGAGTTATTTCACAGAGTAAATGACATGAGACTATAAATCAACTAGTATGTGCCTGGATCAGCAAATGTTAGTTGCTTTTTTCCTACAATAGAGATTTCTGATAGATTCTTGGACAATTTTACCGTATTTACCATCACTACCACTCCATCACCTCACCACCATTTTTCTTCTGAAAATTTTTTTCAAGATGTAGCACTTGTCTTCTTCTCCTAGAGGAAGGACATTTTTTTTCCTACTTTCTCACTTTACCCCCATCTATAACATCCATTTGATAATCTTTCTTTTGACTTAAGAGCAAGGAAAAAGCGCTATGTGATGCCAGGGTATTAGTGCCTTTTGAATAGCCCTCTTTCTACAGCAGAAGATCCTGCTCAGTGAGAAAAGGATTACCTGCTACATGGGCAGTGTTTGGAGATTTGATTCCCTGAACCTCTAACTTGGTCCGTGACTGATCCAAGCTGTACTGCTCACTTCATTTTCTTGAATTCTCTGGTTGCCAATTTGCTTCTTTTTCTACCATTTTATTCTTGCTTTACTCTTTGGCTCCAAATATGCTGCCATCTCTCTAAGTTGTCAATTCTGAATATCCTTCTGATTAAGTAGCATCTTTCCATTCAGATTTGATGCACTCAGGGATGGCTGGATTATCACTCAGAATAGAAGGAATCAAAGTGCCAAATCTGGGATATGGGTCAAGCGTGAAGTTGGAGTAGTCAGAGAGGCTGCTCTTCAGTCAGATTATGTGTCAAGTGGGACTTTCCTACTCAATCATCACCCCAAGGAGGATGGGCACAGGGAGGATCAGGACATGACGCTAAGAATTGCAGAGTTTCTGAAGACCAATTAAGAATGGGTGGTGAAGATTTGCTGCAAAAATTAGCAAGTGCCAACTAGAGCAATTTTTTTCCAAAGGAAGCAGTGGGTTTTTAAAAATAGGATTCCTGTGGCCTTTCAGATGGTTAGGAACGAAGCAATTAAAGAAGTAACGTGTCTAGTAGACATCCGTGGGTTTTCTGATCAATACTCTATTTCTAGGAAATGCTCCTCCACCCAAACTTGTTTTCAGTGGCAGCAGCAATGTTTTCGCTTTCCATTTTTCTCCTTCTCTTGGACTCTGTTGTTTGGCCCAGGGAATAGACTCTAATCCAAACTGGGCCAGAATACCTCTGCTCCAGGACTTCTGGGCTTAGGGTCTAAAGTGCAGGGAAAGTGCTCAGGGTCTATCTTGGATCCATTTCTTGCATATGAGAAGAAGGAAGAAGTCAGTCTCCAGAGAAAGGGAAGAATGGACATGCAAAACAGTAAAGATGAGAGAAAGAGAGAGAAAGAGAGCCCTAATGAGACTGGAATCTCGAGACATCCCACATATTTGTAATAAATTATTTTTATTTTAGGTAGTTCGAGTTGATTTTGGTCATTGACATAAATAGCTGCCTAACGTTAAATATGCCAAGCAAAGTGTCATCACTGAGGCTTGGCTGAAGTCATCCTCCTGACTGAGACTGCCTCCTTTCCTCTTCGACTTCACCTAAGGCAATTGTAACCCATCTAGCCAAGTCTCTCCTCCTCTGAGAAGCCCTCCCTGAACACATCCGATGTCAGTCTTCTACGATGTCTCTTACATGGGAAGCATGATTCAACCATTCGTGAATTGAGAAGAAAATGGGTTTTTGTAATTTGTGTTTTCTTTACTTTGAGTTTGTTCGATACTTCAACTTCCCTAAGCAATTTTGACACTGGAGACGAGTTACGTATTAAAGCCATAGAGAATGGAGACTGGAGATTAGTTATGCATTAAAGCTATAGAATTCCGTATCAGAAAGAGTACTTTCCAATGTCTTATAATTGCAATTTCCATTATCAAAATATAAAGAAGTAGCGTTTTTATTAGAAATATTTGTATTGACCACAAGATGTAAAATAACACCTGGCGACCTGCTTTTTGCCAAGTGCGGGTCTAGGTTTATGCTTTTGGAAGACAACGAAGTATGGAGAAAACTCCTCAGGTAGCCTGCTAGGTCTAAGGACTTAAATAAAGCTCAGGGAAATTTACTTGGATTTTTGGTTCTACATATAGCAGTGTTCAGGATAGCGCTTTTTGTCTCAGCCCAGATTTAAAATGGAAAAATCATTAAACTAAGAAAAAGAGGACACACACACACACACACACACACAAGCACGCTGAGCTCTGGCTGTGTCTGCAGCAGCATCATGAAAGCAGCTGCTGGACCCAGTGGTGAATATTGACAATAGGACCGGCAACGCAGCAGACGGTCAGCACATTCACCCAAATGTCAGGCGGTGGCATCATTAACATAGTGCAGTGTCCAATAACTCTCAGCTCCCCACCGATGGGGACTGTGCAGGAATAATTACTTGGACATCACATGTACTTCATCACTTCCAAATTAGATTTTACTAATCCACCGCTTTATTTTCAGGGTAATCTCATTACTACAATAGCATTTCTCTTTTTTTTTCAACGCCTTGGAAGATTTATTGCTTCAAACCAGTAACAAGATATAGTGATTGCCAAAGGACATATTATTTTAAGATTAAGACTGATGTGAGTTGGGCTGTGGAAATCTATTCCTTCTTTTCCATCCCCTATACTCCAAGAACGATTTTAACATGAAAAACAAATTATAGACCCATATCTTGATTTTTTTTTTTTTTACTATAGTAAGAATAAAACCAGATTAAAAGACGGGGCTGATTATCTAGAAAGGAAAATATGGGGCAACTGATCACCACACAGAGTCTTTCCTTGTAAATTTTATCCGGAAAAAAAGTCATCTATTCTCAGTGGACATTTTGTCATGTACATTTTACTTTTTTTCTCCACCAATAATCAGATTGAATAACTGTTCTTGGTATTTTTTCCATTCATACTGACCCAGAAAATATAACATGAAAGAATGCTAAATGATTCCTTCCTTCAAGACACTGTAATGTCTTAAAAGTTGCAAATTCTGGACCATACCAGCCAGTAATTCTTTTGTTCTTCTATAGAGTTAATCTGATATAGCCTGATTATTTTAACTGATAAAAAATATCTCATTTTATCAAGACAAATTATGATGGAAACTACCAAAAATCAATATTTTGTTTTTAGATTTATTTTATTAATTGCACTCATTATATTTTCCTGATTACATGCATGCTAATACACATCTTACAGAATTTCATACATCATCTAATTTCTATACTAGAGAATTAAAAATATATGATTAAAGATTGAATGAATGAATACAAATATATATAGTTATAATAATTAATTGAATTCCCTTCACAGGGAGGTTTTTCACTATGGAACCATTAAATTATCAACAAAAACGCAAATAAAATGTTTGTCTGTAACATGGGACAGACGTTGTGCTAGGCATTGGTATTATAAAAATAACCAAAATCACCATGCTTTCTGCTCATGGGTTACATAAAAAGTAATAGGGAGAACAGACAATTAGATGCATGGTAATTATTTACCATGAATGAAGTTTAGGGAGCAACACACAAGTCTTCCTTAGGTGCATAAGGTGGCTTACCTTTGAAGAAGTCTTGTTATTTGATGCATTCCTAATTCTCTTTTCAGGGATCCAGCCTGTTATTTGGGCTGTGTCTTTTCTGCGTATTCCTAGGGATTTGTCAACTAATTGCCACCATATGCCCTAAACTCACAGTATGTGTTAGAACCTTCTCTGCTAGAGGAGGAAATATAAAGCTCTGGAAAACCCAGCTTTTGATCCTAAGTCAGCCAGTAATTGGTGCTTTGATCTTGGGAAAGGATCTCCAGGTTTCAGTTTCCATGTCTATGTGCTGAAGATTTGAACTAAGGTAAGCCTACCGATGGTCGGAGCTCTGAAATTTCATGAATTTAGTTATCTTTCCTGATTATCTCCCCCTGCATTTTATAGGGTATATTTGAAGACCATCAGGACCAACAGAAAGGGAAAGGAGAAGAAGAAGGGAATTAACAATAACTTAGCACATGATACGTGGCCTTGATAATTCACAACAAACCGAGAAGTGGAGATTACATCCCAGGAGTACTCTGCAAGGTCTACTAACCTGAACACAGAATACGTATATGGTAGAGATGAGATTCTAACACAATGCCTAAGCACTGGTGATGGCATTTCAGGTACCTAAAATAGAATTAAGAACGGTAATTCAGGACAGAGATGACTTACTGGAATCTGTGGAGAGGCACTTTTTAAAAGGCTGACCCTGTACATATGCAATAGCCAGGTTTGAGATGTGAATAACAAAAAGAAAACAAACAAGTAAACAACAACAAAAAATGAGGGAAGCCTTTGGTTGAGAATGCCTTCTTTCTGGAAGATGATTTTTTTGTCATTCCTGAAGTACATTCATTCTTTGTATCTTTAAGGGTGATACAGTTTTCTACCTGGAAAACATCCCAAACTGATAGCATGATACAAAATCAGAGGACTGGCTGGGGTCTGGTGAGGATGGAGGGCTGTTCGAACCAGTTTGATGACCCCATAGTTTTCTGGTTCTCTGGTACTCTGTTAACACGTTGACTGCATGTTTCCATTTCTGTCCGGTTGCTATGGTAATACAGCTCAGCTCTTTTCTGAATTTCTACCCTTTAGTAAATGTGTTACTTTAGAAAAGGTGGGTTTTGTCCAGTCTTGTGGGAGGTGGTGGCAGCTATTTGACCTGTTAGCACCTAAGCAGGAGTGGCAAAGCCACAACTAGGGAAGAGGTGGGGGTCAGAGAGCCGTGAGAGGTGAGAGGCATGTCAGATCCTAGCTACCTGAAGTTGCATCCAGTTGAGGTGTCAGAACTGGGGAGACTAAACAGGAGGCGAGACCAAGAAACCAACTCCCATGAACAAGAAGTCCAAACATATTTGAGAGTTCAGTATCCCGCTGAGGAATCTATGCAAGATGGCAGGTCTATAAATGCACCCTGACTTTTCTTAAAGACACAATTTTTAAAATACTTTTTAAAAAAAATTTTGGGATGAGTTTAGAAGTATAGAACAGTTGCAAAGATAGTCCAGAGAGTTCCTGTATACCTCTCATATTAGTTTTCTATGGCTATTGTAATAAAGTATCACATACTTGGCTTAAAACAAAATGAATTTACAATTCTGGAGGTCAGAAGTCCAAAATGGTGTTCATTGGGTAAAATTATAACAAAGCTGTATTCCTTCTGGGAACTCTAGAGAAGAATCCATTTCTTTGCCTTTTCCAGCTTTTAGAGATCCCTGATGTGTGGTCCCTTCCATCTTTAAAGCCATCAATGGCCAATAGTCTTTCTTCTACGGCATTTAAGGACACATGTAATTGCAATGTGTCCACCTGGATAATCCAGGGTTATCTCCCTATTATAGTGTAACTGATTAGCACCTTAATTCCAACTGCTGCTTTAATTCTCCTTTGTGTTATCACTGAACACAATCACAGGTTCCAGAGTTTGGAACGTGGACTTTTTGGAAAGTCGCTATTCTGCTTATGACCTCCCTTATCCAGTTCCTGCATTGTTAACATCTTATATTACCCTCTCCAGTATATTTGCCAAAAGTATGAAACTGACACTGGTACTTTACTATTCACTAAACTTAGAATTCATATGGATTAAAAGTTTTTTTCCATGAATGTGCTTTTCCTCTTTCAAGATTCAGTCTAGTATACCACAATGTATCCGGTTGCCATGTCGCCCCAGTCTCCTCTAGTCTGTGACAATTTCTCAGTCTCTCCTTGCTTTTCTTGACCTTTGCAATTTGCGGACTACCAAAGAACCCACGTTGTTGACAGTTTGCTCCTACCCTGAATATATCACATTTCTTTTTTTTTTCTGCCGGTAAACAAAGAGAAAGGTAAAATTTTTGCAAATTTGCCAGAGCATTATATTGTAGCTTTGCAAGGGTTTGGGAGAAAACCACGCTCATTATGATTGGGGTCCTTCAAAACAGTGTTTTATCGTTGGCTCTAGAACAGAATAGAACCCAGTGGCCAGAGCCAAGCCTTCATGGATTCTCCTCCATTCATTATAAAGATACGCAGGGTTACCATTACTGATGTAGCATGGCATAATGCGGAGAGAACGGGTACTAGGACCAGAAAGTATAAGACTGTTTTGTGTTGTTATCATTGCTAATATTCTCATCATTATTCTTAAAAAGTTTATTGATAAAAAAATTGGGAAATGCAAAAAGAAGAAAGATTTAAAACTAAACACAAAGCTTCTAGAAATAACCCTGTAAACACCTTGACGTATATTGTTCCTGAAAAAGAGAAAGTCATTATTATACTTAAGGTTTTCACTTGTTTTCATCTTGAATTTCTAGAGGTACTTAGAGGTACTATGATTTTTTGGAAAGTTAAATAGGCACTTAATTTGTCTCGAAGTTTACTGTCATGAAGGTAAAGTTAGCTAAAAATTTTGTGAATATATATAATGATTTCATTAGGATAAATTCTCAGCGGAAAAAGTTCTGATATATTAGATTATGTTGGGTTAACAGCAACTCAAAAACTCAGAGGCTTAAGACCATGGTTCATGACAGTGGGTCATCAGAGGTTGCAGGACTCTGCTGTGTCATCTTCACTCTGGGCCCAGGCCATCAGAGCTGTCATTATCTTAGGCACCGCGGGTTATTGAGGCAGTAAGGAGAGAACAGCAAAACATGTGATGGATTTGAATCAACTCACATGGCCAAGACTGACTTCAAGGAGGCAGAAAACTAGAATCATCCCGTAGAGAGAAATCATTGCCAAGTGGCCGTTCAGAGTGGTTTTACCAGTTTATATTTCCACCCTAACATAGGCAAGTGGTGATTTCCATACAGCTTTGCTTTTTAAAGGAAGAATCCATTTCATAATCACCTATATAGTATCAAATGTCTAGCTCGGTATAATAATAAAAATAATAATATGATCTATAACAACATTATACACTGAAGACTAACGTATGGAAGAATAATCAGAGCATTGCAGTCAAGAAAATTCTGGTCCCCTAGTGGTTACCATGCTAAGCGGAATAAGTCAAATAGAGAAAGACAAATACTATATGATTTTACATGTATATGGAATCTAAAAAAAAAGTGAACAAGCATAACAAAACAGAAACAGACTCACAGATACAGAAAACAAGTGGTTGTCAGAAGGGAGGAAGATGTGGGGAGGTGGGGAAGGGTATTAAGAGGTAAAAATATTTCAGTAATAAAATATAAAAATAAGTCACAAGGATTTGATGTAGAGAATAGGGAACACAGTCAATAATATTGCATTGACTTTGTGTGGTGACAGATGGTAACTAGACTTACCATGGTGATCATTTTGTAATATATAAAAAATAGTAAATCACTATGTTGCACACCTGGAACTGAAATAGTTGTAAGTCAATGACACTTCAATTTAAAAAAACAGAAAAGAAAATTCTGATCTTGTATACTAGTCATAATTTATCTAACTGTTAAAAGATTATAATGCCTATTCTGCAGGACTATTATAAGGATTTAATGAAACAAATTATGTAGGCTATGTAAAAGATATTGAAAACTATTTATCATTAATGGAAGTATGGTAGTCAGTAAATATTGAACAAATTCTGTCATTACCATTTGAAAACAACCATTAAACTTTGAAAATCGAAGTTCGAAGTTCCAGCATTTTAAGATTTATCTTTATCTTTTGTGGGTTTCTCTTTGACTTAAGGACTATTAAACATGCCTCCATAGCTTTGCTTAAAGTAGCATTTATTAAGCATTATAGCCAATATTTCTTTGAAGAACACAAAAATGATATTAACTGGAGACTTTTATCCATTAAATATATCACTTAATGAAAAGAGAACTATTGAATTCCTTCTGCATGATTTGTCCTTAGTCACTTTCCGCAGTAGTGCACAGGACACATTATTCATTGTAACTTTTATGACTTTTCCTTTCTTTTGCTATTTTGATAAGGGTTGGTGCAGATCACAGATGTCAAAGATACAGAAGAAAAATGGAATCTGCTGACTTTTCTTAATCACTTATTAATTTATTCATGTATTCACCTCACAAATATCAAGCACTCATTATCTGCCAGGCTCTGCACTAAGTTTTCTAGATGCATTATCGTATGGAATTCTCCTAATAAATCCATGAAACAGGTATTATGGTTATTTTAATTTTTACAAAATGTAACACTGAAATTTAATGTGACTTGTCTAAGACCACAGCAGAGAACTGGCAGACCCAAAGCTAAAACTGAGATCATATGCCTTCAGAAAGGGTACTTTTAATCATCACGCTAGGTTACACCGAGGCAAAGACATTTTGGGAAAAAGAATAAACAGAATATTGTAAAAGCTACATGAACAAGGTGTGAGAAAGTTACATATTATTCAAAGTTTTGACCTGGATAACCTGGAGAATGTGGGTTACTGACCTGAATTCACATCACTCAAGATAAATGTTTAATTTGGTGTATTTCTCAAGATATGATCAAGGCAACCATTGCATATACATTCAACCTACATTTGTGCTTAATATCTGAGTGAAAAATTAAATGATAGTTGCTTTTATTAGGTATTTTATACTGCTTTATGTGTCCATATTAATATAGACAAAAGCCCATGGAATGTACATGGAACTGACTATATAAACTCATGTACATGGAATTTACTTTACGTACTTGGAATTTACTGCATAAACTCACTATTAACCCAATTTACAGATGCAACTTTATATCACAAAGTCAAAGTTCTTGGATGAAAATTTCAACCTATACAAAAACCAGGGTTGTATTTTCTTCCCTATTCTCTTTTTGAACTTGTACATTAAGGGCTTGGTATTTCTGGATTAAATAAATACATACCATTCTGCCACTGAGAACAGAAAGATAAATATTTTTCTCTATGACAGTAACATGATCATAATGTTGCATACTAAGGGTTGCCTTGGAAATCAATAGGTCACACAGTGTAATGTTTTTCAGAAAGAATGAATCAAGATTCTAAAACTAAAATCACTTTTTATGGCAGAGGCCTCCCTATATTTAATTGGTTTACCTTTAACAACTTGATGCACCAGGTTAAATCTCTCAGCTACCAAGGAAGTACATTTCCCAATTAATTTACCTCAGAGGGTTCGCCAGGAAGTCATTCTATTGTGAATATTTTTATGGCTATGGTGAGTGATTAGGAACACCTGTTTCAAAAAATTTCCAGTTATACTTAATAGTGTAGAACATTAAGCCTTGGCTACCCATTCATTTCTGTGTCAGACTGGAGACAAATCTGTTTCCTAAGGAAGATTTGGACCTAATGCCTAGGTATTCGGGAGCAGCCTCTGTTTAGAACCATGCTGGCCAAATAGCCAAATGTGCTAGGTAGGGTCCTCAACTTTCCTCCTTGTATGCAAACCTTACCCTCTTCCAGGGTGATTAGAAATATATGGAATTTTTCTTAATCAGAAACCTAGATTTTCTGCATTCCAGGCCCTTACTAGAGAATATTACCTCAAAATAACTGCCATCCATCTCAGCATATACATATATATAGTAGATAATAAATAGATAGGCAGATAGATAGATAGATAGATAGATAGATAGATAGATAGATAGATAGATGGATGAAGGCTGTTTAAAAGTAATTTTTGGAAACAATGAGGAAGAGCATGAATATACATGCAAACATACATGACATTGTGAAATATGGGTGAACTTCTAAGTTAGATATCTGAACTATTCTAAGCAGAAAAGTAAAATGATCAGAAATAAGTTTTTCAACCCAAAGAGAATGGGTTGTAATGGAAAAATAGAAATGAATTAAGTGGTAACTGGAATGATCCAAATGGAAGTTGAGGAGAACCTCCGCGAGGGGGAGGAAGAGGGAAAGATTGAATTGAAATATTTTCTGAGACAGAATCTCTGGGACTGGGTGATTGGCTATGAGAGCAGGAGGTGGAGGGAGACAGTCATGATGACTTGAGCCCCTGGGTGGATGGTAGTCAATTCTGAGGTGGAATATTGGAATAGAATAAAGGTATTGGTGAGAGGCAAAGATGCTGAAATCATCAGTTCATCTTTGACTATCTTGCATATGAGTAAACATCCTTAAAAAAGAGGATGTACCTCAGTGTGAAACAAGGAGTAGAAGCTAGACCAGCGGAGAGATGAGCAGTAAGTGTGTTATCTCATCCTCTGAGTAGGAGAGGCTGCCTGTGTCTGTGTGTCCATGTGTGTTTGTGATGCAACGGCCTGATAATCAGCACACCTAACGGAGGAGGAGGTTGCTTATGGAGGTAAAGCAGGAAGCTATTTATATTTATATTGTGCTAGAAGTTTCAAAAGACCCTAAGTGAGTTCTTTCCTCTCTACCCCAGACTTCCCTTCCTTGCTGCCACCACTCTTGCTCAGGACCTCAAAGTCATAAAACTATATTCTTTAAAAGGGCCTTTAGAGGTTATTCCTTCCAACCTCTTCTATTTTATGATGAGAAATTGAGACTGAAAGAGGCTAAGTGGTATGGCCAAAGCACAGAATTAGACAGACAGGGAGCCAGGAAGAGCATCCTGATCTTATTTCTCCTTGCCACACTCTCTTAGACATCTGTACAGACAGTCCCCGACTTAACGATGGTTCCACTTATGATTTTTCGACTATGTGATGGTGCAAAAGTGATATGCATTCTATAGAAACTATGCTTTGAATTTTGAATTTTGATCCATTCCCAGGTTAGCCATATGCAATACGATATTCTCTCACCATGCTGGGCCGGGGTAGGGAGTCATAATTCCCAGTCAGCTGCACAATCACAACTGCAAAACGGTCTTATCTCTTATTCCTTTAATCCAACCCAGCAGAATAATTTGCCATTCCCCCAATACACTCAGGAATTGATATCGCCAGTCCCTCATCTTCATCTGGCAAAACCTCGCTCAGCTTCCAAAATCTGTTCTAAAAACCAACTAACCCATGAAGACTTTCCTTATTCCCCTAAATTATGTTCCTCTCTGAGCATGTTTCCCCATTAGAGAAAGGGGATATTAATACAGCTTAAATAATAGTCCTTTATCACACGTGTCTTTTGCAAATACTTTCTCCCAGTCTGTAGCCCACCTTCTCATTCTCTTGACGTTGTCTTTTGTTGAACAAAAATTTTTTTGATATTAATGAAGTCCAACTTATCAGTTATTTCTTCCTTGGATTTTGCCTGTAGTGTTTCATCTGAATAGGCATGAATGATTATATTTTCAAAGTCACCCAAAGATGTTTTCAAAAATAATTTTAGATTGAAAAGCTGAGAAAAAGATTTGTGTTGGGAAATTTCAAAACAAAATTTGGCCCATGAAAATCAGATTTAGTCTGTGCATTTCTTCCTCTTAGTCTTCCTGTCTTGATAAGTTCTTATGCAAGTTTTATAATCATGGAAAGTATTAATATTTCAAATCTTGGTTATTTGTAGACTAAGGAGAGGCAGGGAAATTAAATAATGGCATTAGGCTCTCATTTTCCTTCTGCAGAATACATTCATCTTTAGGAAATACAATTATTCTCCTTCGTATTAGTTCTTTTCTTAACAAAAATTAATGAACCTATAATTCAAAACCTTTTCCTTTGACTCTGAGAACAGCATGAAGACTCAAATAGCCTTTTGGTTTTCAGTCAGTAGTGTACAAAGGGAAAAAGATGGCATTTTAATAGGTCAAATCACATTAAAAACAAGTTCTAAGGAACTATGCACATTATTTGTGTAGAAATGCAATTGATCTTGACATATTAATCTAACAGACAGCTTCCTAAACTCTTATGAATTCTAATTGTTCAATGCAGTCTTTAGACCTACTTATAAAGTGAGCATTCATATTATTTGTGACTATTGACAAGTTTTTTCTTTCTTAATTTTAGTACTTCTATTTTTAAAAACTTATTACCACACTGTCTAAAGCAGTGATAGCAGACGAACTTATTTTATATGTGAATTTGAAAAGAAGATGTCTAACATTTTATTATTAAAAATGACCTTTGCCGAAAATGTATTCCTTTATCAGATTCAGGAAATCACCTTCTATTCCTAGTTTGCTAATAGCCTGCATCATAAATGAACATTCAATTTTATCAAAGGCTTTTCCTTCATCTGTTGAGTAAGATCATGTATTATCCTTTGATCAGTTCATGTTGTGGGTTTCATGTATGTGTGTGTGTGTGTGTGTGTGTGTGTGTATTCACATTTTTATATTTATATTGAAGTCTGTGTACGTTTTCTGTTGTTAACAGCTACTTTAACTCTTTTGGCTTATCTTTGCTTAGTATAACTTGTACTAACCTTTGAATTTTAATCTTTTCATGCCCTTACTTTCTAGATGGGTTCCTAGTAGATAGAATATTCAGTAGTAATTTATTGAATGTCCCCTGGAAGCCAGATCCTGGTTAGGTACTAGGGATACAGTGAAGAACAAGAGATATAAGTTCTCTGATCTCATGAAATGTACACTGACATGGGAGAAATAAATATGTACACAAATAGTAACAAAATTGATATAGATTGTGTCTGTACGTTGAGGTACAGAAACCCACTGCTAGGATAGAGGATAATAGACGCAGACTACTTTAGATAATACGGGTAGGGAAGACAGCTAGGAGAAGGCAATGCTTAAGCTGAGACTTGAAGGGTGAGAAGGAGCCAGCCATGCGAGGAGCTAGGAAATCAAACATAACAGAGGGGAAAATGCACACAGACATCCTGTGCCAGGATGAACTTAGCATGCTCTGGGATCTGCAGAACAGGATTCTACCTGTGAACATTGTGAGCAAGGGATTGGAGAGACCAAAGAGGATACTGGAAAGAGAAAAAAGAGAGCACATGTCATAATAAAGAATATGTATTTAAGGACAACGGGAAAACATTAAAGGTTTTTTTTTTTTTTTTTTTTTTTGTTTTTTACAGAGGGGTTCACCATTTCTAATTTATGATTATAAAAGTTCGCAATGATTTCCATGTAAAAAATGGATAGAGTCATGGTGGAGAGATGGGGAGAGGAAACAGACACTGGATAGGATGCTGCTGCCATGAGTGATGCTGGTGACTTGGAGTAAGTTGGGAAAGTGGACAGGTTTGGGATACATTTTGGATGCAAAACCACTAGAACCTGCAGGCATTTTGGATTTAGGGGGTGAGAGACCAGGAAGAGTTGGGCATGTTTCTCATGATCATGTCTCATAGTGGTAATTTTAATTGAACTGAGGGAGTTACAGACTTGAAAAGAAAATGGAATATTTGTTTTGGGGTGTATTCATGTGTGACTTCTGGGGAATGGTTGTGGAAGTAAAGAGATCAGCTTTAGACACATTATCATTGAGATGTCTTTGAGATGTCCAAGTGAAAATGTCAACAAAACATGTATATATACAGCTTAGAGGAAGTAAATAGACAAGAGATACAAACTGGGGAATTGCCATAATACAAAATAGCAGTAAAAAACATGGTTTTGAATCTTAACTTCCTAAGTCTATCTGGCTTTGCGATTTCCTAGCTACACTACCTCGGGAAAGTTATTTAACCTATCTGTATTTCAGATTTGTCATCTATAAAATGATGATAATGATGCTAGCAACCCCCTTACGTAAATTGGTTAATACATGTAAAGAGTTTAGAAAAATCTCTACTTGAATCAACTCTGAATAAATGTTAGCTCTTAGCATCGTCATCATCAATAGCTCAACGGGTTAACTTTCTTGAGTAAATTTTTCTTCTTAATTAAAGTCTCGTGGAAATACTACTTTACTCAAAGATAATGACTCTCTAATAATGAAGTTTAAGGAGAGGACAAACATTAGCAGGGAAATTATTATAGGAGAAATACTTTTGGAATCAGGATATTTTGTAGCCTTCAATCAGAATGTCAAGTCAATAACCTATGGCATCCTCTGTATGAGATCCACCCCGGAATCTTGCCCACCCAGTGCCAAGCATGTAGTAGGTGCTAACATAATGTTTGTGGACTGAATAATGTGAAAATATACTGATAATAGTCTGGATTTTGTAAATCCTATATTCCCTGGAGAGTTTTAGGAATTTATAGAGCACCATTGGCTCACTGACAAGTTAAAAGGGT
This sequence comes from Camelus ferus, assembly GCF_009834535.1. NCBI lineage: Eukaryota > Metazoa > Chordata > Mammalia > Artiodactyla > Camelidae > Camelus > Camelus ferus. The sequence goes on from NC_045705.1 coordinate 13,077,118, forward strand.
CTTTTGCCAAATTTCATACCAGGATTGTGTGTATTTCAGGCTGTTCTATTACATTTGCCAAACAGACTCCTTTCTCTGCTTCCAGTACAAATTCAAAATACACACACCAAAAAGAGCGCTTCATTACAATTTTTGGCCACCGAATGAAGTCATAATCCTCATCTGATTCAAACAATGGGATTTCTTTTCCATTAGCTAGTGGTCCTAGACGGTATAATCTCTCAGATTATAAATGTGCCATGTTTATGTGATAGCATTGTCAAATAGAAAGAAAAGGTGAGACTCTGTAGTTGAACCACAGTCCCTGGGCTCACCATGCTGGTAATAAATATTGTGGTGCACTCTAGTGGTGGAAGAAGACAGCCTAGAAGATCTGGAGGTGTACTCGGACGAGCCGTGGTCATTGTTACTTTGAAAAATGTGCCACCAATTATGGATTTCAAAACACAACTAAAGGAATTTTTTTATGGAAAAGGTGGAATACACGTAAAAACCTTGTCCCTCTCTACCCAGAAAATACCCAGAGAAAAATAACTACATTTCTCTAATAGTAGAGCACCTTAGCTGAAATAGAAATATAATGTGTATTGCTGAAGATTTGTGATCATTCTATTTTTAACAAGAGTTCATTGTTGTCTTCTCCTGGTGCCAGTAAGAAGTATTTTTCCAAAGGAAAAAAAGTACTTTTCAATAAATGCTGTCAGGAATAAGAGTATGCACATGTGAATAAAACAAAAATAGACATAAATGTAAATTATGTATTTGCATATACATTGATAAATGTTCCTTCTAGACTTTTCTGTAGTTGCTTCCTACCTTTCTATCATACCTCTGGCTTTTTCTCCCCAGTACTAAGTTCTAAATTCCCAGGTCTCTGATTATTCATTTCTTGGTATGGTTCTCAAAAGCTTCCTTTGGGAGCCTTTTGTATTTCCTTGCCACTGTTAGTCTTCTTTCTGGTAATTTGCATTTCCATCAATTGTAAATTTCTGGAAGACCATGCTGTTCCTGATCATCCCTGCTACTGCCGCAACACTCATCACAATGCCAGGAATATAATGGGCATTTGGAAGTACCTGACGAGGGAGCAAATTCATGATCATTCTGATCTGCTGTCTCTGAGACTCATCATAATGATGGATTGTATTCTAAGTCTGCACCCTGTGAAGTCCTGGCTCAGCCCCAAAAGCTAGATAGGAGGGAACATGGACCTCTTCAGAGCTCTTGTCTCCTTGAGAACACAAGAAGGGCTGATTTCACACTCATTTTCTTCCTTCCTAGGAAGCAGCATGATCTTCTTACTTGGGATACCCTAAGGGGGAGGGGAAATTTTACTCAGAAAATGCAGTGTCCAAATTACCTTACCAAACTGTAGTTATTTCCCCCCATCTTTATATTGTACTGTCTATAAGAGCATCAATATAAGCCTCCCACACTTAACGGGCAGTGAGTTGTGCCCCATCTCCTTGAGGGAATTATATCTACATAACCTAATTGAAACTCTTCTGCACAGGAGATTTGTCTATTCTTATTTATTTATTCAACTGTGTATTTACATCCATGAGGATTCATGATCATTGATTTCACACTTCGGGTCATAATTCAATCCTATACTATTTATTTGTTGCTCTGATAGTTCCTGGTGTAGCCATTGAGAGTCTTTTCAGTGGGTCCCTGTGCCCCTTTGACATAGACCACCATTTTGTTTATTTGAACAATAGAGAGAATTTGATACTTATTCTAACCATAGTGGAAGCCATTGGAGAGTTTTGGACAGAAAGTGGCATAGTCTCATTGACATTTTACAAGGACGCCTGTGGCCACAATGTGGAAAATAAACTACACTGTGGCAAGTATAGGAGGGAGCTATAAAATAGCTCTTACCCTACTGTGGGTGAGAGGTGATGGCGGCTTGGACAACAAGGGTCAACAGTAGAGAGAAAGAGTAGGATCTGGGATATAATTTGTAGGTTGAGTTACAGTATTTCCTGACGAACTGGATGTGGCACATGAAAGAGAGAAGTGGCAGGGGTGATTCTAAGGCTTTTGTTCTGAGCCATTGGATACCTGGTGATAGAGTTTACTCCGGTGAACGCTGGAGAGGGAGCATTTGGAGGACTCTAAATACAGCATAAAATACACGGCACAGCCACACCAAATCAGACTTTACTTAAAAGAGCAGTTGCCTTGGAAAACTTGTTTTGACTGATTTTTATGAGAAAATCAGCAGCAGAATTCAAACACAGGCTCCTGGGCCAAGAGAGGCAGATGGTAGCTGTTCCTCGGGCTCTGATTTTAAAGGAAGAGTTTCCATTTAGTTTTCTGAATAGAGTTTCCAATATCTTACTTTATAAATGTTTCTCTCAGATTGTGAATCTGGGCTTGTTTTGTCTGTGTGTATTCAACTCTCACAGCCCTGGGTGAAGTTAGCCATTTGGGAATCAGAGAGCTCACCCTGAAAAACAAATCAAGGCAACCCTAAAAAAAAAAGATAAAATTACTCCTCCAAGAAGTAAGAATATTGAAAATGAGACTTGATTTTGAGACTTGGGTTTTGGATTAAGAGAATATATAAATTTTCTGAAAGAGTTTATGAGTCAATCTTTTTAGCCAAGAGATACTTGCTATAAGTCTGTTGTGTGCTAAATCTGCTTGTGGTGTAAGGGGAAGAGGCGAAGCTGTCTGATCACCCAGGGGATTAGAGATACTGTGCAGAAAGAATCTCGCCTGGAGCCTGGCGCAATGGATATCCAGTCAATGGGATGTAACATTATACTATTGATCATGTACTTTTACCTCTTTGGACCCATTGTATGTACCGCTTTCTCCGTCTGGAAGACACTTCCATCCCTTCTCTGCCTTGTAAATTCCACTTCGTTCAAGGTGCTATTCTAAATGTCACCTCCTCCAGGAAACCTTCCGTTCTCTCTCCACTACTCATTCTGAAGCGCTTGGTTGGTTCATGTTCCAGCCAGCAATGTTTTCCAAACTTGATTTTTTTCCTAAAAATCCATACACTTATACCATTATTAATTATATAATTTGCATTATATTGTCTGACAATTTTGACTTAATTCAACTTCGTCTTATGCAATACTTGTAAAATTAAATCAAATGTTCAAGGTGCTTACTGTTTTATTCAACACATGAAAAATAAATATATACTATTAACATAAAAGCAATGGTTTGGGCTTCAAACATGATCAAAAATCATTTCTCATACCACCAATGGAATGTATCCCATGCTTTGAAAACCATTGGATTATGTATTTATTATTATGAATTAATGGATTGTTTTAAATGCTCCCTCTATCCACACCTTTCACTTAGGAAATTCCATAGGGTTCCTCCGGTGTGGACAGGGTGTCAGTCCCTACCCTCATGCTTGGCCACGTGACTAGATTTTGCTGAAGGATGTGCATGTGAAGGATGACAGGCCAGGATTAAAGTGATTGGGTGAGGTACCTAGGGTGCAAAATTTAAGAGAATAGTCACTCTCAGGGGTGTGTCTCAGGCCCTTAAAACACTATTGGGCTTCTCTCTTGCATTTCTTCCAACACAATGAAACGTACCAACTGGTTCCAGAAAAAATATGAGAGACAGGAGGAGCAGACCTGCCCCACCCTAGATGCCTGATTCAAGCTTAGCCTCTGGTCCGGCCCCCAGGCAACTAACAAGAGCATGAGTGAGCCAGTCAAGATCAGCCAACCCTCATCCAACTTCCAACAGACCCACGGACCCATGAGCTATAATAGTAAATAATTGTGGGTTTTAGTCACTGAGATTTTGGGGTGTTTGTAACGTATAAATTAAAATGTATGTGTTTTCAATTCTGGATTTTGAATCCATCATGGGAAAGGACTATTTTAAATCTGTTCCTAGTTCCTAGTACTCAGGAGATGCTAGCAAAACAATGATTAAATAATGAGTGATACTGTTAACATGTCTGGGATTGTCAATAAAAGCCATACAAACTCCTACACCAACGTAATTACATCTGCTGTTCCCTCTCCCTGTAAGATTTCCCTCAACATCCACACAGCTCCCTCTCTCACCTCCTTCAGTTTTTGCTGAAATACTATTTCATCAGAGGCCTTCCCTGTGATAGGCACTCTATCAAAACTGTCACCACCCAGCACCTGTCATCACTCTGCCTGTGTTTCTAATGCTGGGATACAGGGACCCCCTCCAGAGGGCTTCTGGATAGGGGACTGTCAATCCTTTGAAATTCTGTACAAACTTGTAAATGTGGTACAAATGTTTATTTTTCTTGGGGGGAAATTCCATAGCTTTCAAAAATTTTAACAGCATCAGTGACCCAAAAGAGGTTAAGAACCACTGTGGGTTTACTGAGTTTTGTTTTCACTCCGAGTCCTATCACCTCCTCACATATTTTTTATTTGCTTTTATTATCCCTTTCTCTGCAGACTGGAAGATCTATCGTTGCATGGTTATTATACTAGTTGGTTTGTTCTTACGCTAAATTTTGGTGATTCAACTCCATAATTAATCATTACAAAATTGGATAACCCTTGTGATAAACCTACAGCCCAGCAGAAGTCATTCCACCTGGGAGATGCTTATAACTTTCCTCTGTCAGGATAATGGAGCATCTTCCTACACAGTCTGCATCCCAAGCATAAAGAAATCTTACAAAACAAACATCTTTCTTGGTCTTCATAAACAATCCACTCTGAAAATTGCCTTTTATTCGAACAAAAGCATTGTATTTGTCACCATCAAAAATGTGCTGTGATTCAGACAGACTCCTGTTTGATTGTCAGCTCTCCATGATTGAAGTGTAGGGTCTGGAGGAAGTGGTTTGATTTCAGTCCTGGCTCTGTTAACTGACTTGTGGTTAAAGCTTACTTACTTCCGTTAAGGTACTTACTATTTGTCTCAGGTCCTCTTCTGAAAAGTTAGAAGAATAATAGTATTTGCATCATAGAGCTTTCCTGACTATTAAGTGACTCAGTGGCTAAAAGGTGATTAGACAGTTTATTGCATGCAATAAGCATTCAGTAACGTGCACTCTAATGCTAGCTGTGTTACCTTCAGTAAGTTTCTTAGCCTCTCTTAGTTTGGCACAGGAAGGAATATAATAGTAACTGCCACGTACCTCTCAGGGTTGAACGAGATTATTGTGCGTCTGTTTCTATCTTGGGTCACCACCAGAGATTCTGCTATTATTACACTCACCCCCGTGTCTGACCACAGTGTCTAAGGTAAAGGAGAAGCTCCTTTAATGGTCCATGAGTGTTGTTATCCAACTTCTTTCACATATTGTTTGGTACCAGGACAGCCATGAATCACGTGGTAACAGGTTTTGTTTTTGGAGAATCCGCTAACCACTGTATGTGCTTTATGTCATTGAACATTGACGACTGTATGAAGCAGGTGTAGCCTCATTTTGCAAAAGAGAAAACTGAGACTCAGAGAAGCTATATAATTTTATAAGAACTGACATCTAGTAAATACTAACCCAGCCTAGACAAGCTTCCTTCTCCTTTGTAGTAAGCTGTCTCCTCAACACCAGCATCCAATTACTACCCCAACAGAGCAACCATTCTTATACCTCCGTTCTCTTTTGTCATACGCATATTTTTCTTACAGTTGGCACAAATGTAATTTTATTTTTTACTCTTCTCCTAATATTATTTTAAAAATAATATTACTAATGAAGTTATTGTTATTATCCTTCTTGGCAGACAAATGGTACCACTGAGTGACTTCCCCCCATTTTTTTATGTTAATATTGTCCCTGAATTTTTTGTAATAATGGATAGTATCAAAACACCAAAAAAAGAATGTGCATATAGTATTTTACTGCCTTCGAAAAATTTCATTGGAAAAATGATCAAAACACAAGATGTCTGCTAAGTTATATAAAATGTTTCATGGTCTTGATAGATATTGACAAATTATTTTTTAAATGTGTTATATCTTTTTATTGGGTGACCAATGATGAGTGCACACGCTTTTTCCATAGTTTTGTGGCATTGTATATTTCTACTTTTAATTGTTAAGTTAATGAATGTAAAACCAACGCTCTGTTTTTCAATTTGTATTTCTTTAATTGTTTATTAAGATTATTTGCACATTCTTGTTTAATATTTCTACTTTTCTGAATTATACACTTGTGCTCTTTATCCATCTATCCACTGTAATCTTGATTTTTTTATTGATTGATATTTTTCCAACAAAATATTTTTTCTGATTTGCATTTGTATAAACAGTACTATAAGCTGTTGTCTCTGCTTTCAGCTGCAAAATTTAAGAGATTATATTACAGATTAAATTTTTTTTACAGGAGATAGAGGTAACTGAGTTTTTTTTTTTTTAAGGGATAATACTTTTCAGACAAATTATTTTGCTAGATCAAAGTTTTCCTTGTTTTATTGAATATACCCTCAATATGCATCACTAGGTCCTCTGTGACATTTTTTTCCAGGTTGACTCATTTCTTATGAAATTCTCTAAAATTCATAAATAAAATGACTTACACTGGCACCTAACCATTTTGTGTAAGTAATGCTTCAAAACAAAATACATTTAAAAATCCATAGACATTTTTAAAGAACTGTTCATTTATTGAATTGAAAACAGTGCTGAATTGTACATTTCATGGTTAGATACTGTTTTTCTAGAAGAGGAATATTAGTCTGTAAATTAGTATTTGCATAGTTTTAACAAACCTGTGATTTTTCATTTTACCTCAAACTGGACCCATCTCCCCCCAAGTCTCTTTATCGATAGTGTATGACAGCTTCAAATGTATCAGGGCATCAATTAACTACCTCATAACTTATAGTAACACCACTCCTCTCCTAAATCCTTGGATGTGAATGTTAATTAAGCAATTAGAGGCACAGGGGACGATTGCCAGATGATGCCTCCTGGTAGAGTTTAGTCAGCAGACAAAAATGATGAATTCTATTAAGATTGTGTTCAAATTAAAAAAAAAACAAAAAAAAAAAACCAAACCTCAAGCAGCCTAAAGTAAAAACCAAAGCAGCAATCACAAAAGCAATCTGAAAAACAAGAGATTGTTAGGTTGTTGGGGGCTCTTTTTTTTTTTTTTTCATTTTTATGGAAGTGTTGGTAAATGCCATTAATAATAAGTAAACAAAAACTCTTTATGCAAGCTTCTCCTTTGTGAATCATTTTGAACTGCTGATTTGAGCAGATCTTTCAAAATGGAGCATCTTGTTAAAACCAGATCCATGAGGTACAGAAAAGGCAAGCTCTTAGCATATGTTTGGATTTTATGGATGAATGGTTCATTAGGATGTGCTCCACCTATTAATAAATCCCCTCTCCTTCATATAATCCAGACTAGATCACCTAGCTCACAATCCTCTGCACCCTGCCCTTTATCTACTCATCCCTCAAAACCCACCCTCCAAGCCTAACCTGAGTAAGGGCTCTGGTACCCTGACATCATCATGCAGGGCTCCAGATCCCTCATGTGCCAGGTTTATGGGTAAAATCTTCGGTTGGAGGGTTGAAGGCAGTAAGAGAGCTACCTACATTAAATTTTAATACAAATTTGTAAAAGGCATCATTTTTTGTAATTAACACTCTAAAATCATGAATCACCCCCCACCAGATACCTTTGATACCAATTCCCAGAGATTGAGACTTTCTTTAATGGAAGTCACTTAGTTTCTTCCATTAATCTCAATAAGTTTTAACCTTTTTGGGGAGGAGAAGTTCAAGTAACAAGTACAGGCTTTATCTAGCTCATTAAGCCAGGATGCTTCAACCATGCTAGACTGTTCTTAGGGGTCTAAATCTCCCTGGTAACCCAGCATCTATTGAACTCCTTACACTCCAGCTCACCAGAAAAGTTAATGTCTTTCTGAACCAAAAGTTTGAACCTTGATCAAGCTTTGTATTTCCCAAAAGTGAGACCCATGAAACTCAACGTATGCAAATCAATATGGCAGCCATGGAGGGCGGTGCTTTAAAACTGCCTATTGTAGTCATAAAACCAACTCCATAGACTAGAACAGATATCATAATAGAAACAAAAAGGGTAAAATAAAAATGTCACAGTGCATCTCCTGTAGTCAGGGTAAGAAATGTACTGAGATTCTCTTTCATCTATATATCTTAAGAAACCTACGATCCTGCCAAACTCAGATCCTAAGTGGTGCATTTTTCTATATCGTACATATGGATGTACAACCGTTCAGTTCAACACACATTCATGAAATGTCATATCCCAGACACTCTGCTAAACAGTGGGCACACAGAGGTAAGACTTGGGTTTGCTTGTGGAGTCGGTTAAGGACCCAATGAGAAAGGATATGGACTCTTGTTGCACCTGAAGTGGGATACGAGGAGAGAAGAGGATTTCCCCATTAATAATAATAAATAATGATGATAATAACAGATCACGCTCATCGGAGTACTTACTCTGAGCCAAGTCCTGTCCTGAGAACTTTACATGTGTTAAGTTATTTAGTCCCCAGATTGTCCTCTGAATTACTCCCACTCTGTAGATGAGAAAAGTGAGGTGTAAGAAAGTGAAATAATATGCTCAAGGTCATGTAGCTAATAAGGGGCAGAGCAGAGACTGGAGCCCAGCAGTCTAGACCTTAATCACTGTGTTTTTCCACTTCTCACCACAAGGGACAGAGGGCAGTGGAGAGGCAGTTCTCCAATGTTTTCTAGCCTCTCCCACCTCCCCAAAGCTGAGGCAGAACCCCTCCCCATTCCCCTGGAGGAGCAGGGGACCTGTGAATACAGTTGTCTTGATCACTGACACTCTCCACCCTCACAGGGTCTTAGCATCAGCTTCATCTTGTGAATAATGAGTGAGGAAGAGTTGGAAGCAAGTCCTGAAGGTTTCTCTTATTCTCTAACTTCCTTTCCGGGAAGATGCCAACAGCCCCATTTCTCACAGCTGCTTTTTTGTTGCCGGCTGAGCCATATATCATCTGATTTTTTGCATCTTTAGCAAGTCACCGTGTTTTTAAGTTGGCAATCTATCTGAAAACTTTCAAAGAAAAAAATAAGAATAATCAGCCACTGTCCACTTTCTGTTTTCTTTTCTTTCCCTGGAAACTTGCCTGCAAAACTCGAATGTTTGGAAAAAGTATTCAGAGAGAATAAAGAACAATGAAAATTCTAACTACACGAACCAAGAAAATGAAGTGTGATTTTGGGACAATTGAGTGTTATGGCCTGAGAGCATTCCACTGGGATGGGGCCTGGTTTCTAAATCTATGGACCAATCCTTCCCTCTTTTCTTCTTTTCCTACACTGTTTTCCCTGAACACTTGGCTTATAAATCAAACAGCTGCAACAATAATTATTTTAGACTTCTAGTGTTAGTTGTTAAAAATACCTCCCCCTAAGGATTACTACAACACGCCAACTCTCTCTGATTAGTCCTGGGCATGTGAGTAGGCGAATGACAGTTTCTTGTGTTCTACGATTGGATGGAAATTGGAACGCCAACACCTCAACCCACACACACCTTGGCCAAAAAATAAAAAAAAAATCTCTTTGACGTGGTAGACCTAGTTTTCTGTCTCTACCAACACTTTGCTCTGTCTGCTGATGTCTCTTCTACCCAATTTCCAGGAGCAATCTTTCATTGTCTGAGTCAGGACTGGGGAGATTCAGAGAAAGTAGGGAGAATGACTAACAATGATTAAATCTGAGCATCTACACTGTGTCAAATAGTGTGGTAGGCATTATTCATAAGGCAAATATCACCAGTTCTCTTTTTATAGATGAGAAACATTAAAATGGGAAACAGTTAAACAATGCCCAAAGCAATTAAACTGAGAATTAATGGGAACGTAAGTTGGTACAGCCACTATGGAAAACGACATGGAGAGTCTTTGAAAAACTAAAAATAGAGCTCCATATGATCCAGCAATCCCACTCCTGGGCATGTGTCCAGAGAAAATGCAAATTTGAAAAGATACATGCACCCCAATGTTCATAGAAGCACTCTATACAATAGCCAAGACATGGAAGCAACCTAAATGCCCATCAACAGATAAATGGATAAAAAACATGTGGTATATATGTGTGTAGGTATGTATATGAAATATTACTCAGCCACAAAAAAGATGAAATAATGCCATTTGCAGCAGCATGGATGGACCTAGAGAGTATCAGATTAAGGGAAGTAAGCCAGACAGAGAAAGGTAAATATCATATGATATCACTTATATATGGAATCTAAAAAAAATGATACAAAGGAAGTAATTTACAAACCAGAAAGACTCACAGACATAGAAAACAAACTATGAAAGGGGGAGGAGGGATAAATTAGGAGTTTGGGATTAACACATACACACTACTATAGATAAAACAGATAGACGACAAAGACCTACCATAAAGCACAGAGAATTATGTTCAATATATTGCAATAACTTACAGAAAAGAATCTGAAAAAGAATCTATAAGTATAACTGAATCACTTTGCTATACACCTGAAACTAACACAACATTTTAAATCAACTGTACTTCAATTAAAAACGCAAAAAAAAAAAAAATTCCCTAAGGACAAATTAACATTTTGGAGACTCTTTTCCAACCAGACAATAGCAAGAATTTCAGCAATCTCAGTTCTGGCTAGATTTGTACAGTCCTGGGAACATAGCATGCACATTTTAAGAAAGCTGTTTTCTTCTTTGCCTTTCCCTCTCTCCCAAAGGATGTCAAAATGTGGAAAACACTGACCCAGTCTCGCTGACTGTGTGTGACTAGTGTCAGTAACCTCCTTGCAGCTGAACTGTGATGAGAAAACAAGAGAACACACAGATAGTGTCAATTTTTCCTATAAAACGGTAAAACTTTGATATGACTGTTGAATAAAAAAATATAGAAGAACATAAAGAGTTTGTAAGGCAGCTCTGTTTTGACTAGCCCATTCTTTCTTTCTTATTCTTTTTGATTTCATATTTTTGAATTATCTGGAATTTCTAGAATTTTCTTTGTCCATGATGTATTGTATACAGCCACTCTTGCTAGCTTGCTTACTCAGTCACTTCTGTATAAGAGAGTTCTTTCTCTAGCAAAAGCAACAAAGAAGACAAAGAAGTAATCTTCTTTATTATGAGGCACAAGAGTGGGGTTTTTAAATCATACATTAAAATTGATATCAAATGCTTCAGTCAGTGGTTATAAACAATTACAAAGAACCTTCTTTTTTTAAGCATATGTTCTTTAGCTAACTCCATGCAAATGCCCCATGTGCCTTTTTTAGAACCCCAGAAAAATTCCTTCAAGTCAGACGTTGGATTTTACAGAAGCATAACACTTTCTAATTGCCTCCTAGCCACACATATCTGAAGTACACACACACACAGAGACACACAGAGTGGCCTTAGGACACACTAGTTTCTAATGTCCTTATTCAGGTATGACCCAATCACCTTAAAATGACTGGGGGATATTTTTTCCCTGACTCTAGCATCATAGAATACATAGGTTCAAATTCTGCTGTGAGACAAGGAAAAGTGCTGTAGTTCTTTTCCATGCCAATGTATTTTATCAAAAATATTTTTCTTCTAAACTTCTTTTCTTTTAACATTTTTTATTGAGTTACAGTCATTTTACAATGTTGTGTCACATTCCAGTGTAGAGCACAATTTTTCAGTTATACGTACTTATATTAATTGTCACTTTTTTTTTTTGCCGTGGGCTATCACAGGATCTTGTATATATTTCCCTGTGCTATTCAGTATAATCTTTTTTTTATCTATTCTACATTTTGAAATCCCAGTCTGTCCCTTCCCACCCCCTGCCCCCTTGGCAACCACAAGTTTGTATTCTATGTCTATGAGTCTGTTTCTGTTTTGTATTTATGTTCTTTTTTATTTTTAGATTCGATTCCACATATTAGCGATCTCATATGGCATTTTGCTTTCTCTTTCTGGCTTACTTCACTTAGAATGACATTCTCCAGGAACATCCATGTTGCTGCAAATGGTGTTATGTTGTTGGTTTTTTATGGCTGAATAGTATTCCATTGTGTAAACATACCCAACAGCCTAAACGTTCATCAACAGATGACTGGAGAACTCTTTTAAAAGTCTCACACACGTTGGAATTCTCTAGCCCTTCCCAGTGAACATGCCATAGTACCAAAAGCCCTTAAAATGGCCTTCCAGTGACTTGACTCTTTCTTATAAGTCAGCCTTTGCTTCAAGCCCCACATAAAAGGCAAACTTAAATTTAATCAAGCAAATCTTTTTTTTTTTAATAAAAATACTGTCTATTATATTTCCAGCTCTGATTTAGGTACTGAAGATATAATGATAAATGCAATTTTATTGTTTTCAGGTAGCCTACAGTAAGGAGCACCTGGCAAGCACACAATAATTGAATGATACCCAGTGACAAATGCTAATAGGAGTTAGAACAATATTCATACCAGGGGTTCTTAATCCTCTTTGGGTTTTGGACCCTTTTGAGGACATGATGATTTGTATTGGTTATCTGTTGCTGTAAACAAATATTTGCCTGAATGCTTAGCAGCTTAAAACAAGAAAATTTTGTTTTTTTCACACAATTGCTAGAGGTTCAAGAATCTGAAAGTGGCTTGGCTGGATGGTTCTAGCTTAGGGTCTCTGATGAAGTTGCAGTCAAGCTGTCTGTTGGGGCTGCTGTCAGCTGAAAGGCTTGACTGGGGCTGGAGGAAACGTTTCCAAAATCGCTCACAGTACATGGCTACTGAAAGGAGGCTTCAGGGAGCTTCCTATAGGCTGTGGCAGAAAAAGTCAATTCTCAGTCACATGGACCTCTTCTTAGTAGTTGATCATGTCATAGCAGTTGACTGTCCTCAGAACAAGTGATTCCTGAAAAAGACAAAGGAGATTATATAATTTAATACATCAACTATACCTCAATAATAATTTAAACAAAGACAGAGGAGAAAGCCATAATGCTCTCTTTATGACCTATGATCAAAAGTGACATGCCATTTCTTACGCAGTATTCTATTGGTCACACAGATCAACCTTCATAAAATGTAGAAAGGAAATTACACAAGGGCATGGTACCAGGAGGCAGGGGTCTTTGGAGCCATCTTTAGAGTTGACCACCACTTACTCCATGGACCTGTTCCCAGAGAAATGCACCACAGATGCAGGGCTGAGAAACCCGGTACCAACAGAAGGCCAAATCCATAACTGTGCCTGAAGAAGCCCAAAAGTCTTCCCAAGAGATGAGTTTAATCACAGCCTTGCAGAAAGAGTGATGATTTCATTGGTGAGCGGAGTAGAAGCAGATGGACAAGCAGACACATCAGGCAGATTAAACAGGAATATCACACATACATTTAAAAAAAAAAAAGTCACCTTGTGTTTGGGAAACCAGAAGAAGACTAATGTGGCCAAAGCATCAGAAGAGAGAGATCTAAGCCTGCACCAGATCACAGGAGACTTTAGAAGCCATGCTGAGGAGGGCGACTTTGATGGTTCACTGTAGAGAACCTGTGAAGTCATAGAAAAACTGACTGATTTATAAAACCCAACTTATATCTTACGAAGATTTTTCTGGCCACAATGAGGAGATGAAAAACAGAGCAATCAGTTGGGAAGCTCTTTAACTTGCGTGGAGACAAGACACAATAAAACATGAGTGGGGGCAGGAACAGTGGAAACGGGAAGGGAGATCAGTTCCAAGGGTTTGTTGGGAGGTTAAAGTGTATACGAATTGGCAACCAATTGATGTTGGGAGATGCGAGGAAAGACAACATAAATGAAGCTTAGGGGCTTTGGATAGCTGGGGAAGTGAGAACCAGAAGAGGCTGTAACTGGGGAGAAGATACATCACCAGTACAAGTTTGAGATCTCTTAAGGATTTTCCGATATATGTTCACTAGGAAAACTATCCATGTGAAAATTTCAAAAGGTAAGTTTCTGGGGATAAATTGGTTTAAAAGATACTGTGAATCCTATGCCATTGGAGATTTACAATGCACATCAATATATTAAAGATCAAAGATTTTGTTGTGTTTTTGCAGTAAAGAGACCTATATATTTTCAAGGTAATTTTCCCAAACATACTTAACAGTAGAACCTTCCTTTTGCTCAGCCTCTGTTAGCATAATACAAACCTAGCCTTCTGCGTAACAATGAAGACTTTGTCACAATTTACCGTTCCCCTAACTCATCACTAAATGTTCATCAAAAATTGCCAAAAGGACACTGCAGGGAAGTAATTAACAATTTTTTTAGCTTCACATTCATCAGAGTCAAGTCTTCAGGAACTAATTTTGATTTGAATTTACAAAGAGAATCAAATTGATGTTTATTGTTTTAGCTGTTTCAGTATGTCCAGTTCCCTCTCTTAGGATGGATATATAATAAGGTTTTTAAAACCATTCCAAAAACTTTTTTGCAACTTGGGGAAAAAGAATGTATTCCAGCTGAAATTTTTACCTGGCTTTTAGTCTGATACAATGGTTATCTGTTGCCATATTACAAATGCTGGTCCCCAGAGCACTGCTTCGTGTTGAGGTTTTGAAATGGAAAAGACATCATGGCCCTGATGACAAGTGACGCTTCAGCCAATGTTTTTCAAGTGAGCACTGCTTCTGAGAGCCCGACAACAGGCTGACATCCTGGGGCTTCACTGGGTTCTGAATCCCCATCTGTAAACTGAGGAGAATTTTTAACGAAGCCAACTGCAAAGCTGGAAATCCACAATGGCTCCTGAAGCTACACAGAAGGTGTTTCTTCTCTCATAAATAAATGCAAACACTTCAAACGACCCAAGGGAAAATAATTTGCTTGCAATTTATAGTGGTTTTAAGCTTTGAGTTTCAGATTATAGCACCAAAGAGTGCAGCATGTTCTCTGGAGAAGCAAGGATACAGTGTTTGGGAGGTACAGCTCTGGAGGATGGCTTGAGCTGGGTGAATTCTAATTCTGCTCTTTATTGCTCTGAAACTGAGCAAGTTACATAAACTTCCTTGTTTTCTAACTTATAAAATGGAGGGAATAATGTCTAGCTCTAGGGTTCTGTGAAAATTAAAGGAATAACTCATAGAAGCCTTCAGTTCATATGAGCTATTGTTATCAGCAAAAAGGAGGTTTTCCACTTATAATTTGGATCAACTCTAATATAAAAACAAAAACAAAAAACAGCCCATAGATTTTACAGTGCTAATAAAATAATGACAATATCTTAGATTCAAGTAGTGCTTTAGAGCGTGGGAGCCCTTCCACATCCCTAAGCCCATCTGATGAGAAGGCACACTTCTCAATAGAACCAACCATGCTAGCGAAGCTGTGTCCAGCCACTGGTGAGAAAAAAAAAAAGCACAGTGAGCCAGGCAAGCTCAGGACCGACAGCCATTAGTGAGAAATAACAGATGGTGTCTCATTTCTTGCTATAGGCAAAGAGCCAAATGACATGACTAAATAGAAAGACGGCCCCATAGGACTGCATTTGGGCTCCTACTGAGCACGGAGCCTGAAAGCCAGGGACATTTTTAATAACCTTTCTTTGACAAGCTTAAAGCCATTTAATGTCTAAACCTGTCATACACATCCAGCCAGGAGAATAGGCCTCCTGAGAAAACCCGACAGCACACGAGCAGTCTCACCTCTGTGAAAAAATAAAAATCGCGCGCACGTACCAAAAAAAATTATACAGCAAGGTCTCCAAATACGAACTTTCCATTTAAATAAAAACAATCACTGTCCCTCTCAGTGGCAACCTTCTAGACCTATTCCTCATTCTGCCCTGGATGAGAAGTTGGGTTTCAGTTCAGTCATTATTTAATTAAAGCAACAGAGGACACATGTCTACTTTAGCTGAAATTTCAGTTGAGTTTAATTAGAAGGAAATGCATGGTAAATTATTATGTGTTGAAAGTTTATACCCAAAAAAAAGAAAGAAAGGGAACTCATGATTGTTTAGATATTGGATTTCACTTTCTCATCAGTACAAATGAAACAGTGATTGCTTCTTTTTTAATAGTTTTTGCACTTCATGAAAAAAATCAGTAATCAACATGATTAAAAATCTTTATTATCCTGTCTATTGTTATAATATTGAGCAATGGTGCACCAGTGGTTCTGCAAAAAAACAAACAAAAAAAAACCAAAAAACTTTCACTGCAGCAAATTTATCTAATGAATTGTATTTGTTTTCCAGCAAGTCAGCTAGTAAGAGCATTAGTGTGGACATGAATTTGATTTCCCCTAGAGTCCATGGCTTCCTCTTGCCCCAGCTGTTTCATTTTCTTCTCATCACCAAATCATTTTATTACAATAGCTCTCCATCCCTTACTTCCCTATAGCTTTATATGAACGCATGCACAGCCGAGATATCTTCATGCCGAGTATGGGTTTAAGGTTTACATTTAAATCCCACCTTACATGTATATTTGTTAGGGGAGGGAGGCTGATAGAGAAAAAAAAAAGATTTTTAAAATATCATTTTACCATTACTCAGCTATATTATGGGAAAACTAATGTGAATGGAAAATAAAAATGGAGTCGACGTTGCAGGGAGAACGCTCTGAAACCGAGCTGAGAGGCCATTGGGGAAGTGTGACTTATGCACGTCTCAGCCTGGAGGGAATCTGAACTTTGAGCACTTCTTGTATTAATGTAGGCATCCAGAACACCTTCCCAATGTTCCAGAAACTCAAGATACTTACCGGACCCTTATTTAGAACAACTCACGACAGTCGTTCCTTAAGGACACACATTTCCTTTCCCACAACAGTGTACAGCCTCATGGCTTTTGCCTTTATAAGCCCCTGACTCGTTCTCTTCTTCAGAACATTCTCAGTATTGCCTGAATCTGAGTCTGTCAAATTGCAGTTCCAAAGACCCCAAATAGAGCACTTTGTTCTTTGCAATCTTGATACTGATTTTTGTTCAACACTCATCTACAAAGGGCTGCAAAGGGGATAAAAAAATCACCTTAGTAAAAATAGTCATAATGATTTCTGTATAGTTCTACAGATTAATGGAATTAAACCTAAATAAAAGATATACTCACTGCTATTTCTAGGAAGACCCAACATAATTGTACAGATTTTTCCTTTTAAATCCCTCAAGTCTAAAGCATTACTTCAAGGGGGAAGATACAGCTCAGTGATATAGTGAATGCGTGCCTGGCAAGCACAAGGTCCTGGGTGCAATCCCCAGTACCTCTAGGAAAATAAGTAAGTAAGTAAACCTAATTATACCCCCAAGACAAAAACAATAATAAAATATTTAAAAAGCATTATTTCAGACTTTAGAAATATATGGCTTTTTGGAAATTTAATAACTGTAAATTTCATGAAAGGGGCACTTTTTTCTTGTTTACCCCTGTATTTCCGTGGCACTCATGCAGTGGTAGGTGTTCACTGACTACTTGTTGAATATATTATACATAATTAGCAGCAAAAATTGAGTTGTACTATATAAGCACAGTGAAACAATTAAAGCAAGACAAAAACACTTTATCCTGGCCATACCAGAATGAGTATTCAGTTAAAAAATTTAAAAAGTGGGTCCTAGTGATGGACAGGGAAAATATTCAAGCTCATTTGATCAGTAAAATTTCCTAAAACCTGGCCTTTGCCTTCTTTCTTCCTAATTCTTTCCTTTAGACGATGCCTAGGGTGGTTTTCCACTCTCCTGCATAACTCAGGACATCCATGGTTATCTTGGTACCCTACCTCATCATGCCCACTCCTACTACTCTGATGAATCAGATTCTCATTCTGTTGCTACCACTCCTTTCTGCTGTAAGCACTCCTGATGATTGTGTTTACATTGCTGCTTTGGGTGGAGGCCAAACTGTCAATCCTCAGAACGTGAGTGATGAGCAAATGCATGAGTTGCTTTTGTAGTCAGAAATACAAACGGTATTTTTTTTAAAGAAAGTATTGACATTGTGAATCTTGAAAAAGCAATTGCTGAAGAGCTTACAACTAAACTGGAATATGTATACTGGGCTGATTTCTCTGTGCATGAAAATAAATATTGCAATATTAACTTAAAACATGCTATTCCAGCAAGGTACAATAACACATCACATTTCAAGGAGTTTGGAGACATACATGGCCTCTCAATACTGAAAGTCTGGTTGAGGGGGAGTCTTCTCATATCAACCTTTTATTTTTTTAATTGAAATGTAGTTGGTTTACAATGTTGTGTTAATTTCTAGTGTACAGCACAGGGATTCGCTTGTTACCCCAAAAGGTAAAGACCCCGATTCTTGTCATACCTGAAAGACAAGTTTACAGTCGGGAGATGGCGCGTTTTGTAGCAAAAGATTTTAAAAGATTTATTTAAAAAAAGGAAAAGTACACCTCCAAGAACATACTTTTTCCAAGGGAGGAAAAGTAGGGGGTTTTGTCTCCCTTTTCTCTTACACCCTCACTTGGAGGTGGTCTCTTGATTGATTGACAGCTTTTGTCCCTGGAAAGCTTAGTCATGTTTGGCCCCTTTGCGCATGTCCTTAACCATGGTGTACACGGAAAAACCCATGGGGGTGGGCCCTAAACCTCAATGTTAATTATAATACAATGAACACTGGGTGTGTCTGGTTAAGTCCTTTCTGCTACCTGGCAGTTGTGGCTGTTGGGTTTCAACTGGTTTCTTGCTGGCACTCATTTAGAGGAAGTGAAGTCCCTTAATGCTGGAGGAAGGCATAACACCAACTTCCAGACCATCCTCCCTCTCCTCCACCTGTCTTACCGGTGCCCCCACTTATCTAACACAGTTTTCTATATATGTATTATATATATTATATATATAAATATATAATAGATGTATATTCCTTTTTATATTTTTGAAGTTTAGGCTATTACAAGTTATGGTCCCTGTTATGTTCCAAGTTATGTTCCTCTGCAGTAGGACCTTGCTGTTTATCCAGGTCTGTGAAGATTCACCCTGCATTTCCAATTGCACAAGACCTTCTGTCGGAGCTCAACAGGTATTCTGTGAGAACTGCTCCACATGTGGACGCACTTTTGTTGTATTCATGGGGGAGGGTGAGCTCCACGTCCTTCTCTTCCACCATCTTGAAGCCAGCTCCATCCATATCAACTTTCTGTGTCCACTGCTCAGCACTAAGGATTACTTTATTTAAAATAACATAGCAAACAGTAAACATGAAAATAAATCTCCTTTGTCCCTTTTCTGACGTTCAAAATCTTAGTTATTCTCTAGGCTTCTTTCAATCCTTTATGTCACAATATGCTTCTCTGATGGGTCCCCTAGTGTGTGAATATATTGCTTATCACGATCTAACCTGAATTGCAGTCATGCTTTCCCTCCCGTTAGATTTCAAGGCAGGTGGGGCCTATGCATATTCATCTTTGTATCTCTTGGTTTAGCACAATGCCCAGTCACAGTGCCTAACAAGGTGGGTGTATTGAGAGTCAAACCAGAACCAGTGTTGTTTTTTCTAGGCTACGGAGGGATTCGAAGGCTGGAATACGTACAGCAGACCCCTCCAGTGTCTGTTTAAATAGATCAGGCTTACACATCGATTTTTCTAACTCGCTATTTCTATATGGAGTGTAACAGCATTGCTATGACTGGTAAACCTTATATAGAATCATCACTATGTACATTTTAAATATCTCCCAACTTCATTTGTCAACTATACCTCAGTCAAGTTGGAAAAAATGTTTTAAAATAAGACCGATAGTTTTAAAAAGGAAAAATTGGTTTTTATTCATGGAAGATAGTATTTTATCTTCTGACTTTTGCCTAATATCTCTCTGGAGAAGAGCTCAAATCTATTTTATCAGCTTGGATTACAGCTGAGTGATACCTTAATATAATAATGCAAAAATTAATTATGATAAAACCGTATGGATATGTGTGCTGTTTTATAATAGCAGAGCTAATTTATATCTATTCTTCAGCATAGCCTTCAAACTTCTTTTATTTGGTTAAGTAAATGTTTGAGGCCTCACTCTGCCCGGCACTGTATCAAGGGCTGGGGATATCAGTGTGAACCAGGAGGCGAGATGTCTGCCCTCACAGAGTCTGCGACTCAGTGGGTAGAACAGAAGGAATGTGGATTAATAACAAATCGCCACAAAAGAGCAAATAAAATGCTACAGTTTTGGAACTTCAGCAGAATGCTAAAGGAGAAAATGTAAGCGCCTTTAATTTAAAAAACAAGAATATTTATACTGGTTTCTAATGAAAGAATCCTTATGGAAAATAGCCATTTTCTGTTAACATTTAGATTGACTAAGCTCAGCTTTAAATTGTTCTGACATTACAGGCACCTCCGCTTATGTCCCTTAAGATCTTATGTTAAAAACGGGGAAAATCCAAACTTGTATTAATGATTAAATAAAATAATGTGTATAAAGCATCTAACATAGTTCCTGGAGTAGAGTAAAAGCAGTTCTCATTGGCTGTCTATGTGGCAAGCCTTCTCCCAGGTGCATTAATAATGTCATTTTTCTTTCATTCTTACAACTGCCCAATTAGGTGCCCAAGTATATGCCTACCTTTGCTATGACACCCTTCCCCTCACTATCTCCTTAGCACTTAACATAGCCCACATATTCCTAGATATTCAAATTGCTCTGTCCGGATGTTTCAAGGAGCTGTGGATCTGACTGTCATACTTGTCATGCTGTCCTCTGCAACATATCTTCCTTCTGGATATCCTCCACCCTTGCTGTACTCCCTCCAGCTCTGTTATCTTTCTTCCAACCCTCAGTACACCTCAATCTCTCTTTTATTTCTTATAACTTGTAGCTCTCCCTCTTTTGACATTAACTCTGTTACCCCTTCCCTATAACTAATGTTAGGACACAAAGTTTGGTGATCAGAGTACTATTGGAATCTAGAAGAATATCACAGGGGTTAATAGGAACAATTTTTGGATTCAGATAAATACAAGTTCACATCTCAGCTCCTTGCACACCTTCCTTAAATTCTCTTGCTTCAGCCTCTTTACCTGCAAAATGAAGATAATATAGTTATTGTGAGGCTTAAATTAGGTAATGCTTCTAAGTATTTCACATATGACTAGTACGTAGTTAAGTGCTCAATAAATGGTGCTTCCGGTAAATATCATTATTCAGATGCTTTTAATGAACTAGCATGATAAGTTTCTTAATAATAAAAAAGTATTAAATAAAAATAACATGCAATGTGGATAAAATAATGACAGGTTTTGCAGAATATTTAAATAAGACATGCAACCAATTACAGATCTCTTACACTACATTTTTGTAACTCTGAACTTGGCCCAGATCTGCAAACTTTTCTCACGTTGGTAGTCAGCAATAGTTCACAAGCTATTTTTCAAGGTTATGGGGAGGAGATTGGAAAGTAGGATAGCAAGCCTCCTGTGGCCTCCAGTGACACTCATTTCGTCATATTCTCACCCTTAGACAGTTGTCTTGCATACAGAACCACAGCTGGTATATGTGGTCAGTAGAATACAACAGATGTCATTGGGAGGGACTTGCAAGGCTAGGTCATAAAGAGGACAGCTTCTTCCTTGGTCCCTCGGAATTCTCCCTCCCGCCATGCTGTGAGGACACTTGAGCAGCCCTGTGGAAATGCCTGCAAGGATAGAAAATGAAGCGTCCTGCCAACAGCCAGTGCTAACTTGCCAGGCAATAAATCCACTTTGAAGTGGATCCTCCAAATATTAAACCTTCAAATCCTGTAGCCCCAGCATAGACACCTAACTATAATCTTATAACAGACCTTTAGCTAGAACTGACCAACTGAGGTGTTCCCCAATACACCATCCACAGAAACTGCAAGATAAATAAATGATTATTATTATTGCTTTAAGGTACTTAGTAGGGTGATGTGCTATTACATCACAGATAACCCAATACAGACGAAGGGGACTGATCCCAGCCATAGTCTCTTACTTCAGTCTTTGTGTTTCTAAATACTTCCTGCCAGAAGAACCTCCATTTCTTGAAAGATCTTTGGCCTCTTAGTCCAGGATACTCAGGTATTTTACAATATTTCTAATTAATCTTAATCCAGCTTTCTTCTGGATCTAGCAGCTAAAACTTCTAAGTCATTTTGATTCTTAGCTCTGTTAGTCTTTGTATTTATACTGATGAGGTGTATTAAAGTTTTAGCATCATATTCTGTCCGTAACCTCTTCACTACCCAAACTTCATGAGCTATTATTTGCATGAAACATATCTCGCCAGCCATCATTTTAATCAGAGTGTCTCTTGTGAGCACATTAAATTAGGTAAAAGAGAGGGATATATTATTCCAGGGATTTCACATGTTTGAGTTGTGGTTATTTTTCCATTCCTTAAGGCCATGAGTTCCCCAGCATGGGCTGGGCAGAACTCTGTGCTTATATGTTATTCTCAAAGATTTCCTGCTTGTTTATTTTAGATAATATCAATAATCCTCTTAGAAGGAATCGTGCAGCAGCTTCCCACATACACCTTGAATGGCTGGGATGTTCAAAGGCTGAAAGTTCCTGGAACAGTCAATTAAAATGCCCTAAGAGTTCTTTAATCACTAAATTTTACCCAGCTGATAATAAGTAGTCAGTATGGTACAGAGGAAAACCACAGGAGACAAACTATTAGAGTCCCGTGTGACTCTGTGTAGGTTGATTAACCTCTCTCAGCTTCAATTCCTCATCAGGAAAATAACACCTACAGTGCAGGTTTGTAATGAGGACAAGATTTCAGGTTAGTCCCAGATACTCCACAAATGAATGGCAGCAATTATTAAAGGGGCTCTTCCCATGACTCAGAGCAGTGCACATTTCCCATTAACTGCCCCGCCACATGCAAAGCTTTTACCTTTCATTCTTTTTAGAGTGATAAAGTCTTTTAGAAAATACAAATTGATTGTTTCAATTAAAATGTTGGGAATCCCAGGTAAGGCACCTGTAGTGGTCCTAAATTGAGGTCTCTATCAAGCAATTTAGAAGGTTATTTACATGTTATCAGACTCCTTAAAGAGTCCATAAAATTATGTGATATATCCTTCAGCTAAATGCTCTACGTTTGGTAAAATCAGTAGAGCTTTCTGGTTAAAAGCATGTGTGATAGAGTTTGACTTCCTAGCCTCAAATCCCAGCTTGGCTGGTTACAAGCTTCATGGTATGTCGCTCAACATCTCTGAAACTCAACTATGTGTGTGTGTGTGAAATGAAGATAATGATCGTACCTGCTTCACAGGGTTTTAAGGGGATTAAATATGATAATACATTATTAATTACTCAGCTTATTTCCCCACACAAAGAAAAACTCCATAAATCTTAATTAACCATTTAAGTCCCAAGAGATTTAATGCTGTGAGAGCAGTGAACACTTATGTCACCTTAACAATTTACCTGGCTCACTTTTTCACAAGTAAAAAGCCTAAGTTTTCCTTTTCCCCTTCTCATTAGATGAAGACCTTCCCAAAAGATCCCTGTACAGCATAGGGTACTGAAATGTTTTATGGTGCAATTTAAGAAACCATATTGAGTCCATTTATAGCCCACACTGAGGTATACTTAAACCAAAGAAATGTCTATCATTCCATCGTACTATTCTTTTGAAAGAAGCTAAAACCAGATAGTTAATTAGATACAAGTTTCTGAAAGTTATTGAAAATCTGTTCCTGTCAAATGTCTTCAAATGATATACGTCTTCACCTTTGATGACACTGTGCTCTGGGAGTTTGCTCCAGATGGTCTCTGGAGTTGATGTGTTACAATTTATAGATTAGTAGACATATCTCAAAGCATTTCCATCCATAGTTCCTGTGTTAAATGAATGAGAATTTGGTCAAGTTTCTGGATATTTTCGTGAGTCAGATTCCATCAGAGAAACCCTGGTGTCCTCACTCAAAGCACACAAAGCTTCCAAGGGTGAGTTACGCATCCTGTGTGGAAGGCAGTTTATAACATTCACCAACTCTCTCCTCTGCAAAACTGTAACTAAACCGATGTTGGCAATTGGCTATGGCTTTTCTGAATAAATACATAATTATACAATTAGCACTGCTTATCTCCAGCTTCATAAGCAGAACTTCCTCAAACTGATGGAAGAACTGAGACAATGGGAGACAAATGTTTTCGTATTTTTTCATTCCATAATTTATGACTAGACCTTTCATTTGTGATTCAGAGAAGGAACTAGGAAGAGATAGGAAGAGAGGCACCACTTTAATCAGACAAGTCTCTTAAGTGTTTCTATTTGTAAACTCTTATAATCTTAGAAAAATCAAAGCAAAACAAAAAACCATAATCCCACTACCTATCAAACCCACATAACTTTTGTTCACATTTTTAAAAACAAAAATAATGCATGCACATGGCTTAGAATTTCATAGGATATATATATATATATAATATGTGTGTATATATACACATTCTTACATATATGTATATATGCATATGTATATATATACAAACATGCATATATACATATTCTAAGAGCATAAATTATTGTGCTCTTAAGTGCATGTATTTTATATACCTGGGATTAAAGCTCAAATGCTTACAGAAGGTTGGTATGTAATTAAGGTGAGTCACCAATCAATAAATCTTAAACTGCTAAAGTTAGCGCAAAGTTCATATAGTTAGTCCCTCATCAAGAGATCTTATGTTGTATCATAAAGATTTTGGTTATTGATTTCTACAAGAGACTGTAGAATAGAAGCAACTTTTTCTGGGTACAAGGAATTATAAAACCAACAGCCATAATAGCTAGTATAAGAGGTAGTTTATTCTGTTTTAGTCACTGTGCTAGTGAGTTCACATTCAATCCTCAGAGCTCCTTAGGAAGTAGGTAGTATACTTTTTCTTATTTTACAAATGAGGCAACTCAGAGTCAAACAACTTGTCCAAAATCTGATTATCAGAACCAACGTCTGAAACCAGGTTGATTCAGCTACAAAATCTAAGCTCTTAAAAAATTGTTATAAGATCTGAACTCTCAAGACATAACAGATATCTCTCACTTTTCTACTCTGAGCTTGCACAGGCAATATATAATTTTTAGATAGATTGCTCAGATGAACACTTTATGATTCTCGTAAGTACCACAATATGAGGGGAATAATGGCCTGTTTTATAAATGAATTTTAAACATGTTTATGGATTATTTTTAAAGTTTGAATAATGTGAATGTTCTTGAAAAAATGTTAAGAATAATTTTTTTCTTCAACATTGACTCCAGATTTTTAAAATAATTTGGTTTTGTAAAAAATACCAATACTTTAGACTAAAAGTGACTGTATTTTAATTAATTAATTTTCTCCTACTCTCCAATTTTCTAGGAAATTAGCTATTCCAATTGTCAGTTGCCCTTTTTCTGAGATATGACTTTAAAAATTACTTCCATGGAAGCCTACAAATCACTTCCTTCTGAATCAAAGATGCTTTAAATGGGAGTCGAGGTTCAGGTTGGTGACTTTCAGCACCACAACATTGCCATCATCAAAGATTCAGTGACACTCCCACACTTACTAAGGCAACTCTCCATCAGAAAGAAAGTCCACCCAATGAAAACATCTCTTAACCTGAGAAACATAACTATTCTTTTAGACGTTTAACAGAAGGATGAGTAATAATAAGGACAAAATCTAGAGATGGATTGGTCGAGAAAGCTGTGGACATCCAAACTCAACAATGGAGACTCAATGCTGGGAAAGATGGAATGTTCTTTTTTTTTTCTGGCCAGAAATATTGTGCAGGAAAAATAATTACAGTTACGGGAAAAGCATAACCCTGGGAGAGAATTTTCCAAGGATTTAAGCCAAGATCTATAAGGTTACTATTGTTTTCTGTATAAATATATGTTCTGTAAAATGGATCTAGGGTAATTTGATATGAAGACCTGATTCGTTAGCAACATCCAACAAATAATAGCTTTGACACAAACCCTCCCAGAGCATCAAATCATGAGGCACATTTTACTTGCTACATTGGCTCTCGCCAAAAGTGTCAAGTTATTAGTTTTGAAATTTTATAGACTGGTTTTAGTAGATTCAGTGTAGCCAAAGGATATAAGTTGGCATTGGAATACCCTCATGAGTGTTTCCACGGAAGCCCACCTGAGGATAATCCCAGAAACTGGGTATTAGAATTCATGTGCATAAGGATGCATGTATAAAACTTTCTGAGAAACTGAGAGCATCTAGCTAAGGATCCATTTATTCATTCTTTCAGGGGATATTTGTGAAGTGACTACTGTCTGCCAGCCAGTCCTTGTTCTGGGGCCCAGAGAGACAAACGGGAAATGAGAGACAAGACATCTGTGCTTGTAGAGATAGTATTCTAGTGGGAGGAGTTAGGTGATATGCAACTAAACAATAAATAAGATCATTATGACAGTGGAAATATGTACGAAAATAAAATAAAACAGAATGAGGCAAAAGAAAGTGACTGGTCTCAACCTACAGGTAGTTCATTTCTGAAAAACCAATTGCCGTGAAGGCTGTGCTGAGATCTAAATGTCAAGAAAGAGCCAGATATGCCAAAAGCAGGATGCATGCATGATGCTTACTTCCTTTGGATCCCCCTCTGGTTTTGTATTGGACTTCTACCATTTTTTTTCATGTAGCCAAGTATGGCTATCTAGGGCTGAATCTTAAACTTTGCAATGCATGGACCTGGCCATTCTTTCTAATTCTCCTTCTTAGTATTTAGATGCATCCTTATAGCAAAGCTTCACATCCAGCAAGCCACATCAAAGAATCAGTTCTCCTAGACTCTTCGGGGCAGCATACATCCTAGAGTGTGACTGTCTGATTATGTGAGTTGATAAAGTTTTAATTATATCCTTTTGGAAATATATTTTTGCCTTAGTATGATACTAACCTTATAATGAATATAATGTTGTATACAATATTGTACAGTTTTTCTAAAAGGCTGAGGAATGACAGATTGACTTGTAGAGCTAGAAGTGCACTTCAATTTTTCAAACACTGGAACACTGACGCCACTTTACCCAAGGGGATTGTAAATCCATTGGTTACTTCCTTCAACAGTCTGCATATGGTACAAAGAATCCTTAATCAAAGGGAAAATCAAAGTTTAATGGGAAAAAAATGAGGGCATGAATAATTTTCTTAATGAATTCAGTTCAGGTATTCACAGCTACACTATGTGTTTCAGAATTGTGGAGTAGGGGTGTTAGCCTGTCTAATACTGTGCCTTCTTATGGGAGAAAACAGATTCATGGCTCAGATTTGTGTCTTAAAATGTTATCCTGGCTTATCCAGCATTGCCAGTCATTATCATAGTTGCAATTCCTGCTCAAATAGTTATTAGAAAAATCACTAAATCATAAAAAGATTAACAGATGTTCCCAATGCCCAGAACTCATCATGGAACATATAATGAATAGAAGATATTTTCATTAATCATTTATACACTTTTCTATAATGGCTAAGGAAGTAGTAAACACAGAAATTGAAACATAGATCCTACTCCTGGTTTCTATAATTTTGTCACTGACATTTTCCGTAGTTTGCATTTTGGTACCAACACTTCCCAAGCTGTTTATTTTTGCCAAATATCTGAACTTTAACTTAATAATTTGACATTTTAACTTCCTTTATAGAAAATGAACTACGAAAACAATAATTGTATAAATATCATTTTTTAATCATTAAAGCATTCTTGGTTTTGTAGCAGGGTTCTCTAAGACTGGCGTGGACCATATCCTATTCTCTTGATTGACTCACTCAACATCTTTTTTCAGTCTGCTTTTATAGTGCTTTCCTGTACACAGAGTCTGGAAAGGTGAAAATGGAATTTCCCACACTCCTTAAACCTAGGGTTCCAGACATGCTATTGATTCTAAGCAGGTGAACTCTAAGGAGAGAATCAAGGCTTCAAGCACTCATTTTACATGTGTAAATTGGCAGGTAAATCATGGATCTGAAGCCAGTCTTTCCTGTAAATTCCTTCTGACCTCCTTGTCGCTGATAAGCAATAATTTCCTCATGCAGTGGAAATAGTGGCTTCCTGACTGGATTGTGTAGGTGAGGTAATATGGCACCAGAGCCAGTAGCTGCTATGATGATTTCCTGACTTCCCAGTTTCTTTACTGTGGAAGGGATAGCAGTTCCCTATTCTTGCAGTTTATCCTGGGAGTCCTTCCTAGGGAACCAAGGCTGGAGCTTGCTCCTTGAGCCCTTCTAGTGATTTTATAAGCACCTAATATGCTGTTGAAAATCTCTCTCTGCTCAGAGGCCAGATAAGGGTAAGTTTTCAATTTGGGCTAAGACAAAAGATGGAGGCTCTGTTTAAGTCTGTGTGCACAAATTGAACTCAGTATTTCTGAACTTTTAAAGATTGAAAGCAGAGATTAAATTATAAAACTGGTAAGTGTTTAGGACTTTAAAGGTAGGAAAAGAAAATTTTCTTTCTACTAAATTATTTTTCCTTTTTTTTTTTTAAACTGTAAGAGTGATCACTTTATAAGCCTCATGGTTAAGTTCCTACTCACTATCTTTGATTCAGCCCCTGATTATGGTGGTGTTAATCAAATGAAAGTACTTCAGACTGAGATGTCAAAAGTTCTACTTGAGAAAGGCTGTCATAATCCTGGGAGGGAGCTCTCAGTTGTCTTCCCATGGCAGGGAAAGTTCCTGCTCTTCCTAAATGGGAAAAAATATATATATATAATATAATATATTATATTATATATATATAATAAATATATATATATTTAAAATATAATATATTTATAAAAATATATATATTTAAATATAATAAAATATAATATTTTATATATATAATATATATATTAGAATGTCTGGTTTACAGATACTGATTAGGCCTTATTTACTGATTGGACTGATGGCAGAGTTAAGTGCACCACGTGCTGTGCTGCTGGATAGGTAAACTAAGCCTAATCTCTTCAGAACAGATTCACCTCACTCTTGGCTCCCCAGTTCCTCTCTGCATGGTGCACTACTGTCATTTCTTCCGGCTCAGAGACCAGCCAGGGGTAAGTCTTCCATTGTGCTAAGACAAAAGATGGAGACTCTATTTAGATCACAAATCTAAGCTGATTTTACAACCGAGCTTTATCAGAATGCTGCATCAAGTGATATCAGGCGCTTCACACATCAATAAAAAAGCAATAACCATGTTCTTCTATTGTTTGAATGTGGAGCTTTCTGTGGGACTCCTTGGGTCATGGAAAAAGCAACAGTCAGTTATTCTTGAGTCCTTGGTAATCATATTATCAAAAACTTCACCTTGAGAGGAGTGGGGAGTTTTTTCATCACTCTTTGGTAATCCAGTAGTTTTATAGACATCTGGCAACCCAAGCCTTGAAACTATAAAATGGAAAGAAATAGTATAGCTGTGTCCAAGATAAATATTCACACTTCGCAAGATAATATTTGCATGAATCCTTGACCTACTTGTGTAAAGATAGTTTCAGAGCTGTCAGGTATTGTGTTTAAACCACAAGGGAGTTAGTAGAAGCAAGTACAGAAATGACTAGGACTCCATCACTACTTGAAAAAAAGTCCGATCAAGTTCTCATTATTTTTAATTCTCTTCTCCCTTTAAAATGGACATCTCGTTTCCTTTTTAAGCAGGTATATCAAAGTGAAAACAAGAACTCCTGCTGTCCAGCTATGGTACATACCTGATCAGCCAAGTACGTTTTATCAACTGTAAACAAATGTTAGCATCTTTTAAAATGTGGGTAATTTTGGTCTGAGATCCAAGGTCAGATATATCATTCATTAGCTGTTTTAGAATATTTTATAGAGACAAAGATAGATAATAGACAGATAGATAGAAAGGTAGAAGCTAATTGAGGCAAAAGTCCGAGTATCCTCTTGCCAAGTTAGATTCCCCCTCCAGTGATTGATAGCAAATCCAGGAGATACAGGATATGAGGCAGATTGAGTCAGAAAGTGAGACCAGTGAAAGTCAAGCTTAAACTTTTCTAGATGGTAAACTTCTCCGCTCCTTGTGTAACAGACTCCATAGTTTGCAGTGGTTTACGCACTGGCAATTTGGCTGAGCACCGTGAATTATTTCATTGGTTGACTCATTTGAATCCCAACCCAGCTCTAAACACATTAAAGGCAGGGATCAATTTTACCACTTCTTCCAAGTTCAAAGCTTGCCCACCGTCAAATTTCAAGGAAATTTGTGGAGTGAACGAACTAGCTGTCAGTTTGATTTCCATCTAGGTTGATGACATCAAGAGCTCCAGCCAAACGCTTCTGGAACAAATGTGAACATGGTTACCAGAGGATTTGGTTAAAGTTCAGATCCGGATTGAGCAGATCTAGGTGGGGCCCAAGATTCTGCAGTTCTAGTAAGCTCCCAAGTGATTTAGATGCCGCTGTTCCCTGGACCATACTTTCAGAATCAAAGATCTAACTCACTTCTAAGGGGCTTATTTCTGTGAGATAATGTTACCTGGTGGTTAAAACCATGAATCGGTGTCAAAGGCATGAGCTCAAATTCTACTCCTGTACTTACTGATGGACTAAGTACAGGAAAATTATTAATCTATATCTTAATTTCTTTGTATATAAACATTTGATAACAGGATTGATATCTTATATGGGCTATCATATTTAAATACAATAATATATGAAATATTTAGCAGAGTACTTGGCATATGACAAGCAGTCCGTAATTGGTAACTATGCGTTCTATTGATGTTCCCCCTGCCTCTGCCTGAGACTACATGTTCAGAAAACTCTTTGTGGGCTAAGGGAAGTTAAACCTCAAGCCCAATCTTGCGAAGTTTGCTTCCCCAGCCCCCTGCAGAAGTTGCTAGCAAATGCAGGAGGCCCGGGGTTGTGAGGTAGGTCTGAGTGGGAAGGCAAGACTAATGAAAAATAAAGACTTTGAGACACCAGCTAGAAATGTGGGGGTAATTACAGAAAAAGCAGAGTTTTATAGTGAAATAAGAACAGAGGCTAAAGAAGAACAGAGAGAGAGCCAAGCTGTTTAATGGGGAGCGTGGAAAACGGGCACAAAGTTTTACAATAGCACTCGAAATGCTTCTGTTCATGGTGTCGTAGGTCGCATTGCCTATGAGAAAGAGATTGAGTCAAGGATTTACAAGAAGTGGCTTAGTAAGGAGATGTTCTCAGGAAGACTGGTAAGAGTGTGAAAGCTGACTGGGGAAAGGGAGAAAGCCAAAAAAGATGGACTTCATGACAGGAAACTTCAGGGAATTCCTGGAGTGTAAACTTGCCTCAAAGATGTCCTGATTTGACAAGAGAGAGCTGGGGTTTTATTTGCTGGTTTCAGGCTACCCCAGAGAAGTGGGAGAGACATAAATTTAAATCCCCACACATTTCTAATTCTCCACAAGGGCTGGCAAAACAGGCCCCAGTGCCTGAAAGCAATCTTCCAATAAAGAGCCACAGGTCTGAGAGGCTCAAAGCCAAGCCATACAGAGGGAAGGGAGGGGACCCAAAAATGATAGATGCCAGACTCTGAAATATTAAATTACAGGGGAAACCTTATTGTTTATCCCTTCCCAGGACAGCTGCTAACAATGAAAGTATTCATCTCTGTGATTCTTCTGATGCTTATGGCTTCTTATTATGAGACGTTAAACAGAAATGCCAATAGATGATTGTTCAGGGTGAATCTTTATGTCATTTTATTTTTTGTTTCATTTTTTTTGAAAACTGTTCTTCAGTAGAGAAGCAGCGAAAGTAAATAAGATAAAGGAAGTGTTAGTAAACACTAACATATATAGAAATTGGGATGAAAAAACATATAAAATATATCACATATAGAAATTGGGATGAACAGTATCTACAACCAAGTTGCTAAAAACCTAGCATTTTAGGCCAGAAAGGAGAATGCCCAAAAATGATATGCTATAAAGAAACAAAGTATTGTACCAAAAATCTGGCTAATCTATGTGACTTTAAAATTTGTTTGCCTCTTTTGTTTGCATTCCCACTTTCTGAAATGAATAAACTGCCATGAAAAACATAGAGCTACATCAGTGATCTAATGAATGATGCCCAAAATAGCCGTGCAAATTTAAATTTCATAACTTGCCTGGCAGAAACTTAGAGCCTGAGCATAGAAAGAAGTGTCTTAGGGTAAAAATAAACTGAAATGTTCTCAATTCCAGCACTCAAATCTAGTTCCATATTTCACACTGCACACAAACTGAATCTCAGGTGAAAAACTAAAAACACTTGAATATATATATTTTTATACTTGTTAACAAAAATACTGAAATTGTAAGAAAAGAGGGAATTGCCCTTTCCCAAGGACAAGAAATATAGAATATTTTCCCTGAAACTATGAGACTTCAGGTAGGTAAGGCAAGCTTTAGATTAACCCTTAAATAGCTGAAGCTTAAGAAACCAACAAACACAAATATGTGTGTATGTTTGTGTGCATGTGTGTGTAACATATATATTTGGTGTATGCATATACATATATATAAAATCACATTTCTCAAATGAAAGAATATGTACAGTAAGATAAAAATATTGATTATAAGAAATGACTAGCAGAAATTAACTGCCTCTTATTTAGAGTCTTTCAAATACTTTAAAAACAAAAAGGATTTCAAAAGAGCAACAAAAACTATAAAATACATAGGAAGAAACTTACTAAGAAATGTCCAAGATCTGTAAAGAATAAATTAAATAACATAACATAAATGACAAAAAAAAAATAACATAAAAATCCCTGAATTAAAAGAAATATGATTTTCCCAGGTGGGAAGACTTTAAAATTGAACAGATGTCAGCCCCAAATTCGTATGTAAATTCAACATAATCTAATGAGAAAGCCATTAAATTTTAGATGTAATTTTGTGTAGTAATTCTAAAGTTCACCTGAAGTAGAAAATGTGACAGAATAAGTAAGACATTCTTGATAAAAATAATGCAAGGAAACTTTTCAGATATCAAGTCACATTACAAAGATATACAAATTAAAGCAGAGTAATTTTAGTACAAAAAAAAAATAGATCAGTCAGGAGGAAGGTATAGCTCAGTGGTGGAGTGCGTGCCTAGCATGCATGAGGTCCTGGCTTCAATCCCCAGTACCTTCATTAAAAAGGTACATAAATTTTTTTAATAAACCTAATTACCTCCCCCTCAAAAAAATTTCTTTTTAATTTTTAAAAGAAAAAGAAAAAATAGATCAATCAAGCATAGTAGAGAGTCTAGAAGCATTTGCATGAGGATCATTTGCATGAGGATTTTAGTATATAAAAAATTAATGTCACTAATTAGCAGGAAAAATATACACTACTGATTGAGTAGCAGTGGGATAGTGAGAGCTCCATTTGTACCCACTAAAGGCAAAAATAAATTATAGATGCAATAAAGATCAACTTCAAATAAATTACATTTTAAGTTTTAAAAGAACATAGAGAAAGATAGTATTGACAATATTAAGGTAGGGGAAGCTTTCCTAAATAAGCAAATCAGAGTCTGTGAAGAAAAAGTAAGACTGGCTTTTAAATACTTACAACATCATTATGATTAAAGATGCTATGAAAAACAGTTAAAGGGTGAGTCAATTTGGAGACAAAATATTTGGAACATTGTTAACACATAAAATACTAACATCTCAAATACAGAAGGAGGCAAAAATATGTACAATAAAAATAGGGGAGAGGATAGGCTATTTCATTAAAGAAGAAATACCTATGGGTAATTACCATATAAGAAACGCTCAATGTCACTGGATCAGAGAAATACATGTTAAAGTTAGAAGTTAGCATGTAACATAAGAATACATACATATAAAATTTAGTAGATCAATTTTTTATATGTTATTTCATTTTTGAATAAGTAACATATTCACATGGGTCAAAATGTACAAAGTAAAAACTTCTGTATAATGAAATCTCACCCAGTTCCATGCCAACAGTTTATCCATTACAAGCAATTAATTTGATTAATCTTCTATGAATTTTATAAGAATATTTTATGCATTTACAAGCAAATACACAAAGTTTTGCACTTTAATTTCCACACAAAGAGCTTATTCTTCTTCTTGGCTTTATAGTATTCCATTGTATAGATGTGACATAACTGATGGATATATAGGTTGACTACAGTGTTACAATGAAAAACGCTATACATAAGTTGCATCACACAGATGTGAATATATATGCAGGATAAATTCCTAGGAGTAGAACTGCTGGATCAAATGACACTTGTACATTTGTAATTTAGCATAGCCTTTTGAGGAGGAAATTTGGAGACAGCTTTAAAATTTAAAGTAGTTATGCCTTGGGACCCAGAACTTAACCTCAGAAGTACTTCTAACATTACAAAATAATGTCTGCAAAAAGATGCATATTACAGTATTCCAATAGCAATAAACTGGAAATCTTAATGTCCTTACTATGGAAATGATCTCATGTATTTATAAAATAGATATATAGCGATCTATTCACATTACAGAATAATATGCAGTGATTAGAAGGAATGAATTAGGTCCACATGAAGAAAGATGGAAATATCTCCAAGATATATATAATTAAGTGAAAAAAGCAAGTGATTAGACGATATATATCATATGATCTGTTAAAAAAAAGATCTCCTGTGTCTGAAAGGGTACACACCAAATTGTTAAAAGTGAATCTCTCTGAAAAATGAAGGGAGACTGGGTATAGGTGATGAGGCAATGAGGAAGGGAATTTTATTATTTTTGCTCTATGTATGGCTTTAAATTACTTTTGAAGTTAAATAAATGAAAATATTAAGAATATCACCTGAGATGCGAGAGGCAGGGACGAAGGTGAACTCGCTAGGAAAGGTCGGCCTCTGAAAACCCACACATGGCTGCACTCTGAGATCCTAAGTTAGTGACTGCCCACTGCAGCGGATAAAAAGGTGTGTCAACAGGGATGACAGGCAGCCAAGCCCAGCCCCAGCCCCAGCAGGAACACAGCCTCCCTTCGCTTGTATACATGGTATTCCCATTGTGAATGTGCCTTTTCAGCTAAAAGCAATAAATCTCATCTTAAACTAAAAAACAAAGAAAGCATAGCCACAGCCTTTACAATTTTTAAATGATAAAATGTGATAACTTTGGCAAAATATATAAAATGCATTTTATATATGAAGGGAAATGTGGAACTAATAGAAATAAATCATGTTTTATAAGTTATTTGCAATTGACTGCTTTTTTATGGATCTACCATATGAGCCTATACTTACACCTTATAAACATGAAAAATAACTAAATCAGCAGGAGGGGTTTCTTTCCCTCAATGAAAGAACCATATGCCAGGTAAAAAGGAAAATAATCACATCCACCAACGTTGTTTCCAAACGATTGTCCCTGCTCAGTCACAGACCTCTAACTGAAACATACCATCCATTTTACGTAAGGATACAGAGTGATCTTTACTTATGATGTGAATCAGCAGGACAGCAAAGTACAGAGACTTTATTACGGATTTGATCATCACCGAAATATTAGTGAACATTAGGCTGCATCCCATGTTAAACACATGGTGCACGTACCCCTACTCCCTCACCCTAGGGGAGTAGTTAATCAGCAAATGCACAGCCCCGAGGCAGTCTTGAAATCCTCGACTCAGCAGTTCAGCAGCAGTTATTATCAATCAAATAGAATTATCACCAATCCAGGTGAAAGTCAAAAAATTCAGTTTTTCGTTTCAATTTGGCTATTACAATACTTCTTGTAGATCAGAATGTTTAGTTCTGCTGTAGACTTTGAGAGTTTAATAGTTTTGATTTTTTTTTTTTATTAATAAGCTGGCCATGGGTGTGCGGTGGGTCAGCCTTAGGTAGCTTTTGCCCGGAAGCCCTTGCTGTGACCCTGGGCACTATTCAGGCAGAGCTCGCCCGCACCCAGGCTGATAATGATTCCTGGGGGTCAGGAACCACACTGGCGAAGAACAGAAGAGCAAGGATCTTCTCCATGATGGATGGGCACAGCTGGTGCAAGTACCAGCTGGCAGGTCAGGTGGCAAAAGACCAGTTTTGATCATTTTGATATTTTATGAGAGTAACAGGAGAATGACATGGAATAGGGGAATACTTTCATCCTAATCCTCACCTGATTTTTCTCCTGACACCTACTGTATTATAAGATAAATGGAATGTAAATAATTTAATGGTTCACCTAGAATTGTTTTCGTATTCTACATTGAAAAAAACCACCTTAATTTTAAGTTAATTAATTTTTTTTTTATTTATACTTTCAAAGTCAGAAAGATCAGTCTTTTACTCACCATATTGAAATTAGCCAATGGTAAATATTTAGCACATAAGATCATCTGCTTCTCAAGGATCTTGATGAGGAAACATCACTTGCAAATACTTCAGTACAAAAGGCAAAATTTAATGAGTCTTCATCATCCTCTGGCTTTTATCATTTTAGAACCAGCCTTTAAATTCCTGGCTTTTTGTATGGTTTTTTTTTTTTTTTTTTTTTTTTTTTTTTGGTTTGCTTTTCCTTTATTTTCTTATTTCTTATTTGCTTTTCTTTTTCATTTTTCAATACTTACAGATAGGAAAAAAACTTGATAGAGTTTTTCATGCATTCTATTTATTATTTACACAATTACAAATACATTACTAAGTAGAATTTTAAGAAATCAGTCAAATAACTAAAAGCTTACTTGCAATAAAACTAAACAATTAGAAAATACACAGTTTAAGGTCTTGGTTACACTTCCACTGTCGAAACAAATAACTTATTAAATCCTATTAACCTGCTTAGTTTTAAAGCCTCATAGGTATGAGTGGACAAATTTGTTTTTTATAACTTTCTGTAACAAGAAACTCTAAATTTCATAATTTTGTATTCCAGTGTTGGAATTTAATGTAATTTAAGTGTTAATGTAGTGTTTTATAAGCAAACAACTCTTAAACCATGTAACAACGTTTTTTGTATGCATCTGCTAATCTCTTACCATGTTCAGAGTGTTACATAGTAGGAGTTGTGATAAGGTATTAACTAACTGAAGAACTAAATGCATGAATGACAAAAACAATAGGGAAGACTGGGTTCTTTTGACAAATAGATGTTACGTATCGATGTAGTCATTTAATTTAAAGGATGATTAAGTATAGCACATTATGCACTGACTTATAAAATTTATGATATGTACTTTTGGGCATATTTATAATGGGCTCATACCTCTCTTTTCATTCTGTGTCACCAACACAGATACTTGGCACTTTAGAGGATCTTAATCGTTTTATTAGTGAAGTAAATACTATAACAAAGCTAACTGCAAATATATTCTAAGAGGTGCTAACTGTATTTCCTTGATTTAAATTCATGTGTCCGCCACGGTTTAATGTGGTGGTGAACCTTTCAATAAATGGCTTCATGTGATTCAGGAAATAGAGTAGTTGGGGAACCTGCTCTAACCTCTAACTTATCCTCCTCACAAACTCATCTTTAGCCAGCTCTTTATTCTAGGAACATGAAAATGTAGCCAGAAGTACATGTAAACAACATTCACACTCAACGTGGAATCATAGTGATGGATGGTCTGCAGGGCTTCACCAAAAAGCTGTTTTGGCAGTTAAAATATGAAGAGATTTGACAAGTTTTGTGCATTACTGGAAATGTGGGACCAAAAAGTTTTCTTAAATTCTGCACTCTGTGTTACTCATATGTACTCAATAGAAATATGTCATCTCTCACATAATCATTGTTTTTCCCCAGAAAAATAGACAGATTGACCAGAAAAATGACTCAAAGCAAAATATGTGTAGAATAAAAAAAAACAAGTTCTGTTAACTATATCTTTAAAAAATAGAACATATAGTCCAAATGATCTATTATGTTGAGTGTATTTAAGTATGCACTCAGGTTTCATTTTAAATATTATTATTTGCATTGCTAAATGGCTTGGTAATCTTTTCCAGGCTAACTAGGTACATTAGGAGCACAGTTAAATCAATGCTGTGCAAATTCACTGCCATTAATTTAAGTAAAAATGTTACAAAAGGTTAAGTTTAAAAGATAATATATCAATCTACAAAAATGTGCTTCATATGTAACCTAGGACATTTATCATATTAAGATAAACAACATTTTTAATTAATAAATGTATATATTCACCAAAGGACTAAAGAATTAGTCATTACTTCTCTTCAAAATGGCCTGGAGAAATGTGATTTGATTTAATTATTATTGAGTTAATATATTGAATATATTATATATATTCTGCATAATAAAACTATATGTAATACATATTAATGTATTCCAAAAAAATTACACAAAATATTGCATTGTTTTTATTGTTGGAATTTACTTATGACCTCAGTAAAATGCCATTTTGTTACAGCTGGAAACCAAAAAGGAAAAAAACCTTATATTTCAAAGTTCTCAAGTTCTTTACCACAATTGTTTCATAAGACCATAAAAATATCAGAGCAATCATAACACAGAAATCATTGCCCCATTAGAAAAGGAATTGTATGTGAGAAGATATTACTTATTAGTCACAAAAGGCAAATATGCTGAATCACATAAAGAAAAAAACTACCAGAGTAGGAAATTTGCAATCAAAGTCTGCACTTGTGTTCCTCATAGTAGTAGTGCTGTGAGATGCTTTAACCAAAAAAATGGCTGCGTAGTCTTATTTGAGGGAAAAATAACACATTTTCTCCTTGTGTATCTTTTGCTTCTATGTGTGTGTATGTTTGTGTGTTCATTTCACATCTGTCTTCTTCGTTTGTCTACACATTTCATGATGGTGGGATCTATGCTTATGACAAAGAGTCTCTCCTTGACCAAACTTCAGTCAGGCTCCTCCAAACTCTCTTCTCTACTCAGCCCTGACTTTTTGGCTTTCCTGTTTGTCTCTGCATAGTTCAGTTTTGGCAAGGATCCTGTTAGATCAGTTTAACCGGAATCCCAGAGCTCCCCTTACCCTTGATGTCCTGAGCCCCCAAATCTGCTTCAGGATCCTGAGGGTCGATGGGGTGTAATGGCCCTGATAATGCAGCCCCTAAAAACAGGACTTCGTTCAAAGCCATGATGAAATAATTGGGGTGACCTTCAGGTAAGATTAAACCAGCAGCATTGTCCTTGGGCGCTTCCTCATGAAAGAAGAAGGAACACAGGATTTCCAGGCAGGCGGCGTACGGCTCATTCATCCCAGCTTGTTGTGAACGGCCGGCGCACACTTTGGATGCAGGTAAAAGCACACACGAATTCGGGCACGCGCATGCACTTAACGGCTGTCTGTTACTAAGTTATTTTTCAAGAAGAACTGCAAAAATACCCTTGAGTTGAAAACAGAACTTTTCAAGTGCTGCTGAAATTCGGCAGAGAATTAAATTCGAGTGCCCTCTTCATTACACTAGCAACATTCTAACCTGTATCGGCAAAAGATGCTCTCTCTTCTGGAGTGATGTATGTTTTTCTCAAAAAAAAAAAAAAAAAGTAATTTTCTATCTCCCAACCACCCCCACCCTGCTAATTGACAATAAAATCCTCGCTTTTCCTTGCATCCTAGCTGTTCTGATAATTATCTATGCCCTCCATTTGGATTTTTCTTGGATATTGCATGTATGATTTCATAATATCATTAGATGAATAAGATATATATGGTTTTGAGCCGTGTTGTCCAATACGGTACCACTTAGTCACATGTTACTATTTAAATTAACTTAATTATAATTAACTTTAATATAATTAAAAATTCAGTTCCTCAGGTGCACTGGCATATTTCAAATACTCTACAGGCACATGCGGCTGCCATATTGGATAGCACAGATTATCTGTGTCACAATTATCTTTGTCATTACAGGACACTTCATCATCACAAAAGTCCTATTGCTCAGCTCTGAACAAGAGAGTTGAGGTAAAATCAGCCATAAGAACTAAAAAGTATTTTTTTATGAAGCCACAGGGTTGCATATAAATAATTCAATTGTTCCTTTTAATATCCTCAATATTTCAATGGCAGAGGCAGCCATTACATAGTAAATAACATTCCCTGCACCTTTCTGACAGA
Source organism: Camelus ferus (assembly GCF_009834535.1). Classification (NCBI taxonomy): domain Eukaryota; kingdom Metazoa; phylum Chordata; class Mammalia; order Artiodactyla; family Camelidae; genus Camelus; species Camelus ferus. The sequence continues at coordinate 13,117,013 of NC_045705.1, forward strand.
TGTGACATGGATGTGATTATTTTTCTGTTTCTTTAGGGCACAAAATGCTCGGAGTTCACTGTGGTACAGAACCACTAATTCCCAAGATTCCATTACTCTTTCAGACTCAAATATTTTGCTGTAACTGAAAAATCTGATTTTTCAACTGGCTTGATGTGAAGTAATTATTTTTCATCATTACCTGCTGTCAAAGAACAAGGAACCTGGATTAGATAAGGCTTACTGATACTGGATGGTTTTATCATGAGAAAAAAATATATATATATGTATTAGCGTACGCAGTGCTCTTTTTCCTGTAATTCATTATGAAGTTGTCCTGCCAAGGCCTGAAAAATTTTAGTTTCATGAGTTCTTTTTCCAAATGACTCCTTATGATGGCTATCTCACACTTTTCTTCTAAAGGTCCTACTTCCTTCCCCCCATCCTCACCTACCGTGGATGACTATGACATTTTTCTTCACTGAGCTTGAAGCCTGTGCTTCTACCTGTGCTTTCACATGTAAGTTCTCTAACACCTTTGGCTTCAGCACATTCTTGTCTTCTGTTCTTGTCTTCTGTCATTCTTGTCTCTGTTCTTTACGATGCTTTTCCTAAAGCAAAAACAGGGTGCTGTTACTTGAAGAGATGCCGCATTCTAGAAGGCATAGACTACAAACTCCATTACATTGCCCCTTCAAATATGCATAAAACCATTTTAAACGCACACACGCACACAAACACACACTCTAAAAACTATTGCTTGCCTCCTACAAATGAGATTCCATGACAGTATGTATCATTCGCTGAGCATTTATCACATGTAAACACTATTCTAAATATTTCACACATGCTATACTATTTATCCTAACAAGGACTCTGTTGGCTGCTACTATTATGATCCTCTTTTTTTCAGGTGAAGAAATCAAGGCTGTTGTGCAATAGGGTTCCAATCTGCCCCTGCCTGATTCCAAACACTGGATCCTTAGCAAAAACTCTGTAATATTTCTGTTTTCAGTAAGTCAGTCAGTGATCTGTGATCTGTTTCCCGTGTTTTTGTTGCATTGACATGTTCTCTTTAGTCTTCTTCTAAAAGCTGTCTTTCTATTCTTCTCAATTCCTGGGAAACCACTGGTTCTCAGTTTATCAAAAATCTGCTTTTAGTCATATCCCAAGGCATTTCTATTTTTTTCAACCTTCTGTTTCCAGATGACACCATGGGCCATCCTCTTCTAAAAATACTCTTTTTATGACCCCATGTCCCTTTTGTCCTCTCATCTTTCTGTATGACAGCTTCTAAAATCTGCCCTCCTTCTTTTGCATCATGACTAGTAGACTTCCTCAGCATGTAATACATAAGTGCTGAAGAAAAATCCCAAGGCCAAGGACAGAACTTTGATGCCAGCTTTCTTAGAGGACTAATCAAGTCTTATACTCATAATTTTCATTGCTAATTATGTCAAATGTTATGTATCTATTTCTAACTTTTAAACTTCTAATTTCATATTTTCAGCTGTTTGCAGAACATTAGTCTTTCAAACATACAAAATATATCTTAACTGACTGTCTTCTGGAACATATCTGTTTCTGTATTAGTGCCATTAGGCCACTCAATCGTGTTGACTATTTAAATTATTTCATGAATTTTGCCTAGATCATTGAAATTGCCTTTTAAATAATGGGATTCTGATTGTTTAATTAATTTAAGTCCTAGATTTTCCCCAGTCATTCTGATCTCCAGGACTGAGTAAGTCTAAACAGCATACTTCACTCGGCTAACTTCCCCAGCAAATCCTTGCATTGGTGCTTAGAAGAAAAATTAGCAGCCCTAAGCCCAGTATCTTGTATGCCCTTTTGAGTCATGAACATCCACCCATGTGCCCGTAAAAACTCATCATCTTTAATCCTTGGTAAGGAAGGTGGTACCGTGCAATAACCATAGATGTATAACCTTGACTGAGCTATTTAACTTGCTACTCCTCAGTTTTTTATCCATAAAATGAGGAAGCTAATGGCACTTACTTTATATGGTGCTGTGAAAAAACTAACCAAGTTGATAATCAAATAAATGAATGAGAGATCACAAATAGTGATAAGTGCTATTATTAAAGCAAAACAGACATGTAACAGAGTAAATCTAGTATGTATAGGTGGGTCGTGGAGGGAGGGCTACTTCATAAAATCAATAGATCCAACCAACAACCATCCAGCTCATATTCCTCATCTGGCATACAAGAACACTATGAAATATTTTAGTCAAGTATCTTACCCAAATCATGGTAAAGTTTTGTCAATGGCATTACCAAGAATATTAGCCTAGTAAACCTCACTTAAATGAAATAACCTCTTTTTTTTTTTTTGTAACGACTTGTTCTTAGTGAATCTTTGTTGGCTAACACTGGTTACTGTGGTCTTTTGCAAGTGCTCACGGAATCATCTGTTCTGTGATTGCTTATGAGCGTCAAAGTAGAAAGCATAATACTTGTTTTCTGCATTCTGCTACCTGTGCTTAGATTATATAGAAAACCCTGGAAAGTTAATCCTTTAAGTTTTATCTTGCTATTATGACTGTTAAAGAAAAAAAATTTTTCTGATACTTGTTAAAATAGTAGGGAATACTTTATTCAAGTCTGTCACAATAGGGGTATTGCATTGGAGAGAAAGATCAGATTCAATTTCGAATACAGCAAAGACAGATGGGCATTCATAGCCAACTAGAAGAGTGAGGAGGGAGTGGTTAGCAAATTACTAAGAGGAGGCGTCAGAGACAGGGGGATTGTTGCTAAACTGGGCTTACAGGATTCTTACCATAAGCATTTCACCAAAAGCTGGGAGTGAAGTAGTTGATGAGATATCAAGGGTGATCAAATACCAAGGGTGGGGAGATGACTTAGCAGGATTATTTCCTAAAACGGAGCTGAGCAGACCAAAGACAGGACTGGACAGGGGCCAAGAATGAGGGCTGGTTGAAAAGAGGATTCTGAAGAATTTAACTAACGTTTAGTCGAGGGGAGAGTCTTTGTCAACCTGAAGTCACCCATTTAAGTTGTTAATTTCTATCTAACATGGTATGGAGTCAAAATTAAAACCAAAAAGAATGATGACTGGCTATGAACTGAATGAATGGCAATATTGGCAAAGGTTTTTTTTTTTTTTTTTTAATTCCCCCTTAGAAATTTCTAGACTCAGTTAAAGCTTAGCAGTATACCTCCTTTGGAATAGCCTGAAGAAATGGTTTGATGGGGACAAACACTCAAATAATATCTTCAAAGTGTTATGAGTGCCTGTTCTTTCAAAGTTATTCTGTAACTGTTATTGTTTAAATTATTCACTGTGCATTATTATATCTCCAAAAAGGCATCATAAAGTGGATGTTTTTGTTCACACCAGAGTTTCAGAATATAATATTTAAGTAAAACACACAGATTTCTATATATTTAATTTAATGTAAAATAGGACATTTCAGTAATCATTACTCTTTTTTTTTCTAATCTTAAGAGTATCATATGTATTTAACCATAATTAGGACATTAAAGAAGATAGCAATTTATTTGATAACTAACATACAATGTTAACCAATATGTTATCTTTTAAGACATACCTAATAGTTGCAACGACCAGCTGCACAAAGGCCGCAATCATTCCTACTTTCCAGTCTGTCTTTCCTGACTCAAAAGAATGTTTGAAAGAAAATTTTCTAACCCTCCCCATCAAAATTAAAGGTAAATCTACACTGGCTATTTCTTTGTTCTTAAAAGATATACTCCGAAACCTCTTTCTTTGTTGTTTTATTTTACCTAACTCTGTCCTACTATGGCACTACAATATTTTGGGAGGAAATAAGTACCTCAAGATACAATTTAGAACAATGATATCAAATGCCAGTGGCAGCCGAGGTGTGGACATATTCATGAAGAAATAACCATGAAGCTCTCTACCCATTCCTCACACCAAAGGAACAGAAAAGCTGCAATAGTAGAGGAGTGCTCACGGATCAGAGGCCCTTCTCTGGTGGATGTCAGGATGACATAAAAAGCCCTACTGAGCTGAGATCACCTACAGAATACAGGGACAGAAGGGAGAGTATTTATCCGAAGAAGCCTGAGATTTAAATCACAAGAAATGTTATTATCTTAAATTGGCAAAATAAAAATTTCTGCCATTGGCAGTTTGAGATCCAAGTTCAGGAAAATAAAACTCCGACTAAACATGTGATGATGTAACGTGAAGTTTTAAAGGCTATGCTACCAGGGCATTTACTCAAGAAAGAGAGGCTTTATGATTTCCATAGTATCTCTTATGTCAAAATTGGGGAAATATTAGTAACTCACCCCAGAGAGTTGTTATGAAGATTGAATGCATTAGTACACACAAAAGAAATAACTAGAGTATTAGCACATTTATTATAATTATTGATTATGTCCAGGATCAAGATGATTTTGATACAGCAACTTGCTTTATACATCCAGGTAGTGCCCTTGGGCAGTGTGAGTTAAAATTTTTTTGATATCATTTACCCATCTGAGAATCTGATGTTCTTCTCCATAAAAGTGAACATGCATATAATTTCTTTAGCTCAAAGATAACTAACAGCCATTCTTTGCACCTCTAAAGTTTGGTGGGACCATATGCTAAAAGCCCCTGGTCTTAGCATTGGAAATAATATCTTCTATTACTGCACTACATCTTCAAGGAGCTATTTTTCTTCTCACTTTTGATTAAAAAGATTAAATCATCCCATCAAAATGTTTTCTTGGAGAATGAGAAAAGACAATCAACAGACACTACACCAAAATGACATGGATGTAGGAATTATCTGACAAGGATTTTAAAGCAACTATCATATAAATGATTTGTTAAGTAATTACAAAAGCACTTGAAACAAATCAAAAATAAATGGAAAGTTTTAGTAAATAAATAAAAGATACAAAGAAGGACAAAGTGAAAATTTTAGAATTGAAAAATTCACTAACAAGAAATAAAAATTCAACGAGAAAACACAGCAATAGACTGTTGAGGACAGAGGCAGGAATCAGTGAATTTAAAGCTAGAACAGTAGAAATTACCCAACATGAACAAAAAAGAGAAAATAAACTGAGAAAAAATATGGCAGAAACTCAGTGACTTGTTGGACTGAAACAAAATATTTAACATGTCATTGGACTCTAGGAAAGATAAGAGAAAGAGAGTGGGCTGAAAAATATTCTAAGAAGTAATGATGAAAATTTTCCAAATTTGGCAAAAGACATAAGCCTAAAGATTGAAGAAGCTGATCAATTCCCAAATGGGATAAACCCAAAGAAATCTACAGCAAGATACATCATAACCTATGAAAACTCTAGACAAAGAAAAAAAATCTTAAAGTGAAAAAAGAGAAATGACATTTTGCTTTCATTTGAATGAAAACCACTCAAACGTCATCATGAACCATGGATGCCAGAAATAAATGGCACATTTTCAAATGCTGAAAGAAAACCCCAAATTCTGTATTTGGCTAAATTACCCTTCAGGAACAAAGGGGGAAACAAGACATTCTCAGATGAAGGAACATTAGGAGAATATGACACCAATGAACCTACTCTAAAAGACTGACAAAAAGGAGTTCTTGAATATTCATGTTCTTAATTGTTTTACTGAAGAAAAATATAGTTATTCTTAACCAAATTGGATAAATAAGAATACGAAAGCTTAGAGCTATGAAAGAATTTATTCAAGGCTGTCCAGAGACAGTGGTGTATGATAAACATAAGTCATAGAAGAAAGCCATTTAACAAGGTTTATTTATTCTCTCTTTTTGTCTCCTCAGTTACAGTTTAGTTCCCCCATCATAAAAAAAAAAAAATTTAAATCTTCTTTAACTCTTAAATGGAAGTATAAATGCCTTTTAATTGCAATATTGTAATAGTAAGTGTAATATCCCATTCACAGAACTAGACTATAAAATGGGTATAATAGCTTTAACAAATTGCAGATTCAAATATCCTGCCTTAGCTAACGTCTGTAATGACAAGCAGTGAAATCATTTTGAATCTACTGGGACCAATTTGCTGGTGCAGCGCACAAGGTCCAGTGCTTCCAGCTATAATTAGAAACCGGTGCCTGGTCTCCATTAGTTTTAGTTACTATAGTAATTCCACATGCAACCTGTGCCTGCTGACTAGTGAACTAGATCGTGTATCTTCTGTAAATTGCTCTTGTTAGTCACTTGTAATTTATTTTATGTTTCCAACAATTTCAAACCAGCAGTGTCAGGAACACATGTTTTTGCAATTATTGGAAAAACAAACCAGGGAATGTGCACCTCCAACCTCATCCCACTCTTGGCTATTAACGTTTATGTAAACTTCTGAATATTTTTGAAAATCATCAGAGATTGTGAACATGATTTTTTTAAATAAAAGATAATAAAATATATTCTCTTTCTGCCAAGAATAGTTATTACAGAATTTTGAGATCTCTTTACCTCTAGAAAAGAATATAAAATAATTTATTATCTGCCTTGTTTTTCCTATCTGCATTCTGATAGTCAATTTATTAGTGATAGATTATTTGAAATCAGATCATAATATTCATTGTGAATTCAAATTCAGTCAATATTTTTAAGACACCTAATGTGTCTGAGATTAGCAAAGAGCATTTACCCATTCTTGTCCATGGGTGCATCTATATTCAGTAAAAGCTAACAGTGTGTTATTTTCTTATTCTATTTTGGCATGTTGTCAATCTCATAAATACATGCGCAACCTCAAACAGAATACCTTACCAAATAAGTATTGATAATGTGTCAGATGCTTGTATAATAATGAATATTTTAACAGCTATCCCTAGAGCTTTGAGGAATTATGGAGAGTAAAATATCCAATATTGATCTACACATAGATCTATACCTCACATATTTCTTTTCAGACATATTTCCTTTTAAGAATTAGAAATTTGGTTCATAACATTAAAATACACAAGTCAAGTAAGTTGGTTTGTATCATTTTAGTGCATTACATCATAGCCTGACATGTAAGCAGGTGATCAAATGCTTATTGAGAAAATAAATGAATAAAAATTTACAACACAAATATCAAACTGAAAGGATATATATAAAGTAAAAAGGCTTTTTTGTAATGATAAATAAATTTTCCTTTGGAATAAATTTATGTTAAATATCAATGTGTAAGACCCAAATTTCAAATATATCCCTAACATTGATATTATCATAGACTTCATTCAGAACATAATACTATCTGCATTATATATATAAATATAAAATTCACATTTTATATCCATATGCTTATACTTCTGAATTACTGGATCTAAAAAATTTCTAAGATTTCAGTCCTAATCATTCATGTGATAAAAGTATAAAACCACAATAAGATTTCAAAACACTGCAGGCTCTTTTGAACTCAAACCTTTACCCCAATATTAAGAGTAATGAAGCTTCAAGAGACAGTTGTATACACATTAATTATCATAGTTATTCAAGCTACTTTCCCTTAAGGCTACCATATTTCTAAGCCAAAATGGTATTCTTAGTCCACTCTAACAATTAGCATCTGATAAATGATGCTACTGCCACACTTCTAATACAGTCATTGATCATTTCCAATTAATTCCCGAGAGAAATCAATGGTTTCTTCCTAGAGCATTTACATTAACTAATTTATGTTAATATGAACACCCTTTATCCACAATTTTCTAGGGAAGATGGGCCATTCTATTTATACACTAGTTACTGCTTTAGAGTTTCAGTATACTGTTTCAGAGCTCACAAAATGTATAAAAGAGCTATAAAGATCAAGTAAAACTGGATAATTTAACCACAACAACAGAATCTTGACATTGATGATTGTTGATCTAACTCAAACCCAACAAAGAAGCTTTGGAAGATTTTTCATATTGGTTGGTTATAGTCTGGAAATGTTACCATGTGGTGAAAACCCTACTCTTTGTTTGAATGAATACTTCTTGTAGCCACTACTAAAATGATTTATGTTTCTTAAAGATATACCCAAAGGGTGATGCTCTAGGCAAATGTTTGCTCCATTCCTATTTATGGTTTACTCCATTCTTGTGTTCTTAAATAGTTATCAACTACATAATATATGCCAGTATAGTGTGAGGGCCTTGGACATTCAAGCAAAACAGAGCCAGCCTTGTCCTTACTGAACTTATATTCTAGTAGGAAAGACAGACACACGTGAATAACATGACTGTATTTGATAAGAAAATGGGTGATCTGAAGGGAATTTCCAGGCTACCTTTCTCCATCAAACATACATATCTCCAAAAACAGAGCGATATGAGTGGCATGCAAATAGTATTTGGAAACTATGTTTTGAGCGAGCCACAAGGTAGGGAAATTGAAGCCAAAACTCTTGAATAAAGCCTGGAACCTTGCCAAGTGGCCCTAGGTAAGAGGTGTTCACTACTTCTGACAGAAATGATTGAAAATGCCCTCATGGGGAAAAGATACCCTATTTGGACTCCTACGTTTCCATAGATTGAATCAAATAAATGCGAGATCACAATAAGAAATTACAAAATATGTAAAGAAACAAATCATCATGAGTGAGAATCACAGAAACAACAAACAGGTGTAGATCCTCAGCTACTTTGAGTTCGAAATTATTATAAAATAATAACAATTTTATACTATAAAATAATAATTGGAATTCTAATTATTAGAATTCCAATTATTATTTTATAATGTAAAATATTATATTATATATAATATACTACAGAATATAAAATAACAATCTTAAAGATAAAAATGGAATCACAAAAAATAAACATGCAATACGAGATTATAAGAAATGACCAGGCAGATTTGAGGGGGAAAAAAGCCAAATAAAATTTTTAGGGAAAAAAAATTTTAAATTAAAACCTCATGAATTTCTTAAACATCAAATAGATAGGAATGAATTAACAAGAATATACTTTTATGTACAATACCTTTATGAAGGATATAGGCAAAGTTAAGAAAACTACACCTCAAAAGAGTAATTTGGATAAGAGAGAAACATCTTTCCCTCTCATATAACAAGACAGATGGGGCAAGTGGCCTCTGTTCTGCCCTCCTGAACACGTGGCTTCATCTTTGTGTCCACAGCAGTTGCTGCAATCTTTCTCAGCCACGTGATTCAAGGCAGCTCATTCACTAGCACCACCATGACTTTCCAGCCAATTTAAAGGGATAAGCAGAGCATAAAGGGCAAATGATTTCCTATTTCTCGAGTGTGAATCCTCAGACGTGCATATTCAATCCTGCTCATATACAGGTGGTCAAAATCCAGTGTTATGGCCACGCATGGTCACTTCTAGATGAAACTTGAGGTTGAGATATGATTACTAAAATGAAAATAGGGAAATGTATCCTTGGAGATCACAGCAGTTTCCACACCAGCACAGAGTGGTAAGGAGATAAAAACAGTGAAAGAGAGGCTGTAGGATATAAGGATAGTATGAGAAGATGTAATAGAGGCCTGATCAGAGTCACAGGAGACATTAGAAAAAAGCAGAGTAAACGAAGCATTGTGGGGAAGAAAAACAAAAACAAAAAACTAAGCAGAGAAAAACACAAACCCACAGATAAATGAAATATAACACATAACAAACAAGCAGGAAGAACAGAGAAATTAACAGTTAGATGTATTATATATTACAGTGACTGCAGATCAAAGATACAATATCTTATAAACTACAGTTTCTGACCAAAATCAAATTAATTTGGAAAAGAATAACAAAAAGATAATTTTAAAAATACTTATTGAGGAATTTAAAAAACAGTTCTAAATAATTCATAGGTTAAAGAAGAAATCATTGTGGAAACTAAACTATTAATACCTGAAACTGAATGATAATGAAAATGTTATACATCAAAAGACCTGCAGTGAAAGCAGAATTTAGAGGACAATTAAATAATAAAAAAAGAAAAGTGAAAATGAGCTAAGTGACTTTGCTTAAGAAGTGAGGAAAGAACAGCAGAATAAAAGAAAAGAAGAAAAGAGATAAATTAAGAGCAAAAATTTTTGAAATAGAAAAAAATTATATAATAAAGTGTTAGTTCAATGGGGGAAATTATGTATCAGATAACACCTGGGGAGACAAATCAAGAAAAGTAAAGACAAAGGGGGAAAAAAAAATGAAACAGAACTGCAAATACACTAGTAATAAAAAGGGTAGGATGATACTAGTGATAAAAAAAAGTTAAGAAACAACTTTGCTCCAAAATTTGAAAACTTAGATGAAATAAATTTTTGGATATACGTAATTTACCAAAACTGACTTAAGAAGAAATAGAAAGTGTGAACAGCACTTAAAATCACTAAAGAAATTGAGATGGTAGTTAAGTTATTCAGCTTAAAAAAATCAAGCTCGGATTGTATTACAGAATAATTCTATAAAACTCCAAAGGAATTGATCATTTCAACTTTATAAAAACTCTTTCAGACAATAAGAAAAAGAGGAATAGTACATAATTCATTCTATATGGCCAGTATAATTTTGATGTTAAATTTAAACAAAAGAATGTAAAAATAAAAAATTACAGGTTGATCTCATTCATGAACTTGGAATCAAAAATCTAAATGAAATATAAACTGAACTGAACAGAGTATTAAAAATAATACATTTGACTAAGTTGTAGTAGCTCTGAAATGCAACAGCAAATGATCATTAGAAGTTAACATAGTGAAAGGGGAAAAAGTCCTCAACATTTTCATCTCATTAAATATAGGAAGAGCATTTAACTAGCATTTATTGAGGACTCTCTAATAGGTGTATATTTTCCTTGATTTATTTTTAAAGACTAAACTTAAAAATATTTGATAACTTGATAAAATCTATAGATAAGCAGACATATGATCAAAAGATGGAAAGGGGGGCTACAAAAATGAAAATAGTGCCAAAGTGATAGGATATTCCTTTAATATTGTTACCGTATTATTTACCCAATAATAGTTTACTTAAAATATTAAACCCAACCTCAATCTATTTTTAAATTTAATGATCAAATCTTAACGGTGAGTCTTGTTCTTAGTTCTCATTATACCTTCATGTCTGGTTGCTTTCCATAAATACTAATTAAGTGTGAATCACATTTTAGATTTATTTACATATTTATCAACTTAAAGAAGAGAAAATAATTGAATCTGCCTGTTAATAATTTCTTCACTTCAGAAGATTAGAAAAATCAAAAAACAAAAACAACCCTACACAAATAAGGCATTAATGGCATAAAAAGGTGTCTTGTTTGTCACTTTAAAGCTGCTTTTTCTTTGAAAAGCACATCTTTTCAGCATTATTAGAAACGGGCCTTCTGAAAAGCAAACTATTGTTAATTCCATGGTTTTAGGTAGGATATTTCCAATGTTACCTCCTCTATCCAGAAAATCAATGGCACTGCAAGCTAGTACCTTTACATATTTGTAAGTTACAAGTACACTTATTATAAATTAGCAACTAAAATAATAGTTTGACACATGAAAGTATGGGAGACTTGGTGAGAATACTGGAATTTTAATTTTGTAAGCCATATATTCAAGTAATCAATAATGGAGCGTTGCCCACTGAGAACTGGGGTCTGGGCTGAGACCTAAAACTTGTCTCTTCCCAAATGCAGTATCATGCGCCACTCTCAAGAGCTAACAACAGGTCAGTCCAGATGCTAAGGCCAGGTACTTCGAAATCTCCATCTTGAGCTTTACAGGACTTCAGAGTAGTTAGAACTTCATCTTTCAGAGGCGGAGGGGCCTGACAGAGGCTTTGAAATCTGCCGTACAACTCCTCCCAGGGCACATCCTGGGACTCAGTTCCAATCCAAATGCCTTTCTGAAGGTCGTAGTGCAGATGTCGACCCCAGTCTGTTAGCAGACCCAGGTAGACCCGGGAGACCTCTGGATGGCGCCCTGCCACCGAAGTTAAAAGCCCGGCTGGGAGGTTGCGGCAAAAGGCAACTATGACCTCCGATTTCCCCAGAAGCCAATGAAGCAGCTCTCGGCCCCGCTCTCCCGCTCTTCTGGGGTTGCCGAGTTCCGATTCCTCTTCTTGGTGCCGGGGAGACGAAGGCGGCAGCAAGAGCGCAGCCGCTGTCACCTTCAGGAAGTTGTTGTGGGGCAAGTGCTCCCACAGGCGGCTGAGAAACCTGCCAGGGCCCTCCGCGTGGGCCTCCCCCACCTCCTGCAGACGCTCCAGCAGCAGCTCCGCCTGGGTCTTCATCAGTGAGTCCTCCTGAAGGACCGGGTTCTCTCTATAGGCGCTGGAGCGCAGCATGTGGACAGCAGCCCGGCGGCGGGCGAGGAGGGCCAGGCTGCCTTGGAGCGTCCCCTCTTCGGCGCCCGGGACGCCAGGGCCGGGAAAGAGCTCCTGCAGCAGGTAGTGAAAGGCAGCATCCCCGAGGGCCCGGTTCGCCAGCAGGCGCAGGGACAGCAAGAGATCGCAGTGCCCCAAGGCCTGGAAGTTCGTCAACCCTAGGGCCGGAGCGGGCCCAGAGCCGCCCTCCTGCTTCCACTGGTTTTGCAGTCGTCGCTCCAGAGCCTTGCGAATGCGGGCATGGCGGCCAAAGCGCCTGTGGACGTGGCGTAGGTAGCGAGCCCACTGTAAGGCCCTGCGCACGGTCGCGGCGTCCCAGGTGCTGACGTGGGTCGTGCGGGAGACCGCCAAAACCTCAGAGAAACGCTCCAGCTGCTGCAGGAGCGAGTCCATTGGGGCCCACCAGGGCCATACTTCCGCCTTCACCCTGGAGACGGAGACTCTCTGCGTGGTGATTGGCCTGTCCCTGTAATGCTCCGCCTCTCCACAATGATATTGGATCCAATCCCTGTCAATCTGACAGCTAGAATCCGGGTACCTGCCCTAAGGGAAAGTTAAGCCGGAGCAAAGTGCACTTGGTTTTACTTTCGCCACGAATATCGAGGATGCGCTTATGGGAGGAAGAATAAATGCAGGACATCTTAGTGAGAATTACCCGAGCGACGTGAGAGATGCTGCTATTCACAAAGGTCTCCGTGCTTCCTTTCGCTTTGAAAATAGTCTCTAGTAGAAATTTCCTGAGTTTTGCCTGAGTGAATCTGTGTTAAAGTTTATCATAATCATAAGCCAGAGACGTGCTGTTACATATAAGAAAATGTTATTAAATGAAAATTTTAGTTCAAGTCAGTGTAGTGGAAATGTACTGGCCTCCAATTAATGAATACCAGGCACTATGCTAAAGTCTAGGCCTTGGCCTTGTCACTTCATTATTAAAACTGAAGCCCAGGTTAATTGAAATTCACGATTAATACTTTATTAAAATATTAAAGGAACTTAGAATTTTATTTCAAAGTTGTACTTTTTTGTTTTGTTTTTGTAATTTCCAAAGCAAAATAGCTCAACTGACTTTTTTTTTTTTTTGGCTTGATACGTACTTTAGTATGTTAAGTGTTTATTTTAATTAGCTGTGTATTATCAATTGACTTATTTCACACAGATAAACAACTGATTAAACAAAATGTCATTTAGGAGCATATAACAAAAAACATATGCTTGTCTCAAGATTGTGGGGAGAGGGGAAGAAGGACCTATTTCTGGAATGTCATCTGGATTATTCACTTATTTATGTATTCTGCAATATTTATCTGCCAACTCCTAGGAGTTCTGTCGTCCAAAAACCCACAACAATTGATAATCTACAGAAATTGGTGACATAACTCATTTGAGCTGAATTTGTTTCCAGTCCTAAAGACACTAAGCAAAACTATTTTAGTGAGTAGTCAGAACTGATGTTTTGTTTTGTTTTGCTTTAACAAAAAAGGGAAGAGAAACAAATTTACCAGAGGGAGAGTCATGTTTCTTTTATTATTGCTTTTTAAAATGAATAAATAAAGCAGTGGTGCTTATGCTGTTAATTCAGTTTTAGTATTTACTGTTTATCAGTTAACCAAACGCTTATTTGAACCTGAAGTGGTTACTTGATTTTATCTTTGTCTTGGCTACTAGAAACTAAATGTGCAGTCTACTGTTAGCAGATTTACAGGTTTCACCAATCCATTTATTTATTCTTATTTTGAGCACTTACTATATCACATAGTGTAAGATACCAGGGCTTTAGTGATAACTAAATAAATGTAGCCCTTGTCCTAGTGAGGGAGTTCATTTCCTAGCATTTAAGAGAGAAATTAAACAGATAACCTCAACTGTGATAGGCTATAATGAAGGTGGACCTCCAAGACTTAGGTGATGGGGAAGGCCTCTTTAAAAAATTGACTAATTCCAATCAGTTAGGCCTAGGTGATTCAGAAAATACTTTCCTTACTCTTCAGAACTGGTAGATTATGAACACTGACCAATATGAAGAGATATTCATGATAGGCTGTGTGGGTACCTACAAGCCGGGTATAAGGCACGCTTAAAAGATAGTTTCTTCCTCTTAATATTATATATTTATATGAAGCCTAAAGCTGCTATAAGAGTCCCCTTCCTTGAGCTAACGGAATCTCAGAATCACAAAGAATACATTGGATTAAGACTACCCTCAAACTAACCCTGTTTAAGATGATAACGCTATACATTCTCAGTTTTTTTCTGGCTGGTCTCAGTTTTATCTTCTGTTCCTTTCAACTAAACACCCCCCCCCCCAACTAATACAATCCCTTCAGAACACTGTGTGGTTGTGATACATGTAAACACTCAGTAAACACTATTTTGTTGTTAGTATTATACAAGCCTCTGAGGTATATATCTTCCCATGTCTTCTCCAAATTTCACTCCTCCCCACAGTCCCTGATCAGACTGTAAAACCTCATATCAGATTTCAAAAATATTAAATTTATATACTGATAAGACATTAACACACGACGTTGATCTCTTTAACCTTGACAATTGTTTTTATAAAGGTAACTGACTATAACTAAGCAAGTGTTTTTCTGGGTCCTGAGTTTCCCAGTGAACAGAAGAGGTTACAATCATATGCCTGAAGTATTGATCTCGTTTGGCCTTGGGGCATATGAGTGAAGTCCGGAGGCTGGAGTCATTACTGAGATGATGAGACATCTGATAATCCGTCCTTCAGTCCTTTGGACATGCTCTGCCACCTGGACATCTACTCAGTGGCTACAGTGAATACATATTGCAAACCAAAAAGCTAATGAAAGAGTTCCAGATGTCTGAGAAGGACAGGGCTAACCCTAATGAGTCCAAAGGAAGATGCTGGAGGAAGGATTAAAGGCTGAGAGCTCTTTGTGGGCACAGAGCTAGATGATGGCTCCAAATCTCTGTTTTTTTGAGATATCCCTTCCATTTGCCGTGGATAGGACTTGAAGTGGCCTCTAAGCTAGCAGCAGAAAGACTGCTCTAACAATGCATGTGTATTCTGAAAATTAGAACTTCATGACAACTTTGAAATACTTGATTTGAACATTTTTCTTTGTATTTGAAATTCATTTCTGTCATCATGTGATGTTTAACATCATATTGCCTATATAGGGAAAGAAAAAAGAGCTTTCCTTTAAATATAATCTCACTCATTATAAATTTTAAAAGGCCATAAAAATGGTTTTCCCTGTTTTATTAATAACATTTCTAGTTAGTGGTGACTCTCAAGAATATGAAGAGAATTTTGTTAAATTATGGAATTATGACTGATCATTTCAACGTAAAAACATGTACAGATTTATGAAAGCAAGCTTAATTTTCCTCTTTAAAAGCATTCAGAGTTTTCAGTGTTGTTGGGAAGTTTCATATAAATTTAAAATGTAGAATCATCTCTATTTATAGCATCATATAAAGAGAGTGTAATTACTTTTTTCATCCAGTCTATTATATATAGATCTTCCTCAACTTATGATGGAGTTGTTTCAATAAACCCATCATATATTGAAAATATCTTAAGTCAAAAATGCATTTAAATTAGAAGTAAGGTATAGCTCAAGTGGTAGATCGCATTCCTAGCATGCTTGAGGTCCTGAGTTCAATCCCCAATACCTCCTCTAAAACTGAATAAACCTAATTACCTCCCGCAACCGCTGCCAAAATAAAATAATTAAATAATACAATAATAGATAAATTTTAAAAACATAAATTTTTAAAATGCATTTAATATTCCTCACCTACCAAACATTACAGCTTAGCCTTGCCTGCCTTAAATGTGCTCAGAACACTTACATAAACCTACAGTTGAGCAAAATCATCTAACACAAAGCCTATTTTATAATAACATGCTGAATATCTCATGGACTTTATTGAACATTGTACTACAAGTAAAAAGCAGAGTGGTTGTATGGACACCGAATGGTTGTAAGTGTGTGGTTGTTGACCATCGTGATCACATGGTGACGGGGAGCTGCACCGCTGCCACTGCCCAGCATCGTGAGAGGGTCGGACCACGTATCTCTAGCCCCGAAAAAGATCAAAATTCAAAACTTAAAGTATGAATCTACTGAATGCATATCACTTTTGTACCACTGTAAAGTTGAAAAATCCCAAGTAGAGCCATTGTAAACTGGGCACTGTTTGTATGCATCCCACATCCTCTTTGGTTGGCCGCCATGGGCCGTAATGTGAAAAAGATTGGAAAGCACTGCTCTCACATAGTCATTCTAATACACTGAGCTAAAGAAAAGGGGCAAAAGAAAGGACACCTCAATTCAAACTAGCCTGCCCTAGGTGTCTACAAATAGGGCAGGAAGAAAGTTAGTTGGCTAGTTATTCTCCACTTGTCCTTCCCATGTCACTCCATCCATTTCCTCCTTTCTCTTCCCTTTTCTGTGCAGAGGACGGGCCTGATCCTCACTGACTCTGTCAGCCCTTTTCCCTTGCCTTCTGGCTTGCTGCTGAGTAGACTGGTGAGAGGCATTAGCAATTAGAAAGAGGGGAGAAATGTAGGATTTTTCTTTCTCTGCTCTCTGCTTAAGGCCTCAGGATTCTAGTTGTTTCATTTAAAAATTCTATGAGGCCTCCCTGAGCTGCTAATACCACCTATTAATCCGGCAGCCTTGGGGACTTTCTGCTGTTCCTAGTCCCTGGGTGCCCTGAAATACCTTGTTGATTTCCTTAACCCTGGCCTTGCTTCTGCAAATCTTCCTCTGTTAAATTATCTTCAAAATCCCTGCTGACTGTGCTGGTTTCCTGCCAAGACCTTGACTGACGCAGTCATCTGAGTTTTCAACCATTCTCATAATTAATATAAGTCTGTGAGTCATAATATTATCAATCAGTATGCGTTTAGGGAATGATGAGTAGTCTAGTGCAGTGATTCCCAAATACCTGTCATTGCCAGACACTCCTGCCAATCTATGACAAAGCCGTCATTGTTACAGTGATATATGAAAAATAGATGACAGACAATGTGAAGTATTTTCATAAACATAATTAATTTAAGTGAAGGGAACAAGTATTTCTTTATAAAGTAAAGGCGACATTAAATGGCAATTTTGTGTTTTCTTAATTGGAAAATTTTCTAAGTTTGCAGTTATTATCCTGTGCACTTACTTTAGAAAATGTGTGTGTGTGTGGGTATACATATATAGCTATATGTATATATCTATATCTAGGTAGATAAATGGGTAGTCTATGAAATTCACAATTTTGAAAGTCTCCTGTCTAACATGGAAAATGGTAGAAGTGTTTGTAGATGGACCCAGACTGTGAAGACCATGGAATACTGCAGTAAGGAATAGGGTCTGTGTTCATTTGTCATCCAGATACTATTGACAGTTTTGGAACACAAGAATAACATGACCATATCTGTTGTAAAGCAGTGTAGAGAATCAGTTGTAGCCAGCTGAGATCATGGCTAGAGCTGGAGGTCCACTAGAAAAATATCACAGTAGTCCAGTGCACACAGTGACATTTGGATGAAGAAAGTGGCAGAGGAGACATTAAGGAGGGGTGGGGGCGTGAGTGGTGCTCAGATTTGAAAATTCCTTCTAAGGAAGAATCATTAGAGCTTTAATGGAGAGAATGATCAGAATTATTCTGCATATTCTCATTGAAGTGATTAAGTGAAGTCTCTTTACCTTTGGAATGGAGTGTGGATTGGTATTGATTTCAGCTACCGCCAATAATTGGGAAAGAGAAAAACAAAAAACAAAAAACCTCAGAGCAAAACATGGCTCAGTGGAAACTCTTATGAATTTGTTTTAATCCCAGATTATTGTCATTCCTCACACTCCTTAGGATCCCTGGATTATTATATTAGATAATAGAACAGTTTATTAGTAATTAGTAAAATGGTAACTCCAGAAGATATCTGGGTTGCATGAGAATTATTGAAATATGGATTGAATTATGTGGAAGGAAGAATTTAAACAAGAATTTCTCCCCTTCCATAAATGATCTCTAATTCAATTCCCAGCATCTGAACATTTAACTTGATACCTCTTGGATCACTAATATTCAGAAACTACTTAAATACTTGAATTAATCCCACTGGAAGAAACTCCTCTGACTTTCATCATTTTTATATTTTTTCCACTGCTTGGACGCTTGTTGGAAAAAATCTATATATAAGGGATGATGAAATTCATATTGACATAAATTGAATACATACTATATAGTTTTGACATATGTCAATACACAGATCATGTACCCTCCTCTGTGTATATGTGTGTGTTTGCATAGAAGTAAATGGTATGAAATTCCTGAGAAGACACTTAAAGTAAATAACCTGAACTACATTTATTCTTAAGATTTCATTTTTCTTTTGCAATTGGTGATTTTTTTCCTAATATCTAAACCAGAAAGGAAAAATATGAATCAGGATTCTCTTTACCTTTGAATTAGAAGTTTGGTTTCGTGGAGGAGAGCACTGTAATGATGTCTGAATGCCTTTATTTTTATCCCACTGTTATCAGTATATTGTTCTATAAGTACCTGCCAGGAAAGCCTTTTTTTTTTTCTGGTTCAATAACTTTTTAAGTGTCTGTTGTTCCCATTTTCAAGTCTCCAAAACTTTTATGTGAATTCTTTCAGCACATTTTTTTCATTATTTCCCGACCTTCCTTTTTTCTGGATGGCTGAAGTTTCCAGACATATAACCAGAAAGGTCCTAAGAGAATTAATATAGAAAAAAATAAAGCTTAGGAGATGGAAAGCAAAGAAAAATAGGCATATATAATACATGCAGATAGACACGTCAGCTCATTTTAAACTTTCCTTCGAAAGGTAATAGATGAATTTGATTTTCTTTATTAATAGTCTCTCACTGAGTAGCAAATGTGGTAGAAAAGTTATCAAGAAACTTTTTTGTTTTTAATAACTTTCAGACCTGCTCTTAGTTCTTAGATTGGACTAGTCTGTTAATATCATTAACGTCAAGGAGTTTTTTCCCCAGAGAGTCCTAGCATTTCAAAATAAACTGGCTGAAATAAGCCAAATAAGTGATTAAACCAAAATTCATGTCACAGAGACATTTTATTGGAATGTAGAAATTCTTTTTGGTAATGTTTTTATCAGTTAGTTACCAAATTTTAAGCATAAAGTAAAGCTTTAAAGAGAATATTCCATCAGAATGGAAGGAAATACTCCATTTAAGGGAAGAGAAAGGTGTTTAAAGCAGAAGTGCTATAGTAAACATTCCTTTTCCCTTTGTTCTTTTGAGTGGATTAATGCATGTTGTCATTTTCTAACAGTTTGCATATCCTTACTTAAACAGATGCAGTGGGTAAAAACCCCTATTTCTTGCTATCTTAGAATATGGTGTATCTTCACCTTTCCCCTAGCTGGTCTGATTTTTTACATTCATCTGTTTTATTTGATGCTGGACATAGAGGAGAAGGTTGTATGCATCAGAGAGAGCAACATCTCGGTTAAAGGATGTTGGTAAACCCTGACCCTGGATCCGTTTGAAGACATTTCAGTATTCCATGGTCAGTTCAGCATGTTAGAAAATGCCAAGAGTTCAGAACCAGACAACATTACTGAGGGAATCGTAGGGTGGAAAGACAAAGGTAGTGATAATAATAAAGGCAAGATTAAAAATACGTATATATATGTATTAAATTTGACTATGTAATGGGAAGCATTGAGAAATTTTTCAGAGAAATATTTTCCTAAATAATAATGTCATTGAAATATTACAAATTTAGGGATGGCAGTCAACAATATAATTTTAAGCAAATAAAGAATGTCAAATTTTATAGTAAAAAATTGTGTTAGTAAGAATTATAATTTTTAAAGCATAACATTCTTAAACTTTTTTCTAGTTCAAATAAAGTTTTCTGTTCTCCGTTGTAAATAATAATAATAATAATAATAATAATAATAATAATAATAATAACAACAGTATTCATTTAGTGAAAAAAACCAGTTTGGTGTTCCTAGCCTCTGCCCAACCAGGAGAAAATCTGTTAATGTCTGCAGTTCTGTATAATGAGAAATGATTAATGTGAACATCATGTTCTTCTCTGGCTCTCCATATGATGATTTTACTTAGTTTGTTTACAGATTTTAATAAAAAGGGGGCAGGACAGCTTAATTTAATTTTAACAGGATGACTGAAGGCCTCTACCATGTGCTTTAAGATCAATTTACCTTTTATTGCCTCTACTAGCTGCCAAATTTCCCCGTATTCTTCTCTACTTTTTGGAGCCCAGAGTACACTAAATTTAGCACTCAATGTCTAGCAGTTCAAGAATTTTCAGCTTTAAATCTATGTGTTCATGAATTTTGTAATCTCATTAGGTATATGGTTGAGGAACATAAACTATGAATATTAATCTGATACCCAGATGATATTGGATTGGAAGGACAGGCAGCAGAGCGTTAAAAGAAATATGCAATCGAAACTGCCAAGAGAGAATTCTATTTTGAGAAAGGTAGGGTATTTTGGAAATGGAGTCATAAGACATGTGACTGACTATGCTAAATTGTTTCGGTATGGCATCTGTCTTAGACGGTAATCCAGAAATCAAAAATCTATTTTATGCACTATCCACGGTAAGTGGCTTAGTTAAGTAGTATTTGGACACTGCTAAGTATGCTTTCTAATTGCAAAATTTCCTCTCTTCCTCCTTTCCTTCCTTCCTCCATTCCTTCTTATTTTCTTTCTTCTTTCCTTCTTTCTTTCTGTTTTTTGTTTTTCATTTCTGCTCACTCCTTTGTTTCTATATATGGTCAGAATAAGACTCACCAGCTTTGCATAATACAAAGCACTCAGCAAAAGGGAGCTAATATTATTTTGTGTAGTATAGGAGCTCAAAAATAGAAATATATGCAGGCTTTATTTGTGATATTCCTTAAAAATGCTCCTTGCCTCTAATTTTACTGCACTAGTCTATTTTTATCCCAGAACAGTCTTGTTCTTTCCTTTCTCAATTGCTGAGCCTAATGTTTCTTGCACCTGGAATCTTGCACCTGTCATCCCTTCTGCTTCACATGAAATCCTTCCACGCTACAAAACCCAAATCAAATCCTACCTCTTTTATGAGCCCTACCTGATAACTCCAACTGAAAGTAATCTGTTTCACTGCCAGATTCCTTTACCACCTGTGATTGGATTGTTAATTTGTCATTTACTATTTACTGCCTTTCACTAGACGTTCAGTTCCTTTTATGATCCAAATGTTTAGTGACATGACTCTACCGAATCCATCCCCAAGCTAAGCATATTGCTACCACAAGGATTGGATTCAATAGTCCAGGTCCACTGTGCAGGGCCCCTCCTTCACAAAAAGGGCAAGAACACGCAGGCCAATTACATTTTCAAGTGCATTTGTATATCTTTGCTCCAACTTAATCTTTTTGAGCGAGATAACTGTCTTAATGGTATCTTTAATGCCCCCAGTACTTTCCATGGTACCTTACAGGATGAATGAGCGTGATGGAGTGGAAAGAACAAAAAGAAATTTTGAAATCAGACAGACCAGGGATGATAACCTCTGTTGCTTTAGAGGCTACCTCAGGCAGCTTACTTAAACTTTCTGAGTCTGTTCATTCATTCATAAACAGGACATAATGATATTTGTCATAAAGTTGTTATGAGGACTCAATAAAATCGTGTTTGCAAGGCACCTAGAACATCTAGTACATCATTATTACTAGGTTACTAGTAATCTGAACATTACTAGTACATTAGCTACGTACAACTGTGATTAGAGAGTTCTTTTCTGCTTTCTTGTTGAAATAGGAATGAGAAGGATATTCTAGCTATGAGGACTGGCAAGATGAAAAAAATGTGGCGAGCAAGATGCATTTGGGAAACAGTTTATTCATTTTTTCAACAAATACTTTTTCAACCCAAAGTACGTGCCATATTATGTTCTAGGGAAACCGTTATGAATAAAATATAATCTGCATCAGCAAGACCCAGTCTAAGAGAGAAGAAAACTTCAGATAGCCAATAGTCACAGTTAGGATTAAGATACCAAGTACGGCAGTTTTAAACGGGGCTCCAGAAATGTCTGACAGCCCTTCCCTTGAAAGGATGGACGTGTGACCAATTTGACCAATAATGCATAACGGAAGGGATGCTGTGTGACTCCTGAGGCTAGATCCTAAAAGGCCATGCATCTTCTACCTGGTTCTCTTGAACTGCTGGCTCTCAGGACAGTCCTCTCACAATACTCCTTCTAGGAATCGGATCATCCTGCTGTGAGAAGGCCAGTTCACAAGGGGAAGCCCTCAGTCATCCAAGCCCGGGCATCCAATAACAGAGTGACAAAGCCTGCTGATTATTCTAATCCCTGGCTGTTTGAGTTTTCCCACCTGAGTCCCCAGGCATGGTGGGACAGAGATAAGCCATCCCCCACCGTGCTTTGTCTGATATTTCCCATAGAGTTTATTAGCAAAATTGCATGGTGGTGGTTTTATATCACTCAATCTGGGGTGGTTGGTTATACAGTAATAGTAACTGGAGCTTTTGGTAATACCTGGGTGAAGGTGCTTAATTCAAAACCTGGCCAAACACTGTGAGGTCATTTACACTTAATGGTCCAATAATATTTTAAACCCCTCTGGTTGAAATTATTTAAATAGTTTTCTTCCTAAGTAAGTGTAAAATAACTTGGAACAACTTATAGATCCAAGAGATGAGAAATAATTAATAAATAATATAAAATTTACCTCTTTTTTTTCTGATAGAGAGATATTTCTTCCCAATGTGAAATGTCTCCCTGAATCTTTATTATGAAATTAAGAGGTAGACCATAAAGAGTTATGGCCAACAGAGCTGCGTAACTATTTCTTACGGTTAGAAAATGAGTTTTCATCAGAGGAAAAAAATACGTAGTTGTGCTATGCTTACCCCTGAATTGATAACCAAATCAATTAGAAAATTAATTGAATTGAAGCTGAAGTTATACTATTGAGTCCAAACTTCTTTTTTATATTTATTTATTTAGTTATTTTCATTGAAGTATAGTCAGTTTACAATGTTAATTTCTGGTGTACAGCATAGTGATTCAGTTATACATATACATGTATATTCCTTTTCATATTCTTTTTCATTATAGGCTATTACAAGGTATTGAATGTAGTTCCCTGTGCTGTACAGTAAGACCTTGTTGTTTATCCATTTTTTTTATGTATAGTAGTTTAGAATCTGCAAAAACCAAACTCCCAGTTTATCCCTCCACCCCACCCCGCTTTCCCAACCTGGTAACCATGAATTTGTTTCCTATATCTGTGAGTCTCTCTGTACTTTGTAAGTAAGTTCATTTGTGTCATTTTTTTTTTTTTTTGTAGATGCAACATATAAGTGATATCATATGGTACTTTTCTTTCTCTTTCTGGCTTACTTCACTTCGTGTGACAGTCTCCAGGATGCTATTCAAGACGATCTGAAATCCGATCAAGCCTAATCTCCACTACTGCCCTCTATCGGCTGAACCCCCAGGCTCTCCAGACTGCCTCTCATCACCTGAAGACTATACACTTCCTCCCCTCCTGTGCTCAACTTCCCTACCTTGTCCTGGGGTCACCCAGGTGGGTAGGGTCACCCCACCACCTCACCTACTGGGATTTCAGAGACATGCTGATCTTGCAAATCTTTGCTCTCCTCCACATTCTGTCATCTCTCTTTGGCACTTCTCCTGCATTAGGCTAATTCTTCATGTGTCTGTTTCCTTCACCAATGGAAAATTCTTCAAGGGAAATGTTCTGTCTAATTTGTCTTTCTGTTCCCATGGTACCCAACTCAGGTACTTTAATAAAGATTTCCTAAAAGTTAAAAAAATATAAGGAACACTCAGAGGTAAGTTTGTAATATGGCAAGAAGCATTCCAAAAACATTGTCAGCCTCCATCTACTATTTTTTTTTAAATATACTCTTTAATTCCAAAATTGAGAAGCAAGAGTAAAAACAAAAATTACACCACTTTGTTGAAATCATAAACTCCCCCAATTATGGAAACTGCCAGTTTGTTTTGAGAAAAAATAGTGTCTCTATTCATGAAGACGTATCTGTATACTTCCCATACGTAATTTGGTTCCACTTATAAACTCTGCCTCAATGAAAAAAAATTAATGTACGTTCTGGCAGGCCTCATAAATGCCTCCTCTGCTGGCTCAGCAAATTAAACCAAACCAGAAGATGTAAATCACACACTTTCTTGGTGCAGAGCCTGACTTCATTTCCTTACCTTCTGTGTCTCTAGTGCAAATATTTAAGACTAAATATTAAAATTTAATTAGCAAAATTAGTGCAATTTTTAAGACTGAGTATATGGGATGTTATAAATTACTTAGTAATTCTAAGAAAGCGTATTAAGTAAACATTATGTCTATAGTATATTTTTGTACTTCCTGTGCTGTTCAGATCACACTTTCTTCCTGCTATTTCATAGAAATATTTTATTTACTAAGAAATAAAATTATCTTTATGTGATGTCATAGCATCTGAATAAAACTACAGATCAAAGTCATTCATGAACAAGGAACTAAAAATGTTTCAGAACAAGATGAAAATTTTTTATTTCAATCACACCTATAATCTCTACAAACTATAAAACCATTGCGTATACTAGTTGCTGATGTCTCTTCTGATTCTTGGCTTAGATTTTTCTGCGTCATAAACTTGGCTGTATTTTCTGAAACGTGAAGCTTTTCATCATCTCCTTAGGAGTTGCAGCAACATGTGTCCTTAATGAAGGGAGCTGGGTCAGCTCCCTTGCTGTTCTATGTTCAATTAGAAAGATCTGCCTAAGGCAGAAAACATTGAAAATTGTATCTGATGTAGCAATGACGGTTGATGGACGTAAGTAAGAGAGGGAGGGAGGGAAAGAAAGAAAGAAAAGGAAGGAAGGGAAAGAAAGAAAGAAAGAAAAGAAAGAAAGAAAGAGAAAGAAAGAAAGAGAAAGACAGGGAAAGAAAAGAAAGAAAGGGCAGACTTGTATAAAGGAGAAACTGAAATGAATGTAAAAAGAGTGTTCACATACTAGAGAAAAAAGGAACGAGGTATAATCCAGGTAAACTACAAGGAATTAGTGGAATTTTTAAAAACTTAAATAAAAATCATCTAGAAGTCAGCTTCTGCTTTGCCAAATCCACAACCAAGTGGTAAGGCCATATTAATGAATGAAAATCACCCTAACATTTTATTCATAAGTCATAAGGTGTATGAGTTAGAGAAAACTGCTGTCAGTGGAAATAGTCAAAAGTAGTT
Source organism: Camelus ferus (assembly GCF_009834535.1). Lineage (NCBI taxonomy): Eukaryota > Metazoa > Chordata > Mammalia > Artiodactyla > Camelidae > Camelus > Camelus ferus. Next base: position 13,142,556 of record NC_045705.1, read on the forward strand.
CAAGTTACAGTGAAAATCACACAGAAGCATTGCCTATTACTCTCCCATTATTGTGTGTGTGCGCACGTTGTAGAACTTCCAAGCTTTTATACTCTTTGCCCCCATTTTCACTTTTATTCTATTAAAGTTTTAATGTTTTTTACTCATTTTTTTAGTTTTAATGTTTACAAAGTATTCTGAGGTAACGTACAGAAATTCATGAGCACAGGGACTTAGGATCATTGTGTTTCTATAGAGAGCAGACAGTGAGAAGGATGGAACATTTTAAGAGAGAAGGACAAAGAAGCATAAAGAATCTAGTAATCATACAAGGAGGAGGGGAACTCTAGGAGTGTGGCTAAGGTGAAGAAAGGGGAGTAGTCAGGATAACAACAAAGTTCTCCATGCCTTCCTTCCTGTTTTATAAAACTTAAGGATTCTTTTCACGGCAGGGCACATCATAACACAGTGACACTTGGCTACCCAGATGATGAAAGTCAGAACTCTGCTACAGCTCCAAATGAGAGAGGGTGGCCAGGCAGAGCCCCACAAGCAGTTTTATCCTGGGACAGGGCAACCTCCCGCTGGAGCCGCTCGGGGCAGCCTCTGTATGGCAAACTTGGGGGTTAATTCATCTTTGCTCCCTGTGAACTGTCTAATTTGAACGTTTTTGTGGACCCCCAGGGCATTGGGGTTCTCCCTAGTGCTGATTCCTGACCACACTGACATTAGGGTGAGTGTGCTGCGATTCAGAGGATGAGAGCCCAACAAGAGAAGTGGTCAGCAGGCAGACTTCATCGGCTGCTTTGGAAGGACCAGACAATACCCAGGGCCTGGAAACTGGGTCAAGACAGCATACAAACAAACAGTCCATCCAATGCCACTACATTCTACTTTCCTGGACCAGAAAGGGGAAAAATATATATGTTTATACACACACACACACACACCAGCAGGGCCAGTTAAACTCTAAATACACAGAAGGCCAAGAACAGAGAGAGAAAGGGGTCGGGAAGGGAGATTCTTTATGAGGTTGATTCTTCCTTAGCCTGCAGTGTCAGGGCTACTCTACTCCCTCACACTCTTTCTCCCCCAGGGCATCGGCTGTCACGTGGGGCAGCCCAATTATGTGAGCATCATATCTTGGCCCGTAATTCTACACTAAAGCTTTAAATTCATTTCACAATTTAGTAATGAACTGGGTCTCCCCCAGTGTTCTATAACAACTGGTAGCTAAACAATTAGAAATGACATTTAATATTTCCACCTGTGTTCAGCAATTCGCCAATATTTGAGAGGCTTTAAACCACACGACATGTTTGTGAGGAAGAGAAATGGAGACAACTGAACACTTACAAGATTTGCGTTTAAAAGACTCAGTTTTCTTTGATTCACCCTTTCACTTGGCTCCACGGACCACAGAAGAGCTTCCCTCGGATATCAAATAGTCATCTCAGACTTAACTCATGCAAAGCTAGGAGCCTAGTTTCCACTCCTCTCTAAAGGAGATAAGGCAAAACACAACCAAACAACTTCTTCTCAAAGTCTTTCCCGTTTCAGTAAACTGCCGTACAGTTTTTGTAACTGCTTACACCAGAAACCTCGAGGTCCTCCTTGTCTGTCTCTCACACTGCCTACCCATCAATCAATGACAAATTTTAAATCCTAATTTAAAATAGAAATCATGGTGAAACATGTCACGGATAATATTGTATTGTAGACTAGAATTTGATGCTCACGGAATTCACCTGCCTCATCACAAAATGAATATCCTAGGGGGAAAGCGTGTGAGGCAAAGAGTAAGACAATGACCATTCAGGAGTAATCCAGAATCTGACTTTTTACTGTTACTCCATTGCTATCCCTCTCATCCAAGTCACTATCACCTCGACTTAGATTATTACAATAGCCATCAAACTGTTTTCCTCTGCACTTAATCCATGTCCTCCTGCAGTCTCTTATCCTCTTAGGAGTCAGAATGACAGCTTTAAACCATGAATCTGATCATGTTACCCCTCTGCTGAAACTGTGAAGGAAAAGCAAGTTATTACAAAGGTTTACAAGGCCCTGTGGGATCTGGACCCTGCACCCCCAGTCTCTCTGACTTCATCTCTTACTCCCTCTTTACTTACTTCTGCCATAGGATCCTTTTGACTTCCTGGAACATTTGATTTGTGGCACCCCCCTGCCTCAGGGACTTGGCACTAGCTGTTAACTCTGTCTTCAGTGGTCCTTAGGGAATCACATAGTGCACTGACTTCCACTGAGTTTCTGCTCAGATGTCACTTGACTGGTGACATCTTCCATGACCACTTATAACACCTGCCATCTCTCAGCACTTTCTGTTCTCTTAACTCTCACTTTATTTTTCTGATGATCCCATTTATTATCAGCTGACATATGATGTATTAATTTTATTGGATTATTTGTTTAATGTTCTGTCTCACTTTGGTAAAACACAAGTTCAGTGAAGTCAGTGACTTTGCCTTGGAAAGAACAAGACATGCCTCATTTTAATAGTTTATTGCCAGCAGAATAAAAGGTACCCTAAGGGGAATGATGTTTCTAGAAAAAAGATTCATCTTGATATTTCTATTCAATATATGAAAAGAGACAGAGGAACTGGAACAGTTAGTGGCTACATTTGTTTTACAAGATTAGTTGAACATTTACATTTATTGTGGATTCATAAGCAGTTTTTGATGCATAAATGCTACGCTGGTACTGAAGAAACATGTCAGAACCTCAGTCATTACATTTTATTTCAAATGGAATACAGTGCAAACCCTTCCTACTTTCTTTTCTTTTTTTTTTTTTTTCCTTCTCATTTTCAAGCTCTGCATGTTTATTTCCATTCTGGCATCTTAATTTGCATGGACAATGATGAAACTTAGATGCTTAGAGTTGTAAGGATTATGGTTCTTTAAATCAGCACCAATGCATCTTTTCACCTATTTCTCCTATGATGGTTAATTTTATGTGTCAATTTGACTGGGCTCCAGGGTGCCCAGATACTTGGTCAAACATTATTCTGAGTGTCTCTGTGAGGATGTTTTTGGGCAAGATTAACATTTAAGTTGGTAGACTGAGTAAAGCAGATTGACTGCCTTAATATGGGTGGGCCTCATCTGATCAGTTGAAGACTAAGAATAAAAAATAGAATTAAAAGGCTGAGTCTCCCCAGAGTAAGAGAAAATTCCTCCTGCCTGCCTGACTTTAAACTGGAATATTACATCTTTCCTGCCTTCAGACTCACACTGAAACTGTGGCTCTTCCTGGTTCTTGAACCTGCCGACCTTCAGGCTAGACCTATACCATCAGCTCTCCCAGGTCTCCAGCTTGTCAGCTCACCCTGCAGATCTTGGGACTTGTCAGCATCCATAATTACACGAGCCAATTCCTTGTAATAAATCTCTTTCAGTCTCTGGGCTCTTCACTCTGCTCAGGCTGTGGGAGCTAATTAAAAAGATGCCTTCCTTAACTCCCATCTCTCCTCTCCTACAGCTAAAGCCAAGAGGAAAGAGATTATCTGACGTAGAGTGTGAAACCTCCTCTTGACTTTTCCTGCTCAGAAGCTTTTTCTCAAGGTCTTCTGCTATGATCTTTGTGAGTCCTTTCTCATACTGCCGTAAAGGATTTGACTTAATTCTAGGTGATGGAGAACCCTCAGCACCAGGCACTGCTCATTTGGCCTTCAGTCTGGACACTCAGAAGAAACGATCTCCTCTTTTCAAAAATGATTCAGCCTTTTTTTTTTTTTCAGAGGATTTTTATTATCCATTTAAACATTTGAGCATAAATTTATTTTGGTTTTCTTTCAAAGGTAAAAATGGTTAATGTATAGACTTTCCCCCCCCTCCTTAGAAAGAGAGAAAAAAGAAAGCAAGGATGGATGGAAGGGAGGGAGGGAGGGAGAAGGAAAATGAATTCAGACTTTCAAATCAGTCAGACTCAGACACAAATCTGAATCCTACCTGTGCTGTTTAAGATATCATTTTTCCTATTAACCTATGATCCAAGACTGCAACTTCATCTTTGTATAAAAATTACACAGAAGAAGTAGGAGAATGAGTGATTAAAAGGATGAATGAACAAAACATGGCTGTAAAATGGAATGTCATAAAGTAAGGAGGAGAGAAAGATTCAGAGAAACTATTCATAAAATTCTCTGATCTTCTGTATTTTTAATGATGAGAATTTCCTTATCCCAGGGGATTATTATAATGAGTCAAAAAGATGATTTAGGTCCTCGGTTAACAATAAGATACCTACTTTCATTTCACACTTGCTCTATGTCAGACAGTAAACTAAATATTTTAGATGTATTATTTTACATAACACTCAAGACATGCCTATGAGAGGGGCTATTTGTTAACCCGACTTCAAAGATGCGGAAACTGATAGAAAGGTTAAGTAATCTGCCTATAATTTTTAGCAAGTAAGGGAAGAAGCTAGAACTTGACCCTAGTTTTGTTTGTCTCCAAATCTAGATTCTTAATTATTTTTAACTGCAGTGACTATTATTAGTACAATTTAATATGCCTATTTCTTGGCAGCTTTGGTGGGGATAATGGCTGGTGAAATCTCTTTGTAAATGGCTCTAGCGTCAAAAGGCTACAGTGACAGCAGCAGGACGGCAACGTTTCCTTCCGCCAGGAGAAGCCCCGCGGCCTACGACTCGTTCCTGTGCGGTTCTTTCGCTCTGCCTCAGGCGAGCTACGTTTCTCGGCGTATTGCCAGGCCTACTGTTTGGTGCTAGAAAAGCCCTTCGGTAAGTTTAAGAGCCATTTCTCTAAATGCTTCGTGTAAATCAGCAGTTGGCAAAGACTCCATGTTTGTGGACCAAGTTACAGTTTTTCAATAATGGAAATTTTAGCAAGTTTTCTTATCCTTCCACAAAATACAGATGGTCCCTGGCTTGTGATGGTTCATCTTAAGATTTTTCGACTTTATGACGGTGCCAAAATGATGTGCATTCGGTAGAAACCAGACTTCAGATTTTGAATTTGTATCTTTTCCTAAGCCAGCGAGATGCAGACACTCTGGTGATGCTGGGCAGCAGCCACAGCTCCGAGTCAGCCACGCGATCACGCGTGTGAACACCCGATACACCCACCACCACTCTGTGCCCATCCAACCGTGCAGTTTTTCACTCTTAGTACTGAGTTCAATAAACTCCATGAGTTATTCAATACTTTATTTTAAAATAGGCTTTGTGTTAGATGATTTTGCTAAACCTGATACTGAGCAGGACCCTGTGGGCCCCCCAACACTTGCCTCTTATTTATAGACAAGCTGAAGTCTCCCAGGCCTCCCTGAGTCACCGAAGAGCAGACCCAAGCCGTTGATTAGGACAAGCCTGCAGGCATTGGTACCATCTTTACAAAAGGATTTCCACTTAGTTCCCCTTTTGGGAACAGTGCTTCCTTCCTGTAGTCTGTCCCATCCCCCAGTGACACCTGCTTTCTCTCTTTCAGATATTCAGCAGTTTAATAGTTCATTCATGTATTCATTCAATCATTTAACAACCTTAGGTTTGGCGCTGTGCTGAGGGCTTGATATGCAAAGATGGATAACTACTTCCTGCTCTCTAGGGACTCACGATTTAGTAGAAGAGATAGATGCGTAAGAAAATAACTGTGATACCATGTCATAAATGAGATATAAAAGAAATGGAAACATTCTCAGAGCACTGGACACAGGAGAGGCACAGCAATATTTCTGCCAGGGAGATCAAGAGAACCACAAAGAGGATGACAAGCTGGTTCTGGAAGAAGGAATCTGATTTCTTCAAAGGGAGAAAGAAAAAGGTAGAGATCACTCAAGTCAGCATGAGCAAAGGCACAGAGGTGTGAGGTTGTAGGATATTTGGGATATTGTGACGTTACATCACGCCTTCTACCGCTGAGAATATATATGCACATCTGTTTCGCGCTTTATAATAAAACCATCTGTTCGTTGATGCTCTACCTCAATTTTGATTAATTTTTCTTCTTAGTTTGGTTTCTAAGTCAGACTTTGTTCAAATTGTGGGTTGTGAAATACATGTAGCAGCTCCCCAACAGCATTTTTTTTTCACCTGAATGGCACAGAAAAGATTAGAAGAAAGCCAAATAGAGAAATAATAGAGTGCATTAACTGAAGCAGGTAAGTACTGTTTTGTGAAACAGGTTTGGGTTGTGTGTCTGAGTGTGTTTTTATGTGTCTGTTCCATAATGTATTTCTTATTGTGGGTCACAATAAAAAAAAAACTTTGAAAGCCACTGAAGGAGTCATATTTTCTATTACTTTTCATTGCACCCATATTATATTGGTTATGATTAAACCTTGAATCCAAATCAACCTTGGTTTTTAATGAAGTGACAAGTGACACAGACTGACCTCATTTATAAGCCTGGAACACGGGCAAGCATCTGTTTTACTGAACTCTGGTTACATTTTACCAGATGAAATGATTCTAACGTGGGAGTGAAACCATCATTTATAATGCTATTTTAACATTATTTTTCTATTCTGAGTTCCAAACTACTAAATTAAAGACAATATATAAAAACCTAACCAATTAGCAGTAAGCTTCCTAAGAGACTGGCTTCTTCTGTGATAGTCATATACTCATTCAACAATTATCTATTGAGTGCCTGCTGTATGCTCAATAGCATTCTAGATGCTAGAGATGACAGAGAAAGACAAGGTTACAGAAATAAAAATATTTTATATTAAACATTCATATAAAATTCAAGCTTCTTGCAGTTAGGATGGCATCATATTTTAATAAAAGATTTAGAAACAAACCACACAAATATTTGGGAAAAAAAAAAACAACAACTCCAACTTAGACAAGAAAAATCACACAACAGCAGAGATTGCACAGGATACTTAAAACCAGACAAGACAAATGGCATATTCCATGAAATGATTTGAATCTATCCCCTGTGTAAAAATTAGATGACATATGCTCACATATAACACACATTTTGCAAAAATATGAGTCTTGCACAGTAGGGAATGGATATCTGTGCTACTGTTTTGTTGTGCTTATAAAGTTTAAAGTTCTCCACTGAGAGTAAAGCGATTGGTTTTTTTAAGTTGCATATCAGACTGAGAGTAAATCTTGAATTTCTCCTGTGAAATTTTTCCCATTTATTCTTTGTAGTTTTCTATATGAATAGTAATGAAAAGTAATAGCATTGACTTTTTATCCCTAACAGTATTTGCAATTTCCATACTAGGACTTATAAAATCCATTTTGTGTGCCCTATGACATTTAAAATTTTTTTATTTCAGTATAAACCAGTTGAGGGCCTATACCATGGGCCAAGATGCTAGCTAGGTAGGGAAAGATAAACATATTTTATACATCACTGATAAATTATTTCAATACAATGTAAATAGATGCTTTCCCTTATTACATGGCTCAACATTTTCCTTCAGCACCATTGCATATCTTCATACTGCTTTTTGCTGCCACTTGCAATTTTTTAGTGCCTGTTTGAAGGTATTTAGGGATATAAGAGTGTCTTGGTCATCTCTGGAAATTTATTTAACTTTAACCCAGTGTCCCTTCCCACATCATTTAACTTATTTCAAAATTCCCAGTAATCTCCATCTATTGAAGGTTTGTCCCACTTTTCAGAGTAAGTTAAAATATATGACTCCCATGAGCAAGGGAGGGGAGATGGTAAGGGAGGCTAACCAACAGATGAGGTAAAAAAAATTAAAGATTTTATTTTTGCTCATTTTAAGCATATATATTTATATTTAGAGGAAAGGCACACTTAATACTCAAGACAATGTTGAAAAGTTTAGAATGCCTGAAACACATAGTAACCCAGGAATTTTCAATATTAAAGTCTTCAAAACTGTGGTAACTTGGAAAACTAAACTGTGTTTTCTTTAAATCTGCCTTGACTTTTCTTATTTATGCAGTTAAGTTTCAAGAATGTATTTAGACAGAACAGGTTACTGATGCATTTGCATAAATCATTCTGATAATAAAATTTCTTAAAATTCAACATTTAAAAATGTATTTTTGACCCATTAGGTGAGGCTTCCACTTCTTCTGCCTTCACATTAGAGAGGTTATAAACCGAGTCGGTTGCACTATGGTTTCCTAAGACAAATATGTTTAGGTTGAGACCAGAGCAAGAAAATTCTTGGACAAAAAGATTTTCTGACAACTTTTTATAAGTGACTGACTGGAACACGTAGATAGAAATTTGATTTTTGAAAACACAAAATAAAAATGGAAGTGGTTACAAATGCTGAAAAAAGTTTAAGTGGAAACTACTTTGATGCCTCTTCAGAAATCTTTTTATATTACTTTTCCTTTGTCACCAAAAGAATATTCAGCACAACTCTTAGACACTAAGGGAGGAAAATACATGTTTCTTTCAGTATTTTCCTTTTGGTTTTTGTTAAAAGGACAGAGGATCTGATATAATGCAAAATTTAAAAATAAAAATACCCAGAAGAAAGGGGCATGGCAGGGAGTAATTTGAATGATCATGCTCTCCCAATGCCTCCAGAAGCGTCCTTACACTCCCACACTGGCTTTAACATTGTCTCTGAATCAACAAAAATATTGCCTTTACACTTTGCTGTTTCTAACACCAATCTGAACAATGTGACAAGAATATTTATATCTGGAGAAGAACAGAATATAAAATTTCAAAAACCCAGGTGTTAAATTTTTTGAATCATTATAGACCCTGAAGATAACTTAAATCAACAGTTATGGGCTGATGATGTTTTGGTCACGAAAAATAATCAAGGGTGTTTGATTTTACTTGAATTTTAAAAGCTCAGAAACTCACAGTACTTTGCTGGGGCTCCTACACTCAGATCTATCTGGTTAAATTTTGAGAAAGTTTATTAATCAGAATGACTTACTCAAATGCATCAGTAACCTGTTCTGTGCATTCTGTTGTTGATGACGTATCCCCAAGCAGGGAGACAGGCCTTTTTATAGTGCTGTTTCTCCTTAAACTGAGGAATGGCTCTTTTGCCTTTCCTTCTGAGAAGCCAAGGAGAAATATGGGGTTAACTGCAAACACCCAACTGAACTAAAATAAAAAGCTTGGAGTTCAGTGCCGCCAAAGTTTTCCATCTGTTTTCTCCCCTTCTTCATTATTTGTACTGCTACTACAACCAAAGAACTGATGCCATTTCTTGCTGTTTTAGAGCAAATAACCATTTCCAGATGAAAGCGAGAATAAGTGCAAAATGCTTTTTTTTCAATGAGATCTGAAAGTATCCACATCACTTTGCTACTGTCTATCTGCAGGTAGTTTCTATTTTTTTGAGGGAGGTGAGGTGGGGAGGTGGTCAACTACTCATCGTTTTAAAAATGGTGTCCAAGAGAGGATCCGAATACCTGTGGCACCGCCATCCGTGGGCTGAGATACACCTGAAACTGATGAACACGGAAACGACCACAACAAAAACGTGTGATCCTTTTCATCTACGCTCCACGCCAAGTGGTAACTTGAGGCGACTAGGACATCCAGCAAGAGGTCACATGTCTATCAGAGGTGAAGCAGACGCTCGAACATCTGCTTCATGGGAAGACTTTTCATCTCAGAATACATGCCCTAATAAACAACAGTTGGAGAAGACTGTCTCTGACATTCAACATAATACTGAGCCGAGGCTGAGAGAAGGAAGGGTGGAATTGTATTTCCTTTTGTAAAGCGAAAACAGCCGCGAGAACAGCCTCTTCTAAAATCTGATATTTAAAGGGAACTGTAAGAAGTCAAATTGTTCAATTTGGAACGAAGAGTGGCCGAAGTTACTGGAAAGCTCAAGCCTCCGAGTCTGCAAAATCACTGGCCAGGAAAGCGAAAACTTTTCCAACACCCAATTTTAATATTGTGCTAAAGCCATTGACTCTGTTAAAAGCCCCCGAGTTAAATACGATCCCCTCCCCACCCCCTCCCCCGCCCTTTCTCTCTTAGGTTGGCGTTTGGGGGACCAGGAGGGGGCTGGAACTTGGCCCCAACCTCGGAATTGCTGCCAAGGGCTTGTAATACAATCTCTCCCCGTTTGAAGGGTAAATCAGTGTCAATTGCGTTTGCTGTCCACCAGAAAAAGTAAGCATTTTACTTCCGCTCGGTCTATGTGGACTGATGAAATGTAGGAAATCTGTTTCTGGCAGGGGGGAAAAATCGTTTTCCCAAACAGCACCGAGAGGAACCCTCGGAGAAGTATGAAGAGGGCCAGTGCGGCTTTAGCTGCTGCCGCTGCCGCTGCCGCCGGGCTGGTGGGGTGCGCAGAGCGGCCGCTGCAGGACCTGCGCGGGGAGGGGGCCGGGCCGCAGACGCCGCCGGAGCCCAGCCGCCAGCCCCGGCGCCCCTGAGAGCCGCCAGCAGCCCAGCTCCGGACGCGGGGGTGAGCAGGCGGGCAGGCCCAGCTCCCCCGCCGCCGCCGCCGCGGCGTGCGCGCTCTGCAGCCCGGCTGGCGGAGCCCCTGCCTCTGCTGCACGGGTGGCGGCGGGCGGGGTGGGGAGGGGGTGGGGATGGGGATCAGCGCACGTAGCCTCGGGGATGCGGCTGCGAAGGGTGGAGAGCCGCGGACGGCAGGATGGGCTCTGGCGCTGGGTTGGGTGGCCGCTGCAGTGGGTGACTCTCCTTTTCCCTGGAAGCAACCATGTGCTCCTCATCCCTATTGTGGAACAGCCCAAATAACCGCCGCAGCGAGAAGCCGGCTGAGGCGGCTCAGCCAACCAGGGACGGAAGAGAGGATTTCTAATTAGTACATCAGTTGTAAATGCACACTTATGCATTCGTGCACGAGGGTCTCTGCGTGCACGCTCAGCTTTGTCTCCAGCTGCGGAGAGGGGAGGGGGGTGGTTGTCTTAATGGATTGATCCTGAACGTTTCACTTCAGTCTAGAAGGCCGGGAGGGGAGGAAGGAGCGCGACACGTGTGATTTGGGGGTGATGCTGTTTTTCACTGATGAGTTTGACAGAGTTGAGCGTTCTTACATGAATAAACAAATGCTAGCCTACGAATCAATCCCCTTAGGGAAGATTTTGGCTAGTATTGTTCTTTTCGTCCAAAAAGCAAGGGTTTGGAATCTGAAATTATTTGGGGAGCAGAGGAGCCAAGTTGGCCTTGGAGGTATTAAGCATTCTGGCAAAATTAAATTCTATCGACCTAACAAAGTAAGTTGCTCTTAACCTAACCCAGACGTCCGAATAGGGAGGGAGCAAAAGCAGGGGTTAACGGATTCTGTTTTCTACCTTCCAGTACAATTGGAGGAGGAGGGGAGAGGTTATCCATTTTCCTCCAGTTAACCGTTTTGGAAATCAAAAAGCCTTTCCTCTCTCCCACCTTCTTCGTCTTTATTCTCTCACCCACTTCATCTTCACCCTCTTACAGTGAAGAGTTTGCAAAACTTTATTGTCTCTCTTGTAAACTCCTCCCTCTCCCCAAGAACCCTCTCCAACAAAGCTAAATCAACTGTGTATGGGAGATCTTATGCCCAGGAAATAAGGTCTGCCTGCGCACAGGAACACCCATTTGGTCTCCGAGCGTTAAACAAAAGCTCAGACCGGTCCGAGGTGCCAGCCAGGCAGAGGAAGTCCACCTTTCCTCCCCACCTATCCCCTGAGATTCACAGAGGCAAGGCTGAGAACACGTCTGCGTGCTCACTGCTTCTCTGCCCCAAGCCCTTAGCACTGTGGACACTGATTAACTCCAGCTGGGATCTGGTTTGCCCAGCCTGTCTTTGAAATCCATCAATGAGTTCCTTCTCAAGGAATGCTCCCCCCTAACTGTGGAGGAGGAGGTGGTGACTTTGGTGGTTCTCTCCAACATGGGCATCCTGGTTCTCAGTGCCTAAGACAAGGTAAGGGACAGATGTCTGAGGCATGGGGCAGGCAGCTTTGGCAATGCACATTGTAGCCTTCGTGCAGGGCTCCAGGAGTGGGCTCTGACAGGGAAAGGTAGCTTGATTTTCAGCCTATGTGCTGCTAAACTTGGGGCTTAGTTCTTTACTATAGCGCTGAACACCAGACTTTTTTTGTGATGTGGTCTGTGCTTTGATGGGAAATAAATTCACAAGGCAAAATTTCTTTCAACTAGTGCAAGAGGTCTTGTGATTGCCACTGAGTTGTCTAGTATCTTGGTAAGAAATCTTAATTCAACTTGCAAGTATGGCAGAATGTCAGATCTTATATTAATCCTGAGTATGTTATGTATAATTTTAGAACTTTGCTTCAAGGCTGCTTTATGGACTTTTGGAGCCTTTGGAAAGGCCCAATTTACCTGGGTTGAAACCAAATAAGGAGGCTCTAACAATTTGTTTGCAGAGGGAGTTGTTAAAACTGGAGCTGACGTTAACGTTATTTTTGTATCTTTGTGGTTTTGATATGGTGCACACAGAGATCCCACTGTTTCTTTTAATTTCTCCTGCACAACTCTTGAGGTTTTCCACTCAGTGTTTTCTGACTAGAGAAAAGAACTGGAGTAAAGGTAGAAAATATCTCTTGTCCAAAAGAGTAAGGTGCTTGTATAATTTTCCTGTCCTAAATGTTTTCAGGGTCAAATCAATTTGAGTTTTTGCTAATGCTCTTACATGATTCTAAATATATATTCAACAGAATGTAGAACTCTGCTAGCTCCCGACTACATGATAGATACATAGAACAGAACTCTTTTTATTATAAACCACACACACAGAGACAAAACAAAATCTTCTCATGAATTAAGGCTAATTCATTGTCATGAGTTAATCAACTTAGGTGAAATTTTGATATAAGTCCTCAAATGGTCTAACTTGATTAATAACTTTTGAGGATGGTTTTCTGTTCAAATTACGTTTCAAGTGAATCTGGTAGGGGTCCGAAAACCTGAGCTAAATTGTTTGGATGAATGGTTTAGTAGAATTTTTTTTTAAAGCCTAAAAATATCTCTCATGCAATGAAAATATAAGAAATCAATTCCCACTCAGTCTTAATGTTTTGATCATGACTTGGAAAGGAATATTATTACAGGTATGCCATCTGGTTCAAGACAATTATCATGGGCAAGATAAGAAGGAGATTCCTGGAAGAGAGTTAGCATCACCTGAGTCTGAGCACCAGGGGGGCTGAGTAGGATACTTTTAATGACTCTGTGACTAAACAGACTTGTTACTTTGGTCAGAATATCTTAGGCCTCCAGCCCCTTATTAATCACAGAAATTTGGCTGGTACATCTCCTAAGGTCCATTTGAATTTGAAGACTTTATTTCATCATTAGAAAAACTAGTTGCTAGTGTCATTTTCCCTTTATACTTGGTGCTTTTTAATTTGGGACAAGTCACTCCCCTTGGCCAGAAGTGAAGATCCATTTGCAAGATCTGGAATTACCTTTCTGATTGAATTTTGGACTTTTAAAATTAAATATCCTGTTTAGATCCCTAGGTTTAAGATTTTTGCATTTCTGACATTGATTGAGAATACACAGCTTTGTAGACCCATTATTGGCCAGTCAAAATGAATCACGTAGGAGTAAAGAACTCATAATGGGGAAGGAGCCACCTAGAGCCATCCTTGGCTGTTAATTCCTTCAGTCTAGCTTGAAAGATAGCATTTTCTCCTTCTGAATTTTGAAAGGGTGTTTGGCTTAAGTTTTTGAGGGGATTTGTTTCTGTTTTGGTTTTTTTTTTATTTTATTTTTAAAAAACAGTGTTATTGGCCTTGAAACTTCGTTTTCGTCATTGTTTCATACCTGTAAGACACAAAACTGACTAGGCAGAAGTGAGGGCAGTGCTCTAAATCAGAACAAAGGTGGCTTTTAGTGATGGGACCCTTGCCTGTGGGTTAATTAGCACTCTGTTTTAAATGGTCGCAGTTAGGTATCTTTGTGAGTGGGGACAGGAATGCAGTGACATCTTCGCATTTATTTTGAAAGGTATAGCATGCCTTGCCTTAGTAGATAATAAGTCGTTGATGCCAAAGTGAACTATAATTTGTTACCAAAATTTGTTTTTAAAAAACATATGAACTACTCACTTCAGAGCTCAGCATTTCATCCATCACCTTAGGGGCTTCATCCCTTTCAATATGAAGGAAATTTTGGACTTTCCGTCATTTATGGTTTTATTTCATCAATAAGTTAACCTGTTTTCATGTCTACCCCTGGTCTTTTGTCTTTTCTTAGTGATTTAGAGTTCTACAAAATATTCCTATTTTGTTACAGAATCGCTATTCTTTTTAAAATAAGTCAATGGAAGTTTTATTTTGGCATATGTCCTACGGTGATGATTTCAGCTTAGCTAGTATTTATTGACTATAAAATAGATGCCCAATACTGACACAGGTTTTTAATCTTCACAAGTATATTTGAGATGTTAGCCGCCACTGTACACACTGGAGAACGCAAGCACAAAAAGTCATGTGACTAGAATAGAACGGGAGCTAAACGTCTAGGAAGGAGAGTCAGTATTTGACCTGAGGACTTCTGGTCTATTAATAAGACTTCTTAGCAGAATCTCGTATCAGACCGTAGTGAAATAGTGCTTATCATTTTGTCCTCATTTTTCTTTCTTTCCAATTCATTCTTTATGCAGTATTGCAATACATTTTGTAATAACATGTCAACAAAGACTCGAGATAGACTGGAAACCATCTTGGTCATAATCAAAGCACACCTCTAGGTGGCGAAAAAGAATACTTTTTCTTCAGAGTCAAAACTGTAATGTCTTCAACTGGGATTCTGGAGCAACAGACTAAACAGTCTTTAAACATGTGATATTTTACTTACGGAGTCATTAATTTTTTCTTCTTCCCCTGGGCTAGTTCAAGTCTCATCATATTCATAATGGTTATTCCAGAGTCACTTCTGTGGAAAGAAAGAAAAAAATACACACACACACGCACACACACACATTCTTTGAAGAACCTGTATTAAGTTTCTGCATGTTTTTCCCTTTAAGTTTTATTTTTCTGAATTCCAAATCCTGAGGGTTGAGTTATCCATTTTTAGATAGACCCATAAAGCTTGGAGAAGCCATAGTTTGGAGGAGACATAGAAGCATTTGAGTCCTTACTCCTTCTTCCAGAGCGATTGACTTTGCTTACTAATTAATTATCAAACTACTTATCAAGCTTTTTAATATTTAGATTATATGAATTTTAATAGTAACATCTTGCACTATGTAAATATATTATACAAAAGAAAAGTTTTTCTTTCTCCAAAACCTAATTTTTTTCTTCAAGTCTAGTGTATCATTAATCATTTCATTTCCCATCTTTAAAAGTTACCCCTTGGCATCTCTCGTGGTTTTCGAAGACTTTTGAATGAATTCAAAATATCAGAAATGATCTTTTTCTTGTAATTTATTCTTTGTGACCAATTCAGCTCATTCAAATGGATTAAACATTTGTTGAAAATTATAAAAGGTTTATAATCCTGTAGCGATCTTTTTATCTGGGTAATATAAATTCATTTGAACTTAATTCACCCCAATTTAATCATTTCATTTGGAAACTGCTTCAACATGGGGGAATTCCTTCACACTTCAAATTTTGATCCTGCTAGCTGGGTCCATTTCCATGTTTCCTATTCACATCTCCACCATATTTAAATCCAAGACCTCCATGTAATGACTTCCAACTAAGCAATAGAGTCATGACAAGTTTGACGGTAATTTGAAATATGAAAAAAGAATCAGAAGAATTTGGATGGAATCTTAATTTTTTAAAAAGGAGACTTAAATAGAGGAGTCCCTATCTCTGACAGTAACTTTAGGTGACTACATATTTGGCATATATTTAATCATTTAACTTCTCTCGCATGCTAGTTACCCACTAAGCCTTCTTTCTCACACTTTTGCCTCTGTGGAAAATATAACTCTGTTTTTTTTTTTTTCCACTTTGGATATAATTTTGATTATATACAAAACAGCATAACAAAAAAAGCTTAGTTACTCTTACTGTTTTTACTTAATGTTCATCTGTAATTATTAGAGGGTAGTTTGAATTACATTCCTGGCAAAATACAGGACAGACTACATGAGAAATAAATGTGCCACTGTCAAAGAAAATAAAAACTTCACTGTGTAGAAGTATTGAGGGAACAGATAATGTCCCTGTGGCTCACTGAAACTGTTACATGCCATTAGGCTTACTGTAAACTATCCCTTGATGAATTCTTTGCTGGACAATGAGCTTAAGAATCGGAGGTGTCTTCTTGCTTTTACAAAGCAAAATAGGACTCTGATGCTTAAATGGAAGTTGCAGAGCACATAATAGGATGCAGGTAAAGTTACTGAACTACCGCATCTCGCTTTCAGGAAAGTAGTGGGAGAGATTGTGTCTTGAGAAGAAAGGCATTTTAGAGGTAACCCTTTTAAGATTTCAGTTGGTTATTTAAATGTATGAATCATGCGCTGAAATATATTATTATTTAAATGTTTGTTTCTGAGGCTGTCTCACCTGGATGTGCCCTAACCAGCTACTGGGAGATGTTTTGTTTTCCTGGGACTGGAGCTACTCTTTAAAGAACTGGGGCAAAAAATGTGTGAGGTTTCTGGTTTAATCGCAGGGTTTGGAGAAAACTTTAGGACTTTATATGAATAATGTCATGATTAGCTGCAAAAGGAAATGGACACTTGTGGTGTACTGGTCCCTATAATGACAATTTAATAGCATAGGACAAGGCGTATTAAGAAAATTTCACATTTTCACTGATTATCACTTTAGAAAACTAGATAGATAAAGATTTATAGAAAGTGTTTTCAAAGAAAACTTAGTGTCTTTTTTGCAAAGGATTACTTCAAAACATAATTGCTTTGGAAATGAAATTGTCTGTGCTTTTAATTTTTATGTTGATGACCCTTTTAGGTGTTTACTCACACTCCCGTCAGTCTTCTAATACTACAGCAAAACGTTTGGGAGACTGTGACATTTTACATTTTTCTGAACACCATTATCTTTTTTTTTTTTTAAAAAGCAGTCTGTAGAAAGCAAAAATTAATGTAGGCTAGGAGAATCAGAATTTGAGATTAACTGGAAAGGAATGCTTTGTTAAGTTGCAGATAATAAAACTCATATATATTTATATGTGTGTGTATATGTATATATATAAAATGATATATTTTATAAGTATAACGTATTACTTACATTGATAACTTAAAATGCCATTAGTAGTAAACATAGCTGAAGCCCTCATTGTATCATATAAATCTTACTTCTTACCATTTTCATTCAGTCATAGCACAATTGGTTATTTTGCAGGCACTATTTGCATACGGAATGCAGTTCTATGCACAGTTTAATTTATGAGTTTATTCCCTTGCTGCTTCAGTATTATTTCTGTGGTCTAAGGTCCTATAAGTAATACATACTGAAGTGCTACATTCAAGGCCAAGTCTATATTCATACATGTTTTTTGCAACCCACATGGAGAACTGTGCTCCTCGTAGATTAGTGACATCATCTCTGATTTTGTAGCTATAAGACATTTAATGACTTCTACTATGAAGATGATTGCAAACAAACCCTGGTATGTGGGAAGGTACAAAGTACAATAAAAGAATAACCTGCGGTGGGTGGTATTTATTAGAATTATGGTGTAATTTCTAGGTTATAATGGGGGTTATTGATGATACTATTTTGTAAAATGTGTCACTCAGAAAACAGTAACGGTCTTATATGAGGTCCCAAATTCAGGCCCTACTCTGCCATGATCTAGCTATATGATCTTGGTTAAGTCACTTCCCCCTCCCCCTTTTTTTTTTGTTTTTTTGTTTTCATTAACTGTAAAATGAGAGAAGTACAGTAGGAACTCTTTAAATGCACGCCTACCTTGTCTTCTAACCACTTGTCTCAACTGTAAGACCACGATTGCTTAGCGATCTGCAAAGAAGCAAGCACTGTGCTTAATCTCCCAGTTGTCTTATGAGTAGTGACCATGTGTTTCTAAGACATTGTGCAAATACTGTCATTGCTAGCACTTACTCCTAAAATTCTATGAAAATCTGTGGTTTCAACAATTAACCCAAACAATGGGAATGTACAATTTAGGTACCAAAATTGTAATCAGCTGCTTTTTATGGCTTTTCAATGAATGCAATTTCTTGCCTGAGAAGCTGACTTTTTCCAAATATGATGTTTTACACAAACATAGAGCTTACTGTTTGATTACTCTGTTTGACCTTTGATTGCTGCTGTTTCCAACCAAATGGCTGGTCAAAAGTGACAGGGCCAGTACAGATAAAGCTAATAAGGTTTCATAAGGGATTAATAATTAATAACCTGGCCTGTCATCAAAACGTCCACGGATCTGGTGTCTTACTGTGTCACTGGTAGCAGGATTTTCACAAGACAAGTCTGTGTAAAAAGCAATTGCTCTTCTGTTTCCAAAACAGGTATTCCAAGTGGATAAATAATGTGCACTGCTCTGAGCCCCAAGGTACGGAGTGGACCTGGCCTCTCTGATATGCACCAGTATAGCCAGTGGCTGGCCAGCAGACATGAAGCTAATTTGCTGCCGATGAAAGAAGATCTGGCCCTGTGGTTGACCAATCTGTTAGGTAAGGTTATAAGATCTTGTTTTGTCAGCAAAGATAAGAGGTTCCCCCTCCCCATGCCCTCCACTCATGAACTGTCTTTCACCTAAGCATGTGACAGCACCTTGGAAAGGAAGACTTTGGTTATTTGCATTTTGCTTGGGGAGACCCAAAGCATATGGAAAATTTACATGAATTTCCCAGTGTCTCTCACAGTAACTGTGCTTAGTGATTCCACTATCATGCCTTGAAATTGGGAGCCATGTGGTCAAATTGCTTATTTCATCTATATACTAATCTGATTTCTTTTAATTTTTTTTTTCTTTTTTTCATGCAGCTAACCAATTTGGCCTATTCTTTTGACTTTGCACACAGACCACAGTCTGGGAAATCTGGCTTGTAAAACCAGATTTGTTTGCCCTACTTTTATCAGCACACCTTCTAAAACTGCTGAATACCCAGACTCTGGAGCATCTATCCTTTATCCAAATAAGCTGACGAGTGCACCCAACCTTGAATTAAAAATTTTCTTTTCATTTCATTTTTGTTTTTAAGTAACCTTCCAAAAGGATTGTCTTTGAGAAAAAATGCTACCTCATGCTGAGGCTGCCTCTTTCTAGAGTTTCTATTGTTCTGTCATATTCATAGAATACAATTTCAACCATGTGCAAAATGGAATCACACATTTAAAAGATCAGCATGTATAGCGATGTAATTTTCACTGGTGATTTTTCACGGAGAACAAAATTGATTTAAGTTCTGAGTAAAGGATCCCTACGGAGTTTGTAAGATACAAGATTTGAATATTGAGTAAACATACAATCTGGACGGTGCTTTATCAGTTACAGAGAGGATGTCACCAACATTATTTTGTTATTGAAAGAATCCTTTCAAGGTAACTGCTATTAGCTTCACTTTCTAGCTGATCAAACTAAGAGCTTGGTGAAGAGAACCTGCATCTGAAATTTTAGCAACATTTGGCAAGGTTTTAGCAGTATTTTTCCTTTTGCTCACTGTGGCTCTGGATTTTTTTACATTGCTGTTGCAATTTTTTTTTTTTAGCCTTTATCCTAGAGTTAGATATTTCCTTTTTCCTCACTGTGTCCATGTGCTTTTGACAATTCCACGTAGTCTAACCAGGGCTACCACATCTGGGTATGCAGGTGGTACCCTTGGCAAGGGTGCCCAGCTAAAGGGTAAGGACAGAGATGCGGAAGCCATTCTTCACCTCCATCACTCCCTCAGAAGACCCTTCACTGTGTTATGGAGCTGTAGCCACCCAAAGGAAGGGGCTACCTTTCACCCATGCAAAGGAGGAGCATTTTTCTCCATCACATAGAAGTCAGTTTAGCCTAAACAGATGGGGGTCCTCCCTTTTTGTGTGTGTTCACTAATTATTGCTGCATTAGTAACATTAACTTGGAGCTGTTTTCAGATCTGGGCTAGCACAAGG
Organism: Camelus ferus; assembly: GCF_009834535.1. Taxonomy (NCBI): domain Eukaryota; kingdom Metazoa; phylum Chordata; class Mammalia; order Artiodactyla; family Camelidae; genus Camelus; species Camelus ferus. The sequence continues at coordinate 13,162,483 of NC_045705.1, forward strand.
TTGGCAGTGCAGAACAGAAGTTAAGGCATAGACGTGGAATAAACCACCTGTGTTTGAGTCCCAGATCTGCCCCTTACCAGAAACATGATCTTGGGCAAGTTATTTAACCTCTCTGGGCTTCAATTTCCTCATCTGGAGAGTGGTAATAACAAGAGGGTTGCTGTGAGAGTAAATGATTAAAATATATATACTCCTTAGAACAGTGCCTGGCATAAACTCTATACGTGTTGTTATTATTCTGTTTACATAGTTTGGGGATGTGGTTGATTTGATTTTGTGGGTAAGTTCATTCATTTACTCAGCAAATATTTGAGTGTGCCGCAGCATAAAGTATTACTATAATAAAATGGACTCTGGAATCAGGATGCTTGGATTTAAATCTCAGTTCCAGCACTTACTGGTTCTGTGATGCTGGGCAAGCATCTTAGTTCACTGAGCCTGAGTTTTGTCATCTGTGAAATATGTGCAATACCAGCCCCAACCTCATAGGTTTGTTGGAGATTAAAATGAGATCAACAGCTTTAGAACAAGGTCTGGCACATAGTTATCAACTAAGTGTAGTAAATACGAGCTATTGTGTTTGTTGTGCTCCAGCAGAGTCTGCTAAGTACTGGAGGGTAGAGTGGTGATTAAGAATAGACAGCATCCCTGTTCTTATAGAGCTTGGAGTAGATTGAACAGGGAACATATTAAATAAGTAACTGAATAAATTATTCATTAATTGGACTTGCTATAAACACTAAAAGATATAGATTGTAATAAGAATACACAAAGAGGTGGGAGTGGGGCAAATGATTAGAGGGCTTGTGGAAATCCTTTTGAAGGGGTCTTATGTTTAGAACTGAGATCTGAAGAGTAATTAATAGCCAGACAAAGCATGGGAAAAGAGCCGGGGTGGAGGGAATGACTGTGCTGGGAGAGGAAGGAGTTTGGTGCATTGGAAGAACTGAATAAAGGCTGGTGTCAACAGCATAGATCAAGAAAGGGAGAGCTTCATGAGATTTTTTGGGGCTAGATGATATACTGCTTTGAAGACCACGTTAAGGAGCTTATGATTTATTGCATGGTCAACAAGGAGTCCCTGAGATGTCCTAGGCAGTGGGAAATCGTGATTAATTAGAGTATAGCCTGATTACACAGGTATGTTCCAAGGTCCCATCACTTGTCATCAGACGCATTTTATTTGCTGAATATGATCATTTACAAAGTAGCTTGATCAGGGTGAGCAGCCCAAGACAGCCTCAAAGAATAGAGAGTCAGTGTAATGGAAATATCCTTGGACGAAAAGTCAGGAGACCTGGCTCCTAACTGGGCGTCAGGAGACCTGGCTTCTGGTTCTGGCTCTGTCACTTGGTAGGAAACTTGCCCAAAGTCACTCAGCTATCTTTTCTGGGCTCAGTGTCCTCAACCGTAAAATGAAGAGGTTGCAGTAGATGATCTCTAATGTCCATTCCAGTTCCAAAAGTCTAAGTTTCCCAGACATCCATCTCTTGAGACCCACTTTGAAATCAACTATATGCATAAACAAGGAGAAAACAATTTATATAAATGAATAATCTTTTTTTAAGAAGACTAATTTTTTTTATGCTAGTCGTTGGTAGCACAAATGCAACAGATGGCTTGTGAAATTTTCTCAGAAAAATCCTGAAAGAATCTTAAAATATAGTAAAGTACCACTTTCTGTTGACTTGAATTCATAAAAGTATCTAGATAATGGCCTTCAAGTAAATATCTTCATAGTAACTTTGAAAGTAGACCAATAGCTTGAGATTATTTAAAATGATGAAACATTCAGAAGTAAGAAAATATGTTATGTGCTAGTATGATGATGATAAGGAAGGGAGGAAAAAAATTTATGGCTATGTTAGAAGATATTTTTATTACACATAATAGATACATTTAGTATGCACATATTTTAGACATGGTGTCATTAAAGTGAAATTTAAAATTATTTATTATTGGCCATTTATGTTACTTAGAAACACTTGCACATACATTATTATTATTATTATTATTATTTGCTTTTTTTTGGTAGGGGGAGGTAATAAGGTGTCTTTATGTTAGAGGAGATACTGGGTATTGAACCCAAGACGTTTGCATGCTAAGCATGCGCTCTACCACTGAGCTATAATATCCTCTGCCCAGAAATTTATATTATACTCACACTTTCAATTCTCAATTTTTATCTACTTCAAAGTTAGAGATATTGAAGTAGTTTCAAAGTTGATCTGGTCTCCATATAGATTATCTGAAGTTTTTGATGAGATAGAAATTCACAAACTAAATTAAAGATTTTAATTAGCTTTTGCCAACATCCTGTGGACCTTACTTGTGGAAAATTTTCCTATTTCTTTCTAGTAATACTTGTCTGAAGTGTAACTTTTTTCCTTTTATGTCCTTCAAAAAAGGTATCTGTGATACTCTAAATTCAGATATTTCTGATCCTACATATGAAATGTCAATTGAGAGATGGAGTTTCTTAAAGAGTGCTTAATTTGTATTCAGATATTTTGATGGGTAAAAATTATTAGATAGAGGAGAAAATTATTTCATTGATTCATAGACCAATATTCACATCCATGCCAAACATGTAAGTATAATACTGTACTTTTCAAGTACTATCTACTTATTTAGCCAGTAACAATAATAAATACTACATTATATTCCTAGGCATGGAATTAAAGCAGCAATAGCAAATTCATAATAGCAAATTTTTAGACTAACTAAAATATACATGTTAGAATATAAAATGCCAGCTGTCTTTGTCATAAGTTAACCAGTTAAGGTGAACAAACCATCACGGTAGTTGGGATTCGTCTGTGGTGCAGAATACCAGTCTGATTCATGAGAAGATCGTCATGTGATATTTAATGACTACTCACATATCTTTGTAGTCCAAGTACGTGTTTGGATAGCTGGAACCATGGAGCAGTTTTATGACCGACAGCCAGAAAAGACAGCCAAAGAAACCTGCAGCAAAAGAATCTTGACTAAAAAATGTTTCTTTGATCATTGTCACCTGCTATACATTAAATATACATATTTCATCTTTATTTTAGTCTTTCTGTTCTGTTATTTTTGTTCATGAACTAGCTATTGCCTGTTTGTTAATTATGTTCCTAGGACATATTTGAATATCAAATGATTATACAAATAAATCTTGGGGGAAAACTTGTCACTTTGAATAAACAGCATGTTATTAAATTAGCAGTCCCAGATTATAGCAACTACCCATTATTCAAATAGATGAGGCACATTCTACAAATTCATGATTGTTGATAGACTATTGAAGATTGTTGCTGGCTTAGCTTTGAAATGAAGATACGAACATGCATGCTTTCAAATTGTTTATTTGTGCTTCTTTCATCGTTTGAAAAGGATGGTCTACCTTTATCTTCAATTAGTATTTGTTTCATAACATTGCTTGAATCACATGGGAGTAAACTTGTAAGAAAACGTTGTAGATGTTAAGCATCACAGAAATTGACATTGTTCTTAAAGATCCTTGGGTTGTAGGCATAATGTGTGGATATATACAGAGACTGAGTAAATCATAAGATATATTACAAATCAAGTTAAGCTGAATTGATTTTACTTATATTTAGAAATGCACCATGACAGTTGGTGATTGACCCTTTCTCTGACTTTCCTACACACACATAAAAGAAAGCTTAGTTATTTATATGCTTAATAAGATCAACATATAATGGTTTCATTTTTTCAGTTATTTCTAAAAAACCTATCCTCAGCCTTTAAAAGTTAAGCACCTATTTATTAAAGCTGCTGCTGTCAAATACAACTGTTTAATGAGTTTGGAACAGCTCTTGAAGCCCTTTTACTAGATACTTACCCTGCAGAGTTCTTATATTCTTGATATAGTCAATAAAAATTCCTTAGGAAAGAAGGTGTCTTATGCTAATTTGAAAGTTTAAAAAATCAAGTTCATGTTCACAAGTTGACACCTTTCAGATCAGTCACTCCCTAATTTTTTTTTTCCCAACTTTCCCAGCAAAACCAGCCTTGTCTTCTCTTGATATAAATACAGGGTAGACACTTTGAATCAGTGTGGAGCAGGCACTGATCTAGGGTTACTTTATATAATCAATCGTTTCCTATCTCACAACCTTCAAACCTTTAAATTTCAGTCTCAAAACACTGAACAATTTGAGTTAAGATAACAGATGAGTTGCTTTGCATTCTCCCATTAGAGAAATAGACTGTGGCCGAGAGGTACTATGGAGACTGGAGTACAGTTTGATCATATCTGAATCACCCTTACAGGTAAAATATACCAGTTTTCTTCTGCAGTGAATCAGGCTACAAATCAGAGCACATCTGAATGACATTCTCAGCCATTTCCCAGTCTGCAATGTAGACAGCTTTTCATTTCTCACACCTCTATCTTCAACCCCATGCTGTATTTTGTTTGTTGGTTGGTTTTTATTTTGGTTTTTTTTTTTTTATTATTTGCTTGTTTTTAAGAAAGAGTATCCGAGAGAAATAGCCTGTGGACTTTTTACAGAGAAAAGGACAACAGCTTTAGAGAGAATTCATTTAACAATAGGAAATATTCATTTGTGTGTTCAGCAAATATTTATTTAACTAAGCATGGTAGCCAAGAGCATAGCCTCTAAACCCAAGCTTAAGCAAGTTATTTAATCTAAGTACCTCAATTTCATGGTCTGTAAAAAGGATGTAACAGTAGCACCCATTTCAGTTTTGTGAATATATGTTAGTGCTTGGCATATAGTAAGAACTCAAGTGCTGAATGTCATTATTAGATGTTGTCATACTTTTAGGAACCTGAGTGTAGTACTGCTAACTTACTAGGAGGGAAAAATTCTTTCTTAGAAAAATAGAAGATAAAGGGGTAATCTTTTTGGAAATTATGGCAAGCACACATCAACAGGAACACACTTGTATGTACAAGTATGTGTGTTGATTTTAGCTACCAGACAGAATATTTCAGGTAGAAGTTTATTTCGTGTCATTGTACCCTCCTCACATTTTAAGAGGAAATGGCTAATCACAATGTTTAACCAAACCTCCTGATTGTTGTCTACTCGCAAGCTGTCAGTCGTGACTGAATTGATGGTATAAAGATCAAAATCCGCAATTATGAACTCAGGAAGTAAAGATATTATTGCTAAACTTGGCTATTTTGGATTAATCTTCAAGTCAATAATCTGTCCAACCCAGTGTGGTTGGCACTCCAAGGTGATGCCATTATATCTATTCATTGCCCTTTCTTTCCCTAAATGTACCAACAACAAGGAAAGATGGGATTGCAGGAGAAATGATTCTGTGACAGCTAGAATTCTACTTTTTCTAGCGTCTATAATCTAATCCTCAAACTAGCTACACAATTTAGATTAAAGAGGATCTGGTTCTGCCTCACAGAGATTTAACTTTGTATAACTTAAGTTGTAACTAGTAATTTGTAGCCTATTCTGGTAGATTTGTGATGATTAAATTCAGCCATTTTTATATTCTGGTTTTTGAATATTTCTGGTAATATTAACGCAGTAAAGAATGAGATAACATATCATACCATGTAAGGGTTGCAGTGATTTCTTACAATTATTCGGTACACTTGAAATGTATAATTTATGATTCTTAATCGTTGAATGGAAAATATGTTACATATGAAGGTTTAAAAAATTCTGTCTTGCATTTTTCCTTCATTCGAGTCAGTACGTTTCAGCTATAAAGTATGTAATAGTGTCTTGTTTTAGCCAAAAAAAAAAAAAATCCCACCTTTTGGAGCTATAAAATATACAGAATTGAAAGCTGACACCTAATATATTTTTCATTAGGTACAGATGTTCGATGTAAAATTCCTCAAGTATTCATGGAAAGCAGGATAACTAAAATTTTTTTAGGTATAATGCCTAAAAAGTAAAAACCATACCTTTTGGTAAATTGCTAATGACTTTTTAATGAAAGCCATTTTTCTTTTTTATAATTTACAAGTTCTTTTAAATTTATTGTAATCATCTTGTCACTTCACATTATGAGTAGAATCTAAATTTTCATGTAGTTTAATGCAATGAGAATACCTAAAGACTTCTTCCAAATGTAGAAAATCTTAGAAACAATTTACAAGGGAACCATTCAACAATTTAAAGTTTACCTTCTTTACCTTGAAATTTCACTGATAATTTAAATTATATTTCTAATATTTATTTTTACGGTTGTTTGCAACATAACTTCCTTACTGCATTGAAAATGCAAGCCAATATGGTGAATGCATAATGCAAGTTCTGAGTTGTGCTGACATTTTACATCTTGAGACTATTACTTTCATTCCTTAATTGAGTTGAGCTGCATACAATTTTGAAATAATAGTAGTTCTGTGTAGGCTGCCTCTGTGGTGAGTACTTAAAGCTACTGACGTTTTGCCTCCTGCAGAAGTCATTATCCTAACCGAGGGCTAGAATGTGAACTATCCAGCAGGGAAAAAAGAACATTAAAAAAAAGTAATTCTTTTTCCTCCTTTACCTGCCCTTCCCCTAAAACTATTTTTAAAAAAATCATTTTAAACAGATGTTCCTTAAAATCCAAATATATTAGGTACACAGTTTAACTGTAGGCCACTAATTTATCTGTTTTCCAACTGGTTCATATTTATCTTAAGTGTTCATGGAATTGAGCTGCATGCATTTTCCTTAAGGTTAAAGTTAATCCTATGATGACTCTCAGTATAAAGCTTTAAAATACCGGGGATTTTTTGCTTTAACTTTACTACTTTCAACAAAAATAATATCCAACATTTTCTTTAAGTTTTCCAGTAGCTTGTTTCTTCACTTTTTTTTTTTTTTTAAAGGTGAGAGGTAATTAGGTTTATTTATTTATTTATTTTTAATGGAAGTCCTGGGGATTGAACCCAGGACTTCATGCATACTAGGCAGGCACTCTACCACTGGGCTCTACCTCCCTCTTGTTTCTTTATTTGTTAATTCTCATGCTCACTGAACACATTTACTAGGTACCTTCTATGTAAATGACAGGAATACACACAAAACAATAATATCTCAAGAGGTCAATAGTGTACCGAAGACGGCAAGAACTTTACACAAAACATATGTTATTAGCAATAGAAGACGTTTGATGCATGCCAAAGTATGTGGTACTCCTGAGTATGACCATTTTAGAAAGGAGACCAGTGTATACTGGGAGGATCTCTTTCTGGGTTTCTGGTTAAAGGAAAAGTAGAACTTGGCTAGGCAGATAGAAAATTGGGGGATGCTTCAGGCAGGGCCCATGCCTAGAATAAAGGCATGAGACTGGAAACGGGAAGGTCTGCTAATGGAACTGGGAAGGCAGGGTGCCGACCGAGGAGCAGAGTGTAAGGACATTTGAGTGGAAAGGTGGATTAGCGGCAGATGAGAGGACTTTGAATATGGGGTTAAAGTGGGTATATTTTATTTGTTAGGTAGAAGAGATTAAGGACTATGCAGTAAAGGTGAAAACTGACTCAGTGCAGGTGGTGTTTGGCATTACTAATTTTAGCAGTGATTAGGATATATACTGGAGGGAGAATTCAAGGGTCCAAGGACTGGCTGTTGTTCTTTTTGCTAGAGTTTGGGTACCAGATCGTGAAATTTTTTATTGAGATTATGGTACTAGAAACAGAAGGGAGCATGAATCTACAGGACTTGTGACTAATACGTTACAGGAAATTAAGACAGGGAAATGAAACATTCTGAAACTTTGAGAATTACAAAACCAGGAAAAGGAGAGAGCTTTGGGAAAGATGAGTTTTGAGAAACATATAAGAAAGAAAGGAATGGTATTATAGGTAAAGGGGAATGGAGCCATCAGGAGTGATAGTTAAAGCATACAGTTTCTTTAGGGGGCGATAAAAATGCACTAACATTGATGGTGGTGGTGATTTCCCAACTCTATGAATTTACTAAAAGCCATTGAATTATATGCTTTAAATGGGCGAATTGTAAGGTATGTGAATTACATCCTCTAAAGCTGTTACAAAATAAAAGAATAAAAAGAAGTAAGAAAATATACTTTAGGATCATAGAAGAAAGAAGAAAAACAACTTTTCACCAGTTAAAAAATGTCAGGGATGTACAATTTTGAATAGTTTGGAACAGCAGTAATTGAAGCCATGAGTGGTTGCGAGGAGAGAGAAAAAAGCAGAGATGTGAACCTGATAATTCCACAGGTCAAGCACCGCATCAGGAAGGGGAAGAATGATCAGAGGTTGTGTGTTCTTACAGAGAGTTTACCACTTGCATTAATTTAACCTCTGTATTATCTTAATTGGGAAAGCAGATGTAGTGGAATTTAGAGATATGGCTTTATGCATTGACCATGCTATTAAAATTGCCAGTGGCGGTTGATTTTTTGATATGATATGGCTGTATTTAAAATCAACAGAGCACTCTTATAATGAAAAATGAACACATCACACAAAATACCTACTTGTGCTTTGCGCACTTGCCTTGCAGGCCATGGTAAAGGGTCACAGAGGATGAGACTCAAACAAATCTCAGAGGCCAAATTATATGATCATTGAAAGCTTGTTCCTTGAGTTTCATTGACTGGTTGGTTTTTATTCTTCTTGATTGCTAAGTAGTGGGACCCTTTACCCAGGCCATCCTTTTGCCACTTTTAACATCAAATAAAACATCCATGCAGTTGAAACTATACTATGAAAATAGAAAATATTGAGATTCTTGGGGCCAAAGGAAAACATAAAATTCCAAAGAAACTATTCTTCCCAGGGATTTCCTATCCCAGATATGCAACTCAGCTGGAATTGAAACTCTGGTGGTAAAAATGGCATCAAATATGTCAGCATGAATGTCACACTTGGGTTGGGGAATCACTGTGCTTTTATAACGCTTCTTTTTTTTTATTTCAGGGAAGGAGATTACAGCAGAAACTTTCATGGAGAAGTTGGATAATGGTGCCTTGCTCTGTCAACTTGCAGAAACCGTGCAAGAGAAATTCAAGGAGAGCATGGAGGCCAACAAGCCCACAAAGGTAAAAGATCCCAAGGCAGAATCACTCACTGTCTGGTGGTGGATTACAATTGTAGTGGCTTAAGAATTGAGTTTAATTTGAGGATTTTGTTGTGAATGGATGCAGTAATGCTTCTAAAACTCAGAGGGTGCTTTTTAATTAGGTAACATGTTATTTGCCCTCAATTACATAAATTACATAATCCTTTTGGTAAGTCTGATTAAATAGGAGGTTATGGAAATTGATAGTATTAGTACAAAATAAATACTGTGTATAAACTGGTTAATCTGACAAATTGGTTCAGAATTTAGCAGAGAAGTAACTTAAGTCATCAGGCAATGGTCAAGAAAGATTCACTGAAGAGGTCTTTGTTTCCAAGTAGATTATTATGGTAGAATACTGAATTAAAATATCTGGAGTGTGTAATTTTTTGCTGGTTTTAAATAATAGATTGAACTAAGTAACTTTGGACAAATTATTTTTTTTCTGACTACTCTGATTTCTTTTCTGCACACTGTTCTAATATTTTTTCCCGGTTATTATAAATACATAAGTGTGGTGTTGATAATTTTTTAAAGGAACAAGGTAAATGACACTTTTCTTAATTTTAAATAGGGAAGGAAAAGAGGGCAGAAAAAATAAGGTTAAAATAATGTTGAGGGCAGCTGAAAACAAAAATAAGAAAACTATTAAACTCTCCGCAACTCTGGGGGAAAAAAAGTAAAGCTGATTATTTATGTATTGTTTCTTTATGACTATGGAACTAAAATCCAAAACAAAAGATCAGGTTCCCTAAAACAATGTATTCCTTTTACAGCACTACAGTTGGTTTGGGGATAATATTTTATATCACCCTGTAAAGTACTGTATAATATACAAAGCCCCTTATTTTTTTTCACCTTAAGAGCAGCTCTGTGAAGGTATTAATTAATTCAGTGGCTCTCAAACCTTGCTACCCAGAGGAATCACCTGAAGGTCTTTAAAAACTACTGGGAGCTGGCTCCCATGCCTCAACATTCGGATTTAGTCCCTAGGGAGAGCCACCTGGGGGGATTGGGATTTCTTAAAATCTGTGCAGGTGCTTTTGATGTGCAGCAAAGTTTGGGAACCACTGAGGGTTTTTTTTTTTTTTCTGCATTTAGATGCAGACTACGTGATTTGTGCAACATCACCCAGCTAGGCAGTGACCGAGCTGAGAACTTGACACAGACATCCTCTTTCCAAGACTAGTGCTGTCTCATTTCGGTTCACTCTGAGAGCATAGGCACGAAGAGGTTGCTCACGAAAATGCAAACTCAACGTTAGGACTGGTAGGAGACCAGTTATTCTTCTGTCATGGCTTCCATTGTAATGCAACCGGCCTCTACTTCAGTTTGCTAATGAGAAAACATAATGCCTAATAGGAGGACAATCTGTATACAAAGTTCACTCTAAAATAATGAACAGAGGGGAAAAAAAGTGTCGTGCTCAGATTTTTTTCAAAGCATTATCTTAATCATAGAGAGAGCCCCTTGTCTCCATATTTCCGTCTTGAATTCTTCCTAGTAACAAAGAGTGAACAACTCGAAGGTACAGTTTCAGTAACTTTTTGATTGTTTTCTAAACTATTGCTTTTTTAAACAAAAGCTAAAATCCCCATATAGAATTGTAATACTAAGACTGTCAAGTGTAAGACAGCCCTCGAAGGCTTTGATGTTGACCACATTTTGCTTTGGTTCTAGTTTTATTATTTGTAAGTAGACATATCTGAGTCTTGGCTTTCCTATCTGTAACATAGTTTTAAAAATTATGCATATCTGCCTGCCAGAGGGCATTACCCAAAAAAGGCTCTTGATAAATACCATCTCTCTTCTCTATGTGAAAAAGTTAAGATATCCTGATGAGAATTTTAGATTAACTAGAGGAAACTAGAATAAAAAAATTAAGTACTTGTAAAAATTCATAGTTAGTGTGATAGCTACTGTATACAAATACGTGTATAGTTGCCCCAAATCTCCATAACAATTGTAATATTGAGAATAGTTATGAGTTGGGAGTTTGCAATCTATTTCAAATTATATCATTTTATAATAAAACTATAAAACATAAAAAGAAATAAAGGAAGTTGTCCTTTCAAAATGAATAAAACTGAAGAAAGTTTTTGTTAAACTTAAAGTATTTCCTTGATCCTAATCCATTTGTTCAATTGAATATAAAACTCAAATTTATTTTGATTTTGGTAAATATATTTTAGTATAAAAACTCAACTGTGGTAATTGAACAAGTGTAGGTTTAAAAATACCCAGTATGACCTAATACTCAATGCTCAAAAAATCAAATTTACTCTGACTTAGAAATTGACACAATTACTCTTGACTGAATTGCCTTCTGTGTCCTTGGCAAAATTTATATATTTCACAACCTACTTCCATTGCAAATCAAAATAGCATGTATCTTACTATATGAAAAATGCAAAGACAGCTTTTTTTTCTTTTTTGCATTTTATGAGAAATTTTTCCGAGGGTGAAAAGCCAATGGCTAATATCTTCATAGCTATTATTGTTCATAAATATGATTTTGTCAAGATTCATAGTTTTCAATCCATCTTTCTCTAAAAACAGAAAGAGCTGTTATATGAGATTCTACAGCATTTTGTTATTATTAAATCTAAATTTAAACAAGAATAGATTTATTAAAACCTGGGTAGTTAGGTTTGCATTGAATATTTCCCTTAGGAAAAAAGGAGACTTTCAAATTGGGAGTTACAACATTAAGGTGACAATATTAAGTCCACTTGTGTGTATGGAAGTAATTTTTTTTCACCCTGGCATTTTGAAATTTAGGGACAATAGTGGTGAAGAGAGATTCAATCAATTGAGAGGTCAATTCCTTTACTGAATTAGTGAAACTTATATTTAGGGAGATGTTAAAACTGAATGACTTTTAAAAAAAATCCAGAACAAACTTGATCCCATCTAAAGTCATGTTATAGGAAGTCCTTTGGAATTTTCTCTCCAGCAGCTTAAATCTTACGTTCTTATTCTCACAGCAATATTTTTACTTTTCCTGATTGATAGATAATTTGGGAATTTTACAGCTGTGTAAACACATTAGAGCGAGTAAGTTATGTCTGGTATGTGTGAAGTATGTCTGTGTTAAGAGTGATTTAAACACTATTCATATTTGCAAGTAAATTCAATAAATATGTTAGACAGTTTACATATTTAATATTTTAATTATAAATGCATGACTTATATCCTATTCTGACTTGGTAAAATACTCTGAATGCAAATAAATTATATCCTGTAATTCTTTCCAAGTATCAATAGATCAGTTTTGAAAAATAACCTCTTAGGTTTTTAGCTGTGAGTAGTTAATCTTAGCCTTGTATAATTTAATTTTAATTAGTTTATATGCACCATAATATGATCAATTTATTATATATGTAAATGTTAATTATTCCTGGAGCTGAGGAACTTTAAAGGCAAAAAATCTAAACAAAACTAATCTTTTGGATATCCTATTGGGATGAGAAAACCAAAACAAGTGATAAATCCAAGGTTAGGTTTTGTAGCTCTTGACCCTTTGTTAGCTGACTCAATGTTGGCATCTCCAGTCAAGACGAAGTAAGTGTTAACATTGATATAAACTTTCATGTCCTGGTCCAGAGAGTTTAACTGCAGGAACCCCTTCTTACTGTGTATTTCCTCTGTTCTTTTTCCCAGTCATGACTCACTGATTGTGTACACGATTCTCTCAAACACTGGGGCATCAACATGGTGCAAGATATTCAAAGGATTCAACCTCTCTTTTTCTCCTAACACTCCTTTCCTTTTGTCTCATTTATCTTAGGAGCCTCTATCCCAGACATCAGAGTTTCCCTGAGTTCAGAGCTTCCTTTGACTTCAAAGAGCCCTGGGTGGTTAGATCAGGTTTGAAGCACATGAAGGGAAAAGGGGGAAAAAAAAAAAAAGAAGAAGTTCTGTTACTTAGTAGAATGCTGCATTATGCTCTGAAGAAGGAACTGAACATTCACCATGTAAATGTAGAATCCAGCCCTTGTTTGTGGGAAAGAACATCCCAGGCAGATAGAATGCCCGTAGTACGTTTGCCCATCAAGAGTTCCTAGTTCCCTGAGCTGCGAGATAACAATACCTCAGGATGTTGTACCATCCAGGAATTAAATCAGACATAAAGATTAGAGTTTTTCCCTCAAAAATCAATAGCACATTTTGTTTAGAGAACATCTTATCTAGATTGAATTCAGAGAAACCTAGTCATCTGTGTGTACTGCCAACATCTCTGACAGAACAAGAAAGTATGGTAGAAGTGTTAAAAGGGTTTTCTTGAGAAGAAAATCTCAGCTGTGATTAAACTACACATAAATGTATCTGGTTATGCAACTAAAATAACTATATTTTTAAAGAAATCCATGATTTTGAAATGCAACTATAATGCTAGAGTTAAACCAACAGAGTGACTCATAATGAGAGGGAGGGGATATAGGTGGAATGATATGGAAATAAATGATTTTCTTTTGCAGCCTGGGATTGAGGAGAGAATGAAAAAATAGGAAAGTCAGTGATTAAGTCCAATTCCTTGGAATTAAACAGAAGTATAAATATCTTATCAAGTTTTAAGTATATTCAATTATCTCCCAGTGTAACATTAAATTCTCTTGTGACCATTTCTCTTTGCAAATTTTTCTTCTCTAGCTCATTGTCTAGAAACGATGAAATGACTTGTTTAATGTTTTTAGCTTTGGGAGTGTTTCTGTTCTATACTTTCTTACAGGGTTATGCCTAAATGGGGCTCAAGTGCTATAGCAATAAATGTTGGCATGTCATGTACAATGATGTGAAAAGGTGCTTGGCTTTTTTCTTTCCATGCACAGTCAACTAGTAATAGGGAATTTGATATGAACTATATGTGCAGGCTGAGAAAAAAAGCAGTGTGAAAAGATGGGTGTGATAGGGAGTGAATGGTGTGCTTATGGAATTTACCTGGATCTTCAGACTGAATTGAACTAATCCTGTGTGTGACACTTCTACTCTGTGATAGAATATTGCTAGGCACAACTCAAAATCCCAGCAATCCCACTCCTGGGTATGTATCTGGAGGAAAATATAATTCAAAATGACACATGCACCCCAGTGTTCACAGCAGCACTATTTAAAATAGCCAAGACATGGAAACAACCTAAATGTCTACCGACAGATGGCTGGATAAAGAAGATGGAATGGAATACTACTCAGCCATAAAAAAGAATAAAAGAATGCCATTTGCAGCAACATGAATGGCCCTGGAGATTGTCATTCTAAGTGAAGTAAGTCAGAAAGAGAAAGAAAAATACCATATAGTATCAGTTATATACGGAATCTTAAAAAATAAAGGACACAAATGAACTTATCTACAAAACAGAAACAGACTCAGACATAGAGAACAAACTTAAGGTTACCAGCAGGTAAAGGAGGGGGGAAGGGATAAATTGGGAATTCGAAAATTGCACCTCTTGGGGAGTGATAGGAATGTTAGCTATCTTGATTGTGGTGGTGGTTTCGTTGGTGTATACATCTGTCAAAATTCATCAAATTGTACACCTGAAAAACATTAAGTTTACTGTGCAGGAACCATTACACAGTAAAGGTGTTAAAAAAATATAAAAGAGGTGACACAAAAAAATATGACCATGTTGATTATCTGGCACTAAGTTCATTATAAAGAGTTTAAGTTTCATTGTCATTAGCATCCCCAGACAGAGACTCAGTCTCCATCAGACAACCAGAACCAGCTAGGAACATTTGCATGATGCCCTTCACAAAAAGGTAATGTTCTTTTATGATATTCACCAATAATGAATTTTTCTAACACTATGAAAATTTGTTCCGAATAATCATGCTAAAAGAAAGACTGAGTTGTCCTTCTATTTCCCTATGAAAATTTTCCTAAAATCATTGTTTATGAAGAGGCAATCAAAGAGTATCAAGGCAAAATCTACAGGAAAAAATAAGATAAGTTTCTGTAGGGCAGTTAATCGATAAAAATATTGTGTGGTTCTCCTGTACTTGGTAATGGTTCTCGTGTTTATCATCTTTCAAAAGTTATTCATCTGTTGTGCTTTCTTTTATTATCTTAAGTAAATATTGAGTTTCATGTCGAATTTTATATTCATAAACTGTGTTCCTTTTCATAAAAGATCCCCCAAATGAGATAAGCTTAAGACCCCACAAAAACAGTTTCTTCTCCAACCCCTATATAATTGCACGGGCTACTAGTTTTTATTCCACAGATGCCAATAGCAGCCTCAACACCAATTCCAAATATTCCATATTTTTCTAATGCCTGATGCCTGAACTTTACTCTCTGGTACTGAAGTAATAAAAACGTAGGGCCTTGGAGGGCCTAGAAATTATGCCATTTCCAAAGGTTAACTGCACAGATACAGGGACAGTCATTTGACAGTACCACTATCAGAATTGATCATTTTAAACATCGTTTAAAGAGGGCAGCTAAACAGAAATGGTTAATAGCATGGACTCAGCCACCGGACTTCCTGGGTTTAAATCATGACATAGCTTGGGGAAATGACCTAACTTCTCTATGCTTTAATTTTCTCATTTGTAACCTGTAGGTAATAATATTATCTACCTTACCAAGTTATTATGAAGACTAAATAATTTAATATGCATAAGCACTGAGTAGTACCTAGTACATACAGGCCTCATGAATATTTAGCTATTAAATTTATCTTATCATTCCTTTCAAGATTCAAATTGCAGCAAGAAAGAATCTGATTAGTTCGATTAAGAGACAGCTCTCTGACTGGTTCATGGCTCGCTTTGACGGACTTTTGTCCAGACAAAATAAAATGAGGGAGGGATGGTTTCCCAAAGGAAAGGAAGGGGGATTCTGGAAAAGCAGAGATGTCTGTTATGATCTTTTATACTTTGTAGGTAAAATTGGTTTCCCATCTGTCAGAGCACCTGTACCATATTATTGTATTTAGTTGTTTTCTTGTCTTGGTCCCTTTACTAGACTCTACGATCCGTGAGGAAATAGTTTATGTCTTACTCATATAGAAGTCTATCCTAGTAGCAGGCATACAGGTGCTCAGTAGACATGTTTTGGATAAATAAATAAATGAAAGAGTGGATAAATGGCCCAATGCAGACTTTTACTTGTAGATCCAGACGTTATTATGGGGATTTTTAATCCTGGAGACTTTTATCCTTACCAATTTGAAAATTCCTCCCCTCAGCTGGTTTTGCTTAGCTCAGAAGTCTTTGATGTGCAAAATCATATAGAACAAAGTTGACCGTGTAAGTAATGGAGAAAACTGAGGATTGGAGAATTTTAGGATGGTTCAGCGGAAGAACAAGGACCTGAGGACATTAGAAATACTGACAAGAGATTGGCTGAAGCAATAGATGGTGACAGTCTAAGCTAGCTAGTGAACGAATTCTAGAGGAGGGCCATTGTGTAGTTAATTGTAGCTATTATTATATAGTCCCATGATACGTTATTATTTGAGCTCAGAGCATTATCTAAAGGTAAAAATGATGACAGAAAAAGAGCATTTTTTTAATCCAAATGTTTTATTCATTTTGAAGATTTTTGTGCAAGGCCTATTTATAGTGTTTGCCATAGTTCCATTAAAGTCAGAATGAGACGAGTAATAATATAGTTTTATGAATTTGCTCACCATTGAGAATTAGGAGAAAGAATAATTGTAGGGCATTTCCTATAATAGGTCCTCAAGAGATTTATTTTTTACCTGAATTGAGGTATTGTTACAGTAATTAATGGTTGGGTCTTTCAATTACTAAAGGAGCCATAAAGACGAAATCATCATGTTGTCTGTCTTTCTTTCTTCCTTTCTTCCTTCCTTCCTTCTTCCTTCCTTTCTTTCTTTCTTTCTTTCTTTCTTTCTTTCTTTCTTTCTTCTTTCTTTTCTTTCTTGCTTTCTTTCTTTCTTTCCTTTCTTTCTGCTTTCGTTCTCCTTTCTCTTTCTTTCTTTCTTCTTTCTCTTTCTTTTCTCTTTCTTTCTTTCTTCTTTCTTTCGTTTCTTTCTTTCGTTCTTTCTTCTTTCTTTGCTTTCTTTCTTTTCTTTCTTTCTTCTTTTTCTTTCTTTTGCATCTCTTTCTCATAACTGCCCCTTTTGTGCAATAAAGTAGCTGATGAGTGAAATGGGAATGTAAGAACTGTTGTTTCCTCTCAGAGTGCCTAATTAGTGATGCACCAAAACACTATTTAACAAGCAAGATAAAAATAAAGTTTCTGTAAAACTGCAGGAGAGAATCAGAGAATCCCAGCGCTTAGGAACAAAGAGCAATAAATGCTGCTATTTGGTTTTCTGCTAGATGTGTTACTTTATTAACCAGTGGATAACTCAAAAAGAAAATTAAAATGATCATAACATAAAGCAAGTTTATCATTTCATCAACCTTTAACAATATAGAATATTACGAACTACGAATATTTTATAATTGAGTGCCAGTTGTATACGTTATTTTAAAATCTGAGAGATGATTGATGAGTATATGTTAGGAACGAGAGATGATGTTCCTTACTGTGGATGTTTACGTGCATTTGTGTTGGTGATGAGTAAGGGTGTGACTTAGACACAGTCTACTCAAGCAGTTTACTCTCTATGAGGAAGAAGTATGATGTATGTGGGGATACATAGGTTTTGGGATCAAGTTTACAAAACGATTTGAAAAAGAAGTAGTCACAGGTTAAATAAGAGAAAGGCAATATTTTGTGTCTGAATTTAGAATAGAACTGAAAACATATAGTAATATACCCTGAAAAATTTTTGTACATATAGTTTTTTAAAAAAAATATTTTGAGTCTACTTCATTTAATTCCTAAATCAAAAGGGATACCAGTTAAAAATAATAATACTGACTTTATAAAATAACAGCTGTACACACATTGGAATGCCCAAGGTGCTTTTATCTGGCCTATTGCAATGATTTTTAAGTGTATTTCAATACATTCATTTGGCCATCCTTTCCACCCATACATTATTACATTTGTTAATCTAACTTTTTATGACTACAAAGTCAAAAATCTAAATTATTTTCATTTCATTGTTCTCAGCGAATCATCATAGAAGAATTGCCATCCTCCCTCTTTTTCTATAACTCTTTTGGTGGGGGGCAAAGAAGGTCAGTGTCTAAGAAGATGGGCTGAGATTCTTTGGGAAAATTACTGAAAACAGTATAAAGTTTGTTCCTTTATCTGTAGACGGAATTAGATGTTGAGCTACATTTTGGCTTTACATAGTTAAGATTATTTGGACAAGTGTATAGGTCCAAATAATCATAACCAAATGGAAAATAACCATTTGCAAAGCATGGAATTAACCTTTGGGACCCGCACTCACATTTGAGACAGCTGTCTTTTTATGTAAAAGAAGCAACTGACAAGAATCAGAATTATTTCAAAATTCCCCTCAAATTACAAGAGAGTAAAATATAATCTATTATTATTACCCTTGGCTCCTTTCTTATTTGTTGCAGATCAGTAGCTGTTGACCTTTTAATATGAGCAAGAGGGAGTCATTATTCTCCCAAGTTCTCATGATTTTTTTTTCACATTAGAGTTTGCCTCTGATGAACTCTTTGTGCTGAGAGATGTGAGAGAGATTATTTCCAGCTTTATTCTAATGCTCTGCTGAGAATGCTCACATTCCAGAAACGAGGGAGAGAAGGAGAAAGACAAGGTGGCTGCATTTAACCTAGAAATTTGCCAAGTTTCAGAGGCTGCAAATTGATGTGGATCTGCTTCAGATGAAGGACTGAAGGACTCTCCTTCAAAACTGTTCTTTCCTCTTTAAAGTTCAAACTGTAAGCTGTTGTTTAGTAGTATAATTAATGGCTGCATTAAAAACGTATGAAGCATAAAAGTATAAAACTAACAATAAAACACGTTGAATTGAAATTCCAGAATGCATGAAAAAAATTACAACAAATTCTGGATTAGAAGGAGGAGGCGTGCGCGCACACACACACACACACACCACACACATTTTTCATCTATGTAATTTCATATAGCACCAGCAGAACATGGCCCCCTGAGCATAAGGGTAAACCTGATCGAGTTTTTCCACGATGACATCATCTCTTCCACTTACACGCTCACATCCTGCATTTAACCACATGCAGTCACATGGGCAAGACACGATTGTAAAAGGAGTGTAATTGGGGAACTGCTTCGTGATATTTGATAGCACTAATTGTGGTCACTGCTGTTTCAAAGCACTGTGGATATAGAATACTAGGTCAGGAAAAGTCACTCTCGCCATATGGAAAATAGAAAATTAATTATTTTAAAATGAGCTGTTACCTAATGCTTTGGAGAAATTCAGATCATTTAAACAAATCAATAGTGATTATGCATGCCATTTCTTAATGGAGAACAGTCACAGATTTTATAACAAGAGCCTTTTTTAGGGGAATGAAAATCAGGGGGAAAGAGTTTCTTTTTCATTTAAAAATGTCTAGGGATTGCTAGGTGATTCAAAATATAAGTACTTCCCATATTGATGTGTGTGTGGTCCAAGGTATGTGGTACTGGTACATTAGAGGCTAACGGCATAATGTTTTTTAGATGAGGTAACTGAGTTTACAGTGTACAGAAGTTTTCAACTGTATCTTAAGCTTTTAGAGGCTTGACTACATGAATACCTTCTATTGTTTCACTTAGCAGTTTGAAAATGCATGACATATCATGCATGAAGCTGTCTGGTATGTATTTGGTGTTTATATTGCTTTGCTGGTTGTGTCTAATTTCACACCAGCATAGACTTCTTGTCTAATGGATGCTGTTGAGCTGGACCTCACAGGTCTACAAGGCCTGTATTTGCTCAGCTACAAGAGCAAAGAAAGTCCAGAGTCAGTGACAGAGATGTCGATGATTTAACAGATAAAGGGAGCTTATATGCCTAAAGTAAGGTCCCGGAGCAACGCCCCACCATGTGGGACAGACAGCAGGCAGGATGGGCAGGACATGACTGCAGTCTTAGCTCCTGGGGACAGGGGGAGGTTAGCAGTCATAGTGGGAATTGATGTCAGATTGGCTCATTTGTTACCAGGGAAACCAGCAGAGGAGCATGCCCCTGGCAGCCCCATTGTTAAGAATAATCACTAGCTGGAGCCTGGGGCAAGTATGTAGGAAGGTCTGTCCTGTGAATTGGGTAAAGCTAAGCAGGCCCTCCCTGGTCGAGCAGGGAATGTAAAGAGAGCAAGAGAACAGTCACCTTGAGTGGCCTGGCCATCCAGATGCCTGGTGAGCATCACTGCTCCATATAAGAAATAATGCAGCAATTTATGTATCTTGGAGCCATAATTTAAAAAAAAAAAAATCAAAAATTAGCTCAATCAACTACTGTTAAAAAGAATTAAACCTTTGAAGTGCAAAGGAAGAAAGGAATCTTAAGGTGGAAGTCAACCAACTAAATTGTGAAAATCTCTTGAGAGTCCGTTTTGTACTAGGTGCTATGAAGGATGTGAAGGCAAATAAGTCATAGACTCTTCCTTTTAGATCAGGAGTCCTTGCTTGTTTCTGTGCAGTGCCCCCCATTAGCGATGGGGTGAAGACTGTGGATACCTTTTTAGAATGATGTTTTAAAATACATTAAACATACAGGACTACAAATACAGAATATAAGGAATCAATTACATTGAAATGCAGCTATTGCAATATTGAAAATAAATGTTAAAGCACAAATTAAAAATAAGGAAAAATATTTTGCTTACTTTTAGTACTCTGCCATTGGTCTCAAAAATACTATAGATTTAAAGTACAAGAGAAAGTAAACCCATTACTTCCAGACATCTGCAAAATTTGTAGTGTGAATTTAAAACATCTGTGACTTCTATTGGTGAGACAGCTACTGTAGTTTTATTGCATTCATGATAAAGGAATATTAAAATTTAGTTAGGGGAGAGAAAAAATAAAGATTATTTTTTCCACATCTCAAGTTCGTGGTCCTCCCAGACCAAGAACTCTTGTTCCAGATGATCACAACCTAGAGAAGCATATTGCCAACAACATACAGAACTCAGAATAAACAGATTTTAAACAAAGTACAGGGAGAAGATTAAGGCAGGAGAGATTAATCTTTATATCTTTACCTATATACTGTGTGTGTAAACATATATAAATATATATGTATAAATGACTTTATATATTATAAAAGAGGAACCACACCACATTTTGTACCATGTTCTCATACTTGCTATATTAAACATTGTTTAAAGATGGAAAAGTAGATGTCTGATCTTTTCTCTCAGACTAAATGAATACCACGTGATATGATGATAAAGCACACACTTACTAAGTACCGACTCTGGGCCAGTCAGAGTGAGCTTTTTCAATGAGTTAAGTCATCAGATAACTTAAAACTTAAGTCTATCATGTCGATCCCTAGCTCAAAATTCTCCAATGGCACCTTGACTTACTTGGAGTAAAAGCCAAAATCTTTGTAACAGTCTACCAGGCACTATGCACTCCGTTCCCCAGCTGTTTATCTGATAATATTTCATATAACTTTGCCCTAACCCCACTTTGCTGCAGTCATACTGGCTTCTTTACTGTTCTTTGAACCCAACAAGTGGGTTCCACTCACCACAGGGCCTTTGCACTTGCTCTTCTAGCTTCTTAGGGTGGTCTTTCCTTATATATGAGTATGACTTGCTCCTCACTCCCTTCAGAACAGAACTCCTCTGTTCAAATGTCATCTCTTGATTGAGGACTTTTCTAACCACCCTACAGAAAGTATCTTTTAAGGATGCTCTTCTTGATTTTTCAACAGATAGACATTTATGGAGAGGTAACAGTGTTCAGAATGCTGATAATTAAAAAGAAGAGTAAAGCACTACTGTCTCTTCTCAAAGGGCTTACAGTCTAGTTAAGAAAATAAAATATGAACATATAAACATACAGATATCAATGGTAAGTGCTCAATAAATGACATATACCAATGGGTCTCAAACTTTGTATCACCATAACATATATTATATTGATGGCATTTTGTCAGTTATTCAACAAATACTTACTGAAGACCTACAATATGCAGGGCAAGGTACCTTGTGAAGTAGCAGGGAAAGGAGAATAACTTTAAGCTAATAATTCAGCCAGCAGTGAATTACAGCTGTGTTATGTTAAAATATGGGAAGTCCAAGTACATGGGCAAGTAAGAGGAAGACCTAACCTAGTCTTGTGGAAGAATTTCCCTGTTATTCTGAAGCAGGCATGGGGACGAGCCAGGCAGAGAGAAATAATGAGTATTTGAAATATAGAAAATAGCATATATGAAAGCCCTCACATGTGCAGGTGCGTGATGACTCTGAGGAACCAAAAGAAGATGTGTCTGGATACGAGGATGTAACACTAGAGCATCAAGAGATGAGACCAGAGCTAAGGGTTGTTGGATGTTGTCAAGATTATACCACTGAAGTGTTTAAACAGGAGCATAATAAACTCTTTTAAAAAGATAACAGTGTGGAGAATGGATTAGGAGAGGTGAAAATAGAGCTGAGGACCCACTTAGGAAGCTACTTTTCCAGGTCAGGAGAGTGGTGATGACCATTTAGCCTAGGATGGTAGCAGTAGTGTTGGAAAGAAGTAGTTGGTTTTGAGATGCACAGTTGGAGGGCTTGGCAGGAATTGGTGTTGAGTTAGACAGAAAGGGTAAGGGAGATTGGTCCAGGGTATCATACATGAAGAAACAGATGGATGATGGTGCTTTATTTTACAATTGAAAAGGCAGGGAAAGAGTCAGATTGAGGAAAGATCTTGGATTTCTATGCACATGTGCAGTGTACCCCCGTAAGTACCCACACATTATGGGTGCTGTGGGCTCCCTGTCACACCAATCCTTTCATTACTGGTCAAGAAAAAAATTTAAGCAAGTGAATAAGGGAAGACTCTTAGAGTTAACCTTGAACATGCTTTAATTGCCATGGACCTTAAAAGATACTCAGTTTTAAACGGTTAGAGTCATACTTTTTTGGATCACAAACATCTGTAGACTTAACTCTTAAGCAATTGAAACACATCGTTGTACATTGACATCTACTGGTATAGATAGGAGATTCTATAGACATTCAGGAAACAAGTCAGTTCATCAGAGTGCTCAGAGAAGTTTCCATGGACACAGTGGAATTTGAATTGTCCAGACCTGGTGCAAATAAATGGACAGAGAAAGAGCGAATGCAGTGTAAATTTGTGCTTAATGAAGCAAATATTGAAGTTGGAAACTTACAAACGTATTCTGGGGATAGTGAAGAGATCAACTTAGTTGATATGAATAGTACATGGGGAGAACTTTTGGCACATGGGCTGATTAAATTGATGACCTTTATAGCTGCAAGGCTTAAGCATTTTGAACCTTGTTTTGCAGGCAGCGAGCTGGAGACTGAAAGCATTCATTTTAGAAAGGTGAACATGGTGATGATGTGGAAATTGTGTTAGAAAGATCTGAGGCTGAAGATAGGAGGAACATTTTGTAGGGTTTCCGCATTTGTTCATACGTAAGACATTGAAGGATTTAGAGTAAGAGTGTCAATGCTGTATTGAAAGGGGCAGGATATTTGAATACATATTGATCAGAAAATAACAGTGAGCTGAATTGGTGACTTACGTGCCACAGTAGGAAGGGGTGAGAGAAGAATCAAAGGTATACTATGCTTTTAGAAATTTGAAAACCTACAATGATGAGGGGACAAAACTAAAAAAAAAGGAAATTCTGTTTGGGGAGAAATACAATCCTTAAATAGATATCCCAGATGGCAAGATGTATAAGTGGAACCAGGAAATATTTTTGAGACTGTTGTTGTGTTTCAGTGATCATTAAAATCCCCAGCAGGTCATTGAAACCACAGGCTGAATTTTATATCATTTTTTTTTTAAACTTCCCTTTGCTTCCATTTTCTAACAAATGTATATTTATACTGGATGGCAGGCATTATTCTAGGAACTTTCCAGATAGCCTCATACATCGCTCACAGCAACCCTATGATGTGGACACTGTTAATATGCCATTCCACAGGTGTAGCTGAGTTACTGTCTGAAATCACATGACTAGTGAGTCAAGATTCAGGATTCAGAGCCAGGCAGACTTGCTCCAAAGTTTGTGCTTATAACCACTCCATTCTGCTGCCCCGCGCTGGCTGTAATATATGCCTTAGCTGCACTCAGACTTGTATTTATTCAACAACTATTCCATAAATACTATTGGATAGGTATTATACTAGGTGCTGGGGTGAACAAAACCGACACTGTTCCATTCCTCATGGAACTAAGCCATCTGGAGGAAGAGACTTGCTCATCAATTCATCTCACACAGGGAACATGGCTGTAGGAGCATTTGAATATTGTAGATTTTAAGCAATTTATAAAGAAGTGTTGAGGGGTGGTGCTTTGGGGGAAGTGATCCATCATCCAGGGTTGGAAGGTAATCGGGCAGAGAGGCATGAGGAGGGCAGAGGACAGTTCCATGTGGGGGCTGGGTGGTGGGAGGGAGCGTAGGGAGTACGCGGGCGTGGGAACAGAAGCAAGGTGGCTAGGGGAGACTGCAGGGCCCTGGTGCTACGTCGGTAGGTAGGAGCCAGGCTCAGACAGACTGTGAAAGGCATGTTATCAGGAGATTTGTCTTTATCCTAAAAGCACTGGGAAGCTAAATTTGCCTTTTGAAGATTCCACTGAGATTAGAGTGTGGAGGATGCGGATGAATGCACAGCATGATTAAAAAAAAAATTAGAGGATGGATAGAAACAAATTGTAATTAAATTACCATACAAATATAAAGCAACTCTTTTAATTTTCCCCTATGTATTTGTGGGCTTCTTATACTAATTACAGATGTGATGATGTAACTAGTGTTCAACTCTCATCAGGACATTCTTCGTAAATAGACTGAAAATAGATGTGCATTTGAAAAAATAGACATTAATTGAAGATAAACTATGGGCTAGGATTGGTGCTAGGCACTTTTCAAAACATCTTGTTTAATCCTCATAACAAGTTACAAATGATGGACTTGAGGTTTCAAAAGGTTAGATAGATTACCGTCCTTGGTTATCATCTTTTTGCTAGTGATTTGTTGTCAAAGTGTAATCCTTTCCTCTTTGAATTATTAAAGTTTAACATCCCTGTGTTTAAAACCTACTGAGCATTTAGGAAGATATTATCGGTCAATTGATGGGCATTTACAGTGTCCCCCAAATCGGCAGTCCAGTGGAGTAACCAAAAAAAAAAAGTCTGGTCAAAATACTTCAAAATCAGTAGCCACTAAAATAAATTGAGTTTCCTGGAATCCATCCATTAAGCAATCTTTGGACTTTTGAAAAATGCTTTTGTTTGTTGGATATTTTACAGACGGGTACTAAAAACTAATTTTAACTAAAATATTAGAGTCAGTGGCCCTGTGAACTCAAAATTTGCTTCCAGTCATCATAAATTATTGTACCTTAGAATGTACAAAATGTTTGTGGGAAAGATACATTTTAAAATAATTTTCCTGCCTATTTCCTTAAGGTAATTTCTTTACTGTAGAAAGGACACAGAAAACTGACATATACTCTCAAAAACATTTAAAAAATTATTATCAATTTGTTTGAACTCCTATAATTAATTGTTTACTGATAATTTTGTTGAGACTCTGAGGGACCGTCACACCTGGCATCCCACACTCCTTTCTCTGAGAAATCTTATATTCACAAATAAGTTTTTCTTCCTTCCATTCAAACCTAACTCTTGCAAGCTTACTACTCTTACTATGATTTAGAGGTGTTCCAAGATGGCAGTGGCAGATGAAAAAGAAATCACTATTTTTCACTTCCGTAGAATTAGCTGAAAAAAGTTCTTTTGTTCCTTAAATCCACCTTTGACAACAAATGACCTAGTTTTTTTTTCCAAAGTGTGCATATAATTAGGTTACTTCTTAGTTTAAAATGTTACCAATTTTTTATCACTCCCCATTATGAACACTGAGATTGTGTAACTGCTTACAGATACAATTGTTCAAATTCAGAGGATTTTTCACCTTAAAGTGTACAGATTTACAAGTTCTTCTGAAAAATTGGAATATCTAACAATACTGGGACTGCATTTCTTTATGATAACAGTGAGTTAGAACTAAATAAATATGGCTGCCCCTCCTGGACATGGATGGCATGAGCTTCTTAATTTTCCATTATCTCCACTACTCCCTATAGTCAGTCCCCTAGAGCTAGCCACTTCTTTCTGTTACTTAATCTGCCTGACTTCTTCTGGGCCTTTGAGTTTATAACTCCTGCTTGAGGTTACAATATCAGTAATTCTTGTTAAGCATAAGATACCCATTGTGGTCCTGGTCTAATAAACTTTTCTGCTCTCATTTCCTCCTCCACATGCATTCTGTACTCATCCATAACACCTTGCCTCCCTGTCAAAGATTTCACTTTATGGAATGCACTGCTCATCATTTTTTATGCCTGGTGAGCACTTGAGATCCTTCGATTTTATAAATTGCAGCTCCTCTGTGAGGCTTTTTTATAATGATGCCCCATCAACCCCTCCCCAAAGTTAAATGCACATCCTTAAATTTTCCAAAGAACTAAGTTTAAACTTCTGTTTGAATGCCTAAACTTCTATTGTAATTCTTACCATACAATATCATGATTTTTAAGTCTGTACTCAAAGATCCTGAGGGTCTCCAGAAATGAACCTTGACTTTGTCTGTCTCCAGCATCTAGTGTTAGACCAGGTGTAGAATTGTGATTTAATAATGATTGGTTGAATCAAATCAGATTAGGTTTCTATTTAAAAGTTTTTTAGATAGACCCACCAAGAAACTGAATTTTAAAGTGTAGAACTAGACTTCAGGAATTTTTAAGAAGATAATCTCTGTCTAGCCGTGTGTAAACCATTAGTTGGGAGAACAGAAGCTTTTCATGGCAGCATAGCATTTAGATAATGATTCCCATGTGGGTGTATATGTAAAATTAGGCAAGATGAATACAGAAATGGAAAGAATGCATTTGTTTTTGAACTTCCTCTGTTTTTTTCTTTTGTGAAGCATTTGGTATGTCTTAAATGAACTATCAATGACATTATAACTTTTTCATAGAATTTAATTTTTTGAATAATTTTAGATTCATAGCAAAATTAAGCAGAGAGTATAAGAGAATAGTACACTTGTTATAATCAACGAACCTACACTGGCATGCCATCATCATCCAAAGTTCACAGTTCCATTAGTGTTCCCTCTTGGTGTTGTACATTGCAGAGGGTTTGGCAAATGTATAATGACATAGATCTGCTCTTATAGTATCATTCATAATAGTTTCACTGCCCTAAAAAGCCATGTGTTGAGTCTCATACCTGTTTATACCCCTCTTCTCCCAAACTCCTAGTTATTTTACTATCTCTGTAGTTTTACCTTTTCCAGAATATCATATAGTTGGAATCATACAATATGTAACCTTTTCAGATTGGCTTATTTCACTTAGTAATATACACTTAAGGTTCCACCATGTCATTTCATGGCTTGAAATCTCATTTCTTTTTAGCACTGAATAATATTTCATTTTCTGGATATACAGAAGTTTATTTATTCATTCACTTATCGAAGGACATCTTGGTTGCTTCCAAGTATGGGCAATTATGAATAAAGCTGCTATAAATATATGTGTGCAGGTTTTTGTGTGGATGTAAGTTTTCATCTCATTTAAGTCTTAACTTTCTATTGTCCATCTCTATCTTTCAAGCCTGGAGTATGAGACCTTAATTTCCAGCTACATTTTATATTGTGCCAGAGATAATTTCAGATAATTAAAAATACTTAACATTTTCTAGCTTTATTGGTCAAGTAATTTCTCTATGATTTTACAGGGTATACCAGAAGTCTACTTTGAGAAAGCTTTTTTAGAATTGTTTCTTATTTATGTCAATATTCTTATGTTACTCTAGCATGAATATTACACCAAATTTTGCTGCAAGACCTGTTCTCCACAGAGTGGAATCTATCTTGAAGAGGGAAAGGATGGGGAAGGTCAATTTTGAGTTCAGTGCCAGCAAGTTCAGCTGCTAGAATGCTAAATCACTGCTCACTCTGTCCGAGGCATGAGGTCTAGAGCAGGGTCTGCAGAAGAGGTCGGTAGTACCAGGAATAATTTTTCCCCTGTTTTTAATTCCAGTAATTTTAATCATGAAGAATATATTTTCATCCTTTCTAAATCCACTTGGTAAATATATTTAGTTACCTTGGTACTATGAATGTTCAATGAAATCATTTTTGAGAGTTTTTTTTTTTTAATAAAATATATGGTAAAACTAAAAGGAGCAAAGGGATTCAGTGGAAACACTGATTCCATCATGGAAAGAGTGACTTTATTGCCTGCATATTTCAAAGTATATTCTATATACCCTTTGGAAAAGGAAAGATATTAGTTCTTGGCAATTTCCATTTCTACTTTATATATCTCTTCTGTTTTATATCTGAAATGTCTACTTGATATCATCAAGGGGAGTATTTGGTCTCAAACTTCTTTGAAGAATGGATTATTTAAACTACTAGTATTAAATTCTCAGTTCCCTGCATATGGAGAACTAAAGATGCTATTCTCTCCAACTTTTTTTTCTAGGTTTAGTAGATGAAAGAAAATACACAATTCTTTATTTTAATGTTACCTGGCCAAAACCTTGGGAAATAAATCAAATACTGAAATATATTAAACTTGAAGTGTGTGGGTATGAGAGTCTGAACAATTTGATTTTGACTGAATGAACTCAGATTTTCATCTTAGAAAATGTTGATACTGTTGTCTACTAATTTCATGGCATCATTTTCTGAGAATTAAAGAGGATACTGTGTATGAAAGTATCTATTGTACGTGCCTAGAGCGTGGTGGGCACTCACAATGTTAATTTATTTCTTCCCCACCCACCATATGATTAAGAAAACAAGTCGGTACTGTTTATGTGTAAAGCACTATATTTGGCACTGTGGCAGAATAATGATACGTAACATCCTGGTTCTCTAGGCACAGATTATTATAAATATTGTAAGTAGAATCAGTCACTGCTGCCCTTCTGAAGCTGTAACACCCACGACACCATATCTATGACATACATGTGGTGAACTCCTGCAGCTCATAAGTAAAATCTTTCTAAATGACAGACATAGTTGTACGTCTCTGTAACTATATCCAGGGGAACTATTGGATTTGGAGGGAATTGAAAGACACGGGGACAGTAGTAGAGGGAAAGTAGTCAAGTGGTCAAATATCAGACTCTCTGAAACCCCGAGTAATGATTTTACTTTCCCCGTTATGAACGTGCTGCCTAATAGGATAGCCACAAGCCACATGTGGCTGTTTAAGTTGGTTAAAAAGAAATACCATTTAAAATTTAGTCTCCAGTCACACTCACCAAGTTCATGTGCTCAGTAATGTACATTAAGTAACCACATGCCACTAGTGGTTACTGTAATGGGTAGCACAGATAGAGAACATTTCTATTATTACTGAAAGTTATCTTAGAAAACTATTTTAAAGGTGAGGTTCAAGTTTAGGGCAAAGATAGAAATAAATGGCTTGCCAATCTTTTTCTGAGTTCTTGTACCCATTACAGAAAAAGTGAAATGTTTGCAGGGAAATATGAGAAAAGGAACTCCCAGGCAATTCAGTATATTTTTACTTGCACTGATGGCAATGATAATAAATAAACTTTATTTATCATAAAAAGCACACAAACGTTAGCCACTGTATATAAAAATAGATAACAAAAAAACAAATGTCTTCTGTATAGCACGGGAAACTATATTCAATATCTTATAATAACCTTCAATGAAAAAGAACATGAAAATGAATATATGTGTGTATATGCGTGACCGGGCCATTATGTTGTGCGCCAGAAATTGACACATTGTGACTGACTAAACTTCAATAAAATAAACTAATTAATTAATTAATTAAAATAAATAAATGAAAAACAGTAAAATAATATATAAATGACCTTTATTGAACACTTACTTCTACATTTGAATTATATTATTTAATTTGTGCTTGCACACACACACAGCGAATGAGATTTTTTTTTCCCTATGTGCTTTGATTGGAAGAGAAGACTGAGGCACAGAAACATTAAGTAATTTATCTAAAGTCTCATAGCAAGAAGGTGGCATAGCTGAGTTTGAACTCAGGTAAATGGAGTCCAAAGCCCTGGGAGGTGATTAACCAAAGAGGTAATGGACTGAATTAAAAGCTCTTAGAAGTAAACTAAAATTCTTTCTTTTTATTGCAAACTAACTTGGTTGTTGTTCTGAGGGAATGGGGAGGACACTTTCAGAATTCAGACCATTTTCTTGTATGTTAGTCATTCTATCCGTATTTTAGGGGCCATGAGTATATAACTGGGGTTAATACAGTTGAGCGATAAAAAGACTCTCAATATTAGAAAAGACTCTCAGTCAGACTCTCAATATTAGGAAAGTTCACATGCATCCTGCTGACTAATTGCACACAGTCCCAATGGTTTTTGGTAGTCATTTGTCCTCTTGCTAACACAAAATACTGAATCCCACTCAGTGGAGGCTGGAATACAGTGGCATGACTTGCTAGTGAGTAAGTCAGCCTAAATTTCTACCCAATCTCAGGACAGCCTGACAACTATTCTCTACTCATTCTATATTAGGTAACTTTCAAAAAAGTTTCGAAAGTATTACTTAAATTTTTCAGTTATGCTTTTCTTAATTTATGAGAAGCATTTTATGTATAATTGTGCTATAAAAAGAGATTACAAAGTGGGCATTTTTTTCTAGGATTTTCATGAGAGCCTAGAGAAATTAATAAATTTTTTAAAAGTCACAGAATTTGGAGAGATGTAATTGCTAACGTCTTCAGAACTTTATAAATTTGTGTGTGTGTGTAAAATATGTCAAAAATATTTTTACATTCAAAAGGTATTGGGTACTGGTATTATTGATCATTTGTTCTTTAATTCAAGTGAAATTGGATTTCTGCTCTGAGACTTTTATTTATAAATGAATGGCACAGCACCCCTGGGAAGAATTTTGACCCTTTGATTTTTGGTTGGTATGCAGCCAGGAAGAATACTAGATCCTACAAGCTATGAACTACTGCTCTCGGCTGATGAGCAGAGATACTTACTCTTGTTTATATGTGATGGACTTCACAGGTCCCGTGTGTGAAGCTTCTTTAGGCATCTGGACTAATGAGAATGACTTTTTAAAATTTGACCCAACAAAAGATTTTATCTGGATGAGATTGGAAGCTTCCATTCACAGAGTTTACAGTTTTCTAGTCTTCAGCTGACGTGGAAGTACTGACTCTAACAGCTCCAGGACAGGAACAAATACCCTATAAATCACTTACATGCCACAAGGTTAGGTCTTTGGTGCCACTGAATTCCTCTTCCTTGAAGGTTCCCAAGTTACCAAGTGTCACTAGCTAGCTCTCATTTTATTTGTCCTAAAGTAACTCTCATGTCTTTCAAGGTGATTGAGTTTTAAATCAATGCTTAGACTCTGGCATATGATATGTAGGTTACTTTGTAAGGACCATAAACTTCTAGGGGGAAAAATGCTGTTTTCATTAATATGCTTAGTGTTTGTGCTTATAAGTTCTTAAAGAGTAGGCTGAATGATTTTTGAGGGCTTGTGGCTTGTGGGTACTCTCTCAAAATGTGTCCTTGGTGGATCAAGTGTCAAAGCAATCTCTAGCTTCTCTAGTGCAATCTGTGTACTGTGGTCCTTTTTGCCCTGCAAGCCATGCGCCTCGTGTCCTTTGGCATGCCCTTAGTTCTGTCAAACATTTTATCGTTCCTAGGTTATAGTTCCTGTGTGCAAACTCGTTCATCAGTTTGAAGTGATTTCACAAGTTTTTTTCCCCACCCAGGATAGACATGGTAGATGTTTTTCCCCTCTTAATGGAGGCACTGGGGATTGAACCAGGACCTCGCACACACGCAGCACATGCTCTGCTGCTGAGCTCTATCCCTCCACCCAACAGGTGGTAGATTTTAAAATGGGTCAGTGTTTGAATCTTTATATGTTCTTGTCTTATGTGCATCATAGAGGAATTTTACAGTCACTTCTTGAAGATTTTTTTCCACCAAATCTTCTTTTTTATATTTTGGCTGACATAATTTACCTACTTTGATTATTTAATCTGAAAATACTGATAAACTGTAAAAGTCACTCAAAATCCTACTACATACTATGGCATTATGTAAATCTATGCATCAATCACCTGCCTCAAAGATAATTACTATCGATTTGATGGATGTCCTTCTTGAATTCTTCCCAAATTAATATTATGTAAATAAATATAATATTTGTATTTATAATATGACATTTATATGCAATTTAACATTATATACAGCCATCTTTAACATTATATATGACTAGTATATCTGTGTATACGCACACATCATAAAAAGAAATTGTATCATACGTATCTGTGTTCAAATTAATTGGTTTCTGCTTAAGAGTATATACTGAACATCTTTGTGATTCAATGCATACACATTTATCTAATTCTTTTTAAATGATTGCATAGAGTTTGGTTGTATTTGTATACTATATATTATTCAACTAGCCCATTCTTGACTTATTCTTATTTATATTTCTTTCCTATTCGACCAGTGTTGCAACAAATATACTTGAACATGTATTTTTAAGCACTAATACCATTATATCTGTAGGATAGATTTTTAGAAGTGAATTGTTAGATTTAAGGATATGTATTTTTTAATTTAAATAAAAATTGACTAATTGATGTTTATGAATATTTTATAAAGGAAACATTATACTGTGCTATTTCTTATTGTTTTTGTATTTCCTATAGGAAAGCATTGGAAACCATTACATAACCAACTGGTTAAGGGGGTGTTGTTATATGTACCTATATATGTGTGTATATTCATGCAAAGTCTACCCTAAAATAAATTCAGTCAGCAACAAAGAGATGGATCTTTGAGATTATACAGATACAGCCTTTGAATGATGTAGAAACTGAATATTTTAGTTATGTAGCTATAAAATCCCTGAACAGGAAAAATGCTAGTAATCGTTTGATGTTAGCAAGGCTTCACCAACACGCTAAGACCACTATTTCATTTCTTTGATAACCAACCTTGAAAACCTTGACCTCAACAGTCAACAGCATTTTGTTTATATTTGTTGTTTACAGTGAATAGAGGAAAGAACCTATCTGTAAATTTAAATTACAGAGTGCTTCTCCTTTGATCTTTTTGCTCTTAGAGGCAACATTCTGTCTAGCCCAGAGCATCCAAATACTTGGCTCAGTTTTTTGCATCACATAGAATCATACTCTATAAGTTCATGAAGTGCCATGAAAACGGGTGATATTCTATTACAGAAAAAACCTCACACAACTCTTTATAACATTTGGTTTGGTACCAAGGGAGATCTCCAGGGCTGAAACTGTCTAAGACGATTAATAGAAAGTCTCTCCAGGTTCACACCCTCCCTTATTGTAAGTATTTTCTTATCCCAGAAGAGAAATGATGCAGAATGTAAATAATATGTTTCAAGGTTCTGATAGCAGAAATCCAACCAGAATGACTTTTATATTACATAACAGCGCAGTGACCTATGATTTAAAAGGAAATAGGCTGGAAGGAAGATGATAGAATGTTATTGTTGAAAGATAAAAGATTTTTAATAGTTCCTTTTCTTGATATTTGTGATAGGGACATGGATGTTCGATAATTCTTGACATTATAATTTTGACATTATAATTCTCATGGAATTTTTATTGTGTGTGTAGGCATATAAGAATGCAGGTGTGTGTGTTATACTTTATCTACATTCATGTACTGTATTTGTGTTTCATTCTTCTTTCACAAATGAGAAATACATTTATACATACTTTATGAAAAATACTGACAGAAAACTTAGATGAAAGAGAAGGCCAAAGCAATAATAGAAGAGAAAGAAAAGAGGTGACCTGCGCCAGGGAAGGGACTTGTGTATATTTACCTCTGGGTACTAGAAAGGCAAGGATGTGCTTACAGGCACAGATTTCCATAGTCTCTTAATTACTGGCTACATCCCATTTGCATTTCACGTCCTTTTCTATAGTTCTTCACAAACCTATTTATTGACATGAGGTCCTACCAACGCGTTTTGTTGACAACGTAAATGTACATTTAATGTGTCTCTGTGATGACTTTGCTAGATATTCCACCAGAGTGAGGTTTCTTTGTTTTTCAGAATCTGCCCTTGAAGAAGATTCCCTGCAAAGCCAGCGCGCCTTCAGGATCCTTTTTCGCCAGAGACAATACGGCAAATTTCCTATCCTGGTGCCGAGATTTAGGGGTAGACGAAACGTGTCTGTTTGAATCCGAAGGTTTGGGTATGTATTTGTTTCCGAATTTTTAGCTGATATAACATTACAGTTATTGTTGGTCAATGTAACTACCCAAACTAACTTTTTTTGTGTGGGATGTCATTTCACAGTCTGCTAACTTCAAAACAATTGTAGTTTGTTGTCAACTTGAGCCTTTGAAGGTAGAAAACTGCACCCTCTTACTCTTGGTCACCTTGTGCATAAAATAACAGGAACACAAGTAGCATAATTCTTTCCTGGCTAAAAACAAGTATATACAATGCAAAACTGGGGGTACTTGGAAAATGGAGAGTTAAATTTTACCACCAGGCTCTTACTTGGACTAGAAGGGTAGCTATTTATTCTTCAGCCAGCCATCAAGAGCCCTTTTGTCTTTTCGCCTCTACAAGTATGAAAACACCATCTGCCATAAGCTCTCTCTTTGTTGAAACTGATTTTTTTTTTTTCAGTTAGTTAATATCAGACAAGCAAGCAGGAGATTAGGATAATTGAAAATGACGGAATAAAAGGCAGATACCTTAGTGCCTGGGCCTACCCAGATATCTGGGGGAGAGGGGATTGGTTTGTTTTATGATTGAATTTTGGCAAATCCACTTCCAGACCATAGCGTCTGGTTTTGTATTTCCTTGGGTGAAAACATACATTGGACCATTCAGTGTTTTGACATTACTTGATACCTTTAAATGATCAGACCTCCTACAAGATCTAGTCCAGTATAACCCTAATATGGAAAATTTGGGGATTAAAGTTCAGTTCTAGTAAAGCGGAACTAAGTGAAGATAGGACACATTTAGAAGGGAAAACTGAAGCTTTGGTTCTTTTGCCTGAGGCTTTAAAAAAATCAATTCACAAAATCACATAATACTAAATATTAGCATCAAAGTAAGCTGAGCATCCTTCAGAGAGAACAAGGATGCAAATTGCCTCCCAACAAGGAAAATACTCTCTGCCTCTAGGCCTCGCAGAACAGTGTTCCCCTGCTGAACCCAGGAAATTGATGGCAGCCTCTAAAATCTTACTCACTTTATGTGCTTAAGGAGATTGGTGTTTGTACTAAGAGCTGATGTGATATGGAAAAGACTGTCATCAAATTTCTGAGAATTCTCTCAGCAGAGAATACCGTGAACTTAGACTAGAACATTTTATACCCGAAAGAAAAAATAAGCCAGAATAGTTGCACAGCAGCGCACTGTATGCAACACCGTGCTCCTTGAGTGCTCATTGTATACATGGGCTTTCAGCGTTCTTACTGTTTCCACACAGCAAAGTAAAACAGACTCAGTGGAGGACAGGCATGGATATAATTCTTTTTCATTCTGGTGGTTGTTTTACAAATGGATGTTAACTCTCAGGTTGATAGGAAACTATGTGAGAGGAAGATTATAGGAAAAGAGTGTGTGGCAAAATTATTTGTGAAAAAAAAATCCTTGCAAGACCTAGTCAATGTCTGCGTGTACACGCACACACATTTACATATATATATACACACACACACACACATACACACACACACATATATATATGTGTATATATGTATATACATTTTTAAAAATCAAATCTTCATCACAAGAAGTACACTTCATGTGTGGACAGTTAACATCATGATTTAAAATTCTGGCGTGCCCCTGCCTCGCTAAAGAATGGCTACGTCGGGGAACTGCTTTCTTTGTTTGGTAATTTGTTCATTGCACAGGTTTCCACTAAAAAAGCATTTTCCAGTGACGGCTACAGGCCAAGGAATTACCAGGAGCTGTGAATGTAAATATGATCTTGTCTCAGTTTTCTTAGCCCCTTAAGTTCTGCTGTTGATTGAACTAATAAACCTTTCAGCTGGACTCCAGGAAGCTTGAATGGCTTTTTAAAACCCCATTCATGTAATAAATAATACATTTTATCTTGAAACAGTAAAGCCTAAAGCAGCTTATAGAACAATGGCCCTGGTATATAAACACATACTCCAGAGCACATAAAATTATGCCAGGAAGAATTTTGAGATGGTTGAGTTCTTCACCCTGTTTGAAAAAAACCTGACTTTATATAAAAGAAAGCCCAGGATAATTTATATGCAATAACAATTGAGTATTTTGTTAAAATTTCTTTGATTTTTGATTATGTTCTTTAGTACCACTTAGCTTAGACCTTGCAATTAAAATGTATTTATATAGCCAAGAAATTTTAATAAGACCAAATGTTCAAGGCTATACAATTTTTTAAATAATTTTTAAATCTGTCAATACCAAACTAAATCATATAGTTAGGCTTTCTAGTTTGCTGCTCAATGAAAAGATAAATGTGAAATTTCTGCTGTTTAGAATAGGACACGAGGTGATGTGCAGTAGGCCCCGTGGAGACGGAAGAAGGGAGCCAATATCATAGCATTGACTTTAGGATTATTCAGAGACAGGAAACAGCCGTGCCCAGAGATGTGCGTATAATCAAGAGGAAGGACGATGAGAAATTCCAGGTCCCCAGGTGGAACCCGTTCTCCTTGGATTTTTCTTATTATTCACCGAGGGTGAGGAAGTGATTGAGCCACCGCCGCTGAAGGCCTTGGACTCCACAGAATTGACTTTCTTGGAACAGTAACACTGTGTCCTCTGCTTGATGTCTTTTCACACTTCACCTTTGAAAGGGAATTTAGGGCAAGGGTTTTTTTGCTTTTTTCCCTACCTCAAGATTTCATTTCAGTAGCACACAAGATGAAGAGCATCCTTTGTGTCCTAGGGTTTTGAACAGCAAATACAATGAAAAGATGCCCTGATGAAGGGGAAACATCTGTCTGAATGAATGATAAAGTAGATCACTGTACTGAGTGTATCAAGAGGCTTCTGTCTTTAGCTGTTCAAAGGTCTCTGCCTGCATAAAGCATTCTTATCTTTGTGGCAACTGATACGCCACCCTCTGTTGCCGTGCTATTTTGTACGATTATTTGTGAGAGGATCTTGATTCACAACTCAGTCTGTTCTCTTTCCACAACAGCTAATGACAAGAACTCTCAGTGGGTGGGGAAGCTATGCCAGCGATGCCCTGGGGAGGATGGGCAGCACCTTGCTCCATATGCTTCTCTCCTGCTTGTCTTTTTGATTCTTGGCGGATAACTTTCTGTACCACCATGCAATCAGATACAGAGTACAACCTGCAGTTTATCTTCAAAGACATTCTTGATAGAGAATGTTTCCTCTTTCAAATGTCAGTTCTTAGATCATAAGTTCAACTAATATCCCAAATGGTGTTTTGGAAATGAGCCAACTGAAAAATGGATAAATGTCATGGACACCCTATTCATAATAGACTTTCATATCTTTTTGGGGGGGTTTTCCTAAGTCCAAAAAAGATATAAAAATGTTTGACAATATCCCGAGCAATATTTTGGAAATGACCCAATAGAAAAATGGATAAATGTCACGAACAGCTTATTCGTAAAAGACTTACAGAAGTCCAAAAACAATATAAAAATGTTTGACCCCTTAATAATAAATAAAAACTATGAAGAATTAGCAAAGACTAAGAATTGTTTATTTAGTGTTGGGTTTGCAGGAAAACAGGGTCTCCTACAATTGCTGAAAAAAATTGAAAATCAGTATGCCTTCTTTGGAGGGCAATTTGACACTATGTATCAAAGATTTCAGAAATGCTCATAACCTCTTATCAAGTTGTTCTACTTCTAAAAGTTTATTTGAAGAAAGTAAGTAGAGATAGGCAATAGACTGTCCATTGAAATATTTTTAAGAGTCTGTGACATTTGGTGGCAGCTTAAACAAACTGTAGTCATCCATGGATACCAACCAAAAATAATATTCATAATATTTTTGAGACTAGTTAAGAATATGGGAAAATTATGGTATAATATGAACATGAGGTCAAGCATTTACATCTAGTAAATAACAATAAAATATGTTCAGAATTTGAAAGTAAGATAAATAGTAATTGGGTTGTAAGTGGAACCATTTTCTTCTTCAATTATCCATGAACAAGCTTCAGACAGTAAGCTGGTATGGCATGTAATCTGAAACATGAACAATTTTATTTATATTAAGATACAATTTGAACCAAGTTGCATAGAGGATTATTTATTGACATCAGTGTATTTTATAATCTGTGTATGATAAGGGCTGTTTCATATTGTTAAGGGTAAACATTTCAAGTGATTAGTTTCATACAACTACAGGAATAGATGACAAAAATTTTTGTGTGTGTTGTGGGACACACTTTAACTTTTTGGTTCTGCATGTAATGCTCACTGACAAGTCCACTATTCAAACCATGCTGATGTATAAGTCAGTACATTGAAGGGGATTTCCTTTCTCATGTCTCTGATTTATTAAGATTATTAATTGGTTTTATTGGATTTCTTAAAAATATTTAGGATTGTGCTTTATGTTAAAAAGATGTACATGAACATTTTCTTGACTTCAAAAAGTATGTAGCTTATCAGCCTAAACACAAAATATTCCCCTGGTAATTATCTTAAAAGAAAAGAACTTTCAATTCTGGAGTAAAGAAAAAAATGTTTAGAAAATTCTAGGTGTGAAAGCATTTCAATTTTCAGTTTCACAGAGATGTAAAACTTATCACACCATATTAATCAATAATCTTCCTAACAGTAATGTAATATGTTTTCAAAGGTTAGATACCTTAACCACCTTTTTGAAATAATGCTGAATATGTTTATATGGCTTACTTTTTATCATTTAGATTTAGACCAGATTGATGACTTATTCTCAATCTTAAAAAGGTTTAAAGTATGAATCCTAAAATGAATGCTCTATGATTTTTTTTCTAAGGTATTTTAAGTAGGAACTACTTCCTTAAATTAGTGATATTTTTGCATAGAGGATTTATTATTTGTAATGTACTTTAGCACACTGATTTAGAGATTATTACGTTAGCTTAATGTTTTCCCCAGATCTTTGTTTTTATTTTGTTCTGTTTGTATAGATTCTAATGAGCTAGGAGATGGGAGAAAGAAAAACGGCTTGGGGAGGGGGGTACTTGAAATATGCACAGATTTTTGCTTGCTGTAATTGTGTCAATATCATTATGTTATTGGATGATTATAGGATTTGGAGGCCAGTGACTATTCTTCACCTATTTCTCTGAGAAAGAATCTCCTCAGCAAGAAAAGGGTTTGCTATCTGCTGTGCTAGCATGCAAATGTGTGTGATTTGTTTTTCATTCTTACTTTGTGTTCGTGTTTGCTGTGTGGCCCTGTCTTCTTTTGATGCATGACTCTGAAGGGCAGTTTTATACAATTCTTTGTTCTATCAAATACTGGTCAGGCACTGACCTACCTACGGTTATTGCTTTGATGTCACTGCACAAAAGTGAAAAGGATTGTATGTGGATTTTTAAGCATTAACATTTCCCATTTTATACCTATTGCATCAGAAAAAAAGCATCTCTGCCTGCCTTCCAGTGTTTGACAAATCACCCCTTCTTGTTGTCGTCGTCTGTACTGGGATTATATGAGTATTTCTGTTAAAAAAAAAAAAAAGCTATATTACTTTGATTAATATTAATGTAGGATAATAATTTCAGGACACCAAATCATCTCTGGATTATTTATATTCCCAGTATTTCTTGCCCAGGAACAATTTATTTTAGACTTTGGACTTTTTAACACCTGTTCTCATAGAGGACTTTAATATCATCTCACTTCACTCTTTAGAGCGCAGAAACTCTCTCTAAATATAACCATTTGTCCCTATGTCAGAAAAGAAAAAATGTAAGAGCGAGCAGTATGGAATCTAAGAGAACCAAATGTCTCTCAGGAGTAATAGGTGTATCAAGGGTTTGACGGAGTCAGGGTCGAGTTAGGAAAGTGGTCAGCCTTCTAGCTTTTCCAGGATCAAATTTTCACTATGCAATATTCAATAATAACACTATATGCACAATAACAGTAGCCAAGGTCATGTGCCCCCATATCTAATCTCCCAAAAACCGCCATTCTAGAAGCAAAGATGCTAGGTTAGGACCTAGAGAATTAAATAACTTGCAGAATATTACACAGCTTCTAAATGACCCAGCTAGGATTTGATTTCAGATCCACTTGCCTCCAAAGATCATGTCCCCGTATTACAGAAAGCTATGCTTTGTATGAGATAATTTTAGTTCATATGACTATTTCAAGTAAAAGAAAAAATAAAATATAAATGTAAACCAAATTAGAAAAGACTCTTGCCTCCTATTGCTGCTCTGAGTGATAGTGACTTAATCCATTAATTCCACATAAAGTCTGGGTGCTGGAGACAGAAAGGGCATACTTGCCCCAGGACATCTCCTGATTTAGGGGCGAAGGGAATTAACCACATTGATTAGCTACATTTTATTCTATGCATGTTCCATTACTGATGAGATTATGAATAAATTTTCCTTGTTTATATGAATTTTATGGATGTTGCATCCTGTTTTAAAGTGAATAGTGATTCTGAGAAATGTGTATACACACACTCCCAGCATCCATTAGTTTGTGGGGTTTATTCTTATTTGCCTTTTCTTCTCTCTCGCCTTCCCCAGATCCGTTTTAAGGCACCTAAATTCCTGTTCTATTCCTAATTGCCTCCTACCTTTAAACTCAAAGATTTCTGCATGTTACTTACTGGGAGTGACATGACGTGGAGGGCCATCTCTTCACTTTCTTGAGAAGGATCTTTTGTACCTTATAGATCCTGACAGGTGATAAATGCCCATAATACCCATTAAGGGCTAATCCAATGCACAAATTCTTTTTCCTCCACTCATCATCATCACTTTATCCTCTTTATCATCACTGTTATCCTGAACATTGCTAGAGCACATTCCATATATCAAAGCACATTTGAACATTTTTGACCAAATAGATAAAGAATTATACCTGATGTTTATTATAGTAATCATAACATTGATTAATATAATGATTCTCAAACTTCCACGTGCATATCCATTGCCTGGGGAGCTTGTTTAAATGTAAATTTTGATCAGTAAGTCTGGGGTGGGACCCAGTAATTTGCATTTTTATCAAGCTCTCAGCTGATGCCAATCCTACTGGTTTGTGGACCACCACTTAAGTAGCAAGGGAGTAAAGTTTGAGTGCTTACTGTATACCATATACCCTTAACCATAAAATTACCTCATAAGAAAGAGCGAGTAGAACGCAGGTTTTAGAAATAAGAAAATGATGTAGCCTTGCCTGGAACCCGAGTCTTCTGACATCGAGCTGGTTCTATCTTCTATTATATCACTCTTTCTGAGTATTCTCTGAACCTGTTCTCTACTCTGGGAAGGTGGGCAGCTTTTAATTTATGATATTTTCACAATGTAATATTCAGTCCCAAATACAATTCTTTCAAATTTTCTTTCTAAATATAAATCCAAAAATTCAGTTTCTTTCAAAACCAACATGAATATTGTAGCCTCTAATGTGTGGAACCCAAATAGCCAACACAATGGTCATGCTTTCTTTCTTTCTTTTTTTTTTTTTTTTTTTTTTTGACCATCTGTTTAAACTTAATATATTTAGCTAAA
This sequence comes from Camelus ferus, assembly GCF_009834535.1. Classification (NCBI taxonomy): domain Eukaryota; kingdom Metazoa; phylum Chordata; class Mammalia; order Artiodactyla; family Camelidae; genus Camelus; species Camelus ferus. The sequence continues at coordinate 13,204,335 of NC_045705.1, forward strand.
CTATACACTCATGGTCTAATGCATTTTATCCTTGCGGATTCTGTGACACTGAATCTCTATCCCTTGCTTTAGCGGAAGGTCTCATTTCTATTCCTGGAGCTCACAGCATTCCATTTGACATTTGAAGCCCATGAGATTTTTATAGAATCTAGGTTATAAGACTGAGTCTCTTGCCACACAGTTTTGAATAGAGATCTGTGTTACTTCTCCCAGAGGTGTCCTGCCTTATACTTTTCTTTGAAATGGTTTTGATTATTTAAAAAGAAGTCTCCAACGATAAAACCTTTTGCATAATAGTCACCAGCAGCTGGAGAGCTTTTCATTTGTTCTGAAGAGAATTTATTCAGAGGAAAGAAAGTGATAGTGGCCCCCTCTGCTATTCATAACTCAAAGCAAAAGACCATATTAATGTTGCAGTGATAGAATGAAAAATGTTTTCTACCATAAACTTCAGTGTAAGTAGATATTCCCTTATGTTTTTGAAAAGACAAATCAGTAAATGTCTTTAAAATGAATAGCACATATGACTCAACACAAAGGCTTTAAGTTCAAATGCAGTGCACTAAAAGTTGTCTTTCTTATCATCCTGACAAAAACATGCATCCATATATATAATAAATATATAATCACCTTAGGTAATTTATTGAAAATGGGCTCATCTAAATTATTTTATTCCCAGAGATGGACAAAAATTGATGGTAAGATGTTTAGTGTTTCATAAAATGACATGTTCTAATAAAATTGTTACTTAAGTTTTATATTTAGCACAAACTCACAGTAATGATAGGATATCTGCTGTATATCTGTCTATATATGCTGGCCAAATTGACCTACTTAATCTTAGATTATATTTAGAAATAACTGCTTTTTATATAATATAAATGATAAAATATTCAAAATATACTTATTATAATGACCACTTTAAATTATACACATCTATCAATAGTAATTTTTTTTATTCTGAAGTTTCTTCCACTACTTAGAATGGTGACTGACACTTGATAGTTGCACAGAAAAAAAAATGCTTATAGAAAAAACGAGAGTGTATTAATGTTGATTAAGCCAAATGAAGATAATCTTTAAACAAATAATTTATAATAATAATAATAATAATAATAAAAGCAATAATAAAAAACTAACGTTGGGCAAGTTTTCCCACATGCCCAACACTGGCTAAGAATAGCAATAAATATTATTTTGTTTAATCCTCACAAAAATATGGCAAAATATTATTTTCCCTCAGAAAAGTGAGATTTTATAGAGTAATCTCCCCAAATAACATAACTAGTAAACCTTAGATCTCACCCTCAGACCCAGATCTTCGTGGCTGCAATCCCCCCACCAGCCACTATACTCTTTCCATCTATTAACTTTAGTTTAGAACTTGCTTGAGTGCAAAACCCAAACACAGTCACCTGTTTGGTATCATGGAGAACCTACTTAAAGACTCTTGAATTTAACTTGATAGAATAAAGGAAGAGTGCTTGTTTTATAATTAAATGAACATTTGCATCATTTAAATTCTTGCCTTTCCTAAAGATGCTAGGTAAGATTTTAGTCTTTATTCAGTTTGTTCATTGTCACAGCTACTGTCATCACCACATAACTGCCATCATCCTTAGTACTGGGAGACATAATGTTGAGTAATTACTCTGTTCTAGGTGTTGTGCCAAGTTATGACCCTCTGTAGATTTAAGTCATTCATTGCTTTCTAGTCATCAAACATGATTTTTTGGCCATTATAGGCCAGGCATGATATGCCCAGTATTAAAAAATCCATTAATACGTGAGACAATATTATAGGTGTATTTTGAAGCAATAATGCAATTAATTGCTTTATTAAAGTTAACATCACCAAGAAAACTGAGAAGTAAAACATCATCTTTCTATTATCATTCTCCTAAGAAATGAGGCCGAGAGGTTTATTTGTCTTAAATTTTATAAGCTGATTCCGATAAGGATCTAAAATGCAGAATCATGTAGTTACTTTTCAGTTCGCCAAATTGATTATCTAATGAGTCCATGGCAGGTTTGATATTTGAGTGTTGGCATGCAAAAGCTGATTTATGTTGATAGCTGAACTGAGAAAGCAAAGAAATACACAATCACAGTGCATCCTACTTATCACATTGTCTTTCGTATGTTGCCCACGTTACTGTTTTTCTTCAGAATGAATTTTGTTTTTCATAAGATGTATTTATTTACTTCCAATGCTTATACAGTCCTCAAAATAAGTACAGTAAGCTGGCTAAGGAATCACCATAGTTGGACACATTACTTTTTATAGTTGGTTGTTGACTGCACACCGACACCATTTGGTCAGTTCACTAATAATTCTCCTGTTTTGACACTGTTTCCATCATGAAATGCATGACTTTGTATCCAAGTCTCCCTGAGCCTTACCACTTGCTTCACACAGCTTTCACGGAAGATGAGGGTAACAGCAGGGCCTTAAAGATCCTCTCCTCGGCTTTCATGTATTCCTTTCTCCTGTCTGTTATTATGTTTGTTATTCTGTACCATCGAAAGGATTTAAAAAAAAAAAGTCCAAATCAGAAGAAATTGATTATCTAGATAGGGAGATTGATTTTCATTTGTTTGCTTTTGTTTTGTGATGTTTGTTATTGTTTTCTATTTGAAATTGATACCTCTGTGATATTACAGTCCGTATGTTTCATTGCATCGAAGTTGATTTAATATATCAAAGTTGTGAAGTTTGTATCTTTCAGCCAGAGTCAACTAGGAGTGTACTTGAAACTGGAGGTAGTAAATATATTTATTTTAAGCCCCTTTCATTAGAAGTAATTTTAGGCTTCCCCAACTTGAGTTTTGTGACAATTCACTAAAGGTCAGCTAAAACTAAAATTTGTATTACTGGGATTGGAAGTATTCTGTAATTCAGATTTCCCATAATGAATTCTGTTTTAATGAGCATTGCTAATGAGATTCGAACTTATTTTGAAAGCTTTAAAAATGACATTTTATAACAAGGTCATAAATTTTTGTCTGTTGAAAGCCAAGTGAAATCATATACTTTTACAATCCAAATAAATGTATTTTTCTATTCACACACTCCCAATAAATTCCATTCTGGTGTCAGTGGCAAATATTGTCACTACCATAATCTGTGGAGAGAAGAGATTAGATAATTAGGTTGAAGAATTAGAATAATGCTGAGAAATTAAATTATTATAAAATTCTGTGTTTAAGGATTGAAGCAATATTGCTATTTTTCTTAAGTTTATCAATAAGCCAGTATTTTTTAAATCAAGATATTGTGTCTATGTAAAGACCATTCTCAGTGTTATCTTCCCCTCCCCATAAATGTTGTCTTTATTAGGTGCTGAATATAATAAACACTTTTAAAAGTTTCTAGGTTAAAAAAGAGCAGTGTAAGGAGTACATACTCCTCTGATAGGCTCAATAAACGGAAGTATGGTTTGCCACCACTGCTAAATGGGTCCAAAGCAGTTGGTGAAGCAAAATTATTAAGTAATTAGATTATTTTAGAATAGAAATATCAATGCAAAGAACTGTCTTCTAATTTGCTCATTTTATGGGCAAAACTGGCTTATTGTATATATTGGTATATATTTACAAAAACCAGTCAGTTGAAAGTGTTTCTTTCTAAACAATCATTTAATCAGATTTGGTTAGGAGAAGACATTATTTCAAGAGCTCACTTGACATTATTGTTTGGAGGCTAACAAAGGACTGTGATGTGTAATTTTTTAATCCTTATTCATTGCATTATTTTTGCTAAAGTCAGTAGTGAAGATAGAGTCAGGATTTTTAAAAATCCAGTCTTTGCTCCATAGTCTTACATGTGTGATGCGTTTTTAAGTATCTATCAACTATGTATAGCATAATTACAGCTACATGTTTTTCCAACATTGACTTACTAATAATAACTAATTGAAGAAAGTGTTTTCAGGGTGGGATTTCCTGAGATTCATGGCTTTTGGGAGGAAAGTTGGGCAAAGTATTCTGAAAACTTCAGTAGAGCTAAGTGTACTGTGGGGTAGGATGGTTTCTGTGAATGTTGGAATGAAGACTAGCCCATTTACTGGGACCATGCAGGATGAGGGGTCATTGTCAAGCCTGTTCCCCACTGAGCTGCTTTACAATTCCTTCTTTTGTAAAGGTGTCCACCTCTGTCTTGTCTTTCAGTCCTCCACAAGCAACCCAGAGAAGTGTGTCTCTGTTTGCTAGAGCTTGGCCGGATTGCAGCCAGGTAGGTCACACTGCTGCCAGAATGTCAAGACACGGACCGTCTCAGCAGTCCGAGCCGCTGAGAAGCTTGCTGGCTTTTCATTGTTCATGTTTAATCTGGATGGTGAAAAGTGACTCCTTCAAATATGATCAGTACAAACATCTCAAGAGCAGTTGTTCAAACTGAAAGTGTACCACCAGGATTCTTAATATCATCGCCTTATTGTCAAAGTCACTATGTTTAAGCATTTGCTAAATATCCTTTCATTAGGTACATTTCCCTTCCCCAACTCTTTCGTAGGAGGTAGGCGAGGCTCTTGTCCATGAAGTTGTATATGACAATTGCCCTTTCCTTGGTAGGAACCCTATTCCCTTTTATGCACTTTCCCATCTCCTTCACCCCTCTCTTCCTGTTTACTCTTTAATAATTTCCAACTTTCTTTCTTGTTTCTTTTTCTTCATTTTTTCCATTGAACATCTCATCCCTTAGCTCTTTTAGTTTCTACTTCTGAGTGGGGGTGGGTGGCAGTTTTAAAATGATTCTCCATCTTTTGATTAGAAAAAGACATAGAATATTATCCTTCATAGGTAGAGACATCTTTGGAATCTTTTTCTTCTAGAAAAAAAATAGTGATTGTGGAAATCACAATCATAGCTAAACCAGCAAAGAAAGGGACTTATTAGCATAGCCGAATTGATTTGGTTTCATGTCTTCTCCTTTACTACATTGCAAATCATCAAACAAGGCTTCTGACAGTTTTATAAAGCTCAGAGAAGTAGAAATGAAGAAATAACGGTTAACTTTGGAATTAATTGGAAGATGTTTTCTCATCCAGATCTGGGTATAATTTTAGCGTTGAGATCAGATGAACCAGAAAGTTATAGTAAGAGCTAACTCTGGATGTTCTCAAAGAGAAAGCTACAAAGAAAATCCAGGAAAGGGAAATACAAGGTGTGCACATCAGCAAATTACAGCAATGAGTAGAAAACTTGTTGCCAGTGAACAACCTTTTTTTTTTGATCCAATGGGAAATTAGCCCATAATCAGAGAAGTAAGCCCAATTTCTTTAAAGCATCATAGTCAACATAATCTTCACAAATTGTACATCAGGTATAAGTTTTACTTTATCATAATAATTGGGTAAGAGAAAGATTGTTTTAATTTTTAAAAAAATAAAATTAAATATGACTGAGGCTTTGCTCAACAAGGAGTGAAAAAAATCAGTCTGAGACATTTAGGGATCCCCCTCCTTCCCCACACCATTCCCAGATGTACGTTGTGTGGCGGCCTCCGGAGAGGGTCCCCAGTCTTCCAGCCACTCAGGTCTCTGCCACTCAGGCACAGTTCGTAGTGTCTCGCTGTTTCTTAGGACCCCATTCCCTGTCAGTGCTGTCACTTCCTTGGGTTCCAGGAGGGAGCAAGACAAAGATGCCTGTCCCTCTTAGGACTCTGCTGATTCAGTCTTCCACCAAATTTAAGGCTACTGACATGCAGGACAAACAAATTTGAGTCAAAGGACTCAGGCTCGTGTCCTTGGGCTTAACAGATATCCCATAAGAAAGGTGAAGTTAAAAATACAGGAGAAGGGAAAAAAAAGAAAAAAAATGAAACAAACAAACAAACAAAACAACAACTGAAAAAAAAAAAGAGAAAAAAAGAAAAAATACAGGAAGGAGGAATACACACAAAGTAAAATCAGTAAATGAACTGATGCCCCTGAAATGTTAGAGTAAAAGAAAGTTTGTCTAGAGTTCCTCTTTAATAGAAGCCTGGGCAGAAGAATTTCATTTAGTTGTTTCTTTAGTTACATCATTAGAATATTCTGAAATGCCAGATCCCATTTTTTTGCCTTAATAATCGAAATATGTGGATCAAATTGGCATTCTGAGCTTCGTGATCTAGAGGTGGAAAGAAGTGGCGTGGCTACAGGATTAGCTGCGCGTTGTCATTTTCCTCCTGTTTAGTGTGCTTTATTTGTCTGCCTTCTGGATTTCTTTTCGTTTTTGTTTTTTTTTTTTGTAATTATACTTTGTGTACTACCTGCACACTCTGTTAGGAATCCTGCTGAACTAAGCCGTCTAACTATGACCAAGTCATCAAAAGAGAAGGCATGTTACCCAGTGATAAAATCCCCTTAGAAGTTACCTCTCCTCCAGCTCTGACTTCGGCATAAATTGACCCTTGCCATGGTGTATAAAACAAATTAATATCTTGGTTAACAAAAGGGAGTCATAATGGCCTGGTCAGTTTGAAGGGGAAGCATTATATGAAATGTTTTGCGGGGGGACTTTTTTCCCCCAGCTATTTTAAAATTGAGATTCTGGACTACTCCATTTTTTAAAGCCACTTTATTGAGATACGAGTGACACACAAAATGCTGTGCATACTTAATGTCAACAACTTGCTGAGTGTGGATGTAAGTATACATCTATGAAACCATCACCAACCACATCTCTGCCATAAACGTACCTACCACCTCCAAAAGTTTCCTCCTGCCTCCTGTATTATTATTATTATTAGTGATAAGAATGGATTGCAACATTTCTGACCACACTTTATGACTATGTGAACTGATAAAGCAGAGATTATTCACATTACCCCAAAAAATTACTGATTTCTCAAAGCAATTATCTAAGGATTAAGACAACACATTACAACATTCAACGTGTAAATTTTGCTTTTTATCTTCTTCACCTACTTCACCAGTGTGAAGTATTCGACACTTCTGCTGAAAAAGAGAGAATATGCTAAGAGACAATTCGGGGTATTACTTTTACATGCAGGATAAGGTTCAACAGCTGAATATCAATTGGACAGATTGAACATTTAAGTATAAATGTCTATTTAAGTTTCTCTCTGTACACATTTGAAGTTTTTTTTCTTAATTTTAGTGAAAGTTCAGTTGTGCTTTACAATCAGCAACTCCAATAAACTCAAATGTCTCTACCTTAGCCCTATGTTGAAGCATAAAAGCTGAAAGAAAAAAAGAGAAGTGCATCATCCCCATTTTATTTTATTCCTCAATTTTTCTTTGGCTGTATTAAATCTTTACTAGATCATTGCACTTGTGCTTCCTTCTCCCCCTACTCCTCTACAGAGGATTACATAGATTATTGAAATAAGACAGAGTTGGCCAAAACTAGAAGTGATTTTGGGAGCGCTCTCAAGAACCACAGCATTCATTTGTACACACAGCAGATGAGATTTGATTGTAACAAAGCAAGTTCCCAGTACAATCTTGTGAATTTTGTGGGTTTTACCCAATAGCGGACACGTTTTTGTATTTGATTCTAAACATTTACTTCTCAAAATGGCATAGATATCATCTTAAAATCATCCACATCACTTCAGAAAAGATTCACAAAATGTTTCTGATTCTCTGCCATCATGTCTTGCCTGGGAACACTTTGTGAAGCTCCTTAGAGAGCCATAGACGTCTCTGAATTCTGAGAGGGGTGTGAGACGACTTATTTTTGTTCTCATGGGCCACAGTTCCCTTTATTTTCAACTAAATAGAGTGATCATCACTGGAGAGTGAAATCCCTCCGTTAATATTTCAGAAACTATGTCAGTTTCTGAGTGTAAAAGTTGCACATTTGCCTTCTGCAAAGTAAACCACTCAGCAAAACCAGGTCATTAAATCTCAAAGATCTTTTTAATGAGAGTGTTTTGATATTCATTGCTAAAAAAATTGCTATGAATTCAGCCTTTCAACAGACTGCAGAATTAAGATTAGCTTTGCGATAAGAGTTAAACAAAAAGAAAGCGCTTTTCATATTTTGATTTGGGGCTATGATCAACTGTCAGCTTCAGAGGGAAGCTTTTTTATATTTTTATTTTTGACTGCTTCCTTGATTTTGAACAAAATTTATGACCATTCCAAAGAAATATGCTTTGTGGATATTTTCGTTAGTCTCCTATTTCAATCCATGCCCCCAATGAAATGTTACTTAAAATAAAATATTCTTATACAAGGCTTAATAATTAACTCATCCTTTTTAAAGAGCTTGACTCTGACTGCCAAGAGTAAAACTTGTTTTCACATGAGTGAAATTTCCTTCCAGATTTAAATATATCTTTAAATTACTTTAAAGCAGAATAAAAAAATGGGCCAAAAACTCACTTGCAAGAATCTATAAGCTGTCTGTTACATGCCTTAAGAAGGGGGAATGTCTAAACTTTATCCCTCCAACTCTAGTAAAATAGGTCCCAGATGTCTCTCCTTTGAAAATTATAGTCTGCTTAATAGTTTGAGTACATTTTCTAGTGCAAGGCTCAGTTTGGGGACTCAAATTATTTCATCTAGACCAATCTCAAAAATTACAGTCAGGTGCCAGAAAAATGAGAAGTCTTCCTAGGATCTTATCATCAAGTCATTAACCATGGACCCTTTCCCTAGCACTTTGCATTTTTCAATGAGCCCACAAAAATGATAATAAAGTGTTGCCATTTCAGTGTTCTCCCTGCTTTCATATCACTGGAGTATACAGATGTGAAGATTTGATTTTAGTGGATTCAACCTTCTTGCTATCTTTAGTTGACCCTTATTCAGTTTGAAAGCAGTAATTGTCCCCGTCCCCTGAAGCTTTAAAATTTTGTAGTTGGAAAAGAGTAAAAAAAAAAAAAAAAAAAAAAAAGTAGAAGTTTCGAAAACCTTATAGACAAAATCGAAATATAAAGTGGTATAGAGTTAATCACGGAAACAGAACGAAGCAGCTTTTTGGAGAGCAAAAAAAGAGACCTATTTGGTGACTAAGTTGGCTTCAGGTGCGGGCCCACAACCCAAGGGGAATTTCATGATTTACAGCCTGTTGACATCTCCAGACAGACAGGAAGCCAATGAATCGTATTTAAGTGTGCATTTCAGGACTGGCTGACTATACCTTAGGCAGCTTCAAGTATTCAAAAGCCAATATAAGCAGAGATTTGGGGTTTAGTGTTGATTTTCTATGTTCAGTGGCATAGCTAATTTTCAGCATTCCCAGGTAAAGAAAAATCTCCAGGGCAAAATTTTCCACGTATGACTTTGTTACCAACTTCATTTGAACTTAGTCTGCTTTGTATTGGACATGGAATGGAGCCTGTTGTTTCTCTAATATTTCTTATTGTTTCACTTTGTTAAAAAAAAAAAAAAAAGAAGAAGAAAGAAAAAGAAAAAATTGTGCAACCAACCTCTTCCTGAAAGGTGGCATGAATCCACCTACAATTACAAATGAAATCATATTTTCCAATTGACTTAATTTATACTTTAAAATATGATGTTTTCACTTATGACTGACTTTTAATTGGCTGTGAATTCAAGTGTGTTAAATTCCTCTAGCTTCCCTGCCCAGTATATGTTATTCTGTTAAGAATATTAAACAGAAGAAAACATTACACCTTGATGGAACTAAAAATTCAAGGAAGTCTAGAGGGATTAAAAAGGGTTGTCTGCTGAAGTTCTGCCAATGAGTTAGTAGCAACGCTGAATTTATAACTTGTTCTGCCAGGCTCCAGCACTGAGATATTTCTGCTGTTCCACAGCTCTAGGAAAATTAATTTCACGAAACCCTATAAGCCTGTATACTCAGTTCTTTTGTAAAGGATACAAACAATAGTAATAATATGTAACAATAGTAACTACACTACTTTACATGTTAATGTTGAGGCTGTTACATTATTTCACTGGATGGTATAATATAGTGTAAAAAATTAAAACTTTGGCAGAAGGACCTCAAGGCTGCAGGTTCCTAGTTGAGCAAATTTGATGCATCAATTATCAAGTCATCTCAGTGGTGGTGCCGTGCATCAGGCCTATACTAAGCATGTAATGGATGCTGTTTTAATTCCTTCTAACAATAATGAAACACAGGGATTGGAATCTCCATTTTACAGTGAAATAAAACTGAGGCTCAGAAATCATGTATGTCAAGGTGCCCAAATGTTCCAGACACATGGAAGACATTCAACACCAGTTGTTCTTCTAACATTCTACCTCCCCCACCCTCCCCTGCTATGTCAGACCTCTATGGCAGGCCATTTTCCCCTTTACTTTCCTGATAGAAAACAGACTCTTAGAGGTTAAGTGATTTTGCTAAATTTAAAGAGTAGGTTAATGGCAGAGTTAGCTCAAGTCTGCCTCAGGGAAGAATGCTACCCAAACCCCTAAGTGAATATTGTTGGTACTTGTCAACGGTAATGAGCTGCTGTGTTATGTGTAATTAATGAATGTTAGAGAGGTAAAAATGATAGGGTTTAAAGTCTTCTAGAAGAACATTTTTTGAGGGTAAAACATTTGATGTATTTTGTTTAAGTGATACGCAGTGAAAGATCCAAAACAGTGAAATCTAATTCACCTTTGGAACCTGAAATCATTGTTATAGGAGAATGCAGGATTTTTTTTTTTTTTAATTCAGCAGTAGCTATTAAGTAGCTGCTGTGTGCCAGAATCTGTGCTCTCTGCTGGGGATGCTGTGAATCAGACAGTGGTCTCTACTGTTACAGAATCTGCAGTCTATTGCAGTTTCTACTAATGTCCCGTGGACTGGCTAAGAGGCATAGAAGGTTAGAAATATGATACATAGTGCCTCGGTCTTTTAGCTAATGATTTCTGCTAACTCAGAATGACTCTGGTCACTAGAGGCAGTCATCAGAACAGCAATTGTTATTTGAGTTGTGCCTGCTTAAACTGCTTTGTACTGAATTCTAACTCCTGTAAGTTTTCCAGCTCTCAAAGGGCACCTGCCATCTGTGTGGTGATGTCAGTTAAAATAACAAGCCATGAGAACAGGACGATAACCTCAGCTTTTACATTAATGATGTCTTAATATACTATTCACTCACTCTAAGGTACTAGACATATTGCCAACACATTTATCCTCTCTACATAGACTATTTACTTTATAGATTATCCATTACCTTTTTTTTTTTAATTTCCAAGTGACTTTTTCCTTTGCTTTCTAACACATGATCACCTACTTAAAATATCAGAGAAAATCTGGATTTGCATTTGCTTTGTCCTGCTGCTTAGCTAGTTCTGTACCTTCTCTGGATCTGTTTTATTTATTCTGTAAAAATGAAAGAGTCTAGCTACACAAACCCAAAGATCCTTCCTGACCCTCAAATTCTAGAGTTATCTTTGGCCTCCTCCACCTGGGTAAAATTGATATGGATCTCGGAAAACAAACCGATTTTAAATTTAGCCTAAGGGAAATATGATTAGGGGAGGTAAGAATGCTGTTAACAACTGCATCTCTCTCTTTGAACTTCTGTGGCACTTGTAATTTACAACACATAATTAAGAAAAAAAATTATTATTCCAAATTGTTCTCTGTTCATTTTCTTTCCTGGTAACGCCGTACATGCTTTCATTATGTGGTTCTTAAGTGTATTGACCATTCTACATTGTTCCGGGTCCATAAAGGTGTACAATTAACAGTGAATTTCTTCTCTGTTAATTCACTTGAGGACATTTATTTTTGGGAGACTGCTGTTTTCAACTTAACTCTTTGACTCTCTGATTTTCTTTCCTTCTTTAATAAGCTTGTATTCAAAATAGGAATTAAATTACAGCACTAATTTCATTAAAGCTAGTAAATCTGAAAGCTGAAGACTGAATTACATTGTAATTCATGTTATTGAGTCATTAATATATTACATGGAGTAGTTTAATTTATTTTTAGAATGATATTATGTCTGTTCACATATATGCTCATCTATAGATAAACATGTGTGTATGTATATGTAAGTGTGTATGTATACATGTGTTTTTCCCTGCTTAAAATGATGCCAGTTTAAAAATCAACCATTTCAATGCCAGAATAAGAAGGTTGTTTTGAAGAGTCAGCAGTTTGATCCTATGCTGCTCATAACTGAATGCAACATATGGTTAAATGTGTCATTACAAGTTATGCACATGTATTGATCTGGTGTCTTTTAAAAGGTATGGGGTGGAGCCTCCTGGTTTGATAAAATTGGAAAAAGAGATTGAACAAGAGGAAACACTCTCTGCCCCTTCTCCTTCACCTTCGCCTTCCTCAAAGTCTTCTGGAAAAAAGAGTACGGGAAACTTACTGGATGATGCAGTAAGTAAAATGGGTCAGAATTCTTACCAGCATTTAGTTCTTTTTGAACTTCAAAATTCATTCTGTACAACCTCTTCTCAGTCTAAGCTTTACCTTGTTCAGTGTTACTGAAATTTGTTGTAAAATCCTATGAAAAAGCTTGTAATCTTGCCATTCATTTTAAGATTCAAAACTGAGCCCTTATTGAAATCGAAAGTGTTACTTAACTCTGTGCAGTAGTAGCTAAAATTTTAGGATAATAAGTCAGACTCCAGAAACCTATCTTTGAAAACACTTAAGCCTTGATACTATTGGTTCATGGTTCTTATTTCATAGATAAGAAGCGTGAGGATTGAGATCCTGAGATCATTAAAGAAGCAAAAGCAAACATACCATGGAAAAGATAAGTGCCCTTTACAGACTGCCAGCTCTGGGCCAGGGTCTGTCTGCAGTGTTCTTCGAGTGCTCTTGCCATCTGTAAGGCAGGTGTCTAATTGAAGGACCTGAGACTTGAAGTTGGATTACCTGCTGAGAGGAAGAGCGGAGCTTAAATTCCAACCCAGTTCTGTCTGACTCTCAGAGGTCACCATCCCTCTACTTAGCAGAACCCTTGAGTCACCATCTTTGGCAGATTAGGAAATGTTTCTATTCTACCTTCATCATTACAGAAAACAGGTTCTGAGTGTAACAGCAAAACAGGATGAATGAAAGTGATCTGTTGACTCTTTTGTCTCGTAAGCCGTTCTTGGTTACAAGTAGTGTGTTTGATTATGTGTATGCATTTACTTCCTAGCACATATGTTTTGAGTGTAAATGTCAAAACTGCTATGAGCTATCCAAAAACTGGTAACCTTGGGGATGTTAAACTGAAGTATGTCTCACATTCACGGGAAGCGTTCTTAGAAACTAGCAGCAAACACAATGCCACTTAACATGGGCTGGGCACTGAGAAGGGACAGCTGGCACACTAGTAGAGAGCTTCCTTCTCTAAGGTCTGAGCTGAAAAGAGCAGGGGAAAGGCTGATTGGCACTGGAGGATGTGGAAAGAAAGATTCCCCCACCTTTTGCTTTCCTCCATGTGCATTACAACCTATATTGTGGACTTAGGTGAGCAGACATATGATAATTTGTCTGACAGATTGAGAATTCCCATTTCTGCTAAGGGCAGCAAACTTAAACTTAGTCCAACAAGGTGTCTTAACCAATACCAGTTTAATTTAGTTCTCCTTTGTTCGGTTCACTCAGAAATTAAAGAATAGGCAGGACATTTTAATAGAATGCACCTAAAAGGGTTTTTAAAAATCACAGGACTGTGTTTAAGGATTGGGTGTATGCCTTGCATAATAATATTTCATTTTTATTTTGCGAGGAAATTGAATAACATTGTATTAATAGTAGCTAATGGTGCATTATTTATATATTGATGAGAATAATTTTTCTTCGTTGTCAATTATTTACTTTTTCAATTAGACTTACTTTAGAGTAGGATGTTCCTTTTAGTCTTTCTCTTATAAATGTGTTCTTCTGGGCCTACAACACTTGATCTTAAGCCCTTTTCCTCTCCACTGTTACCTCCATTCACTTTCTTTAATACATTATAGTCAGAGGTCTGGCTGGCACTACCCTTAATCTCCTAATGTATGAATTACTGAATCAAGTGAATTTTTTTAGTCCTCAAATTAAGAGACCACTTTCTGATGTTTGACACCACTGACCACTCTGTTCTTGATATTCTTCTCCACAAACATTATTGCTACCAGAGTGATCAACTAAATGCAACTCAGATCTGATTCAAGTTATATAGGCTTTCTCTGTCATACCCAGGGTAAAGCCCACACTCATGTATGTGTCACATATAAGCCTTCCACGTTCTGGCCCATTTTATCTTTCCCAACCTTGCACTCTGATGTGTCTATTGTAAACCTGTACTTAATCCCAAATTCCCAAGGACGTTTTATACCCCATGTTTTTCCTCACTAACTTTCCTCACCCAGCTTCTGCCGACTCATCTTTGAAATCTGCTTTTAGACACCTTTCCATCTTTGAAAATTCAGGTTCCCTGGCCTTCTGTATAAAGCTTTTCTTGGCATCTCTCATTCCAGGTAAAATGGGCAAATTAGGCATTGGTCCCCCAATACTTTCTATATATTTAATCAAGTGTTTACCTTATTGGGCATAAACACCTGTTCTTCTCTGGGTAGAGTCCTTGTTCTCAAAGCAAGGGCCATACTTCATCCATCTATATCGAGCACCGTGCTTGTTGGATAACTTAGCAATGTGGGTAACCAGAGTTTAAAAAGGAGTCTCCCTGTTTCTATTCATTTGGAACAGCCATGGGCACTTCTCAGCTCCGCTGTAGCTTTGCCGAGGGAGGAGGTGTTGCTGCTTGAAGCCAATTTCTTGAACCTGGGAAAAGTGGCTAGAATGGTTCCCTTTCTTTACCAGCTTGTCTCACGTGTAGCTATCCCTCTTCCTTGAGAAGGGGAGAAAAAGGACAGGAGGCAGAAGGTGTTGAAACAACAATGAAAGGGATTTGGGGCAAGTGTTAGGAGTACTCCTGTTCAGGAGAGGCAGAAGGAGATAGGTCCTCATGAAAATGGCAAGACTGTCACTCCGGGGTTGCTCTGCCCTACTCCAACTTCTGTCTCTCAGCTGGAAACACCTAAGGGGATTCCAGAGAAGCTTTAAACCCCCTTTAAAGTTTATCAAACAGAGTTTGGGAACATAACCATCTGCTAGGTAAGAGGTTTTCATTGGATGGAAGAAATGTGCTAAGTGGGTATTTCTGTACTGCTGCCAGCTGGAGTACTGTGTTCACAGCCCTTAAACCAGCATTCCTCAAAGAATGTTTAGTCAGACACTCACACCACCAGATGCCCCACGGGGAAAAGAATTCCATGCTTAGGTTAGTTTGAGACATACAGCTTACTGTAGCCCCTACCTAGCGTTTGGCAGTGCACCCTGGCATATCAAAGGCACTGGTGAATTCCATAAGGTCTTGTTTAACCTGGAATTTTCCATGCTTATTTGGCCACAGCAGCCTCTTTCAGTCTCCTTCACTCTATGTTGGGGAAATTAGCACTGAAATGGTTGCATTCTGTGTAAGTGATAGCTTTTCGTTGAAGTGTTTTATTTCAGGGACAGTGGGACAGAGAGAAAAACCATTTCCCTGCACTAATGGTTTAAATCAAAGCTTTGCATGTCAGATAGAAAAAGGAAATAGTTCCTATGACAATTGCTTCACTGCAGATGAGGCGTGTATAGCCAGAGGGAGGCTGAAATTCATGCACTCCAACGGGTGATTTGCTATTTTCTTTTCGAATGGAGGCACTGGGGATTGAACCCAGGACCTCATGTATGCCGAGCATGCACTCTACCATTGAGCTATACCCACCCCCACCTTTTTTTTTTTTTTTTTTTTTTGCTGGTCTTTTTATATATATGCTTTAAAGTAGGGATATAACATAAAGATTGCTTGCTAAGTTCCTGTGTTTACTTATTAATAGTGGCTGTTTCTACACTGACAAAGTTATTATTTACATCAGAGGGAAAAAATAAAAGAAAGAGGCTAATGAAGGGAAGTAAAGAAGGAAAAGGAAAAAATAGAGAAAAGAATAAAGGAAAAAAGAAAAAGAGAGAGACAGGGACCTGTGTTAAGATGTCATATTCCAGCGAACAGTTTCAACAATAACTGTCAGTTGTGAAACTTTCAATGTGTCCTCATGTTTCCTTGGTTGGTGCTTAGGAGAATCGTGGAATATTGGGGGAAAAAAAAAAAACTTGGTGACCGTTTATGTGGGTAATACCTCCCACCTTCTTTAATCAAGTGAAACATCCTGAGAGAAACACAGTGGAGTCTATTCAGATTAATTTATTCCCCAGATGTCCTGACAGAGTGACTCAGCCGTGAGACAGGGATGGGGTCAGGTTGAGTTCCCTTGTACGGAGCCCGTTCCCACACAAAGAGTTGAATACAGTTCTAAGAAACCATTCTTACTTTCTTCCTCTCCTCCATCAACTTCCTCAGTCTGGGGATGAGAGATAGTATAATTCTGAGTAATCAGGCTCCTCTTGAAATCCCATTTCGGCAGAAAACTGGCTGGATTCCTGGCCCAAAACAGAACACCTGCCAGACTGACTTCTCCCGAGGTAATGGAAGAAGCACAGATGTCATCAGTCACTGTTTACTTAACAATCTGTTTCCACTACCCACAGTCTGGCCTCGCCCTTCCATTTCTGCCTGCACCTCTCTCACAACTACACAAAAGCCCTTGATTAAAAAAAAAAAAAAAGAAAAAGAAAAAGAAACAGCACAAGTATATTTTCCAAGCTTAGGAAGGTATTAGAGAAGGGCAGGCCTCTTGAGAAAGTGTTTCTTGTGTTTTATTTCATTTGATACCAACGGTTTCTGTGTTTGGTCTAAGAACACTTCAAGATGGAGAAACTTTCCATACATACATACTTGTGATTGTCACTTCCTGGGAGAGGAACCACTTGAAGGCCAATTTACTGTCTGCTCAATTACGAAGCTGCGCCAAGCACAACTCTCCTAAAATTCAGGCCTTGTGCTTTATTTATTTTTTATTGAAGTAGAGTCGGTTACAACGTGTCCGTTTCTGGCGTACAGCACAATGTCCCAGTCATGCATATACGTACATATATTCATTTCCATATCCTTTTTCATTAAAGGTTATTACAAGATATTGAATATAGTTCCCTGTGCTGTACAGAAGAAATATGTTTAATCTGTTTTTATATATAGTGGCTAACATTTGCGTGCTTTTAGGATGCAGGACTATCAGGTTTATCCAGGGTGGCCGAAGTCCTTCTCCCTTCCTCCCTGACCCCACCCTCCTGCCTTTCCTGCATTCCTTCTTTTCTCGTGGAATTATTGTGGTGCTAAGGAATCCTGTCCTGCTTCCAGAAATGTATGCAATAAACACAATTTATAATACATACATTAATATTTGAAAACATTTTTATAAATATGTATAGAAAGAGATACACAGAGAGGACCACTTAAAACAGCACACATTCATCGGTCCTGTGGCCCCACCCCACCCCAGAATGTGGTCTGCATTACGGAGGGGAATGACACTACTATTACCTGACATTTGTAATTCTTGTTCTGTCATCACCATTTTGTTTAAGAATATCCCTTCAAAAACTGCCTAGGGGTAGATTTCTGTGAATACTGGGGAGATGGGTGGATGTGTCTGTGGACCTAGTATCATATGGTAGGAAAGATTCAGAACTCAAAGACATGGGCCTAATCACTAATGTAATAATGTTAGGCAACTCTCTCATTTTTTCAGTGAATGTCATCTCTAAGATTCTTTGAATCCAGTCTTAACTGGTTGCACTAATCCCCCCCTGACCGTGTCCTGTATAGGTCCCTAAGTTTATTTGTCCATTCACTTATTTATTAAAATACATTTTTTTTAACCTTTTTAAATTGAACTACTGTCAGTTTACAATGTTGTGTCAATATGCATTTACTGAACACATATTACATGCTGTTAAGGCACTGTGCTTTATTTCGAGTATTTAAAGCTGTAATGAAGCACTATCTCAACCCTTAAATAACTCACAATCTAGCAAAGAGACACTCAGGGTAACCAACCACCGAGATGCAATGTACTGTGACACAAATAAGCACAAAGAATTGTAGGCTGCTATGTTGGCAGAAGTAGGAATTCCAGAAGGGACTGATGGAAAAAATGCATCCTGAAACTGATTCTCTTTTTCCCAGCAGTAGTGTTGGTTCTCCTTGCTAGGTCTTCACTGAGGCATCATTATGTCTAGTTCTTAAGGTAAGTTTTGCTTCAGGATCAACCCACTCTTTCTAGCTTTGCCCTTGTGCTTCCATACTTTCTGGAACGTTGCTGATGGTAGGGAAACCAAGCTGTTTAACTCCTACACACCAGCCTGCAAGTGAGTTCTTGTGTTACACTGCCCACAGCTGTTGTCTAGTGGAAGGCTGATTGAGGTCAGGTATTGGATTATTTGGAGAAACGATTGAATTTCTTTGATGACAAAACTCGAGGAATCATATCTCTGTGGAAGAAAGAATTGGGGTGAGGGGAGTCCAAGCGAATTCCTTCAGAATCTAAATGTGTTCTATCTAGCTTCTAAGATGCAGGCTACACATTATTTAGATCTGTCTTCCATGGAAACTTTGACTCAAAACACAAGGCATTATTCTTTTGGGTTGTTTGGTTGGTTGGTTAATTGAAGAGAGGACAGTTATGAGATACAGTGTGGCAGGTTCCCAAGCAAGGAAAGCATAAATAAATTAAACCTTATTTTTAAAATCATGGACTATACATTGTCTTTAATAGTCACAACTATTTAGGGGGAAGGTATAGCTCAGTGGTAGGGTGTGTGCTTAGCATGCATGAGGTTCTGGGTTCAATCCCCAGTACCTCCATTAAAAATAAATAAAATAAACCTAATTACCTCCCCCCCATAAATTTTTTAAAAAATACTCACAACTATTTATAAGCATTATTCAGTTATCATTTAGTTTATGTATTTTATAAAGAGCATGGAGGTAGACAAAACAGAGAAAATCTGACCTTCATACATGGATTCTACAAAATACATGTAAACTGTAAGATACTGCTACAGAAATAGGTTTTGTCAGGTGGGAGTTACTGAGATGGAGTGAATTTCTGGATTAGTCTGGATGAATTAAAAATGATTCCTTAAAGAGAGTCTGGCTCAGAGTTCAAAGTAAGGTGAAACAGTAGTCTCATTTAAAATAATAATTTTAAAATTCTCATTATTTTGAAAATGAGTAATATTAATATTAAAATTGTGATGAGAAAACATATACACTATGTTAACATTCATTCTGTTCTAGTTTTCAATATGTTTATCTTGGCAACTCAGTGTGCATGATTTTTTTCAATACTCCAAACACGAGAACCCAGCCCATCACTCCTGCACCGCCGGCTGATTTGCTCATGATTATCCTCCAGCATTGTTATCCTTGTCCGCTTCCAGCTCATGCCTGAGTGCAGTTACCGGCTTTCACAAAGTGCCTCCAGGGCCTGACCTTTCCATAGTTAAGATTTAATGTGATATTTCTGTGCTCACATCATGTCTATAGTCTGAGATAGAACAAATTTAAAAGCATTAATGGTGCAGAGGTCTTTGAACCCGCAGAACAAATTAACCTAAATGGAAGCTGATTAAGGAGAATGAACTAGCCTCCTCTTCTGCTTTAGGTGAAACGGATTTCTGAAGATCCTCCCTGCAAATGCCCGAGCAAGTTCTGTGTGGAGAGGCTCTCTCAGGGAAGGTACCGCGTCGGGGAGAAGATCCTCTTCATTAGGGTAAAGTCTTCCTTTCCACTGGGCAGCTTGTCCTTTCTGAGCACAGACAGGACTGAGTGGGGTGCTCCAGGGAAAATGTGGCCAGTCACTAAGCAGGCATCTCCCTTCCGGTGCTTGCAGTTGGCTTTGAAGACATGAGGTATGAACATTTTTTATTATCATACATAATTACTACCGAGGGCTAAAAAGAGAGAACTTTATCCTTTTTACGTAACACAAACATTCACACCAAACAGAAAGCAAGTAGAATGAGGAAGAGAAGAGAAAACGAATTCCTTTTTTGTTTAGACATTTAGTTTCACCTGACGACTGCCAATTTTTACTAGTTTTCTGGGTTAGAATAAAGAGACACGGGCCTGTGCCAGTGAATGACTTGGTGGTCTCCATCCGTTTCACAGTCATCCTAATTAAAACTCGGACGAGATATCGTGAACAAATTTAGGCTGTAATTAGTGGCTCAGTAAAGTCGTATTTCAGGCCTTTCCCCTCTGTTTTGTGAATAATCAAGAGAGTTCGACCTCTCAAAACTAGTTTGTGGCTTTTCCTAAGACCAAGAATTCTTCTTTTCAAAAATAAGTGAAAAACAAAGCACTGACATCCTCCTAGAAATCTATAAATGCATTTTTCTATCTTATTTTTAGTCATTTCCTAAAGAACGGAGGTTTTGAGTCAGAGGAGCTGTATTCTGTTCTCATTTGAATAAGTTAAAGTATTTGCTTGTTGATTTTGTAGAGCTGAATAAGTCAAATGTGCACATCTAGCACAATGAACATTCTTAACATACTCAAATCAGTGATGGCCCAGTAGACATTTTGTCCAGTGTAGAGTTATTTTTAATTTCAACTTTTGACTGAAATTTTTTTTGTACGACTATTTTAAAGGCTCTACCACATGTAATTTAAAGAAAAGTTTAATCATAATCACCCTTCAAAAATAATGTCAATAACTTTGTATTTTAATCTAGTTTTAAGTCAGTGTTTATTGATTAAAAAAAATGTCCAGGTAATAATTGCTATCTTGCTTTGGAATGGCAATGAGAGAGAGAGAATGACGTATTCGTTTTAGGGGTTTGAGAACAAATCTAGAAGAATGGCCTCACTGGAGTAGCCAGTTGCCCCAGTCATCACTTATTGTTCCTTATTACAAGAATAATAAGCACATTTATTTTAGCCAAACTGCCTCCTTTCACTTTAACACATTAAGAAGTAGTGATTTAGCATGACCTCCACAGATGTGTTTAACTTTTACCAGGTTGACCTTTCTCAGTTGAAACTCAGGCTTCTTGAAGATTCAGCCCTCGAGCCTAGAATCAAAGCATAGGGTTTGATTTATTTAAACAATCATTCATTCATTTTTATAGTAACAGTGTTGACAAAACACATGATTAATAAATTAGATGCTTCCCCCTCTGCTGTAACCTATCTTTGGGCAAAAATATATATTGCATATATTTATTTGTATCTGGTCTTCCATATTTAGTCAATTGTCAAAGAATTTGAAGTCTATGTGAATAACATTTATTATATCATATGTAACAGGTAAGATATTTTTGATATTCCATTTTTCTTTTCAGACAATGGTTTCCTTTTGGTGAAATCTATGAATGTATTGTTTATAGAGGAACTGAGACTTACTTTGTTGAGAAAAATGCATCAAATTCCTTAGTGATAGCATTTGAATTTAATGTCAGTTACCACAGCAGAATATAATGTGCTGTTTCTCGCTTCTAATGTTCCAGGTAAGCTTGCAGTAAGAGAGTTAACTGTCATGTGGTTATTGACTGACTGGCCGAGCAAGTTACAGTGTCGTGGCTGTGACAGATATTTTAAAATAGGGTTTTAATGAACCTTAGTCATTCACTTTTTCTCATTTTGCACCATCCACATATAATTTGTATTGTATTTTACAACAGGTTTCACTTTAAAATTAGCCCTTTTTTTTCAAATCTCAATTTTTTAAAAAGAAACTTTCTATTTACTGCTTAAATTGCAAATGAAAAGTATTCGTCATAAAAAGGGGAAAATGCTCATTAACATGTATTCATTGAAATTCTTACCTTCCGACTTGCCAGCGGTTCATTCCCACCCTGATGGAGTAAAGGGATTCTACAAAAATTTCTTTTCTTGTATCTGGTTATCCCTGGAAACTTTTTACCTCTCATCCCCGATAGTTCAGGAATTGAAATTTCACAGGCGGGCCGTACACACCCATCAGCGCACATTTTCTCCCCTTTTCCTTCTCTGTACTGAATGGATGAACTGGAAATGTCTCGCTGATGTGTGCACACTTTGGCGAGTACTTTTTGATTTGTGGCAGGGACTACTTTTTTTGATTGTCATTCTGTACTAACTCATTGTAAGGAACTGGCAGGTGTTACTCACAAAAGAGGTATTGATTTTCAAATGATCAAACTTAAAGATCCTTTAAGTTTCTCTAAACACCTGAATTAAGTAGAAAATGCCTTTGGTCAAATTTTCAGACATACTAGGGGCATGATCGCCCCACAGTGTCTGTGTTGCTGTGCTGGGTTTCTGAAGTCTGTATTTTTCACATTAGCGTATTTTAAACTTTGTCCTCTTTTTGGAGGCTGCCAAATATGGTCATATTTATTACATAATATATAATAAGGGATGCATTTATGCATGTTATTTTATAAAATGTACAGGCAATGAAATATATGTGGTATCTTAGCATTTATCCCCTAGTTTTCTGTCCATCCTGAGAGCAGCCATGTCTGCATATGGCCATAATGAACCAGTCGGTGCAAAAAACAATTTAGGGTCCTTTCAGGCTGTTAAGACTGTTGACTTACTTTTACTTAAAGAGAGAACAATCACCAAAACACTGACATAGAAGACACTGTTCCTTGGAAAGTCATAAATACGTGATCCTCGTAATAAATTTGTATCTAACACGTTTACTCCCCATTTACTCTTCTCAACATAAGCCAGAGTTCATGATTTTAGGGCTAACCAAATTCCAAGGTTTGTTGACAACACCCAGTTGCTTACTTATGTATGGCTTTATGATTACTGTGTATTTGAACACATCTTCTCTTTATGCATTCAAAGCAATGCAATAACAAATAAGAACAACAACAACAAAAAAGAATGTATGCAGATTACAGAGAAAGAGCCCAGAAGACAGTCTCTGCAGAGGTTACCTTTGCTAAGCATATGTGTTATCTGCGGGTTTTTAAGGAACCAATGGATGAACAAATACTTTGCATACATGGCCATCCAATGCCTTCGTATGTAGATGCATCTGTACGCTTCCACGGGCATGTTTGTTTACATAAGTCTCCATTTAAAGCCAAGGGAGTAATCTCTACCCAAATATAAAGAATCCTTGAGTACAACGGAAAACCTCTGAAGTTTTTGACTGTGGCTTTTAGGCAAACATGTTAATCCTCTGCCAAAGTGGGAATTATCCTGTTTTTAGCTTATCATAAACAGTTTCTCAAAGCCAGATTTTTGTCCTACACCTTTCAATGTGCAACATTGTTTTTGAACCATCTGGTGGACAAGCAAAGCTAAATGCGGCTAGTTTGTATCTGTGTAGTGTAGATCCAAAGCTAGTCTCCTCCAAGGTTTAAATAGATCAATTATTTTTCACTGACTTTTGAGTGATGATAAAACCTCCTTGCTAATTTCTGTGGTCATGGAGCTTTGGATGTTACCATTTAGCCATGCTATGTATCTTTGAAAGGTAAATAGGTCTCAGGCATAATGCTATGATTTTGAGGAGGAGAGAAGTTAAGAATTTGCCTTTGTTCTTTTGTTTATTCGGTTAGTTGGTATCTACCCAGGTTTCAAGTATCAAGAAGTCCATTGGCAATATAAAGCTGTAAAAGCTGGTATGAAGGATTTTAGAAATTTATCTTAGATGTCATAAAAATGTCTATAGTATTCGATTTGTCAACCCCAATTCAGCAATGATATTATTCTGTTAATAATCTGATGGTAATTTTTAAAAGTGATCCCCTGATAAGCAGCCTTGGCATCTCTTGGGAACTTGTTAGAAATGCAGATTCTTGGGACCCACCCCAGGCCAGCTGAATCAGAAGCGTTGAGGGCGGGGCCCGGACACCTGCGCTTTAACAAGCCTTCCAGGTGATCCTGGTGGAGACTAAAGTTTAAAACCACTAATCTAAAAGGAAGGAAGAACTATATGAAGGAAGAGATTCGTTTATAACAACACAATTAGAAATCATTTGCAGGTGTCATCATGGAAGAATATAACCTTTCAGGTACTAGAAATGATCATTTCGAAGACTTCTTTATATTGTTGTGAGGAAATACTGAATATGTAATGTTAACTGGAAAAAAAACTCAGGCTTGAAATGTATTTACATATAAAAATACCTCTGTGCAGAAATGATATAGGACCAGGAATAACTGAAAAGAGTTTTTAATTTTCAGAGGGCATTAAATTATGAGTGAATGATTTTTTTTCCTGTTCTGCATTTATTTCCAATGACAACATTAAAAAATATGAACTCTTTAAAAGAAGAGAAGTCAGCAACTTAATACAGTTGCAAATGTAAGAATAAGTAAAAGGATTTCTAAAAGGTGTCAGATTAATTAGCTGGCTGCTCTTTTTTCTGCCCTTTGCCTAAGCTTCTGATCGCCTATAAAAGGACATGGAGGCTTACTGGAACCGTGGTGTTACTCAGACCAGGGAGGACTCTGTATCTTGTCTGAAACTTGTGGTGTATTTTTCCTTGGATGAAGCGCTCACTTTGCCTTGTCTTCCTTTACTATTTTATTTCTCTCTTTCGAAAACTCATTCAAACTGTGTTTGGTTAGCACTAGGACACAGATAACCACCTTAATACTGTCCCTTCTCTTTGCTGACCCCATCAGTGAATCATACGCTCAGTTTTCTCTCTCGGTCTGGAAAGCTTTAATCCTTTATTATCCCTTCCCTTTAAGACTCAGTTGTTAGTGACATGCAAATGATCTAGCATGATAAACCGATCTGTGCTAATGCATGAAATGTAAATGACTCTAATGAATAGAGCATCCACAGGGGGAAGACTTTTATACTTAACGCAGTGTTCCAATACCAGCACATCAGAACAAGCCAGTGGGGTCACATGTGAGGTAGCTGACTTTCTGGGGGCTACTTGCTTTGGATGCCAATAAGATGAATAATTTTTTACTTAATTACAAATTTCACTGCCTTAACATGGCATTTTAGTGTTGTTCAAAGTGTGTTCCAATGAATAATGGTTCCAGAAGATGTTAATAATATTATTCATACAGAAGAAGGATCATGGTATAGGGTTTAAACAGGCTTCTTTTAATAACTTCTTTATTGATAATTGGCTCTATTAGCCTGTGCCTGAGCACATGCTGTATCTCATTTTAATCTTTCATTCCAGTGTGGTGAACACTGTTGCCATGCCCATTTTATGGCTGGAAAATATGTAGGTTGAGTAACTTCCCAGATTATGAGTTGCTGAGTGGTGAGAATGGAGTTCAAAGGCTGAACTCCTGAATTTCCATTCTTTTACCACTAAGCAATACTGATTTATTTATTTGAGATTATCTGGGATTTCTTGGGGGGTTAACTATGCTAATGTGATTTATTAATCATTAGAATGAGATATATTACATAGCATTTTCCAAGTGGATCTGACCATAGAAATGGCCCCTCTCCCACCTTTTTTTCTTTTTCTTTTTCTTTTTCTTTTTCTTTTTTCCCCAGAGCATCATGGTTGGCTAGGAGGTCATGAAAATATAATTTGGAAAAGGCATTGTTAATCAAGTCAACTTCAAACATAATTTGTAACATAGAATTATATTGAAATAAAAGTTTTCTACATTTTTCCAAGTTAGAACCTATGTATATTAAAGAACTGCTAAGAAATATTGCACTTATATTCAGTTTGACTTCTGAGTTCCATTTAGAAATTATGATTCAAGGAAATGACTGGAAGACTTGAAAGACAGCTAAAATTTAGTAAGTGTCATTTGTGTCAGGCATTTTAACAAGTCCCTTACATACATTGTCTCACTGAATCCTCTCCGCCATTCAGCTGGGAAAATGTCTTTATCCTTTTGTTACAGATAAAAAGACAAAGACTTAGAGGGTTTAGGATTTCAATAGTGGGTATGATAAAGTTGAAGTCCTGACTCCCAAACCCATAACACACTCCATTCCAGGCTGCCTCCCTCTGTCCACTAAGTGCACATATTTTTTTTCACAAAGTTAATCCTCCAAAAAGGATTTGCACCTTTTTTGCAATATATTTAAAGCTTAACTATATAGCAGTGTATTCCTTATACCATTTTTACTTTACAAGTATTCAGAACACAAAGGACATTGCAGTTGTGTGATCAACAGTGCTACTGCACTGTAAGGACAAGAATGTAACTCGCTTTCCTGCCTGCATTGTGACAGTAATAAAAGTCATAACAATATTTATTAGCTGTTTACTTGTATGCCAGACACTGTTCAAAATGGTTTGTCTATATGGCCTATCTTAATAGGCACAGAACTAGTTAGAATTCTCTACATCGTAAGATATACTATTTTCCGTCCTGATATCTTTTTGGTAGAAGTCAGAAGACAATTCTTCTATATTGCCAGTACAGTCTTCTTTGAGTCTTCCTACTCATTGTTGATATTTTTAAAGCAGATTAATATTATTATTTCAAGACATTTTTATAGCTGACTTTCACAGTTGGGGAAAGCCATATCAGGTTCCATGCTAACACTCTAAAGATTCAGGGTTTTTTGTTTGTTTCTTTTTTTCCCTGTCTTCACATTTGAAGAAATGTGACTACTTAAGAGGCTGTAAGAAAAGGCAATGAATACTTTAATTGGAAATACTGTGGAGTCACTGTCTTTATGCTGGTTTTGAATTAAATCATCGCAGATCAATGGAAAGGTCACACACATTGTTACTGGTTCTTTGTAATTTCTTCTTTACCATAAAAATTCTTCAGGGTTACACCTGTGTGGTAAAAATTGACTCACTCTAACGAACCAAGCAAGAGAGGTACCAGAGCTCTGTTGCTATAGCAACCCAGCCTGGCAGTGTCTTCTGGGACTTGCTCTAAGGGAAGGTCCACTGATAGCCAGTAATATTACTTCCTTTTTTGCCCTTATGACACATATTGATTTATTGTGAATAAAAAGTAGCATGGTCCAAATTGCATACATTTCCTGATAATGAAAAATGGGCTGTTGTGTAATAATGCAAAAGAGTTTTAAGCACATAGTAAGGAGTAAAACATTCATTTATCTTAGTGGAAATATTGCACAAACAGCCATTACTCAGCAGTTGAATGTTGAAAATTCATTTTTTTTAATAACATGGATATAAACCTTTCATCTAATTTAGTAATTCATGGGAGCAATGATTATGATTTCAAAACTATCTAATAGCTTATATTCATTTCTAGGAAAAGAAATATGGCCATATTTGCCTCTGATATATGTAAAATCTCAGAACATTTATAGTGCTCTAATCCACGGTGAGAGAAACATGGCTATTATTAGTATATGCTTATTTCCAGACTGAGTCCCTTTCTTTGCCAGCTGCCTCAAAACTGAGCACTAACTCAAGAAAAGCAAACAACAACATTTCAAGTATTCAAACACTTCAATTCCAGATTTAAAATATTTTTAAATAATATCTTTGCTCCATTAAAGACACTCTCATTTCTTTATAGTTTATTCATATTCAATGAGGCTGGGGTAATTGGATATAATTTACACTTTGGTAGCACATCTCTCAAAGGACTTAGCAAATGTTAATAAGTCTTCCTAAGCTCTTCTTTCAGAGAAAGGCATTCTTCTTGGATGAATGCAAAATAAACAAATAGTGATTAACCATTTCGGTTAAAAAAAAAAACAATCAGCCCATGGGATGTTGCCTTTCTGAGATGTATTCCCTGAAGATGAAAGCCTTTAAACATAAAAAAAATTTAAAGTAGACTTTGTCCAAGATTGCACCTAACACTACATTTGACACCACTTTTGAAAGCGAGAAAAAAAAATGCAGTCTGATATTTCTTAGAAGAATGGAAACATTAATATGTCTGGGCCATTATCTACGTTCCTATTAAGTTAGAGAATTCACTGATTCTCTTTCCACTGAATTGTTAGGAAGTATATCAAGTGTGAAGAACAATAAAGAAATGAGAGTTCAAAACTAAAGATCCTTTTTCCCTGAAAATTTGCCACTCTCGGCCACTTCGCAATGAATAGATGTTTTAATATTGTGTCTGCCTTTGTCCTGAACTGATAAGCATTCTTACTCGTCTCCAGCTGGGTTAGAAAGGTTTACCATGCTTTTAAATTGTGCGATACACATGTGACTCTATTTCACCTCAGATCATTTGCTTTCGCCATTCTGCTGCATCTAGAATAAATGGACAATTTTTTTCACTAGCCACAAATCAAAAATTATTTCCACTCACAGAAGCACTGGAAAATTAAATGGCTTTATTGAGGAAATGCATGGGTTCTATGATCTGCATTCCCGATTTCTGCATTGCTATAGCTTTCCTGCCATTGAGAGAAATTTGCTGCATATATGTATATACACACACATACATACATACATACATACATACATACATACATACATACATACATATATGTCTTATATAGTGGTATGTGCATGTATGTGTGTATATACACAAACATGTGTATGTGTGTGGTTAGGGAAAGGCACATAATTAGTCCAATGATTTGACATTTTGATTTTAAAAGAGACCTCCAGTTGATTTTTCTGTGCCAGGAATTTAAATTTCTTGTCAAAAATTTTGTGAGCAAAATAAATCTTTTGTCTGCATTTCTTTACATATACTATTTAACACTCAGAGTGTTTTCTGTGTGTCAAGGTGCTTTTCTGAGTACTTTCCTTGGGTTCTTCTATGTGGCCCTCACAATTCTCTGCGATGGACACTATTTTTATCTCTATTATAACAATAAGGAAACAAGTATTATGGAGTTAATTACTTACCAAAGGTCCCACAGCTGTAGGAGTCCAAACCTTTCTTTGAATTCAACCTATCTGATTTCAGGGCCCATGGTTTTAACTATGTGCTCTTCATTCTACTTCAGACTAGCTAGTCCCTTGGCATGTCGTGTTGTGAGTATTGCTGCTCAGCCTTTCAACATCTGCTAATAATTGACTTGTACTTAATGCACAGCCCCTAATTTGCTTCTTCCTTTGCTGGTGTGCTTTGGTAAAACACGGCAGTCAATAGCCAATCCCTGATGGAGAGTCAGGAGAGAGAACCTAGGAAACAAAATATCATATAAAACAATAACAACTCCCCCCTTAAAAAATTCAGAAAAACTAACTAGAATGGTTTTTACATTGTGCAGCACATTGACTGATTTTTTCCAATATATTGACCAGGCTTGAAAAGTCTTCCAGAAGCAAAACTTTATCTGGTGGATCAGAATATAAGGAATATTCTCAATTTACTGCAATTATATGTTTCCACTTCCAGTTTGCCTTTACGTAGTTAAGATTAAATTCCCTTAATTTGATTATATAGGAGAGAATTTTCTGAACATGCTGTCAGGGTAGGGAGGTAAGATTGCCTTTTGTACCTTTTAATGTTTTTATTAAAGGATGTAAATTAGACTTATGACAAAGTGTGAAGTGAAAACTTTTAGCATAGCAATTACTGCTTTTGAAAGCTGGTTTCCCTAAAAATAGATTTTGAGTAATTTTTAAATAACATTTTTTTTCTTAACTAATTTTATCCCGTTATTTGTTGGAGGGTAGAGTATATTTTACTTTTATATGGTTTGTAAAGTACACTTACGTATACATTATCTCATTTTATTTTCATTACTGCTCTTTGGGAAAAATCAGTGTGATTGTTAATTTACACACCTTATTGATGAGGAAACTGTAGATAATAGAGATTTAACAACTATCCCAAGGTAATCCAATTAGTAAGGGGTTGATCTAGTGTTAAATCATATTATACACTTTATATATTAAATTCCATATATTTTAAATGTTACACAATAAAATTTCCCTTCGAATTTTAAAAAAATCTAGCATAAATGAAAGCACTAGATATTCCTTATGTTTTTGATTTAAGGGTCATTTGCCTTGCATTATATAGTAATGTGAAAATACAAAGTTTGTGAGATTTTCCTCTTTCTTCCTTTTGTAGTCTTCCCAACAAGAACATTTCTTGGTTTACGTGTTCTATGCTGAGATAAATGTGAATGAGTGTTGATGATTCAAATATGAATGGTTCTTTGCAAAAGGGAAAGAAGTGAAGAAATGAAACAATTATTCAGAAAGGGGTCGTGTTCTTGAATTACAAATGAGTCTTCTGGCAGCCAGAGAACTAACCTGTGAAATATCTGTCACCGTAAATTGTATATAATTCTTCCATGGGCTCAAGTTGCAAAGACAGGTGATTGGCCAGATTCATTAAGAAACATACTTTGCAAATGTGGCCATCTTGAGTTTGTATTGAAGGTAGTCAAACATGGTGGCAATTTTGTCATTACAACATTGACTGTGATAAATTAGGGCTCATTTATTTAGTGGTATCTTTTTTCAAAAAATCCATGGGTTGAGTTTCCACAGACTTAGCCGTTTTAGACCTGCCCTTGCCTTTCTCTTCTAATACTCAATATTTTGAATTTCAGTTCCTCAGTAAAAAGGTTAGCACTTGGTCCTCCACCCCACGGGTGCCTCCCTCACCTTAAGTGCCAAGACGTTTATCGCAGGAGACTTACTGATTCACATCCAATTTTAGTTCACTGGAATGGTGTGTTCCCGTTTCATTAGTGTTACCGTTTGCGTTTGAAGCTTGGTTATATGTCGTTTTAAGATGTATTCTGCCAATTCTTGCCCCTTGTTAGAAGCATACTAAGGTCTTGAGGAAATCTTTGTGTAGATTTTGGGAGGAACAAGGTATAAGAATTTGGGTTTCATATTGGCTATAGTCTGTATACTCAATCTGCTTTACTATATTGAAAATCCTAATGTTACCGCAAAAAATACAAACATCCCAGTGAATAATTAAGAGATATTTGCCCTGTTTCCCTAAAAGAACGCCAGCAAGAAAGCGCTGCATTAATTCCATCACTCGTCTCCTCACTGCAGCTTTCTCTTACACTGCAGTCCCCTTTTCATACTAGCTTCTCTCGCCAGCTTCTAATCCTCCTGCCCTGTACTCACACCTCGTCCTTCCAACGCTCTCGGCTATTGTGGAGCAATGCCCTCTCTCTAGCCCAGAGTTTTTTATAACCTAGCTTGTATTACAGACACGTTGTAGGGGACTATAAAGTCCATGGAAAAAATTATAATTATTTGAGACTTCACCATGTAACAGACTTTCTCATTCTTTCTCTTTTTGTAAAACTAACTCATACAATGCTTGTTTTTTGTTGTTCATTTTCGCAGAAACTGACACCTGAGTTAACAGTCTCTAACTTTTCACTCTGACCACAAATGACCATGGTCATTTGTCATATTTTTTCTTTAAATTCAGCCTCTAGAATGTGTGGGGCAGAGATAAATTGGATCTTCTCTCTGAGACCTCATTTGAAGGCAAGTAAAGAGCAAATTCTCTGCTGACTTTAACATTAGGCATAAAGTCTCCAAGAATCCCATCCCCAAACTGCAACACCCAGACAAACAGGAACACCTTAATTTGTCATCATCCACCAGTGTGTTAGCCATGATAATGTTACCCATTCTGGGACTCGTCCTTTGATAATCATGGTCCTTTGAAGTCCTGGGTTAACAGAAAAATTATGGAAACTCCTATGGCATATAGAACCATAGGAATTTTATCAGCCTGTCCACCTCAGGCTAAGGTAGCCTTCAGCCTTGCACAGAAAGGCACTTTGGACCACAGTGTATATGTCAGAAAATCCCTCTCCCATGTTGATGTTGACAAAACATCTTTCTACCATCTATTTCCCTAACAATCCACAGCCCAACATGACAAGGAGTGAAAAGTGTTCTCAGAAGCCAAGAGAGAAATGTGTCTCATATCCAACCTTGGATATCTTTTCTATCTCCTGTATTTACCTGACATCTTAAAACAAAAAGAAATCTTCCAATGAGCACTGAAAGGATTCTAGAGAAACCTGAATTGTAACTGACGTCTTGGCACCCAGGATTGAATAGGATCTTTCTTCATGCACAGCATCCGTAGATCTGGTGGATAATACATTTACACACATCAACAGGAGGAAAGGTAAAGATGAAATATCCTCAGGATAAAAGCCAAGATAGCCTTGACTAATAAGAAGTAACCGCCATAATAGTACCTAATCGTGGGAAGGGAAACGCATGTTTCCCAAGGGTGACTTGACTTTGGAACCCTGGCGCTTAGGCAGAGAATCTGGGCATGTCCTTCAATTCTGACTGAAGGTCTTTCAACCAATCACCTTTCAGACAAACTAGGTGTCTCCCTGAGGGTCTGT
Source organism: Camelus ferus (assembly GCF_009834535.1). Taxonomy (NCBI): domain Eukaryota; kingdom Metazoa; phylum Chordata; class Mammalia; order Artiodactyla; family Camelidae; genus Camelus; species Camelus ferus. The sequence continues at coordinate 13,236,368 of NC_045705.1, forward strand.
GACCATGGTGAGATTAGAATGCTGCATGAGTACATTTTTTATTACAACAGAAAGAGGTGGTGGAATGCCTCATGAGTCACTGGTTTTCTGGGTGTAAATATAATGGTAGGGCCTTGAATAGAAGCGAGAGGCCAAGTGAGACGAAAGGGTACCAGGGAAGTCTGAACAAGATGGCAGGATATGTCCTTAACATAGGAAATTTCATACAGAAAAATAAACACTTCATTTACTTAGTATCTTTTTACGATTTCATGAAACATTCTCAGAAGGCTGGTATATTCTCTTGTAGAATCAAGATGCAGACTTGGAGTCTGTTTCCCTGGAAAAATTGTTTCCTTACACGTATCTCTTATTTTTATAGTAAGAACTCTGAGCAAGGAACAGGAGACCAGAGGATCCCAGAAGATGGATAGTTCCAAACATTTGTGTTGTAAAATGGGAATGATCAACTCAGTCTGTAATTTTCAGACTGTGAATGTTTCAGTTATCACTTAAAGTGGATTGCTAGGCAGTAAAACTTCCCTTCACCATAGGAAAAAAAAACATAGAAATAGTCATTCTCATTGTAACTGAAAGTAAAGGTTTTCTTGAACCTCGTCACAAAAGATCACAGTTTGCATTTCCAGGTGACGTTCGTGTGCCTTTTTGCAGTGGAGACGGAGCGTGTTTTATGAACTTCGTATCTTCTTGTTTCAGTAGGGTCTTCATGGTTGTGACTCTGTCTCCACAGCCAAAGCAAAGCAGACATTTAAGGTAATGACTTAGATCACTTAAGTAATTATTTAGTGATTTACAAACTTAAGGGAAAACCTCTCCACTTTGCCTTCACTGTGGAGCCTTGACCTCCCATCACATGAGGGGAGTTGGGGACCCAAAAGTGAATCTTTTACCTGGGTTTCTTTCTTTATTTCAGTGAGGTATTAAAATGCTATTTCTCCTTTGGTGTTCCCATAATAGTTTGTAAAAATGGCAATCTGGGCTCATTGTGGGTGGGCGGCAGGCAGCAGCCTAGGAATTTTTGTCTTTTTCATTCACATCAGTTCCCATGCTCCAGTGTGCTCCTTCATCAAGCTTATTATTAAAATTATTCAGAAGTATAAACTTGGGTTCAGCTTCTGTATGCAATATCACTTAGCCTTTGCTTTAAAATATTTAAAATAATACACTTGTGGAATACAAATGAAACACCCTATAATTTCAGAATATTTCCATTCTAGTCCCATTGCACAAATTGCCCTTTGTGGTTTAACACATGGAACCCCATGGACCTTTGCCAAATTTCTGCTCCTAACACCATACCTAACATCCAGATACATCAGCAGTGCTTTAACTAACACGTGTGATTTAGTACTTTGTTGCCAGAAAAGTTAGGGAGGATAGGAATCTGATAGGACTTGAATCTGAGGCCCTGAGGTTTCCAGTATAGACAGAAATACTGGCTCATTTTTCATTTTTAAATGTTAATAGTTACGATCTAGAAAGAACAGCTTACTTGAGTAAGTCTTGTCTATTTCACATAAGTACAAAAAGTTATTAGAAAAGTCGTCTTTTGTAAATTAATCTTTAAACAGGATGAATTTATCTTGAAATTACATTATAAGAACTAGTTTGGATTTCTAAACAAAAAGTGTCATTAAATGCATTTATTTATGAGTACCTTATTTCTACTCATCTATTATGAGTACCCTATTTCTATTCACCAAATACATGAGTGTGCAGCGTGTGCAAAGAACATTTAGGAATCTTGAGAGTATAGTTTCTCCGTAAGCTGTGTTTCTTGGTAAAGATCATGCTTAACAGTGTGAATAATTGGTCACACGCGACTAACAATTCTGATGATGAAATATAATTTAATTGACTATCCACATTCATAATTGACAAGCAGGAGAAGGAGCTGGGTTCCCTTAGGCTACTTCTAAAATCTCCTCAACGAACCTGAAAATGTCACAGAACATCAGAGTGCCTGACCGAGTTGGGTGGCAGGAAAACACCAGGCGTAACTTTCCTTGGACCTGTTGAAAGTCGTGGCATGATGATTGTGAAGTTAAATGAATGTGAAACCTAAATCCATTGCTCTGATGGGGCCGGGACAGCCCTCACCCCCTTCTGTCACTAGAATTGATTGACACCACCCCCACCCCCCCGCAGCCTGTTGTGAAGTTTCCCTTTTCACTCTTCAGATGTCACTTGGTTAAAGAGGAAAATGTTGCCTGACAGGTTTCCTTTGTTCAAAGAATATGAGTGTCTGTGTTCTTTTCACAACTTAAATTGCCATGCCTCTTCTTGCTTCTTTCCTTTTTTTAAAAAATTTTTCACTTATTTCTTTTATTTATTTATTTTTATTGAAGTACAGTTGATTTACTAGTCCCTGGTGCACAGTGTAGTGATTCAGTTATACACATATATATTCTTTTTCATTTTCTTTCCCGCTATAGGTTATTGCAAGATAATGAATATCGTTCCCTGTGCTATACAGTAGGGCCTTGTTGTTTATCTATTTTATATATAGTAGTTTAGTATCTGCAAATCCCAAACTCCCAATTTATCCCTTCCCACTCCCTTCCCCCCTGGTAACCATAAGTTTGTTTTCTATGTCTGTCTCTGTTTTGCAAATAAGTTCATTTGTGTCATTTTTTAAGATTCCACATGTAAGTGATATCATATGGTACGTGTCCTTCTCTTTCTGGCTTAGAGATTGTCATACTAAGTGAAGTAAGCCGTAAGTGTTTTCTAAAAGGGCATGGGTACTGAACTAGGAAATCAGGAATGTAGTTGTCTGATAACCTGAGTCATGGTGTTTCATAGTTTAGGGTGAGTCTCTATAGAAAATCTTTGAGGTTGGTGTGATCTCAGTAGGCATGAAGGATTTTACAGTGAAAGTTTGTGACGGAGCCGGCTGGCTAGTTCTTTGGGGGGCATTTCATCTCTCCTTTGAGGAGGTTAAAACTTGTGTAGAATTCTCTTCTTTTCTTTATCTTCCCTCTTTTCCCTGACAAGATAAGTAGGGGAAGAGAGCATATTTTGCCAAGGATTGAGGTGGCCTCCCCATCCTGGTTTCTTGGTATTCTTTTAATTTAAATACAGACATAGAATAGCAAAACTGTCACTGTCTGCACTGAAGTGAAATGCTCTAAAGTCAAGATCAAGACTTGCTTCCTGAGTCTTCCCATTTCGCAGGGACCCTGTAATGGCCAAAGAAAGAATTGGGAGATGGGCTCTGTCCTTTGGTGGGTACAGCCCGTTTGAGAACCGTCTCTCCTCTCACCCTTGAGCACAGAAGGTTCGGGGAGAATCCTAGGAGCTTCCCAGACTGTACAAGCCTGGTGTAGGAAGCTTTGCTACCTAGGGACCCAGGGACTGAAATATCTGGAGGCCAACAGAGGCCAGGTCCCTGGTTCTTCCTCCTCCCAGGGGCTGCCGTCTACTGCTAGTGGTCCCACTTTGCTCTCGCACTGTTCCCTGCAGGAATCTCAGCCCCGTGGTCCTTCTGATTTTTTCCAAGGAGGCTTGCTTGCCAAGCTATCTTCATCCTGGAGGCTCATCACCCAATTCTGTTCCCAGGTTGTGTTTCTCCCTGCCTTGTTTCAACACCTTTCAACAGGCGGGACTTATGCTCCAGTCGCTTTTGCTTCTTCTGTCCGATGCCACACCTCAAGCTTGGTCTCTGAAATCTACACCACCTTCAGATCTTGCCAGGTCTGTCCAGGCTGGAGTTGGCCACTTGCTCTGGGACTTGTTTGGTATGAACTGTTGTTCTCTCGGAAGCAAGATCACCTTTTCTACCTGCTGTCATTGGCATTTCTTACATCAGTTCTTTTCACCCCCAGGATACCACTTTTTGACCCTCTATCCACAGCAGGTTATAAAAACGGTGGCAAGCATCATTTTCACCGTTTAGGTTACAGCAGTGTCCACAGAACCAGAGGCTAGTGAGGGAGGTGTGGATGTGCTTAAAATGCCTCCACCCAGTATTTGCTGCCTGGACATTTCCAGTTAAAAATCTCAAAGCTCCATTTTAATCTGACATGGAGTTTCACATTATCTCCAAGCCTATTTACCCTATTACAAGTATTTCTCCAGAAGAACCAGGTGCTATCTCATATTACGAGATGCTGGAGCTACTCCATCCATGAAGTGGCTGGCCTCCACCCATGTTCCCTCTTTGATTCCCTTAAAGTGAAGGGCTTTCAGAACAAGTCTAATGTCTTTGATGAAAATACGTTTAGTGTGTCATTTTAAACAGAGCACTTCTGCCATATTTTAAAAGAACAATTCCTGTTTGTCTTGACAGCAAAGCATTTAAAGATTTTTCTAAGAGACCCATAGTTTAAGTTCTTGGGAGGAGTTGGAAGGGCACTTAAATCTGTCCTTGGTACATTGACTTGAAGAATTGAGATCACGTTGTGGGAAACACAATTAAGTTAGGGGCTCTACCTTCCCGTCATCTTTCCCATGATACGTTTTTGGGGTTAGATTTGGGGGTTGGAGTTCCCAGCAGAGTGTTACCTATCATAGGGTTTTCTATTCATCTGGACTTCAGGAATTGAGAAAAGCTAGAAACAGAAGAAAAAAAAAAAAAAAGTCTGAGATGACACTCAAGGAATAAGCAGAGGTTAGCCAAAAGAGAGTAGAAAGGAAAGTGTTTCTGTCAGAATCAGAAAGGAAACAGCATGCACAAAGGCTCAGAGGCACCAGAGGAAAGGGAGAGGGACAAGGAGGGAGAAGGAGATGGAAGGGAGCCAGAGATGGAGTGAGACCCTGTCCAGACTGTGAGAAGTGCGGCTTTCAGAGTAGAGAGCATGGGGAGGCTGGTGGCCAGGAGAGACGGGCAGGCAGACACTGAGCCAACTCACGGAGAAGCCCCTGTGTGACGGGATCTCTAGCTTTCTCCTGAAGGCAGGGAGGGGATTCTGAAGGATTTCTCCAAGGAGAGAAATATCAGTAGATTATGTTTGAAGTCTCTCAGGCTGTAGTGCAAAGAATGAATTCAAAGGATATGAAATTGGAGGAATACCATCCAGTCACTTTGACTTGGGTCGTGACGGTGGCAGCTCAACCTGGAGGCCTGTCTGCTCAAACTTCCAGATGTAATGTGATCAAGTTGAGACACTCAGTTCATCTTTGTCCCCTTGACAGAATGTTGAAAAAAGCACTATGTTGATTTTGGCTTCTCCTGACCCAACTGCCTGGCACAGAGGAGTTGGCTGGGTTTCAATAGGTCAGAATTTCCACTTGTTAATAAGGAGTTTCGCTGGTGAGAATTTTACGTAGAATAAAATTGTATGTTACTCCTAGAAACTAAAAAAAGAATGATGGGAAATGCTGTTTTTATATTTTACAACTGTTGTATGTATGTGTGTGGGGTTTTTTTTCCTTAAAACCTCTGGGTAATATCAATTGAGTCAAATAAATTAATAAAATGGCACAGACTGGTACTCCTATCAACAAGATTTTAGAAAGTTGTCACTCTAAACTCTTGTTCTCCAGATGTTCCCCCAATTCTCAGCTCCAGGCCTGCCTGGTGATTTAGTGCGTGTTGTCGCTTAGCATGGCGGGGCTGTAAAAAAAACACAGTGCTCTGCCCCCAGTAAGCCCAGCAGTGAGACCAAGACGTTTTCTATGAAAACTGTTTCTTGGGCCAGGAATCCTCCCCAGAGTATTCTTTGGCCATTTACAAATTTCTTGACATGAGTTCATTACACATACACCCAGAAAGCAGTGATTCCAGATGTGCAGCTGAGTCCAAAGCTTTGGGTACACGTTAGCACAGTTTACTCTTCTGTTAAGCCCCCACGGTGGTCAGCAGCAGCTGTTATGCACCTACTGTGTACCAGGTGCAAATGTTATCATTGGAGCCCTGAACCAAAAAGTCTCTGTTCATGTTCTAGGAGTGAGGAGACAGGCAGTAAACTCGCAGGCCAAGGGTCAGAGAGTCAAAAGCCAGATATAAATATTTTAGGCTTTGTGGGCCATACGGTTTCTGCCACAATTACTCACATCTATTGTTTTAGTACAAAAGCAGCCTTGGACAACATGCAATGAAGGAGCGTGACTGCGTTCCAGTAAAACTTTGTTAGTAAAAGTAGAATGAGGGTCGAATTTGTTTTAGGGGCTATATTTTGCTGAGCCCTGACATAGGTCAGTGAGTAAATTAGCTCTTCTCATGTACTAGTAAGAACTAAGACAGAAGAGGATGATGTGGGAGAGACGTACTGGACGTGGCTGCTGTGGCTGCGGTGGTTGGGAAGATGTCTTTGCGATTGGGTGAGATCAGTGTCCACATGATTCAAGAGCGCACTGTCAATATCACCTCCTTACCTTCCTCTTAAAAGTATATGTTGGGTTGGGGAGGGTATAGCTCAGTGATAGAATGCATGCTTAGCCTGTGTGAGGTCCTTGGTTCAATCCCCGGTACCTCCATTAAAAAACAGATGAATAAAATAAATAAACCTAATTACTGCCCTCCTCCAAAAAACAAATCAGCAAACAAACAAACAAAAAAGAAACAGAGCCTGAGTAGGGTGAGGTTAGTGAGACATTCGGGCTTACTCACTTAGGTGCAAAATTAAAACAAACAAAAAAGAGCGTATGTAAAGCTATTAAAGTTAAATTGCAGATGACATATTTATAGGACATATGGACCATCTAGAACAGGCTGATGTGTACAGGGACTCACTAATTATTGCACTCTTGTGGAAGAGAATTTCAGGTTTCTTCCTATAATGCTCCAGCCTCATTGATTCCTACTTCCTCTGAGTTTCCGTGGCATGTGCTAAATGATCATACTCACATAGTACTGAGAAAACGTGCCGTTGGTCAGGACGTCTTTTGTGTGTGCTGCCCTGAAATGTATGGACCCTGTTTTATACCTGGGTGCCTAGTTTGGTGTCTTGACGTTGTTGACACACCATAACTATTAGGTTATAATTTCATGAGGAACCAGGAAAGTTAAAACAAGAATGCAGCTGGAATTCCAACAAGAAGTGGCTCTGCCTGATCATTTGCTTTCACAATGTATCAGTGATGGGAAAACAGTAACTGAAGGAAGCGGAGGCCATGCTTTGAATCTCGAGGGGTCTCTCTGATCAGCTGTGTAGGGTCGGTGGTCTTCTGTGTAGTGGTTAAACCCTGAGCCATGTAACGAATCAGAGAGTGTAAGTTTACCAATAATACAGTGTGTTTTCCTGGTAATTTACAGTCTGAATTTTTATGTTTCGTTTATCAGGTAACTTATTTGTCTGGTGTTCTTTTCACTGCTCTCTCCTCGATCCCTAAAATCAAGTTGAGAACTTAGTCAACACTCCTTTAATATTTTGTTGGTTTGATGAATAGTCAGAGGCTTTCAATAAGAGAATCCCAGGTGGGGGCTGAGGGGTGGGGGAAATTTTCTTCAATTTCTTCCTTCAGGTTTGAATGACAGCTATCAGCCCTGAGGCAAGAGAGCACAGGTACCTCTCCATCCTTTTTGAATGGGTGAGGGAAAACACTTAGTGTCCACAAACAGAACACATCCTATTTTACTAAATAATCCTGCCATAAACATTTTTAAAAATTGAAAAGCATGACATCAAATAAATCAAAGTCATTTGTCATTCATGGCACAATTGACCCTGACATTGTTAAAAAATAATAATAATAACACAGTGTGACATTTGGCTGAGTTGGTTAAAGCGTGTGGAATAATCTGCCAGGTAAGAGGCATCACCGCCTGTGTGTAAGGAGCTGAATCGGAAGTCATGGCCTCAGACCTCGAAGATCTGGTTGGAAAGGCACCTGAGAGTTAATTACACAGATGAAATAAAATAAGACAAATTCACAGGTGCCGTAAGACTCAGCATGGTTTCGACTACAGATTCACTGAACAAAAATTCCCTGAGCACCTACAGTGGGCCGGCCACCGAATTTAGAGACAGGTGCATTGGATTTATCTGGAAAGCTTCCAAAGAGAAGGTGGAGATTCACCAGTGGCTTGAGAGATGAATGGGATTTGAATGTGGAGAAGTGTTTCTGGAGGATACCAAGCTAAGTGTGGTTGAGGAATAGGAAGAACTCGAGAGGTGTTAGAACAGCGAGTGGGCCAGTTTAGATGGAAATCACCGAGAGAGTTTAAGGAGGGGGCAGTGTGAGAAAGGTAGGTTGGGGGCCATGGTGGAGGGCCTGGAATGTAAAGCCAGAAAATTTGCACTTTAACCTGCAGGCATTAGACAGCAACGGGAGGTGTTGATCAATAGCGTGGTAAAATCAAAGTCTGAGGCAGTTAATCGGGGAGAGGTTTATATATAGCATCAGAGAGCGGAGCAGGGAGACGCGAAAGGCAATGCAGCTAATTAGGAGGCTGCTCCAGTTGTTGGAAGGATGTGTGAGCATCATTAAAGCGGTGGCAGGGAGAGCGGAAAGGAAAAGTCTGGACCATGTGAAGCATAGTTTGAGGGTGGGCTTAATTGGATACTAATAGAATAGAGGGAAGAGGCAAAGAAGAGACTGAAATTTTGAAAATGATTTTCTTAAGAGATATTACTTTCCCCCACCAAACTTGAGAGAAGAAACACTTACAGCTTATGTCTCTGATGTCAGGTGATTCGGCCTTTGACTTGCCGTGTACCCTTGATTGAGTTCTTTCAAATCTGTGTCATCTGCAACATGGATTACAACACTGCTCATGTTAAAGGACGGACCATTCCTCCATTCATTCAGCAGATACTCCACAAATCCCTTTTTACCTCCTGAGAATAGAGTAGTGGGTAAGACAAGGTCACTGCCTTTAAGGAGTGTGCCTTCTGGTAGAGACAGATACATTTTAAGCAAGTAAATATAACCAGGTAATTTTGGAGTTCCATAAATGTTAGAAGGAGGGGAAAAGGGTATAGCTCAACTGGTAGAGTGCCTGCTTAGCATGCGTGAGGTCCTGGGTTCAATCCCCAGTACCTCCAGTAAGTAAATAAATAAACCTAGCTGCCTCCCCCCTCAAAAAAACTTTATAAAATTAAAGTGTAAATGTTAGAGGGAAACATTTGGTGCAACATAAAGCAGTGGGATTCAGGAGGGGTTATTTTAGGTCACGCTCTAAGGGATGGGCTCTCCTGGGAGGTGAGGTCGGAAGTGAGACTTACAGGCTGAGGAGGAACCAAGCTCAAGCAGGGCCGGGAAAACAGTTCAGAGGTGACAGGAGGAGCGAGTACGAAGCTTGGCTTACTGAGAGGCAGGGGTAGCGATTTTTTTTTTTTAAGCTTATCTTTGAACAATTTTAGAAAAATGGGACCAGTTTAGGCATGCCTACCTACAAGGACAGAGGTTGGTGATCAGTCTCTGGTGGAAATTCTAGCAGATCCTAAGGGGACACCTGCCCTCTAGTGTCCTCCGTGGATGATTTCCCCACCAGCTTTCCCCACCTCTTCTCAGTACCATGGAGGATGCTAAAGGGTATAGGCACACATTGGTCCCCTGAAATGCATTCATACTTTCTTATGTAGGAAACAAAGAATTCTGAGAAGCCAGCTTCTGTCAAAGAGGAGAGTCCCATTTATTTCTTTATTTTCATAAATGAGAAGGGGGTGGAGAAGGGGGAACAAGCAGCGTTCTGTTGAGAGGGATGACTTGCATATTTTGGTTTGGTCTGTTCATTCTTACATAAACTAGGGCAAAACAATGAGCCCATTAAGTGTTATCTTTTCTTACTTGACTGTTTTTCCTTTTGGGGGAAAAAAAATCAAAAACTAGAATCAGGGGCAGCTTTGATTCTGGGGCGTGGGGTTAAATTCTATCTCCTCACCCACAGGGAGATTCTGACAAATGGGCTCTAGAATTTAATTCTTTATGAACTCTGTTCATCTTTCTCCTATTTTTGGTCCATCCTCCCAGTTTAGAAGGGGATGGGGAGACAGTAAAGAATGGGGGGAGGAGTGCTGGACCTCGACTCCCCCCTCCACTACATCCGGTGTCTTCCTTGTTCTGCTCTGACTACACTGACTAGTGAGGACGTCAGGGGTGGGACATGCGCTGGATTGCTCACTGACTCTCTCAGTACGGTGTCCTCTCCCATGCCTGGTCTTGCGTATGAAATCTGCACAGTAAATACCTGTCAAGTGGAGCGCACTAAGATAAACAGATGTTGTTAAGGCATACGGCAGGATTTTTGAAAGTTGAGGGACTCTGGAAACAAAGCTGTGGAAAAGTAATTTCCTAAGTTGGCTGTGAGTAATAGAGACCAACAAAACATCAGTGACTTAAAGAAGATATAGAAGTTGATTTCTCCATCATGGAAGCCCAGTGCTGGTTTGGGACTCTAATCCTCGGGATTCTCGGGGACTCAGGGCTCCTCCGGCTCAGCACGCTGCCAGCGTGAGTGGTGGGTCTCAGACACGTGGTCCAGGGTGGCTCTGTGCCCCCAGGCAGAAACACGGAGGAAAGGATGAAGAGAGGAAAGTTCCTGACTCACCTGACTCTTCTGCTTACATCTCATTGGCTGTAAATTAGCTACATCGAATCTGTACAGGAGACTCTCACAACAAGGATGGGTTTAGTAAGGAATGGCATGCTTTTCTCACAAGCAGTTTAATTCTAACTTGGAGTCAAGATTCAATTCAATCTGCAGTATAACTTTCAAAAGTATAGTAAAAGAGAGTAAGTGTAGTTTAGAAATAAATGGAAAAATAAGTCACAGCACCCTCTGTGTATTTAATACCTGATTATTTACAAAGCACTTTGAATTAAGGGCATTTGACCCCATAACAAACAGCCGCCAAGGCTGTTTACAGATGAGACCCTGAGAAACTAACAGGCCAGAGTCAGAGTCAGACAACTTATAAGTGACGGAGTCAAAGTGGAACCATGTTCATGTCTTATTAAGTTCAAGTTCTTCCTCTTGTCCAGCAGAGCAGGTCAAAACCTGGTGAGGGAAGCATGCAGGAGAGTGGCTGAGAGAAGATGCGTGTCCTAAGTGCCTTGTGGGTAAAGCAGGCAATAGGAGAGGAGTGTATGTTACGATATTTATATGGAAAGCTGGTATACATAAATCATAGTTCTTAGAGAAGTTGCATACGGAATCTTCCATGGTCAGAGCTTTTAATTATTTAACTACTGCAGCAAAACCAGCAGTGCAGAGTGGCAAGGCAGACCGTCCTTGGACACACGAGGACAGCATGCACACACTAGAGGCACGCTGTGGTCTGCATGCTGGTGTCACTCAGCAACCGAGAGCAGATTTCTTTGTATTCTGACTGTTTCTCTGAGCTGGGGGGCGTCTCCCAGAAGGCCCTTCAGAGGTCGACCTTATGGAGTGAGAGATGAAATGAAATTCAAGGATATGATGGCTGTTGTCACAGGATATCTATTTCCTGTCACGTGTCCCCACCTCTGCGATCGCAGCAGGTCATGTATGAGTGCAGCTGCCCCTGGCCTGATTCAGAATTTGTCACTCACACGTTTAATTAAAATTTCTAGCAAGCACCATCTATCACTTCTCTTTTGTAATTTCTCCCTCTCGGAGAGAAGAGCTCCGTGCATTACCTCTAGTGTGTTTCTAGTGCCTTTGTTTCTGTACCAAGAGACCTGTAACCTTTTAGCAACTCATAGATTTTCACTGGGAGCCTTAATGGAAAGCAAATCACAATTGCTGACCTGTGCTTTTTGCTAAAAAATATGCGTGTAAACTCCCAGAGGTTTATTATTTAAGTCAGTGTAATATGAAGTCCCCAAATAGAAAATTGGCAGGAATTATTTTTTGTAGTAATGTAACAAAGGCATTCTCCCCTTGAAATATCCAGACCCCCAGGTCTTGTACTTATAGAAATGGGGATTCATGGGCTAATGTCAGTGTCTTCAAAAGCAAAATGGACCTTGCACCTTTACCCATGGCAAGGGTGCATGAGCTCTCGAAAACACTAGGTTTTAGGTCAGATTTAGTATAATCTTTTCTTTATGCTGATCAGCGGCTGTTCTACATAACATTTCTTTGTTTTTCATTGCTTAAAATGGGGACTAGTTATTTCTTAAGAAATAGGTTTTGCAGACAAATTCTCTCAATATGATATATAGAAAGAATGCAAATTTTGGAATAAAACATAAGATGGAGCACTGGTATTGTCTGGTTACTTTGAATAAGCCATGCAACGACTATGAGAACAAATTTTCTCATCTGTCCAAAGGGGATTAATGATACTGATGACAGATTCATCATAAGAGCTAGAGAGGATGGAGAGCTGGCCCAGCTGGGCATGGGGCAATCTCTTAATAAAGGATGGTCAGCACCGCCGTCACCATCGCCACCACCACCACCATTGTTATCTCTTCCCATCACAACATGGGCGTTCAGAAGAAAAGTAAAATAAAACAGTTCCTTAGTTGAGAACCATTTGAGAAGCACTGTTTGAAGACCCGACAAAGACAAGACTCAGCTGACCTGGGCAAAGCCAGCTTGCGCAAGTCATGATACTGTTAAAGTGCTCCTTGTCATCATCTGTGCAGAGGAAAGCACTGGATGGTGATCTGCAAGGTACTTGCTAGCTTAGGTAGTATCTACTCCTCACCACCCAGCCAAGACTTCCCTCCCCAGCTCAGCCTTACACTAACAGTGCTGTCTGGCAAGTCACTGCTCCTCCGTGAGCCTGAGTTTTCTTCTCTAGAAGACGGACACAGAAATCTCTGCCTCTGGACTGTTGCATACTAACAGCCTGGCATAGACTCAAAATTGTATAAACTGTAAGGGGCAGGTGATCACTTGAAGGGGCCCACTCAGCCCTTCTCCCCATCAAGGCTGGCTAGACTCTTCACCATCCTGGCCACACTCTCTGGATGCACTCGAAGTCGGTTCTGTCCTTCCTCCACTGGGCCTGGGAATCTAACCCAGCCCTGCACACGTGTTCTCATAAGGGGTCTAGGTCCTCTGCCCATCTTCCATCTCCAATCTCACGTCAGGGCGTTTAACGTTCATTTCTTTTTAAAAATTTTTTTCATTTTTCTTTGGGTGGGAGTGATAATTAGGTTTATTTATTTACTTATTTATTTAAATGGAGGTGCTGGGGATTGAACCCAGGACCTCAAGCATGCTAAGCACGTGCTCTACCACTGAGCTAGACCCTCCCCGCTAACCTTCATGTCTGAGACATCTCTCTTGACACTGTTTCTACCTAGTTTTCTCAGCGAGCTGTTGCCTCTGCCTGTAAGGTCTGAGGTGACCAGTTACAGTCATTTGCAAACCATTTTTCATCTCTGGCCTGGTCACATAAGGTTCCAGTTAAATTGCAAGGACAGCCTCACTCTTGGAGAACAGAAGGTGGGGGGACAGAACAAACCCTCAGGTTCTTCTGTGGTGCTCTAACTGTTTCACCTGCAGGGGTCTGAAGGCCAAGGGCAGCTTGTTTGGGCAGCATGAGTTGTAGCTGTTTTGTCATCTAAGCCCGATCTACTCTATGCATTAGAGACCCACACTTCACAGCATCCTTGCTGATGGATAAACCAAAAACCAGACAACGCACAGCACTCAGAAAGCACATCCTTGCAGGCTGCACGGACAAGGAGGGTCAGAAGCACCAGGCATCCGGTGCCGCACCACCCTGTTTCTCTACGAATCCTGGCTGGGTGGGTATCCTGTCCTCTCTCACACTCTCACTTGGCCTCTCTGATTCACTCTGACACATTGTTATCCTTACTGGACACTGTTTTTCCTAACTCCTGACACATTCTTACTGTATCAGAGCTGTGCGTACCCAGGCTCTGCCAGATGGCACTGAATCACCAGCTGCTTAATATTTAAGGCCAGCTTTATATACAGAACAGAACAATATATGTGCTGATTAAAGGACTTTGCTGATGTCTTGGGAATCAGGGAGTGCCCCAGTCGCCTCCGCAGCTGTGCCTTGACACTTTGTTTGGATGACAGGCTTCTTCCAGGACTCTGCTAAGTGTGTCTCCACCTTCACTTTTGTTACTACCTCTGCAGCACTTGGAGTCTCTGCTCTGTTCCCTCTGCCACTCAGAGTACGGGGTGTCACACCACCTTTGTGGGAAGGGTTGTCAGTTTCCCACTTGCTGCTCTTTAGGAGGATGGATTCATGGGAATGTAAAGGACAGAACAAGAAGCGAACAACTAACATAGATGGTTTTGCTTTTATGTGGGAATTGGCAATATAATTCTGAAAGATGTCAACATGTTAGCCCCTCCAGGAATTGTAGTGATCTGAATTGATTCTGAACATAACGGAGTACAAAACACACGAGTCAGACTTCTTGGATAAGTCCTGCAAAAGGACTTAATTTTTCATGAGGAGCTTTGGTTAAAAACCAGAGCAAACCAAAACAACAACAGCTACAAAACTCCACACTCTTTCATCTTCACAAAGGCACGCCATGCATGTCGCACCTCCTTAGAATAGCTTCTGTCTATTCTAATTATGTCTCATAGTTGTATTAAAACAATCACAAACCTCATCAGACCTTCAGTTCTGATTCAGATTTGTATTTACATCAGTAGAGTTTTTTGTTTGTTTGTTTTTTTAATGTGAAAAGGAGAACTTTAAGCTGTCAATGTTAATCTTTATTCTTTAAACAATCAGCTAGATAGAAATACTGGTAGAGGTGAGTTAAGAATGCCTTGAGGTGGGTTTTTGAAGATTAACTGATAAGATCAGCCAGGAATCTCATCACTTAACAAGTCACCCTAAGTCCATTTATCCGCTTACTCATACAGCAAAAGGTTATCACTTGTTCATTATGTGTAAGGACCTGTGTTCAGTAATAACAAATTAGAGTTAGTATTAATAATAAATCACATCTTGAGATATATCTTGGCCATTTTGCTGAGGTCCTAGAAGATCATCAGTGATGTAGGACAGGAATGATTCTAACTGGATCCACCACTATCCTCAATGGATGTTGGCTTCACATGGAAATGCTCCTTGTGGAGACAGACAAAATAGATTCCTGCCTCTGTAAGTGAAGTCACAAAATGGATCACAAAAGGAACAGGACACAACTGGGTGGAACATTAACGATGCGGGTGAGCTGCAAACTTGTGTCTCCTTCAGTGGCAAACATCACCGTCATCACCTTCTCCGTAGCTACTTAACATTTTCTGTTCTGTCTTTGAGGACTTAGCAAAAAGAAGTGAGGAAATGCTTCTCAAACTACTCAAAATTTGACTCCCATTATCACTACCCTGTGGCTTCTCAACAAAGCTACATATTAGAATTGCCTGGAGAGCTTTAAGAAATCCACCTGTCATAAGAAATTCTGATCTATTTAGTCTGGGGTGGGGCCTGGTAATGTGCACTTTAAATGCATTCTGGTAATCGCCTTCATTTTCCCATATGAATTATTTTTCCTAACACTATGAAATGGGCACCAGCTGTTCTTACAACTGATACATTTGTAGCACGTATCCGTAGCACGTATTTGGTGAGAGAGAACAGCAATTCAGACAAGATCTCTGATCCCAGACTTTGAGCTCTCTGAAATGTGCAACATGAATCTCACTTCTGCAGCTCATTATGCTGTGTGGCCCTGGCCAAGTTGTTCGATCTCTCTGATCCTTGGCAATTAAGCTGCAAAGGGAGAAAGCTCATACCTTCTCCATAAGATTGTTAAAAGTATTAAGTGAGATAAAATGCTTAATAGAGAGTGACAAATATTATTGGATCATGTTTGCCATCATTATTATTATAAATGGCACATATATAATTTATACAATTACATACACAAAACCCAACTTACATACATATAATATACATAATTTTATATATAATTAGTGTGTGTATATGTGTATACATGCACACATGCATACTTAGTATTTGTTACTCAAAGTATTCTGGAATAAAAAGGATTTACTCAGAAAAAAAAAGCAGCTTAATAATTTTAAGTCCAATAAAAGAAATACAAGGCAATAGTGAGAAATGTTGGGGAAAAACATGTTTACTTCTTTTGTTCAGGTAGAATTTAAACAGTGCAGCACTAAATTTTTATTCAGAGAGAAACCCACGCACTTAGGTGCTGCTGTCACCTAGCGTCTATAGTCAGTAACTGCAATTTTGCTAAGGGTTTGTTTCATTGACACGTATTCAAGGTTGAAAAACAGTACCTTGTCAATCATGGTGAAACTGATGCTAAATAACGTTGAGCTATGTCCGTGGTATGTAATAGTGAAGAGTTTCTGGCCAAAGTGGAGTGGGTCACTGGCTTCTTACTGGTCACATGATGTCAGGGTGTCTCTGCAAAATGAAAAAGGGTACATTTCCTCCTCAGGTCTGCATTTTAGCAAGGCAAGACTGACCTACAAGAAAAAGAAATGTTGTAGCCAGATCTCCTCTTATTATTCCAGTAGGAAAGTGTTATTTCATAAGTCTTGCCTGTTAGTTAATCTCATGAGATTTTTTTCCCCACAGAAATGGCATCAGTATGATTTGACTTTATAGGAACAGTCATATGATATAGAACAAGATTTCTCAAATTTGGCACAATTGACTTTGGGACCAGTTTCTTGTGAGGAGCTGTCTTGTGCTTTGCAGGAGGTAAACAGGTGATTTTTATACTTTGTATTTAGTCTAGGGTTTGCACTAATTGGAGACAGATTGTGTGGTGCCTAGTGATTTGTCAGCAAATTCAGTCAATCAAATCATTGATTTATTCACTCCTTAATATATTCAAGAGAGGCAGTATCATATGTAAATAAGCGAATTGAGTTTGAATCCCAGCTCTGCCACTTACTAGATTTTGTGATTAAATAACTTAACATCTCTAAGTTCCATTTTCTTCAAGTCTAAACTAAAAGAGTTCAATCTCCTTCATAAGATTAATATAAAAACAAATGAGAGGTTGCAGTTAAAGTCCACAGCACAGTATCTAATAATTAGTAATTACATGATAATTATTGGTTATTGTTTAATAGATACTTTTAGTAAATGCTCTGTGCCAGGGATCATGCCAGTCTCTAGGGAGATAATGCTGGTTGACCTGTTATTCCAAAATAGATTAAACTTGTGCTAGAGAAAGAAGTAAATAAAGGTTTACATAATTATTTTGATCACTATCATGATAGATGAAGGAGAAGCACATGGCCCTAGTAGGTGTCATTTTTACTGGGGTCGACAATAATATGACAGAGATGCTTTTAGAGAATCAACTGCTAGTCAATAATCAGCTGAAATAGAGAAAAAATCCTACCTTCTTGGAGCAGTATGATGGCCGCTCGATTTAAGAAAAAAAAGTATTCCACTTTATACACTCTGAAATTAATTAGCAGAAAAGAAATATGTTTTACCTCTGAAATACATTTTACCTATGTTTATAACTCAGTTTTATGCTGAGTTTTAAGAGATAGTTTAGAGTGAAGGTTGATTATAACATATCAATTATGACAAAGTGTTTTTCTAACTTGGTGTGATATACAGGCATGGATCTCAGAGCCTGTCCCAGAAGTTGCTCTAAAGGAATGAAATGCTTGGCAAGGCAGTTTGCCTCCTGTGTCTCACTTTTCTTCTCTCAGATGGGGAATATATGCCCTCCCCACCCCACCCCACCCACCTCACCTCATGTCAGAGAGGATGACACATTCCCCACTGTGAATCGTGGTGCATTCTGGGAAGGAGATAATCAATCTCAGGGGGTCGTGTAGGGAATGAGGTCATTGGGACACTATAAGAAACAGTCTAGCAGGCACACTCTGCTAGCCCAGGCAACCATCTTCAGCATGGACCACTGCAATAGCTTTCAAACTGGTCTACTATATCTGTTCTTTCCTCTTTTCTATGTAGTCGTCACAGTGAAGCTAGAGTGAGCTTGCAAAGATGCAAACACATTATTTCCCCTCCTAGAGTTCATAAGAGACTTTTCACTGAATTTAGAGACCAGAATCCTTAAATGGTTCTACCGGGTTCCTGTCTGGTTCTTCAGGCTGGTTGATGACACCGTGTCCCTTGTTTTCTTCAGCATCATCACCACACATGCTTCTGTAGCGTCTTCAGTGAGATGAGTGCCCCATATCAAGGACCAACTTGATTCTGTGGCTGGAATGTTCTCTGCTTGCTGCTGCCCCCACTTCCTTTGACAAATTAACACATACACATCCTTCCAGGCTCAGCACAGAAGGTTAGTCTTCCAGGCACCTTTCGTGGACTTCCCAACATTGTTAGTTTTCCTTTGGATCCATTTGGATTGCATTTGATTAAATGTAACAACAACAACAACAACAAATGTCTTCATAGTGGCTTAAACTTCACAGACCATGAAGTTCAGAGATCATTTCCTAAGACTGTCAATTCACCAACGCAGGGACCCCACTAAGAACCTGGGCTGTTCCCGTCTTCTGCTCTGCTGCCCTTCATGTGTTGGCGTGTACATTCACGTTTCTTCCCTGTGGTCATTAGATGGTTGCAGAGGTGAGGATGCAACAGATAGTGTCCATTTCTCTTCATCTAAGTCTGAGTCTCAGTCATTTCAAACTCGTTCCTAAATACTGTAAAAGCCTCTTATCTGATCTCTCTTGCCCCAAGCCTTCACGTTTCTGCAGGTCTGCTGGAGCTCTGTGAGCAATGGAAATCTTATCGTGCTAATCTCTTGCTTTAAATCAGCCGGTGACCCTCCCTGTCCCATGTGGGACAGTCAAGGTCAACTTACCTTTGATCACTCTGTATCTCACTAGCTGCATCTCCACACAGTCTCTCTTGTTCCTTTCATATTTGAGCCAAGAAATGAACAGTGAACGCTCAGTGTCATGTCCAGACTATGCTGCTTTGTGTCTGTTCTTTTGCCCCTACTTTGCTCTCTATCCCTTCTATATCCAGCAAAATCCTTTGAGTCTTAGATCATTTCCTCTAGGAAATATTCACAAGAACCCTTGCTCCTCAAGACGAGGCTGAAGGTACCTCCAATATGCTTTCCTAATATCCTCTGCAAACCTTCATCAGAACAAGCTTGATAAAGGTATGTGGGAGATGGTTAAGACTGTTAGAATAAAAAGATCAGATAGGCTCAAAATGAAAAAAAAAAACAAAAAAACACCAAGATCAGGCAAGATTAAATTTCCTTCCTGAAGACCTCTTGGGATATGGGAGAGACAGAGAAGAAAGGGTGGCAGGTTTGAGATTGAAGAGTGAATAGGTGGAGAAGGTGCTAAGACTGGTTAATGG
The DNA here is from genome assembly GCF_009834535.1 of Camelus ferus. Taxonomy (NCBI): domain Eukaryota; kingdom Metazoa; phylum Chordata; class Mammalia; order Artiodactyla; family Camelidae; genus Camelus; species Camelus ferus. The sequence continues at coordinate 13,255,483 of NC_045705.1, forward strand.
AGTTTGTGAAATTGAGTGAAGAGCTTTTAAGGCTATAAAGGGCAGGGAGGGGAACTAGGCAAAGAGGGGAGAGGGGGGTTTTAGGAGCTGAGGTCACGCTTCAAAGACCACTGCCAGGTGATGTACCTGGACTGTGCATCTCAGCGTGGAGGCCACAGGGCCAAGGTCTTCCAGACCTCAGACAGTCACGCTTTTAATAGCTACTTAATGGCAAAATACGGAGTCTTCATTACTGAAGGCTGCTAATGTGACCTCAACATTCATTACAAAATATTTGCTTTTGACCTTGCTACATCAGCTGGTTAGATGCTAGGGGGCGTGGATCACAAAGTGACAGAAAAGCGCTCTGAGTGGCCTTAAAAGATATTAGAACCAACGAGGAGGACATTCAGGACAGAAGAAGGGAGGGGCAGAATCAGAGAGAGTCCCAGCGTTGCTGGCCCCACCTCTCTCAGACCTATGCTGCCGATAGCGAATGGCTTCATGCTGTCAACCCTGGTGACATTCTTACTAGCAAGTTAGGGACAGAGTCTGTATCTGAGGCCCTGATGCTAACATGCCCACTATGGAAGGTTTAGCAGAATTTGAAACAAAGCATTAAGAAGTCTAGACTAGACGTGTTGACAAATGGAGGAGGGGTAGGTCGTGTTGCTCATTCAACATCATAATTTAACTTAGAGCAAAGGGACACAGGGAAGTGTTTGTCAGGAAAAGCATGATCTCTCATGGACGTGCAGAGGAATTGCTGTGCAAGTAAGTTCCTGAAACATATGGGGATACTTGTCTCAACAGGAACGTGTCATCACGTGCAGTGGGTGGCTGAGGAGGGAAAAGGCAGTGGCCAAGGAACCCACATGGCTGAGGGTTGGTTCTAGGGTTTCTGTCACGAGGAAATTCACATTGTTTGCGAGAGACGGGCTAAACAACAGAAGGGTGTTCCGTTGTGCAGCCAGGCCCCGGCTAGACAGACACCATTCCTCCAACAGTAGTTGAAGGAAAAAAGACATAACCATGAGGACAGATGTGTGTGTGTGTGTGTGTGTATCAGATAGGATACACTTATGTGTGACTGCTCTAACTATGTGTATGTAATACACACGTCCTCACACATGTACTTGCCCGTGTGAAAGGCTTTAGAAAATCATGATCAAAGTTACAGAAATGAGAGAAGAGGGATATGAGATTATGGAAACATGAAAATAGAAGATGGGCTGGTGAAAAATTTTACGGAAACTTTGACGGTAAACGGGATACCTGAATTCTTGGAGGCAAAAGTAAATTTAAGACCCAAGAAAGGCAGCGTGGGAGCTTTGGGAGTTCTTGTCTGAAAACAGGGTGAATTTGAGCAGTTTCAGGACAATTTCCTAAGGCACTTAGCTATGTGTAGGATTATCAAGAGACTTTGTGTCATCCTCCCTGTGGGGACCTGTGGGTGGCCCACGGAACAGCAGACTCATTTATAAGTGAACATGTGACCAGCCCCTGAACCAAGGATGGACAGACGCAGTCAGCGATGAATTGCTGAATTGTTCTGGACTGCATCTTTAGGAAGACTGAATCATTTGAAAGTGAGCCCCAAACTCCACCTATTCATATTGGAAAACAGAGGGTGGAAATAGAATATTCAGTCAAGAAAGATTTTTGAGTTCAGAATAGCACAATCTACTTAAAAGATGTAGCAAAGAGTGTAGCTGTGTGGAAGATAAAAACAAAAGATTTGTAGAAGCCATATACAAAAGTAATACTTTTACACATATATTGATTAAGTGAGACTGGTGCGTATTTTTCTTCTATGTTCCTAATCTGTTTAAATAGCATGAGAAACTGAGTTAGAAGAAGAGCAACACTTTTGTGCCTCAGAGAAGGTTTTCGGAGCCAGTGAGGATTACAGGGAACTCGGTGACTGAGCTCTGGACAGCATATGGCACTTTATTAGACTGAAGGGCAAAATCAGAAGAACTAGGGATCGTGATCTTGGAAAGAAAGTTCTGGAAGAGAAACGCTGAGGCTTATTGTTCAAGAGTCAGAAATAGCTTATAGAAAAGAGGAGAATAAAACAAACTACAGGGACACCACACAGCGAGCCACGCCTTTGCCTTCCTAAATTCACCCGCCGTCTTACCTGAGGAGAGGGGGATGTTTCTGTTTGATGCTGGGAGAAATCCCAATATGTATAAAATGAAAAAAAAAATTTTAAGTACCATTTGAGGATCATATGAAACGGTGATAGAAAAAAAGATTTTATAACTCATGAAGTCCTATTAAAATGTTAGGAGACATTTGAGATTCGGTGGCCAGTTTGAACCTCAGGTCCGAATCCACTTCCATTATCTACTACTCCTGAAGTAACACCAAGGGGGGAAAAGATGGTCTTTAAATCAGCAGTGATTTCAGGTCAGATTGCATTCTTAGATAGTGAAGTATATGAGAGCCTGCCAGCGAGTTTGCAAAAGAAGAATAGGGTGTTCATAGCCATAAAATGATTCTCTGGATAATGAAATATGTATTTTTCCTATGTTGATATTTTAGAAGTTCTGTTTTTCCCTTTTCAGTATTGTTTTCTTAAGGAGCAGAACTGAGTGTTTTAAATCCTCACCTTAGTGTCCCCCTTCACCCCACCGCACACGTACACCTCCCTTCCTCCTCTTCTCCGAGCATCACGGGCAATACCACGTCCTGTTGTTCAGTGTTCACTTTACAGTGATCATGTGAATATTGCAGTGTGCCGTGATGGCTTGTCCTTCTTGTAACCGTTTTTATTTTCCTTGAAGTCAGTAATGTCTCACTGTTTGTCCTAAGTATGACTAAGCACCCCCGCCAGGTCCCCTGAGAGAAGTACAAAGCCCGTCACGATGATAATGTCCCAGGCAGATACACCAGTTCACTGTCGGTTTCATTTTTCTGGCCGCTCCACGTCGTGTCCCCCTTCCCCGGGTCGGCCTCACAGTGTCATCTGAGACTTTATTAACTTGCTTTGGTGTTGGAGCCCCTGTTTCCTGGATCCCTTGTCTTCTATGGATTACTCCCTTGTTGTCTTAGAACTCAAAAGAAAATGTCATCGTTCATTTATCCAACATGTATTTATCCAACATATACTCTGACACATGCAGTGTTTAGGAGCAAAGGATACCAGAGAACAAAAGGGATGACCCCTGACCCCCTTGAGGACCTCGTATTCCTGTGTGTGTGTGAGTGTGTGTGTGTAGGGTTGTCACATTAAATATAGGATCCTCAGTTACATGTGAATTTCAGATAAACAACAAATACTTTTTAGTTTTAGTGTGTTCTAAATACTGCAGGAGACATAACTTAGATTGAGAGAGGGTTTGTTGCTTATTTGAAATTCAGACTTAACGGGGTACCCTGTCAGATAAATCTGGCAACCCTAGTTGGGTGGGATTATACTGTCTGAACAGTGAACATAATAAATATGTAAGAAAGGGATACATGTCCTGCTGGGTGGAAAAGGAAAAGCAGGGCGGGCAGGGCAGACTGGGAGTGCTGGGAGCAGAGGCTGCAGCTTTAAGAGTGCTTCGGGTAAGATTCGTTGAGAAGGTGAGAAGTTAGCAAGGGCATGAAGGAGGGGAGGAGGGAGCTCTCCGGTTTTCTGGGGAGATGCCTTCTACACAGAAGCAGCACCAAGTCCGGGGCATCCCCGGAGTGACCCTGGAGTGTTTGAGAAATAGTAAGGGGGGCAGCGTGGCTGCAGCCGAGCACACGAGGGGCCCAGTGGTAGCACATAAAATCAGAGAGGTCACAGGAGCCCAGGTCACACAGGCGCTGGGAAGCCCAGTGAACTGGGGGAGCCGCGTGGGGTTTCGAGTGGAGCTGTGGCCGGCGGTGACTTCTGTTTGAACCAGATCCTTCTAGTTTCTCTGTTGAGAATACACCAAGGGGCAGAGCAGAAGCAGGAAGAGCAGCTGGAGGTTATCGTAAGAACCCAGGTGAGACGGAGAACTCTTAGGACTAGGGAGATAGCAGTAAAGATGGTGAGAGCAGATTGGATTGGGGTTCAATGTGAATTTGTCCTCTAACATTTTATTGTGAACAAATTTCGAACATACAGAGAAGTCACTACCCAAAAACTACCATCTGGTTCTATAGTCAACACTTTGCAGTTTTTGCTTTATCCTGTATCTGTCCCTCTCTCCATTCTGTGCCTGAGTCAGCCCCCAGCCTAGAGAATCTCTGAGTCAGTTTCTGCAAAGATGAACCTTCAGCCTTCTGCTGGGACGATGTAGACATTGGGATAGTCACAGACAATAAATCTGGAGTGGGGTGCAGTAAATCTAGGGAGCTGACTGAACTTCATACTGAGTTTTCACCAGGTCTCCCTTTTTTTCAGCTACATGTCTCTCCTTACCTGATGGAGGCACCTGATGATTTTAAAACCTGAGTTTCCTGTAGTTTCAAGGCACGATTTGACTTGCTTCTTCTTGGCAGCTGTCAATTCAGGTTGTTAGCTCTTTCGACCTTTAGTCAATTCCGACTCATTTATCTTTTTTCCATCTTCTAAAAATGTCTTTGACTTTTCTTGTCTACTGTTAGACCCTCTCCATTTCCCTTTGCCCTTGTGGCTTTAGAACATTTTTATTCCTTGTCTTTCATTTGAATGGGGTTTTGAGACAAGGAGACTCATGTTTTCAAATAGTTTGTCAATATAAAAGATCTGAATGTATTTAGTAGTACTTTGTTTTTCCATTTCAATGGATCTGATGTACTGAAGATACATTAAAAACAGTGGCAAATAGTTTTTTCAGCAATCCAGTGTCTGAACGACAGGCCCTTGTTACTTTTCAGGACCCAGGAGGACACCGGGTTGGAAACCGCTGGTGCGCGTCACTGTCGGGAAATGTTAACCTTGGCTCTCTCAGTGCTGATTCCAGTCTGCTGGGTTTTGGTTTAGAAGAGAGAATGGAAGCTCAGATTGAGTCAAACGGGGCCCACGTGACTATTGGAAGGGGTGGGTTTTCATTATCCCTCGGAGCCAGCTCCCTTTCCTGAATAGCATCTTTGGGGCGGATGAATTCTAGTCTCAGTCGGGTAGGTACCAGCTACAAATCCTTTCTCTAGGCAGCTGTTCTCTTTCCAGCACCAGCGCTTTCCGGCTCTTTGCTTTCACTCTGCTGAGCTTCCTATGAAATATTTATCATAACTTTGCCTTCCCTGCCTGAAATGGTGCCGTGGACTGGTAATTAGATTGCGGCTAAGGCTTCTTAATTTCATTTGGTGCAGAGCTGGGAAAATGGAGATGTTACGTAACGAGTAGATGAGAAGTGACAGGCGGTTGGCAGTAAGTGCTCCTACACATATTTTCAAGCAGATGCAAATGGAACTTTTTGCCAGTCGATGGTTACATTCATCTGCTAGCTGCTTTTCTCATGTTTGCTTCCAGAAAGAAGCTACTGAGAGTCATTTGTCAACACTGAGCCTGGGGATTAAACTTTTTACCCTTCCAGAGGGAAACCACAAAAGCAGGCCAGGAATTTTTTCTGGCCAGCCTCTGAAGCCAGAAGATTTCTGATTCAGGGTCCTGTCCATGTTGGAAGATTGGTTGTCACCACTTCTGACACTGCAACAGTTTACCCTTCAAATGAGAGTTGAGAATTACATTCCCCCTAATGTATGATTTATTACTGAAGATAACAAATCACAAAACTGGGAATCAGGAAACTAGGTCTGTGTTCTTGCTGTGTGTCCATGAGCCACCCACTTCACCTCTCTGAACCTCTTTTTCTCCATTTGTGCAATGGGAACAGTAATAGTAATCTGCCAAACCACTGGGCAGGTAGGATAACAAACTGAAACGATTTAACTGAACGTACTTTGCAGACCATCAAGGGTCTCTCCTATGCAGTTTCCTTTCAGAGTAGACAGAGCACTCTAGGGGTACCTAATTTTCAACATTTTTGTACGGGTGAAACGATCAAGTTTAAATTCAACTAAATTCCTCCAAGCATGTATCAAGCACCTTTTTTTGTTCTGGGTCTGGGAGTTTAGAGCTGGGTGATATGACCATCAATGGAGACGTTATAAAATGCAACGTGCACTCCTAAAGAAAAGCAGTGTTGCCCATGGGAAGAGTCTAGGTGAGAACTCAGACAACCGTGACCCCTGCTGAAGCCCCTTTAGGGCATATAGTTAAGTAGTAATGAGTATTGTCTTCGAGGTCAGAGAGACTCAAGTTCAAATTTGGACTTTGTCACTTTCTAGCTAAGTGATTTGGGGCAATTTACTTAACCTTTCTGAGCTACCATTTTCTCATCTGTAAATGTTGATAATAATGCAAACCGTTTAGAGTTGCTATATAGGAATTAACCGAAATAAAACTTATAAGGAGTTTATCATCATCCTCACAATAACAGTATTATTATTATAATAATAACTATAATAAGAGCAGGTTGTTTTTGAGGATCATGGGCCAGGCAACCTGGCTACATGCTTACATATATTGATATCTTTATCCACAAGACTCTAAATTGAAATCATCTTGCAGATGAGAAACTGAAGCACAGAGATTAAATAAATGTCTCATGGTCGTAGAGCTAGTTAGTGGTAACCATATCTAGGCAGTCTGATAAAGACAAAACACATGGTAGCTTCTGCTATGGTTACTGTTCATCTCTCTGAAGCTTTATCTAAGAAAAAGGGTATAATAAACAAAAAGATGATTTGGAAGGTAAAAACGAGATAACAAATGTGAAAAATCTTTATAAAGAATCAAGTGATAATTTCAGGAGCTTGTTTACTTGGGGAGGATTTAACCATTTATAATTTCAATAGCTGGAGAGGTTGAGCTGAATCCCAACCTATGACAGAAAGAAGGTGTCACATGTCATCCGTGGTTAATAGAGCTTCAGTTGCCCTATTCACGGGGGACCTCATCACTTACCTTGAATATGCAGGTATCAGCCTTTCAACATGGCAAACTGGGGATGGAACACCTGCCACCTTACTCCTCCATGTGTCAGGGTACCTTAGGCAGATAGCTGAATTCCCAGTCGCCCAATTTTGAGCATATGCCATTTCAGTATAATATTAGATGGTGATAGAGTCTGTTGTCCTATAAATTAACACACTTTCTCTGGAGAGCAGATGACTGCATTCTAAAAACAATATTTTCACTCAAGTTATGATGGCTTATAAAAACATACAGTGAATGGGGTTGACAAAGACGTTGGGAAGCATATGATGTCCCGGGAGGCCAAACTGATCGAAATGTAGGTGGGGTTGTCTCCTCTCCCTAGTCAGTGTCGGAGATGGTTCTCTCTTGAAAGGATGGCTCTGGTGGGGAGCAGTCAACTGACTGGGCAGAAATATGAGCCGCTGTGGTCAGTTAAGTGGAGAAGGGCTTAATGAGAGTGACCCCAAACACGTAAGCATTAAAAGAGAAGCAGGAGGCAGGGGAGAGGGTATAGCTGAAGTGGCAGAGCACATGCTTAGCATGCATGAGGTCCTGTGTTCAATCTCCAGTACCTCCTCCAAAAATAAGTAAACCTAATTACTTACGCTCCCCTCCAAAAAAAAACCTAAAAAAAAAAAGCTTTAAAAATTAAAAAAAAAAAAAAAGAGAAGCAGGAGGGGATGAAAATTTTGTTAAGTAATTTGTTACTATAGTGAGTGGTATTTTTTTTTAAACGCATTCCAGGTGTTCTGAGCATGTGTGAAAGTAAATAATGAAGAGAATAACATACTTACTTTTAATTCAGGATATTTTCTTCTCTCCTTCTTTCTCCTCCTATTTTCTTTCTCTCCTGTCCATTGTCCTATGGATTCTCAATATGGTCCCCCTTTTTAAAATATGATTGCTGTTACAGCGTCATTTGCAGACCCAAAATCTATCTTTCTCTCAAAGGAACTCTCTAAGCAGTGGTTAATGTGGATTATCATCTACCTCCTGCTTTTCTTCAGACTCTTCCTTCTGCAGACAGAGCATTTCATCTTTTCCTTTTTCTTATCTTTTCGTGAGTAAGTAATGTCTCTTACAGATCACATATTGTAATAGTTGCCATGTTTACAAAGCTGAATAGGATGTCAGAAAAATGGACAAGAAATAAGGCAACAAATTATTGTCATTACATTGCTTGAGGTCAGTGCAGGAAGATCTCAAGGTCCAAAGAAGGTAATCTAAAGCTCAGAGAGTGCAAAAATATTCCATAAAGGCAGCAGTGCCTGGATGGAACATTAGTAGGTGTTAACGCTGTTTGTTCATTCATTCAACAAGCATTTACTGGGTGTCCACTGTGTACTTTCCACCGTCCTAGGCCCCCAGTGTATAAAATTTAGCAAAGAATAATCTTGTCTAGCACTGAATAACTATTTGTTGAATGGCCAATGGAAGAGACTCACTTTAATTCACCTGGTGAATGTGGAACAATTCTCTGTATGTAGTAAAGCTTGAAACATTCAGGGGATTCTAAGGAGTTCAGAATATTTGTTAGGTAAATAATTTGGAGCGTGGGCATGGGCATAGAAAAGTAGGGCCACAATATAGCTGCATAATTGTGCAGTGCACAACCTGCACGACAGTATGTGGTCATTAAGGCATAGTGAGAAAGAAGGCAGGGAACGAATAGTAGCTGGACCATAAAGTGCTTAGTGTCCCAAGCTAGTTGTTCCCATATGGGCAGAAGGGGGTCAGAGGTAGGGAGGGGAGGGGACATCAGAATCACTGATGAATCGTTTCTTCAAATTATGTGTGCTTCTGCCCACCCTAGAGATGCAGATTTTGCCTAGTCCCTACATTCACAAACACACATGCACACAGGTGCTTGCGGGTTCACACTGTTGCTCTCCCAGAATCTCTGCCACAGACTTGTGCTGATGAGAATGAGTCATACTCCTCACGGGGGCTGGACCTGAAAATGGCTGAGCAACACTACAGACAATGGAGAACCACTCACAGGATGTTTAGCAAGGCAGTCGCATGGTTAGATTTTCCTTTTACAAAGATGACTCTGGCTCTGGAGGAGAGGGTGGATTCGTGAAGTGCAAGCGTTGATGAGGATATCCTGCTGGAAAGCTTTAACATTCTCAGTGTCTAATGACATTGGTTTCAGAGCACTTGACAGACACTCATGCTTCCCTGGGTTTTCAAGGTCATGGACACAAGACTCAAATCAGAATGAACGAGATTTGTCAGTGTTTTCCTGAGAAGGTGGTGACACCTGAAGCATTTCGTAGGAATTATGATTTAGGACAGATGTGAACATTCAAGCAGCTCTGTGCTGGGGAATTAATGGAATAAAGCCATCAAGTATGGCTATGAAGCATTTCATTTTAAATTCTGCTTATCTAAAAGACATTTCCTGTCAGTTATTTTTGTTGGTAGTGTTTTGTTTATTTTTTGTTTGTTTGTGTAACTCACACAGCCTGGTCACCTTAAAAACAAATACATTATCAATAATGCATATTTTCCAGCTTTCTTATTTGACCATTTTTTTCATTTAGTAAAATATGATTTTCTGTGATCTATTAAATATTGGCTGTGCTTTGTCAACAAAAGTTGAGTCTATGTATTTCTGCTTCTAAAGACTAATAAGTGTCTCCAAGAAGAATAAAAATACATATTTTTCTTGAAGCTCTTAATACCTACACATCACGTGATTCCCGTTTGATCTCCAAGCTACATAATTAAAAGGGAAAAAAAAAATCTTTCTGAAGTCCTTTTATCACATATCAGAAGAGCCAGATCACCAGACCCCCCCCCCCCGTTGATACCACAGTGACCCCAACATTTGTAGGGAGCTGTTGATTAATCATTTCTACCACTTCTGAATTTTCCATTATGTTCCAAGTTGATATGAGAGAATTAAATGAACTTATTTACTTTCAACCCCCCCACTTTTTTTTTAACTTCGAATTAAGTATCTGGATGAGCTACAGAACTTGTTAGTTATGGGATAGTTTGTTACCTTACTATGTTAGGAAGATCAGATTGAAAGGTTATGTATTAGAAGGCAGGCTTTAGGCAAACACAGTGCAGCCTAACAAGATGTGCATTCATCCAGTAAATCAGAGGATTTAGCTGACAGGTTATAAACCGCTGCTGGGTGAATGTATTCAGTGATTCGCCTACCTTTAAAGATTGGATTCATTTTTAGGGTGATAATTTTTGGAAGAGTATAGCTTTTCAGCTGTAAGGCCAAGTGCTAGACTGGGCGAAATGGAGATGTGGTTTCCAGCCTGGCTCTGGGAACCCACTGCATGGCGCTCTCCCTGCCGGTTTGCACATCTGTGAAAGGAGAGAATGCCAACGTCGACCTCAGTGTTTCTTTTCATCCTCCTCATTTCAACAAGGCATATTTGTAGATCCCCACCTGGCACAGAGTAGGTCCTCTAATATTATGACTCTTGTGTCAGCTAAGGAAAAAGCTTCCCTTTTGCTGGTACATAGGAAGAGGCATCCTAGGAAAGCAACACATAATTAAACATCAGAACAGGACAAAGGCATAAAGCAAAATGCCCTTGATAAGACTGAGAGTTTTTTTTCCCATTACTGGAAGAAATCATTAAAAAACAAAAACATCCCTTTGAGACACATTGATTCTTTTCTCTGGGCAAGGTATGTATGTATGTATGCATGTATGTATGTCACCCGTAGACATCAAAAGAGAAAATGTTTGCAACAACCCAGATCTGCTTGTAAAACTTCATGAAGCCCTTTGGGAGAAACAATGAGATGAGATATTTGTTGTTTTGGTTTTTTCCCCCTTCAACATTAGAGATGTTTCTAAGTTGGTAATGAATCTTCTTCCCTCTGTTGGAATCGGGGCACAGTGAGGAATGAGGCCGATTGTAGAAAACAGTAACAGTCAGAAGAGGCCTCAGGTGCAAAAACGACTGCTTTGCAACGTGCAGTGTTGGGAAACATTTGTAGCATCTCTGGCTTATTTTCCTTTACTCGAGAGAAAGCAACCAACAGATAGACAACTATACTGAATACTCAATTCGCATGCGTACTGATGATATTAGAGAAGAGCAATTCTCTTTTGGAACAGAGAACACAGCCTTGTTCACTATTGTGAAGCATCAAAACTAAAGGAGCCATAAGATGTACACTGACCCGAGAATCAAAGCTCAGTGCGACTGATGCCAACAGACACCTGTCTATAAATGTATTTGATCCTGTTACCTGCACTGTTTGTTTCCTAAATACTTAGGGCCATTGGAGGATAATCTTCTGAAATTAAATGCAATGTTTATTGAAAGTTTTTTAGGACATAAAACTATACATCATTCGACATGAGCATTTAATCTGCTTAAGCAACTTGTAACTATTTCTGACATTGATGATTCCTTGCCTGTGCTGAATTTATCACTTGTAAGTAACGAAGCAGGTATGAAAATTCAAATCTTAGGCACTTTATAGAATAAGTCTGTATGGGATAACAGAAAAAATAAGGATTCTTGCCCCAGTTTTGCCACTGATTTGTTGTGTGATCTTGCCCAAGTTAAGAGCATCAGTTTTACTGTCTATAAAATGGGAGTAATACTGATAATCATATCTTAGGTTAGGCAGTGTAAGTAGAGCATATGAAAGTATACAAGAAAAGGGGTACTCTATGATTACAGCACTGACACTGTTCTTAGCTCACACACATAAGATTCCAAAATGAAAAATGCATCACTCTCTTCAGAAAGCTTCCATATTATTAAAAGAGGCATACAGATAAATTAGCCATTGCGATTCAGTAGAATGAGTGAAGCAATGAAATCATGTGTAAACTTAACAGCGTATGTCAAGGAAGAATTCACTTATTAAATGAGAGAGGGGATCTTGGAAGATTTTTCAGATGGTGGTGATGTTTGAACTGGGGGGAGGTTTGTGGTCCTGGGAAGCAGGAAGGGCAAAACAGAAAGGACGTTGCACATTTAGGGGCAGATGTGCAAAAGCTTGAGAGAAAGAGTATGTTATCTGGGACTGTAGAACTAAAAGAATTCATGGGTCCTGGGGCTCAGGGAAGGGATGAGGCTGGCAAGAGCGGTCATGGAGAGTACTGTATGCACATAAAGGGACTCAGCCTACAGGAGAGAGGGAGGGCCTGAAAGTATTCAGGCAGGAGACAATCAAACCTGCATTTATGGAATTCCCTTTGGTGGCAGTTTACTAAATGGATTGGACACAGCAAGGCTGGAGGTCGTGAGAGCCCTACAGTAGACCAGGGAAAAGGTGAGGCCCTGAACTAAACAGTGGCAGTGGCGGCAAAGATCCCGAGAAACATTTAGGGGGAAATGAATGTTTCTGGTATCTTGTAGGTACAGAGAATGCCCCTGTCACCAACTGCATGAGGAAAGACCTGTGGGGCCTTCTAGTGGAAGGTACAGGACTGGTTGCCTCTGCATTTAGAAGCTCCAGGAGGAGGCAACAGCTAGAGTCAGAGTTTGGGAGACAAAAGTAGATGGTAGTAAAAACCATCAGGTTGCAAATAGAGAGTGGTTAGAATGAGGAAAGCGGCAGAGAAAGGACAGAAAACTTCAGAATCCTTCAGAAGGGCAAAACTTAAAAATAGAATACATAGAACTTACTTTCTATTTCAGGAAAGAGAGTCTTGTCAAAGAGAGTAAAGGAGTAGGGAGTTTCAAGGTAGGGGTGTCAATACTGTCAGATACCCTACTTGAATGGTCAGTTAAGACAAGGATTAAGGACCAGCTATTGGATTTGATAGTTCTGGAAGCCATCCAATTTCCTTTCTTGTGCAGTTAAGCAGAAGCGATGCCTAAATAGGAAGTTAAAAGTGAAGACACTGAATGTAAACTTAACCACCAGGATACCTGGACGTAAGGAGAAGGTATGAGAGCCAAGTAGACTGAGATGGACGAAGAAGGGTTTCGCTGTGTACGGGAGTGAGGGAGGCTTCAGTGTGTTTCTTACCTGCAGGGGAAGGACCATCATACACTAAGTTGGAGAGAGAGAGGAGGGATGAGCTGTTTGATGGAGCTAGGTTCTGCACGAGTGGTGATGGGAATTAGGAAGAAGGGGAGAAACGGACCTTGGACAGAAGGACTTCTTTCTTGAGGGGAAAAACAGAGAAGAGGGTAAATGTAGATTGGAGTATCCAGCCAGTGGAGGTGCTGAGAGAGAGGAAGCCACACCTGACAAAGACAAAGTCACCCACAGACAGATGAGGATAAAATGAGTAGGGCGTTTGTGAATAATGAGAAATGGAATTGACCAAAACACAGAGTAAAAGGAACAATTAATTGCAGTTAGTCTCATGTCACTGATCTCTGAGGTGGAAGGAGGCCTTCCAGCAGAGCTCAGCAGCTCAGCCCTGGTTTAGAAAGATTATACACTGAATCCACAGTTGGGGTTTTGTACAGTACGCGCTGTGAGGGGAAGGAAGAGTTGAGAGTAATTGACTTACAGCAGGTTGATTTTAGGTTAAACAGTAGGGATTTTGTTTATGGAGGAGGTGTGCATTCTTTTTTTTTTTTTTTTTTCCCTTGAGACTGGGCACTTATTAGGAAAAGGCATGGAGTTCAAGTCTCTACACCCAGGGCTGTAAATGCTTATGACCCTGGTATCTTAATCTCATGCTTGAAATTGTTGCCCAGTTTGACCGCTGGCTCTCTTAGCAAATTACAGGTTGCTGATTATCCGTAGGAAGGACATGGAAGATGACGTGGGTGGAAATTTCATTCCTGTGTTAGTCTCATTCAGTGTGACCCTGTTTCATGTTGGGTCCTCTTTACCTGGTCCTATGGATTCATTAAAGAATCTGCAAGCAGCGTTTGCACCTAAATGATCAGATACTCCAGGCTGAAAAGCATTTCTGTCACTGTTCCCAGAGTTAGCTGTTGAACAACTCCTCTGACTGGTGGTTCTTTCTGGTTGGAGTTGCCACACAGTCATGTGACCTTGAGCGTTCTGCCAGAGGCATTCATAACAAGGATGTTTAGAGGCAACTCTTAGATGTAATCTGCAAGGCTAAGAGAGGCCAGAACTTCAGAATAGGCAAAACAGCTCTCTTGCAACAATGAGAAACAGTCAGAGTACTGTTTTGACACTGGCCTTTGTAGTTTTTGTTCCAGTAACTCCAAGTTTTGAAAACAGGAAACAGAGGCACACCCAGGAACTTGTGGCAATGAGAACAGGCCAGTAAAATTATAAAAGCCTTGATGGACTTATGTAAGAAGGAACTGTTGTGGGAAAGGCACTAGACTGGGAGTCAGGAAATCACATCGAAGATCTGGACCGCAGTCTCTTCATCCTAGAAAACAGGAACATGGTACCACTGGCAGGACCCAGGGAGGCAAAACAGTTTCAGGCTAAATCCTGACTCCTCTTAGCTTTGTATTTCAGGGCTTCTCACTGAGATTTTATTTAGTGAGTAGAGCTAAAATAACTTTGAAGACTTCTAGTTAGAAGGTGTTCCCCCAGATCCTTTTTACTCTAAAGTTCTAGTACTCTACATGAGAATAACAGTAGAGTTACATTTAATTCTCATGGGTCTAACAGTTTTAATTACTGTTATTCAGCACACTTTTACTACTTTCCACAATATCTGATTTAGAAAACTGCTTTATGTCAACCACATGATTGAGGATTTCTTAGCTTGAGCCTGTGGATGGGTTTCTGGGAGTCTGTGAAACTTCTAAACACACATAACAGAATTTTGTGGATACGGGCAAACAACAAGACCGTTCCAAAGTTTCATCAGAAGCTCAACATCTAAATGAGAGCGGTAAGAGCAAAGTTATCCCCAACACGATGGGAGTCACGGAAATCCAGATCGGAAGCTGGCACAGAGCCAGAGGAATTAGGAGAGTTTCATAGGTTCTACCTACAATGAAAACTACTTCCCCAGCCCCCCTCCCAAACAGACAGTCCCTTCCCGAGATTACGCTGCCTTTGTGTGTACACAATGTTTCGGGCAGGGCAGAGGTCAGCAGGGTCTTTGATGAAGATGAAACATTCCCCCTTAATCTTACATTTTCTGATATTTGAAAGAAACCAAGATCAAGTCTTTGGCTCCCTGTGCCAGTCCTCACCTTGGACATGTTTTTACTAGATAGAGAGAACCACAGTCTTCACTTTTTTGATCTGTAGCTTTGTTAACCTGGAGCCCTAGATGGTTCGTGGACCTGAGGGTAAGTTGTCTTTTTTGTTTTTTAAAGTATTCTAAAGTAATTAGGAAGAATGAGAGTAAAGAAAAAAATGAATGTTTGGCCATTCCATAATATCTTTCCTCAAAAGCCTCAGACAGTGACTGGGGAAGATGTCGGTTTTTCTGAGTGCATTTTTAATTCTATTTTGCATTGAATGTTTGAGTGATTATTACCATTGTATTCAATAGAAGGCATTTCCACAGTCCTTTAAGTCCTAGTGCCTCAGGGACTAAGCCGGGGGGAAGAGTGAAGCATGGACTGAGTCAGTAAGCAAGAAATGGGCAGTGGTGAGGCTGGTCAGCGAGGAGCCTCCAGGCTCACTGAACCAGGCAGGGGAGTTTATACACACTGATTCCCATCCCAGGGCAAAGCCGGAGCCACTGGCATGGAGAAAACAAAGCTTCTCTCATATGCTCTGTGCTAGCTCAGACACTGCAACAAATGGAAGGAGAATGGGGCTCGAAAAATAAAACAGAAAACACTAAGGATGCCAGGGCTGCAGGTCGACCAGGGAGCCTGTGAGGGTTCTCAGAATTTAACCCTTCTGCTCTCTTTTCTTTCCAGATGCTGCACAACAAGCATGTCATGGTCCGTGTGGGAGGAGGATGGGAAACTTTTGCAGGGTATCTGCTGAAGCATGACCCCTGCCGGATGCTGCAGATCTCCCGCGTGGACGGCAAAACGTCCCCCATCCAGAGCAAATCGCCGACCCTTAAGGACATGAATCCAGATAATTACCTGGTGGTCTCTGCCAACTACAAGGCTAAGAAGGAAATTAAATGAAACTAGTTGGTCACTACAAGAGGACTCTCATAATGGCCTGTATCCACAGCTCCAGGGTAGCCAGTCTAGTTCACATGCTCTGAGAATTTCTTTGGGGTAAAAAAACATAACAGACAGAAAAAATGTCCTCATACTGAAACATGTTCAAAAAGTAGCACTATTTATTTTAAATGCTTCTGTAGAAAATGACCTGTGAAAAGAAATTCTAAACTCAAATTTAAACTAGACAAAGTGTAGGCAAATTATTATTGCTTAATATGTGAACACAGTATTAGAAATACAATTCTAGCTAGAGAAAAATTATTAGACGGAAATAGTTAGGATTTACAGTTAAGTCAACAGAAAGTGCCTGCCTAATGTCCACAGAATAAAAGCAACCGAGACATTTTTTTAAATTGCAGGATTTTTATGCTAATTTTTAAAAAGTGACAATTAGTGTGATGGTGTGCTACTAAAAATATCCAACACTATGGATAAGTACAGCGTCGTCACGACAGCAGTACTTTACTGGAAAGGCCACTTCAGAAAAGTTTACATCACTCAGAAGATTGCCTTAAACATCTAGCCCTGTCTATAGCCAAATATCCGGGGTACTTCTGGAAGTTTTCACTGAACCCCTTAGTTGTTTCACACAATCCTAGGCACATGGCTGTGTTGAGACTGAGTGTAATTCACACACCTAAGTTGATATACGTTTATATTTTGACAGAGTAAACTGTACAGTCAGATGTTCACTGACTTCATGTTATTTCAAAGCATTTTCTTGTACGACTCTATCGTTAGTTAACCCAACTTTGCTATGCTGTCTAGTAAAGTAATTTCACTGTAGCTAATGATGTTACAGACTTCTGTATACCCTTGTATACCTAGGACAGGGCTGTTTTGTACCCATAAACAGCAAACTCTTGTCCTTACTGATTCAAGAATTAAAAAGATAAATGTTAAAAACTGTATGTCTCTGTATTAATGCTTCATTCTGAAATAAAGATAATCTTCAAGTGGCAACTCCCCCTGAGGGTTATAGGAAGAATCAAATTACAGTTACCTTGCATGTCTTCACTTTGGGCGGCTGAGTGGTGGTGGTGGTGGTTCTTCACAGCAGAGTGTAGACCTTGTCATAAATAGTCCCTCCAGTGCGACCGTGAATATAAAAAGTACAGCCAGAGTTAATTTGTCATTTCCTCATTTTTCAACAACAACAAAATCTACTTTTTCTTGCCCCAGAAAGTCAGGGAAGAAGTATCTCAGTTTGTCATAAGGATGATTTTAGTCAAAGCAGACAAACTTTAAAAAATAAAAAAAAAAAAACAGGCTTTGTATAGTTTGGTGGTGCTGGAAGTGGTGGTATTCATTATGGAAAAAAAACAGTGTAGGAAATAAAATCACCTTGAAATAGTGAGTATTGTAATATCTTCTAAAATATGAGTGATTTGATTTTTATGTTCCTAAATTAATATTAACGATGAATTTCTCTGTACGGTAGTCAGCAATATTTCCATCAAAACTTTCTCCTGTGCTTAAATTTTTCTCATAAATATTTCTATCTTTAATAATTAATTCCATTAATTTAGTTACTATTTTGTCAGTTTCCTATTCCTGATGTAACAAATTACCAGAAACTCAGTAGCTTAAATAACACAAATTTATTATGTTACAGTTTTGTAAGTCAGAAGTTTAAGATGGTCTCACAGAGTAAAATCAGTATGTCAGCAGGGGCTGTGTTCCTTTCTGAGGAGTCTAGAAGAGAATCCATTTTTTTGCCTTTTCCACCTTCCAGAGGCTGCCTGATATCCTTGGCACTTGCCTCCATGCCCCTACTTCCTTTGTCTTCAAAGTTATAAATAGAGCATTTCAACATGCTGCTTCTTTCTTTACATCTCTTTGATAACAGGTTGGAAAGGTTCTCGGCTTTTTAAAGATCCATGTGGTTAGATTGGGTCCACCTGGATAATCCAATATACTCTCCCTACTTTAATGTCATTAACTGAGTCAATACCTTTTGTTGTGTAATGTAACATATTCTCAGATTCCAGGGATTAGGATGTCACCCTCTTTGGGGGAAGGTGGCATTATTCTTACTGCTTATACCACTTCTATGATGGTCTTTTTAAGTGGCGCTAAGAATTTGGTCATAATTGACATTGGGGTCTGCCTGCGAGGTGAATGGCACTGAAGAAGAATATGGAAAAACGAGACTATATTCAGAAGGAAATAACCAGGTGTAGACAGCTCTTACTCATTGACTCCCTAGTGGAAATTACTAGGTTCTTTTTTCAAAATTGTTTGGGCTATTATAAATCTTGCATTTCCCATATAAATGTTAGGATCATTTTGTCAATTTTTCTGAAAAAGCTTGCTGGGATTTTTCATTTAATTTATTATCAATTTGAGAAGGCCATCATGACAATATTGTATCTTCCAGTCCATGAACATGCGATGTCTGACCACTCATATTCTAAAAAATTTCTCAGCAGTGTTTTGTAGTTTTTAATTCACATCTTTTACTTCTCTTGCTTTGTCCTAAGTATTTTATCCTATGTGCTGATACTGGATACTTGGAACTTTTAATTTTCAGATTGTTCATTACTTGCATATAGAAATAGAATTGATCTTTTATGCAACCTTGCTAAATGTAAATGTATTAGTTCCACACATTTTTTGTGTAGATCCTGAAGAATTTTCTACATCAAGACACTTGGTATTTTTTTTAACTGACTTTCAAGTATGTCTGGTACTTATAACCTGACTATCTAACAAATGTATAATGAGAAAAGGGCACCTTAGGAGTGGAGTGAGGAGTTTAGGAAACTCCTTGACTTCTGACTTATGTGACAAAAGAGATTTCAGAGAAACAGCCTAGACAGAGCCAGTTTGTGTGCAAAATTAATTCCATTTGAGGCAAGTTTGAAGTACCGGCAAAAGATGGCTCAAACTTGCTTTTATGACTAGAGGACATTAACTGGAAACTCAACCCAAGCCAAGTGTGGTGCTATAAAAATAGACAATTCAATGCAGGATACAGCAGAAGTATCACATCCGGGTCAAGTAATTTATGAATATTCAGTACTTAGACCATAATGATCATATTTAGAGGCAATATTTACAAGATGAAACATACCTAGAAGGGGGAAAACAGGATAATAAAAAGTCAGATCACATGAGAAATTTATCGTTTGAGTTGTCAGGAAACAAACTTATCAAACCAAAATTTCTTCAAAGTCTGCTATATATGCAAATGGCTGGTGTCAGTAGCTTTAAAAAAAAATCAGAGGAAAGAGTACCACATTTCAATCAACCTATAAAGCACATATAGCTGTCATGGGAATCTGGGATGCTTACCTGGGGAGTTAAAGGAATACACATTAAATGTCAACCCAGATAGGTATGCATATCTCCCTACCTCTTACTGACCTGGTTATGCAGGTATTATTCAAATCTAAAACTGACAAGAGGTACTTTTTCTTCTAAGGGTGTAGCATAATTCTTATCAGTGAAAATAAACAAGTTGAACTGCAGAAGGAGAAAAGGAAAATTCATAGCTTATGTCAATTCTTCTGAGGTACCAAGGATGACAGCTAGAACCTTTATTACAATTTTTCTCTAAGAACACAGGAGACTAATAATGGCATATCTCCTTGGGAGTACAGGAAAAGAAACATGCCTATTTATAGTTAATTAAGGTATAGTGAAGATAAAATTTTGCTAAACAGAAATGGCCAAAGCCAATTTTTTTATATAGGAAAATGTATATTTGTACCCCTGAAAGGCAAAATACAGAATTTATAAAACCATGTGTGAGAAAACTATTAATTACATTCCAAATACAATCAGTGGAACAAGAGTATCACATACAGATGTTTAAAAAAACATGCCTGTCAACAAAGGGGCTGTGTGACAGTACACAACTTTTTGTTACCAGTCATAGTTAATAGTTTAATGATTAGAATGAAGAAGCAATGATTTAAGCATTTTACATCTTAACGTGATTGTTACATATAAGCATTTTACTGTTTCAGATTTTAATAATTTGGTTGGGGGGTCTGGGTGACATTTTAAGGATTATAATGGTTTCCTATTTAAATTATGAATTATAGGAAATTGGCTCTAAGCTAAAGTTTTCATCAGGAACTGATTCATAACTCTTGAGGAAGATGCCTGGAGAGTGTGTGTGTGTGTGTGTGTGTGTGTGTACATTGTTTTGAAGTAGTCACTTATTAGTTTCCTATCAGGGATCAAGTCTCCCCTTACTCCTTCCTCTTCCTAACTTTTGAGTACAGCCCCTTAGCCCAAGCAACCTGCGTGGTTTTGGAGAAAGCCGTTAACACCCAGGGAGGCAGGGCATGGCCGGAAACGGCATATCCCACTGTTCCTAGAAAGCACTACAGCAGCATAACGTTCTTGGATCAACAGTAAATAAGCATGGCATTTGGATATAAACTATTAGAAATAGGACATCATCCCCTGGATATAAACTTCTTATTTACACCAACCCAAACTGTCACTCTCTAAGATGCAGTACAGATAAAACTGTTCTTTCTGCGTTAAACTGGAAGGAAAAAACCTGTACAGTTCTAGGATGACAGGCTCTGGTTCTATATCCATTCATCTATTAATGGTCCTCTTCCCTTTTTGCCTCGGAAAACTTAACTGTATAATAAAGTCAAAACTTTTATTTCTAAAATATAATGATTTCACTATACAAACAAAAATACCACTGATCTTCTAAAGGATGAAGAAAACTGAACCTGTCTCTAACTATACTTCTTGCCTGGATATTCATAGAATATTTCATTCCATGGTAGAAAAAAGTGATTTTTCCAATGAGGAGTCAAGAGTTCTACATTATAGTTCAAACTCTCCAAAATTAACATAGACAATATACTTTAATATAACACAACTCTTGTGGGAGGGGTAAGTGAGATAGTTGTTCAGTTTCTTCTTGCAAATCAAATGAGCTGGTCTGTTTAATTTACAGTCTCTATTGCACTTAATATCTGCAAATTCTAATTTAGGGTTTAGCCTTATCATCCAAAAAAGCAACCAAATTAAAAGATACAGTAATTCTTCCATTTTCGCTTATTATATACAAAAAAAACTCAAAAAATAAAATTGCTATAAAACATGTTACTCATGAACAAAAATCTAAAAAGTTTATGACAATGCATCATATAGAATTACTTTATAACATTTTTTAAGTTTAAAGTAGATCTTTTTAAATATAGTACTTACACGTTTCTTTTTCATACATTCATACTTGCCTTGGCAATTTCACATCTGTATAAATATTATGATCATCCTTTAATAAATACAAAAAGAATAAAAACACCTATGAAATTTGGAAAGATACATTACCATTAAGTACAACCCATCCAGATTCTTAGTTTAACTCATTCATTTACTACAAAGATCTTTGTAGAGCTGAATCTGATATTGTGTAATAGTACATCACTGCCCTCTGATGGTACCACTAATATACAATGTTAAATTCAGCAAGCAAAACAACAACAACAACAAAAACCTTGACTATAATGTAAAACACAGTATGTTAATTTTATAAGCTACAGAAGTATAAAATAAATTACGGAGAAATTCAACATTTTCTACAAATTTTCATTTCTTAGTAAGTTATAAAAATTTATTGTATTCCTTCACTAAGCCCTTCACATGATTTTTCAAGATTTTCCCTGATGATTTTCAGTTTAAAGGCACTAAATCCATAAGTTTAAGCAAAAGTCTTCATACATAAGGAAATAAAGAGATGTAAGGTTAACTGGCAAACTATAGATGGCTAGATTATTTAAAAAAAAAAGGGAAAACACAATTGCAAACCTTAATATTTGAGATGTATGCAGAATTTCCACATGCAATATACAAATATATATTCACTATTTACGTCCACGTTTTAACTACTTAAAATTGGCAAATCACCTATTGGCAGAAGAGTAAATGCAGGGAAAATAGATATTTAAAGAAAGATCTGGCCATTTTCTAATTCTGAAAATCAACAGCATTTTCAACTATTTCAATTATGAAAAAGCACTGCATTCAAGGGTACCAAAATTATAAAGTCTGAATCTTCATTTATTCAAAGAGAAGAAATTAAATTGAGGATGTCCACTTGATTGCAGATTTTAGTTCCTGGCAGTACACTCTTCCACTCACTTTATGCTTTATGAAACTGTCCACTAGAAAAGAAAAATATACAGAGGAAAAAAAAAACACAGAGAAAAGTAAATTTTATTTAAGGTTATGTAACAATATTCCAGTAAACAAACTAAGAGGGGAATATGGGCTATACAAATGCAAAATGATCTCTGTGAATAGCAGCAATTAACAAAACTTGAAATTATAGTCAAAAGCCTGATATAAGATATATAATGGTTTAAAAATATTAAGAAGTAGAATAAAATATCCGGGCAGATTAATGAGAACTAGATTTCAAATATACAATCATCAGTAAAGGAAAAACAAAACCAAATATCTCAAGACAAAGGTTAACAGTGAAACTACAAAATAAAAATAATGAAATTCTTGTTTGAGGCACGGAGCAAAGAAATGATAGAAATTATTAAATAATGGTTTGGAAAAGTCTTTGCTTGATTTGAGAAACTATTCCATTTGGTGTTCTGTTTAATCACGTTTCTTAAATCTGTAACAGCAAGTTCTGAAAAAACCACTGGGATAGGACCAGAGATACCTGCTAGTCTCTTGAGCAGCATTTTCTAAGTACATTCAAGGAATATTACTGGGTATTGCATATTTCTTAAAAATCTGTATTTAAATAAAGTTTGAAAGTTAAAGGTTAATCCAAGTAAACTTGCTTTTCTTTATTTTAGGACTTCTTAGAGACTTAAATACTGTGCCTTTTTTAATCTCCAAGAAGGAGATTCAGTATATAAGAGTATTCAGGATTGTAAAAAAATTTTTACCACAAGACTCAATTTCCCACAAAATCTCTCTTAGGACTGAGCATTACAAACACTAGAGCAGTAATTCTCAATCAGGTTTGACATCAGATTACCTCGGGGAGCTTAAAAACCCCAACGGCTAAGCCAGGCTCTGAGGGATTCCGACTGGTGTGAGGTCAGCCCCAAGGTTCAGCCTTTCTGAAAGCTCCCCATGAGCACCCAGCGTGCAGCCACAGTTGAGAGCCACTACGCTGGAGGTCTGCCACTGCTCTTGCGCTGGTACATCCTGAACTGATGCCAGTTTGTGTCCTGATGCCATCATCACACTGACATCTTAAAACAAGGCTGCCTTTCCAGAAGACAGTGAGCACTGCCAATGCCAACTGTCCTGGCCGGAGACAGAGCTAGTCAGATGTACGTGAGGAGGCCATGAAGACAGGGAAGGACAGGTTTTCCGTATACCATGGAGTCAGTCTGGTTAGGAAGAACTGAGCTACACTATAGAATACTCTGGGCCTGACCGCGGCCCTCACGGGACCGTAGGCCAAATGGTTTGACGATTAAAGTTACTCTCTGTCTTGTATCTTCCTTTTTGCTATCCCCAGCCTCCAAAAATTCATTTTGAACTTCACTGTATGCTCTCGATGAGCAACGCAGGTGGTCAAGGAAAAAAAGTTACCAAATTTAACATTGAGATGTTTTTCATTTAGAGCACTTCTGAAGGGACCAGAAGCAATATAAGACCTAGTTTATTTTTAATCTGCAGGCTTCAGGGCAGGAAAACTTCAGGTTTAACAAAGAAAGCCCCTTTCTCTCTTAGTTTAAAAACTGATATTAAATTTGTTGGCTTAGAACATGTAAAATAAGTACCTTCTTAATTCTTACTATATATACATAAGAAGTGTGCTTTTTTCTAACATTATATGTGACTTTAAGTCATTCAGAACTTCCATTTCTTTTACTATGAAAGAGTTGATCTCAGCATCCTTTTCAGTCCCATAATTTAATTTTCACAAATGTTTTGTTTTTGAGAATCCTATATGAAGTAAACCTGGTCACATAGATCTTTATCTCAACAGAATATTGAAAGCTATACTTCTGATAAATATTTGACTTTGTATCTCCCAACTGTTTTACTTTACATTTAATCTATTCTATTATGGCAACGTATTTATATATATAGTTTTCTCCAACTATTAATTCACTTTTGCCTTTATCTATTGGTCAATTTTCTTTAAGTTATGCTTTCTCATTTTAATTCTTAGCCAAGAAGATTGTCTCAAGCTTTAAAAAAAGTTTTATATATGTATATACATATAAAACATAAACACAATGGTCACAGCCATTTACCTTAATTTTGAAAGCAGCTATTTTACACATTGTTAAAAGTTAACAACAAAACACTGTTTTCTTTTACTTTTATCTAGTAAATGAAACTAGATGAAGTAACATGCAATGATAAAATATACACAGAAAAATCTTATTTCCATGGGATATTCCTGAGCCAGAATCACTTCTGCTCAACTGCCTCCCCAACAAGTTAGGGGTGTACACACCTAAACATATTTATACAGAGTTTTAAGAACAAAAACCAAACTGAATTGAGAAGACAGTGAAACAGCTAAACAAGTGCTCATAAATCTCATAACTGAGAAGTTAAATTTAAATGACAAATTCAAGACATTTCCCTTTTCACAAATACACTTGAGAAATGTATTTCCTTTAAAAGTAGACCCAATATTTATATACAGTGGAATACTACTCAGCCACAAAAAAGAATGAAATAATGCTATTTGCAGCAACATGGATGGATCTAGAGAATATCACACTAAGTGAAGTCAGAGAAAGACAAGTATCTCATGATATCATTTATATGTGGAATTGAAAACATGATACAAATAAACTTATTTAGAAAACAGAAACAGACTCACAGACACAGAAAACAAAACTGTGGTTACCAAAGAGGAAAAGGTGTGGAGGAGGGATAAACAAACAACTGTATATAAAACAGATTAGCAACAAGGTCCTGCTGTGTAGCACAGGGAACTACATTCAATATAATAACTGAATCACTTTGCTGTACACCAGAAACTAACACAACACTGTAAAGGAATTCAATTCATTTCAATTTTTAAAAAAAATGGACCAACGAAGAAAATTTTAATATCTGAACCATTATTTTCCTGAGCTTTAACTTACAAAATTAAACCTTTATAGTCCTGAGAGACTGTAAAGATGCCCAAGTTCAGGGCCCTTGTTTAACTTGCCCATCACTGTACTTCTCATGTCAAGAGCGACAACTGCTACGGTTGGGAGGGGAATATATCAGACTCACCACTGTATACCCTATTGCCCAAATTAACATTTACATAACTGTGATAATGTGTGACAATGGGAAGCTCAAAAATCTCAAATCATTGAGTGAAAAAAGCGGAGGTTGTAGTGTAATCCAATTTAGTAAGACTGATGTATGAGATTAGAAATGACAGTGTCAAAATGACACTGAATTTGGGTCATTTTTTATTTTCTGCTTTATATTATTCCATATTGCTTAATTTTCTACACCTTTAAGATTGTCATCAATTACATAAGTATGAAGTATTACGATACACAGTTAAGTGAATCAGGGAAAGTCTCTTTTCAGTTTGGGGAAAAAGCAAATCTATTCCAATGAACATTGGAATGTCCAAATAAATTGACACTTCTTCCAATCTATATTATTCATGCTTTAAAATGAGTTCACAATTTTAAGATAATCCATTTCCTGAGGAAATTTCTGAATGGGTTGCTACTTAAGTTTTTAAAAATTCCCAGTATATTAAATTTAAAGTAAATTTAAGTACTTACTCTAAGTCCGCCTTCTGGTGGGGGTCCAGATGTAGCAATTTGTTTTTCCATTTTTTCCTTTTTCTTTCTCTTTTCTTCCACAGACTGAACATTCAAAATGCCCCGAGATGCAGCCTTCAAAAAAATTGTTAAGAAATGTAGAAAAATAACAAAAATCAGTTTCCAGTGTCCAGTAGGTGTGCTTTGTTTGTTTGTTCCTTGTTAGGTTTTTCTTTGGAGGTGGGAGCTTTGGCCTATTTTTGGTAACAAAGAATTAGACTATTTCTACAACAGCTTTACATGAAATATATTTTCATTTCTTCATAGGGTATTTTGCAACCATACAAATTTCTCCCCAAAAGTTACTTCATATCTGTCAGTGTTTTGTAGGCACTGTCATTTCATCCCAAGGAGGAATGTTATTAAAGGGGCATCTCACATTACAGAAGACATGTGTATGGTGATTTTCATACCATAAATGATATAAATACATTAATGTAATTTAGAGCAACACAGAAATCATTTTGAAAAATGTTTACCTTCAATTTGAATTTATAGGATATCAAATACCATTTTCATTAGTGAATACTACTAGTAATAGACATCTATAAGGGAAAAAAGTACAAATTTAATTATCTAAGGTAGAATTTTATTCTTATTCTCACCTCCTTCTGTCTTCTCTCTGCAGCCTCTGCAAGCTTTGCTCTTTTCTCTTCCTAGGAAAAATGTGTAAAAAATGTTTTAAAATAAAACCAAACATATTCCTTGATAATTTATACACTTTTATTATAGGTAATATAACAGTTTACAAAAATATTAACTACTGGCCCAAAATGTCCCACTAAGAATGCCATTATTTAAAATATTTATAAAACACTCAACTTTCTGAATTTAGTTCTCCCAATCAGTATACCTTCAAATAAGCACATGATGAGACATGTATATATATAACATATATATAGTTTATCTCATGTGTATATATATACACACACACACACACACACATATATATTGGCCTATAAAATAATCTATGCTTTTTTTTCTAAAGGGCTTACAAGCTGGTCAGGACAATAATAAAACAAATGACATTTAATAATACAAGCAGGGAAATAACATGGTTTGATACTGCCAGTCAAAAAGGAGTTTGAAGTGGGCTGGTGTTTTCAGGAAAACTTCATGAATGAAATGGACAAACCTCACCGTGCAGGACAGGAAGGACTGGAGGAAATTTATGAGATGCACTGTTTCTTGTTGGGAAACAGTGACTATAATTTTTCTATATCATGTATTACTACTTTTCATAACCATAAGTTATACACTCTTTAAATATCTAAGACAGTAAGGAGCATTCTCTTGGGAGCTGTACTGATCATTCTCTTGCTTCCCATACCACAATACGTTCCTTTGTTCATTCGTTCATTGGACAAATACTTATTGAACAACTGTCACGCCTCAGGAAATTTTCTAGGTGCTGAGGATATGGCAGAGAAAAAACACAGATAAATGTTTCCACCCACTTGGAATTTACATTTCAATGAGGACAAATAGTCAGATATAATCAAATGAATACATCTGTCAGACAGAAGTTAAGAGCTTTGGAGAAACAAAAAGAAGAGGATGAGGGAAAAGAAATGGAAGGATAGGTGAGTGGGAGAGTGGAGGCTCTATTTTATTTACGGTGGGGAAGAAAAGCCTCCAAGATAAAGTGACATTCAAGTAGTGAGCCATGTGGTTATCTGTGGGGTGTGGGAAGAGCTTAACAAACGCTGGCAGACTGGTATTTTATCAACAGCCATATAAACAAAATTAAGAATATTCCAAAGGAACAGTAGCAAGAAAGACAAGCTGAACTTTCCCATATCAACCTGCAGGTAATTTTGAGAACTTATGATCAAATGACTGAAGAGTTAATGTACTTCCCTAAACAATTCATTTCCTTCAACGAATTTTTAGCTGGAAAGGAGAAGAGAGGAATTTAGGTTTTCTGTTATCAACGTCCTGTATGGACTACTAATGTAAAAATACTGTTAAAAAGAGAAAGCTACATAAAGTATAAATGTATTATACCACAAACCACCTAGTTAAATCTGAAATTATCCAGCTAAATAACCAATAACTTACAGTACGTCTCAACTATTGCATGGGGTAAGTCTACGTATTTTTAAAAGGTATTTCTTGTTTATCTGAAAATTCAAATTTAACTGGGCACCCTGTATTTTTATTTGCTAACGTGACAACGTTACAAATTGTACGTTCTGCACTACATAAGATGTTCTTTACAAAAAAAAAAACGAAAAGAAAGATAAATACTAAAGGGGAATCATTGATCAGTACAATGTCCAATTAAGCGGAGTGTACGAGACTTTACTAAGCACCTTCTCTGAGCAGCTGGTACAGACACAGGAAAATGCACATCTCCTAGAACATGAAACACGCCAGTTCACGGAATCTCTTCTTGCCCCCTACCTAACTCCATCTACCGCATCGCCGGGAATGGCCTCCACACCGCGCCGTCCGCGTACGCCTGCGTCCCACGAACTCCCGATGTCGCCAGCCAGAGACAGGTAAAAGGACCCTGGAGCCTCCTTTCGACAATTTGTTTCTAACGGAAGCGGACGGACCCACGCGGAGGCAGCTGCTCCAGTCCCGCTGGCAGGACCTCAAGGTCCCTGGGAGCGTGTCCACCCGTCTCCGCCACCAGGGTGCCCCTCGCACAGGCTGTGCGGCCCGCGCCACCGCGTCAACCGCCCGCCCGGGCGCCCGCAGCTCGGGGCCTCCACGCGCGCCACTCCGGGAACAGGTGCGCGCGACGCGGGCTGGCGGACACAGGGACGCGGGGAGGCGGCCTTACTCACCAGGTCTGGCGAGGGAGGCTCGGCCTCCGTGGGACAGGGATAGCACATCCCCATGGGGGTCGCGGCCGCGGTAGCGGGGTGGTCCCTTCCCGGGCTCGCCCCAGACCAGGCCCGGCGAACTGCGAACTGCGAACTGCGAACTGCGCGGTCAGCGGCGCGTCCCAGTCAGCTGTGCTCGCTCCGCCCCCACCCGGCGGCCGGGCTACCGAGCAGCGGCGCTCCGCCCCGCCCCGCCCCTCTGCGGCAACGCCCCACCCCCACCCTGCCTCGGCTCCGCCCGCCCCGCCTCGTCTCCGGGGCTCGGCTCCGCCCCCCGGGGTGCCACGCCTCACCGCGCCACCCCGCCCCTTAACTCGCCTTCGCTCCCCGGAGGCAATACCCCAACCTGACTTGCAGAGGCTCAGGTGCTGACCAGGCCTCCGTGTCAGGAAGCACCTGCTGCGGGCTGCTTACAGAAGGATGGAACAGCTGGCTCTGACCTCCAGAGCTCTTCCAGGCTCTCACTGCCTGGCCCTTTATAAATGAGTGATACGACTCTGGAGAGTTTATGCTACTACCTCTTTTGAGAGAAGGTACTCCGACCTCCAAGAAATTCAAGCCAAAATTTCAAGTTGAGGTTAGCACTCTTTTCCCTTTTTTTAATTTATTTTTTGTTTATTATGATGTTTTCCTTTTGCTTGTTTGTCTTTTTCGGGGGAGGTTATTAGGTTAATTTATTTATTTTAATGGAGGTATTGGGCATTGAACCAGGACCTCCCGGATGCTAAGCACACACTACCTCTAAACTATACCCTCCTCTTTGCACCTTACCTTTAAGTGCCTCTCAGTACTGTTCCAGTTGATAGGACAGAATGTAAAATCCATTACTGTGTTTTAGAATTGAGCCTCATGAATGTGGCACTTAGTTGAGATTCCCTTAGTTTCTGGTGCTTTGGATTCATTTATTTCTCCAAGAGTAATAATACTGTTTGATTTGTTCAGCAATATTTTAATTAAATGCTTCTCAAATGTTAATAGGCATAAGAATCACCTGGGCATTTATATAGATGTCAACTTAGCACCTATAAATATGAGTTAGCATATGAGTTAATAAATATCACAACCAACTGGAGATATTGGAAAATTGATGTGAGCATGCTAGGTTCTTGATTTTAGTCTTCTGTTGACAGTTTTATGAAACCATCAAGTTTTCCATTACAATTTTTAAATTTCTTACCCAGTTCAGTGGTATGATCTGAAAATCATCAGAAATCTGTACTTGTCAAAAAGTCTTCCTGTTACTTCTCTTAAAGATGAAGTGTTTTTTGCAAAAGCATCAGAGTAAAACAATGACTGTCTATAAATGACAAAAGAATTTAAAAGGCACAGTTGAAAATCTGACTGCAACGCAATTGACAAAGATACGTGGTTACTGCTGTGACATACAACAGTTTAAGATAATTACTAGACTTATGACTGATAATATGTTACTAGGGTGTATCAGTTTTTTTAGGAATTCCATATAATTTCTAGAATTTCTGTATTAATAACATTCATAATATAATCTAAGAAGTTTTATCACCACTCCTTTGACAATGCTTCCCATGTAATTTAACATACAAAATAAGCCTAAATAGTTTAATAAGTCTCTCTCAGATGCTTCTGTCACTGTGAAACTATACTTACTCACTTAACCAAAGTGACAATAAAAGATTTCAAAAGCAAATACTGAAAGTTGTAACAGCTTACCAAATAAAGGTAAAGAAATTTTATAATCAGTTATCAAAAACCAGTAACTATTTTAAGAAAATAGTTAACAGAGAGAAAACCAAATTCAGGCATTGGACCACTTTACCTTTAGTATTAAAGTTCATTTACTCAGTTAAATTAATTCTAATCTTTATCAGTCCTGACCACACGTAGACCTTTCTAAAGATTTTTTTTTCTCACAACCTTCTACAACCTTCTATATCCATATTAATTTGTCCCTTATTTTCTTTCCCAGGTAGAAATAACCAGCTTTAGGACAAAATTCCTTTCCCTTAACAAAATGCATTTCCATCCTCATGCCTTCTTTTTCTTTGCAGACAAAGATGTTTTTCTTGTTAATTTTTAGTAGTTTTAATTACACATTTTAATTATAATTCTTAACCTTAAAAACCTTAGTTTCTAGTGAAAACTAAGAAGTAAGCAATTATGAAATTTCACATTATCATTTTGTAGATAGGCAAATTTATTTTGAGGGTAATTAGGTTTATTTATATATTTATTAGATTTAAAAATTTTAAATTGTACAGTCAATTACAATGTGTCTATTTCTGGTGTACTGCACAATGTCCCAGTCATGCATATACATACATATATTTGTTTTTATATTCTTTTTCATTTATTATTTTTTAATGGAGGTATTGGGGATTGAACCCAGGACTTTGTGCATGCTAGCAGGCACTCTACTAGTGAGCTATACCCCTCCCCATCATACATAGGCAAATTTATAAATACTATTTGTAATTTCTAAAAACAGATGCTTCCTTAAAGAAAATGCCTCAGTGTGGCACCAAACATACTTATTAACAGACTCACAGACAGAGGATACAGACTTGTGGTTGCCAGGGGGGTGGAGGGTGGGAAGGGATAGACTGGGATTTCAAAATTGTAGAATAGATAAACAAGATTACACTGTATAGCACAGGGAAATATACACAAAATGTTATGATAACTCACAGAGAAAAAAATGTGACAATGAGTGTGTATATGTTCATGAATGACTGAAAAATTGTGCTGAACACTGGAATTTGACACAACATTGTAAAATGATTATAAATCAATAAAAAATGTTAAAAAAATAGTCTTAAATGTCTTTAGTTTCTCTGTAAAAGAAAGCCTATGTCAATAATTAATGTTCCAGGATCTTATTTGGAAATGGTCTGGATAGTCAATGAATTCCCTTCATTTACAAGTTTCAAGTTACAAAATAATCTGGAGAAACTATTTTTAGATAGACATATCCAAAACGTAATTATTCCTAATTAGTTCACCTAAAAGTTTTGTCTCATTTACATTTAATTTACTTAAAAGTTTCATCATATCAAGTTTTTTTCTTGCTGACAAATTTTGTAACAGGAATAACAAGATCTCATTTGATTTCTAGCAAACCTAGGTACAATAAAAGTATTATACTTAATGTTGACTACCCTAATGACATGTCTGTGTTAATTAAACTTAAACTTGTTTTCATTCATTAAAATGAAATCTGTTTCATCTAATCTAGTAGTCCTAGATCATGTGATCCTGAAATTCATTTAGCATAGTTTTTTAAATATTTCTAAGTCTTTATATGAACATTTAATTTCCTTTAAGCGAACTGAATAGAGCTCTTTTACAAATTTTGGCAATACCACATCTCTACAACACACAGACACAAACAGACATCCCGTCATTTCCATTAAAAAATTCAGCCATGAATCAGTTACAATAATATAAAACCCATCAGAAGAGGCTGGATTCAAACCGAGTTTCTAGCAGATAGAACAAATCAACAGTCACCTCTTTAGAGGGAGAAACCCTTTCTAATATTTATAGATAAGACACTTAGTTTGTATTTGTCCTTGAAACGTCAAGTTCCAAATTAACTTCCCCCTTTTTGTTTTTTCAATAAAAGTTACCTTCCTGAAATTTGCATTTTAGAAAAGATGCCTGAGATTAGAGTACCTGAA
The DNA here is from genome assembly GCF_009834535.1 of Camelus ferus. Classification (NCBI taxonomy): domain Eukaryota; kingdom Metazoa; phylum Chordata; class Mammalia; order Artiodactyla; family Camelidae; genus Camelus; species Camelus ferus. The sequence continues at coordinate 13,287,661 of NC_045705.1, forward strand.
GAAGACCAGGTAGAACATTTGTCTTTCAAAGGTGTAGGAGGAAAAATGCAGCTACTTCATTCCTTTTGTTATTGTTGTTAGTGTGCATTTTACCGCTGCATGTTATTAATACTATAATACATTAATTTTTCTTGAAAGTCAATTATTTTAAAACAATTTTAGGGGTTTTATATTCACTCATATATGCATCATTTTCAGAGCTCTTTTTTCCAGGATGCAAGGTCTGTCTGGTAATTTTTCTTCCACCCAAACAACTTTCTTCTGCAAGTCTGCTAGTGATAAATATTTTTTGGATCTTCTTTTATGGGAAAAAAATTTGCACTTTGCTTTTAGTTTTGAAGGATATTTTTGCTTCAAATAAAACTTAACATTGACATGGTTGTTTTTTAAATTTTTTTAAATCAGTTCTATAAAGATGCCATTTTGGCTTACATAAATTCTAATGACATTTGTGGTTTTCTTATGCTTTATCTCAATATTTAATGTGCACCCTTCCCTGTTGTTTTCTCTTTTCTATATTTTTCAGCAATTCAATTGTAAGTTAATTTGGTAAGATTTGGGCTGTGTCTTGCTTGGTGTTCATTAAACTTGGGATCTGTGGGTTTAGTTTTCATAAAATTCTGAAACACATTGAGAATTTTTTTTTTACTTCTATCCTTCCCCACTCAGACAGTCCCAATTATTTATGTGTTAGACCATGCAATATTGTCTCACAGATCAATGAGGAGCTAGTCATTTTCCCAGTCTTTTTCTCTTTGCCTCAAGTAAAAGACCTGACCTTGTTGAGTTCACCCTATGCACACAGCTTAGCATTCAGTAAAGACTAAATGCAAGCCATAATGCAGATCTACAAAGTGCTTGAATGGTTTCATACTTTCTGAAATCCTGCCCCACAAGTTCCAGTTACCCTAGACTCCCTGAATTCTTTTTTTTTAAATAATTAATTAATTAAATTGAAGTATAGTTGATTTACCATGTTGTGTCAGTTTCTGTTGTACAGCATAGTGATTCACTTACACATATATACATTCCTTTTCATATTCTTTCTCATTAGAGGCTACTGCAAGATATTGAATATAGTTCCCTGTGCTATACAGTAGGTCCTTGTTGCTTATCTGTTTTATATGTAGTAGTTAGTATCTGCAAATCCCAAACTTCCAATTTATCACTCTCCCACTCCCCCATAACCATGTGTGTTTTCTATGTCTGTGAGTCTATCTCTGTTTTGTAAATAAGTTCATTTGTGTCCTTTCTTTTTTTTTTTTTAGATTCCACATATAAATGATTATCATATGGTATTTTTCTTTCTCTTTCTGGCTTACTTTACTTAGTATGAATATCTCCAGGTCCATCCATATTGCTTCAAATGGCATTATTTTTTATGGTTGAGTAGTATTCCATTGTATACATATACACCATGACTTCTTTATCTGGTCATCCATCAATGGACATTTAGGTTACTTCCATGTCTTGGCTCTTGTCCGTAGTGCATGTATCTCTTTTCTTGTGGTTTGATGACTAGAGAAGTTCCTTTAACATTTGTTGTAAAGATGGTTTGGTGGTACTAAATTCTTTTAGCTTTTGTTTATCTGTGAAGCTTTTGATTTCTTCATCAAATCAGAACAAGAGCCTTGCTGGATAGAGTATTCTTGGTTGTAAATTTTCTCCTTTCATCACTTTAAATATATCATGCCACTCCCTTCTGGCCTGTAGAGTTTCTGCTGAAAAATCAGCTGATAACCTTATAGGAGTTCCCTTGTATGTTATTTGTTGCTTTCCTCTTACTGATTTTAATATTTTCTCCTTATTCTTAATTTTTGTCAGTTTGATTAGTATGTGCCTTGGTGTGTTCCTCTTTAGGCTGATCCTGTGTGGAACTCTCTGCACTTCCTGGACTTGGGTGACTGTCCTCAAGTGAGGGAAGTTTTCAGTTATTACCAGACTCCCTGAATTCTTATCTCTGATCCTCACCTCAGGAAAACTGCTGTGCTCTGCTTGTGATCCTCTTCCTGCATGAAGATCTGGAAAGCTCCTCTAGGCAGTAACAAGGTTCACCTTGTTTCTCTTCTCTTAAGGATCACAGCCCTTTTTTGACTTTTGTGTATACTCTGAAAATCACTGTTTTTAATATTGTGTCCTGTTTCCTAACTGCTTACAGTGGGAGCATAATTCTGGTACTTCCATTGTGCCCAGAAGCAGAATTCCCTGTACTTCACTGTAAATTCTATTTTGGAGACTGCAAATAAGTCACTGAGTATAATGTTTTTATAAATTCAATAGTTGGTTATTCTTTAATCCAGAAAATGACTGTGATAATTCCACTAGCATGTTAGAAAATACTTATATAATTAAGCAAGTTTTCACAGAAACAGACATGATTATCATTTCTTTTCTAGGTACAAACAATGAGGTATAAAATAAATAAGATGCAGGGATGTGTGTACAGTATAGCGAATATAGCCAATACTTTATAATAACTATAAATGGAGTTCAAATTTCTATGAAGATATTGAATCACTGCATTGTAAACCTGAAACTAATATTGTTAATCAACTGTACTTCAATAAAATACAAAACAAAACAAAACTCTCCCCAAAGACTGTTTGAAGATTCTAAACATTTTGTTTAAACACAAGTCAGTATAAATATACAGAAGAAATCTCTTCCCCTCTATTATTAAAGCATAATTCTAAATCTCTAAATAAGTCATAAGTCCAACTGGAAAAATTTAAACATGAGTGTATCATTTTCTAAGGCCTATGAATATTGTTATTTGTTGAAAGCAGACCTCAAATCACCACAGAAAAGAAAGCGGTAGTAAGATATGGTATTTAATAAAATTCTAGACCCTGTGGCTTGGGTGTTAAATGGTTGCACTGTGTTTATTTTGCTGAAATGGCAGAGCTCTGCCTTTATTTGTAAAATGAAGTCAGATCACAAAATGCCACTCGATGTTAGAAATCTGCATATTTTGGTCTGGCGTGATTTCTTCCATACAGACTCCAGCTTTATGTCCACTAGAAGAGATGAAAATACACAAAGAACAATAAATCCAATTGAAATATACAGAAGGAAAAGTTTATACAAACTGTAAATTTTCTGGGAAAGGTCTTAGAGGTAGAAGCCTTTCTTGTCCACAAAGACTTGTATGAAGAGCAAGAACTGCTCTTCTAAATTAAAGCAAGGTCACATTCAGACAGAAGCCAGATATGAGAAGTACTGTTATAAAATAAATCATATGTGGGGATCAATACAATATAAACATTTTTTTTTCTATTAGTCAGGCAACAAACACTACAAGCAGGCAGAATTTGTAGAAACCAAAAATAACAATTTGGAGAAAGGGTAAAGGCATTTCTAAACATAACAGATGTGACAGAGAGGTTAAACATAAGGATTTTCTTTCCAAGTCTTATGGTCTGTAACTGACGGAGACAGCATATTATACGCATCTGTTGAGAGTTTTGCTAAGGGTTAACTGCGCAAATGTAAAATGTACTGTGCAGGCATATTCTAATGCACATCAGGGAGACCAGGATCGTGGGGGTGGGATTACACAACACTAGTGCATCAGAGCAAGGGAGGGGTGCTGTAGAAACTTAAGACAGTATAATAATGCTGTAATGTAGAGGAGCCTGGGTTTCTATGTGGCAACATGTAAACTCCCTGGATTATGCAAAGACAAATGGAAAACAAAGCTAATGGGCTTAACTTTTTCTCATTGTTTGTATTTTTTCCCCCCAGAAACGTGAGGAGGAGATGTTACAGGAGGATCACCACAGCCTGAAAAGGAAAGGAAGATACTTTCTTTCAGACTAACAGGACTTCAGTTCTCTTCAAAGCAGCAAGGAAGCCACTTCATTTTTTAACCACTTCAAACATACTTATAGCTAAGAGTGGCCGGTGACTCAGTTTTGACCAAAGAAATATAAGCAGGGGTTTTCAATCTGACATGTAAAGAGCTTAGAAATCATCACTACCATCCTTACAACGAGAAAAATGCTGAATGAAGTGAAAATCAACAACTCTCCTTAGATCCATCGGAGAACTGAGGTCACAGGGCAAACTACCTTGCCTAAAACTGAAGAGACAATGCTATGAGGAGGAACGCTTAAATTTTAAAGGATGAATTGCTGAGGCTCAGTATGGATTAGCTTGAAAGTGTAAAAACTCAAGGCTGGCAGCAAGCCTTACGGAAGCCCTAATATTCCCTTGAGTGAAGATTAGAGAAAAATCTCCTTTTGCTTCCAGTAGTAGGAGGGGAAAAACAATGATTCTGAAATTCCTAGAGCTCTCTGTTCTCCTCAATAGGGCATGACCTTTAAGGAAACTATTTTATCAGGACCTAACCAGTTCGGGTTTGATCGAACCCTAACTGACCTAGAGGGAGGGAAATGCCCAAATCTAGACCATTCTACATGGGGGAAGGAAAATACTCAATTCCAGATCCCTATAGCCTTCTCTCTCACTTATGGGAATGGTGGCCAAGTTGTTGTTAAGAAAGTCACATCCCAGAGACACAGACTTATTAAATGACAGACCTAATCATAGGACTATAATGTGCCTTTCTTACCACCAGATCAGTGAGGCTCCTATATGATATCAGGGGAATCCAACTTAAAGAACTGCAAGCCTTGGACCCTATTTAAGAAAGAGTCTCTAGGGGGACATAAATCTAAGAGGAAAGACAAAAATAAGGACATGAGAGTAACTTCTTGCCTGACACCACAGCTATAGCAAACAGAAAACATAGCCTAAATCCTAGCCAGATAAACATAAAACCTAGAGGCCTATCTCTCTCAGTTTCTGTTACTCAGTACATCATATCTGACTCTCAACAAAAGATTATAAGATCTGCTAAAAAGCAACAAAACAAAACAAACAATAAAACAGCCTGAAGAGACAAAGCAAGCATCAGATCCAGGCTCAGATACGGCAGAAATTTTGGTCAGACTGAGAATTTAAAATAATTATGATTAATATAGTAAGAGCTTTAATGGAAAAAGTGGACAAGATGCAAGAACAGATGGGTAACCTAAGGAGAAATGGAAACTGTAAGAATCAAAAGCAAATGCTAGAAATCTCAAACATTGTAGCATACACTAAGAATGCCATCAATAGACTGGACATGGTAGAAAAAATAATCAGAGAGCTTAACTGTACATCAATAGAAGCTGTCCAAACTAAAAAGAAAAAGAAGTCTGAAAAAAAAAGCAATAGAATATCCAAGAACTATGGGACAATTAAAAAGTGTAAAAAAATTCTATCAATAATTAGTAACTTACCAAAACAGAAAGCACCAGGCCCAGATGGGTTCACTGGTGAATTCTACCAAACACCTAAAAAAGAAATTACACTAATTTTCTACAATCTCTTGCAAAAAATAGTAGAGAGAAAAATCTTTAACTTATTCTATGAGGCCAGCATTACCCTAATACCCAACCCACAAGAGAGGCGATAAGAGACTATTATCTCTCAGAGTATAGATACAAAAATACTCAACAAAATAGTGAGCAAATTGATCTGACAATGTATATAAAGAATTGCATACCATAGCAAAGTGAAATTTGTCCCAACACTCTTTCCTTTAAACCACAGCATCTCCAAGAGACAACTACAAAGGAGATTTAAGTAACAGATGAGAATTTTATTTGGATTTTAAGATAACTTCCCAGATTGCAATTACACAGTTTTCAAAGGAAAGGGGAAACAAATTTTAGAGTATTACATAAATTAAAAATAAGGATGTCTTTCGCATTTAAAGATCTGCTGATTTCAGTGAAGTCTCAACACTTACTAGGAGTCCTGGTTCTGGAACAGGAATAGGCCTTGCAAACCGTTTACTAAGTTTCCTCTTCTCTTTCCTTAGGTTTTTCATATGCTCAATACGTTTATCTGCGGACTTTTGGAAAATTAAAAGGAAAGGAAACTTTTTACAACTTGACAACATAGCATGCTGAAAATATTTTTAGTTTGTTTCAATAAAAAAAGCTAAATACAATCACTGATTATGGCTTACAGGGCTACATAGAAGTAGGGAAAAAACCTTTTTCAAATGTGTGGTTTCCAGATGAAGGAAAACACTTAGGAGCCTCAGCAGAGTTTTCAAATGAAACTATTTACCCTTGATTTCCTCTTCACTACCTGTGCACAATTAGATAGCTCTAAGACACCTGGATATATGTGTCTACTTTTACTTTAAAAGTAATGTTCACTTTAAAACCCCAAAGGGATCTTCTTCACAGAAATAAGAAAATAAAATCCATGCACATTCTTTAGTTCTCTTAAATGCTGCATGTCACACAGATTTTTATGTCCCCATTGTAGAGTGTTTGTTAAGTAGCAAAGACCTAGAGGATCAAACTAGAATGCTTTGAAGAGAAGGGAATGGAATAGTAAGGTAGAAAGGACAGGAATAATAGGACCATTTTCCACTGCCAGTGTGAGTTCAATTGGTACAATTGCTTTGAAAACAATATGGCATTGCCCTACAATAAGGAAAAAATTGTTTTCCCTAGGATCCAGCCATTTTATTCTTGCCTAAATTATCAAGTGAAACCCTTGTTCATGGGCAAAAAAGACAAGTCCTAGAAGGTTTACTGTAGCACTTCCTTATAGGAAAACGTGGAAACAACCCAATGTCCATCGACAGATATGTGCCACGATGAAATAGGAAATAGCAGTGAAAACAAAGGAATTATGACCTTATACAACAATAAGGACAAATTTTAGTAAACAGTGTTAAGAAGAAAGACTAAATCATACAATGGATTTTGTGTGAGCCTATGTTCACAAAGAAATAAGTCCAAGAAAACTAAACAATATACTTTTAGAAGCATATATATGATGATCTATTAAAGAAAAAGATTAGATTGATAAAAATAAAATTCAGGGTAGTGGTTGCCTCTGGGAGAGAAGTAGGGAGGTACAGTAGGAAAGGAGCTCCTAGAGGAGTTCAAGGTTACTCATATGTTTCTTAAACTGGAAGTATATTTTATTACACTGCTTTACAAATTATATATGCTATATATATCCTTGTGTATGTGTCAAATATTACATTAGGAAAGGAGAATATAAACCTTTTAGGTTACCCTAGTTAAGACTCATTCTGATAGTAGTCATGAGATCTCAGAGTCCCAAGAAAGATAACACAGAAATGTCTAGCTAACAAAACTTCTGTCATATTAGGGACCACCACACATAAAGGAACAAGATAGAGTCATAGTCACACTTTTGAGATAACCAGAATTATTTAGTATTTATTTAAACATTACCTGCCTTGCAGTAACCTCTGAAGGATGATGCTGTCTTGGGCCTTCCTACATAATAGGAAAAATTTAAAAATAAAAGTTATGAGCAAACTGAAAAATCAGCTAGTATAATAGGCAGCCTGTGTTACTGTTTTCTGTTTATGTAATGAAATGCCTATTATCTCAGCTGCAAGAGGCAGGATCTGAACAAGAACATCAAGGTAAAAATTGGGATGGAAGATAGGATAGTATTATGAGCAAAAAGAACCAGCTGTGAACCACATTACCTGAACATGTAGACTACTGGGATTTATTCTGGAAGGAAAGGGGGCACCAGAAATCCAGAAATCTATGTTTCTGTTGGCACTGATTTCAGTGGTGCCACGCTGCTCTTCACTTAAGGAACTGGACATTAATCTGGCTTCTAAAGTCAAGGGAAGCTGGGGTGATTGAGGAACCCCATCAGGTGGTGTGGTTTTCTGAGGCACCGGGAACTTGCTTGTTAAATGTAGGGGATTTCCACTCCTTCTGATTTCTAAATTGTACCTTAAATACCTCCCCTTCCCCTCATTTTGATCCAGTTGTTTAACCCAAAGACCCAAAAGCAATCTCCTCCCTATATGAATATGTGAAAAATTTTGCCCCCATCTCTGGGACCCCCATTCCACCTCTCGGGCGGGTGGGTCAATGAGTCGTTCAACAAACCGCTGATTGTACGTGCCTGGCCCCTAGCAGGCGCGAGGTGGGGCTTTTTCTCATCTCAGTGGGCTCTGCAGCCCAGGATCTAGTCTTCCTCCTTCACCAGGGATTTCCCAACCCCAAAGCATCAATCCTGGCGCAACGGTCGGAAGCACGAGTGTCCGCGGTGGCCTCCGAGGACGAGGCCGGGACCAGGGCCGCCGAGGCGGGAGTCGAGGGCCCAGGAGCACTCACCGGATTGACTTGGGCAGCGTCGTCCTCCCTACAGAACAGGCACATGCTGCAGAGCTTCGCTGCGCCCCGGCGCCCTCTGCGGGACCCCACCAAGTCCTTGCAGGCCCCGCCACCTACAGCCCGGGAGCCCCACCCGGTCCCATCACAATTCTCTTTATCCCGGCCCCGCCCTTTCCTTTAGTGGCCTTCCAATCCCAATGCAGGGAAGGTGAAGTCCCCAGCTGTCGCGAGAGCGTCTGTGGAATTAGGGATGTCAGGTTACCACCACCCGCTATCTTTCCCACTCTCTTGCTCAGACCAGTTTTCCACCCTTTCCAGTCTTCATCTCTCTACTCTCTCTCCAGGGAGCTCCTTCACTTCTTAACATATCCAACTTAATTCCATGGTCCCTCACGCCAGTCTATCGTCAGGGTTCTCAATTCCATCACCTCATTGTTCTTACTTCAAACTTCAATTTGGATCCATCCAGCTACCTTGGATCTGGAAAATGACTGCAGAACGTATTCATGATGTCCAGCTTAAACTGGGTTCTCCCCACTGCTTACTGCTTCTTTTATGTTGCACTAGCTCTTTCTTTTTTGTTCTCAGCACCATCCCCCTCAAACTGTCTTCGTTCTGTTAAAGTCTCCAGACCCACCACTTCCCAGTCACTTTCCGCAGAGGTAGGACAACTCTTGCTTCACGCACTGACAATGACCAGCACCTCTGCTCAGCACTATTAGATGAATTTATATGTATTAACTCAGTAACTCCTTACAAAACACCGACAGGGTGACGGATTATCATCACCTAGGGAACAAGGTATTAGTATGTTAAATAACTTGCCCAAGGGTATACAACTGGGGCGAGTTGGGATTTAAATCCACAAAATCTGTCTCCAAAGCCTGTGCTCTTAACACTGTGCTATGCCACCAACTGCTTTTAAAAGCCCAGACTGAAGCTTCCTCACTTCCTTGCCACCTGTAAGCCTAAAACCTTTATTGTATCCACGTTATTCTTTGTCTTGTAATCCTGTTGAAACTGAAAAAAGTCGTTGCCCCTCGTCTGTCTCGAGTAAATCTCTCCATTTCTGTTCCCATAACATTTCCCTCCCAGAAGCCTCCTCAGAGATCTTGCTCTATACAATATTCCCTTGCCTTGTTACCCTCTTTATATTGCCTCTTTCCTTACATATTTAAATACTATATGTTCAACTCTTCCCCTCTTATAATAAACCAAAACCCTTTGAAGAACAACTAATTATAACTGTTGCCCATCCTCTGTATTTACAGTAAATATCCAGGAGAGTTGCCTGTAATTCCCATCTCCTCTTCTTTACATCCAGTGTAATATTTGGCTCAGAGACCTGCTTCGACTCTTACTACTACATTAATACCTATTTCAAAATGATCAGTAACAGTCTTCCTGCTGAAGTCAATAGATACTTTTTACTAGGTGACTTTTGCAAAGTGTTAGAAACTGCAGAGAGATCTCTTGAGAGAGTTAGGCTTAGGAAGATTAAATAATCTTGCCCTCCAGTAGCACTCCAAACCATTGACCACTCCCTTCTTGAAACTCTCCTCTGTAGGAAAAATACAACTTAGAAAAATCATGTAATCTTGCTCATGATCACAATCCAGAAATTGATTTGAAATCCTACATTTCCTCCAATACACCATGCTACCTCAAGAATGTATATTTTGAAAATTTATTATTTTATATTTGGTTAGGTCCTAGGAATACAAAGAGGAGTCAAAGAAGTCAGATAAACTAGCAACAATTAAAAAAATAATAGAACGGTGTGTTGTGAGCTGGAATAACGATGTATGTTATGCAGAAACATAAGAGCTTCAAATTATGTTTGAAGGTGAAGCCTTCAAGAAGAATGCCAAGAAGTCTTTCCAGTGGAGTAACCAGACTGGCCACTCTCATTCATTTCATTCTTCCAACTTTCTGATCTGCCTCTGCCCTGCTGGAATGATACTTCCACAGGTGGATTCACCTAGAACCACCCGTAGTTTGTATAATACCTTTAGAGTAGGATTATAATTAAAAAATAGGGTAAAGACAGACCCTGGAGGTGGATCTGGAAGTGTCTGAGCTGGACTTTAAAGAATGTATAGGAGTTCATTGGGAAACCAAAGTCAGAAAAAGCATTCCTGATGGAAGCAGCAGCATGTCAAAAGGGCAGGGGGCATGGAACAGTACCATGGGTTTGAGGAATAAATGACTACTGTCAAATTGTTATCACTCTTTACTTATCACTTCTCATTGCCTTTTCCCTCTCTTACTCTGTAAGGAAACAAAAAGAACAGAAGGGCAAAAATTGAAATAAAACAATAGTTAGATGATTCAGGCACCATGCGGCTTCCATAAAAGAATGCTTCAGGGTTGCATGTCTGAGACTTCTTAGGAAGCAGGCAGTGGAATCCCTGAGTCCAAACCCTGCCTTCACCTGCCTTCACTTGAACACTATGATCTTGCATGAGCCTCAACTCCTTTTTCCACACCTGTAAAATTGGGCTGATAATATCTAAAAACATAGGATTGTTATGAGCATTAGAAATAGTAAGTAAGCAAGGAAGGAACTGGATCCAGTACCAGTTGGCTAGTAGTTACTTGATAATGGTAGTTGTAGTTATATTCTACTGTGGATTACACTGTAGAATCCCCACATGGAAAAGTACCTTAGATCTCAACCAGTCTAGTCTCCCATCTGATGCTTTAAATCCCCTGTCAATATGTTAGTTTTGTGGCAGTCCCTCCTTCTTTTGGTTAAATTATGGATAGGAAACTTACTCCAGCCCATTCAATTTTTTGACCTCTCTAGTCATAGGAACCTGTTACTTCAACCCACAAGTTCTAGTTCTGCCCTCAAGGGCCTCATGCAATTAACCTATTGTTCTCTACAGGACGAGAAGGCTGCGGGAAGAGGCTGAGGTTGTCAGAAGCTAGGAGCTTGGAGGAGGAGCCCCACAAGTTAGGAATCAGACCTCTGAGGAGGGGGAAGTCTGCCAAGCTGAACTAGTACCAGGGGAGGTTGGATGCGGGCGGGCTGGGAATCCTGCAGAACTAGGGATCAGAGATCTCTTAGGAGGGGTTACTTTCTGCCACGTGCCTGTATGGTATAGGAAGAGCAATGAAACCAATCCCGGGCATGGAGAAGGAATTTAGAAACTGGAAATTACTGCTGCTGGGGTGAATTGCTACTACCAGGTGAAGTGTCATTGCGACGGTGTCATGAGAGCAAGAACACTATACATAGAGTCCCATCCTTCCTCTCCAACCACCTTCCAGTTCCCCTTTGGCACCTCCAAGCAGCTAAACCCACAAGGACTCCAGCTGGCTAAATTTCTGGCTCTTTTATTTCTAAAGAGAAGTAAAGTATGCAGAGTCCCAGCCCTGGCTTCTCAAAGTACTATATGGAAGAATGGGTTCAGAGCTTAAAGGCAACAGATCGATCAGGGCAACGGCAATCATCATGCCCTAAATCACTTTGCAGTCCTTCAGATGTACATCTTTGAGAGTGGTTGCAAATCTCCCACTATCCAGGTTGATTACCTGTATCACACCACAGTCAGCCAATGCCCTGCACTGGACATAAGTCTTAATATGTGACAGTGACCAAGAGTAAAAGGGGCCAGGGTATTAGCTTTTCAAACCTGGACAGTATGTTTGCATAAAAATCACCTTTGCAAAAAGTGAACATGATATAACTGGGAAATCCATTATAAAAACTCCTGAATACTAAACGCAAGCAGAATCAATATTCCTGCTTGTTCACGTTTGGCTGGTGTAGAGCTGAAATTCTCAAAGTAAACTCTGGAAAATACCACCCACTCAAAATGTTTATAATTTTACATGAAAAACAAAATAAGTAAACAAGCCACCTTCCCTCCTACTTAAAAATGGATACTGAGTTTAAGTAAATTTTAGACATTCTGGGTTAAACAAAGTTAAATAATTTAGGCCTATTGAGAAGCAATAACATGCTAAAGTGATTAAGAACTTTCAGAAGGGTTTATCTAACACGGTGATTCTCTAATTTACTTGCTTGTGGAATCCCTTTTCAGTGTGCCACCCATAATCTCTCTTACTTCTACGTGAAGGATTCTAGATTAAAGATAGTAGTAATTTCCTAATTAAATTTATAAGCTTTTGCACAGCAAAGGAAACCATAAGCAAAATAAAAAGATAACCTACAGAATGGAAGAAAATATTTGCAAAAGACTGACAAAGGCTTAATTTCCAGAATATATAAACAGCTCCTACAAGTTAATAAGAAAAGACAACTCAATCCAAAAATGGGCAGAAGACCTAAACAAGCAATTCTCTAATGAGGGCATACAAATGGCCAATAGGCCCATGAAAAAATACTTAATATCACTAATTATCAGAGAAATGCAAATCAAAATCACAATGGGTATCATCTCTCACCAGTCAGAAAGGCCATCATTCAAAAGTCACAAATGTTAAATGCTGGAGAGGCTGTGGAGAAAAGGGAAGCCTCCTACACTGTTAGTGGGAATGTAGTTTGGTGCAGCCATTATGGAAAACAGTATGGCGATTCCTCAAAAAACTAAAAATAGACTTACCATATGATCTAGCAATTCCACTCCTGGGCATATATCCAGAGGGAACCTTAATTCAAAAAGACACATGCACCCCGTAAATGTTCACAGCAGCACTATTTACAACAGCCAAGACATGGAAACAACATAAATGTCCATCAACAGATGACTGGATAAGAAGGTGTGGTATATTTGTACAATGGAATACTATTCAGCTGTAAAAAAAAAAAAAAAAGAAGAGTAAAATAATGCCATTTGCAGCAACATGAATGGACCTGGAGTCTGTCATTCTAAGTGAAGTAAGCCAGAAAGAAAAAGAAACATACTATATGATATCACTCATATGTGGACTCTAAAAAAAAAAGATGAATAAACTTATTTACAAAACAGAAACAGACTCACAGACTTAGAAAACAAACTTATGGTTTACCAGAGGGGGAAAAGAGTAGAAAGGAATAAACTGGGAATTTCGAGATTTGCAGATACGAACTAACATATATAGCACAGATCAACAGCAAGTTTATACTGTATAGCACAGGAAACTATATTCAATATCTTGTAGTAACCTATGGTGAAAAAAATATGAAAATGAATGTATATATGTTCATGTATGACTGAAACATTATGCTGTACACCAGAAATTGACACAACATTGTAAACTGACTATACTTCAATAAAAATATATATATAATAAAGATAGTAATTATTTCTGAATAACTAAATATTATGTTATATTACTTTAAGCATAACCTTGTAATGGCATAAATTATATCAATAACTCAAAATCAATATTTAAATCAGATTTTCCCACATTCAATTATTTGCCTCATTTTCCATCTAAGCAAAATTTGCTGATTTTTTGTTTTATATCTTCAACGGCTGTTCATAATGCAAGTAAGATTAGCTTGTTAAAGTGTTTCCACACTGCTCCTGGTATTCTGATAAATACATACTGATGAAATCAGTTACAGTGGCATTGCACTAATAGATGATATATCTATATCCTGTAAAACAAGATAAGATTTATCAAATAGAGTGTCTACACAATTTTCCTTAGTTTAAATATTAAACATTTTCTTTCATTTTTTGCAAATGAAGTCTTTTCAGGTTTGTGTCTCTTTAGCTCTTTTCTATCATCCTTAGTATTTCAAAACTTGACAATTTAGCAACTGAATTTATAGAAGCATTTAAATTTATCCTTCACATTTATTATTTTTTTAAGCTTGCCATGTTTGACATTTACATAATTAGATTTTACTTTTGAAAGATTATACAAATGTAGTGTCTAGCTCTTTAAAAATTAACCTTTAAGCTTTACCACATAAATGAAACAACTTGTGAAGAAATACAAATGGAATATCAACATTAATCTATCTTGTACCACTATTCACAGGTTTTCTGTTTTGTTAGTTTGCTTTCTGGGTTTCCAATGGGCCGTGTAATCCATTTAGGGGCATTAATAAACTTTATATATTTATTTTTATTTCAATAAAACTATCTTTAGATTTGAAATTACTTTCCACAGTAAGTGAGAGAATTTTGACTAGTTTATATATTTAGAATTTTCCTATAACTTTTTAAAATAACTTTGAGGAAGTAAATCTTTTTTTGTTTTAGATCCTAAGATTCTTTAAACCCTGCAAAGTTTTCTTACAATTAAAGACTGTTCCCTTTCCAGGATAAGATGCTATTTTTCTATTTAGTAAATAGGATGTTGACAGATTTATCACTCTTTCTTTTGCGTAATTCTTTCAATCTATAAATACCTAGATCCATTGAATGACTCCTCTGTTCCAGGCTCTGTGTCTTGTGGTGGAATTTTCATAGTGAACGAGGCAGAATTTCTATATGAATGGGTCCCCTGTAAAGTGATACAAGTGTAGGGCTGACTTCATGGGTGTACAATCGGTGTAGTCACACTGGGAGTCACAAAAGTATAGTTGATTTACAATATTGTGTAAGTTTCAGATGTATAACAAAGTGATTCAATTATATACACACATATATATTCTTTTTCAGATACGTTATTACAGGATATTGAATATAGTTCCCTGTTCTATCTTTATCTATTTTATATATAGTACTGTGTATATGTTAATCTCAAACTCCTGATTTATCCCTCCTGCCCACCCCTTTCTCCTTTGGTAACCATAGTTTGTTTTCTATATCTGTGAGTCATTTCTGGCTTATAAATAAGTTCATTTGCATCATTTTTTTTTAGATTCCACATATAAGTGATCTCATATAATATTTGTCTTTCTCTGTCTGACATAATTTACTTAATATGATAATCCCCATCCATGTTGCTGCAAATGGCATTATTTCATTCTTTTTTATAGCTGAGTAATATTCATACATATATATATATATATTATACATACATTGTATATATATATAAATAAGCTTTATTCAGTCATCTGTCAGTGGACATTTAGGTTGTTTCCATGTCTTGGCTGTTGTAAATGGTGCAGCTGTGAACATTGGGGTGTGTGTATCTTTTCGAGTTAGACTTTTCTCCAGATATGTACCCAGGAGTGAGGTTGCTGGATCATATGGTAACTATAGTTTAAATTTCTTAAGGAACCTCCATACTGTTTTCCATAGTCACTGCTCCAATTTACATTGCCACCAACAGTGTAGGAGGGTTCCTTTTTCTCCACACCCTTTCTAGCATTTATCATTTGTAGACTTTAAATGTCATTTTTATTATTATTTCATGTATGGCGTTAATAGATTTTTTTTTCTTTTCTGTACCTGTGCAATTAAATTGTGAATTCTAGGCTATGTAGACTTTTAATATGTCTATATGAAGGCACATCTTTTTCAATTCAATCTATCACTTCATCCTGTCAAGGGTCTTTTCTGTTGTTTATAGCACAGTGCCTTATATCATCTGCTGACTAGATCAGCATGTTATCTTCCAAATTTGTGATGAAAATTTTGCAGCAGGGCTGAGAAGACTGCTCTACATCACTGCACTGAAGGTTCATCAATAATTATTTACCAGTGCCTTTTGGAAGAACTGTTTATTCAGTTACAAATTCTCTCAGATTTAAAGTCGGCAAGTTTTGATTATATCCATCTTGTCCATATCAATATTATGAAAGACTTTTTCAAATATATTGTTGGAACCTCAATACTCTTTAGGTTACTAGCCTACATTGAAGCTCGTTCAGTAAACTTCTCCCTAATGTAGAAATTAACTTAGATAAGAAAATCTTTTGAATAGGCTTTTAAAATCCTATTTATGTACAATCTGCATTTACCCAAACCCCACTGAGTAGCAATGAAAACAGGTTGGGCAGAAAAAGCAGAGGCTTCGGTGTGAAAAATATTCAAAATTTTCTGAGCGCACACACAGACACAGAAAACAAACTTACAGTTACTAGAGGGGAAGCGGGGAAGGGATAAATTGGGCGTTATAGATTTGCAGATACTAACTACTGTATACAAAATATATAAGCAACAGTTTTCTTCTGTATAGCACAGGGGACTCTATTCAGTATCTTGTAGTAATCTATAATGAAAAATAATATGAAAAGGAATAGATGTATTTTATGTATGACTGAAACATTACGCTGTACACCAGAAACTGACACAACATTGTGAATTGACTATACTACAATAATAAAATAAAATAAAAAGTAAAAAACAAAAACAAAAAACTTTCTGTGTTCTATTTTGGCATAAGCTGCCTTAGGTGCAGCTAAACTGTGTCTCTGTTTTGCAGTCAGTAAAATGGGGCTCATCTGTCTATTTCCTAGAGTTGTAAGATTTAAGGAATAATGTAAAGGGCGGTAAAATATTATTTTACTTTCCCTTTAAACTATTTGGGGATAATTTCCTGTGGCTAAAGTTTGCACAGAGACAGCTAAAGAGGAAATAGATTTGAATGAGTTCCCAAAGGACATACAGCCTTTTTCTCCATATGAATCAATAGAATGCAGAATAATTTTTTAGACTATTGCAAAGTATTATTATGAATAGCTTAGAATAATGCTTCGAATCAGAGGACCTAACTACTTTACTACTATTTTTTTTTCGAGAGTCGTTTGAAGTCATGCAGCTGAGGTGTAAGTGTCTAATCTCTCAGCAACATCTCTTCAATCTGTTCATGTTTTGAAAAAAATCCAGCAAGTGGCGCCACAACCACAATATTCACATAGGAACAAGTTGGTAGTGAAGAAGAAAACAAAAATCATGACGTAGCCAGAAGATGGTGCTAGTGGACCAGTCTTTAAAAATCAATGGCCGCATTTGAAATAGGCAACTTCAATTTTGGTGAATTCCAGGGTTTATAATCATGGTGTTGTGGACCCCATTGTTTAAAATTCTTCAAAATCTTCAGTAGTTTCAAATGTAAACTTCAAATATATTATTTTTACAGTAAAAGAACCCTGGCCAGCTCATGAAAGCAAGAAATACTTTTCTACTCTGCTTTTTATAACTCACAATCATTGCAAAGAAACAATATTATCTTTATTTTTTTTTTAATTTACTGTTTCTCTAGCTTCACGAGTTTCAAGATTGTACTTTTTTTTTAAATATAAGGGCTTATCATCCACCTCTAAATTCCTAGCTCTTTTCCTCTTATTTTCCACTAGATTCTCTTAGGAAGAGGGAACACTGAATTAGAAGATGTAGAACCTGCGGATACACTTCCTGACATACCCAAATCAGAGGAAAAAATGTTTTGCAACATTTCTTCTATTGTACTTGGTTAACTTTTCTAAAAATGAATAACATTTTTTGTATATTCTGTTGTGAATGTTCAAGTCTTTAATCACTTTTAAATAATAGAAAATAAAAATTAAACTGCTTTATAACTGTTTTAAACTTTCCAATAGACAAAAATTATGTTCTAAAAATTGGTGCTGGTTCATTTGGAATTCCAAACACTTGTCTATTAGATATCTCTTAAATGCATCCTTTCTCACCAGTCACCCCATTCCTTCATCCTCTAACCATGGTCCAGCTACTGGACCATTCCAACAGCCTCTTTGTAATTGACTTACACTCCCTCTTGCTCCCCTCCAACCTGTATTCCCTCATGAGATTAAAGCGATATGTTGTAAATACAAATTTGATCATTTCACTCTTGTTCTCAGAGCTCTTCAGTAAACTTTAGAAACAGCCAAACCTCAAGCATTCCCCAAATTCACTTCTTCAGGTCCCTCTCATACCATTCTTCTCAAGTATTTTCTGTGCCTTTGCTATATGACCTTTCTCAGACAACGCTCCCTCCTCCTACCAGTCTTGTACTTGTCTTCTTTCAATTAGCAAATCTGTTCTCTCATGTCTCCGTCTAGGTGTCTCATATACATTCTTTGGATCACAGCTCACAGCATCGCTTTCTCAGGGAAGCTTACCCGGATCACTCAGGGTATCAGAACTTTCTAGTCTGCGCTCCCGTAGCACTGGGTAAGTCTCCTTTATGGCTCTCCCCTCTGTAACTGGACATGGTTTATGGGAGGTAGATTGATCAATGTCTTTTTTACCCTAACTCTAACATAAGCTTCATGAAGACAGAGGAGTGTTCACTTTTCTTTTTTTTTTTTTTAACATTATTTTATTGAGTTATAGTCGTTTTACAATGTTGTGTCAAATTCCAGTGTAGAGCACAATTTTTCAGTTATACATAGACATACATATATTCATTGTCACATTTTTTTTCGCTGTGAGCTACCACAAGATCTTATATATATTTCCCTGTGCTTCACTTTTCTTACTATTGTATTCCCAGTGAGTGGGAGTGTCATTCATGACATGTGGGAAGCTCTCAATAAATCTTGTAGGTTGATGGAATGAATGATCAAAAAAAAAAAAAAATCGGACGAACCTGGAAAGTGTAATTGATTTCATGGGTTCAGAATATCTTCTACTGGCAGGATGTTTACCCTTAAGAGGAAGCTCAGGACGCAGATCATAGCTGTCTTCAGGAATCTACGAGGCTGTCCTGCAAAAGAAGGGGAAGCTCATTCTTTGTGCCTCCAAAGGGTTGATCTATGACCAAAAGCTTAGAGAAAGAATTCAATCCAAGATTTAAAAAACTAAGTATCTGAAAAATAAGACAAATTCCTGCAATAGGTGTCTATAAGTTAGAGATATTTGAATATGAGTTAGTAGTCCATTTGGTGAAGGGCAGAAAAGAGAATTCAAGAAGCAATAGGGCAATTAAATGGCCTCTGAAGTCCCTTTGAGCTTTGAGATCCTGTAGGGGTGTGATTTGTTAAAAAGATACCTCTGTCTCTGCCATGCTGACTGCACACTGAGACCAGTGCTGAATGGCATGTGGGTTCCTCCTTAGAGTTCCTAGGATTAAGTTCCATTGTGTTTAGGACTTGAAAGAATACGTGATTTCCTAACATGATCTGTACCACTGATTTCAGCTTAAATTCATATTGTCAACTTCTTTTTGGGATACTCTTGAAACAAAACGTAACTAGAATTTGCTTCAGATGTATTATTTTCTCTGATAACTGAAATTGTCTATTCCAAAGTACATTTTTAATTTAACGTTTATTGGGTCACACTTACAGATAAATTTGGGGGAATACATTTGGATGTTGGAACAATAAAACTTGCTTAATTTGTTTCTTGTGGGTGACCTAAATCTTGTATTTCAAATACAGTGATCTTCTCAGCTTTGTCCATAAACACAAATGGTTAATGAGCTCTTTGTCCTGTGAACCTATTTTGATTCTATTGCAGGAAAAGGGGTCAAGATACCTATACTAATATATAAGCGCCTCACTTGTGTGCCTTATTTTTATATTTTATATTAAATTATATTTTATATTAAATTACAAACAAAAATATTAGTTTATCCTCAGGCCTCATAATATATCAATTAAGCAGTTCTTAACATTTTTTTGTAGATTGCAAACAAAACCTACATTTGGAGAGTTTTCCTCATCAATTTAATCCCAAGGACACATTTTTTCGTGAACGAAAATGAGGAAACAACCTCAAAGTTGATTAATGGGATAAAGTTTAAATAAACTGCATATGACAAGTGGGCTACAATGCAGCCTTTTAGAAGAATGAAGTAGTGTAATGTATGCTGACATGGAAATATGGCCATAATATATTATTAAGAAAAAAATATCCATTAACAAACAGTATGTACAGCGTTTTTCCATTAAAGAAAACAATGATGTAAATCTACCAAAAGATGTCAGAAAGCTTTTCTCTGAACTGGTAGCAGTGATTATCTCCAGGCAGTGGGACTGCATATTGGAATGTCTGCAAACATGAGAATTGGAATCTCCCTTTATACACATTTGAGACACTTTACTGTGGGTCAGATGTTTTCCCACATGCATTTATCTTTAAAAAAATAAACCTAAGAAGGACACAAAGTAATATACCCTACTGTTAACTTTCTTCTATAAGAATGAAGAGGAGGAAATGAATCATAGCCAAACAGAGACAAAGTTGATATTCATTTCCAGTGTCCACTGTCAAAATTCAGGTGGGAGGAATAACAATGAAATCGTACCTGGAGATGAGAATAAGTAAACTATACTTTCAAATCCTTCTTGTTCTTGTTCCAGCTCAAGGAGAAACTCTAGACTTCTGCAAAGTCTCTCTCTACCTAACGTTTCCTTTGGGCCCAGGGGACTCCCCCAGCTCCAGCCCGCTCTGCTTTGTCCTGCCCTGTTGCACACCTCTGTCTCCCTGCAGGACTGCTGCTCCTGCTTGGCTGGGCACAGTGGTCATGGTGGGGGTATTAGAACGTTTTGCTATTGTACTATGATCATGGTTTAGACTTGAGGAAGGAACCTGCATATAAGAATGAACAAAGGGCACTTCTAGAAACAGTAAAGTGACCAACTTAATTTAAATAAGAAATTTGTGTTGGGGAGAAACGGCATGAGACTTAAAAGGAGTGTTTTTGTTATATGAGATATAATACTTTCACCCACAACATAATAAAATTTAGGTAAACCAGTAAGGTTGCATGCAAAAAATAGAAATGAACGTATTCTAAACAGAAAGGAATTTCATCCAAGATGTTCGGTGCTTACAGAATTGTTGGAAGGTCTGAAAGAACAGGCTTCTGGGCCAGACATTCTGGACTGGCTTCCAGAATAAGGCAGAGCTCGGCCACCAGGGGCGCTTCTCTCTCAGAGGCAGCCACTGCTTCTGCGACAACGGCCTCTTGCTCTGGAGGAAGAGCAAGGTGAAGCTGTTATTAGGATGCTGGAACTCCAGACTAGGAAGTCACTGTGTTTCCACATCCATAAAACTGGAACATGTACCCTGGTATGTGGCTGTGGGGAAGACTCACATTTCTAAATTGTCGGCAGCAAGAACCAGGAGCGGTAGGGAAGTGGCCGGTTCTTCATCCTGCTTTCCAAATCTCTCGCAGGTACTGACTATGTCTTTTGCATCCAGAACACTGGCCTGCAAGAGTACCGGGGGAAGGTGGATGGTAACTTCCCAAACCCTCCAAAGTGAAAAAGAGTGAAACGGAGGTTGAGAATCAAAGTATCCACCACATACAGGGATGTTTGCAGTAGGGAAAAAATTACTAATAATTTGGACATCCAAATACAGTAGCTTTTACATTCTGTCACTTATCTATTTTCTTTCCGTATCTTAGCCTCTCTCTCCTATCTATCTATCTGTCTATCTATCTAATCTCATCTACTCAGCTGGAAATAGTTATTACTTTTCTAGCTTGTTCAACAGACCTTTCCATCCTTCTCTAGGTAAAAAACAGTATCTCTCTTCCTTTAAGGAAACTCTACCTCAATCCATATCCATGTTGTCCGGGCTAACACATTTTAGCCCCTCTAGCCCAGTACCCCCAAATCTCACTTATAGGTTGCATGAACCAAAAAGTTCATTTTTTCCCCTAATCATTATTGACTTTAGCATTTATCAGTCGTGTCTGGATCATAGACTATGAAATACATTGTAACTTGTAATTTTCATGGATTAATATGGACTGAGACAGAGAGAGAGAAATGTTTATTATGAGGAATTGACTCACACTATTAAGGAAGCTGAGAAGATCTGTGGTCTGCAGACTGTAGACCCAGGAAAGTCAGTGCTATAATTCAGTCTAAGTCTGAAAGCTTAAGAACCAGGGGAATAATGGTTTAAATCCCTGTCCGAGGCCCAGAGAAGATGCGATGTGATGTCCCAACTGAAGCAAGAAGGCAAGAAGTGAAAAAGAAAGTGAATTCCAAGTTCTTCTACCTTTAGTTCTATTTAGCACTCAACAGATTGGATGATACCCATCTGTATTAGGGAGTCCAGTCTTCTTTACTGAGTCCACTGATTCAAATGCTCATCTCATCTTAAAACACCCTTACAGAAGTGTCCAGAAATATTTTTATGATATTTCTACTAGTTAATTGGACTGAGGAAAATTTAGAAATTCAGTGTAATGCTATGAATTGTGTTATGAATGTTGCCAATGTTAAGATTCATATGCAAAAATATTAGATGCTGTTTTAATTCCCTTCATTTACCTTTTCTGTCTATTTAGAGCAGCATTTCTCAATGGTTAGTCCTCATGCTATGGGGACAACTGTTGATCGGCCTTTTGCCCCATCCCTTTCTGCACCCCTCGTGGGACAAGGTGAAACTCATCCTCTTTGTGGTTCTGCCCTCTATTCCTCTTTCTCACGTTTGGGATTTTTAGATGCTGTGACGTATCACTGGTTTTATGGGAAACATTAGGACATGGGAAACAGTCTATTAGAAGATATCAAATATAAGGGCTTTAGAGTCAGACAAACTTGCATTTGAAGACCAGCTCCATCTTTTATTAATTTCATAGTCCTGGAAAAATCACTTGGAATCTCAGTTTAGTTATTTATAAGGTAGGAATTTTATAGCCATTGGAGATAAAGCACAAAAGTGAGGTGTTTAGCATACAAGAGGTTAATGTTCAAGAAACAAGCTGTCAATATTATCATGATCCGGTTTATGCAGTTTGGTGAATAACACATTAATGAACGTGTTTCCTGTACATTATTATAATTTTCATTTGTATTTATCTTAAAAAAGTGATTGCTACTAACAGGGCTGTGCTTTTTTTTTAACATAAAGATTTATAAAATGTACTTATTTGAGATGAAATAAGGCTGATGACTCAGGTTCGAGATTGTTTTCTGGAGCAGATGATACTAAGAAAGCAACACTACAAAAAAATTTCTATCATGTGGGGAGTATTTTAGCCCAATCTATTTCATTCACACACGCGATTGCAAAGTATGCTATCTGGGTGTGGGTGTTGACTGAGGACTTCCTGCACTGTGATAAATTCTGTTTTAGATGTCTGTCCTAAAGCCTTCTAGTTTAGCAGTATCCCAGCAAGTCAGCAGCGTTTTCTGCGGTGCAATTAGAATAGTTTTCAGTTGAATCCTTCTTTCCCCTTTAATATTTATCACCATGGGTTCCTCAGGGTTGCACGGCCCATGCAAAACAAGGTTTACATCTGCCTTGGGCTCATTTCTCTCCACACGCAGCACTCACCCCATCACACACTGCTGTGCTCCAAGATACTGCAGAAAAAGAAGCACTTGGGGTGATACATCTCCTTCACGTGGCTGTCCCAGCTCTGCTGCTGCTGCCAGCTCTCCTGCCTTATATCACAGCACAGATGTGACGAAACAAGAGCAGAGATGTTGGTTGTAGTCACTAAAGACGATTTCTCATGACATTAACCAAAGGGGTCCTCTTACAAGCAGGAGAGTCCAATGTTAGACTGCATCAACAATTAACACAGGTAGTAATACTGAATATCAGCCTTTGAATAAGATTCACATCTTGTTTCCAAACTTTTTTCTGGTTATTTTTTGAGAACAAGTCGGAAGCACAAGGATGCACTATTCTGCCTTTCTCCCTTCCTGCTCAGGGCGAGGCTGGTGGACATTTCTGGTTGCATATCCAAATGCATCTCTTGCTTTCACCCTAGCAGGATTCCAGATGGGTTTGGGTCAGAGGGTGCCCAGCCCCACATTTATTGGTCTGGGAGTTGGAGGGCAATGAGATGTAGACAAGTTTGAGAGGGATATCCTAGGAATAATTTCTCTTCCTGATAAAAGAGAGCCATGTGAGAAGAAACCTATGTCGCCCTTGCCTTTTTTCCCTAGTTGGAATGCTGTCGTGCCCTCGGCAGTGGCAGCAATCTCACAACCATGTTGAAATTAATTGCCAACATGGCGATGGCAGTCAGAAAAGCTGGGAGGAGTCATTGGTAGCGATGCTAAATGACCGCTTCACTGCTGGTCCCTCTTCCTTCTAGATTTCTTCTTTGGTGAGATGGAAAGTGCCCATGTTGTTTAAACCACTATTAATTGAAAATTTTGTTTTTCCAGGAGCAGACCTTCTCACTGATAAAGATGGTATTTGATACCCTTTTTGATTTGCGGGATAGGCTGGAGTGTCATCTTGGTGGATTGGGGCTAGGATGTAGTTGGGTAGAGCTGGGTCGAGGAGAGGTGGGTATCTGAAGCATCCAGATGAGAAAAAAGGCTCTGCATGAGTACAAGTTAATTTCTAGGAAGCTTAGGGATTCAAAGCCAAGGAAAAAACCAGATGTTCAAGTACACCTGAGGCTGGGAATGAAAGATAAAACACGAAAGATCAGAAATTCTGGATGGAAGAGCAGAAACAAGAGTGTGGGTCAAGTGAGATAATTAAGTGTATTTCCATGAAAGGATAGGGTGCCCACGGCTGGTAGTTATTGGATGCTTTCCCGCCCCCTAAGGTGTGTGTGATCCTGGCTTAGAAGCATAACTTCAGAGAGATAAATGAGTCCTTTTTCTAACATCTCAGCATCTCTTCAATTCCCCTTTCCCTAAGCTTTGAACCACAGAAGGCATCTTGTGTTAAGAAGTGGATTTGTAGCCTCTGAATGAAAAGTTCTGCTATGTGATTTTTTCTGCAGGATAGCTCCTATTCGAAAATCACCAGCCAAAGCAACATTCTGTTCAGAAAGCGGTGAGAATATGATTAGGGGATCTTCATATGCTGTGCTTCATATAGTCAAGTTAAGAAGCCTTTCCTGAGAGGCTTTTAAGAGTTAGGCTCTGGACCAGTTATCACCTTTCAGGGATAACAGTGTCATATTGTATAGGAACCTTATAAAATCCATGCAAAAATATAGTAAAGGGCACACTTTTTTTTCTTTTGAGCTGGCTTTCCTCTTTAGAAGAAATCTTGATCAGAATCAGTAGAAACTGTTTCTCTAATAGATCATGAAATGCCTGTCTGTGATGTTTCTCTTCCAACATGCAAACATCAATAAGGAACTGACCAACCTCTCTAAAGGGGAGTATAAGAACCCTCACTTGGAAACAAATTATGGATCTGCTTCATAATCATTTGTCAAAGCTTCCTGAAACATCTGGATTTATGCAACAGCGACCGTACCCGTCAAGATTATTAAGTTCAAGCGGCAGTAATAACTCTAATTTGAGCAGAAATTTCTTGAAAGTTTATTGAGTGGCTCTCAGAATCTCTGAAAAGGGTTAAAAACCATGTAGCCAGGAATGAGGCCCCATATGACACTGAAGAACTTGTCTCATCTAGATAGGACTGTGTTCTCTTGGTCAGAGGCATCACAGTATTCTATGTAGACACTATCACCACAGTATATTATGTAGACACTCAGCACTGGTCCTTTGCACTATCTTTGGATACATGATGTAGCTTATCACTGGCACAGCCTTACCACTGATGCCACCCTGTGCAGAATAGACTCTATGCAGTTACCGGTTTTTGCATTACTAACACATGATTCAAAAACCAGGATGGGTGCATGTGATTGGAGGAGATTGCTTACACCCCTGAGCCTCAATTGCAAGAAAAGTCTATTTTTAGTTTTTTAAGGAACCTCCATACTGTTTTCCACAGTGGCTGCACCAATCTACTTTCTCACCAACGGTATACGAGGGTTCCCTTTTGTCCATATCCTCTCCAACATTTGTTATTTGTGTTCTTTTTAATGATAGTCATTCTGAAAGGTGTGAGGTGGTATCTCATCATGGTTTTGATTTGCATTTCCCTGATGATTAGCAGTACTGAGAATCTTTTCGTGTGTCTATTGGCCATCTACATTGTCTTTGGAAAAATGTCTATTCAGTTCTCTTGCCCATTTTTAATTGGGTTGTTTGTTTGTTTGTTTGTTTGTTTTGATGTTGAGTTGTATGACCTGTTTATATATGTTGGATATTAACTCTTTATTGGTCATATCATTGGCAAATATTTTCTCCCATTCAGTAGATTGTCTTTTTGTTTTGTGAATGGTATCCTTTGCTGTGCAAAAGCTTTTAAATTTAATTAGGTCCCATGTGTTTATTTTTGCTTTTATTTCCTTTATGGATCCAAAAAAATATTGCTACAATTTGCAGTTTCTATTATTTGCTTCAATGATACTATTCTATATTTTGTGAGAAAAGACACATATGAAGAAGACATAATGGATTCACTATCATCAAGGAAACATATTACCAGGGGAAAAGAGGGTAGGGAGAGATAAATTGGGAGTTCGGGATTTGCAGATACTGACTACTACATATAAAATTGATAAACAACAAGGTCTTACTGTATAGCATAGGGAACTATATGTAATACCTTGTAATGATCCATAATGAAAAAGAATATGAAAAGAAATATATATATACAGCTGAATCACTATACTGTACACCAGTAATTAAAACATTGTAAATTGACTATACTTCAATTTTTAAAAATCTAGTAACAAAAAAAACCCCAAACAAACAAAAAACAAGGAACTATGTTCAGAGAAGTCTATAGCTTACCCAAGATAACAGAGATAGAAAGTGACAGAATCATGACAGAAAACTACAACAGATTTCAAAGCTCATATAATGAGGCCATGGAAACCAAACCAACACAATTCATAATTATAAGAAAGATTTAATTAACAAAGAAGCAATAAAGTGCTCAGATTAGTTTAGAAAAGTAAAATTTTACTGGATAGTTCTATTCTTTGGGCCAATGTTCAGCATCATAAAAATCACAGAAAGAAGCTACAGGGAAGTCTTATGTAAGGAAATTTCTACTTCCCTGAAGGCCAGAACATTTGTGGTATTTGATGCTGGGAAACCTCCTTCTGAGAGTAGATGTTTTCGTGGCAGTCCCCTTGATAGTCGTTTGTCTCCTTTCTAAAATGAATCCTTCGGCAGGAAGGAGTTCCCCTGAGGACAGGTGCTGCCATCTTGTAGTCTCTTTCCCACTGACCACTGGAAACTTGTCAGAGGGAAGGCGTTTTTTCCTTTATGTCTTCTTCCACTGCTGCTTAGGTGACAATACAAAAACTCCCAGTATTTGTGCACCTTAATGGTCACAAACGCTGTGACTATCGCCCATCTCCCTGACCAAGGCCTTAAAGGATAATTAAAAGAAATTGTTATAGGACCATGGACGGAGTCAAATAAGACGCTTATCTTGATAGGTACAAACATCTTTGACCAAGAGACACAGATTACTTGAAAAGAGACAGCTAGTGGGATTAATACCATGATCTGACATTCTTGCTCCTTTCCAGCAACTGACTGCTGGGGCTACCCATTGGATAAATCCATGTGGAAGCTAGAGGGTGATAAAGCTGTTGCTGTAGTCGACACAAGTCAGCCTCTGAAGGCAGAGATCAAGAAGGAGATGGATGGAGAGTAGACTGGATGAAGAAATGGAGGCTGTCTAGTGTGGATGTGGCTGCATATATGCACACACAATGAAAATCCACTTCCTGCCAGTCATTAGTGCAAAATTGATTCCTTGGCTCCAATAAAGGAATTTTTAGTTATTAGTGGAGCTAGGCTAGGTAAAAAGTTTCTTTTATTAAAATTTTAGACTCAATGCAATTAGTTATAGCTCTAAATCAGCTGGGTAGAAAAATTGATAAGTAAGCTAATTTACTTCTAGAAGTTTGTAAATAATTGTATCAGTTCAGATTGCAGAACAAAAATCCCAATAGTCTCCCAGGAGGCAATTTTTGTAATGACATAATGAGGGCTGGTAGTCATAGGGACTAAGGGACTGGAGGAAATGATCAGAAATATAATAACCCTCTAGCCCGTTAGCATGGATGCTTTTCAGAGCAACCTATACTTTTTGCATAGACTAGCTACATTTCTAGTCCACATATTAACTTCAGCGATCTACAGTGGGTCCAGCTGTATAGGGAGCCACTGAATTCTTACCACGATGCGTAGTCCAGCTAATTCAAATGCATTTCCAAGAGAATTCAAGCGCATAATCCCTAAGGCTAGGGAAATATGTTTCTTTGTGGATATCGTGTGTATGTAGCTGCAGGTCTACATTGGAGTAGGCTTTCAAGGTTTTTGCTAAAGGGGCCTAAGTTTCAGAAGTTATATAATTAGAGTGAAATTAATTTCTTCCCTGAAGGTTTTAACATTTTCAAGTTTTAAAAAAATGCCCATTAACAGATGTGCAAATAACTTAAGTGGATAAAAAAATGCCCATTAATAGATGTGCAAATAACTTAAGTGGATGAAATAGTGGACATTGTCCCTATGAGGGTGTCAGGGACATCTTGGTGGCTTGTTTGTTTGAGGTGGCTGTAACGTAGGGTATCAGCTACCCCGAGACCATTCCCTGAGGAGCTTCTGGAGAGAGACTGCATCAGAGAGAAAAAGGAGTTTCAGCTCTGCCTGCCAGCATGGACTCCCAGCTCTCAGGTAACACGACATCTCTCCTGATTTCATTCCCTGAAGGACATAACCCTTTCTGTTAAAACCAACAGCACAATACTTAGCCAGAGACAGGAAAGGAATTGTTTGACCCCACAGGGCCTGATAGGAAAGTTCAAAAGCGGGAGAAACAGGTACTTGTTAGACTAGAACCCAACTTCTCAAGATCAATTTTTTTTTTTTTAGCTCATTCAGGTTTATATAACAAAATACCACAGATTGGATAGCTTAGAAAAAACAGAAATTTATTTTTCACAGTTCTGGAGGCTAGAAGTCTGAGATCAAATGCCTATCAAGTCATTATTTGTTGGGGTTTCTGTTTTTTATAGCTAAATAAATTCATTTCACATCAGTCTTTAAAGAGAACAAGATCAAGTGATTATGTGATTTAAAAAATCACAGAAGAATGATCATGCACCCAAAATGGTCATTTCCACTAACCGTAAGAAACATTTCATTGATAAATATCAATGTAATTAATAATTCCTATTAAAGATGTGTGTGTGTGTGTGTGTGTGTGTGTGCACGCATGCACATTGAAGGCTGTCTCAACTTTTCCCAGTTGATAAAAGACGAATATAGTAAAGTCTTTGCCCAGACGTATTTTGGAAATTTCGATCTTATGTGCCCCTTTATAAATTAACAAGATGGTAATAAACATAAGTAGAATTTACTGAAACAAGTTAGAAATATCTAAGAAACCACTTGGATTTTTGATGAGAAAATGAGTAGAACCATAATCCCTAGGTTTCTGGGAACTGAGAGAGAAAACTTAAAATAATCTAATATTAGCCATGGATTTGAGGGTTACTCTTTTGTATGCCTGTGTATCTTGCACTTGGCCTTTGTGATACATAACACAGTGAGGGACTTAATCTGTCTGGATAATAGAGTCATTTGAGTAACATAATTTTAATTCACCAGATATGAGTGTATAGTTTAATTAATTGTACCATTTTCTTGACCTGTGCTAATAACAGAAACACCATTTCCATCTTTAGTGTATTTAAAATTCTTTCTGTAACCTTTATTTACATTTTGGCTTATTAGGTAATGAATAAGGAAGAGTATATCTGCCAAGGGTGTCTTAACTCTGTGCAGCCCAGATACTGCCACCGATAACCTGGCACATGAGGAGAGCAATGACTCTCTTTAAGTAGAGTTTATGCCTTTTGTTTCACCTTCCATCTCCAAACATGAGTTCACACATTCACAGTTCAGTGTGCTTTATCTACAGAAGGAGTATGTTGAAACCTACATCTCATAGCTCATGATATCTTTACTCTGCCATTGTCTACCAAAGCTGTAACATAAGGTTGCCTTTTTTGGTTTTGCCCAGTAGAAACTCAAGTATAGCATTCTGGTATTTATTGGTATTTTGGTCAAATGACTAATGGGCATTGAATGCTTGAATGATGTAGCATTCTATTCGTTCAAATGGTTTTAGGTGTTCACATCTTTAGTGCTTTAATGTAAAGCAGGAGAAAAAAAATAGAAAGAAGGAGAGAAAAGTGAATTAATTAGTGGGAGAGAGCCAGTTTTAGTCCCTCACGAGTAGGTGAACTTGGGAAACATAAGAAGTGGAGCTTCAATATCCTCTTCTGAGAAATGGAGAATATAACACTTATCTCAGTGAGAGCAGTTGTTTAGAAAAATTGATGTCACGTGTGCAAGATGGAAAACCCACAGTGGGCACTCAATGATTATTCACTTCATTTCTCTCTTTTATGAGGGTGTTAACAGGTGGACAGCACTTAGCCTCCTTTGGTTTCAGCTGCCTCAACTGCAAGAGGGCGTATTCTATTCTAAAGTGACCCAGTGATCAGATGTCTCATCAGGAGGTACATAATCAGGCCTGGGGCTGCGGGGCTACTTCTATTGTAGACCTAGAGTTGAAAGGTCTACCCTCTCTTGGTCTGCATGACTAATACAACCTCTGGGAATGTAAATGATATAAGTGTAAGTCATGGTGACAACCTGTGTCAGCAGCTACAGCAGTAATTGCTAGAGAAAGAGAGGGAGAGAAAGTGAGCATAACTGGACATTCAGAGAGAGGATTCTGAAATTGTCACTGAGCACGGGTGTATTTCACCAATGTGCAGGTACATTTAATTGCAGCCTTCTCTGCTCTGTATTTTAATCTAGTATTTCGAAAGCTTGACCAATCTTTGCACGTCATTTTTTACTTCCACAGGTCCTGGGAATGAATATTCTTAACTCTTTCTCTCAGTTTATAGTATATTAAGATAGAGCTGGGATAAAAGTAACTAAAATTGAATTTGTTTATTCATTCATTCATTCATTCAGGCTAGTTAGCATTTCATTGCCTAGTTTCTTTTTTGTCAGATATGCTATTGACTCTATACTATTATGGGCAGATGTGTCTTTAAACTAAGTCTATTTTGTATAAATTGCATTTTGTAATTTATGTTCTTTGTGCTAAAAATGGTTGTTTTGCCTGTTGGTTTTCTATTGAGGCACTCTTTTAAAAAGATTTATAGAAAAGTAAACTATTATAATGATCGCAGTTTTCATGATAGAGAATAACTTTGCATGTGAAAGCTTACAAATTAGTTCACCATATATACTCTAAATTGAAGCACTGTTTTTCTCATTAAGCATAGAAACGTAGCAAATTAAAGAATATTTTCAGAAGAAAATAGCTCCCATAATTTTGCTCTCCTAATGACACTCTCACTTTCACAAATGAAAGTTGGTTTCCAGTTCGTATGCATATGCAGTTTAAACAGTTACGGTCATTATTTCTGATTTTGAAATTATGCGGTATTTTCTCCTGTGTCGTGAGAAACGTCATAATTATGAATGATTATGTTATATTACACTCTGTTAATTCAGCTTTCTTTTTTACTGAACATCTATGTGGCATTCTATTTTCTTTTCTCCTTCCTCCTTCCTTCCTCCCCTCCCTCCTTTCCCCCTTGCTCCCTCCCTTCCTTCCTTCCTTTCTTCCTCTTTTTTTTTCACAGTTTATACTTTTAGAAGTAATTGATTAATGAAATATTTGTACTTGTTTAAATGCTTCTCTTATTTTTTCAGCCATATGCTTTTGTCCATTTGGACTAAAGCTATCTATCCATTCTGACTGTGCTATAACAGACTACCATGGACTGGGTGGCTTATAAACAACAGAAATTTATTTCTCATATTTCTGGAGGTTGAGAAGTCCTACATCAAGGCTCTGGTAGATCTGTGTCTGCTGAGAGCCCACTTCTTGGTTCATAGGCATCCGTCTTGTTTCTGCGTCCTCACAGGGGAGAAGGCAGAGGGCTCCCTGGGGCCTCTAAGGACACTGATCCCACTCATGAGGGCTGTACCTTCATGACCTAATCACCTCCCAAAGGCCCCACCTCCAAACACCAGCACATGGAGAATTAGATTTTAACATGAATTTTGGGGGGACACCAACATTTAGTCCACAGCAGCATAAGACGAATTCTTAAGAGTGGAATATAGCATTGAAGATTTTGAAAGCCTATATGGTTCTTTCTGTGTTTTTCCATTTTTTTTCTAAATTGAGAATAGTGCTTAATTAATTTTTTATTTTTTTGTTTTGAAGAGTCAACAAATATAGTCCTGGTTTTCACATAGGACAATGTGACAAAATGCTCCTTGTGCATCTAAATGTTATATTGTTACTTGTGTTGCTAATTTTAACAGTTAAAAAAAGATTTCAGTCCTGGAGATGTTTGCAGTAGTTACGCAAACTCTTGTACTGTTTGTGGACTGATTCACACATCTGAGGAAAAAATATCCCTTGTCTAAAAAAATGTGCTTTTAATACCTTATTACAGATTATATTATCTCTTTTCTTTTCAATGGTTTCAAATTTTATTTTTATAAACTTAGATACAGTAAAATTGACCCGTTTTTAGTGTGCAGGTGTAGAAATGTCAGTACATTTATAGAGTTCTATAACTATCTGTACTACCCAGGATGCAAAAAAGTTTTATCACCTCCCAAAATGTCCTTGTGCTCTTCCTTTTTATGTATTCTCTCCCCAACTTTAATTCTTTATGATGATTGGGGTCTTTGCTGTCACTGTCATTTTGTTAGTTCAAGAATAGCTTGAAAATGGAATCACCTAGTATGTAACCTTTGAGACTGCCTTTTTTACTCAGCATTGGATTTTCTGCTTTTTTTCCCCCATCTTTTTGATTTGTCTACTTCCCTTTTCTTTCTAGTAATTTGAACAACTTTAATATCACATTTTAATTTATCATTAGTCCCTTGTTGACCCTTGAACAATGCAGAGGTTAGGGGGGGCCAACCCTCACCCCTCTTTGCACACGTTCAAAAATCTGTGTACAGTCATTCCTTGACATCCACAGGGATTGTCTCCAGGACCCTCTGCAGACACTGAAATCTGTCAGATGCTCAAGTCCCATACATTGATTCTTTGTATCCGTGGATCCACCAGTCATGGACCATGCAGTCTGTAGTTATTGGAAAAAGTTCCAGTGTAAGTGGACCTGCTCCAAACCCCTGTTGTACAAGGGTCAACTGTATTTTACACATCTTTTTATATAGCTTTTTAAAGTCAGGCCTGTTGGCAATAAATTCTTTTGTTTTTTTTTCCAACTGGGAATGTCTTCATCTTTGTTACTGGTAGATATTTCCACTAGGTATAGAATTTTGAGTTAATATTTCTTTCCCTTCAGTGCTTTAATAATGTTGTTTCACTTTTTTCTGGCCTCCATGGTTTTTGATTAGAAATTTTCAGTCACTTACATAGTTACTCCTCAGAAGCAGAGTTTCTCAACCTTAGCATTACGGTATTTGGGGGCCAAAATTTCCTTGCTGTGGGAAACCTTCCTGTGCATTGCAGGAAAATTAGCAGTCTCCCTTGCCTCTAGATGTCAACAATACCTCTCCCCCTGTTTGACCATCAAAACTGACTCTACACTTTGCCAAATGTCCCCTGGGTGTGTGGAAGTCAAAATCTCCCCTGTTGAGAACCACTGCCCTCTGAGTAATGTGCTATTTATCTCTGGTGCCTTTGAAACATTTTCTATTTGTCTTTAGTTTTCAGCAGTTTAATTGTAATGGGTCCAGATATGGATTTTTTCCTTTTTTTTTTTACATTTTTCCTGTTTGGAGTTGCTGAGTTTCTTTTTTGTTTTCTTGTCTACTGACAAATTTGGACAGTTTTCACAAATTATTTTTCAAAACTCTTCTCTCTTTCTTGGACTCCAATAACATGGATGTTAAAATTTTATTTTCTCACAGGATCCTGAGTCTCTTTTGTTTTTTCACTCTTTTTTTTTCCTTTATTGTTCAGATCAGATAATTTCTCTTGATCCATCTTCAAGCTTATTCCTTTCTCTATAATCTCCATTCTGCTATTGAAGCCCTTAAGTGAGATTATTTTTTAAATTTCAGTAATTGTACTTACTATCTAAAATTTTTATTTTAATGAACTGCTTATATTTTCTATTTTTCCATTTATTTCAAGGCTTTATCTTTAATTCTTAGAATACTTTTACAAAAGTCTTTCTGATAATTTCATAGATTGATGTCTATTAATTTTTTCCATGTAACAGGTAATTTTCCTGGCTTTTGGTATGCTTAATGATTTTGAATTGTATCTTGGACATTGTAAATATGATATAGAACTCCTGTTTTTGTTTATATACCATGAAGAATATAGATATTTTCGTTTTAGTAGGCAACTGACCCAGTTGGGTTCAGGGTGCAAGTTCCAACCAACTTTCTATAAGTTTTGGTGTCAATGTCAGCTATATTTTCAAAGCTTTTGTAGCATTGTTCTAATCTGTTTTATTCAGGCACTACCCAATGACTAGTTGGAACTTAGGCATGATCTATCCCATAGTTAATTTCTTAATGTCTTTGGTATGTTACTGAGTGTCAGGTCTGCGCATACACACCTCACAACTTTATGACGTTGCTTTCCTGATCTCCCTCTCAGAAATATCTCCAATTCTTTCTGGTTTCCTTGTGCTTTCCTTTTCTGTCCTCTCATCAGAAATCTAGGTTTTATTTATCTTGCTCACGCTGTACACTTCCTATGACTATGCCTCCACTTAGGGCTAAACAGGAGGAAGACACAAAGAGAGGAGACAAAAGTTGAGTTTTATCCCACTCTGTTGGGAACTTAGGTCAGAGAGCAAGTTTCCTTTTCCTCAAAAATTTGGTCCTGTGAACCCCACTGTCATCAATGTTGCTGCAGGATTGTCTGAAGGTTGATACACCAGGGGATGAGAAAACAAACAAACAAACAAAGGAATTTGTCTCCCCAAACCTCCAAGCATTAAGAAACCCACTTCCAACTCCTAGAGTCAGAACCAGAGAGATACACCAAAGAGGGAGAAAAGGTGAAATCACTCATGGTTCAGCGGTACTTCAAATATTGATCTTCTTCCTCAGTCTGCCTGCTACTGTTTACTTTTCAAAGTCCTCAAATAGCCGCTCCCTGAATTCTGTGCATATTTTATAATTGTAATCAGTGTGAGACAGTGTGAGACTGTGGGTGGATTGTGTTTACTCCATTTTACCCTGAACAAGAGCATATGTTATCTCAGTGATTTTGATTTAAATAGTCTTTCTAAAAGAGGTTTTTAGAGGATACTGGTTAACTGAATGCATACCTGTAGGATAAATGCTCTCCTTCTGACAGAAAATAAAGGCCTTGGAACTGTTGGCGTTTATTCCATTGTAGTGATTCCAGAATGCCTAGACCTGTAGCAGCTTTTCTTGTAGAGAAGTTTAAGTCTTCGCAAATGAAACTAACAGTCTCCTTTCTTTACATTAGTGCCTTATTAGTAACTTGTTAATCTTTATGTACATGAAGGATGGTGAACAAGTTTCACCTCATGTTCTGCTTAGCTCGCCTAGTTGTGGTTACCTGGCATGTGAGTCTGAGAACAAAGAGGACCCATATTGCTTGGCAGGAAAGTGTGCTGGGGTTAGTTTCTCACGTCTTCCATAGCAAGTGTTAAGGCATATATATTTCTTGTTCTTGCCTTCCTAATTCTACATGACTTCATGATAGTCAATATATATGAGCTGGTGAGGCGATACTGATTATGATTAGTGAGCCATTTGTGCTTTGTAACCCTACTGAAGGTGAAGTTCTAAAGAGGGAAGTATGCCTCATTAGCTCCTTTGTTGTGCAAAAGTGATCATCAATAGCTCCTTTGTTGTGCAAAAGTGTTGGTAACTATCCTCGCTATTCTGACAACTGTAACTCAAATGCCATTTCTTACCAGCTGAAGTTTAACTGAAGCCACATTAACGTTACTGTCTTAATTTTAACAGTTCCTAGCACTAACATAACTCATTCTAAGACAGTATTTTCCAGCGTAGACTGTAAAACCAAGTGAGATTATTTTGGAAACCTGTGGGAGTCTATCTGGGTGCTCAAGTGATTAGAGGTGCCACTGGCATTGGGGAGGTAGGGTTTAGGAATTTTTGAAGGTCTGCAATGTGAAGGGTAGACCTGTACAAAACCCAGCGTTCTTATGTTCAGCAGGACTCTAATAGCCAATGGAAGAAAATTTGCAGTCTCTTAGATTGGAGCAAGAGCTGTTCATGTTTCAGATACTAGTGAAGAACCCTGTCTGGGCCCTGGGGAAATATTTTTTCTATAGCATTTGCCTTAGTTCTTTGGAAAAAGATTATAGCATTCATGCTGTGAAGATGCATAGCTTGTACCACTGCTGATGTTAAGAATGCTTTGTTTTAGAGGGCAAGGATGAGCTGAGAGGCAGAAATGCTCGCTTAAGAGAAACAACAAATTCATTAATCTGTTAAATTATTTCTCTAAGATAGAATGAATGCAACTATTCTTGCATACATAAGTACATTTTCATAGTAATACTGAGTGTCCATTTTTATTCTTGCTTCTCTTTCTGTTACAGTTTGTGATTACTTACAATAGTGCAGTGTTAACAATCCATGGAAACTAAGGACTATTTTGCAGTATTAAACAGGTCATATCACTCCTAAATTTGCGTATATAGAGAGATAAAACAAAGGGACATATATGCATTCTTTACATTGGCAATAAGACAGAAAATAAACACTAAAATTGTGAAGTTTTATTTTGTAAAACATCTTTAATAAGACTTCCTTTAAATTAAAAAAGAATAAAAATTTGCCTCCACTCAGTTTTTGTTTAAAATTTGGTTATTAATTATGATTGGTATATTATTTCCATTTCAATAGTTAGTTTGAATCCTTTAGAAAAAGAACTTTTTATTTAGGCTTCCTTCTTCAAAACGGGACTTCCAAAAAAACAGAACAGAAATTTTCTCTAAAGACAAAAAAAATAGGCAGAAAAGATTTAGATGAATGGCCCTAAACTGTCTGATCTTTTAGGGCAAGGACCCTCTCTCTGATTTTTCGGTGTTCCCAGGACCAATATGGTGCCTGAGGTCAGTGAATGTTTATTATAGTGAATTTTCTTCACTTCTCACTACTTAAATATTCCAAACCCTCAAAATATATAATTTATTCCAAATTTTTCACAAAACAAAAGCTCACACAGAGATCTTGATTCAACTTATCTTCTTTCTTACTGGCTTGTTAAAATCAGAATGCTAGTGATAATTTTCCACACTGAGAAGCAGCTGTAATGGCCTGTAGTAGCTCAGAGTCTATTGGCGGCCCCCGAATTTCCTTGTCAGAGAAGCTTTGGGGTGGCAATCTGGTTAGGCATCAGAAGAAAAGTCTTGAAGTTGCATTATCATAGCAAGCACATTGTTCTGTTCTGTTTTTTGGAAGTCCCACTATAAATATAAAGTCTTAGTACTTTGGTATATAACAATAAAATTTTATTTATTTTTTTTGAATAAGAATTTACTTGAAAATCCAGTAATTTAGAAGAAAATCATTTTGAAAAAATATTTTTATTACAATTATTTTGATGTAAAACAATGAGAGAAAGTACATTTTTTTCAGTACTTTTTATTTTTTTATATTATACAAAATTTTAAAAACCACTCAATGAATACTTTTACCAAAAGAGGATGGAGAAGGCCTTGTCTTATAGAATTCTTTTCATTAAAGTAAAGTTTTAACCAATTAGCCTCACTTTCTATGTAGACTAGTAACCTCAACTGCTTGCAACTCAGGTCTCTTTTTTTAAACATCTGATCTTGGCAAAGTTTTTTTTTTTTTTTTTTTTTTTTTGGCAAAATAAAAAGAGTGTAAGAATTCTTAAAATATCCATGGACATCTTGCAACATATTATATTTATATGTAGTGCTCATAGATATTTTGAATGATAGTGGTGAAACTCTTACGCCAAAAATAATCTTATATATACACAATTTCTAATATTAATTATAAAATAAGAGAACTTTTCAAACTCTATCAATGAATCTCACCTTATTCCACCGAAAGCACATTGTTATAGTCATAATTTTTGTCATGATTACTTGGAAGGTGATGGTTAAATTTTTACACCCAATTACTTCATCTTTGCTTAACGAAAAGAAATTAATACTGGTTTTCCCATCTCTTCTCTCCCAGTTTTATACTCTATTTTTTATGACTATCATTTGGGTCTATCATGACTGTGCCTTTATTTTGAGCATCAATCTATTTTGGAATTGGGCAGGATAAAAATCACCCTATTGGTATTTAATTTTCTATCTATGCAAATTATCTCACACCTTATGTTTATTAAATAGGAGGCACATGCATACAGGAAATCTGGCAGGACAATAAGCAGCACTCATTAAAGAATTATGTTCGCTAAATCTGCCTATTCTGGCATCAGAGAACTAAGCTGCAGAATTGAGAAGAGTTGTGCATGATTCAAACACATATGAGTCTTCAAACAGGCTTTGTTGATAATTAACTCAACCACTATAGATTGAGGAAACCATGCTGGTTACTAGAGTGTTAATTTAGAAATACTCATGCATTCAAAACCATAACATAGAATAGGTTAGTGATTTTAATTCCAATCATTTTTCTCCCCTGAGAAATGGGTACAACCCCTTCACCAAAGTGGTTAAGAAAATTACTTCTTCAGTTTTCTAGATTTTGCTTATTGTCTTGTGAGCATCCCTTGCTATGGTCAGGGAGGAGAAAATTTTCCTCTACCCTTTAGGTTCTTCTGGATGGTCTAAGAACTAAGTTGACATGGGACAGATTAACAAAAGAAAATAAAACAAAAGTTTAATAACATGTGTACATGGGAGAGACCCAGGAGAGCTGAGTAACTCCCCAAAATGGCAGAAACCCTCACCATAGACCCCATCTCCAGCTAAAGACACATGAGGATGTTAGGTATAGTGGTTCCAGATTTCAAAGAGGAGAAAGGCAATTCATATGGAGGTGGGAAAGCAAACATTTGGTAAATAAATGTCTGCTGGGAATCCAGTGACAGTGGGACACAGAGAGGAATTTTAACAAACTTGCGTGGGTGGGGTTCTCCCTGTCTATGTGCCTAGTTCATATATAGTGGTGAGAGAGCCCTTCCCAGGGCAGGTCCTCTGTCTATATTCTTTTAGGCATTTAAGGAGAAGGTCAAAGTTCCTTCCTGAATCTTTTGGGCCTTAATGGTTTCCAGCTCAAAATAATCCACATGCCAGAGAGGCATTTTTGACTGGCAAGTTTTGCTCCCTTGATATTATGTTAATCCTAGGCCATTATGTGCACTTGCTAAGATTTACCTTTAAGGAGAGAAGTGACCTTTTTCAATTTTAATGACAAGGTTTAAGTTCCTTCCAATATTCAAATAGTTACTTCTTATGGGAGAATAACTTTACTTCCTATTTCCATGGCCCTGAGACTTCCTACATCTCTTTAAGTTTAATGTTCTGTGTTTTATGGTCAGCTGGTTAAGTATTGTCTCAAGGTGGCATGTGTTCACAAGCCCATGTCTACAATTTTGAAATCTTAAAGTATCAGATACTAAAAGATTTCATAACTTATTTCATGGCAAAATCTTAAAGGAACTGACCTGAGTCTATTAATGGCCTTTATTCTCCTACTTAGGGTGAATAGCCACACATTTCACTGCAGTAATATTAATATGTTTGATTAGAAGATACTGTCTCAGATCCCTCTGGGGTATGATGTAATACCCAGTTTATGCACTTCCTACTTTTCTAAAAGCTGTAAAATTATGGACTCCAAAACTATCTGCCCTCAAGGATTTCAGACAAGGGGTTATGAATCTATAAAACCAAGAACCTCCATTTTTCAGACTGGATTATACTTCTTGTTTGAAGCAACAGAACTATCAAACTCCTTAATGGCTATAGTTTTAAGGCTTATCTATTATCAGTGCCACCGTTTAGTGGCTTATGATTACTTTGAATACCATGGACTACTCTTCATGAGAAACTATTCTAAGACAATCTTAACAAAATTATAATAAGAGGGAAAAGATGGTTCCCTACTTCTCTTCCTGATGATTCTCCTATAAAGATGCTTTTGCCTCATAGATGTTTCATTCAATTGATTTCAAACCGTAACTTTGGATGTGTTTTTACCATCCTACTGGATGCAAAGAGGGATCTAGAACCCAGTGCCGACATCTAAAGGATACCTTCTGAAAAATATTGTATTTCCTTATTTTTAATGTTGTTTGACTAATGTAATGATGTCAGGTATTTCTGAAAGGAATGTTTAAATTCATATGGTTTGGATTTAGCATCATATTCCCATGTCATAACATGTTAGAAAGGCTGGACTTTGTTTTAGATATTTTGAGGACACGAAAGTGAGTGTGAGATGAAGACGTCTCCTGCACACAGACATACTTTCCAGAGGGAACAGAGACTCTTCTGCAACACATGAACCTCTTCACCCACATCTAAGATTTAAAAGGATCAAGAGAGGAGAGGTTGTTGGTGAAGAGCCTCTTCTCTGGAGATCTGTGGTTCAGCTGCCACTGTTCCTATGGTGATGGGTGGGAGTGGGCTGTTTTCTTGTCTCCAAGTTGGATTAAAACTTCCTCTAGGAGAACCTGAGAATGCGCTTCCCGCAGTCAGAGTCATGGAGAATGAATGCTAGATGGACCTGACCTCAGTCTTGGGAAAGTAAGAGAGCAAGAGAGAGAATTACCAAGAGGTTTGGTTTTGTTTTGTTTTGTTTGGGGGGGGGATGCTCACGAAGAGAATTGCTGTGTTGAAATTAGCCTGGACTGTCTGAATGAGTGATGTAAAGTCTCTCTAACTGCATTGTTCATGACCCTGAACACGGCACTATAATATTACCGTTACTCCATGTGATGGAATGCTTGTCAGAGATGAACTAAATAAAAAGTAATATAAATTATTATACAAAATAATCTCTCTTGTCTGTCTAACATGTCTATATTTATATCTGTGCCTGCTGGGGGATATCTACATCTGCTGTTGGTAACAAGAGACAGGAAAAGAATAAATTTATTCAAACCAGAGCCTGTTCGATCCTAACAAGCTAGCAGATTGGAGAAGGGAGTTTGTACTCAAAAAGAATCTCCAAGCCAAGTACATTGGAAGACTTTTCTGGATCCCTCAATTCAGAAATAATCACAAAGCTTCCTAGCTTTGTCCAGATTTATTTCTAAATCCCTCCCCATCTCTCCTGCTCTCTCTCTTCAAGAGTTATATTTCCAGCCTGTGTATGCACTAAATCAATAATCTTAACTTTTATTGTTTTTCATAAACTCATAAAATGTATTTTTATTTTACAGTGAAATTGATGATCAACTAGGTAAGTATGGTCAAAAATAACATCTTTAAAATATGGCTGTGGGGCAGTAAGTGGGGCTCTGCCACTCACTCAGTGACCCCCACCTCCCCACTCCCCCCACCCTCACCTCACACCCCACCTTCCAACCCTGACACACCACTAGCTTTTCATTAAAAGTTTCATCTCATCAAAGTGATATCTTGCCATAGGTCAAAATTTCACTTACAAATAATCAAAATCATTGCTACATATACTGTTTTCCCCTGCCTGGAATGCCATCTGCTACACACACACACACACACACACACACACACACACACACTGTCCATAAAGCAAACATTTTTTCTTTAATTAACTGCTACTCGGTCATTCTAAATTTAGCTTCAAGTGTTTCTTACACAAGAAAGTCTTCCTAGATCTTTCTGGTCTGATTCAAACAGGCCCCCTTTGTGACCTTAAGGTACTCTCTGCACACATCTAGTAGAATTTATCCTGTGACTGTTGGTTTATTTGCTTGTCTCCCCACTAGATTATATCGTCTGTGAAGGAAAAGGATGTGTATTTGTCGTTGTGCCTGCAGTGTCCCGTGTATGGGTAGTTGAAATTAAATGTAGAAGAACTGATTACTGGACAACGGAACGAAGAGCTCATCTATAAAAATGAATAATAATAATAATAATAATAATAATAATAATAATAATTCTTACCCCATAGGGGTCTTATAACATTTAAAGTTGTTAAAGTGCTAAGGTAGTGTTTGGCACATGGTAAGCTTTATGTAAGTGTTAGGTGTTACTATTAGTAGTAAATTTAGTGATTGGGACATTAAAAATCGTTACAGCATCCAAAATCAGAAGTAATAATTGGGAAATAAGAATTGAGGATTCTGGTGGGTAGCAGGGGCTGAATTTAGAGCCGAGGGAGAACATAACCTGCTTTCTCCTTCTGTGATCTTTGTATCAGGCTTAGTCTGAGGTGCTTTGGAATCAATGGAGAGCTAAGATTGGATACCATGAAAAGCTGTTAAGTTTAATGCAGGTGATTATAAAAGCAAAATTAAAATCAGTGGGCCCAGGTCTGGGGATCATTCTCAAACTCGATAATATGGACTTTCCCTAGAGAATAGAAATGAGCCATGGTCCTTTGTTGCAAAGACTGACTGAGCCTTAGGAAGACAGGTGTCATTCAATATCAAGGCAGCTGTCTCTAGCCAAGCAGTTGAGCTGGACCATGAAATAGCAGCATGCCTGGAAAGTAGATTATAAGGAGAGAAAAAGCTGAAATCTGGTTTAATATTCTATCTAATTTGACCTCTCCCTGTATTTTTAAAGAACTAGATATGACCAACATTCCCTTTCACCTTCATAAAATAAAAATCTTCCAATGAAAAGCTATTAAAAAATGATCAGATAGAAAACTTTTTAATAGAATAACTAAAAGTTTTTGAAGTTTTTCAATAATCACTCTTTCCTTTCTCAATATGTTTGGCTTTAATCTACTGGGTTGGCCATGAACACCATTTTTACTCATGTGTGACTAGGCTTTTCAAAACCCATTTTTCAAAATGATGGTATATTATCTTATAATGAAAAGATTATTTTTTATTGGGAATTCTATCTCTAATAAGAACCTTGACCTTTTGTAATTGTCTTCTCTTCTGTATTCTTTGTGGCTAGTCTTACCATGTTTGACTCCATATATTCTTGCTAAACTCGGAGCTAATATATTATTGACTTTTCTCTGAAGTTACATTTTGTTGAAAATTGTATTTCTCAAATCAAGTGATATATTGTTTCTCTACTATTACTCAAAATTCTTGAATAAGATGGATTTTAACATAATGGTCTATGTAGGAAAAGTTCTAACACCATCTATGAAAACTTGGTGTCACATAAGTTTGTAGAAAGAGCATTGAAGCTGGCAAATGTCACAAATAACAGGTTGAGAAAAAGTGTGGAAAAGAGGTGGAAGAGCATAACAATTAGAAATGAGTGTTTATGGGAATCAGATGGACAGGTCTACTCAACATTTTAATTTATTCTCTAAGAAATCCTTATTGATGATCTTCTGATGTCAGGCTCTTTGGCTTTATCAGTGAAGAAAAGAGACAATATCTGCCCTTTGGAGATTAAGGGTGCTGTGACTCACTCACATGTGACTCTCTCTGGAGTACTCTTGTGTCCGTAATAGCAACACTTCGTACCTGCTCAGGAGATACAATAGGAGCCTTGTTGATACAGATTTGAGTATCTGAAGGTCACAAGTCTGGATAATACCATCTTCTCCTGTCTTGCTCCCTACACATCAATGTTCTGTGGGTTTTTCAAAATACAGTCCAGTGAGGTCTGCAGTAATAACATTATTTCTTTTGCATTAAAGAGGAAACTGTCCTCAGAGAGGTGAATTGGGCCAAGTTTATTTTGCTGCTTCTATCATATTGGACATTTAGACCCAGCTCTTCTAGCTCAGACTTAAGTATCCTTTTCCTCAGTAGTTTACCCTTTGCCAACAACTATGTTTTGAGCTGTTCATTTTTTTGATTTATCTGTTTAGTTTTATCTTTCCAAATGTGCTAAAGCTGACTAGGACAGAGCTCGTGTATCATATTTCTACATTATGCATAGATAACTTTTTGACAGATGAGAATGCATTAGCTGCTTATGAATACAGGTAATTATCCTTTCTCAATTTTTAAACCAGAGAATGCTTTGGGGGCATAGAAATTATGCTTTGGTGGTAGTGGAAGTTTGTGTATTCTGTATTAAATATCAGAGGTAAATCTTCAAAAGACAGATGCTACCATTTCTTGGCTATTTCCTTTTCCATTAACCAGCACATTTGGATTGCAAACAGATGTGCACTGAACAAAAAGCTACTTACATGTACAATTACCAGTTCTGTATGCACCAGTGAATGCTCCAAATTTACTAAAAGTTGGCTAAGTATGTTCGATTTCATTGAA
Source organism: Camelus ferus (assembly GCF_009834535.1). Classification (NCBI taxonomy): domain Eukaryota; kingdom Metazoa; phylum Chordata; class Mammalia; order Artiodactyla; family Camelidae; genus Camelus; species Camelus ferus. Next base: position 13,331,732 of record NC_045705.1, read on the forward strand.
CTGTATTTTCTCTAAGGGACTGGATGCCTTGATCATGCTGGTGTGTATTAAGTAGATAAAGTACTTCTAATTTGTCTCTTGGACTGACCCACAGCTAGAGCCTATTTGCTGAAATGGGGGATAAATCTGCTGAAGATTCTTGGACATGCATTCACTGCCTCTCAGAGTTAGACACCGAACTTCCTCTCTATATTAGGGAGAGAGGACAATCGTAGCCAGGGATAATTTCATTTGCATCTCCTTCCTACCATGCGTTTTTCCTCAATGAAGAGAGCAGTTTTAGGACACCAGGGGCAGGAAGTGGAAAGCATCAATTCACCTACTAATTCTGAGTCTCTTAACCTATCCAAAGAGTCACTGGAAAACAATCGGGCTTTGGCAGTCACTTCACAGCATTTGTATAAAACCTAAATTTTAATACAGATGTTTAACCATTTCTTATAAAATATTAGATTTTAACAATTTAGAGAAAGTCTGGTTATAACAATACACATTAGTAGGCTTTAGGGAAGAAATTAGCCTCAAGTTAATAGTTTAAACATTAGATCCTCTTGTCTGTTAGTGTTACATTAGTTTATATTTAACAACTATTAAAGAAATACTTTACAAAACAGTTTATTTAGAGCTGATCAATTATAGGCAGACATGAAAGAAATACTTTCAAAATACCTAGACTGAAAACGGTTGAACATGGACATGTTTTTGGAGTCTGTTTTGACATTGATTTGGGAATTTTGAACCAATCTGTGTATGAAACTGTGCCAGGAAGTTTATAAACTTTCAGAAAGAAATATAAGGCAATTCCCACACATTCAGTGAACGAACCAATGAATTTTGCTTTATGTAATAACTGCAAAGTTATTACCTGAAAATAGCCAATTCCTGTAAATTTCAAGCTCTCAGAAAATATTTAGTATTTTAGCTCGACACAAAAAAATACTCAGCCCAGTTGGTAACTGATAAGATCTAGAGAAACATTTGGAACGCTCTGAATAAGGAATGGCTAGTAACACCCAAAGCTGCTCTAAATAGAACCTTTAATAGAGTAGAATGGTGGTTATCAGGGGCCAAGAGATGGGGAAGGTGGCGAGATGCTGGTCAAAGAGGACAAACTCTCAGTTACCAGATGAGTAAGTTTTGGGGATCTACCGCACACAGCATGATGCTCACAGTTAACAGTCCTATTACATACCTGAAACTATATACGTATATACACATACTATATATAATGTTATACACTTGAAAGTTGCCAGAAGAGTAGATTTTAAACATTCTCATCACAAAAAAGAGATAGTAATTATATGAGGTGATGGAGGTATTGGCTAATGCTATGGTGGTAATCATTTCACAATATATAAGGGTATCCAATTAACATATTGTCCACCTTACAATAAATAAATGGATGAAAGACTAAATAAATAAACAAAACCATTGATAAAGATATTTTTCCTTGGAAGTGATAACTGTAAAAGAATAAATTCACCTGTGAGAGAATTGCCTTTGTTCAAACATAGAGGTTCAAATACCTCTTTTTTAAAAAAAAAAAAAGAAGCTATTTTAGAAAATTTTTGAATCTACAGAAGAATTGCAAAGATAGTACAGAGAGTTTGCATATACCACACCCACTTTCTCTTATTTTTAAGAACTTACATATGGTATATACTATAAACCATAATATGAAACACACTATATATCATAATATGGTATATTTGTCAAAATTAATGAGCCGATGTTGATACATTATTAACTAAAGTCTGCGTATTATTTTATTTCTTTCATGTTTATCTGATGTCTTTTTTATGTCTCAGGGCGCCAACCAGGATACCACATTACACTGTGTCTTCATTTCTTCTCAGGCTCCTCTTGACTGTGATACTTTCTCAAACTTCCCTCGTTTTTAATGATCTTGATAACATTGAGGAGTCACAACCAGGTATATTATTAAAGGCCCACATTTGGAATTTGTTTGCTATTTTTCTCATGGTAAGACGGGGGCTATGTATTCTGGGGAGGAAGACCACCTATGCATTCTCATCACATCGTATGAAGCGTCCATGCTTTCAAAATGATGTGTCACTGTTGATGTCTACCTTAATCATTGGGCTGAGGTAGTGTTTATCAGGTTTATTCCCTTTCCATTCTGTAATCTTTGGGAGGAGGCTTTTCTGCACAGCCCACACGCAATGAGTGGGGAGTTACGTTCTACCCCTTTGAGAATGGAGGATCTACATGAATTATTTGGAATTTTTACACACAGGAGATTACTCTAAGGAAAATTTAAGTGACTTGCCTTTCTCCTTGTCACTGTGGAAGCCAAGGTACTGATTCTACTGACTAAATCCAGTTTATGGATGATTTTGCCATCTCAAGGGTCCTTTGGTTGTTCCACTTCCATTATCTTCACTAGGTATCGCCTTAATCCTGCCAATCCCCAGTGGAACAGGTTATGCTGCATTAACAAAGATGCCCTAAAATGACCGTGTTTTAATCCAATGAAGCCATAAAGACAATTGTGGTGCAGGTAGCTCTCCTCTGTCCTGCAGCAACGCCATCTGGAACATGTGGCTCCCAGTGTTGCTGTGTAATTGGGAAAGAGAACTGGGGTATTGTATGGCTTGTTTCAAAAAAAAAAGTTAAGCCTTAAAGTCATATCATATCTCTACAGACTGAGAACATAAAATTGGACATGGGGCCTCCAAGTTCTTAAATGGCCTTCCTTATTCCATATTGAGATTCCCTACATCAGTCTCAACCTTAGCTTCTACCAGGATCTTTGTCTCCTCTTTTGTCTCTGCATCCAGGGTTCCTACTATCTTTTCTCTCCTCCAACATACAAACATCCCTACATACTCAAAAAAAGGAAAACAATCTCACACCTCTGCATTACTAGCCTTGAGGTCCACTATGTGTTTTCCTTAAAAACACATAACTGTCTGAACTATGGAGAATATTAGCCGTTATTTCAGAGGTAGGAAGATATGCAATCAGATAGACTACTTTTTTCCTCTTCCAAATATACAACATTTTTGAACCTCTTTCTTTCACTGATGTAGGAATATAAAACTGAAGTGAATTATTATTTTGATAAATCAGGTTCCAACTGTGTAATATTTTGGGGGATTATGCAATTCAAAATATGCTAAATAAGGATTCTAAAAACAAAATATAATAAACATTACTGCTGAGGTAAATTATGGTTTATTCAGTGGCAAAATATTCAAATATTTTACCCACTGTAAATTTAAGACTAGTTACAGATTTATTAACTAAGCTAATTTTGAGTGTGTTAAAATAACTACAACTGGATGGAAATGAAGTAATTAAAATGCAAAGCAAAAAAGCAAGAAGCAGTTCTGAAATCTAATTATGTTAATGTTCATATGTTATACATTGGTACCTAGAATCCACAAATACTTTTGTGCTTTCCTTTCTCTTACATCCTTACCACATTTTCAGAAAAAGTTAAAACAGTATTTTTTTAATTAAGATTTTATTTTTCAGAGCAGTTTCTGGTTCACAGCAAAATTGCATGGAAAAATACAGAGATTTCTCATATACTCCCTACCCCCATAGATGGATAGCTTCCTCCATTATCAATATTCCTCATCTGAGTGCTACACTTGTTACAATTAATGAACCTTTATGGACACATCATGATCACCTAAAGCCGATAGTTTACATTAGGGTTCACTCTTGGTGTGGTACATTGTGTTAGTTTGGACAAATGTATGACATGCACTCATCGTTATGGTATTCACTGCCCTAAAAATCCTCTGTGCTCCACCTGCCCTCCCCACCAATCCCTGGTAACAACTGATTTTTTATTATTGCCATAGTTTTGTCTTTTCCAGAATGTCTTATAGTTGGAATCATTCAGCATGCAGCCTTTTCAGATTGGTTTCTTTCATTTAGTAATATACATTCAAGATTCCTCCATGTCAATTCATGGCTTGATAGCTCATTTCTTTTTAGTGCTGAATAATATTCCATTATCTAGATATACCAGATTTTATTTATCCATTAATCTGCTGAGGACATCTTGGTTGGTTACCAAGTTTTGGCAATTATGATTAAAGCTGCTACAAACATCTGTGTGAAGATTTTTCTGTGAACATAGTTTTTAACTTCTTTCGGTAAGTACCAAGGAGCATGATTACTGGGTCATATGGTAAGAATACATTTAGCTTTGTAAAAAACTGCTGAAATGTTTTCCAAATTGACTGTACCATTTTTCATTCCCACTAGCACTGAATGAGCATTCCTGTAACTCCATATCCCTGTCAGTATTTGGTGTTGTTAGGGTTCTGAATTTTGGCCCTTCTAATAGGTGTGCAGTGGTATCTCATTATTGTTTTAATTTGCATTTCTCTGATGATGTAGGATGTGGGTCATCTTTTCATGTGCTTATTTGCCATCTGTACATCTTGTTTGGCAAGGTGTCTGTTAAGGTCTTTGGCCCTTTTTTAATTGGATTGCTTGTCTCCAATTGTGGAGTTTTAAGAATTCTTTGCATATTTTGGATAATAGTTCTTTATCAGATCCTTCTTTTGCAAATATTTTCTCTCAGTCTGTGACTTGCCTTCTCATTCTCTTGACATTGCCTTTCACAGAGTAGAAACAACAACAAAAACAGAAAAAACAAAAAATAACAAATGTTGACAAGGCAGTAGAGAAATTAGAACCCTTCTACACTGTTGATGGGAATATAACATTGTGCAACCACAATAGACTATAGAAAACAGTCAAAAAATTAAAAATAGAACACTATATAATTCATCAAACCTACTTCTGAGTATACATCTAGGAGTTTTGAAATCAGGATCTTGAAGAGATATCTGACTCTCATGTTTACTGCAGTACTATTCACAATAGCCGAGTTGTGGAAACAACCAAAATGTCCATTGACATATGAAAAGATAAGGAAAATGTGGTATATACATACAATGGGATATTACTCCACCTTAAAAAAGAAGGAAATTCTGCCATTTGCGACAACATGGGTTAATCTGTAGAATGTTGTGCTATGTGAAATAATCAAGTCACAGAAGGACAAATATTGCATGATTCCACTTACATGAGGTACCTAAATTGTCAAAATCATAGAAGCAGATTTAACTTTAATTACCATGGTAATTAAACTTTAATTACCATGAAGTTTCAATTATGCAAAATAAATCAGTTCTATAGACCTGCTGTACATCATAAGGCCTACAGTTAATAATAATACACTGTATACTTAAAAATGTGTTAAAGGTGGAGATCTCATGTGATGTGTTCTTATAACAAGACAAAACAAAACAACACGGAAAAGAAATGGATATAAGGAAACTTTTGAAGGTGATGAATATGTCTGTTACCTTGATTGTGGTGATGGTGTCACAGGTGTTTGCATACATTCAAACTCATCAAATTGCACATATTCAATATGTGCAGTTTTTTGTATATCAATTATACCTCAACAAAGCTGTAAAAAAAAATAAAGAATCCAAGAAAGAGAAAGATATTTGATCCAACAAGCAATATTCTTAGCCTGGGAGTTCAGGTGTCCAATATTTCTTATGATGGTTTCTCCAACTTTGAGGTCACTGTTCTTATTATCTGTACTTTCATTTTATTCTGCAGTTACAGAAAAAAATGCTGTCTTCTGTAGTGGTGATTGCATTCCTTGTTGATTGATATCTGAATTTTAATGAATTTGTTTGCAGGTTCTCTAAGTGAGATATGTTTTTTGAGTGTAGTTACATGGTCTTTTATGTGCTTCTATTACAGAGTAAAAAGGAGTAATTGGTGTTTACTTAAAGGGATTTTTTGAGATTAGATTTAAATGTTACTAATCTTTTCTCAATTTATTCATTTTTAAGTACAAATCTAGCTAAAACATGTATTTTATGGTAAAAATCATTGTATTTTGTTTCACAGTAAGTAGGTGCTAATGAGATTTTCCTTTTGATACACAAGAAATACAAAATTGAACCAGAGATCTTCAACTCTTTTGTATTGTCCAAATTAATTAAAGGATAATTTCCTAAAATAAAAATGCCAATAAAAAGCAACATTATTAATGACATTCTACAGTTCTTTTTCTTATGGAGAGATATTTTCCTAACACATTATCTAAAAAACAAATAATAAATATTTACGCTCTATGCTTTATTGTGCTGCTTTTAAATTATTTATTGCAGCCTTGCAAATGTAACCTCTATCCTACCCATATTTATTTTGATACTTAAAGCAAACAAATTTATTAGTTTAGTGTAAGTAGGGATTTATTGATTTACAAAGCAGGATTTTATGTTCATCGCTAGGCCTGATCTTAAAAAAACAGTGTCATTTTTCATCAGTAGCTGTGTCTCTATCTAGAAAGGCTTTAGTTCCATAAGAAATTCATAAAAACTCCTAAAGGCTCTGGTTTGAAAAATGAAATTAGAGAAGTTTGCACAAATAGGTGGTTAGTAAATGTACAGGTTATTCCACACCTAGTGTTATTTGCTTGGAAGGAACAAATGAGAAGACTCATTTCATTTATAGTTGTTGTTGTTTTGGACTGGGGAAATCTGTAAACACCAGAATAAACACAAAAAGAGCAAAGTAGCACAATCTCCTGGCTCTTAAATCTAGGAGGATAGATCTGGTTCAAAACACGGGACTATATCTTTAAAATCCACATAGTCCTTGGGAAGAGAAATGATGGCCTTAGCAGAGTGGGGTTAAGGAGCGGGAGTAGGGAAAGCCGGTCGTTACTCCCAAGACACAAACCCACACAAATGGTGACAGATATTTGACAATCAAATGCTTATTGCCTCTTCATAAACATATTTTTCATGAACTCATCTGGAGTCACACATCCAATTACTTGATGCCTTGGAAAGGCCATAAACGACATCTGGAGAAAATGATGCCAAGGAATATGACCTGCTCATTCCAGCAGCTGAAACTGAAACAACGGATTGTGGGTAATAATACATCAATGGACATACAGTCACTGGTCTGACAGGGCTGACAGGAATCCACATTAAATTCTCATCCTGGAGTTGTACGTCTTCCTGTACTGTGCTTCAGTGTCAAAGGAAAAACCCCAAGATCTACAATTGTACTACTGAAAAGAGGCCACACACTGTGCAGTGTAGAACTCACGTTCCTCAAAGAAGAGTGCACCCTGAACAAGAAGAGATACACATTTTTTTTTCCCGTGGAAAAAGAGGGAAGCCATTCTTCTGGAAAATTTAGACTGTTGGTTAGTGTTTGATAGAATACGTGTTTATCAAAATGCTATGATTAGCAAAAATTCATTCTAGGAAATAAAGGCCTTAAACAGATGGAGGGTTCCTGAGTACATAATCATAAGTACATTGCCTATAAATGCAATGCCTAGCTCAAGGAAGAGGAGACAGAAGTAGGGGGGAGGTGGAAGGGAGAAAGACAGATAGATAGGTATTAGGATGATTCCTGATTGAATAATGGAGGGAAAAGACGATAAAAACCTTCTTGTCCCGGGAGTCCTAGGAAGCGTAAAATAATACATGGAACTCAGGAATCAGAAGTTTCGTCACTTAACTAGTAATGTTTCCTGTTATTTGGGTAGATATTACTATTATCTTGACTACATCTTACCATTTGGGGCTAAGAAAAAGAACAGTACAACTGTCAGTATCTTTGGTATGTGTGATGCTTGTATAATGCAAATGAGGGCACATGACCAAACGGTAAGTGCATCAAGCCTGACGCAGCTGTGTCCTTGGGGGGAGACTCACTGACAGCATCAGCAGTGTATGTGGGGTGCACATCACCTGTTCATTTTAGAGCACGCAGACACCTACGAGGACCAAATGTCAGGATCTAGAGAGTAACCTTGACTGCTTTTAAATCACATGATTAGGCAAGTCCAGACCCTTTTCCGGTGGAATCAGATCCAGCATTAATTAGTAATATTGCTGGTAGAACATCGACCCCAGCTCTATCTTACCAGCTCCCATTCGTTGTTGGTTCTTAATATTTGTTTTACCAAATTGCTAACATACTGTATTTTATGGTAACGCTTATTGCGTGAGTTGCTTTAAAGAGAATTTTGTCAAAATAGTTTTTCTTTCTCCTCCCACATCCAATGTTCAATTCATCCTTTGGCTGGTATCTGCATGTCACTAAATTCCACAAAATTTTAGAACTCTAGAAAGTATTCAAAATAATACCTAACAGGGATATAGTTCTGCTTTTCTTCTGAATGTTTAAAATACAAAGTAAACATTTAGGAGAATAAAATGAACATTTTCACACTTTTGACGAAGTTTTTTTTTTTTTTAATTGAAACTAGAGTAAGGGCTAGATTGATTTAAAGTTAAGCACTCTACATTAAAATGATCAGAATTTGCATTTAATAATCAAAAGTTTCCATTTTTAACTTCTAGAACTTTGTTTCTGCTGTACAGAATAATAGTTCTAGGACCATCACACTTTCTGAAATTCACATTTAAACCTGTGTTACCTACAAAATTGGGATCCTGGTCCAGAGACAGGAGAATGTGACAGAAAATCTATAAGAGAAGAGAATTCATCCAACCTTGCCAACCTTTGAGCAGGCTTTTCTTAGACGATTATATATCAGCCAGAAAAAAGTGGAAACTAAATTGTCCATTAATTGAACTCAGATTGTAAACCTAGAGCGGTCAATAAACCAATTTTTCTTCCCCTTCCAATATCATCTCCTTTTAAAATTATATCCACTGTGGAAGGATCAACACAATATCCAATTTCCATGTAGGAATGAAAAAATAGTAATATTTTGTTGATAATGGACAACATGCTAGTCATATGTTGCTGGAAGAGGAGGGGTTAAGTACTTTTGCAGCAGAACACGAAGTATGTAGGGTACCCCAGGTGTGCTTATCTCAGAACTCTGGGTTTCAAAAATGTTACATGTCTTATCCAAGTTAGTAAATGATAGATGAAAATTCAGACCTTTAGGTATCTGAAGTTCATGGTTTTTTCCAATAGGATCGTGACCCATCTGAACCTAATTAATTCTAATTATTTGCTCTCAAAACCTTTATTTAACCTGCTTTCTGTTAAAGCCAATAATTTGCATATAATAATACTCAACACAGGGCAGTAACTATGCCCTGTTAATATCTATTTCTAATTCTAATTCATATTTCACAGTGTTCCAGGTGTGCTAAGTTCACAATAAACATCCATTTTTGGAATAAATCCTTAAGGAGAGAGTTGTATTGTAAAGGCAACTTTAGAAATCCTTTCTGTTAGCAGTCAGCATTTTCATACAGAGTGGTTTTTCTCTTGAATCAAAAGGTGGTCTCAATGTCTCTCCCTACTAGACAAAATTGCATAAACCTAACTCAGCCCATGACGACTTCATGCCAATGCCAAAAACAACAGCAATGCATTTTTGACCCTTTGCAATAACTCCTCTTAGATAAACATCAGGCCTTCCCCAACCCTTCTGATAAATTACTTTGTTGAACTTACATTAACGTGCTGGAAGTGCATGTCAAAAATACAAACTCCTGCTATGTTATCATCATCCTTTCCCATTTTTTTTCTCCCCAAACTCCAATTCCCTCTCTTCTAACTCTCAACATATACCCAGCTCTTATGATAAAACCTGTGTCCTAAGGGGAGGATAAAAATCTAATAGTCCAATTGAAAACTTAATGTCATGTACAAATAACAAAAGCCCTCATCAAATAAATTTTAAATTTCCTTCAGTTTATGCTAAAACTAATATAGGAAGAGATCTGCTTTTGTCCTAAATATTAAGATAAATCTCTTTTAATATATAGGGGGTGATCTACACTGTTCTTTGAAGTAATTCATATTTTTTCAGGTTTATTCTTCAATGAGAATAAACCTTGGATAGTACTTATTGAAAACCCCAGGTTTCAAGTATGATTTCAAAAGAAGGACAAGTGATTCATCACCTATTATGATGATTATAATTTTATGATAATAATAGTTATTATTATAAAGGATTGGCATTATTAACCTGTTACTTGAGTTACCATGACACATTTTTAAGTTCAAAAAACTTCTATAGTATAGTATATCTTACACCCTGACTATGAAAATCAAATTAAGTAGGTCATGCTTCTCTTTTAAGTAATTTATTTAAATTTATTTTAAAATTGTGGGCCTTTGTCCCTTTACTTTCTTTTTAAAGGAGAGTTTGAAATTGGAAAGACTAGACGCATAACCTTTTCTATTTACTTCAAAGTAAGAGGTTCCGTAGCTACTAAAAGAGTTGATGAAAGTTGTTTCCTGGATTTAAATAGGCTTTTTGGCAGGTAATGGAATTAATTTGAGTGATCAGATAAGGAAAACTATTTCATGGATACTAAGGTGGACATTGAAAACTACTCTGAACTGACAAAACTTTTTATAGGTAATGCCATTTTTAAAATAGCATTTCTTTTAAGGTCTAAATTTCTTCATTGTAAGCATAGATATATATGAAGTAAAAATAATGTCCTTGAAATTCTTTTTTATGTCAAATTATTTAGGTACTATGGTCTATTTTACCTCATAAGGATACCCATCTAAGTAAAAGAAACTCAATTGCATATGTCTAATTTAAAACTGTATTCATTTACTAAATACATTACTTAGCTTGAAATCTCTTTATTTGTGGTGGTATTAAAAAGATAAATATTTTTAAATGACTGAAACTTTCCAGTCATCAGACTAATATTTTTGACTTGTCAATTTCAATAAGAATCAGAATATTTTTGAGTTGTCAATTTCAATAAGGATTTATGAATTGAACTAGAATTTCTTTTTTCTCTATATTTCTACTTTGCCCAGGATAACTGATATTGAAAAATATTATAGAAGAAATTCAGATCATTCTAGAAAATATACTTTGTGATTACTTTCAGAAACTACCAATAAAATGATATGAGGAAATAGATACTTTTATCAAGAAATATAAAATATTTTATTTTGTTCATAAAAGAAGGAAAAGTGAAGAGTCTTCTAAGGCCATGCTGCAAAGACATAGCAGTATTGAGAAGGTGTCTTTTTCTTACGCAACTCTTTAGAATTCTTTTAATAGGCTACTTTTCTCTAGTGCCTGATGATCTTCCAAACAGAACACTGCCTCCCTATACAAAATGTGACAGGCTTTCCTGTAGTTATCAACTGAATCCCCCAAAATACCACTTAATTAAGAAAATTTAAAAATAAATCTTTAATTCTGAAAAATCTTGACTTCTAAAAAATCAAAAAAATTTCTTCCTTTTTGAATTCCTAAACTTTTAAAGACACCTATAATTTTCCATGTCTTGAATTTTTTTGTACTTGAGACCTTTTGATCTTACATGAGCCCTAATACACATTTGAATAAATGCAGACCTCTGAAAGATTAAAAACACAAGGGAAAACCTTGGAGACTTATAGATATAGATATAGATATAGATATAATACATTATTATTATTTTAAAACATAATCATTTCTTATTGTAAAACAGGTAAAGTAGTGGTTAAGAGCAAGAACTTTCGGTTGGATGGAACTTATTTCACATTTCAGCTCCTTCATTTACTTAAACTTATGACTTAACTTAAGATGCTAACTTTTCCAACAGTTGTTTTCTGCCAGATGAATCCTTATATAGCACCTTTTGAAATATAAAGTTTCATATAATAATCATTATGGCTAACATTTATTAATATTTGACATTTATTAATATATCAAATATTGACTAAATGTATACATGAATTGTTTTGATACACACAAAAATAAACCAGATACCATTATCTTCTTTTTATAAGAAATTGAGACACAGAGGTTTATGATTTGACTTCAGAGTCTATGTTCTTCATTAAATAACACTTTTCTTTTCGAAACTCAGTTCTTTATAGGAAAATAAGAAAAAATAGTTTTTTAAATCATGGGCATCATTCATTTCTTCAAAGAAGACTAATATTCACCCAACCAATATTTACTGAATATCTACTGGTTACAAATTATACAGTGTTTGAGAATAATTCTCATAATTTCTGGAGGAAAGAGGCCCAGGAGATTTAGAACTCTCCTAAATGTGCATACAAAAATTTGACCTGAAGTAGATATGTGTACTTTTCTAAGAATATTCAAAGCTGTCATCAGAGTTCCCAAGAATGAATGACAGTTCCCAAAAGATCAATAAACGCTGTCCTGGGGATAATGGACCAAGGAAAACTGGCTTGGGACCAGGCCACTTACTTCTAGGTGAGAAAAGTCCTCTCAACACACATGCTCCAGGCCAGGTCACTAGTACCCAGAGTCCACAGAGGGATGGGAGTTTCAATCTCTGTAGTGTTATAAAGTGCGATTTTTACCCAGCGCCCTTTTGAACAAATGAGGATTCCAGAGTTGCCTTCTCTCTAACTCTTTTCACTGTGACGATTCATCTGGCAGTACAACTGCCTCCCCAGGGTTGATCAAGTGACAGGAAAACCACTGGCATCAGCACGGCTGGTGCCGATGAGACCACTGTTTTCTTTTCATTTTTATTGTGACAGAAACTTGTTTGGTGTATTGAGGAAAACATGAAAATAAAACCCATTTCAACCTAGAAAATACTTTCCTCAAATATAGAAAAGAAAAAAAAAGTTTTATTATTAAATAAACATTAAATCAAACTGGGATATGCATCACCAATCATCTGTTGATAATATTATACGGAAAGAAAGAAACCCCATCCTTTGTATAACACCAAGCAGATATAATCCGTTATGTACATGTTCTCAACATGAACAATAATTTGTTTTGGAAGAAGATTGGACAGAACTGTTTGCTGTATATTTTTTCATAGTTTATCTCAAATTCACCTGGTAATTGGGGTGGCCAACTGGGGTAGCTAATTGCTTTTATCTGAAGAAATAATAAAACTACTCTATCTCTATGATGAGCACGTGGTTATAGCTTGGCACGAGACCTCTGGGCTAAAATTCTGATGACAAAGAGACACCAGAGTAGACAGATCGACTCCCCTTCATATATACATTTCAAAGGAATAGCTCCCAGGTCTTTAAGGAAAATATTCCTGGGTTGTAACACCAGCTTACATGTCCTTTCAGAAGGTTTACACCCTATCAAAGCGACAGAGAAAGGATTTATAGATACAAGGTTTCTTAAGGAAATGTTTTAAGCAAGTGAGTGGAGAAAGGGTTTTTTGACTTTTGGCACCAGGGAAATGTCTAAAAAAATAATGATAATTTACCCTTACGAGAATAAAATAGTTCTTTTCAAGAACAACAATGTAAGGGAAAAGATGGGAGATTGGCTTCACATGTGATCTCTAGAATGGAATTTTTCCTCCCATCCCTTGAGATAACAGTTTTAAGAACTAATGAGTTTAATATATATTTCTGGCCCTGTTCTCCAAAAAAGCAGGCATGAGATCGAAATTCATGCTCAAGACATGTAATGGGGAAATCATAGGATGTAGGATCAGCACCTGTGGAAGAGCAATGGACACAGGGTTCAGCAAAGGCAGTGAGTGAACTGTGAAGTGATCAGCTCTGTTGCTGTGGAGGCCCTGCAGAGTGACATGCATTAGGGCAAGGAGGATGGACCTTTATAAGGGGACATGCACTGACTAATTAATTGCATGTTGACTTTCCCTGGGAAGGAGGTGAAACCTTAGCAGAGGCAGCTCTCTTCTGAAAAGGGCAGTTCCCAGAGAGGGACTGAGCCAACCAAACAACTGGGGAAAGAGAGCTTCTCTTCCAAAGGGGGAGGGGATCCATGTGACACAACACAACATCCACACCAGTGTGTGACAGTTTCTTTCTTGAGATCTAAATTCTCCTACATTTCAACACCATTTTTATATTTATAAATTGTATGAGTCATTGTGTGGACGAACAATTTTAAAGCAAAGCATTACTAGAGGATTCATGGATTGTCTCTGTGCACTTACAGAACAAATGCAGAAAAGATAGAGTTGGGCTGTTTGAAAATCAAGCTACTTACATTCGCTTCCCAAGTCTGCATCTTTTGAACACTGTCTCCTTCCTTTCTCCCATCTCTCCTCAGGAGCTGTGAGGCTCAGCCTAGACATTTACAAATCTCCTTTGTGGGAAGTCGATTACTCTCATTGCGTGGAGTGAACGTTATCAGGATTAAATCCACAGCATGGCATGGTTATTGAGGGGTTTTTAAATAATAAAGCATTACCTGTGATAAATAGCAATATATACTTTTAATTATATAGCCTGCCAATTCTAAATGTATCTATTCTCTTTGGCCTTAATAAATGAGTCCTTTCAAAGGAGTCTGCAATATGTGTATAGCATTACTTTACCTTGAAAAGAAAAGAGTCCTAATGTTAATTTCACTAATTTGTAGTTTTGCAAACAACAAAAGTGTTATCTAAGACAATCACTACTGAAAGCTTCAATGGCTCTCTTCTAGGCTACAAAGAAGTCCAAATTCTCGTGCATAGCTCATAAGGCTGCCAGTCTTAGACCCAAGCAAGGAACATCCATGCTCATGTCACTGGGCTTTGAGGATATCATGTGGGCCTCCCTGGAGAAACCCTTCCCCCGAGGAAGGCAGTCTTTGGGCCCAAGGAGATATGCCCACTTGTAGTTCTTGTTTTTGCATCCCCTGTCTTTCAGATCTCGCTTTAGAATTTCTTGCCCAATAAGTGACCTGTTTTCAAGGACTAGACAGGCCTGACCTGGGCCACCTCTTGACAGCAGCCAGCCAGCACAACAGGTGTGTTCACCTGTACACTACCTTTATTGTATTTAAGCTCCTTTCAAATTTGACTTACAAATTCTAAAAATCTCTTTTGTGCATTTTTTTTGCATGACTTTTTTTTCATTTTATTTTAAAGTATAGTTAATTTACAATGTTAGTTTCTGGTGTACAGCAAAGTGATTCCATTATACGTGTGTGTGTGTGTGTGTGTGTATTCTTTTTCAGATGCTCTTCCATTATAGGTTACTACAAGATATTGAATATAGTTCCCTGTGTTATACAGTAGGGTTTTCTTGTTTATTTTATGTATAGTAGTGTGTATATGTTAATCCCAAACTTTTAATTTATCCCTCTTCCCCTTTCCCCTTTGGTAACCACAAGTTTGTTTTCTATGTCTATGAGTCTATTTATGTTTCGTAAATAAGTTTATTTGTATCTTTTTTTCGATTTCCACATATAAGTGATATCATACGATATTTGTTTTCTCTCTCTGACATACCTCACTTAACATGATAATCTCTAGGTCGACCTGTTTCATGTTTCTGTGTTTGCTTTTGCCACTGTGAGTGATTTCCTCTGCATAGACTGACTGCCCCATGCCCCAAACTCTACTCTGCCTTTTTCACCAGGCCGATTTTCCTTGAAGAGGCAGTTTAAGCTCGTTAGTAAATCTTTTCCTAGTCCCTGTCCTTGGCAATCCCTCACCCGGAGGGAATTACATACTTGTTTTTCTCTCTTCTTGATTAAAAATACTGACATCAATTTAAGTGTATTCCAGTTATTAGTTGAGGATAGGTACTACTTCTTAGATATCTTTCTAACAGCAGATTCTGTCACAGTATCTCATAAAGAGGAAACACTTCAAAAATATATGTTGATTGAACAAATCTGCAAAGTATTCAGTAATGTGATGTTAGTTAGCATTTTTAGGATTAGAAAAAATAGGTCAAATATGTATTAGCATGTGGATTTGAATGTCAAATATGTTCTCTTTCTTATTTTAATGGTCTTAGGTTGAAGAGTATTTGGATTTTCTATATACAATTTATATGCATGAGTAGCTGTTGGGGCATAGAGAAATAAATTACCAAATCCAGAGAGAGAAAATTTGTAGCAAGTAATCAAAGAAAGGATTAGTGTTTATTTCATTCTGTGAACAAAACGTAGTAACTAAGAGGCTCAGGGCTACTGATGAAGTTAAAAATACATGGTTTTCATTATTTCTATAATAGTGTGAGGGATAAAGTACTAACAGAATGTTGCAAATAGAGTTTGGGGGTGATACTATCCAAACGGAATTGAATGATATTTATTTCATGGCTGCCAAACACAGTGCTTAAAACTTTATACATCTAGAGAGTGCTGTCTACATTTATTCTATAACCTTATACCATTTCCTTAGAGAAATTACAAAGTAAGTACACAGAGCTGGATCAATACAGACAAGTCACATGCTTAAATAGTTTGTGTTCCTGAAGGAAAATAAAGAAGCTTGCAGTAAAAATGGTGTCATTCTGTTTCTTAGACAGAAAAAGAAAATGATGTAATAAAAGTATAATGCCAAAGTTTTTATAGACATATTTAATCTTCTCTAAATCATAACATATATGAAGTTTTTCTCATTATATTTAAATTTAAGAACCAGAACAACACAGTAACAAGCACCAATCACCACACACACCATATCTGTCTATGCATAGAATCGATAAAACTATGGTATGCTCTTTGTTACTCCCATTTTCAATTCACTATAGAAAATGTAAAGTGATCTTAAAAATCCATTAAAATCATGAATTTCAGAAAGGTTTAACTTTTTATATTTTCTGTGACACTTTAGAAAAATAAACCTTTGGTGAAACAGTGTTATACGGCAATTTTGAAATAGGAAAGAGACTGTTTAGCTGCCTTCTTTTACTTTCTATCATTTTACTTTTTAAAGTTGAAAACGCCTACGACTTGAAGAACTTAGTAATGTGTCCACATTCACAGTGAGAGGCTTTAGATCCAGAAATTGAATCCAGCAGGCTGGCTCGAGACCTTGCATTTTGAACCACAGTGATACAGACACACTACAGAGTTAATGCTTAAGTTGTTGCAACATGCAAAAAGATGCTCACTAGTAATGGCTAACAAACTAGTATTATAAAGTGAAATTCAGCATATGCATTGGAGGTGCAGAGATTTTTCTGACTTTAAGGACTGGGGAGTAAACAAATTTCAAGGTTCCATAATTCGTTCCCCATTTAAGTCAAAGTCTATGGGTGAGATCGCAGTGCAGGAAGCCAGCACACACAGGCCGCTTTGTACCTCGTTTTCCCAATTTGTAAAACATGAGATCATAATTGCATCTATTTCAAGAGTAGGTACATCAGATCAGTTAATCTATTTAAAGTGCTCGAAGCAGTGTCAGGCTCACGAAGAGCACTCAGTACATGAAAATGTTGTTGCTGTTGTTATTACTGTTACGCAGCGATGCTGATTTTTACAGGTAGCACAGTTACGTGATAAAAAACACAGAAGACTGGAGTTTGTTTCTATGTTCTATCCCTACTTGGGAAGTTTTGAATGAGCCTTAATTTCTCTGGGCCTCAGTTCTCACCTATAAATTGGAATAATAAAGGAATCCTGACAACTTTTCAGAAAGGATATACAAAATTAAATTAGAATATTAAAAGATAAATATAAATCGGTGGTTAATTTTAATAATATAATTATTTAAACCATTATATCCAAAATATAATTGTAACATGTAAAAAATACAGCCTATATATTTTTTAAATGTAAAATATGTAGAAAATTATTAACATAATATTCTATATTCTTTTTTTTTTTAATTGTCTTGGAAATCCAGTATGTATTTTACAATTATAGCACATCTCAAGTGGGACCAGCCACATTTCAAGTGCTCAATAACCACAAGTGGGTAGTGGCTACCGTACTGGACAGTGCAGCTTCATATCATATAACCTCTCATTATAACCAATTATGTAGATATTACTGTTGCTCTCATTTGCAGATGAGAATTCTAAGGCTCAGAGAGGCAGAGTAACCTGACTGAACAAATATGTGGCACCAACAAATACGTGGATTTCAAATAAGGATTTTTCTGGCTCTGAAGCCCATGTTTCTAATTCACTCCTCATACTGCCTCTCGAAACTTTCTCCCATACGTCTGCTTTACCTACCTTTAGTCTTTTCATTTTTAACTTCAGTCAAAACCCTGCTGCTATCAAGGGATGATGGACTTTGGAGGGAAAATGGAGGGTGTGGCGAGGCTGAGGTTTGTAGCCCCGTGAAGCACATCACAGACATGCTCAAGCATGTAATCTCCTACTTGTCTTCTGGAATCACAATTTCAGGTGTTTTTTTTGGAAAGTCACCCTAATGGCACAAGAGTAAATTGGTACCCATAGGAAAACAAAGAGCAAAGCCGAATAACCTGCTGTGAAGTGGGAGTGAATTTTACTTACGTCCCATGGTTTTCCTTTCCTTTTTATGTGAGGAGGGAAGGTTATGCTAATTGTGTGCACTACTCCATTATAGTCATGTTTCTTTTAATGAAAAACAAGTGTTTAAAACGATTCAAAATTGAGTAAAATGTTATTTTGAATACCCCTGCACACTTCCACATATCTTCAGGTGTGTTCCTAACACAATTTGAGAATCACACATTTTAGATAGTCTAAATTTTATTTACGAAACATTCAGATCCCCCGAAAGCTGCACATGCAGAATGCACTACTCTGATACTTCCTAAAATTATACTAGTTGAATTGTTCATTCAGAGGAATAACTTTATGAACATCACTGATATATTTACTGACTTGTATTCCACAGCAAAACATGATGCCTCCCTTTATAAAGGGACAAAAGGGCACTTTTCTCTGACTTTATTATTAGGAAAACTTCCCCGTCTTATTTAACACTGAGGTATTGGTATTAATTTACTCTATGCACTTGTCAAAGGCCACATTTTGGGGGCTGTTCCTAGAAACTACGTAGAGCTTTATGGTGGGGTTTGATGAGTAAACTTGAAATTTTATTTTTCTTCATCTTAATTTTTTTTCAATTTTTAAATATACTTTTTGAAGAGAAGTTTTAGGGTCACAGCAAAATTGAGCAGAAGATACAAAGATTTCCCATGCACTCTCTTCTGCCACACACACACAGTCTCCCCCACTATCAAAATTTCTCACCCAGCACTGCATTTGTTACAATCAATGGACCTACCTTGGTATATCATTATCAGCAGAAGTCCATAGTTTACATTAAGGCTCACTCTTGGTGCTGTACATTCTATGAGTTTGGGCAAATATATAATGATATGTATCTACCATCAGGGTATCCTAGAGAGTAGTTCCACAAACTAAAAATCTTCTGTGCATATTACTTTTCTGCAATATGAATTCCTTTATTTCATTTTTATTTCTATTATATCATATTTAAAATCATATTTAAATGAGGCAAGCTATAAATAAGAAGAAAGAATTAATTTCAGTTTGCTCTAATATTTATAATAGTGTTGCCCTAAATCAGAAATAAATCCCAGAAAAGAATCAGGGTTATCATGAAGCAAAAGGACAGCTTTACTGTTCACAAGATTTGCAGAATGGAAATATGCAGCCTTCAGTTGGAACCAAAAGTACATCGGTAGGGAGGAGGTAAAGGGGATGATGGATTTTCAAAAGCAAAACCCAAAGAAGTCACAGTTGGGAGACTTGTAAGGGGATTGAGCGGCCCCTGCAGACTGATCACAAGTTTATGATGAGTGGCTGGCATTGGAACCTCTCCATAGGGGCTTTCCAGGTAGGATCCTTAGCAGAATCAGAAGTTCTTATAGCTTTTTTTTCTTTTTGAGAATTTTCTTTTTATTGAGGTATAGTCAGTTTACAATGTTGTGTCAATTTCTGGTGTACACACAATGCTTCAGTCATACATGGATATACATATATTCATTTTCATATTCTTTTTCACTGTAAGCTACTACAATATAATTCCCTGAATTATATATTTCCCTGTGCTATGCAGTATAAATTTGTTTATCTATTTTATATATACCAGTTAGTATCTGCAAATCTTGAACTCCCAGTTTAACCCTTCCCACCTCCCTCCTCCTCACAACCACAAGTCTGTATTCTGTGTCTGTGAGTCTGTTTTTTGTTTTACATATAAGTTCATTTGTCTTTATTGTTTTTTTTTTTTTAGATTCCACACGTGAGTGATATCATACGGTGTTTACCTTTCTCTTTCTTGCTTACTTCACTTAGAATGATATTCTCCAGGGACATCCATCTTGCTGCAAATGGCATTTTATCATTTTTTATGGCTGAGTAGTATTCCATCATGTAAATATACCACAACTTCTTTATCCAGTCATATATCAATGGACATGTAGGTTGTTTCCATGTCTTGTCTACTGTAAATAGTGCTGCTATGAACATTGGGGTGCAGGTGCCTTTTTGAATTAAGGTTTCCTCTGGATATATGCCCAGGAGTGGGATTGTTGGGTCATATGGTAAGTCTATTTTTAGTCTCTTGAGGAATCTTCATACTGTTTTCCACAGTGGCTGCACCAAACTGCATTCTCACCAACAGGAGAAGTCTCTTTTCTCCACACCCTCTCCAGCATTTATCATTTGTGGACTATTTAATGATGGCCATTCTGACTGGTGTGAGGTGATACCTCATTGTAGTTTTGATTTGCATTTCTCTGATAACTAACGATATTGACCATTTTTTCATGTGCCTATTGGTCATTCATCTGTCTTCACTGGAGAATTGCTTATATGGGTTTTCTGCCCATTTTTGGATTGGGCTGTTTGTTTTCTTCTTATTATGTCATATGAGCTGTTTTTATATTCTGGAAATCAAGTCCTTGTCAGTTTCATCTTTTGCAAATATTTTCTCCCATGCCGTAGGTTGTCATTTTGTTTTGCTTATGGTTTCCTTTGCTGTGCAAAAGCTTGTAAGTTTAATTAGGTCCCATTTGTTTATTTTTACTTTCATTTCTATTGCTTGGGTAGACTACCCTAGGAGAACAAGTCTGGGAGGGTTATTCCTCCAGCCTCATTCTTTTTCTTCAGTAATGCTTTAGCAATTCTGGGTCTTTTGTGATTCCATATAAATTTTAATATGATTTGTTCTAATTCTGTGAAAAATGTCCTGGGTAATTTGATAGGGATTGCATTAAATCTGCAGATTGAGGAGATTGATCTTGATTATCAAAAAGAAATTGGGTAAAGATTGCAGAAGATCATCTGGGGTACCTATTAGTATTCCCGTACTCAGTGATTCAAGTCACCGGAAAAATGAAAACAATCTAACATAGGAGGGAGTCTTATGACCTCAACTAAAATGATAACTAGCCAAGGTACGTGCTGAAGGCAAAAGGTGGTAGAAAAATATTGTAATAGGTATCAATTATGATCACATGACCAATGGCAGAACTGAGAACCACAACAGTTATGGATAGTTTTCCTTATTTTGATGTGTATATACTTGTGTATATGTTAACTTTTAAAATCTTTTTCTCTTGCATTTGCCTAACATCTAATGTAAGATGTATTAATAATCATACCATTTGATTTACAAGATATCAAAGAGGAAATGTGAATTATGTAGAAGAGAAATGAATGCCACTTAAGGATAGATGAAGGGATTTTGTGTGTTACTGGAGAAGATAGTACACAGAACAATTATATCATACAGAAACAGAATTTTGTTATTGTTTTACTTAGAAATTATAATAAGTATGGTTAATAAACGTATACGTAAATGTCAAGTTGACAAGGGGTGAATTGTAGTGGAATTGTATTTTGTCAACTTAGCAAATCTAGAATCACATTTTGCAGAAATTTTTTCGCTTGATCATTCCAGGTTACTTTTAGCCAGAAATTTCTTTGTGAAAATTGGAAGAAAGTAGTGAATAGCAACTGTTTTCTTTTTACACTCATGAGATTAAAGCAGGTCCCAGGCACGAGGCAGTTTACGTGGGCTATCACTTATCAGCTGGTTTGCTTATCTGCAAGTGTCATTCAGTCTATGTGGATTTCAAACCCTCACAGATTTCTCTCAGCCTTGCTGTCCCCATTGGATATCCATCTTCCCTTCCTTACTGCCCGCCCAGCTGACTTTAGGCTGCAGCATCAGACAGAGTCTATTTCACCATCTTCCTAAACTCTGTAAGGACAATCTCAGTAATCAGTTGTGTGTGTGTATTACAGTAGTTCTGCTTCTGTGATTGAACTCTGACTGATAAAAATTAGTGAGAAGTTTTAGAGCCAGTAAGAAAAAGCTTTCTTGTTCCTAGGATATTATACTTTTGCAATCATGGAAAACTGAAGTGAAATGTATATGTGTATATCAACTTATTTTCTCACACACTATGTAGCTAATCCTTATCCACTATATTTTATCAATTTTAAGACAGCAAAATGCTGTGAATTTTGTCATTATTCAACCAAATATGACACTTGCAAAGCTGTGGGAAATACACTGGTAACTAGAATTGACAAAAGCCAATTACTTCATTTCATTAAAAAAAACCCATGAGTCTTCTCTCACCATTTAAAAAAACTCAAGGGAGGTCATTTTTATAAATATTCTATGAATCATTAATTCTACTGTTTTAAAATTGTTTCTAATTTCAAAACTGACTTTTGCCTCTAAATGCTTCTTGAATTTTAGGCTCTGTTTCTGTTCTCAAAATTAATCTCATTTTATTTCAAAGAACAAATAGGTCTGCGGAATTCTATTCTGATTCTGATCATTCTTAAAACAAAACATTTTGATATACTTTCTCCTCTCTAAACTTGCCCACCCTGGGTAAAAGTGCTATTACTGACCAGATTAATGCACCAAACGAAAAATGTGGGTTTGACACCTGACAGCAGTTATCTCTTTCAGCTCAAGATCATATTCCCTACTAGATTTGAATTATTGTGGGAACAGATGGACAGTCAGCCAATAAACAGTCTGCTATTGCATTCATTATCATATAAAGCACAATTTACTTACAAATATTTTAATTTAAAATTCTTGGACAACAGTTGAACTCTGTCCATTTGTCATTGGTAGTGTTGTTATATGGGAGATAAACAATTCAGATTAAAAAATGTTAAAAGACAAACAGAGTAAAGGCCCAGAAGTTAATTATAATGCCACATTTTATGAAGTGAATGAAAAATAAGTTGTTAAAAAAACACAATCTTATATGGCATTGTGACAATCTACGGAAGCCATTTTACATATCAAAGAAAACTTTACATTGGGGAATGTGTCTTTATAGGCTTTAGAAGTTTATCTTTTGTCATTTGCCTAAACAGGCAATGATTCAAGTTGTCATTGCACTAAGTAAATTAAAAATTTGAGAGCCTGAGACTCAGACTTAGCTTCTAATGTTTGTTGGCCCATTCACTGAAAATTAGGTTCTCTTTCAATTTGCGAGACTATCATAATACAGCCAAGGACTGAGAGTACAGTCATCAACTGATTCCTTATTAGAGTTCTCTAACCTCTTTAAGGACATTCAAGTGATCTTTTCACGATTACAATCATTCTGTGGTTATCTGTACTTCCAAATATTTCGTCTATAGACCCAACTGCAAAGCCTTTTGTCATACATTCAGTGTTGAGTCAATTACGTCAAACATTTAATGCAATCATTGAACTTACATTTTTAAAGCTGTCCTTTTGAATACATCCAGACCGAAGAATTTATAAGAATGCCCAGGATGTTTTGGAAATGTAGTCCCTTAAACTTAAATTCATTTTTAAAGAAAATGAGCTTTCCTTCCTTAAACACAAGTAAATATGTATGATGGTTCTTTCACATGCATACCGGGAAATCTTCCCTCTTTTCCACACTGAAGACAGTACAATTAAGAGGGATTCAATAGTAGTATTTTTACTAACTTTATATGCAGTTCTTCATGGACCAGAAAAAAATGGAGCTGTAAAATTTATTACTAAGTAAGAGTACTTTAAAAATAGAGATTGGGAAGAAAAGAAATACAGATGTAACAAGAGAATGACATTAAGAAAAATCAAACTGGAGGCAACACAAATGAGCAAATGACAATAATGCACCTAGAAACTTTTTCTCATCTTAGTTTAGTGAATTAAATGCAGTCACCAAAGGAATGTACAGTAATAGAGAGTTAAAATTTAAATATTTCAACTGTAAATCATGTTTGACTTCAGAGCTTATATGATAAATTTTCTCATTACATTTATTTTTCTAGTTCTACAGCTTGCCTTATATTGATAGCAAAATTAATTCTCTTAATCTAGACTTTCCAAAGCATTCTTGACTACTGAACTTTTACTACTAGCTGATCTGACGAATACATAAAAACCTTATGACCACTTCCCCTGGAAATATGTAGAAGCCGAGTACTGAGAAGATGATTAAGATACTACCTTCTTTTCCTTGGCTTACTTCACTTGGTATGAAATACGTAAAAACAAAATGTCTTAAAAATCTCCATTTCTTTTTCCTAAAATTTAATTTAGGAAAGTCTGAAATGCTTAAGACTAGATCCAGAAGCTCTGGGACCTATTTTCTCAAAGTTTAAGATCTCGTGGGGAACGTGAATCTGCTTCCTAACTGGTTTAACTGGCCTTAACTGGCCTTTCATGGCTGCGGCAAGAGGCTAGACAGTGCTAATTATTTCAGGCCCGGGTTACAGGCTTTGTTTTGGAGCTGTGTATGTCAGCCTCACCAAAAACTAAGAACAAAGAGTGAGAGGAAATGCAATACTGAAAGAAAATTGGGGTGAATGGATATGAGTGACCGAATATACAAAAATAAAATAAAAACAAATGCCAGTTCCAAAACCCAAATTCATCATGTTTCTGATCAAATATCAGCTAGCTCTTTCTCCGTGTTTTCCATCAGAGCAGTGTTATCACTATGGGCATGTGGCTTTAGCACTTCCAAATTGTCTTTGACTCTTTTCTGTTTTTCATTCTTTAGACGTAACCATTTGCTAAGCTCAATCAATGTACTGCTTCAGTGATTCTAATTTATTTCAGCATCTCATTGCTGCTTGTTTAAATTATCAAAGAAGTACCTCTTTACTGGTTTAATTCAAGTTGTTTGTGATTTTTTTTTTATCTTACCTTACTCCCATTATCATACATTTCTAATAATTTACCATTTTTCTTAACTGTTTCATGTATGTCTCTAGCACTTTGATGGCTTAAAATTAGAAATAAATGACATATTTAAATTCAATAAACTTGGCACTTTAAAATGATAGAATACTATACAACTCTTAGAACTATAATTCTAAAGATTGTGGGGATATATACACATAATGACAAAAATATTTGATTACCAAATGAAAAAATAAGGTATTTTACATGCTTAACGCAAATGAATAGAAATCACAATTAAGATTGTCCTGAGGTTTAATATACATTTAGAAATGGAGTAAAGTAATGTTCTACTGAATAATATTAATTTGAATTTATTTTGTCGTTTCTCCAAGACTGGTTTAATTGCTCCCTAGCACACTCTATGTATTTATCAGCCCTTCTATGACCTACAGGATTGTCATTAAGGCAACTATAATTTCATTTAATTGCGACTGAAATTCAGATCTTAATGTATTTGTTCATTCATTTATTTTTTGCTAATGTAGTCAACATATTTTAATTGAAAACTTCCCATGTGTCAGACACTGTTCTAAGCACTAAGAATATAAATAACAACAACTATGATATGTGCATTTAATAACTATTTTTTATTTTTGTTTTAGACATGGTTTTAAGCCTTTTACCTAATTTAATCCTCATATACTATGATAAGCCTGACTACTATTCTAAATTTTGGTAAAGAATCTGAGGTCCAGAGAGTTCAAGTAATTTGCATCAGGTCACACAGAGGATAAGAGACAGAGCTAGTATTAAAACTATTAAAACTGTTTGAACCCAACATCTGGACTCTTTTTTCACTCTAAGTGTGGCAATACACTTCAGTTTGCAGTTTACATTTACTGTTCAACTGTAGTTTCAAATAGAATACCCTGTTACCTTTCAAAGGTCCTGGTTTGGAAGATAAAACTATATGGTCACCCTACTTATGCCCTACAGCTTCATGTGGCCCTGCCCACAGGGTAGGGGGATTTCAACAATGTCCACAGGTATTTTAAAGAGTGATCAGACATGAAGGTAAAATTGCAAGTCCAGTAAATTTTTCTAGCTCATTATTGTCCTTTGCAGCTGATAGAGTCTAAACAAAAAAAGGGGATTTTAAGAAAAATAATCAACAGAGAAGGAGGGGATCTGTATAAACAGAAATTCAGGGACAATCAGGTAATGCCAACAAGGCGCCAAACTGAGTTGTTTTGCTATTAAGAAGGTAAACAACTGGACTCCAGTGATGTTCAATTATTTATGACTTTCCCCAGCTTGTTTATTCGCTAGATGATGCAAGAGTACCAGATGAGCAGTCGAGGTATTACAGATAAATAGGACAGCACAGAACACAGCCTGAGAAGAACAGTATCACTGATGAACAAGGATAATCAGTCGCTGAGCATCTTACCTGGCACAGTTGGTAGCCAACACGGGTGTCAAGAATTAAATGCAGTACAAGTTTGTTTTGTGGCTGTGGATCATGGTCATGGTGGGCTTCTTTGTCAGATCATAAATCAATGCCGTAGCACTGCCTTGAGATTAATGAGTGTCTCACAGAATGTGACTAAGATTTACACAGATTTACAAAATATTGGAATCTACTTAATTTGGAAGTAATTTATATGGCTATTCCTCAGGGAAAGGATGTGTATTAACCAGGAATCACCCTTTAAAGAATTGTTTTGATGCAAACAATTATCCAATGCTTTTCAAATGCAGTTTGTTCCTTTATAGCATTATCCAGAAAAAAATATATATATAGCAATTTTTCTGATCACTTTATATTGATTGTAAAATGCAGAAACCTTTTGCACCACTTAAAGGCTTTGAATTTCTTTCCTTCTGAGATTTGAGAAGGATGCAAAGCATCATTCCAATTAATGAGGACAAATTATGTTATCATCAGACAATATTTGAAAATGCGAGGTAACTCATGCTTAAAATTGGTGAATTAAACATAAGTAGCATTTTCTACACTGCTTATAATGAAACTATTTATCCAATAAGGACATTATAATTAAAGAAAAGAAAAATGTAGCTTAAGGACATATAATTTATTAAACTATTTTTGAACTACTGATGCCAATTGTCATATCTATAGAGATACATGCAGAAGAAAATGGCATAATTTTCATTTCAGAACCTTGAAAAGTTACTTTCTATTTTACTTGATGGGGACTCTAGTCACCATCTAATTTATGCTCATGTTGGAGGTGGAGAGTTTCCAAGAGAAAAGTTTAAAGGAAACGACAAAACTTTAAACCAATTTTTGAAAAAATAGCTACTATTTGCCAACTAGATATGATTTATATAAATAGTTTATTTTGTTTCTCCTTCCTCCTCCTTTTCTTCTTCTTTCTTCTTTCTTCTTCTTTCTTTTTTCCTCCCCCTCCTTCCTTTTCCTCCTCCTCCTCCTCTTCTTCTTCTCCTTCTCCTCCTCCTCCCCCTCCTTCCTCCTCCTCTTCCTCCTCCTCCTCCTTCTTCTTCCTCCTATTATTTCCATAATATAAGGAAGGCATTGAAGACCAGAGTTCTAACTAATGTTCTCCAATGTTCCAAAGCTAATACATTATGTAATTGAGATTCATGTTATTCAATTAACACATATATTGTGCACTTGTGGATTGGGATTGAGGTGTGAGAGAACGAGAAGAGTCAACTGTGATTTCAGCGTTTTTTTTGCTTGACCAACTGAAAGGGTGGAGTCACCAGTAACTGAGAATCTGGATTTTACCAGGAATCGTGGTGCCCCAGGTATACTGCCTCCTTGAAAAATCATCAGTTCTACAATGTTAAATACCAGTGACAGGAACTATGTAATTCTTTACATTTCTCATGCATGTCCCCCATTAGTAGAATGCATCAGGGTCTAGAGATAGATCTAATAGAGATATTCTGAATTATTTAAAGCAAAGGAAGTGATCAAACAGATGTATTTGAATTACCCAGGCTTGATGATCACTCTAGCAGTGAATGGAAGAGGAAGGGTACATTTTAAAAATCTACCTGTTCCTCTTTCACTATGACTGCTATTTTAGAATTATACATTAGCTCCTGAACAGTATTGTAACTTAAACACTATGACATTTTGAGTTCTTCAAGGATCACTGGATTCCCTCACATTAAGCTTCCTGACACATGTGCTTGTCAGTAATGGTGCAAAAGTTCCTCATTTTACATAGAGGGGAGAGCTTAAGTTGATTCTATAATGAGGTTTTACTATTCTTTGATCCATTACATTGGTTTTCTCTTCTTTGAAATATCATCCATGGAGTTTCTGATACTAGGTATGCTCCTTTCCCATATCTAAAAAGTCCAGGATGATAGAAAATACATTATTGCCCAGGCTGAGAAAGAGAGAGAGAGAAGGAAAGAAGGTAAATATTGAACAAAATTAAGCTATTAAAGAGACATTTGTATACCCATGTTCACTGCAGCATTACTCACAATAGCCAAAATATGGAAGCTGCCCAAGTGTCAACTGATGGGTGGATGGATTTTTTAAACTGTGATATAAACATACAGTAAAATGTTATTTAATTTTAAAAAAATTCTGACACACACTACAACATGCATGAAACTTGAAGTCATTATGCAAAGTGAAATAAGCCAGTCACAAAATGACAAATACTGTACGATTCTACTTCCATGAGGCACCAAGAGTAGGCAAATTTATCAAAATAGAAAGTAGAATGATGACTATCAGAGGCTGCTGGGGGATGGGAGTTATTGTTTAACGGGTATAGAGTTTCAGTTGGAGAAGAAGACGAGTTCTGGAGAGGGATGGTGGTGATGGTTGTACAACAATGTGAATGTAATTGATACTACTGAACTGTATACTTAAAAATGGTTAAGATGTTAAATTTCATGTTATGTATATTTTACCGCAACTTTTTTTTAGAAAAATGCAGATTATGAAAGTTAAATAGAATGTCTTTTTGCATTATTCCTAGGATTTAAGAAAGACTATTTAAAACAAAAGACTACTTAAAGGGTGATCAGGTATAGTTAATTGCCAACACTTAGAATGGCTAAAATTCATATGGCACCAAAGGAGGACACAATTTTTAGAGCATGCATGTTGAAATTATGAGGTTCACTTGTAAACCTTGAAACTACAAGAACAAAAGGACAGATTATTTTACTTCACATCCCTTCTTCCCTCCCCAAATTCGTCACTGTCCAATTCATTGTGCTAAGTACCACAGTGGCAGCCTACACATGCCAGCACTGTTTCGATTTCTCATAGCCAACCTGCATGACTTCTGCTAAAGTCATTAGGTAGCTTGTAGTTTCCATAAGGACAAAATTTCTTTACCAATGAATATGAAAACATCTCAATACTTTGGTCAAGGTTGTTGGCTATGGGCTGTCAGTTTAGATTGTATAGAAATTTGCACTAATCAAAGCAAGAATCTAAGACAGAGAATCCAATTTCTTCTATAATTGTTCACTAAAGCTCCACTCTAGGACTTTAAGGTGATTATTTTCAGTGGAGTTTTTCTTGTATTATGAGGATAGCACTAAAAGCTTTGGTTCAGATTATAGTCTTTGATAGAGTAAGGCCAGCCTTGGTCAAAATCTTGACTCAAGCACAGAGAAGCAGACTTTGAGCCAGTTATCACTGTAAAATGGAAGTATCAGTTGTGACTTCTTGTGGAATTACTGTGAATATGAAGTTAAGAAATGAATATAAAGCTCTATTGAAAAAACTTGCCACATGGTAAGAGCTTAATTAGTGAGAGCTACTATTACTTTACTGAATATCCTAAGCAATCATTTTCCTTTATATGAATCATCTCTTCATTTTTCATGTATAAAGATTTCCCACCTTAATACCTTATAGCTTTATTTCTTGGAGTTTGGAGAAAACTAACTATTTGCTCTTTCTGAGATAGTTTGGAATTTGCTGAGCTGTGATGAGGTCAGCAGTACCTATTTCAAGTTCGTTATTCATGCACTACTGAGGGAAAGTGGAAACAGTCAGTGCTGGAAAGACGTTGATACAGTGCTGGCTTGTTGATTTTCAATTAAGAATAGAATAAAATGGAGTGCTTGTCCTTGGGATAAGACCACAAACTGAATATCTGAAGACTCTACCATGTATCTCTCCTCTGGAGACTCATAACCTTGGGAAATTGTTGCAAAGATTTTGAACTTGAACAAATCTACAGTGCATTTTCTGAGTCATCTTGGAATTCCCTGAAACTATAAACCTCATGCACTTTAGAATTTACTTTTACCATGCAGTTAGTTTCTAAATAACTTTTTGGTAGATTTTTTGCTCAGTTTTTTTTCTTTTTGTCCCTTCTAATTCCCCAGATTTTTCAGATACCATGTCTCTATGTTCTAGAAGTGGATATTTTTAGATGAATTTTATTTAATGAGTTAAGATAGACAATAAATCAAACCACTCCTTCAAAGGCTCCTTATGCAAGAGAGAGCCCTTAATTTTGCATTTCCCTTACTTTGCTGTGTCTGCTTTTACCATTTACTTATCTCTTTATCATTCTGTTTTCCTATGTATTTCTATTTAGTTTCTATGTTTTCTTTGTCATGATGTCATATTCCTTTATTCTTCCATTGTTTCTTTTTTATTTTTGCTTTTCCAATATTATTTTTCTTCATATTTGACAGATATAATTTTGCCAATCTACTTATTAGTATTCTATCATATTTTACATCTTAAGTTTTAACTCATAGTTTTAATCTAAATGTAAAATTCATTGATACAAATATATTTCAACAGAGTTTTCATGATCATTTTCTTAGTTCACAAGCTATGGCATATTTTAGCTTCCTCTTGAATTTTTTTAAACACCTTTATTGTGATGTGGTTCCTGTGCAATAAGCACGCATCATCATCTGGCATCTTCAGTATTCCTTACTCTCCCTATATTCTCCTTTCCAACTTGTCAGCCTCTCTCTAATGTTTCAGTCCTGTATGAATTACCACATGAAAAGAGGACAAAGTCATTTTAGAACCTATATACGAGTCCCTGCACTGAGCTCTTTTCTTTGTGGTAGATGCGTTCACTTCCGCTTTTCAAATGAAGAGACTCGAGAGAGGTTATGGAGTCTATCCCATAGCTGGATATCTAGAGAATGATGTAGGAGTTACCTGGATAAATGAGGTGTCCAGAACTAATGAGTGATAGCAGTAGTCAAACATTGTTCCTTCCTCTTTGGCTTTCAGGGAGCCAAAGAGCATCTTTAGTTTATATGCATCTTTATTTATAGCATCTTTAGTTTTATATGCAATGAGTAAACATTTGGCACCAGCTAGGAGAGGTGACACTAAGAAAGGCTGTGTCAGAGACCCCAGGGACTTGTCAGTGGGGAGAACCTTGAGCTCTTTAGTGACCATAAGTGACCATCTGCCTTGGTCCTGACTCTTTAGGCAGGCAGACTCACTCAGAGCATCATACCCCATATATATGGCCTCCAACTTCATGCCATAACCCTGGTCTGTTCTTCAAGTTCTCGGCTTGTGACCTTTGCTTTTCTTACCGTTTGTTGTCTTATTTATCCTTCAGGCTTTCTAGCCAACCCTCTTTCTCTAACTAGGTCTTTCATGTCCTACCTCAACTATGATCAAACCTAGTCATTTAGCTGCCAGTAGTAACTCATTCATTTATTCCAGCCTAGGCTCATAAACCTTACATTTCAGTGCAAGTCCTCACGAGCAGTTGTTCTAAATGTGTTGGCTCCCCATTCATGAGCATTTCTCAGAGTCAGGGAAGAAATCTGGTTGCTGTGGAACTTTTCCAGACACGTAAACGCAAGCTGCAGAACTAGTAGTTGTTGCTGCCCTTCCCTGGTAATTAAATCAGTTTCTACAACACTGCATTAATAGTTCACAAAAACAAGGAGTGTTGAAAAATTCAAGAAGGAGTGTTTTTCTCACTTTCATTGGATGGGGGCCCTAAAAAGTTAAGTTAAACTCTTGTATATGTGTGTATCCCAGGAGTACCACTTACTTACTCAGGGATTATTCAGCGATTAGAGAATAGTGAGAAATGTCATTTGATCCTTTACAGCTTGGTTGGTTTGAAATACATTTTATTAAAAGGTCAGACTTTAAATGACCCAATATATAATGTTCTGTGCTTTGGGGATCCAAAAGTGTAATCTTAAGACATTATTCTGCCCAAATGGAGTCGACTGCAAAGGGTAAAGGTATTATTTCACTGGATTTCTGAGTACGTCTGTTGACGGCTATTGAGGGAGTGGGTGTATGTATCTTGGCTGAAAGATGCTTGTAAGAAAATATTTCAGTGCATTTGAGAAAACCGGCATCTATAATTTATCAAAACACCTATTTAAAAAAATGAATAAAACACAGCCACACTACTTTTGAATCACAGGTCTCAGATTTGCTTGTTAAAATAAAAGTTGCTTATTTTGAAAAGATACAAGTTGCAGTTCTAGTATGTAATTGTATAGCTTTTACAAATATTCAGTCTTTCAATGTTTCTGCTTTAAAACTTTAACTTATTTTTTTAGTGAGACATGTAACAATAAATATATTAAAAGGAAACATATTTTTGCCAGTAACCCCCCCCCCCAAAAAAAACAAACACAGCAGTTTAAAATATGTTTACCTATACTAATGAGCATCTCTATTGGAGAAATAAAAGTATGCACTGTGAATTAAAACAGGATATATTTTGTATTATATTCACTAAAGAAAAATTTAAAAAACAAACAATTTCTAGAACTAATTACAACAGAGCCAAAGAGATTAGGGAAGAGGAAAAGAAAGAATAATAAAAATGAAGGAAGAAAACCCAAACAGCCGAGATGTTATAGTAAGATTTGATGGAAACTTAGGTTAAAGAATGATGACAGATCAACAGAGAAATTCACCTGACGACAACAACAAAATTTATTTTTTCTAATAGTATATTTAATTAGAAATTTTTTGACTAAAGTGCTCACAGAAAGATTCTGGCATAGTTAAAAGAACACCCAGAACAGATATTGGGAAACATGTCCCTAAATTGCCAGTTACTGTATACAACTAAACTTAACTCTCATTAACCTATTTTTCATTTCTATAATGTGGGAGCTGGTTCCTTCCAGGTCAATGGCTCCATTACTCTCCAATAACTTACATACATATGGAACCTGATGCCTGAGAGCTCCAGGCAACTTACAGAAGTAGCAAATTAAGAAAGAAAAAGGGGCATGGAGAAAGACATATGTTAAACTGTAAAGTTAGCTTTCTTTTGTGCAGGAAAAAAATCTCATTAGGTAACTCAAAAGAAAGAGCAGTCCTACACGCGCTGTTACAGAAAAATCTTTCTGGAAAAAGAGAGATTTTGACATATAGTCCAATTCTGTCAAATTTCATGGAAGCCCATCATTACTCTTTGGGAGCTGATCATTACACAGAGAGGCTCTTAGAATTTCTGTTGATTTAGCAAGTTATTGAAACCTAGTGGCAATGCCGTGTCTTACAGGTAAGCCCTGGTTTCCAGATCCACTGATCTCTTTGACAAAGATCTCTTGTCACAAATGCTGAGCAAATAATCTTTCCTGAAAATCCCTTAACAATAAATTTCATTTTGGACAATTAATACAATCCATCTTCAAATCTTCTTATAGGAGATATTTGCAATTTTGAGTTGGGAAAAGAGACAAACAATATAAAATGTGAAAAGTCAGTTGAGAAAACACAACATTTTACACGTTCTGAGATTGACAGTATGGACTTATCTATCCAAAGAAGACATGGGGTTTTCCTTTGTTATTTAAGCAAGTTGCCTCCACAGTTTACAGAGCACGCTCCATCACCCACAGCAGAACCTCACTTCAATACACACTTTGTGTTGCTAAGGATAACATATTACAGTCTGGGATGGTGCTACTAATTGATTATTTTATGAAGGCAATTGTTTCTATTACTATGGAAACTCAGAGTTAAAGAGAGTCTCCTAATTGGGTCTGGCCCCTCCCTCTCCCTTACTTATTGCACATGGTATAGTAAGTGGGATTCGCTACGTGGAGTCAGACCCAGCTCTGTCACTTGATAGCTGGTAACTTGGGCAGTTCACTTAGTTCCTTGGTTCATAGATTACTCACCTGGAAGATGTTAAAATAATACCTAATTCTCAGAATTGCTGAAAGTTTTCAAAAAGATATACATCTACCTAGCATCAGCAAAACTAGATTCCACTCACCTCAACAATCCATAAAAAGTTGTGTTGGTCAACTGCTGGTTTATTCTCAGGTTTATCATCACCCACACCCTGTTCTGGCTAATTGGTACCAGTGTTAAATTATCTCTGTATCAATGATAGGTTCTCTTTTCCTGGCTGGAGGATATCTAATACAATCATTTGATCTCCTTGTGAAAGATTATTAGCCCAAACTTTTTATTTTTATTTGGTTTTACTTTATGAGTTATTCATAGTTATTCTGAGTTATTCACATTCCCCAGCTTAGCATAAGCCTATAAGAAGTATAATGAACAAAGTAATTAAACATTTAAAATTTTTGTGGGCACATTAAGAAAAGTTTCAAAAATCTAATTTTACTATTCTTTAGCAGTGCTATATCTTCAATTTGTATTTACAAGTAATTGCACTTAGTGATTAAGTACTTAGACTATTTCAAATTATGCCTATGGAAATCACATTCTCATTCCATTCTAAATTAAAAAAATATATATTGTAAAAGATTCAGTGCCCGCAAAAGCTGTAAAAATTTAATTTTTTGAATGTATTGTGTTTTATGCCTATTTTCTATTCATGATCCATCTATGTTGTTGAAAACCTTGCAATTAATGCTTAGGAGTAATTAACTACTAGATGGAAAAATCCTCTGATGTTGGTCACCAAAGGACTGAATTATTTGCCATCCATGAAATGGTAGAGTACAGGTATTACAAAGATGATCATTTAGCTTCGTCTTATCCCATCTTATCCCTAGTATAATGGCTAGGTTGTAATCACTCTTAACTTAAAGACAGTTTTGTCCAACTCTGTGGAGCTGTTGAATAGGAAAGCTACACGTTCAGTATTGAGGATAAACAGGAGAGATTACCGGGAGGTTGTTTTCACTAGTCAGGATAAGAAATGCTAACTGCTGCAACACACCCTGAGCTCTCGGTGGCTTAGTACACACACAAGATTTTTTATTTTTAATTGTTCATACTGGGCCTAATGCACACCATTGAAAGGTGTCCTCCATTCTGAGACACAAGGCCCCATCAAACTTATTATTCAGTCAGCTCAGCATGTAGACTCCCTGATCATCCTGACAAGGGAAAAGAGAGCTGGAGTTTCTCACACGATGTTTTCAAGGAGCAGAACTAGGCGTAGCTTACATCACCTCTGATGTAAGCTACGATTCTTTGATCAGCACCCGATATCATTTACTTAACCTAATGGCAGAGCAAGCTCAGGGAGCACATGAAAAATCAGGTGAATGCTCAGTACGTCTGCTATGTCCACGGCTGGTGGGGACGAGCATTAGGAGACAAAACTGCACATCAAGCTTTTCGTCCTGGAATATTTGGACTTCCTGCCTTTCTGAAGAATTCTACAGCTCTTTGGCTAAGAGCTACTTTCTCCTTGAAGCCCGTCCAAATACCTTCAGGTAGATTTAACTGCTCCATTCCCTATATTTTTACATTTTATTTTATTTTATGACTGTCAATAATAAAAGCTTCTGTTTATTGAATGTTTACCGCAGTGTAGAACTATATATATACTTATCTAATTCCATCCAAAAATCTACCAGGTAAATATTACTTTTACTCTTTTGTAGTTGAGGACATGGAGAATTGAAAAAAAAATTAAATAACTCACTTCACAATACAGAACTAGTAAATTGCAGAGCAAAGTGTTCATTGGCTTTACCACTCTAAACCAAAACATACCCATGGCAACATTTTTATGGGTGGAACCATTTTAGAAGGTGTACTTTTTATTTTAGTGGTTTTGAATGTAGCAAATATAAGGGTCTACTTTACATCGGGCACTTCACAGAGAACCAAGAGCCCCAGCTTTGATTCATTTACAAATGGGTGAGCCTGCTCTAGACTTGACTGGGCCCTGGAAAGGAGACAGAGGGCCACACATTCTAGTCTAGTCCCCAAAACACTTAAGGTTATCAGTCATGAACTTGTAGATTTTTGAGCTCCTGGAAGATGAGGGTTATTGTCACCTTTTTTTTTTTAAATTCACAGTGTCCAGCACAATTCCTGGTTCAAAATACATACTCAACACACGTTAAATGATTCCATGTACGCTGGTTACTATAGATGCAATAGGAAAACCTGTGCCCCTTACAGCTCTGACCAGTGACTCTTCTTTCATCTGGGCATCTCTAGTGCTCAATAAGGGATCTAAAATATAGTAAGTTTGACTTCAGTTTGATTAGCAAGTTAGTTACACTTACTTTATCGATAATTGCCCAATTTTTAAATGTGCTGCAATCTCTTCTCCTTATCAAGCTCCATATTTGCTGCATTTGGCTAAAAACTGACCTCCAGAAAAAATACTCAAAACTCTTCTACTGAAATGCTTTTTATTCTGGAGGAAAGCCAGTTGATTAATTCTCTACTTTAGTGATTTATTTTTGGCACATTTGCTCATTATGTTTAATGCAATATAATTACAAACTAGGATTGGCAGCATGTGAGCTCAATGTAATGTATAATTATTTTCTTCACTAATTATATTCGAAGCTCACTGTCTCCTTTACACTGGTTTCTTGAAGTTTAATATTTTTTTCAAAGTAATACAAGACCATCATTCAAGAGAATGTATTTTTTTTAACAAAAGACAATTTGATTTAATTCACTGAAATTGGCTCCCAGATAGATTAAAAAAGAATAGTCTAAGAAGATTTCTATTTTGCTTTGCTTTAAGAGAAAAATTAATCAGCAGATGGCTTCTTTGAATATGGGGGTGAAATCACCCAATTCTTTGCAAGAAATAAATAAAAAATATTCAGTTATTGACTTCAATTGCTTTATTTATAGTCAATATTTCACTTTCTTTATTCATAAATTTTTTATTCATAAATATTCATGAAAAAGTAAAGTCAATATTGAATAATGTCAATACATATTATTTTTAAAGCATTATTGAATTCATTTAGAAACTTTTTATAGATTTTATGTTTGAGGACTCCCCTCTTTAAAAAAAAAAACTTCTTATAAAAAAAAAACTTATGGGTGGAATGATAAAATATGTGTGTGCTCAATATTCTAAGAGTAGGGTTTTTAAAAATAATAAGAATAAACTGAGGATTTTCAACTTAAATATAGCTTGACACAAATAATATTAATTGACAATAAAATAGCGATGATAAAATTTACCATATTTTTTTGCGGGGAAAACAAAGAGATTGTGCAGAGGTTTGTACTTGATGTTACAAAAAGATCTATGAAGAGAAATATTTCAAAATAGCATTGGCTATGATAACTCTAAAAGCATTAGACACTCAATTCCAGTAACCTAATTTACTTAGTGTCCCTCATCCAGTCTGAATTTACTTGTCCCTGTACTTTAATGCAGTTTCTTTTATCTACTTGCGATATTCTGCTCTCTACATCCCCATTTCTGTCAAGGACTCATCAAGGCTAAGTTCAAATATCTCCTTCTTATGAGGATTCTGTAATCACTTCCCAGCATTTTTTTGGAAGTGATCTGTTCCATATGATTTTTCTCTCTTATAATTTTAAAATTTATATTTGTGAAACCACATGGATTATTTTGTTTGGGCAACCATGAGTCACTTGAGGATAGACAAGACAATTGATATATTTCCATCTCCTAAGCCACTGGTTCAGGCAGAATGGAAAACAAGCCTCTACACCTCCACCCAGAAACAAAGACACACAAACCAGCAAAAGTCAGCTTCAAAAGACAGAGAAAATTATACCCCTACCCTTCGACCTCTCCCAGTCTCCATTCTATATTTTAATACATTATGTGAATGGGTTGTCTAATTAAATGATAAAAACACCTAGTGAAAAAAATCATTAGACTGTGACACCATGTTCTGTCACTCACAGTGTGTTATGGCTACAACTCTATACACACTAGATATTTCCAGAGAACCCCTAAGGAGAATTACAATGTTCTTGAGAAATAAAAAAAATCCACCTCTTGCTGCTTCCAGGCAATAGTAATAGAACGTGTGATATGAGCAAATGAGAGTCTACTGAGTTCCTGTTGCTGTTCCTCCTGGTGCATTTGGTGGTGGTTTTATCTATTTTAGGTTTTCTGTTTATCATTCTTGTTTCATGTCTTTTTTCTTTTGCCTCAAATATTTTCACTGTATCAACATTCTCTTAAATCCCTCTGAGTGTTATTCTCCACACCAAATGTATATACTGTAAAGGTACCTGCATCTTTCTAATACAATCCAAATGTGAAAAGTATTCTTACATACAGAAGAGCTGGCATTTGTTCTACTCTATCAACTGTTTTGCTTGCAAGTTTATTATTTTAAGGTAATCTTTATTTGAGTAATTTCTAAAAGTCTTCAGTGAGCCCTTGTTACATCTTCTCCCAGCTTCTATTGTTTAGATAATAAAATTGGACTCTTTCAATATTAGAATGAAGACACAGGCATGTCTATGTGTATATATATACACACACATAGTGTCACAAGACTGTGGTATGTGTTGGAGGGGTTTGGAGGTTAATCTCTTCTCACTTTTTTTTTTAGATATAAATTTAACATTTATTGGAACTAATAAGTATTAAACTTCCATTTGCAATGATGATAAATCTATCCTTTAAGACAACTTTTTCTTTTGGGGACTTTTTTGTTTTGGATTTTCCAGTCTTTACTCAACATCCAGACATATAACAGAACACTTGCAAAAAATAGTTGGAACCCATAACGTACAAGTTTTTCCCAATGCATTTCTAATGTAGTCATTTATTTAATAGTTATGTGCTTCTCCAGAAGTATCCACTTCTAACTGAAAATAAAACTTTAATGCTTCCAAGAATGATGCTATTTCTTAAAATTTTAGTGCATTCAGCACTTAGGAAGAAAATTTCTTTTGAAATCTAATTAAAATATTATGTCCTCTTTCATTGCATTGCTTTCCAGATGTTCAGATTTTAAAGTTTTGTCATTAAAAGTGAGTTATTTGTTATGGGAATGATTCAATTTTAATAAAATTTAAAGATACAACATATTGAAAATAATCTTACAAAATGATGTCTATGAACTTTTAACAAGGATGTTCTTAAAAGCAGTTGTTTTTCCACTGATGAAGGCTTTTTGAATGTATTGTCTCCTCTGATACTCTCCATAATGTTGTAAGGAAGGCAATATTTCACTTTAGAGATAAGAAAATAGAAGTTCAGTTATGAAGCTTTTGGTTATAATGATACTAAGTGGTAGAACTGAAACAGCCTTCAACTTAATTTACTGACCCAATAAAAATAAGCACCATGTCTGCACATTCGTGACATGTGATAAGCAGTTAGTTGCCTATCCATCTACTCTCTTCTATTTTGTAGCAATCCTAGTAAGGCAGGGCTGATTCTGCTTTATGTCCTGGGATTGGGCTCTGATGGACCTACCCAACTGGCAAGGTCCCTTCTGCCTTGCTCATGCAAGTGTTTCAGGAAACCTTAACAACCCAGGCGTGTGTAAATCAGTGCACGGCAATCACCAGCCACAGTGATGGGCTCAGGAGTGGCTACTTAGGTCTACCAACCAGGCTGTTGGGGAGGGGACAGTCTCCCCTCTGTCTCTCTTGAGTTCTTGTGGCTGGACTAACCATAACATTGACACAAAACAGATTAGTAAGAGAAAAAGAAACAACTTTTAACTTGTACACACACAGGATTCATAGAAATGAGACCTAAAAAGTGGTCAAGGCAGGCAGCTTTTATATATTCTTAGACAAATAATACATTTGACAGGAAGTGACAGGATGAAGAAACTGAAGTTTGGGTGCTTAATTAGTAAGGAATTTAAGCTTGGGCAGTCAATTAGTAAAGAAGGAGCAAAGTTTGTTTATATATAGGCTTATTGGCCTTGAATTCCCTGTCTCTGGGGATAAGGATGTCTTTTTACCTCCTTTCAGGGAAGTACAGAGAGGTACAGGGTGGGTACCTTTCACATGGAAGATTTATTTTTTGCTTTGAGGTAGATAGAAGGGAGCGTCAAAGAGCCCCTCTTGCTTCCATTGTTTCTTAAGTAAATTTAATTCAAAATAATCAATATGCCATTGAGGCACTGGGGACCTACCCTGGGCCCCAACAAGGTGAAACCAGAGATTTCTCTTCAAGGAATCTTACAGTCTCTCAGGATATGGACAATAAAATGTGTTGCTTCAGAAGCTAAAATATCATCATAGAACCCAAAAATCAGAACTTAGTATAATTTGATACTGATGAAAACAGGGCAGAAAGAAACAAACTGGGTCTTTGTTGATACAAGTGAGATGTTGAATCTAACTGATTCTGAAGTCTGTCTTCTCTGTGAACTTGCCAATTTCTGTTCTGTTACTTCTCATAGTGAGATGTTATTAGTTCGCAGCTTAGGGGAAAAAAAGTTATTCTTCTTTACAAAAGCATCTTAGAGAACCATCTAATTCACAGTGACAGAGTTTTCATTATACAAAGATGATTGATGCTATTTAATTAAATTTATTTAAGTGTATCTTTTTATTGATTTTCCTTTTGATTCTTTGTAGTGTAAGACTTGATAAGCAGCAGCTTTAAAAAAAAATTAGGTTGTTGAAGATGGGAGTGAAATTCCCAAATGCTCTTTCTGCCCTGATTTTAAGGAGCAGAGGTACACAGGAACCCCACATCCTGCCCATCACTCTCAGCTCAGGTGAAAGCAACCTCCTCTCAAGACAGCTGTCAGTCTGAAAATTACCACCCAAAGTTCAGGTTGGTTGTTTGAATTCATGACAAAATTATCAATTGAGGCCAGTCAAATGCATGCTTACTTCTATTTAGAAGAAAAGCCAGGAATGAGCCATGCTGGACTGGACAAAATGATCAAGTGAAGTAGACAGTTATGGCCATAATGCACCTTTAAAAGGATAAAAGAAGTCAAGGTAAAAGACAGAGAATGACTGTGCTGTCCCCTGGAGGTATCAACACCAACACACAAGGTGGGCATGGAAGAAAGGGACACATGACAATCTCAAAATATCAGATTCATCATATCAGATTCAAAATATCAGGAGGAATTAGGATTGTGAAAATTCAGCTGCATCAGACTTTTCAAGCCAGCAAAGAGATGTGAAATCTAGTAGTGATACACAGAACATATATATCCATATATATGTATATACAGTCATATGTATATGAATTTGCCAATCACACTGTGTCGCACTAAGTCATCTTTGAGGGACCGCAGCTCCACGCCTGCCATTGTGCTTCTTTGGGCTGATTTAACACGTGCTATCCAATTCCTAGTATTTGATTCCTATGCTGCACTCACTCTCTTTCTTCCTTGCTCCCTCTCTATTTTATCTCTCTTTTTCTTTCTTTTTGCCTAGATTTCTTATCTGAATTAGACATTTCTTCCACCAGCTTAGTTGTGGCAGCTCTGGATAGGACAGGGGTGAGGTGACCAAATGAATGAAGAGGGGCATTACATACCAAGGGTAACCTGCTAGTTCACAGTTTTGAAAGAATTTTCTCTCTGAAAACACACTCAGAACATTCTCTGGTGTGTGTGTGTGTGTGCACGGGCGCGTGCATGTGCGCATGCACTTGCTTGCCTCTCTAAGAATCATTGGCTAAAGATCGTGATATATCTTGAAATGCAAATGTGCCTGGGAAATGTAGATTTCTGACAATTAAGTTTAATCACACCTTAGTGTGTAGAGCACACTGATAAAATTTTTTTGGAGCCCCCATTTGTCCCAAAGTTATCTCCAAAGGAGACAAACCTTTTAGGTCTAAACTTTGATGGGAGATAAAAGTCACAGGACCACAGCTGTGCTGTTTTTGTTCTCCTCATGAAGGCTCAGGGGCTTCTCATTGTGTACAGATAGAGCCCAGGTCACTCTGTCAACTCCATACAGCATCCAATAATATTCCCAGATACTGCTAAAACAAAGCTCAAAAATTGATGTTGGTATGAGAACAGTACTTTGTGTTGATTGATAACTACATTCCCCATATAAGTTTTTTTTGAAAAAATTACGATCAAGTTTTTCTTCGAAATTATATGAAAAAGCTCTCAACTTATCACATGGGATTTTGCCATTCCATTTCTTGACACTTTTCTTAGCGTTACTACCAATATATAATTACATGGTTTGAAGTTTCATTATCCCTCCATCTTGTACATTCTGCCCTTTTGTTCTCATTCTTCATGAATGCATCCTAGAAATTCCATAATTTGGACTTTGAAAACATCTATCTCAAATTTCCTTTTACACCAAGAAACACGTGTGTTAGAGAGGGAAAACTTCTATGTCTCTACCTGTCTTGAGTTCTGTTGGCTTGACTAATAATAAAATTGACATAAGACAGATGAACAGGAGAAAAAGAAACACATTTTAATCCATGTGCATGGAGGTCTCATAGAAATGGGACCCAAGGAGTGGCCAAAGCAAGCAGCTTTTATACTTTTTTAGGCTAAAAACCAATAAATTTGTGAGGAATCAACAGGACAAAGAAACTTATG
This sequence comes from Camelus ferus, assembly GCF_009834535.1. Classification (NCBI taxonomy): domain Eukaryota; kingdom Metazoa; phylum Chordata; class Mammalia; order Artiodactyla; family Camelidae; genus Camelus; species Camelus ferus. The sequence continues at coordinate 13,374,213 of NC_045705.1, forward strand.
CACCCAGTTAATGAAGATTCTAAACTGGGGATAGTAAATTAAAGAAGTAACAAGGTTTGTTTATACAGGTGTCAAAGAAAAACACACAACATAAGATTTCTGAGTCTATATCTTACTGAAAACTATAGTTTGGGAGATAGCCTTTCAGTAGTCCTGAGGAAATGGCTCTGAAGACATACTGGGAGAAGCCAGTTCATATACAATTTTTGGCTAGGAAATACGTGCAGCCAAACATACATATTGGTAAAAGATTACTGCTAGTCACAAAGAACAGATATCTGAATTATTTTAGTGTTTTTCTGTGTATGGGAAGATGCAAGAATCTGGGTTCACTGAAATTCTTCCTAAGATATACATCTAACTACCTATGGAACCTGTTTTTCCAAAGCACAGAGTACTTCATCCTGTTTTTCATCCTCAATTCCTTCCAGAGTGCACTGTGGGCAGTGACTGCAGTGACTAGTGACCTAATCCTTGTAGAACTGAATGGTGAGGAACACTTTTTGTTCTTCTTTGTTTGCATAGACTTCTTGGCCAAATTCCCTATCTTTGCAATAAGTGTGTCCTTCTGCCTCCCGATCCAGGTGGTGCATCTTCACACATGAGAGACTCATGTCCTACTTTCAGGGAGATGGAAAGGAGGGTCAGAGTGTCCCTTCTGTGTTGGCCATTTCTTGAGTAACTTTAATTCAAAACAATCAATATACTATTGAGGCACATTTTGGCCCAACCTACTCTGGGCCCCAACACTTGCAACTACTTTATAAGCTTACATCTTAGTCTGGGAATTGAGATACCAGAGCTATTTGAGAGGCTCTCTTCCAGGCGATAGTCCCCTGAGTAAGATACTAAGTAAAACTCAATTCACGACTCTCACATTGTGGATTTTTTGTTTTCTTGTTTGTTTCTTTTCCCAGTTGACAATGGGGAGAATATCTTAAAAGTTGCCAGCTGTTTCTGCTGCCTTTATCACTTAGCTGTGTTTTGGAAATCCACAGTATTGGGTCTATCTTGATCTGCCACAAGAGGGCATCCCTAAAATTCGAGAAATCTAATAAAATGATCACATTGGGAGATAACCCCTAGAGAGTTATTCCTCTAGAGAGTTATTCTCAAATTGAGGGTCATGATCTCTTATGGATCATGAAATCAATTTATACACAAATATTTAAATATTTATACTTATGTAAAGATAAACACACACACATACACACACATATATATAGGAAACTGGGTCATGATATAAAAAATATCTTACTGAGGGCTGTGCTCTAAAGTTACTGGGTCATTTGAAAGGTAATGTGAATTCCACTCTAAAATAGTGTGTAGCATTTCCATGCCACTGCCTGATCTGAGAAGGAACCAGTGAACAGAAGGGGAGTGGGCATCTTAGAAAAATAGTGTGGAGAAGAAATTTTGTCAGTAAATCTATTTACTGCAAAGGGTAGAATATATTGGGGGGAAAAAAAAACCAAGATCGCAAGACAAAATCCACAAACATTCTCTAGAGTGATGTTGTATGAGAAAGTCTAGGAGATGTTGACCAGTGCTTTTTGACCTTAGGGAAATGTCAGTCTTAATCCATTCCGACTTTGGGCTTACCAGGTAATCTGAAGAAAACTCTGCCTATTCAGGTATTTTCCTCCTGGGAAGGGGTGTCCTGATTTGGGGACGGAGACATCGTAGTCGTTAGAGAGGAGTATTTCACTTTACAAATATAAAAATGTGGAGTCCAGGTTTATCTGTTTCTCTCTTCTGAGAGTTTGTGAAAATCACTACCAGGAGAGAGAAATTGTCCAGGGGAATAAGAACATCCTCGCCTCTGGGCGGGAGAGACTTTCAGGTTTTATTTCCCAGTGATCAGGAGATTCTGTGTTTAAATCTGGCATTCCCTCTTCCTCAGCTGAGATTAGGAACTGACTGGTGGGTTGTAAGGACCCTGAGCAAAATGCCAGAAGACAGGCTACATGGCACAAGTTTGGACATGCTCCTTAGGAAGAAGATAATAGGATCAGGAAAAACTGCTTTCATGCAGACATGTATTTCGGCAAGAATCACAAGCTAACAAGTGATAGACGTAGTAATAGCACGACAGCTACCTCACAGCTCTCGGATATCTAACAGCCGCCTGCCAGGCAGAAAAAAATTCACCTAATCCTGACAGATGCTCTTAGATCAATAAACTACAGATGGTGCTTAACAACAAAGTCCCTGGCTGCATACACTGCTTCCTATCTATATATACACCGCTCTGTGAGGAGTATACAGCATCTATACAAATCTCACACTGAATAAAGGACCACAATCCTGACTCTAAAAGGATGCTTCGGGAAAGTACCAGTTGATACTCTAACCTTCAATTTCTGCATCTACAAAACACAAAGGTGGGAAGAGGAGAGGAATAAAAAATATTTTCTAAGCTTACAGAATTGTAGGGATCCAATAAAATGATAGATACAAAGCACTACAGACCATGCTGGACACATAATAAATCTCAATATGATTTCAGTCTATATTCAAAATCCAAAAAGAGCTGAACCATGGCCATACACTCATGATAACTAAACTCATTCATTCATTTGTTTTAGGGAGCACTTCTCAGACACCAGCCATAGCTACTAGAGGGACAAGGATAAATAAAACCATACTTTCCACCTTCTGGAAGCTCGCTTTCTAGCAAGGGAGAAAGGCATGCAAATCAATAACTATAATCAGTATAATGGCATTCTAATTGTCTTGTATTTTTTCAATTTAAAAAACCTAGACAGATGATAAATATACTTAAGTCTGTGTGAAGCATAAGGCCAAACTGTAAAGTGGACATGTGAACACCTCTCTACCTGCTCTCCTCCCTCAATATGGGCTTCTGGGTCTATCAGCCATTCCTTGGTGAAAAGCCTCAACCCCTATTTTCCTCAGAGGTTCTTCAATAATAGTAACATCGATGCCTGGAACTGCTTCTTTAAAGACATATTTCAGGGTTTGGGAGCTTCTGGAACTATAACTTTCACCCAGTCTTCCATACAGTCTTTTTACTTTCTGGTACAAAATATGACACTACAATAATAGCAAAGAACTACTTCAATTTTTTCACTTCTGCAGAGGCTAAAACAACTTCTCTGACATATAAAGGGGCTGGAAAGTTAATTTCCTGGAAAAGAAATACACCGCCTTGCCTCTGCGTTTTAGTACCCAGGAGAGATGAAATAAGCCCACTGATCAAAACTCCACGTACAATTGTCTTTCCAAACCTGGTATGTTTTGCAAAATTTTCATTTGATGCAAAGGACTGACATCACCTGTTAATTCTGAGAAGGTCGCCACATCCCTCTGTGTCAAAGTCCTGCTGAGGTCAGCCAAGTCTCCAACTCTGAGGTGCATGCGCTGCAAGCACTAGTTGGTTCAGGTAGAACCTACTCCACCAGAAGCGATGGCTGGAAATTGCTGGGAGCATCTTCGGAGCTCTCAAATTCCACCAACAGGAGCTTTTACGTTGCTTCAGTCTTCAAACGTTATGCTGGCACTAAAGAGCGGTACTTTTGAGAGCGAGGTATATTTCCGAAATTGAAGACTATTCAATTCTAGTTCTCTATTATTACCAGATAATGCAAGGAGAAATGGAGAAATCTGTTACAAAGTCTCAAGACATCAACTGACAAGGATTACTCTTCGTAGGTTAGAATGTCCAAGGGTAAAGCTGCATCAACTTCCCCAAACAGGACCTTCAGGGCTGAAATAAGCAGCTGTTTGAAGTGAGCAGCATTCAGTCCAACCTGATGATCTTAAAATTGTAGGGAGACTCACGTAGTGCTGCTCAGAAGGATTTTTGTAAACTACTCTTCCGTACGGGATAGCTGAAGCGGGCATCTTTTCCAATGCTGATCACACCTCTGGCCGCTCCGTGCAGCCCACCTCCGCTTCCGTATTGTGCATGCGCCCCTGGCGCGCGCGTTCTTACGTCACCAGCGCGTCCACCTGAGCCCACTTCCTCAAAAAAGCCGCCAGCTGTGGGCTTTCTCCTACCTGCTCCGGATTCCTACTCACGGCCAGACGCCCCTGGGGCTCCGAGCTCCCTCTGGAGGCCTGACTCAAGTGAGTTTTTTTAAGAGTAACATGTAGTTGGATTGTGTGTGTGTCTGTGTGATTTATCCATTCTGGCAAGTTTTGTCTTTTGGTGGATGTATTTAAATCATTTGCATTTAGGATAGTTTTTGACATACTAGTGCGTAATTCTGCCATTTATTTTTGTTGTTTGTTTTCTCTTTGTTTCTTTTAGCTTTTGTTACTCTGTTTCTTTTCTTGAAAATTTTTTAGATTCCTTCTTTATTTAGTTATAATGTGCTTGAGTGTCTCTCTTCGCATACTTATCACAGTGGTTGCTCATATATTTGTGACTTCTCACAGTCTACTGGTGGCAGTCTTTTATCACTTAAGTGAAATGTGAAAACCTCACTTTCATTTCCTCCACTTACGTGTTGCTGTCTTAAGTGTTAACTTTTGTTTCAGCCATGAAATATGATTTATAAAACTCATAAAGAGAAGGCATAGTGTGTTGCATCTACTCCTGTGTTTGCTCTATTGTTTCTTCCTCCTTCCTAATGCCGCAGGACTTTTTTTTTTTTTTTTTATAATTATTTCTTTTCTACTTAAATGGCCTTCAGTCAGTCCTTAAGTGTAGGCATCCTTCAGTTATTCCTTAAGAGTAGGTCTGTTAGTGAAAAATTCCTTAATTTTACTTTGCTTTGACTTATTCCGTCTGCTTGAATCTAGCCTTCACTTTTGTATCTCTTTGTGGGTGTTGGGATTCTCAGGCCTACTGATTATTGGTGATTACCATTTACGAGGGGCAGAGGAGTAAACTTCCATGAGCTTCCTTTTGCTGCTAGACTGGCAATCAGGAAACACTGATGTGGGTCGTCTGTTGTGTAGATAAGACGCCCTGCCGCCAAGTTGTGCGATCCTGGCGTCTTACTTATCCAGTTCAACTTTTCTTTATCCTTTTCAGATTTCTCCTTTGGTTCTCTCTCACTATTTGCGTGTTTTATAGTTATACTTAATAGAGGAAAAGGAGGGGGATTTGGGTCTACACCATCTACTGAGGACCAGAAGCCATAAACTGACTTGACTCAAGGTCCTTACCAATTTAATGATGCCCATTACTTAAAACAAACAAACAACAGCACCCTACCAGAAATGTCTTTTGGATTCAACCTCATGCTGAGTTCTAAAACCCCTGTGCTTTATATACAACTTCTGTGCTTTATATAAACCCTCCATGGAAACTAGGAGGGTTCTCAAAATCTAACATATACTGATGATAGGAAAATTGTTGTCTTTACCAAAAATTTTTATATAAGTTTAGAGGTGCCTTAACCTTATTCCCATGTAGAAATTGCAAAGTTTATCTTCACTGACCTTTCTGCCCTTTATTTTTCCTTCTGGGTGAAGTTCCTTTCTTTGTGCATGGAGTCTTTCTGCTATAGTAAGCAATATACATGAGTATAACCTAGGCAGCTCCTCTTGTCAGTGATGCATATTTCAGACATTGATGTTCCTTTTGCTTTCCTCGTTAGAATGCTTGTATTCCATATTGTCTCCATTCATGAATTGTCTGGTTGGCTAACTCATTTGATTAATTTGAGCAAAGATATTACTTTAAATTATGCTTACCTTTAAGCTAAGGTATTAGCTCAAATTAGCTTTAATTATGCATACATTATGCTTCTTAGAAAGTATTTGCATATAACAGCCCTTTTTAGTGTCTCAACCTCAGAGATACTTAATGTAGATATTTAATATTTTGTGACTGGATGGTGGCCAAATGTTTTGGGCTTCTGTTTTCTAATTTATAGAGAAAGGAGTTGAACTAACTGATGTATAAAATTATTCCAGTATTATGATTGTAACTGAATACATGTGAATGTGCATAATTAATCATGTCATTCTCCCTGTTCCTGCAATGAAAGAAGAACCCATACCTCCCCCCAATTAAATTATTGATGATTAAGGAAAGGTATAACTATGCTGCATCTGCCAAGGATTTATCAAATACATGCATCTGGGATATATTGTGGACTCAGCTGCTGTATTCATCTGTTTGGAATAAATAGATATATGGAGAGATGAATGATCCTCTGTGATTTTAAGAGTATTTTATGTCTTCTATTTTGCTTTTTCTCTGCACACATGGTCACATTCTACAGTTAGAACATGCTTTTGCCATGAAAAGAACATGTTGAAACATATATCCTATGTCTCATGCTGTTGGTACCTATTGTTTGCTACTAGAATATTAAGGGAATGATAATTTGGCTTTGCCCACTAAATCTCAGGTATGCAAGAGTTTCATTTATTGGCATTGGGTCTCATAGTAATTAAAGATGAACTGATTTTATATATTCTTATCTTTGCATTTTTAAGGCAAAGGGAGATGAAAATGAAGGGAGAGGAAAAGGGAGAGAGAAAGATAATTAAGAAAGAGATAGATAATTCCATCTACTCAAAGCAAAAGCAACCTTGACAAGTTAAATAACTGAGTTCAGTTTTTGGCCTGAGAAATGGAAGAACAGTAAGGTAGAAATTCAGGACTCCAGTGAATGCTTAATAATTATTTTCTGTTCTCTTTTGTGATGGGGTTAAATTTAACATAATGGAATGTGTAGAGAACAATATTTATCTTCCTTTTTACTCCTTATCTAATTTGGGGTCTTATTTTAATTAATTAATTAACAAACTAATTTCTGATAGAGGTACTAGGGTACCCAGGATGTCGTGCATGCTAAACATGTGCTCTACTCCTGAGCTATTTCCTTCCCCCCTAACTTGGGGCTTTAGGCTAGGTGATTAAGACTATACATCTGCCTTTATTTGTGACATGATGTCTTTTAAAACTCCAAAATATTTTGGTTTGTATGACTTAGTGTGCAGCCACAGGGATCACAAATGATTAAGATGTAGTTACTAGCACCATGGAGATAAGCTGTATCTTCAGCAACTGCAGAAATGGCAAGGGGGAGAAAATGATTGACTAGAATTAGATATTTAGAGAGGATTTTGAGCTTTTATTGAGTTCTTAGATACTTTCTTCATGTGGTTGTACAAATATTTAATTGCATTTTCCTCTTCTCTGAATCTTAATATTACTTCACAAAGCTTGAGTGACTCTGAACATCATATTCCATTTTTGCATAGGTAAGCGCTGCTTCACAAAAGAAGGTTCTGTGAAAGTAAATCCCTAATATTTTTATCAGTTTATAGACTGCTGGGATAGAGTGGATAAAAGTAGCTAAGATGTTTTTTCATATCTTTAGCTAGCTAATATTTTATGGTGTATTTTGTTTTGCTGTCATACTATTGGCTGCCTGCCATTAGAAGCAAATCATTAAGTCAAATTTTTATACATCTTATCATTCCAATCTATTTATTTTTCTAACAAGACTGTATTTTGCATGCTAACCTGGAATTAAGGCACTCTGAAGATTTATTTGATTATAAACTGTTAGCAAGATGATAATTATACCAATACAGAAATAACCTCAAGTGTGCTGCTTTGACAATAGTGTACATACTCTCTCTCTATATATATATGGTTTTAACTAAGATACTAATTTTTAAGATTTCTTCAATGGTACAGTTTATTTTATTATTAAATACACATGTAACAAATTAGAGATATATAGAAATGAAGAGCAAATGACATTTTCCATCCAAATAAAATTATTTTTATTGTCACATTTGAACTGATGCTACTATTCACATGAATATACATTGTATAGAATTGTAGTCACCATGTACATGGCTTTTCTGCCTTTGGAATAGTGTTATAAACATTTCTCCTCCTCTTGAGAGACTGTAATTATGAATTCCAATTTTATTCTGTTGCTGTTCCATAATTTACTAAGCCATCTTCTCTTTTAAGACATTTGTGTTGTTTCCTATACATCTGCTATCTATGATTTCTCTCTGTAATTTTATAGTAAAGAATATCTTATTGTATGATCTTGTGCATTTATATATGTATGTATATGTGCAGCAGTGTGTATAGTTTCTGTTCAGATATTCTCTGTGATGAATTTCTCATAGCAGGGTTATAGGACCAGCACTTAGAAGTTCGTACATCACTATTGCTGTGTTATTTTTGCAATTCTCCTAAAAAGGATTGTACACATTTTTTTCGATTGTATGATTTTAGAAGTGTCTACAGTATATAAAAATATTATTGCTTGCAAATGTAGTGTGAGAGTCTGGCTACATTTCAGTATATGTGAAAGCTCCCTAATTTGTTTTTTGACTTAGAACATTAATCTCCCAATTTTATTTTCTTTATTCAATATGTACTTTCATCATTAAATAAAGAATCAAGAAGTCAAGTTTTATATAGGCTTTTGAAGAACTTTTGCAAAGTTTTGTTTCTTCTTGTTTAATATGTGAAGAGATTCACAAGCTTAGGAAGAAAAAAATGCTTTTAGCAGAGTGTACTTCTAACCCATTATGCTATTCTGAATATCCTTTATCCTATAAGCAATTTTGCTGTAAATAATCTTTCAGAAAGATATTTTTATAGAAGGTTGACTAACTAAACGTATACCTGTCAGATCAGTTGAGGCATTTTTACTGCTAGGCAGTAAAGGTTTTGTTATTGCTGTCCTTTATCCACGTTGTACTGATTCAAGAGTGCCTAGGATTATATTTTACCTTTTGTGGAAATTTTGAAGATTGTAAAAATGAGCCCAGCCACAACATGTAGCTAATTTTTGGCCTTATTAATAGTTTATTAGCCTTTATGTGCACTAAGGCAGGCAGATAGATTTCACCTTATGTACCAAATCAGCTCAGCTAGCTGTGTTGTTGAGGACAGAGAAGACCCATCTTGTTCAGTAGGGAAAAATGCAGAAATGCTGAGATGGAGTGATTTGTCTCGTATGTCACTGGACTGGGGTGAGCGTATACTTGCCACATTCCAGGACCTACATGTTTTTATACTAATCCTTCCTGTTGGTCAGTGTAGATCAGCTGGTATAAGAACATGAAGAAAGGTGAATGAGCCACTTATAGTTTGTAATTCTCTGAAAAAATTACTGCTTAGAAAAAAAAATCAAGCCTGTGAGGCTTTGCGGCAGAACTCCGTTCTTGTCCAAATATTCTGCTTACTGTGTCTCTCATTTATAGGACTGTAAACCAAATGCTGCTAGATCTCACAAGCAGATAGGTTCCAGTGAAGTCATTACGGAAATGACAGGCCAGCAAGAAACAAGCGCCACTCGAAGGGTTGGAGTACTCAGATTTATTACGCCGGCGGGCTCAGAGGGGCTTCTGCTCCAAAGCTCTGAGCACCTCCAAGACGTGTGCATGGGTTAATTACAAGTATGGGGCTATTAGCCAATAAGGCTTGAACAGCGAAACCAAGGAATCAGTACACTGGAGCTTATCCATTAGGAACAAATCACATTACTGACACTTGTTGAGCTTGGATTTACAAGTTAGCTTGTTAGCCCAGTAAACTGACACTAAACTTCAGATTTACGAGTTAGCCCAGCAGAACTTAGATCAGTAAACCATCACTTATTACACTTAGATTTATGAGTTATCTTGTTAGCCCAACCCGGCTTTTCCTTCTCAAAGTCAGACCTGCATCCATCTAAATTGTGCCAGTTCTCAACACTCACGTGTCTGCCTGTGGGGCAGGGATATTGCCTGCTTGGAGACATTGGGAAATGTGTAAAAGGCTATATGGCTCTCACAACGATTGGTGCGTGTTACCAGATTGGGTAGGTAGGGCTCAGAGATTCTAGAAGGCTGAAATGCTGAGGGTAGTCCTGTATAACAAAGAACTCGCTAATGTCTACTGAAATCTCCAGTGCCCACCATGAAAACATCCTAGGAACTGGACAGGAAGAGTCCTGCTCACATGTCAGAAACTCTCAAAAAATAAATATTTTAAAGAATTTAGGGGTGCGTCTTTCACTTGGGATCCACACAGCTTTTATAACCCTAAACATCCTTTATCAGGCCCTGGGGAAATTCTTGCTTAATGTCTTCAAAACAAAGGATGATTATGTGTGAATGTTTTGAAGATTTCTGGGAGATGTCACTGCTAGAAATGCAGGGAATATTTGAGAAACATGAATGCTTACACAGAGAAAAGAACAATTAACATGTCTGATCTGTTCTTTCAGGTAGCATGAATGCAGTCAATTCCTGCATAATTAAAAACTGTTTACAAGAACTGAATACCCATTTTCTTGTTTCTGTCCGTGCTCTGGTTTGTGTTTCCACAGTTGTTCACAAATTATTGCTATGTTCTGAACACTTGCACTGGGATATATAAGGCATATTTTGTAATCTGAATGAATTCATATTACTACTAAATCTCTATATTTGCAGGTCTAGATGTAATGTGCAAGAAACAAGTTACTAATTTTTTTACACTGGCCACAAAATAGACATTGAATGCTCAATGTTAAGAATAGTTTTATTTTATAAATTTATTTAGTATGACAGTCAATTAAATAAATTTTCTACCTTATTTAAATATGTGATTTGAAATTAGATATTAATTTATATAAGTAGGTACTTTGCCTTTTAATTTAATAATCCATTAAATAAAACTTCTTTGAAACACATAAATTTTAGAAAGTCCAGTAACTTAAGAGGAGGTCATTGCTGAGAAGGGGACTTAAATATTAGTAAAGGCTTTGTCCTGAAATCATTGAATAATGTATCACTCACCCATATTTAGTTGTAATTGTGTAGCAAATACCAGAAAAGAAATGAAATTTGTTTGTAAAGAGAGATTTGAGAAAACTTTTAACAAGCTTTGAATCAAATAATATTAAATTGTCTGAGATACAAAAAATGCCAAGTTTCATTAGTAAATATTGTTTTAATATTTTACATTATCATCATATTAAGTATATTTTCATATTATTTGTAGGAATTGATTAAAAATTATGCAATGAAAATCATACTGAGTTTATGTATTTGCTTATAGGTAGGTTGTTGTTCTCATTCTTACTTTGACACTATCTCTAAAGGTCTAGCACACAGAATTTCCATGTGTCTTTAGTTACTATTTATTTTTGTAATTTATTCCCCAACTTAAATAATGTTTCAGGGATCCTGAAAGAAATAGTCTCCAATGACCTTCTCCGCATATTAAAGAGTGAGTGTATACCTCAGCATGTGGAGGGATTTCTAGAAAATAATTACATTTTTTGTCACAGTTTCTCAAAGGTAATTATTTTGATATAGGTATAAATATGACTTGGTTTATATGCAGTGGTATCACATTTCCTCAATTTTTCCACTTCAGCAGCCTGGCTAACATAAAATGCTTACCTCAGTTAGAGTTATCACCATTTTAGCTTGAGCAGCTGTTAGGATGGAGTTGTTATTTGAAGGTAGAGAGAACTGTAGGAAGAATATGTATGGATGTGGGTAAAAATAATGGTATAGATTTTAGACATGTTAAAATTGAGATGTCTGTTAGGCATTTGGTTTGCATGACTCTAGAGCCTCATCTCTTATCCTCTGGGCCTTTCTTTTGCTTCAAGCACTGATGTGACAACCAGCTTCATGTAGGGAAACCCTGGTAGCCTCTCACCTCAGATATACCATGAATTCTTCCTTCTGGGGTTCTCTTCTGCTGGATATGGGGCATCTACTGGATCCTACCCCATTGCAAGGAACTTAAATCAAGAGAGAGTTAACATCTCGTGCTGTAACACTTGACCAGTTTTGGATGGGAATCAGTGGATATGTTGATTCCTCATATTCAGAGGGATAATTGAGGCATGATTTTAATTGCATCATTTTAGGAGCCATAGAAATTCTTGGCAGAATTAAAGGCCAGTTGACTTAAACTAAACTTATTTGGTAGCTAAAACAAACCTTACTGATGTATAGCTATTTATAATCCTTATTTACCCATTTAGTATTCTTTTTAATACTCTTAAATTATATTTTTTAAGATTATATTTAAGTTAGCAAGTTTTTGCTCATGGGAAGAAATATTGCTAACATTATTCTTCACATTAAACTATTAAATATTCTATGGTTATAATATTGTTGTTTACCCACTGATACTGTTACATGAATTATACTTACATTGTATGCTTTTTCCCATCCTTTTTCATTAGCCTACCTTAATCTTTGTATTTAAAGGAGGTTTCTTATAGACATCATAAGAGTTGAGTCTTTCTTTTTTTTTGTATCCAGTCTGTCAATCTGATTTAACTGGAGTGGGTAGACAACTTACATTTAATCTGGTTATTGATAAGTTTGGGTTGAAACACAAGCTATTTCAAATAGACCTTTGATTATAACGTATAAATTGCAAAAGACTGAAACTTAGGAAGATAGATATCCTTACTATATGTAAAAAGGTCTCTAACTAGATAGAATATTGCATATAATATTGACAGGCTGATAAAATAGACATTAAGGACAGAAAAAAGCTGAAATCTGATTATACATTCAAGTTGGCCTCTCCCTATATAGATAGAGTTGAGAAAGTTTTAAGAGAGCAAGATATGTTCAGTATTTCCATTTCATCTTCATAAAATAATGCTCTTCTACTAGGAAAGCTATTAAAAAGGACCAAATAGAAAACTTTTTAATGGGATATTAAAAGTTTAACTTTTTATGTATTAGTTTTTCCTGTCCCAAAGATTAGTGCTTTGATCTACTAGTTTGGCTGTGTACAATAGTCCATCATTTTTAGTCATGGGCAACTAGGCCTTTCAAAGGTCATTTTTCAAAACAGAGGTATATTAACATTTAATGAAAAGATGAATTCTTCCTGGTTTGGGAATTCTACTTTGGCAAGAAATTTTGACCTTGTAAGTTTGTTTTTCTTCCCCATTCTTTCTGGCTATTCTTGCTATGTTTGCCTTCAATTCTTTATATGTTCGCCTTCTATTCTTTATATGCTCCTATTAACCTCAAAGCTAATGTAATATTGATTTTTTTCCCTGAAGTTGTGTTTTGTTAGAAATTGGAAGCATTTTTCAGATCAAATGATATTCTAATTTTTAACTGTGAGACATTGACTGAGATGAATTGTTAACGTGATGGACTAGCTAGGAAAACTTATGATCCCTTTCATTACACCGTAGTAACAGAAAAATGGGGAAGAAGGGCAGTTCAGCTGTCACAATTTTACAGCAGTACTTTAAAACCAGTCAGGTAACTTGAAATTCAGTGCTGATTGTGTTTTATGAAGTTTTTTTATAATAAAGAATAATAAATAGTTAAAAAATATTAATGGTTAAAAAAGTGGTGGTAGCAAAAGAGAGGTGTATGGGCTGAAGTGAATTCCTAAGTTGTCACATCCAGATGCGCTGCCAGTTACTGGTCTCATGATTGCCAAATGTTTCTTTGTATATGGTTCTTGGATCCCATTCTTAATCTTAAGGATGCCTCTGCATTTCATCAATTCTACAAACATCTATTGTGCAGCTACAATTCATAAAGACCTGCCAAATAAAAAAGAAAGAAAATACAGTTGAGGGGAAATACTTCTTCCTTTCACCTCATGAACACCACAGTCACATGCTCTGCCATTTTGGGCCACACATTTTTCATCCTTTAAAAAAATAATAGAGCATAAGGATTAGAAATGCACATTTTTTGGAAGTAGATAGACAGTTCTAGCCCTCATATTTGTAGGATTCTGGGTAAGGAGGGCCAATGCAGGTACTAATAACATACATCTAGATATTTGAAAGTTATAAATTATAAATTGTTATGAATTACTAAGTATAATATTTCCTTTGCTTCTATTTTGAAAAATGTGCCTTTGTTATTACCTGGAAGCTCAGGTTTTTATTTAAAGTGTTCAATCATTCTAGAGTTCTGCATAAAAATAAGGCATCATGGAGAGGCTTGGCCACTGGACTCTAGACCTTGGCCCCTAGGCTGTAGTCCACCACCTTTTTTCTTAAGTCTCTTTTCTGTCCTATAAGAAGGGGGGTCACAGCCTGCACATCCTTGCTCAGTCCATATCCCTGCAAAGTTGCTCTTGATCACTCTTCAGGTTTAGGGTTGCCCACATTGGAAGTGTGTACCTGGTTGAAGGGGAGCTGAGATGAGTTTCTAGGTTTGCTAATCTCTCAGCTCCATGGTCCTCACGCCCTATGGAGCAGCGCACATCAGGAGGAGGCAGAGTTCCTCTGAGGTGTAAGCCCCAGGTCAGGGGCCACACGTGCCTAGTTCCCAGGTTGATACTGTAGGTAGACTTACATTTAAATCTTTTTTTTTCTCCTCCATTATAGTTGTGTGTTCTTTAATTTAGAGCCAGAGTGCCTGGGATTGTATACCAGCTTCATCACTTAATAGTTTTGAAACTTTGGGAATATTATGTAATCCCTCTTTCTCTCAGTTTCCTTATCTGCAAATATGGGTAATAACGGTCTCTAACTCAAAGGATTGCTTTGAGAATCAACTGAGTTGATATTTATAAAGTACTCAGAAGGGTTCCTGTTATATAGAAAATGCTTAATCACTGATTGTTAAACTAGTAAGTTTCCTTAGTTGCAAGCTTGGAATTTTAATAATATCTTCATCATAAGGAGTAGAAAAAATCAGTAAGATGATATACAAAAGGTGTTATTCCAGTGGTTGGCACAGAGTAAGTGTAGTGGATTGTTAAATAATAGAGTGTAAAGAAGTAAATAAAATATAGCTCTAGACATATACATCATAAGATTAAAAATTAGATCCTCTCTGCATTTTTACTGGTCTCTAGTACATTTTGGTTTTTTCTTTGACAGTGACACTGTATGTGTTTGTCTTGGCTTTGTAATTTTGAAGGCATAAATATTCCCCTTTTAATAAATTTACATCATTTTTCATGGCCATTAATCTGAGAAGCTGGGAAGTATCACCTCATATTTGCCATTGTAAACTAATCCATTCATTTAGTTGATAAATGTTTGTTATATGCCCTATTTATACAAAAGTACTGGGCATTTAACTTCATAGCTAACACTGGGACTACTAAGACATCATCAATCAAAAGCGTGGGTTCACTTTGCTTTTCTCTAAAGCAGTCATCTACCCAGAATGACCAGTACATGATGAATTAATTTTATCTTCACGGAAAAGCTGTACAGAAGGTTAAAATGTAAATTAAAGTATACACCCACTGTATTCTTTTTGGAAATTGCTTTAGGAATGAATATAAGAGATGACAGTTTTCTTTTCTCCAATATTTCTTTATTTCTAAAAAAGAAAAAAAAATTAACAATACTCAAAGCCAAGAAACAGTAGATGAGATTCTTGAATTTATATAATGGAAGATGGCAATGTCTCCTTAAAGTTTCCATAATTGCTCATTTACACTGAAATGAGTGGGCGCATTCACAGAATGGTCTATAAAGCTGTGCATAGTCTTTAGAGTACAGTGTTCAGATTACTGACACTCGAAGATTATAATTTATTCATAATTCGCTAGTGAGAGAGAAAATGTAATACAGTCATTTACAGCTATTTTCAGGGGAAAGGTCTAATTTGGAAACTAAATTTATGCAGAACAATGGTTGCTGACATGTTTAAATGATTCAAAAGTGTAAATTATTAGGTTGTTTTAAAATATTAATTTTACATACACACACACACATAAGCTTGCCTTTAAACATAAAGGGGTTTTAACTATTCATAATTTAATGGTGTTCCTGCCAACTGTTGTGTCCCAACTAGAGAACATATTTAGATTTCCTATGAAACTCCAACTTCTTTTGAGAGTCATCAGTCAAAGGGTGAATGTATACCACTTAAAGATATGGAGTTTTCTAATGATCGTAAAGATAAAGTTGAGACAGAGAGTTTGTTTCAAGTTTCTGTTGACTTGAATCTTAATCTAGTACTTTATGAAAAGGCCAACCTTTCGTTAAATTCATTAAAAGCATGAATATATACTTCTAAGTTTAAACGTTTTAGCTATCTCAGAATTTAAAATATCTCTGAAATTTCAGAATTGTGTCGCATAGTATTTCTGAATAGAATGAAATTTAGAAGAAATGTGGATCACATTTTTATTGAGCATAGGAAATATGCTAAGTATCACTGTTCCCATTTACACATTCAAAATAAACATATTCCTTCAAAATATGTTTCTTAAGAGTGAAATATAATGGTTTCATACATTTAAACCTGCTCTAGTGCTCAGTAACATTTTAATACCAAAGCCACTTACCATGTAACAGTCTCTTGTTCTCAATAAATCTGCATCTACTTCTTTTTGGTGTTATGGATTTGTCTGTGTGTCTTTCCCTTTCTTTCTCAAAATATTTCGGTTAATTATAGAATTATAATATTTATAACATATAATATATTTCAATGTATTATAATTGTATAATCACAATTTCCTTATGACCACTGTGCCAATTTTTTAATTATTTAAATCTAAACTATAATATGTTAATTAAAAAAATCATGAATCTATAAATTGCTTGGAGATGGTTGTCTTCTTCCAATAAAGAGATTGTCATTTTGCTTATAGGAATTTTATTTCCATACTTAATTATTTATTTCAGCTATTTGATTCACTAAACAAACCGTGATTGAATACCTATTAACTGAGAAGGCAGCATACTTCATTTTGAAGTCATGCTGCCTGAGTTCAGATATCTATTCTGCAATTTAGTAGCATTGTAACCACGGACAAATGGATTTGCCCCTTTAAGTCTCAATTTCTTCACCTGTGAGCTAGACATAACACAGTATATACTTATGAGGAATTTAAGGACTAAATGACTTTGTCTTCCAGCATTTAGTCCAATGATTGGTGTCTTAGTTTGGGCTTTTGTAACAAATGCATGAGTGGTTAGACAACAAACATTTATTTCTTATAGTTCTGGAGGCTGTGAAGTCCCAGATCAGGGTGTTGGCAGATGTGGTGTCTGGTAAGAGTCCACTTCCTGGTTTGCACATGCCTGATTTCTTGTTTTGTCCTCAGATGGCTGTAAGAAAGCAAACTCTCTTTTATCTCTTCTTATAAAGTCACTAATCCCATTTATGAGGGCTCCACTCTTATTATAACCTAATTATTCAGTGAGGGTTAAGAATTTAGCATGCAGTCTGGATAAACACAAACATGGAGTCCATAGCAGCTGGCAAGTAGTAACTGCTGCATTAATATAAATCTGTCTTATTCTCAGTCTAGCTTCTTATCATATATCAGACGTTATTCTGTATTGAAGATGGATGAACATAAAATAGAGTTCTTAGCCTCAAGGATGCATCCACCTAGTGTATAAATTAACAGTTTTGTTTCATAAAAATAAACCCACAATAAATGTGTGGTGTGATGAGTGATGGTACGGAGTGATGGAAGTCTGCCCTGTGTTATAGGAACACAGTGGGAATCATCTGAATGGCGCTTGAGCTAGTGGTGGTGTAAGAATTGCATGATAGATTCACTCTAGCATACCCGCCCTCTGAGGCTTTAATTCTTTCTTCTACCATCTATCATCACAATTCTGGCATTTCTACCTCACGCAGTATGGACCATCAGAGTCTTTTTCCTTCGAGGCGCCATCCTAATAGCATGCTTGGAACCCCTCTCTGGTCCTTCCAGGATGGTAAATGCTGTACACTAAGAGTGCCCCCCAAAATAGATAGACATCCCTTAGCCAATATAATATTTCATTCCCCTTGATCGTACACCCTCAGGATCAAGCCCAGTACCTCTGTGCTCTCCCTGCTCTGGCTGGTAACTGCTGACGAGGTCATGTGACTCTGTTAGAGCATAGTCCTTTTTTTGCCCCCTGTCAGGCCCAGTATGTCCGTGGCTGGGTTATGTTCTGACTTAACTCAAGTTTTTGTCCTCCTGGGTCAGTAGCAGGGCTGGGACTTAAGCATTCAGGTGGAGGAGTAACCACATCATCTCTGAGCAAAGGGGGAGAACTAGTCATGTAAGGAATGGGCCACTTCTGCTGTCTCAGAGCTGGGAAGGAAATGAGAACAACGTCTCCTGGATGATATTTGCCATAGGAATATTGCTTTGCTGTAGCTTTTCCATAATACTTTTGTTCTTTTATATTTTTACACATGTATAAATAATCAGAGGATTTTGAAAAGCATACATTTGATATTGATTTGTTCTTTATCATATAAGATTTACTTTTGAACTTTTAGAAAAACTGGGTGTCAGGAAGCTGATAATTTGTATTTACTGTGATTTATCTTTTAAATAAAGGAACTGAGAATTAGAAAGGAGATGAATAACATTTGATTTTGATAAAGAAAAATTCTTCTATGAAGGTTGAAAGAAGATCAACAATGTTAAGAGATTCTGTAGCATAAAAATAACTATCATCTCCACTTTTGAATGAAAAGTGGAAATGTGTGATGAAGTGTGTGATGAAACCTTGGGAACCTTTCTCGTAAGTAGCGATAACATAGCTCCTGTCTTTTTCAGATAGATGTGTTTTGGGCAGCCAAACCTAGGTTTTGCAGACTCCAAGTAAAAGCAGAAAAGCCACTGTTGTCAAAACAAAACACACCTACTGTAGATTACTGTTACAGCTTTTTATTTTGCTTTTTTTTTTTTTTTCCTTTAACCAATTGTGGACTTACAACAGTTATTTTATGATTTACTATAACTCAGTTTAACAACTGACAAGAATCAGAGTTGTGAAGGTAGCACACAGAGCTAAAGCAGGATTCCTGGTGATTGTTGGTTATGAAGTAAGGGGATGATTTAGAAATAATCCTGGGGTCATGCACATCTTGCTTTTATGAACAGACCAGCCGAGCTTAATGGCCAGAAAGGATGCATAATGGCTTTTCAAAAATTGTTGCTAGCTTCTAAACTAACTTTTTAGAAGTGACTTTTTGAAGTAGAGTAGATCTTCCGTAACTACGTCTGACAACAAAAACAAAACAGATATAGAAGCAAAAGAAATTAAATCCACTTTAGGGTGTCAGACAAGTACAAGCAGTTGAAACCTGATTATAAAAAATAGACATGCCATTTAGAGAAATGCTTTTCATTAGGTTTAAATTGTCAGAATATCTATATTTATATGTCCCCTTCCAAAATTCTGTTGGCATGAGAAGAACATAGTGACCAATATTAATAAGGTGGCATATGCATCCATTCTTTTCCATTGGTGTCATATTTCCCTGGCAGGCTTTCAGCTTGTGTGAGTACAAGTTGTTTGTTATTTGTATTTTTCATTTGTAACCAGACATGCCCATTTTGAAAGTATATGGTAAGCATTTTATCACTATGTAAAATAACACTATAAAAGGCATTGGGTTGAATACCATAAGAAATGGACACAGATTTTGGCCTTGGTGAATTTATAATGCAATAGAGTACGTAAGTGAATAACCATGTAGAATAGGTTAGGTCAGGCTGAGAGCATCTCTCTATTTCATTTTTATGAGTATCTTGCCTCATTTCAAAAGTTATTTGAAGTGGTTTTTGGTGATAAATATTTTACAACATAAAGCAAAATAATGAGAGACATTTCATGTTAAAAAAAAATGTAACTTGAAGTTAGGGTAAGGCCTACATATAAGACACATGCCAGAATGTGTATGGCTTTTTACTTATGACTTTAGTATAAGATTAGAAATTTTCCTGTGTCACAGTCTGAAGAAGATCCCTCTTTGGGTTCTTTGTAAAGGGGTATCACCTATCGTGGTAGAATACATCCTCAATAAAAGCAATAAATATTTCAGTGAACATTCTACAGTAATTTCTTATGAGGGGATATTTCAGCTAGTTCAGTTAAAGCAAAATTATTAAAAGCAAAGCAGTACATTTCTAGTATAGCTTTCTGAGGGTCAGGTTGTCCCACAGATCAACTTCAGCCCATCTAAAGGCTGCACTTCTCAACTTGTGTTAAAAACATATGCAGAGATGCATGGCAGAGTGAAGGGGAACTCAGAGCCACAGCACACCATCATGTAAATGTCGGTTGGTGCTGTGTTACATAAAAGTTTATTTTTTATAAAAAATAAATACTGTGAAGTAGTTTTAAAAATTTGTATGTAAGGGAGAGGGGTGAGAGAGTGATGAGTAGGAGAGAGAAAAGAAGAGGAAGGAGTGGGAGGAGAAAGACAAAAAACTTTAAAACAAACAAACAAAAAAATCACCATCCATTAGAGTTGGAAAATTTCAGATCTTGAGAAATGTACTGAAATTAAACATATGAGTGTAATCTGTTTGGGATGCACTTCGTGGGGCTCAGACTTCAGGCTGTGTGCCAACCTCCAGTTACCTTCCATGGTCCATCGTTTTTCCCAACCCACATTAATCCTAGCAGAGTTTCCATTGATATGACAGATGAAGAGGCTGGGGAGAAGTCAGGCTGGTCTAAAAGAATAGAAATTTGCCGAGAGTAGTGGTCAGAGATACGGGTTTTGGAGTCAGAAAAAAACTGAGGGAAAATCTAATGCTGTCAGTTGTTAGCTACGTCACCTTGATAAAGTTACTTAGCTTCACTCACCTCACTTATTAGTCTCATCTTTAAATAGGTATAATCGTAACACCAATCACATAGGTTATTTCAAGGAACTGTATTATATGTAATTAATTTTTTGATAATAGATGCTCTTAAATATTCAAATGTATGTTAGCTGCTTCTTCTGACATAGGAAGAATAATGTCTGGTTATTTAAAAGAGTGATAGTGAGTTCCAAGCATGGATGGTAAATTGACTTTGAAGACAATTTCAAAAGAAGAGCTTGAAATATGTTTCATAAATTTGAGAAGCTGACCAAGATGATGGCCTTGAAGATTAAGGCTAATTTGGCATATTTATTACTAAAAAAGTCTGCCTTAGATTCACACCGTGAATTATAGGTTACAGTTATTTTATATCCAATTTTATTTGCTGTTATATTAATTCTGAAATTGATATTGTTGTAACAGCCGAAGCCTGTGTAACAAGGACGAGGCAAATTTTAGTATGCTCATTTTTCAAGTAACCTGAAGATCGTAGAGTCTTTGACATTAGGCAGAGCAGGCAGAAGAGACAGAACAAGAATGTTATCAACAGTACGGTGCAAGCCTCACAAATAAAACCTTCGGAAATTTATGATTTTATATAATAAAAAACATTCAATTTTGTGTGTTAAAAATGGGAAAAATGAAGAAACAACATCATATCAGATAAATAGATTAATATTGATGTATAAATCTATCTCACCTTGATTCAATACTGTCCTTGTCTCCACGTGGGATGTGAATCATGTATTTCTGTCTGTCATTGGATTTACTGACGAGTGTGAATTACGTTTGATACATAAAGTCTAAGTGCTCATAAACCTAGGGATATAAACACAAGACAATGAACATGCTTAGTACTCAAAAGCCCGTAAGATATATTGCACTTCTTTCACTTGTGTTTCGCCTTATTGAATTACTGTCTGTGATTTAGCCTGGCGGGCTTGTCAGCACTGTCTCCACATAGCCCCTGACACTCTCATCCCCAGTGAAGTCCTGCCTTTGGTGAATCTTACTTTTTTCTGGGCTTTTTTATGGGTTCATTCAATGAGCACATATCCTAGATAGATGTTGGTATTAGAAGAATATCTCAAAACATGTAGTTGTCTTCAACGACTAACAACTGCAATTGAGTCTAGCAGATGAAGCTGTTGAGCAGTTAGCAACATACAGGGAGACGCAATCTCTGTACACCTCCACCTCAGATAGTGAAAGCAGGAGGGCTGGGACGTTAGCAAGAGATTTATCCAGGAGGTATATTAGGTCAGTTCTTGAAAGAGCTACTTCCCTTCTCAGCAGGATGGATTGCAGTTTGGGGACATGGGAAGGACAGTGAATATCACTCACCAAGGCAAATGCACAGGGAGAACACTATGGAAACAGAATACCGTGTTGGAGAAATTGTCTGTACTTATGTATGTTTCAAGTTCACATTCTAATAGGAATGCTGGTGTTGAAATGAAACAGTGCTGGGGAGAAAATCAGAGTTCGATCAGGAAGTAGGCTTGTTCCTAAATGGGACCCAGGGAAAGAGTACCCATGGAGGCCCATGTATCATGTGTCTAAAGTTTTAGAAATTAGATCTAAGTCAAGTTAACTGTTAAATAAAACATACATCTTTCTACATGACGTATATACCGTCATACTGACCTGGAGGATCCAACTCTAATCTAAAAATGTTGGATTTAGTGGGTTTCAACAAAATGGCCCAAGAAGAAGAGAGCCGGTCCACCATCTACCCTTCTTTACTTTCCACATCTGGTTCCACCTTGCACGGGAAGGGACCTGTTGTTCAGGCACAGGAGACCCCGGCCCACAGCCCTGCCATATCCCCACAAACAAGAACCTCTTAGACATTCGTCGGGGCTAGAGATATACTTATTGGTGACACAGTTCACTCTGGAAAGAAGGGGTCTTGGGAAAAGGCCATTGCAGGCCTTGAAAGAAAGTTCAGGGTCATTTGGACAGCGGATTAGATGAACTCAAGGATTCTAAGAATGACCTAGAAGGGTGCTGAGTTGCCCCTCCCCTTGACCACACAGTCTCCTCTTCCCTTGGGTAGGAGTATGCCCAGAGTAGAACCATTATGGGAACTTCTGACATGTGGGAACTAGTGCCTTATATGCTAGTTTTAGAGTTTGGGCACCTTCATGTGGACTAAAGAGAGCTATCAAAGACTTTTAAACAGTAGATGTTTTATGTGCAGTTTTGCTTTTTACATAGCTATAAATTTGAGGAAGAAATAGATAGGAATACTTTTCTTTTCAAGGCGAAGCAGTATTACATATTGTCAGACCTCTTCAAAAGGCCTCATTTATTAAAGTGCCTCATGATAGATATAACTAGAATTGGCAAGCTACTAAAAATGTGTCCCTGACCATTTTTCATGTGTAATGAATGCTCCACTTATTTCAAGTACCCTGAATAGTGCTTCCAAGTTGTGGATTTAATCCTTCTAGTGAGACACCCTAACAGAGAGAGTAATAGATGTACTTCAAAACAGATTTGCCTATTTCTACAGTAAGTCTCACACTACTGCTCCTGACATTGTCTGTTTACTTTGGCATAAAGAGGCTGGAGAAAGGAGAGAGGTAGAGAGCGGCAGAGAGCTAAATGGACATAAATCTGGAGGTAGAATCTAGGCAGCATGGTTTAAAATTGCATCATCTAATTGCTCCTCATCCATCCCTTAAGGATGCAGGTTGAGACTATGCACTGCTCCCCAAGCAATTCACCTCTGAAAAATTATTCACCTACATGGTGACCAGTGTACTAAATGTAAGAATAATTCTAGTGATGAAAGAATAGTTCTAATCTAATGTAGAAAAATTTGAAAACAGTGTGCCTGTTATCTCTGTCCTTAAGGATTGAAAAACAAAAATCTCTTTTTAAAGAACACACATTACAGGCTAATGCCTTCGAGTTGTCTTTAACATTGGGCTTCTAAGCAGGGGGATGATTTGACCCTGAATTGATCTCTTAAAGAATAAAAAAAATTCTATCTCTGCTGATACTAGTGGTTTCCCTGTCATTCTGTCATTCCTAGAAATGTAGATTTTGAGTTAGTTTGGTCTGCATGGTGCATGGTGAAAACAGTTATAAGGATGGGCAGACCCAGATTCTGGTATCCTCATCTATACAGCATGGACTCTGGGATAACTTGTACTTTTCCACATGGTAGAGTTTGAACTTTTTGCATTCACATGGGAAGCCTAAGTTTTAATGAGTTCTTTGCAGTATATGTGGACAGAGGACTTTCTTGACCTGGGAATTCTGAGTGGCCTAGTTGAAAAGTAGACTCCCTTAGTTTATTTCCTCCAAGACAGTAATAGTTAACTCTGGGTTGTCACTGAGCCACGGGAAAGGTGTTGAAAGCTGTGAACTCTAGATTCAGAAAACCACTTGTATCTACATAAATTCAAACTTTTAAAAGTAATTTCAGGGAGATCTTGTCTTGCTCTGAAGTTACTCATGGGATCTCTTAGATGTCCTGGGCCTCTTTATTTTTTCAATCATGGGATCCACAGTTTTCTAAAACCAGACAATCTGCATATGTTAGGCATTCAGAAAGTACAAATAGGACAAATCTTAATTTTTCTTGGAGAACTGAATTGGGGAGAGGAGGCTATGTTTAGAATGATAAAATTCCTTTCTTATTTTCCATTAAAAAATGGAGTCTCTTGAGTAAAGAAGTTTTTAGTCATTCTAGAATTTTAATTTAGTCAAGAATTGTGCTCCCAAAAAGTGCTCTTCCTTTACACATTATGGGAAGCTAGAGCTTAGGGGTTAAACCCACAGTCACTTATAGTCAGATTGACTAAATTTGTTTCTCTTAACCTCTCTGCATCTCAATTTACCTACAAAACACAGATAATAATGATACCTAGCTTGTAAGGTTATGAGTATTAAACAAGATTACTCATGTGAAATGTTTAGCAAAGTGTCTGACACAGTAAACACTCAATAAATGTTAGCTACAATTTTTATAAGAAGAACATGCATATATAAAATTTTTTCTTTCTTTCTTTCTTTTTTTTTTAACAGATGTGTATTTAAGAGAAAGTGACTGTCAGAAAAGTCAATATGTAATGTCAAATACTGACATTTACACTTGGACTTGGAAGTGAATTATTAATGGAATTTTTTAGTAGTATGTACAGACCTCTTTTCTTTGAGGCTGGTCAGGTCACAGTGAGTGGAGTGAAGTAAAAGATCAAAATAGTAACCAGTGTCTAATGCATACGTATATTAAATGGGGCTGAGGAACACTCCTTTTCTGGAAGTTTTAGCTTTCAAGGAACAGTTTTAGAATGTTTAATAAGGTAAGTACAAGATTATTTCCTTTTGAGATAGAACAATGTTTTATTGTCTAGATTTCACAGATTTAAATTGGATGAATGAAGAAAGGAAGTGAATCTTGCTAGTGAAGTCCTAAATGATGTGATACAATTTGACTGCTAGAATTTTGGAGTGTTTGGAGAACAAAGCTTATATTGGCATTTATTCTGCTATTTATTTTCCAAAAATCTTCTTACATTCTCTTGCTTTCTATTGTAAAATTATATTTTGAGGGAAAATTGTCACTACATATTTGAAATGCTATTATTTCCATTTCAATACAATTGCACTGAATATGCAAATCCATATCTTCCAGCCCACTCTGTATGAACAGCTTGGAAATGGAGATAACAGTGTTAACGCAGCACTGGGATCTTATTTTGCAATCCAACTAGGCATCCAGGGAGCGACACTTATTATTCTTTTCAATTTCATTATTATTTCTATCCGACAAGGGATGTGCAGAGTGTCTCTCTTTTGCAAAATGTTCTAGGAAATTGAGGCTGCCAATCCCACCCACAGAAAAAACTATAACTTTTCTAGGTCAACCTATCCAGGTGTATTTATTACAGGAATGCTTAACTTTGTATTTCTTTCTTCTGCTTCTATAAATCACAGTGTCTTTCCAGTCTACTACTGAGGAGAGGAAGTCGTTCTCTTTGTGTTTCTATTTGGCCTGAGGATGAAATTTTAACAAACTCTGTGTCACGTATGACTGTAGAACTTAAGACCATTTCTCATAAATACTGGCAACATCCACATAGCCTTATTATTTTTTTAATGACTTCTGTGTGGCTAGTTGGAATGGTACTTTGTACTTTGGATTCCTTCTTTCAAATATTTGTTCTTGTTATTTTTGGTAGTTCTAATGATTTTTACCCACCCTGTGTTTACATAAATTCTATTTGTAGTTCAAGGCCTTATTCAAGAGTCACCTCTCCATGAAGCCTTCTCTAACTACCCAATGTGTTTGAAACATCCCTTTCTCTCTACAGGATTGATTGTGGCATTTCTTTAACATTTATGAATGGCTGCCTGCACAGAATCACATTTGACTATTACATATGCAAGTGTACAATGTGGATTTGCTGATGAGAATATCAGAATATCCTCCAAGCCAGAAATATATCTTATACTTTTTGCATAGGCCTTAGGAACTAATGTTATGTTCTGTCATCTAAGTTCTAGAACCCAGAAATAGTAAAAGAGGCTTTAGCTGTAGATACCCTTCTTGCTGGACCCCCTTCCAGGTCTCCAACATGTTCACATACAGGAGGGATCGTGCAACTCTAGTTATAGGCTAGAATCGTGAAGCACTGCCCCAGTCGGGGTCACTCTTTGCCCTGTGGTGATCTTGTGGCTGTGGGTAAAACATGTGGGCTGCCTGTCCTTCAAAATCCCTCAGTCTCCCTCCAACCCCCAGTTCACCTTCTGCTGTTGGTAGATTTCATCAAACTTTTGGACCCTATCTTTGAACCTAAAGAGTATGATAAAGAAAAGGTAATGCTGTACTCCTTGCATGGGAATCATAAAGACACCAGATTCAAGACCATTTTCTCTGCTCTCACCATATCATGGTGAAAGCAGTCTCTCCAGGACTCATGGAGTGCAGAGAAGGGGTGGAGAGGACCTGGCTGAACTGAGTGGGGCCAAGATAGATGAGAAGGTTAGAGTTCCCCTAGGGCTTGTCCCTGGGCAAGAAGTCTCTTCTGAGTAAGAAACTGCAGAGAAAGTTACATAGGCAAATTATCAATAAAAAGTTGGAGACTAAGAAACTTTTCTAAACAATTATAATAAAATAAATTTCAATCAAACATGTTAGAAGAAAGACTGAATTATCTTTCCATTTCTCTAAAAAAATATTATGAAATTGCTGTTCTGTGTTGAGACAATTAAAGAGTACACATCCAAACATTGTAGGAAAAATAAATTATGGAGACTTGTCTCTCGGGGATATTAATAATCATAATGGGTTTATGTTACTTTTAGCTTTTGTGATAGTTATGTTATTTGTTATCTTTAAAAAATGTGTTGTCATTTCTTGTTTTAAATTCTATGTAAGTCCTAAAGCATTCATTTTTGTACCTACTTTTATTTACAGGTTTTATTCTTCTCTACAAAGCCTTCTCAATTTATAAAAGCTTCGAATGCCAGAAAATCTTTTTTCCATCTTAGACAGAATTGCATATTAAACTGCTTCTGGTACCTTCACATGGATGTTCCAGTGGTATTTCACACTCAGTATGAACTCACCAGTTCTCCTGAATCCACATCTTTTTTTATTCATATGTT
Source organism: Camelus ferus (assembly GCF_009834535.1). Lineage (NCBI taxonomy): Eukaryota > Metazoa > Chordata > Mammalia > Artiodactyla > Camelidae > Camelus > Camelus ferus. The sequence goes on from NC_045705.1 coordinate 13,401,304, forward strand.
CTTTCTTTCTCCAAATGGGACGATTTCTACCCACTTGAGGCTCAAAATTCAAGTCAGAATTTACCTCTGACTAGCCCTTTGTGAGCTGAATTACTTCTCCTGCCTTGAGCTTCCATTGACTCCGGTGCCTTGTTTTATCAGAGAATTCATCTTACTGAATTTTCATCCATTGTGTATTTGTCCATTTTCCTCATTAGCTTCTTACATCTCTGAGCATGGAGACTCGTGAATTCTGCTTCTCTTTATAGCTTCATCTAGCACAAGACCTAATTTAGAGTTGTCACTAACATAATAATACAGAAAACGTGCATACTTTTTTTTTCTAACTCATTGTTTCATTGATTCACTTAACCAATAGGCAGACATGGGGTCTGTGCTGGGGACAGGTGCACAGTGAGGTTTAAGATGCAGAACTGTGTTTTAAGTTGCCCTCAAATTTTATTAAGTGCTTTCTCTGCTTTGGGCCCAAGAGCCTTATGAGGTAGATGATGTTGTTGTTGTTGTTGTTGTTGTTGTTGTTGTTGTTGTTGTTATTGTTATTATACCTAATAGCCGATTAGGAAACTGAGGCATTCAGAAATTAATGTTGCATGGACAGTAAATGGCAAAGTGGAGTTTGAACCCAGGCAGGCTGGCACCACTCAGCAGGGACCCTCCGAACAACCAGCCAACCTCTAGTAACTGTCAGGTATCTGATGCAGAACTGCATTACACATAATACTAATCTGCAATAGCTCACTGTAAATAAGGAAAGTTGATACTTAAATAAAAGATGTTACTAAAAGTAAAAGAAGGATATTTAAACAGCTGGAATTTGTTACTAAACTAAAAAGACATATAAGAATTTTTATCATTATGTCATCTATGCCTTATTTTTAAAATCATATCACAAAACACTTAAATTCTAACAGCCACAGAGTAATTATGTTAATTTTAAAAAAGAAAAAAATATACTATTCCATTAAAAATAAATTCTGTTTCACTCCATTTTATCTCTTCTCGGCTTCTTCATCTATTACTTACTTATTTTTGATTACCTATCTAAAATTTCTAGCAGGGAATGTATTATATTTAGTTATTCACTTATTTTTGGACTTTTAGGTAATCCTAAATTTTTGCTACTAGGGCTAATCTTTCAGTGGATTGTCAAAGCGTATATTTTTCTCATTTTGTATGTAACTGTATGTTCTTTTATCCCATAAGACTAATGTTATCATAAACATTTCTCTGATATTAGCAATACATTTTTAAAACTCAAAAACTTCTTATTAATAAGGGATTTCAGTAACTGAAGTCAAGTTATGATTTTATTTTAAAGATTTGTAGATATCATAAAATGATAAATTATAACATTTGCTTGGCTTTTCCCATGAGACAGCACAGAAGATAATTTCTTTTTCTGGTCTTTGACAGGCTCTTGAATATATTGATGACCATGCCCTCTCTTTATATATTTTTGGCTTTTAATTTTTGGTTACAGTTGTCAGATTGCATTACCTCTTTCGTAGCTTTTTTGTCTTTCATTCCTGATTAAGACCATCTACCTTATACCATTCGCCTATTAATGAGTGCTTTCTTTATGAAAATATCTTTGAACTCAAGAGAGGATGATTTGCTTTTATAAAGCTGTTCAAATATGTGAAACCATTAGGTCAGAATTTTGAACCTTTTACCTAACTCTTTTTTTCCCCAAACCTTGTAACAACTGATTCCATCAATGTGTTACTCTGTAATTCCAGATTATTCTACTCACCAAATATCTTGCCTACAGAATCATACTTTTGATTATCAGTATATATAATCTTATGTATATATCAGGATATACAATCATATATCTCATATTATTCCCTCATTCAAACATCTTATCTGGCTCCCCATTTCCACTAATTAGGCTAAAATTAAGGTAACTGGGCTATTGTGTTATAGTGGAGCAAGTCATAGAAACCTGAGTTTGAATCCCAGCTCTCTGACTTAGTACTATTTTGTGATCTTGGACAAGTTATTTCACCTTTATCTAAGTCAGTTTCATCATCATCAGAATTGCCAATCTCTAAGGAAATATTAGTAAGATTAACTGAGGTAAAGCATGTATAATATGTGGAATACAGTAGGGCAAAAATATATGTTTCTTCTATCCCTGTAGTTTTAATTTCAAGCCTTCTACTACCTTTCTGATTTTTTTTTTAATATTAGTATTTCTGTAACACCCACCATGCACTAGATGTTGTTTTAACTTCTATGAGGAGGTGGATTTTTAACGAGTGTCACTGTTACTGTGAAAATAAATTAGAGAGACCAGAAACTGAACAGGAAAGGTTCTTGATACAAGTTACTAGAGATAACTGATTTGAATAAGACTGGTGACAGCCAACCTCTACAGAAGTGGATGAATTAGAGAAATATTTTTCAGGAAGACTCAATAAGACTTGGTCACTGATTGAATGGGCCTCAGGGTACATAAATGAGAGGACTATGTTAAAAATGACTTCAACGTTATTAGATAGTTGCTCTTATTTTATAACCCTGTATTGCTTCCTTTTCTCTGTGTGAATACCTGTTCCTCAGATGGACTGGAAATTTTTTATGGAGATAGGCTATGGTATAGACAGCCACCAAATGCTTTTCTTACAACAGGTACTCAGTAAATGCTTGATCAGTGAGTAACTGCTTAGGAAAAAAAAACAAAACTGATGTAGTTTTGGTGTGATTGTCCAGGGACCGGGTGCCCTCTGTGTTATTAGCTAATTATTTCAATCTCATTGAAGAATACCAAGCTGTAAGTACTCACACCCATGGTGATAAGTGTGACTTTAACAAACCTCCAAAGAATTATTCATCTTCATTATACTCAATTTTAACTGCTTTTGGAATTGTTTACTAGAAGGGCAATCAGCTGTAAATTACTTGAATTCTAAAACTATGTGAAAAGTACATATATTGGAAATAAATAAGTTATTTTTAAACTAAGGTATCTTGATAATTTGCTTTTTAAAATATGTATGTGCATGTATCTGTATGTTCAATCTTTAAATTATTGACACCTTGACCTTGGAAAAGGTTGTTGAAATTTTTAAAAAAGCAATAAAAATATTTATAGGATAATAGTAAGCATGAGGAGTCAAAGGATGGATATAATAAGTAATATATAGATTATAACCTATATAAATATAGGTATAATAAGGAATCACAGAAGGTCATTTTGAAAAGAAATTGGGTTGAGTGAAAAGTCAAAATATCTCCTGGTTCCTTTGAGGCAGAAGGCTAGATTGTGTGAAATAGTGGAGAGGATGTGAGTGGTAAGCTGAGTCATCACATATAGAGATACTTGATTTTACGTTTGGAAAGAACAGCAATTTACCCACACCACCACCTGATTTCTTGCCTTTCAGTCATTCATCAAATGGCTGTTATGGAACTCTGCTGCATTAATGGTACAAAGATAAAGTATAATCCCTCTCCTGAAGTAGTATCTATCCATGAGGGTGACAGGCACATGAATAGATCATTATAATATAATGCAGTAATGTTGACTCCTCAGCAGGGCTGACCCAAGAACAGCTCTGTCCCTGGACCACAGCAGACATCACCATCCCTTCTGGGGACTCATTTCTGAGAAGTCCGGACATGACATCACAGTTCTTCACAACACTGTACTCCAAATACCTACTACCAATTATTTGAATATTATCATGTGGGTTAAAGAATATTTACTATTGGTGACAGGTTCTTATTACAGATGTTTTGAAAAGAGTTTTGGGGACGCACAGAGCTTCTTTCTGAAATTATTAAGGCAAGCAGCTCTGTAACAAAATATTTTGAGTTGATTCTCCTGTTTTTCAAGTTGTTTGCTAGTTCAGTAAATAATAGATGGAACCCTTAGACAGATACAGCAGCATAAATACCACCCATGTGAGACTAGTTCTTTGTAAGAGGAGTCAGTTCATTTGTTAATGATTTATATGAAGCCAGCTGAGGCACAGATGACTGAATAATAAGGTATTTATTCTATTTACTGAGTTATCTAATATGTTACATTTAACTTCATCCCTGAGACTAAAATTTTTCCCTCTCAGAAGCTACACTGCTTTTGGCAAATGTTCTCCACTTCACTTAGCATTTCTGAGTGCTCGGTATGCTTCTGAAGTTTCCTCTTGAACATCCTTAAGTGAAATCATCTAGAAATAATTTTCAAATACGTTAAGGTGAGTTAGATGCAGTACTGAGCCAGGGATGAGAGTGGCTACTGTCTCTGCATTGCCTTCTGCTGTGTGGTCCACAAAGGAGAGATAGTGTGTGGTAATCGGGGCAGTAGATGTCCCCAGAGGAGCAGGGCTCCAGCCTGTGAGTAGGTTATCCTCCTTGCTTACATTCGTTATATCATTGCAAATAGAATTTTTCAGTTGAAGGAATCATTTGAAGTATTCTGTTTTTCATGGGCTGAGTGCACAAGGACTTTGGAGATTCTTGGAGTGTGAGAAAGAATTTGAAGAGCAATTAATTTAGGGTCAGGGAGTTGAAGAAAAAGTGCCTGGGACATATTAGTTAGATACTAAATAAATTTTTATTGACCGTATGAATGAAAATGTAATTGCAGTCTGACTTTTTGTTTTGGCTGAGGGCTAGAATCCAGATTGCCTCATTGGTCAGTAGGAAGTCAGGTGTGAACAAAGAAACTGATTTTCTGCATTAATTTTAGTAATACAGCATTTTCTAAATTAAAAAAAAAAACAACCCTCTCTAGAACAGTTGTCCTCAAATGTTATTTATAGACCAAATAGATCAGAATCACATGGGGAAATTTTTAACCCTCCGTATTTCTGAGTCACACTCCTTATACATTTAAATTTATTAAATGTAACTTGCGCCAAGTTATGTTAATTTCTTAAAGTTCGCTAGGTAAACCTATCTTGTGGCAAGATTGGGAATCACTGTTCTAGCTCAGCCTGCCAACCCATTCGTCATTATAGTGTCCGGGCAAGGCCGTTTGCATCATTTGCCACTACTGGCTAGGATGGCTCTTGTGACTCACAACTTAAAAAAAAAAAAAGAAGAAAGTGAAGGAAGGAAGGAAAACAGGAAATAAGAGGAGAAAGGGAGGAAGAAAGGAAGATACATTTAATTAAGGAATTCTGAGTAATCACTTAGGAATCAAGTTTACAGAGTTAGAACACTTAGGTGCTAAATCTAACATGTTACACAAAGTAAACTTATTTGAAACATTACTTTAAATAAGTTTAAGGAGAATATAGACCCAACTGTGCAATAGGTGCTCCTGCAATTTATTTCAAGCTTTGTTTATTGAACACTTATATGTGCCAATCCCCCAAGCTGAGACCTTTTCATTTATCTCATTTTTTAAAAAACTTACCTCTCAGATATGTTTAATTATTTCATTTTACATGGCAAAGAAACTAAGTCTCAGAGAAGTTAAATAACTTTTCCAACAACATACAGTTAAGTATGGAGAAATTAGGCTTTGAAACCAGGCTTCTCTGACTAAATATTTCTTGTGATTAATAATTATTTAATCCTGTTTTATTATTAGAAATAATAATGCAAAAACTAACATTACGTATTATCATGAAAATGTATTATGGCTCAAGTATGTATTACAGGATGGTCAGCAAATCTCTGTGTTCAAGTACAAAAGTATTAACTCAGGAAGGAATTGGATAATAATATTTTTTAAAGGTTTTGAATTTGAAAAGGAATATTTAATTTTGAGTTGTAATTAATCGGTAATTTTTATAGGTCAAATGATTTCTTTTTATCTTATCTTTCCTATGATTTAGGTCTTATTTAACTAAATTTCAATGTTATCGTTAGACAAGCAGTTTTCTCTTTGGGAGGTTATCTGGTACAACAGATAAGAGCAAAATACTAAGTTATCTGGAAGCAAAGGATTGCATTTGCTACATCGATACTTATTTTCAGAAAAATCATTTTAATTTTTATTTCCGTGAATAGAAGAGTTCTTTATTTCTTTAAACAAAATTCCATCTCACAATATTACTTCGTTTGTATTTATTGAAAATAACTACAAGTTATACTTCCTGGACTTAATCCAAATCCCTGCTCTAATATTTTGAAACCTCAGTCTTCATGGATAAGACAGAAGAGTAGGCTAAGGGAAGAAGTCTTGCCTGGTTCAGTTTAAATGCCTTCTCAAAGTTGACAGGTCAAAAGTACGTGACTAGGCTTATTGTACTTTTTCTGTCATTTAAAAAGTGTATATAACCTGATGAACAAAGATATTTGAAGAAGATAATGTACTTGGTAAATAAATAAAATTTTAAACCAGAGAAATTTACTGATCTCCTTACACCCGTGATGGTATTTCTTATGCTGGTCTTATACAAATAAATGAATCTAGATACCTCGGTACTGTGATCTGTAAAGAGACTTCAGGTAGATTATGCATTGGTCTTTATTTTTCCCCTCTGCTTAGAGCAAAACACTTTTTTAAAGAAGACTTAAAGGAATTTTTTTTTTTAAGTTGCCATTTCCTTATGCCTCTTAGGTGTTCACCTCTATACCGCAAATATTCCAAATTTTCTGTCATTTCCCTCATCTCTTCACCCTTAAATTAGTTTCATTAACTGTCAGAAGTTATTTGAGTCCAGAAAAAAAAATTGTCAAACTCCTTCAAAGCAAAATTACTCTATCTTTGAAGTTGTAGAGGTGATTATATTTCATTTTTTTCAATTCCAGTCCTTTTTCAAGAAGGTAAATGGAGAAGAGATCAAAGTTCCATGTTATTAAGTCAGAATTTAAATGAGTTAATAGAGAGAAAATCATCTAATGAATGAGATTTTTATAAGTCATGAAATAAAGTATATTCTACTCTAAAAGTTTCTTTGAGGTTACAAGTGAGCCACAGTAATCTTTCTAACTGTAGGTAAATAACACCAATGCCTACCAACAATTGTTATGCTAAATACCGTGCTTATAAAATAGTGCCAGAAACCTATGTATTATCTGTTAGGAAGGTCTATTTTTATTTTAGAATACCCAGAAAGGAGAAATGACTCATTTCAGAGGTCTGCAGAGGTCACACTCTAGTAAACAAAGCTGTCCTATTTGAACACTGGGTATGAAATGGGTCCCTTTTCTTTTATTCACATATTGATTTTACTGCAGATGTCTTTCTCAAAGGCAGGCTCAAAAATCATTTAAGTGCTTAGTTACTTTAATATGGTAGTAACTAAGTTGAAGCTTTCAGCTGGGTACTTAATGGATCTTTACCCTCCCCTTTGAACACATGCTTTATCATATTGACTGGGAAAGTGTCTAGAATTAATTGACAACAAGGAATTTGAGATTGGGCAGAGAAAAAGGATGAGAATGTAAAAAACACAAATGTATAAATTTGTAAAGCAGCCTTTAGAGAGGTAATGTGAGTTCAAGCAAAGTCTGCCACACTAGGAAGGAAGAGGCAAGCATTGTATATAAGGAGCTGATGCAGAGTCTGGGTTCGGGAGCTGCCATGAAGTCATCATGGTTGGAGTTAATTTTTTTTTTTTTTTAATCTGTCAAGTAGGAAATGAGGTTGAGACTTACCTGTGTATGCCAAAGTGGAATCTTTCTCAGTGAAGATGCCCACTGAGTGTAAGAAAAGGTATTTCTGTCTCTTGAAATTGCTCCCTAGTTTTGAGTACACAGTGGTGAGATTCTCGAAGTGGAAGCTCACCAGAAAAAAAAAAAATTTTTTTTTAGTCTGCATCCTTTTGCCTCCTTTAACAGTTGAGGTTCAGTCAAGAAAACTCTAGAATGTTCAATTAAGAAGAGATTTAATGCAGGAACACTGTTAGAAGTTTGGCGGAGTGGTCTGAAATGAGCACCAGTAGCTGTTAGTCTCAGTAATAGGATCTGGATATTGGTTATTGCCAAACAGATGGTCAAAGTGTGCTCCAGAGTGACCTGCAGATCTGAAAGAGGTGAGATTCATGGGGAGGACCCAGAAGCTGAGGCAAATGCCAGGTCTGATAAAAATCTATGGCTGTCTGCCATTTCCACAGCAGGAAAACGCCTGCTTTTCTTTTCAGCTTTGCAGATCTTGTGAGAGTGCCCATTACTGGTGAATTCTAACCTGGAATTCTACAACAAGGAATTCTGGAAAATGTAGCTCCAGGGCTTCTAGACCCTTTATACAAGGGGTGACCCTAAAAGGACAGTAATGATCCTGGGTACAGAAAATGAGAGCGATTCCTTCCATGGTATTAAGGATGAGTATTTTTAATGTATCTTGCTACAAATTTCTCTCCGCTAGAATTTTTTCAGTAATCAGTATTTATTGACTCATTTTCTGTGAAACTAGGTATGTTCAGGACACAATCACACTGTTGAATTCTCTTCCATAAAAGTGTTTATCTGTTGTACAAAGGAAGTTTAAATAGAGAAGTGATTTGATGGCAAATAATTAGATACGTGGAAACCACAAACTTTGGAGACCTGGATGTGACAGCTTACTAAGTTTGTTTAACAAAGTATCACAGACTGGGAGGCTTAAAAAACAGAAATGTATTTTCTCACAGTTTTGGAGGCTAGAAGTTCAAGATCAATCCTGTTGGCAGGATTTGTTCCCTCTAAAGCCCACAGGGGAAATCTGTTCCATGTGTCCCTCCTGGCTTCTGGTGGTTTGCTAGAAATCTTTGGCATCCCTTGGCACTTAGGCACCTTATTAACCTAGTGTCTGCCTTCATGTTGACATGGCATTCTGTGCCTCTTCACGTCATCGTTTCTACATGTGTGTTTGTTTGGTTTTTGTGTCCCAATCTCCTCTTTGTATAAGGTTAACAGTCATATTGAATTGGGGCCCACTCTGCTCCAGTATAACGTCATCTTAACTAATTACATCTTCAGTGAACCCATTTCAAAATAAAGTCCCATTCTGAGATGCTGGGTTAAGGCTTTAGCTTAGAGGGGATGTAATGTAACCCAAACACTCAGTTTAAATTCCAGTTCCATTATTTACCAATATGCATAAACACTTAGCTTTTTTTCCTTCAGGTTTTCCTACATGAAAAAAAACATAATGATTTGTAACCCATTTCAAAGGTTTTTCTTTTTAATTATAACTTTTTTTTTTCACATTGTCTGATAGAGCCGGTAGCCAACTACATATGATGATTCCTCTCTTTTTAATGGCAGTTCAGTTTTGTCTTTTAACCTTTCTACTAGCTTTATAAGTGGTCTTCTGCTTTTATTGTCTATTTGCCTTTACCAATGAGACTTTTCCTTTTGTAATTTCTAGTTTTTCAATTTTTTTATGGGGGGGTGGTAATTTAGGCATAGTTATTTATTTTAACAGAGATACTGGGAATTGAAGCCAGGACTTCATGCATGCTAGGCATGGACTCTCCAACTGAGCTATTCCCTCCACCATGTTTCTAGTTTCAGCCTTTCTGTTTCACTTAGAGAAGTTGCTTTAACATTTCTTGTAAACCTGGTTTTCTGATGCTGAACTCTTTTAGCTTTTGCTTGTCTGTAAAACTTTTGATGTCTCCTTTAAATCTGAACAAAAGCCTTGCTAAGTAAAATATTCTTGGTTGTAGATTTTTCCCTTTCATCCCTTTAAATATATTTGGCCACTCCCTTCTGTCCTGCAGAGTTTCTGCTGACGAGTCAGTTGATAGTCTTACCGGAGTTCCCTTGCTTGTTACTTGTAGCTTCTCCCTTACTGCTTTGAATATTTTTTCTTTATCTTTAACTTCTGCCATTTTAATTACAATGTCTCTCAGTGTTGTCCTCTTTGGGTTGATCTGTTTGGGACTCTCTCTGATTCTGGACGTGGATATCTGTTTCCTTTCCCTGGTTGGGAAATTTTCAACTATTATCTCAAAATTTTTTCTCTATACTTTTCTCTCTTTCTTCTCTTTCTGGGACCCTGATAATGTGAATGTTAGTACGCTTGATGTTGTCCCAGAGGTATCTTAAACTGTCCTCATTTTTAAAATTCTTTTTTCTGTTCTGCCTGCCTGATTTTCACTATTCTGTCGAGTTCACTGATCATGAAGATTTAATAAGATCATTCCTAGAAAGCACCTGGCATAGTCTTTGATACACACTAAGAGCTTAGTAAATATCTGTAGAAGTAATTAATTATAATGTTTTCTAAGTGGCCTATTCTACTGTTATCCTAAAGAAATTTTTTTATTTCCTTAATTTCTAAATTTAAGATATGTTGTTTTTGCAATAAGAAAAATAAAAAGTATATTCACATATTTGCATTTTTATATTGAAGTTAATTTTAGTTTTAGCTATCTGAATCAGGTTCATGCCCAGGAAGTATTTCAGAAGGGCTTTGAATGCGCATAGATCAGAGAGTAGAAAGATTCTTGCCTTTGGAAGGATGTTTGAATAGTAAACAAAGGCATTGGTGTTAACAATCCAGGAAATGGTAATTCATGCTATTTAGCACTAACACTAAGGGTGTAGTTGACTGCTTGGGCCTCTGGCAGGAAGATGGGTTGGGGCCAGAATAACCAGGGAATAGAAGGCTATGCTTGGTAGTGAGAACTTGCAGTCACACAATTGTCTAGGAACTTTTGCAAGTCTCAGAGATCATGTGAAGAAGTTGTAAAATGAGCAGATAATACTCAGAAACAAAGAAGCGGAACCTCTCTCTCCTAAATACTGCCCCTTCACTCCAGTGTTCACTCTACCCTGCTTCGGTTTTAGGTTTGTGCTGCCCTAAGAGAACAACTTCAGTTTTGTGACTGATTTGGCTCCCTTCTTCTGGACTAAATTTTTTTTTCTGTCATCATTCATATTAAAGACGTTATTGATTTCATCACAGTCGGAGAGCTATGTTTTCCCCAAAGGAAGCCTTCCTTTGTCATAGGAGGGAAAAAAGAGCATCTTCCTGGCACAATTATGAGAGGGCAACTGATGCCCCGGGAACAAATGCATAAACTCTCACTCTAATGTGCCCTGTTTCTTTACCTTAAAGGAGAGAAGTTTTATCAGAGGAAGAAAGTTTGTGACTTTTTAACTATTTATTGAAGGTGTATTTGTTTCACATGTATTTGCAGAGATTATCTGGGGATCAGAAGAAACAGAGTAATCAGTCTCGACATCTCCACTGAGAGTATTAACATGAGTAGATCAAATGATAGGGTAAATTCAAAATCATATCTTTCTTGAGTCTTTTGTTCAATGACATGCCCTTTGAACTTATCAGTGGCACAAACAATCCACAGGTTCAAAGTACATCAAATGGTAGAAAACTTAAGTTTCTAGGGACCTGGGCTTATTTATGGTAAAGAAGAAAAAAGATGAAAAAAATGGTTTTTGAAAATGTCAACAACAGAGGCTAGAGATCATGAACATTTTATCTCTAGCACTGCTTCTAACCATAAAAAACAGTGACAACTTTGATGTACTATGATTTATTCTCCCCGTAAGATATACTTAGAGAACAAAGACTCTGTGCTCTTGAAAACCTTAAATTTAGAAAATTTCATATGGAAAGTTATAAGTAACAAGTATAAATTTTTGTCTTAAATGTTTTTATTTTAATGCTTATAATTGGTTTCAGATAAAATATTTTAAGTGTACTTCCAGTACATTGGTTTTATGGAAACATCATACATACACTATTATTTGTGTCAGTTTAATTAGAAAATGAAGACATTCTTGGTAAGTCTGAACTGGAAATTCTCAGTGGTTTAATGGAATTTCTGGAGTGTTTGTACTCCTGTGTTCAGAAAAAAAAGGGCTAATTCTTTATATTGTATGCTTTGGAGAGAAAACATTTAAAGAAGACAGTAACACTTTCTCAAAGTCTTTTCAGGCACTGTCAGGCACTGGGTTGGGAAATTTACAGGCATTTCACACATTATGTGATCCTCACAGCAAACCCAAAAGGTAGGTCTCATTACCCCTATTTTGAAAGTGAGGAAAGGGGGGATATGGAACATCTGATTCTGGTCCCCAGTGTGATTGCAGCATTAGTTATAAGGAAGGTCTGCTGCAAGGATAATGGAGCAAATGTGGAAACACTCGCCTTGTTGTCCAACACATAGATTGTAATTTGGCACCATTAGGGATATATCTGTCACATTCATCTATCAACCACTTCATTGAAATTGTCAAATATTGTTTTATACTGATTAAAACTCTTATTGTCCATTCTATGAAGCCACCATCACCCTGATACCAAAACCAGGCAAAGACACTACAAAAAAAGAGAATTATAGGCCAATATCACTGATAAACATAGACGCCAAAATCCTCACCAAAATTTTAGCAAATAGAATCCAACAACACATAAAAAAGATTATACATCATGACCAAGTGGGGTTCATCCCAGGGACACAAGGCTGGTTCAACATATGCAAATCAATCAGTGTAATACATCACATCAACAAGAGAAAGAACAAAAACCACATGATCATCTCAATCGATGCAGAAAAAGCATTTGATAAAATTCAACACCCATTTATGATAAAAACTCTCGCCAAAGTGGGTATAGAGGGAACATATCTCAACATAATAAAAGCTATATATGACAAACCTACAGCCAGAATAGTACTCAACAGTGAAAAACTCAAAAGCTTCCCACTAAAATCTGGGACAAGACAAGGATGCCCACTATCACCACTCCTATTCAACATAGTCCTGGAAGTCCTAGCCACAGCAGTCAGGCAAGAGAAAGAAATAAAAGGGATCCAAATTGGAAAAGAAGAGGTAAAAGTGTCATTATATGCTGATGACATGTTACTATATATAGAAAACCCTAAAAGGTCCACACAAAAGCTACTAGAGCTGATTGAAGAATTCAGCAAGGTAGCAGGTTACAAGATTAACGTTCAAAAATCAGTTGCATTTCTTTACACTAACGATAAATCAACAGAAGAAGAAAGTAAAGAAACAATCCCCTTTAAAATAGCACCCAAAGTAATAAAATATCTGGGAATAAATCTAACCAAGGAGGTGAAAGAATTATACACAGAAAACTATAAACCATTGATGAAGGAAATTAAAGAAGACTTTAAAAAATGGAAAGATATTCCATGCTCTTGGATTGGAAGAATCAATATTGTTAAAATGGTCACACTGCCCAAGGCAATCTACAGATTTAATGCAATCCCTATCCAATTACCCAGGACATATTTCACAGAACCAGAACAAATCATAATAAAATTCATATGGAACCACAAAAGACCTAGAATTGCCAAAGCATTACTGAAGAGAAAGAAAGAGGCTGGAGGAATAACTCTCCCAGACTTCAGACAATACTATAGAGCTACAGTCATCAAGACAGCATGGTATTGGTACCAAAACAGACATATAGACCAATGGAACAGAATAGAGAGCCCAGAAATGAACCCACAAACTTTTGGTCAACTCATCTTTGACAAAGGAGGCAAGAATATACATTGGAATAAAGACAGTCTCTTCAGCAAATGGTGTTGGGAAAACTGGACAGCAGCATGTAAAACAATGAAGCTAGAACACTCCCTTACACCATATACAAAAATCAACTCAAAATGGATTAAAGACTTAAACATAAGACAAGATACAATAAACCTCCTAGAGGAAAACATAGGCAAAACATTATCTGACATACATTTCAAAAATTTTCTCCTAGAAGAAATAAAAGCAAGAATAAACAAATGGGACCTAATGAAACTTACAAGCTTCTGCACAGCAAAGGAAACCAGAAGTAAAACAAGAAGAAAACCTACGGAATGGGAGAAAATTTTTGCAAGTGAAACCGACAAAGGCTTGATCTCCAGAATATATAAGCAGCTCATACGACTCAATAAGAAAAAAATAAACAACCCAATCCAAAAATGGGCAGAAGACCTAAACAAGCAATTCTCCAAGGAAGACATACAAATGATCAAAAAGCACATGAAAAAATGCTCCATATCCCTAATTATCAGAGAAATGCAAATCAAAACTACAATGAGGTATCACCTCACACCAGTCAGAATGGCCGTCATTCAAAAATCCACAAATGACAAATGCTGGAGAAGCTGTGGAGAAAGGGGAACCCTCCTACACTGCTGGTGGGAATGCAGTTTGGTGCAGCCACTATGGAAAACAGTGTGGAGATTCCTCAAAAGACTAGGAATAGACTTACCATATGACCCAGGAAATCCGCTCCTGGGCTTGTATCCAGAAGGAAATCTACTTCAGCATGACACCTGCACCCCAATGTTCATAGCAGCACTATTTACAATAGCCAAAACATGGAAACAGCCTGAATGTCCATCAACAGGTGACTGGATAAAGAAGAAGTGGTATATTTATACAATGGAATACTACTCAGCCATAAAAACCGACAACATAATGCCATTTGCAGCAACATGGATGCTCCTGGAGAATGTCATTCTAAGTGAAGTAAGCCAGAAAGAGAAAGAAAAATACCATATGAGATCACTCATATGTGGAATCTAAAAAACAAAACCAAAAACAAACAAACAAACAAAAACAAAGCGTAAATAAAGGACAGAAATAGACTCACAGACAGAGAATACAGACTTGTGGTTACCAGGGGGGTGGAGGGTGGGAAGGGATAGACTGGGATTTCAAAATTGTAGAATAGATAAACAAGATTACACTGTATAGCACAGGGAAATATACACAAAATGTTATGATAACTCACAGAGAAAAAAATGTGACAATGAGTGTGTATATGTCCATGAATAACTGAAAAATTGTGCTGAACACTGGAATTTGACACAACATTGTAAAATGATTATAAATCAATAAAAAATGTTAAAAAAAAAACTCTTATTGTGAACTCTGTAACAAAGGTTCAGAATATTAAGAATAGGTAAAGACTTTGACATGATTGTTGCTAGAGAATTCGTAAGTTGAGAGGTAAATTTTAATTTTTCAAAAGTCTGATTCCTTGAAATCTGGTCTCCCAGAAAAGGCATTGGTCTTCTGCAGTGCCCTGTGGTAAGTGACCATAGATTAATGCCCAAGAGGATGAATCCTGGCCAACCACAGGGCTTGAACCCTTTTTCCTTCTCATACTAGTAGAGGGGCTGGTGCTGCTCTCAACTCTGAATACTAATCTTGCAGGGTGGGGTGAAAGTCAGTGTTCTGCATTACTACATTGCCAATTGAACCTTGAGGATCACTAAGACTGTCTAATGACACTGTTCATCTATAGATATGATGGTCCCTTTAGTAACTGTTGGTGGAAATGCTTAAAATTAATATGAAAGACTTTCATCCCTGGCTGTCCTTCTGACTCAATAACTACATGTCCACAAGCTTATTTTTAATGCAGAGCTGAAATTAAATCAATATCCACAATCTATCATTAATATGGGTGCAGACTCTGAAATGCACATGCCACATTTTGCCAGATCATTTCTTCTGTTGTTGGTTATGGCTTTTCTGAGGCTTCAAATCATTGAATGCATGAGCCCAGGTGACATTTCACAATATGTGTTTATGAAAAGGCAATAAACATTTGTATGGGTGTCTTCTTTTGTTACTACTCTAGTAGGTTTTGTGGGTTAAACAGTAGGTTACATAATTTGCTCTCATTCTTAGTCACCTTACCTTCACTCATCTAATTACCTGATATTAGGGACTTAAATATGTATTCTTATGTTTTCAGATAGGCCTTTACTCCATGGATTACATCCTTGATCTATTTGTGCTTACCTAGATATTGACAAGATTCTATTCCAAAATGAGTGGCAGCTATAAATTTAATGTCTTTTCCTGTTTATTTTTTTCTTTCTAAAATAAAACCCTATGATATATTATAAGTGTGGACATTTCATCACTACCTATCTGTGCATTCTCCTTCATCTCTTACGATTATAATTTTTGTATAAAATATTTAGGGATTTTGATTATTTTTTTGTGAAACTAAAGCCTTTATGGAGAGAGATATAGGCATTGCTGGAAGAATAGCCTTATCTCCATTAGAGGTTAGTATAATTCAAGTTCTGTAAATCAGTTAATCCCTATTTACAGTCAAACTAAGTTGTTTGCTTTAAATTGCAAAATTAATACAGATGGAATAGAGGTTACATTTCCAATGAAGAAATAAATAATTTAAAAGCACTTGGTAAAGACAGAATCAATTATTTGTGGTTATTTTAAAATAAGTAATGAAATAAGATTACATCTCTCCAAAAAAGACAAGACTTCTGAACTTCATTAGCAACTGAGCTTTCAATCAATGCTCTTCCTTTGGGACTAGCTTAAGGTATCTGAGTTATATGGAAGGGTTGAAAAGCTTTGATTCACTTTTTAAAATGTGTTCTCACTCAGAAAATAAATGTCAGTAACATATAGTTATTTTGAAACAACCTACTGATTTTCACTTGAGAAATGGAGATTTTACTTGGATTGGATCTTTAAAAATGAATGAGTTAATGAATGAGATTGGAAAAATGTGAAAATCCAGTTGCTTTTGATACTACAAAAACATGAAAGACTGCATGAGTGCATCTAGAACTTCCCTAATTCAGGATAACCAGTGTATCAGTTCACTGTAATTTAACTAGTAACATTTTGAAACTGCAAGCAACAGTGTAGAACATGGCATTTTTTAAATTGCTAACAAAAATGAACAGACAACAGAAACTATGAATCCAGAGTGGGAGAAATCTCCATGAGAAATATTGTGCAACTTGATCCATCAATCTTGACTGTATACTGTCTTTGATAAGAAACAAGATGAAATAATATTATTTTAGAAACTAAATTACTTTCGAATGGTCTCTGCCCCAGGAAAAATATGTTAGGTCGATTACTTTAAGGAAAAGTAAAGAATCACAAAATTCTTTAGACATAATGATTAAAAGAACCATAGTAAGAAAGAGAAGGAAAAAACAGAAAGATAAAATTCTCTTAAAATATCATTATGTACATCTTATACAATCAAGCTCTCCGATAACCAAATTTGTCTGTGTGTTAGTATTGATAAGATGAAAGTGATGGAGTAGGGAATACTCCACAAGTAGGAGAAAGATTAAATTATGAGGTAATAAACTTGAATTAGAAATCTAGCCAAAGCAAATAAAAATAATCTCCCAGGGTTTGCCTTGAGATCAACACACTTTGCGGTCTGTACCTTGATACTTACTTCTGAACTTCTACTGGAGATAACAGTCAAGAGGCTGGTATGATTCAGAAGTGTAAAAGAAGAAATCTTGATGAAGTGTGCAGTGCTCACTGACAGTTACACAACACTTGTACTACGTGAGAGACTCAAAGTGAGATAAATTAAATCAGTCTTCTCAGCAGTCCTATGAGAGAGGTAACATCAGTGTCCCCTACCCTCCATTATTTTATACAAATGAGACAAGTACAGAGTGAAAGTTAGAAAATCTGTGTATCTTTTCCTTTGTTCATTGCTTTGTTTCTTCACAGATTTTCCATGTACTTGCTATAAGTAGATACTACTATTGATAATGTAGCAAGCAAGAGGATAAAGGAGTGATAGAATTAATTATGAGCGTATTCAGTTCAAGTCTATGCTGCAAAGAAATTTGATGGCTTAACAGTTTTGCACAGTTCCTTATAAGGCTAAATTAATTAATTTTACATTTGTCCCTAAAGTAGGGTTATTTAATGTTCCACTTTTAATTCTGGTAGCAATTTTCCAGCATTTTCTAAATTCCCTCTCCCACTTAAAAATGGCTGACTCTTAGTTCTTACGCTTAGATAAAACCATACATCATTGAAATGACCAATTCATGCTCTTTTGCTATCCAGCGACAATAGGGTCATCCAGTTTTGCTTAATTTTAGTTCAGCATAACAGATAACAGACTGCTCTGCTTTCCAGAATTGCACCTGTTTTATCAGCTTCTGCATCCAACTCTTGTAAATTCTATAGATGCTGCCTGTTTGATGTGTGGTTTTTAAATAAAAGAATGTAAAAATAGGGTTCTTAGAGATATTTAAATTTAAGTACCTGTTCTCCATTTATCGGAATGCTTAAATAAGCTAGTTACTCTTACATTTTAATAAGTTATAATGAGTGGAAATGTAAATTGAATATTTCAGAGGTCTAAAGGATAATTTAATACTTTAAAATGTTTAGATAATTTCAAAGCAAATTGACTAAATCAATAATTTAACTTCTTCAGAATCAAGTATGACATACAATTGCTCACGATTTCTTCCAGTACTTACTGTCCTTCTAATTTCCAGTTTCTGTCAGTTGTAACATTGCTCTTATACTCTTGACAACCATTTAAATTGTTTTGTAAAAATAATTACATTTTCTCTCTTTTGTCTGTGTTGATTCTAAAAAATTAAAAAGAAGCAATAAGTAGCATTTACTCTAATGTAATTAAACACCTATGATTTACATCGCAGAACTTCGAGTCATAATTGGACCTATAGAAAGAAACGTTAATTTATGTTACTAGCCTGAGTCATTTAAGGGGTGAGGTTACAAGAGTGAAGAATATGTCTTTTTAAATTTTATCAGTTATTCTGAATTATAGAAAATTTTAGTTTAATTGATATTTGCATCCTGATTTTCTTCCATAGACTGTTTCGGGGGTTTTATTTCTCCTAAAGTTTCTTTTTTAACTTTCTTTTCTTCCTTCTTTTTAAAAATAGTAAATACCTTTATCATAGACCTAAGATTACTCTTTCTCTTATATATATTACCAACAATATCTATTATCTACTATAATTGTGAGAATAGATTCATATAAGATCATGAAACTGCTCTATAAATTTAAAAGTAGTATAGAAATATTAGTTAATAGTATTCATTTCTTTAACAGTCAGCCCTAATAATCCTTTGGCTCTTCACCTGGTTCTACTAAAGAGCCCAGGTATTTAGTCCAGCCTTTTCTCTCTTTTTATATAAAATTAGCTTCATCCTCTGATCATTTGTTAGCCTTCTAATCACCATTCCAGTTTCAACTACTGCTTTCTTAAATTGCAACAATACGATCGCAGACATTTTTCAGGTGCAGAGACACTAAGTTTTTACTGAAAGAGAAAACCATGCTGTCTGTTCCTTTCCTAGTATATATTTTTTTATGTTCACTGGTTAGGTAATACATTTTTGGAAGTATTTGAAAAAATACTACTTAAGCTTCATTTGAAAAAATTATGAGTAGGCGAGGAGGAAGCAACAACATATGTAGATTTCGGAAACCAATGTTTAAATATGTGAACATTAACATAATTTCAGAGTTGCTTCATTTTTATTTTGCATTTTAATTACTTCATTTACATGCATCTGGAGTCGTGTTACTTTTAACATATTCTTGACTAGATTAGCTGATGGATATGATACTTATTTTACATGTAGAATTGAAGATTTTGGAGTATGTCCATTCCTGAATAAAGTATAGTTAACCTCAAATTAAAAAAAAATTCTGAATTATATCTTGTGAGTTCCCTATTTTCTCTAGAAAATTATAGCAAACATAGTTGAAACCTGATTTAGCAAAATATTAAAGCTAGAGTATTGTATTCCAAAAGCAATTAAATAGATTGTAAAACTGGGGGAAAAATCCAATATAACAGCATCTCATCTTACCTCTGAGGAGAGTGGCTCATATTTTTTGAATAGCAGATAGCCATGTTTTTAAAAAAGAAAAACAGTCCTCAGGGCATTGCCAGTAAGGATTTGTATATATACATATATCCAGTCTTGTAGCTGTCTGTTCCAGATGGTATTGCTATGAGACTGAGGTGGGCCACCCAGCCACATTGTACTAAGCATGAACGTGACAGAACATTTACTATGTTAAACCTCTATGATTTCAGGATTAATTTGTTTTTGCAAATTAATAGTTACAGCAGTAGTTCTAGGAATTAAGGGGGTGTCTAGTGAAGGAAAACAATTGAAGAACAAGGTCATTTCTCTTAAGAAGGCAAGATAATCCAAAAGTGAACTCATGCAGTAGAGTCATAACTTCATCCTAGAGATCACAAGGAGAAAAACAAACCACTTCCAACCTCCCCCAAATGATTTTAATAGGTGCTGGCTTTCTTATGATAACTGGATGTGTTTTCAAATCACTTTTTTTTTTTTACCTTTTTTATTGAGTTATAGTCATTTTACAATGTTGTGTCAAAGTCCAGTGTAGAGCACAATTTTTCAGTTATACATGAACATACATATGTTCATTGTCGTATTCTTTTTTGCTGTGAACTACCACAAGATCTTGTATACATTTCCCTGTGCTATACAGTATAATCTTGTTTATCTGTTCTGCATATGCCTGTCAGTATCTACAAATTTCAAATCCTAGTCTGTCCCTTCCCATCCCCCTCCCCCTTGGCAACCACAAGTTCGTATTCTATATCTGTGTCTGTTTCTGTTTTGTATTTATGTTCTTTTTTTTTTTTGATTCCACATATTAGTGATATCATATGGTATTTTTCTTTCTCTTTCTGGCTTACTTCACTTAGAATGACATTCTCCAGGGACATCCATGTTGCTGCAAATGGCATTATGTTGTCATTTTTATGGCTGAATAGTATTCCATTGTATAAATATACCACATCTTCTTTACCCAGTCATCTGTTGATGGACATTTAGGCTGTTTCCATGTCTTGGCTATTATAAATAGTGCTGCTATGAACATTGGGGTGCAAGTGTCTTTTTGAAGTAGGGTTCCTTGTGGAACCAGAAGCGGGATTCCTGGGTCATATGGTAAGTGTGTTCCTACTCTTTTGAGGAATCTCCATACTGTTTTCCACAGTGGCTGCATCAAGCTGCATTCCCACCAGCAGTGTAGGAGGGTTCCCTTTTCTCCACAGCCTCTCCAGCATCTGTCATTTGCAAACCACTTTCTTTTAATTTAGGTTTTTTAAATGTCAGGTACTACTTTAATCTTCATAAGAATATCCTGGAATGGTGTTATTCTAACTCTCCTTTGATGATTAAGAAACTGAGTCTTAAAGAGGTTAAGTAAATTACTCAAGGAAGCAGAGCTACTAAGTAGTGGAGTTGGGATTTGGACCCAGGTTCAAATCCAGAGTGGGGGCATGCAGCCTACCACACACACTGCCTCTCTAGGAGAAGTGAACCCAATAAGTAAAACTGGCATTTCTATGAACTGTAATCAGACACATTTCCATAGGACCACTGGGTACTTATACAGATACGCCTCTAGTGACTATTCCTCCGCATTCAATTAAGCTATACTTCTGACAAAATAAATCTTTAAAATAATATCTTAAATGTTAACAGTGGAGAGGGTTGAATGTCATGCTCTAACTTTAATAACTTTTCTGAGTTTTTGACTTTAATACACATCAACAGCAGGTAAAAATAATAACAAACTTCCTCAAACAGTTCACCTCTACTGAAAACCCTTTTAATAGTTTACCTATCTCCTTAGAATAAGATCCAAACTCCCTGATTACTGCTTACAGAATTTAACATGGTCTATTGCCTGCTTCTGTCTTCGTCCTTTTTTTTATTGTTATTAAAACCTATTCACTCTCTGCATTCCAAGTACACATACCAAGAACACTTACCTTCTTCTTTGTTTCTGGAACAGACCAGTTCTGTTCCACCTAAGGGTCTTTGCACCTGCTGTTTGCTCTGCCTGGAACCTTTCTTCCTGGCTTTTCAACCTTTTGGTTTCTTCTCATTATTTAGGTCTCAACTAAATTATCATCTCTTTAGAGAGACTTTTCCTGGCCAACTAATATGAAGGGGTCCACTCCCATAATACATGACCCTATTTTATGTCTTTCATTCTGCTGTGAAATGATCTGATTTATTTCTTGACTTATTTATTTTTTTCTTTGTCTTGATGATTCATGTGTGTGTGTGAGCCCTGAATGTGAAATGTACTCCCTTAAATTTTTAAGTGTACAATACAGAATTATTAACTATAGGCACAGTGTTGTAAAACAGAACTCTAGATCATGCGTTTCTGAAACTTTATATCTGTTTAATAGTAACTCCCCATTTTCCCCTTGCCCCAGTCTCTGGAAGACACCATTCTACTCTCTGATTCTGTGTATTTGACTATTTTATATACCTCATCTAAGTGGTATCATGTAGTATTTGTTCTTCTTTGACTGGCTTATTTCACTTAGCAAATGTCCTCAAGATTCACCCATATTTGTGCATACCACAGGATTACTTATTTATTCCTGGTCTCATCAAACAAGAACATGTGTTCTAGGAGAACAGTGATTTTTCAGTCTTTAGCATGCCACTGTGTCTCTACTACTCAGAATGGTACCTGGTGCCAATTAAATGTTGAATTCAATTAAATGTTATTGGGTAAGTGAAAGAATACTTCATGCTTTTTAAAAAGGAAACTGAGAAGGAACTTTGAAAAATGAGTTAGTGTAGCAGTTAGGGGTTGAGCTTGGGAGCCCAGATTTGTGGGTTTGACACCTGCCATTAACTGTGTGTGACTTTGCACAAATTTCTCAAACCCTCTGTTCCTCAGTTTCCCCACTTGTATGATGGGAATAATGGGAGTAATAATAGTCCCTTCCTCAGAGGGTTGTTGTTTATATTTATAAGTATAATTTAGAATTGTGTCAGATACAGAAAAAACAATACATGTGTATCCGTTATATAAATAAACCACAGTCTAAGTTGTATTTCAAAAGCTTCAGGTTTGTTTCTTTGTTTTCAGTTGTTTCAGCTCACTGACTTCATTCTTCAAACAGTAAGAAATACAGAATTGGGTCAGACCATTGAATCAATCCATTTTCTATCAAAGTTCCTGAGTTTGGTGATAGGTGCACAGCTGCCATTTATTCAGGCCATTGTGGAGAGTGTGTGATGTACCAGGCAGGAGCTGGGTACAGTGGTGCATCCTGTCATCACTTCAGTAAAGAAATAGGCCATTAATTATTTATATAGTCAGTCCACCTAATAACATTTGTTAAATAATTGGTATCCGCATATAATTTTGCTTGGGCAGATTTTTATTTGGTAAAACTGGAAGTAGCATTCTTTCCAGAATTACAGTGCACATTTTTATTCTCTGAAGGTTTTAAGCCTTTTCTCTGTGCATGACACTTTTCTAAGGTGTTTTGCACTAGAGGAATTTAAATTTGGCAGTTATCACAGACATGCTTGTCTAAAACTCTTGTCATCACATTTCAAGACCATGGAAATGTATGTTCAAAAACGGATCAAACATTTGACAAGAGCTGGACATCTCCAACTGAGTCAAAAGTAACCTCTTCCCAATTCTCCCTTGGTTATCTGATTCTATTGCATTTAAAAAAAAGTGATCCCAGGGATGACTCTGGGCAAAAATGTCGCCTTTAAATCCTCAGCCTGCCATTCAAAACTTTTCATATTATGTTCCCTCCATATCTTTTCATTCTTCTTCTGAATAGACTCTCCCTTGCATCTTGTTTTCAGTCTTCTTGACTTGTAAGCAGTCCTCCAAAAACTCCATTGTCATTTCTTTCCTGCAGGTCTTTGCCCCAGTGTAAACTTTATAGAAAATGAGTTTTACAAATTTCATTTAAATTCTTCCTTAAAATATTCATGCCTGTGTTATTCAGACACCCTTGGTCCTTTGTTTCTTCATTCTTTACTCTTATATTTGTTTTTCAGATTTAATTATTTAAACAGTACTTTAAAGATAGTTGTCCGGTGAAGGGAAATGGAAAAAATAAAATACAGACTAGTGTCTGTGACACAGAGTCTCAAACTGATTATTGACAGTGTTTTCCCTCCCTGTATGCACTTGCCAGTCCATCCCATCAAGGAGTGAATTTGCTTTCCTTTTCCTTACACCTGGACTGGCTTTGTAGCTTGCTGTGATGAGTGGAATATGATGGGGGTAGCAAGCTCAGACACCTGAGCCCAGGCCTGAAGATGACTGACAGCTTCTGCTTCCTTTCTCTTAAAGAAAGCCTCTGTGTAAGAAGATGAAGGGCTGGCCGCCATGCCAGCCAAGAGGTAATGCGGAGAGATCACATGTGTGAGCTGGAGCAAGTGAGGCCCTCTAAGAATTTCCAGGCCCCCCCAGACATCAGCTAACTGCAGGTGAGTGAGTCCCTCCAGCCAGGGACATGTGAAGCCAAAGAACCTCTTGGTGAAGCTCAACCAACACACAATTGTGGTTTTAAACCACTACCTTTTAAGTTGTTTTATTTCTCAGCACTAGATAACTGAAAAAGTTTCTTAACTGCTTTATTATATGATTTAGGGGGAAAAAAGTTTTTCAGAGAGAAGATTGGAAGTAGCAGGCAGACAAGTTAGAGATTACCTGTGAATATATTTTATAAATATTACATTTTACTTTTACTACTACTGATTATTTTTCAAATTCCCTAATAGGTAGTTTGGAAATCCTGTAAATGCTACCCATTAAGCTAAACAACCTTGGTCAATTTACCTCCGTGCCTCCGTTCAATTGTCTTTAAATGGAAATAATGTTATCTACCTCATAGATCAGTCATAAAGATTAAATAAGTCAATGTTTGCCATTATGATTATTATTACTGTACTCCAGGGATAAGCTAATCTCAAAAATGCCTGACAAAAGAAAGTTTCCAAAAAATCGTTACTTCAAGTGGAGCTCTAGATTAGATATTCCTTTTACATCTCAGTGCTGGAAAATAACTTTGTTTGCTTTCGCTAAAGAACCCTATATGGTTTCTCCCATATTTTTTCTTTTGATTTGCAGTTAAGGAGTTTCATGGTCAAATTTATATTTAACTGTTGCAGATGTGCAGAATCTTAAGGCCTGCTTATCCTGCTTATCTTTTGAAGCGGTTTGCCTCTCATAAAGAGCAAGAAATGTGAATGGTTGGATTTTAAATAGATTGTGGTTTTGAATCGGTCCAAATTGTTTCTTTTGCAAACAGTATGCAAATATGAGTTAAGAGTTAAAGTGTGTTTATGTAACATATGCAAATGAAACTTTTTGGTTTACTCAATATAATTTTGTAAGATGTTATATGCAGTTTTCTCATTAAACTCATATTGCTACTTATATCCCTAAAGATGTCTTTCTAATGTCATTACTAGGTAAAATATGTTCTTTAAATATATTTGATGTGCATTTTAATCAAGTAATAAATGAAAGCCATAATATTGTTTTTTACGATATCTTTGTTACTTAATTTCCATAAGAAATATATTCAGTCTCACTCAATTTGACATTTCATTATATATTATATTGTATTATGCTTCAAATTCTTTAATGAATTGAACTAGAACTTGCCAAAATTTTAACTGGTGTCCAATACATGATAGATTGACTATTTGCATTGTCCTAGGGAGTACTTACCTAGAATCCTCTCAAGGGATTTTAACAGCTACAAAAAAGCAACTGTCTAAGGGGAGATAATCAATTTTTAATGTTAAAAAAGACAAATATCTGTATTTAGCATGTGCAAGGAGGATTTAGATAACTTTATTTGCACAAATTATTTTGTGTTAACTACAATTGCTTAAGGATGAGCAAATTAAACTTTTATGAGCAAATTAAACTTCAAAATCACTAAGCAACTTGTCCAGGATCACATAGTCAGGAAGCAGCAGGACTGGAAAACCCAGTCAGTTTACCTTCCTCCAAACCCTGTGTTCTTTCTACTGCAAACTACTTGCACGTAAAGCTCTTATCCAGAGTTGAAGGTTCTGCAGCTAGCTCCGAACAATGTCGCATTCTGGGTAAGTCATGACTACCTCGGATTCTGTTTCCTGAAATATCTTGTTCCCTGCTTTTGCATTATCCATTCTACATCCCTACATGTAAAATGGGAGTGGGGTAGGCCGGCCAGGTGATATTTAGGCTCTCTTCATTCGTGTATCGGCACATCGCCTCTCCTGGGTCATGAGTCCTCACCGTTAGTCCAGCCACATTTGTGAGGTTGCTGGTGATGAAGTTTTCTCTTTTAAGGTCTTTGTGTGTATGTGTTTCAGCAGAGAAAAGGAAAGAAAGAGAGGCCCTATGTGGTAAATTTGCCTTTTAATATCTGGATCCTATTTTTATCTCATGGAATACTGCACAAACATTTCCTCCTTTTGACTTCATTTCCTGTCTTAATTATTGATCTGTGAGTTAGTTGCTCTTGGAACTGATGCACTCAGCAGTTCTGGGGTAGTGGAAGGAGATGGTTGCTAGGCAACCTCACCTGTTTCAGATGGGTATTTGTTCTTACCTTTGAGAACTTTATTTATGGAGAATTTGAGGGGAAAATTACTTCTAATTCTTGCGTCTTAAGGGTTCATGAAATACAGAGATTTAGAACAAATGTACAAGGTTTTAAATAGGATTATCAGAAGAAGAAAAATTAGATAGAATAATTGTGTTTAATTAGCAGGTTTTAGGTGATCCCTTAAAAAAAAAGTTCTTTAATACTGCTTTCCTTTTCTATTGCTCCATAACAAACACGAACACAGTGACTTAAATACAAGTACATTTATTATGTCAGAGTTTCCATGAATTAGAAGTCCAGGCATGGCTTAGCTGGTCTCTGCTCAGAGTCTCATGGGCTACAACCAAGGTGACAGCTGGGCCTGCAGCCTCAGTTAAGGCTCGGGGTCCTTGTCCAAGTTCCTGTGGTTTTTGACGGAAACCATCTCCTTGTAGCTACTGCACGCCCTGTGGTCTGCTTCTTCAAAGCCAACCACAGAAAAAATGAGGATCTCTGTAGCTTTCGATCTGTGAGCTGAGGGAAGTCGAAGCCCTCTTTCAAAGTGTCTGATTGGGTCTGGACTACACAGGGTGATCTTTTTGATTAACTAAATTCGCCTGATTGGGGATCTTAAGTATATCTGATACATCCCTTCATTTTTGCCATATAATGTAATATAATCACAGGACTGATATCTCTTCATATTCATGGGTCTCACACATACTTAAGGAAAAGAACTTAATTAAATGTGAGGGTCATTAGGGATTCTCTTAGAATTCTGCCTGCCACAGATATAATTTAATAATCAGATTAATATTTTATTAGGATCTTAAAATTTGGGCTGATTCTTTTATTTCTAATTTCTTCTAAACTTTTCAATTTTTATAATTATAAGTTTATAATTAAGTATGATTTTTTAACATTTTTTATTGATTTATAATCATTTTACTATGTTGTGTCAAATTCCAGTGTAGAGCACAATTTTTCAATTATACATGAACATATATATATTCATTGTCACATTCCTTTCTCTGTGAGCTACCATAAGATCTTGTATATATTTCCCTGTGCTATACAGTATAATCTTGTTTATCTATTCTACAATTTTGAAATCCCATCTATCTCTTCCCACCCCCCGCCCCCTCGTTAATATATATGCACCCAATATAGGAGCACCTAAGTATGATTTATTGAGTATAAAAATATAACTATTGTAGTTAAACTTCTTCTCTTGGAAGCAAACTATTTTTTATAAGATCTTTATTTTTGAAGAAATGACTGCAAAATATATATTTAGAAATATATAGAGAGTTTAGTATTAGATGGTCCAATTTAAGGCAATGTGTAGTAGATCAGAATTGATCAGTTCAGGCAGAGAGAAGAGATAAAGGCTGAAAATTTGTCACTAGATTTGGTTGATGGCAGTAGCAAATTTTTATACCTGATTAGCCATCAAATATCTATCTCAAGCTTGTATATCAGATCAATATTTCCTCTGGGGGATATGCAGACACAATTTTTTGCCAGTGTGCATTTCCTTCTTCTCTGATATCATTTTACTGCACAAGGGAAAAGCTGACTTAGAAATATGAAACAGCTTATTAAATGTAGCCAGCATTCAGGGGCCATGAGGATTTTGTTGGAGCAATTCTGTTTATTATTTTGTTTCCTAGAACCCCAGGAGTTGATGAATAAGCAAACATTTCAAATGAAGAAAAAATGAGAAATGATACAAAACATTATGTTCCTAGGCCTTTTTCTAGTGACATTTGTGAGAGATTATTATGCCAGTATTAGTGTACATACTGTGTTGAGTTCTTGTTCATTTCATCCTCAGGTAAACTTGCTTCTAAATTAGTTTGTTTTATGCGTATTTATAAGTCTCCCCCAAATCCAGACCCTTTGCTGAAGGAGGAATAGTTAGAAAATTGCCAAACCTAAATCACCTTAGAATGTACCTGAATATGTTTCCCAGGGCAGAAGAGATCTGTTCAGGAAACAAGTCTACATAACACAGGCAGATAAGAAGAGTGTGACAGTAGTTACCCACCAACCTTCCTTTCCAGATATATGTCCCATCAGGGTCCCCTGAAGTTGACCATCAATATGAGGCACAGATTTCTCTTAGGTAGATTGTATTATTATTTGTCCCACTATCTAAAAAAAATTTCAAAGGCTACTGATAACTTTCAAATGTACTTTAGCTAGAAGGTCTCAAATTTTAGTGTGTTAAGAATTACCTGATTATACCTGATTCTTTTCTAGCTGTGGTTCAGCCTCCTTTGAAGTAGCTCGGACTTGAGTGATGAAAAAAAATTAATCTCTATATGGAAATATAATTAAAAAGGCAGTGATCAGATAGATTAAAAGACAATTTTGTTTGTATCATTGCCATGGATTCTAGCTGCATTTAGAACAGAAAGCTTATTTCTAAGTTATTATGAAAACACGCACACAGGGTAAATTACAGGACTTTAGATATGAGTAAAATTGTGGAATTCCTAATGAGATGAAAATAAAACTAAGTTGTATTTAAAGAGTGGTGCCATCTGATTTAAAAAAAATAAACCATATATATAATTTAAACTTTTTAATATTCACATTAAAAAATACAGCAAGGAAAAAAGGAAAGTTAATTTGATATTATACTTTATTTCATTTTTCAAGAAGCTGAACACATTGTGAAAATTAAGTGAATGAATTGCAATGTAGCATAGGGTCTGCTGGATCCAAAGATTTAATTTTGAAGATTTCCAGAAGAGGTCATGTATCCACACTGCCTGGGAAGCAGCAGTACCCTCTGTCAGAGCTTTATGGATTGACTGGAGGCTTCCTTGCCATTCTTGATGAGGCTCTTGAATAATCAACTTTACACTTTCATCTTGGCACTCACT
Source organism: Camelus ferus (assembly GCF_009834535.1). Lineage (NCBI taxonomy): Eukaryota > Metazoa > Chordata > Mammalia > Artiodactyla > Camelidae > Camelus > Camelus ferus. Next base: position 13,430,243 of record NC_045705.1, read on the forward strand.
ACCCAGTGTTGCTAAAGTGAAAAGCAATTTAATTCCAAGTGGGTGTCTGTGAGTCTGGCATCCTCTTTGTGGCGGTCCATCCAGCATTTATGTTGACCCTCTGTTGTCTCTAGCCTGGTCATGTCAATCCCTATGTCACATCTCTAATTAGCCATCTCATGAGCCTCTTTCCTCTGTACCTTTTCTCTATATTCTTGGTCCCTTAGAATGATAATAGTCTATCCCTTCAAGATGTTTCTGAGGTGACTCTTAGCACTGCTGCAAATCCCTTTGGTGGCTACCAGAAAGCTTCCCACATTGTAAAATCCCCAAAGCGATTTCCTGGTATTCTACCAGCCTACATCTAAAACCAGATACCCTAAATATACTTAGATTGATGTGAATGCATTTAGCCATTTTTAAATGATGTCATAAATGATCAAATGGAAACTTTTTTTAATATATAGACAGACAGCAAAATTAATTTTTTTAAAATAGATTGAATAATCAAATAAATTTCTCTTAAATGACCAAAGTTTCTTACTCAGAGATAATATGACTAATAGATTAAATTTAACTTTCCTTTCAAGCTTTAAATCCAAATACTATTATAAGAGTGGATTTGGGAAGTTGACACTTTTCATAAAAATGTCACATTATGAGCACTCTCAATTTAGACTCAATTCTGCATGATTCATAATCTAATATAGCATAACTGGGAGCTAAATAAATGGTCCAATTGCCTGTTAATTTTTTAATGTATGATTTTCATTTTTTTTTTCATTTGCTCTCTTATTTCCTGCTACTTAACTGTTTTCTGCATAGAACTCTGATCTCTTCAAGTTTAGTTCTACCTTCTCTTGGGGTTGAGAAGGAATGACAGTATGCACATTATATGGAGTAAGAGTTTTTAAAACCGTGGGCTCAAGATTTATGAATCATACATTTTTCCCCTCACATTTGGTTTATTTTTTAAGCTGAGGTTGAATCCTCCTTGAAAGGAATATTTTATTGGCAGTCCTGTTAAATCACGTGGAGGGTGTTACTAGCTCAAAGTATTGTCAGCCCAATCACTGTGTCAGGAGGAGGGGTGGTGTGAATTTTTCACATGAGTGCCACTTTTTGTCTTCACTGAATCTAAAAATATAAAGCATGAATAATAAACATATAAATACAGCTTTGAAAAATATGTGATCTGTTCATTTTGTTTTACAATTCAAAATAAAATTGCCAAAGTTGAAGTCCCGACATAACTCAGTATCTGTCACTACAATCTATTCTTTGTGAAATTTTCTGGCTTGCTCTGTGTGTTTTACATGCATAGCTCCCATCAATGCAGTGGAAATTATTTCAATAGAATAAATTAGGGAAGTATGCCAGCATGGTGTAGCTGGGTTCTCTGCTCAAAGTATCACAAGGCTGAGATTAAGGTGTCATTCACCCTGGGCTTCATTCTCCACAAATTTCAGTTCCTTGGAATTGTGGGACTGAGGTGCCTATTTCCTTGCTGATTGTCAGCTGAGAATCACTCTGTTGCTAGAGGCTTTCCTCACTCCTTGCCCTCTAGCCCCCTCCATTGTCAAGCTAACAATGCCATATCAAATCCTTTTTATGCATTTTGATGTTTCTCTCCTTCTGTTTCACCCTCTAGATACAGATATAGGGCTAATATGATTAGGTCAGGCCTCCTGCCTGATAATCTTATTTTAAAGTCAACTGATTTGAGATGTTAATGCGTCTGTGAAATCCCTTTTGCCATATGAGGCGATATAATGATGAGAGTGGTAATTTTTCATATTCATAGGTTCCAGCTACACTCAAGGGAGAGGGTTACACAAGGAAATGCCTCATTTGGGGTCATCCTAGAATTCTACCAACCAGTCATTTCATGTACAATTCAGGTTTACAGGACAACTGTTATATGTGAAAGACTGTGAAAAAAGAAATATGTTGAGTCATGGTAAAGAAATGCCATTTTATGAAAATAAAGACTTGCCGTTTTTTGTTATTTGAGGAGCTCCATTAATTCACATATGAAAGTTCCAATTATATCATTTGTTTCAAATTAATCAGTTTACCATTTTGGATGTTTCACTCCTAGTGTGATTTTTTTTTTTGAAAAAATGTTGTTTTAAGTATTTCTGTTCAGATAATCTACCTAGTGTTATCAATACCTGTAGATTTAGCAATAGACAATTTAAAACTTTAAACCAATAATCTGGATATGTTGTCTCTACATCATCTGACAGGTTTACAATTCATGTGCTATGGCTTTGCTTTAAAAATATGCACTTTTTTCTGTACTGTATTTTTTGAAACAATATTGAAATGGACTGATGAAGTGAACAATTTCTGAATTGTGTGACACATTTTGATTTTAGCTGTTAATTGAAATAGCTTGCAAGTAGCTTCTTGAGCTTCATTTGGATATTTTGTAACTGATAAATAATTTTTTTTTGGTTTTTTTTTCACACTATGCTTATAGGAACTTAAATGAGTTCAAGTGTCTGTCTGTGTGTATGTGCATGAAAGAGATAGAAAGATGTTTTGAAGAGGGTGTTGGTTTGGCTTCCTTGGCATCATTAGTTATTTAATAACTTTTACACATAAATAAGATTGATAAGCTAAAAAGAATAATTATTGGAGTATATAAGTTAAAATTTATATCACCCAATTAGTAACTTAGATAATTTTATTTATAATTTCTGTATCAAATCACTTTTTAAATTGTTGGCTGAGATTAAGTGTAGTATCTGTTCTTATCAGTTTATAATTTCTGCATCTTATAAATCTGATGACTTTATTGCCTAAATTAAAAATTATTCATTATAATAGGAAAATGTATTTACACGTGAATTACTTAAAATAATTTAGGCCTTTATGGCTTTTATGGGTTCAGAAAGTCAATTTGTCAATATAAAGTTTGGATGTATTCACAGCCCTAAAGTTATTTTTAAATAATTCCCACTGTAATTTATTTTTTTAATTGAACTTATAAGAAAATAGAAACACTAATTTTTATTATTAAATAAGTAAAATGATTAAAAACTCATAAAATACAAATATAATTTACACTTAAGTATAATGCAAAATGGGTATAGAATGGTGAGGGGACAGGCGACTCTAAAGAGATTAGTAAAACAAGGGATAGCTCTGTGGTGATGAAATTTTCGTATCTTGAATATTGTGGTGATTGTACAAACCAGTGCATATAAACAAGTGATATAGGACTATACATACAGTTCATTCTGATATTGATTCCCTGGCTTTGATATTGTACTATATTTACAGTATATTATACAAGAGATAACTAATGGAGTAAACTGGGTACTCTCTGTACTGTCTTTCCAACTCCCTGTGAAATCTATAATTATTTCAAAATAAAAAGGTTAAAAAAATCTTTTAATCTGTTAAGTATATGAGTTCTGAAAATTACGGTAGTATAGTGTAAACATTTCAGAAAAAATCCAAAATGTTAGTTGGATATATTTTTCTTTATAAATAAATTTTTCTTGATTTGTTTCAGATTGATACTCATTTAAAAGGGTATGTGCTACTGTAAACAGAAATTCTCTCTCTTTCCTAAGAACATACAAATTATGTTTGAGAATTTTTTGCATATTTTTGTAAGTAAAATGCACTATCTTCTGAATTAATAAAGATACCCATTTCAGATAGGCATAGCATCAGATTCATACATAGATCCTACAGCTGGACCCACTACTTTTACTCTTCATCCCCATTGTTTAAAAATTAGAGCTCCTAGTTCATAAGTAATTCTTTTGTTCACTTTCATTTTAAAATATTGATTATCATGCAAACTTGTGTAGCTTTGTTTGGATTCTGAATTTTAAAAATGCTATAAAGGATTTTTTTGGGGAGAAACATTTGGGAAATTTGAAAATAGATGATAAGTTGGATAATATTATGGACTGTATAGTGAATAATGGTAAATTCCTTGGCTTCAAAATGGTATTAGATTAAGAGCATTTGTTGTTTTAGAAGATACAAACTAGGTATTTAGGATGAAATATCACACCATCACTTATGTTTAAATCGTTCTGGAAAAAAATGTCATATATATACGGAGAGAAGGAGAGATAAAGAGAGAGGAGGAAAAACAAACAAACATAGGAACATGTTAGTAATTTGTGAATATATATATAGAGTACGAAGGTGATCATTGTGCCATTCTTTTAAATTTTATGTAGGTTTAAACATTTTCAAAATAAAAAGTTCGGGTAAATAGGGAAAATAAATCAGATTGAATTACTTAATGACTAGTTATGAATGGTATTGTGTAAATCTTAGCCAAGCTTATATTAAGGAGCAAGAACATCTGGCAAAACATATTTGAAAACAGTGACTAAAGAAAAATGTAACTGAATTTCTCTAGTTCATTAAAAGAATTGATTATTTACCAAATTATTTTATTTTCTTCCTGCTTTTACATTATTACTATGTTTGAAGGTGTTGCTGTAGAAGAGCCTGTGTGAGAATGTTATTTTATTATTCTAGCGATTATGATGAGATGAATATTGGATATTTATTAAAGAAAAGGCAGTAAAAACAGCTGCTAGCTAAACAGTCACATTTGGAATCCTTACTTATTTTCACAATAGAGTATCCTTAAGTCTTTTGTACCCTTTTATCTATTAAATTAAGAGTTGGCATGCTATAGAGTCCAAGAAATAGTTCTTTAAAATATAACTTACTTTTGATCATTACTAAAACTAATTAAAGTTGGTTTTCTTTACCCCTTAAAAATCATATTAAACAAGTAATTTCTGAAGGGTAAAGACCTATAGTCTCATTGTGTAAACTGATTAACTTAAATGATGCTCATTTCTTTTTTTAAAAAATAGCATTAAATATTAAAACACAGTAATTCATTGCAAATTTCCTCTTTAAATCAGTTTGACAAAAAACCAAAACAAAACCCTTAAAGATAAGTCAGATTAGCAAACGACAACATATCCAGCCATAATCTGCTGGAGAACATCTAAAACCAAATAATTGCTATTGCTATTATTGAAAGTAACACTCATACATATATTTTACCATAGTATAAGTATTGTTAAAATAATAACGTTTTAAATCAAAAGAAAAACTAAGCATTTTTCAAACTCGTATAAAACAAAGAACTTCTCTTGGCTATCTTGATGATCACTAACGTAATAACCACACTCCAAAGGTGATTCACAAGAAAGATGAGGAGGAGGTATTAGGAAAGATAACTGCTTCAGAACACTTTTTAGAAGCTAGTTCTATGCATAACATTTTGTGTGAATAAATATTAAATACAATGTAAGTACTAATGTATTAAAAAACTTTACAGAGGTTGTCAAATAGTGTTCAGATATTACTTCAACTGTAACAGAACTTTGAATGGTTATTAAAATGACTTAAAATTTTTATTTTAAATTGAAATCATACTGTTTTTGGGGGAGCTTTGAAGTATTTAACAACTTATATATATATTAGAAGTATCTTAAAGGGAAAATTGGTGTAATATTGGAAATAATGTATTTATAATATTACAGTTGGTTTGAGTATACACAAAGAAGAGAAACCAAGCATAATGAGAGATCTGTTTTGAATAGATCAGTCATACTGAATAGGATGATTGTTCAAAAATGTAGACTGCCTTTGAAATATGTCAACTATAATGATATGAAATATATATGTATAACCTGCTAGAAACATAACAAAGTTTTTCATATGCACAAACTTTGTGGAGCCTCAGAAAATTCCCAGCAGGTAGATGATTATTTTAGGTGAGGAAATAAGGACTTGTAATAATCAAAAGATTCTACTAAACTCACACGGATAGTATATTAGGCAGTACTCTCAATATTCACAATTTACTCTGAGATCATGGGCAAGTTGAGGTGTTTTAAATTTAACCAAGCAGCTTGATGGGTGGCACAAACTGACAGGAAGTTAGCTGGTCTAGCACCATGAGTATAGGTGAGAGTGTTGTACAAAGGGGAAGTGTGCTGATCTACAACTGGTGTCCATAAACAATGACATCTCCATTTAGCTGGGCCATGCATTTTTTTAACTTAAATGTGTCACCTTTATGTCAGAAAAATCTGTCCCATTAGGTACCATTATTTAAGAGTTTCACCTTCAGTGCTATGCAAAATAAATGTCTTATGGACTTAGATGCAATGTTAAACATTCTTCATGACTAAACTACAGGGCTGTATCTTACTGGTAAATTCCTGTATCTCTGCCAGCATCTCCCCCAGTAATAGCAGTGATCAACACTCTGTGTGTGGTATTTCATGTGTGATTATATGTGTATTTAGCAGTTTAGTAACAATATTTAAGTTCTTGATAGGAAAAAATAAAAAAACCAACTATATGAAGATTTTTATATAGGAAGAACAATGTTTATTTTATTTTTTTACATTTTTAATTATTAGTTTGAAAAGCAGTTCTTAGTTTGACCATAATAACAAATAAGATTCCTATCTTGTTTTACTGATCAATAGTTCTATATTTTTATATGTCACACAACTCTTCCTTTTTTTTTTTATTGTCTTTTATCACTCTGTTAGCCATAATGTATTATTTCAGTAGTAAAATTTAAGAACTGAGAAGTTGCAGATCCATCATGCCAATATTCTCCTAAATGGTCTTCTATTGATTATAAAAATCTTTATATGTTCTGCTAAACAACAACGTGAAAGTGTAAAAATATTGAAGGAAAATAAAAGCAAAATATAAAAAACATACAAAGCCACATAGGAAGACAGTGCCTATACTAAAACTTATGATTTAATGTTTTGTAGATATTTTCTCATTTTTAGCTTTTGGATATCCAGAACACAGGTTTCTGAGAAAAATTGGAATAAAATAGAATGCAGCTTTTGATTTACATTGAAGAGGAGAGTCTTTAGCAAACAAAACTGCTTCAGCATTGAAGAAGGAAACAAAGAGTAACAGAAGGCTTTACTGCAGTTTTTCAAGAAGCATGTATAAAAGTGAAGACTGAAACATTTTATTTTTATTAATGATATTTGATTTCAGAAATGTTAAATCAATTTTTTGTGCTATGCACAATAAAAATGGTGAATTATTCAGAAACCCTAATAAAGAAATATATTGTGCAATATGAAACCAAAGATAAATAGCAAAATGAAGATAAATAGAAACCAACAATCTAAATAAAGTCATAAGAAAATATGTCATAGAAGTGTCCAACAAGGTGTTTCTCAAGACTAAGGATTTTTGTCCGTTTTATTCAATTGAGCATCCCAAGTGCCCAAAACAGTGCCTGACACTGATAGGAATTCAGTAGGTATTTGTTTAATGATCAGATAAATGATGAGGAGAGGTCCCACATCCTGCCTGATGTCAGCCAGGAGTGGAAACACAAGGAATGCAGAGACAAGAGCCAAACATGAACCCAGGTAATGAAGAGTCAAAGTTAGTATGAGTTGAACAAAACTAGGCCATGGAAGAAGGGAGGCTCTGTTGACGTTGAGTGTCATTATCAGATGATTTCAGTTACTTAAGCTAATTTTTTCCTTGCCATAGTCATGGGAATTTCTCAAACCACAAGACTCAAGTTCAACTATGCCTAGTTCAGGGTAAGCTTCAACACCTGGTATAGTGCTGCATAATAACCTGAATGGAGGGAGGAGTGACGTAGCATACAGATACTATTTATAGGATTTAATGACCGACTTACTGTGTCCCCTTATGAGCCCAGATCTCTTCTTGCACCATTGCTCAGAGAGAAAGAAAACCCGTTTGCTGTATTTCACTTTGAATTGTCAGCGTTGTGGCATCTGACAGGCAGTGACACATGTAGGAAGGTTTGCTTAGGCTCATGTGTTTGCTGGTGAGTTTTCTGGAAATGAAGAGGTGAAGCTAATGGAGGACTAGCAGCGTGCTATTACGGTCTTTCTGAGGTTTCTGTTTTGAACTGTTACAAAGTCTGCAAATCACAGTCCCCTCAAGTGGGCAGAAATACTGCTCTTTAGAGAGAACTATAGTCAGGTCACAAAGACAAGCCCCAGAGGAAGAGCTTGCATACTAACCTCTAGGTGCTGTGAAATCTGGGGATTGACATCTGAGAACCTTTAAACTCACTCCTTCCATCCTGCCTCTGCTTTCCTGTGGGACAATGTGATGCTACCTGACAGAATTTAAAGCTGTTGAGAACAAAGTAATATTCTGAATCATGGTCCTTGGAAAACATTAAGATTGAGCAACGTGTTTCTCAAGATTTATCCTTAGTCACCCGCTACAGGATACATGATGCAAGAAACAATGGGATGTAGGTTGTGGAATAGTGCCCAGAGCACAAGCTCATCCTGGGAAGAACTTTTGTCTTTTTGGTTCCCTATTTTTACCCTCATCTCCTAGAAGAGTGTCAACACAAACATGTACATGTTGAAAGAGAAGACAGTGTATCGATGTGACCCCTGCAATACATGAGGGAAAAGACAGTGAGCCCCGGTGGTTACTTTGTTCCTCCTGACTGGAAGTTCCTTACTCTGTGATGACTGCACTGATCACTGAACTCAGAGGGAGCCCCCATGAGAAATGGGGTGGCATCTCACCAACTTTAAACCCAGGCCAGCCATGTGTGGCCTGTCACTGATTGTCCCTCTCTGGACTCTCTCTTTGGCAATCAGGTAAACATCTCTATAATTCCTTTCACTGATTACTTATGATGCTGAATTTTTGCTTGATGAGTGCAAATTTCATCACTGCATCCCTGTTGCTTAGCATCATGCCTAACGCAGAAAGAGTGCTCATAAATACTCACTGAACGGCTAGTCAAATGAATCATATGTATATCCTAGGCTTATTCCTTTATGACAGTCACAAATTTGGCCAGTATTAATTGAAAATATAGTGTTTACAAATTGCAGTATGTGCCAGATGCTGAAGGCAGTGTATTAGAGACATGATCAAAACTCCCTGTGGACAATCTAAGCCCGAAAGCAGAGGTAGCTGACAGTCAAGTAAGTGACGCTGTGTTATTTTATGAGCTTTTCAGAATGAGTGATGCAGAGAAAAATAGCTACAGAAATTCAAGGAAGAACTAAAGCATGATGGGCTACAGAGAACAAGAACATACCCGTGAGGGAGACAATCTGAACTGTCCTTAAGAGGGTGTGAATTTGCTTATAGGGAAGAGAAGGGCATTGCGTTAGTAACCGGTTAGGTTAACATCATGCTTTCCCACAGTCTTTCCTTCAGGTCCTCACCTGAGGGCCTTTTATTGCATGTGTTTCCTTTGCCTGGAAAACACTTTCCTCCTCTTCCCTCTTTTCTTTCCCCACAGTTATCTTTCATTTCTCAGATTGAATTTGTTTTTTTTATTGTGGGCAATTTTCTGTCACTCTCCATCCTTTACTCAGCTAAGAATGATTAACCTATTCCCTGATTAAGCCAGCTTCTCCTACAATTCACTTTCATAACATTTTATAAATTCTCTTTGGTAATATATACCGTGATATTAATTAAATAAATATTTAACTGTCTGCAAGCTAATGGTAGGAGAGATACTGTCTTTTGAATTTCCAGTAACGACTTCAGTATTTGAATAAAGGACATTCATTAACTTCTTGTTAAATTATTGAGTGAATAAGGATGAGCACTCTAGAGGTTGAAGATGCCAGGTTTGATTGATCTGAAACCCATAAATTCTGGGATGACATTTGAGGCCTCCAGTTTTCACAATGAGAAGTTTGGGCTTCCTGGACCCCCTGGACAATTATGATAACAAGAGTTGAGAATTCAAGAAGCCAACTAATAATTCCTACTAACACTTAGAGGGGGAAAAAAGTAAAGATAAGTGGGGAAAAGCTGAGTGCCCGAATTTAAATAAGAAAGCTGAAGGGAGAGCCAGCATCACTGTAGGTTTCTAAATTTCACTCTCTTTCAGTTCCCTTGCACCGCAAGCTCTAGACATTATTGATCAGGAGAAACTTCAGGGACACACTTTTAAGATTCCATGCACTTGAACTCATTATTCATTCAGTTTGACGTGCTTTTCTAAACCTGTCCTCCAACTCTGGACTTGCTGGTAAATATTTAAATACTTCCATTTTCTTTTACCTCATTCCCAATAGCAAGAGCTTTATGATAGAATAACATACTAAGCCATTTAGTGTTGTATATTCGATATTAGCCATAATATCTAAGACATTACAAATGTCCCAAAATGTTTCTGGAATGATTGAATGGCTGAACAAACTGGAAAATTATACCTCTTCTTTTCTAAGACATATTTTAATTCATTCAAAAGTGCCATTATTCAACTATCATGTTAAATCTAAAAGAATATTCATGTCTATTAAAAAAAGAATAATAATTTTTGGACAGCTGTTTGTTTCAAAATTAAAAGTACTCCTCGTTCTTCCTGGAAATTTTACTGCGAAGTCCTGAATATGATCAAATGAATGGAAAGTGTAATAATATATTCTACATTTAATACATTCTACATTTTGAAAACCAATTTCAAGAGCTATGAAAATGCTTACTTATTCCAACACATTCATTCATTTATTTATATCAACAGTCAGTCACTGATGAAATTAAGATACATAGAATTTAATAAAGCATGACCTGTGCTTCAGGACTAGACTATGGTTATCTTCAAATCATGCAGTGATCCATTCTTAGGGATTTGTCTTAAGGAGTTAATCAGATAAAGGTAGAAAGCATATGCTAGACAATATATATTATAGTGCTATTTATCAAATAAATTTATGCACAAAACTTAAAGAGAATGCTCCAATAAATTACTATATAATATTCTTGAAAAGGATAGTAACTCAACGGAAGTCTCAATAACTGAGAAAATAATTAGAGGAGATGACTTTACAGGGAGCAGAATTCATGTGTTTTGTGCTTCACGTGATCTGTCCTCTTGGGAAAAAAAGGGAAATATGTAACGTCCTTTCTGGCTCCAGGCAGATCCTAGCATAACCCCTCCTTTTTTATTAAGTGGCCAATTCCAGGATAAATAGGGCCTATATTCTTGCTGTGAAGTAGGAACCTGGTTTGGACAATCCCCACCATCAATAATAATAATAAAAAAAAACTTAACACAGTGTAATACTATTTTGCATTTATCTATATTTTATTACATTTATTTCATATTCTTATTATTGTGTGCTTTGTTTATTGTCATATTTTAACTTCACCCCCAACTTCCCCCAGCTCCTCCAGGCTTCAGACACACACACACACACACACACACACACACACACACACACACACACTGAACACATGCTAGGTAGATTCAAGGCACTGTGTCCTTTGTTTAATTTAGTCTAACAAACACTGCAGGAGTTATTACTATTAAGTTTCCAGATGAGAAAAGTGAGATTTAAAGAGGTTAGGCGACCCCCCCAAGCTCAATCACAGAACTGGGGACTACGGTTCTGGAATTCACAACAAAAATAATCTGACAATGATCCAAGTTCTTAATCATAAATTAGAACATAATTATAAAATAATTATCCTCAGAGAAATAAGAAAATACTTGCATTAATGAAAAGAAACTAATTGCTCTAAAATCAAATTTCCATAGCAGGAAAAAAACCCTGTGGAAATTAAATAAATATGAGTGAAAAACCCAATAGAAGTGCTGTAAAATTAGACTGAGGAAAATCTCTTGGAAAATGGAATAAAAATCCTCCCTCCCTCCCCACAGAAACAAGACAAAACATGTTTTCCTCACAGAAACAAAAAGGAAAACTGAATGGCCAATCCAAAAGGTCCTTGCTTATCAGAGCCCTCACCCTCATCCCTGCCCTCCCCACTCCCCAACCTGTGGTCTTGCTCCCTTGGACATTACTAAGAAGAGCTCTATAGCAGCTTCTCTTAGCTTTAATCCTGACCTGTGGAAGTCACCAGTAAGCCTCTCAACAAGCAGAGAGATACACAGCATGTGGGGAAGCGTTGAGGAAACTGTAGATACTCATCTAGGTTCAGACTGCCCACCTTGGATTCTTTGCCCTAAATTGTCAACATTCAAACCTGAATTACAACTTGTCAGGACAATTAGAGACTGGATTGAAATCCCAAATTGGGTGAGAGTAAACCTGGAGATACATTCCAAGCTTATTTTTCTACAGTTGAACATTTTTTCTAAACAGGTGCTTAAAGACTCTCTTTCTGTCTACTGCCACATTCAATACGTTTTCTTATTTTATCAGTTCTCTATCATCTAGCTCTTATCTATCTATCATCTACCATGATGTAATTATGAGTTCTCTGTCATCTAGCTCTTATCTATCCATCATCTATCCTGATGTAATTATGAGAGGGAATAATCTCTCTTTAATATCACAGATTATAGCATCTCTTCTTCTTGTGTGAATTATTCTTGTGAATGTTGAAATTTTCTTTTTTCTGCCACTCTGGCTTTTCAGGGATCCGTTACTTTTGAGTTTGGCTTTTCATATCTCACATTTCATAGTCATGTGTTTGATCACTTTTTTCGAAATGAGCTGATTTAAAAAAAAAACACACCTCAGTGCTAATTTCTGTAGCACAGTGAAATGTGTGTTAAAGAAGGATGCTTATCCACTGGTGTCTCCTGTACCTGAAATGTTACCCTCCATGGTAGGGTTTTTCTCTTTATTTGAGAATGAGCTCAAATGTTTCTTAGGAAGCATTCTCTCTTACACATGGCTAAAGAAGGCAACATTGTTAATGATACTATTTTTTAATCTGCTTTTATCCACTCTTCAGTTTTGATGTGACATCTGAAATATCCATTTTCATTTTTGCAATATTTGAGCTGAACATTAAGCTTTCAGACTGATGTTAACAAAATTGGCTTAATAAAGCCAAAAGCCTTCTTCCTTTTTTAATAGTTCTTTTAAAACCATACTTTACAGTGATGTTAATCATGTCTCTTTTCAGTTGACTACCCACAAAAAGTTATGTGCCCGTTGAAGTCCTCAGCTTAAATGATATTTCTTTGATGGTAAATGCAATTTAACAACCATCTGAAGCCTATTTAAAGACAGAAATGACACTATGCTTTTTATGTTCTTTTAGTATAAACCATTTAGGCCTGAAAATACTAGTTTCTTTGTAATTGAGTTTTTACAACTTCATACTGAAAGCAGAAGAGTTTAATAAATACATTTTAGCTACATCAGTGAAATAGCTACATATTTTTAAATGTGAATATTTAAGAGAATTATCTGTTTTAGCCTCTGAATTTGTATCTACATAGACTGTCACAGAGCTGTTCCAGAAATATGCCTGAGCAGATTAATGTTGAGAACATTAAAATATTCAGTCAATATTTATTAAAAATACTTATTCTATCTTTAAAGGAAACTTAATATTACAATAAGTATAATACAGTAGAAAATTTTGAACAAGGGGAAAAAAAGGAGCATGGCAGTAGAATTTCTGTAATTTAAGCATAAAATTGGTTTCTGAGTTTTGTAACCTGCCTTTCTTTTATCAGAAGAGACACAATACTAGTCCCTTAAAGGATCATAGTATTTACTGTTGAATTATTCTCAAAATGAAAGTTATGTGTAGTAATATCATCTTGCTCACTCCTTTCCAAATATAGTAAAATATGTTCATGTGCTAATTGAATCCTATCATGTACTGCGATGGTTAATTTTAAGAATCAATTTGACAGGGCAGAGGGATGCCCAGATAGCTAGTAAAACATCATTGTGGGATGTGTCTGTGACGGTGTCTCTGGAAGACAGTAGCATTTGAATCAGGAGACTGATTAAAGAAGATCACCCTCACCAGTGCAGGTAGACATCATCCAGTCTGCTGAGGGCTGGGATGGAATAAAGAGGCAAAAAGGAAGGGCAGATACTCTCCGCTTGAGCTGAGACGCCCATATTTTCCTGCCCTCAGACATTGGAGCTCTTGGTTCTGTCTTTCTCACTTAGAACAAGACATACACCATAAGCCCCCGATTCTCAAGCCTTTGGACTTGGGTCGAATGACATCCCCAATTTTCCTGATTCTCCATCTTACTACAGATGCCAGCTGGTGGGACTTCTAGGTCTCCGTAACCAATTCCTATAATAAATCTCATACATAGATACATATTTATTTTTGAAAATATTTATTATATAAACATACTATACATATATGTTTATGGTTTATTTTCATAATACCTCAAATCATAGCATTCTGTTAAATTCTCATCATAATTAAAGTGCATTTTATAGAGGCAAATAAAAATGGATATATTTTCTAGCTTCCTAACACTTTCATTTAAGGAACATTGTTGGCATTCCTCCATCAAGAGGTGGGGTCCATCTTCCTTCTCCTTGAGTCTTGGCAGGCCTTTAACTATGGGGGATGGGGCGTTTTGTGATTGTTGAGGCCCTCATAAGAGGTGATCCAGCCTCTGCTAGGTTTGGAATGATAACCTTTGGAACTTAGTCATGCTGGGAGGAAGCCGAATATCCTTATCAAAACTGCATGACCATCAGTAACTGAAGGTGTTATTTGGTCCCATTAAGACAGTGCAATTATCTATTCCTATCACGACAGAGGCTTTACTGTAGCTATAAAAAACAGGATGGAAGAGGCAGTACTTTTTATAGGGAAAAAAGGATGGTTAAAAATAGAGAAATTTTTTTTCACAATGTTTTAAAAAATATTTTTGGAATTTGGGAGAAAAAAAAATGCTCAAGATTTTGTAGTCTCTTGAAAAGTAGGCGGTAACAGGATTTAGAAAGCAGGATGTCCTCTCTTCCTCACTCCGTGTGCAAGGCATCAATTTTTTAAAATTGTGTATCTTTGCCCCTTTTGTATGCACTGACTTAGACTGTCAGAGTTGGCCTATGGGATCACAATTTTTATCCATTCCTCTTGGGGTAACTATGCTTTCCTGCACAGAGGAGGAAATGTCAGAGAACATGCACTTTAGTTCGCAGAGTCTCTGAAATTTCTTGAATCTAGTGACTTGCACTTCCCAGCAATCCCTTGAGCTGACTTTGGTTTAGTGCTGATAATTTCTGACTATAATTTGGGCCATTTCCTAGTGTCCTGTTAGTCTATCCTAGCTGGCTGAGCTTTAGGTTGAATTTCAAGTAAATCTTTTGCTCTCATCATTTCTCAGCTACATGGAAACGGTATAATCTTATTGTTTGTGCAGATAAAATGTTTATAATTTTCAAATATTTTGCATCTATAATAATATTCGATACTGTATTGAGGACTCTGCTCATTTGTCACTTCCTCAAGGGACTTTTTGGATAATCCCAAGATCCACTCGCTTGCCTGATTCACTTTCCATTGTATTATCTGATATTCTGTGCATTCATTTCATTTTTTATTCATTTATTTTCTTTCTTTTACTGGAATGTACACTACACAAGGGCAAAAAATTGCATTAAATCTCATTCACCTCTCTGTATCCAGTCCCTAGAAGTATACCTGGTACACATTCAGTGCTCGAAATATATTTATAATTTGAAACAGGCCTGCAGAGCAGATATGGTATATTTGGTGATGAGGAAACACATTCAGTAGGGCCCCTTGATTTGCTTAAGGTCCAGAGGTAATAAGCAGCACAATGTATTTGTCTTTATTGGTTTCTGTCTGGGCACCTCTAAAGATTAATTTTGAGCCCAAGTTCAATTATGCTTGGTGTTTTGAAAATACGGTTTAGTATGCAGAGGAGTCTGACAACAGTTCAGAGGCATTAAGCTGTGCAAGGAGACTGAGGTGTTTATGGCCAGGCACAACGTGAACGAGGGAGAGGAGCAACCTTTGGGAAAGCCCTGGATGCTTAAAATCTTTTCAAGCTAGGAAAGTTCCCCAGCTCAGGATTCTCTAAAGCACATATTTTGGAGGTTTTTAAGAGAAGCCTCTTGCTAAGCGTCTGTCAGACATATCTCCCAAACCATCTCAGTTTATAGTTTATTTTCACAGCACCCCAAATCACAGCATTCCATTCCATTTTCATTGGAATTGAAGTGCCTTCATAGAGGCAAATAAAAATAGATATATTTTGTAGTTTCTAATATCTTCAATTGTCCCTTCAAACTTATTAGAATTTTTCTCTCTTCATGACTAATGGCTTCTGTTTCCAGAAGAGATTTCAGATGTCAATATTAAGCTTGCTGCCTTCTGTGTGGTCATAGATTTTTAGAGAAATGCTTGTAGATAGAGTGTTAGAATCTACACAGAATGGCATACATGCATTTCTATAATGTAATACTTTTGAGGATACTATGTGACTTTCTACTTCACTAAACATAAAAATATAAGCATGGGGATAATGTGTATGGCTAATTAAAAAAAAAATTATGTCACTGTCAGAACTCCCAAGGATTCACTCAAAAGCCAGTAGTTTCTTACCTGCTGTTTCGAATAACTTGAGATAAACTAAAGGGGAACTAAAAAAGATTCACCAGCAGAGACTACATTCACTAGCTTTCCATCTGCCCCTTCTAAAAACTGCACAAAACACAATACTAAAACAATAGATTTGGCCCTCTGTATCTGCAGATTCTGGATTGATCTGGACTCGCAGTTGCTTGAATCCACGGATGTGGAACCCGTGGATACTGAAGGCAGACTTTGCTTTGCCATTTTATATAAATAACTTGAGCACCCTTGGATTTTAGTAACCACGGGGGTTCCTGGAACCAATCCCCTGCAGACACTAAGGAACGACTTAGGACTTTAAGTTCTTTGTAATGACACCCTGGTGTGCTCCTCACCCGGCACCCTCTCAGTTTCATGTACCCCTACTGGGCCTGGAAGAGGTGAGCAAATTGCCACGAGGTTAAAAATGTCTCCAACATGTGAGTTCTCACCTTCTTTTGAGCACTCAGAAAAGGGCATATCTTGTAGTGAATTTTCCCTTCCTTCCCACTATAGAACACTTTTTAGACTAGAGGATGATACACAACCTATCTACAAGGTGTGCCAGCACTCAAAGGTTTGGAATAGAAAACTTCTGAAGGGAGTATCCTTGTTCATATGCAGTGATCTCAGTAAAGCCCTCAAACAAAATTTGTCCTGATTCCCCCTTCCATTTTTCACTCTCCTGTAAGGGATTGGCTTGTGCCTCTTCTTGGAGTGGTAGCACCGTGTCTTGGTTTTGACCATGAACACTAATGCTAGAACTGCCTGGAGTCAGAATCCACCTGACTACTTACTAGATGTTTGATGTTGAACAGGTTGCTTAATCTCTCTGTATCTTAGTTTTTCCCTCTTTCAGAAGGAGATTCTTAAGACCATGGTTTTGCTTAAATCGTGAAATGAATGAAAAGTGCTTTGAACAGGACCCAGCACAGAGTACCCACCTGCTATGCAAATATTTCCTATCACTCTGGTCACAGCACACACGCACACACACACACATTTCCATTAACATGAATTTGTGGCATCTTTGCTTCTTTTTTTAAGTTGTAATTTCTCTCATTAATCTTGTTAATCATTAATTTGATATGCTAAATATCCTAGTGCCTGACAAGAGATTTTCTGGTGAAAGCTCTCGGAGTGTAAATGAGTGTAAATCGCCACACTGATTAGCCCAGTGTTTAGAGTGTTCAGTGAAATCTTTCCAAGTCATTCTTGTGCTCAGATATTGACCCGATTGTCTAACAGAAACAAACTCCCTATTCCCTGAGAACTCTCTGCATGTTATACAAGTCATATTTTGTTCTTACTATCATCAATATCTGTCTAAATCTTTCCCTTCAGCGACCAACTCAAAAGCTACTTTATTATTGAAGCCTTTCTCTAATTCTCTAGTGAGAATAACTTTCTTCCTGCTCTAATTTCACTTAGGTTTGGTTTCATATCTTTTGAAAAAAAATACTTTTTGTTGAGGTGTAATTTATTTATAGAAATGCTCAAACGTTAAGTTTACAGCTCAATGAGTTTTGACAAATGCATATACCTATGAAGCTCACCGTCCTATAATTGTAGAACATTTCTTTCCTCCACAAAGTTGTCTTGAGCTCCTTCCTAGTGAATCTCCACCTTTCTCAGCTCAGATCTGTTCTGCTGTATATTACCATAGCCTAGACTTGACTGTTTTAGAGCATCTTATGAAACCAAGCAGTGAATTCTCTTTTATATGTTACTTATGAATTAAAGAACTCTAGGCAAAGTCACAGTAGAGGGGAGTCTGGGATGACAGATGATAATAGTGTCTATTATACAATACCTATCTTAGGTCTCTCCTAAGGAATCTGGCTGGATTAGCACAGTGTCTGGCACAGAGTACGTGTTCTATAAATATTTGAGTTGAGTCACACACTAACTGTAGGGTTTTAGAGACAATGGCCTCACCTAATATTGAAAATTGAATCAGACAGAGGAGACTCATCCTGCAAGCAGGCACTTCTCATCCTCCTCACATTTTATCCATTTTCTCCTTGTATTGTAGAGTTTACCCTTCATTACAGTCATGCCTGTGACCATTCAGTGACTGATGAAAGATGTACCTTTGACCTTGAGAAGAAACAGCCTGGGCCTAGAGAATGCTTTATCTGATATTCTATTCAAAGTCTGCCTGGAGCACCTCAAGGAAGTTTCACATAAAATGATACTCTTACAGTGTTTACAGAAAGCGTAATGAAATGCCAGGTTGCATAACTTAGCACACATTATGCACTATCTTTCTGTCACTGAATTGGTAATATCCGTTTAATATGATAAGTAATTCAGCCTTCCCCAAAGTGTATCGTCTTGTCAAAATAAAGAAAATTTCAAATCCCTCTAGGCCATATGCTTAGTGTGCTGTTGAAGGAGAACTTTATTGAATTTGGAAAGAAGGAAAGCTAAAATACTCAACCTTGGCCACTAGGGACTCGAAACCTATAGAGATCATACAAATTCAGATCATGTGTGGAAAACTCTTAATTAGATTTTTAATCAAGATTATATAACTAACAATAATCACATGAATATTGCCTACATCCAGGTAGTTTACTTTGGAAAGTTATACACTTATTTCTTGTTACATGATTCTCTGGAGTGGGTTCAAGTACAAAGTTGTAGAGAACCAGAAAAAATATTTTTTCATCACTGTACCTTACATTTATTTTTAATGCATTACCCACCCTAATTACCCAATCATAATATCACATTTATGCTGAAATGACAAAGATATGCCACAGTTGAGGAAAGCCTTAAGAATGTGTTTGAACTCCAAAATGAAACCCGAAGGAAACATTCTAAAAATGTGAGCAACAACAGTATGATTTGAATGAGAACATAGCTTGTGAAAGTCATACTACACACGTGGAGAATAAATTCAGATATACTGATACACACAGAAACACATGTAAGTAGAATTAAATGTGTCTAAAGAACATGTTAACAATTGCTGCTTTAGCAATATTGAGCCTCTGGAGAATCCCACTGAACAGAAATGTTTATTTATGTTTCCTGTGCTGTGTACAGGTCTAAAATACCAAATAAGACTGGCACCGTTACTGCTTCCACAGGATAGATGTGTTAAGGCAATAATTACAAAATGATCATTGAATTTATTTAACGTGTGTGAAAAACTCTCTATATGTAAAGGCTTCTAAACATACGCCGTTTTTGGGGGCAGGCTCTCATTCAGAACTTTATTCTTACGTAGTGAGTATGGTTATATAGTATTCTTACCTATAGACATTTGAAGATTGAAACTAGAAAGAATATGGCTAGCAAAGATTTGCTGGAGGCAGGCAGGCACGTGACAATAAACAACATAAATGGCAGCAGACAACTCATAACAATGTAGAAAAGAGACATAGATCTGTAGTTTAACTCAATAATTCAATATTTTTCCAACTTTTATTCATACACACAGAAACACATGTAAGTAGAATTAAATGTGTCTAAAGAATACGTTTCATATGTGTATGACTTTTAAAAAAAAAAATCTTACCTGGACGTGCAAACAAATGAAACATAAATACAGGGTGGCTTTTATGGTTAGAAAATGCATTGGGAAAAAGAGAAGAGCTTGCTACTTAATCTCATTCATGATTGTTTCAAACACCATGCCCGACAGACCTCAAAGAAGGCTCCTCAAAAACCTTAGGATTCATTAGTTTTTCTTAAAAACAATTACAATAATGAGTACCATCATGCAGCTAAAGAAAGTTTTCATGCAATTCAGTATCTCCTTTAAAGGATTACAACAGTAAGAACAGTGCGAATAAAATAATTTATACTGACAAAATAGAGAATTTGAAATAAAAAACCCTTAGATTTAGAATTAGTTCTGCTTTTAACTGTATATTTTTGTGCATATTAGTTACTTTCTATGCTTCTAATAGCTTCGTATGCTATTGTAATAAATTGTCACAAACTTAGAGGCTTATGTGATACAAATTATTATCTTTCAGTTCTGGAGGTGGAAAGTCTGATAAGAGACTCTGGACTAAAATTAACTTGTCAGCAGAGTTATTTTTTTTTATTTTTTTTTTTTGCTTAGCCATTCTTTCCCCAGTCTGTCACTTTCCTCTTACCTTTTGCAATAAGCTGAAAGAAGAGACCAGGTTATATCTTGAAAACTTTGCTTGGAAATCTCAGCTAAATATCCAAGTTCTTAATTTATGAGTTCACCTTTCCCCTTAACTGCAGGGACCAGATCAGATAAGCTTTCTGCCACTGCCTACATGGATACCTTTGCTTCAGTTTTTAATAACATGTTTTCTTCCTTTCCATCTGAGGAATATCAGTCAGCAACACCCTTAGTGTACATATGCTTATTGACAGTCTCTTCATGACATTTTAGGCATACTCTAAGATGGTATATGTTTTCTCTACAAGGCGCCTCGTTTCCTCCTGAGACCTCACCAACAGAGTACTTAATATCTATATTCGTTCAAGACAATCTAGGATTTTTCTATTATACTCCTCAGAATTCTCCCATCCTCTGCCTATTGTCCAATTTCAAAACCACTTCTACATTTCTAAGCATCTGTTACACAAGCACCCCACTTCTAGGTAACAAAATTTGTTTTTATTTTCTATTTCTATTACAACAAATTATCACAAATTTAGTGACTTAAATCGTATACATTTATTGTAATTCTGAAGTATCACACTGTGCGAAAATCAAGCTCTCAACAGGGCTGTGTCTTTCTGGAAGTTCTAGAAAGAGCCTTGCTTTTTCCAGCTACAGGAGGTCACCCACTTTCTTTGGCTTATGAGTGCCTTCCTCCATCTTCAAACTCAGAAATGTTGGGCCAACTCCTGCTCTTGCTGCCATCTCTCTCTCTCTTCTGATTATTGCTTCCATTTTTAAGGACTCTTGTGTTTACGTGAGGCACACCTGGATAACCTAGGGTAATTGCCTTATTTTAAGGACAGCTAATTAGCAACCTTACTTCATCGTGCAATTTTTAATCCCCTTTGCTGTGTAACCTAGCATCTGTGGATTAGGACACAGACATCTTTGGGAATGAGTATTCTGCTTACCACAATACTCAGTTTTTCTCCTCTCTAAAGGAGGTTTTACTGATCTGCTTTTAACAAGTTGGTTTTAAGGCTTAATGGGTTTAAAATGACATACTGTATATGGAAGCTTTTTGCACACTATGAAGTGTTATATTAGTTTTTAAGTTATTTTGATTTTCATAACTTCATTTGTTTTATGAATTATATTAGAAAGATGACTATAAGGTATGCCTGATTTTCTAAAAATGGTATACCTTTAAAATGATTCTATTTGCCACTTACGATGAGGAAACTAGTAAAAATGATTAATAGTATAACAGCTTTCACTATTCATTGAGTAATAAAACTAGATACTGTATGGGGTTCACTTCACACATTAGTTCCAATCCTCACAACAGTCACACAAATTAAGATTTATAACCTGTATTTATAGACATTGGAACTGATACCAAGAATAGTCAAATAATGCGACCTAACAATGTCATAGTTACTAGCAACAGAGGCAGAATTTGAGCTTCAAATTCTACATAGCCTTTTTATGACTACACTGTCTCTTATTTTCTTGTAACATGAGACAGAATACAATATTTATTTTCAGCCTACTGAAATTTGTCTTGTTTCTGGAGTATAATTTAGTCTATCCTGACAGATAAAATTCCAAATTAAAAAAAAATATTTGGAATATACTTATATGCAATTTTTAGATGTATTAGTATATAGTAGTACAAATATTTAATGTATGAAAAGGGGATGATACCAACATATTATAAAGAAAGGTGTGGTAATATGCAGGTGAAGGGTCCAGTTAAGAAACAATTTTAGGAAAGAGGTCGTTTTGAGGAAGTTTTTAAAAGATGGGATGGGATTCAACCTAAACAAATTGGTGGTTAGAAAAGAGTTGTGGAAAGATCAGTTGGAATTTCAGGAAGAGGAGCCACCAAAAACACATGCAAAAAATGTGAGACAGTTTAGATATCTTTAGGAACATCTTGACTGACACATAGTTGCATGGCAGGGAGGTGTGTGAAGTAAGGCTCAGGGAGGCAGGGTAGGGACAGACTGCTCAGCGATCTCACCATGAAGGCGAGGTGTTTAGATTTGATCTAGCAGACTGTTGGGAGCCTGGGAAGACCTTGGAGTTAGAGAGAGTTGTGTATAATACAGTTTGTACGAACAATTCTGGAGTTTTCATGTTAAAAAAACTTCTACATATCTAACTGATAGAAAAAATATAATTTAACAAGTTAGAATTTTGAAAGACCGATCCAGGTGTTTGTTTTTTGCTTTTTTTCATTGGCTTCCTAAAAAAGACAAAATAGGTTACTTTCAACTGTGTAGAATGACATGATTATGAAAATAATCTACCATCTCTTCACTAGGACCAGGAGGCTTTCCTGGATTGTATTCCTTAAGAAGGAAGATTTTGTTTGGGATCCAGGACAGGATTGAGGAGAAATCCATGCCTGCTCCACTGCCGTGGAGGAAGAGGCAGCACTCTCCCCGCCAGGTTCATGAATTGCAGGGGGAGGCATGGAACACCAGGGAGGTGGGGGTCCAAAAGATACAGGGGTGATTTTCTTCTGCTCCTTTCACTATCTGTATGACCTTAGTTGTTGAACTTTCAATCTCTGTTTTCTTCTTGGAAGAACAGGAGCTAGAAAACATTTTTGTCAAGGTCTTCTTGTTTGTCTTTATTTTGATTTGTTTTGTTGATTAGGGGTTAAGATAACATGTGAAAATGAGTGGTACAGAGTATAGCTACTATATAAATTGGAGTTATCAGCATTTTCTTACCAGCTGTATTTTTAAACATTACGTAGAAGAATCTTTAATCATTATTAGACACAGTTTAATAAAAACAGTCAAAAGAAATCAAGTATATGTTAATGCTTTGTATTATTGTAATGATTAACATAGAACTGCAATGATTTTTAATTTGATGACAAAATTTAATATTCTATATATTCCCACATTTGTTGTTTTACCCTATAGGGTATTGTCAACTGAAAAAAAAGCACAACCTAAAAGTTGAGAATTGTTTCATTCAGCAGACTTTCTGAGGATTTCAAGTCCAGAAAGTAGCTCAGATAGCTCTAAGGGACTGCTCTGAAGAGGTAAGGGAAGTGCCAGGTTACGTAGGAGTTTTTGCAACAAAGACCAAGTAGTTGGAACATCAAGAGGTTACTGTTAATTAAAGAAAACCAGGTATCTCAAGTTAAGGAAGACGGGACACTTTTCTTTTGTATGGGAAGATGCAAGAGTCTGTGCTCATTGAAATCATCCCTTTGATATGCATCTAGCTCTCTAGGACCAGTATCATGTGCTTCCCCATCCTGAGTCTTCTCTGGGTGCACCACTGGGATTGGCTGCAGTGGCTGACTGCTCGGTGGTGGGCATCCTGTTTCCATCCTGAGTTCTCTCAGGGCTCACCGTGGAGAGCTGCAGTGCAATGGCTTGAAGGCTACGACATCCTCCGTTTACTGACATGGCAGGCCATGTTTTTCATTCATGGTGTATATGCTGTATCATATGATGACTATCTTCAGTAAAACACTTCATGTTAGTTTTATTTATTTTTTTCAGTTTCTGATACCTGAATACTTCATTTCCTGCACTTCCAAAGGGCCATAGCCATGGTTGTTATCCTATAGGCACCTTCTCTAGGCAAACATCCTTATTTAATGATTAAAAAAATCATTGATTAATGATCAATTCTCATGTGGTCATTACAGTACTATGCAATATTCATCTATGATTTCATTTAATTCAGTCCTCATATCAACCCTATAAATAATTATAATCCAATTTTACAAAATCCCTATTTTTCCTGTGAACTGAGATTAGAGAGTACATTGCCCTCCCAGCAAAAACTGCTGTTTAATCCCTTCATGCAACTAACTCCAGTGTATTCTGAAGTCTCAGGGCTCAAGAAGTAGTGAGTAGACCTAGTTTTCTTAGAGGAAACAGTAGGATTTACTACTTTATCTGTCAGTGACCACTTATAGTCTTGTTTCCCTTTCCTTCTCCCCCAAATGAGCATGTGGCTTTACCCCATTCTGAGTCTTCCTCACACCTCTCAGCCAAGACCAGACCGACATCTAGGACCCCCTTTAATCTTGCTTTACAGTTTAGCTGTTCATCCCAGCACTCTTAAACCAAATTTTCATGAGATTATTTGTTATTTGCATAGAATAGTGCATGCTTTACAGAGGGTCCTATTTCTTGCAAAAGCAAACAGAGGAGGGATTTCTGCAAAGGCAAACAAAAGGTTTCCTTTGCAGGTCTGATGTCTATTTATTTATTTATTTTTTTTTTTTTGCAGCCTGTAAGGTGCACTGGAATCTATGTAGAATTAGCAAGCCTCAACAGAAATGTTGCCAGTTTCCTTGACAAGAGACTGGCAAAGAAGATGGGATTTGACTACTTGACTTCTGCTGTTTTTGTTTTTTAATTTTTATTTTTATTTCTCTTTCAATGATCAAAGTAACAACTTCATTCATCAAAGGACAGAATGAAATTGTGCCAACATATACTCCCTTTTACATTAGTAAGATGCTCAAATACCAGAAGTCTCTGAAAAACCCAAATCTCATGATGAGCAACTGTGGTGGGCTGAGTTGAAAGAAAGCAGGGAAACAGGGAGATGATGGGAGGGGAGAGTCAGGGGACCAGCAAGGCTGGCAGAGACTTGCCCAGATGTTGCAGCAGGGATCTGAAGTAGAGCTGAGGGGGATAAAAGAAAGTGAGACAGAGTGATAGGAATTCTTAGGTGGGGATCTGCATGCATTTGAAAAATTACATCTAATGTTTTAACATGATTTTATGTATGAGAAATAATTTTTATAAAGCCTTACTCAGAGGAATTCGAGTGAGAAATCAAGTTACAAAAGGATTAGAACATTACTTTAGAGAATCTGTGAACTTAATTAATTAAAAATACCTAAATAAATCCATTGATTCAAATATGCCATAATTGATTACATTTGTCTGCTAAGTTTTCTAGTAAAATAGGAAAATTTATAATGCATTATTTTAAATGTTACAGCATTGCTCAGCAATGAATTTCTGACATGTACAGCAAAAATGTAACCCGGATTTTCCTGTAAAAGAAAGGCATGAAGAAAGAAAAGTGGTGAGGGTTTCAAATACTTATATATTAAAATAGCACCTTTTGCATCTTGCAATTAGCGAAGTGAATGTTGATTATATTACTAGAGTCAATTGAAGAGATAAGAAAGGCAGTTGTGTGAGACATACTTGGAATATGTCTTTTTGAAGAGGATGATTTTTAACAATGGATTACATCTGTATATGTTGAAATTATTTCCTACAATATTAACAAAGCTGAAAGCTTGCTTCTTTTCTTTTTCCATTTTAAGGAGTATAGTATAGCATAGGATTAAGACTTCTGCCCTGGAGTGAGATTGCCTAGATTTGAGTCCTGTTTCTCCCACTCACCTGCTCTGTGATCTTGGTGAAGTCACTTCAGTCTTCCACATCTCAGTTTCCTGACATGTAAATTTTAAATAATCTAAGAATGATTTAGTTGAAGGTGTAAAACAAATCTCTAAACAAGTGTTAAGTGCTTCATACTCGTTTGCACGGGACATAAAGGATATGTTTTATCATGCCCTGCACAAGCAGTTTTGCTCAGTAATGTGCAGTCCACTTTGAATGAGAATGTCCAGGATTCCCTATTTACTTCAGGATGAATTTGGGAAAGTCATTCAGCTTCTTTGAGTTTCAGATTTCTTGATTGTAAAACAAAAATTATAATAGTATTTTGGGAAGATTTTTGTAAAAATTAAATGATTCATGAATCATCTGTCACCTAGTGGCACTTATGAGCCCTTTCTTTTCCTTAGTCTTTTCTAAATTTTGCTGTGGAGATACAGTTAATAGTTTTTAGCAAGTATCTTATTAAAATAGAATTAGAATATGAGTTCAAAATACACCAATCTGACCAGCATTGCTTATTCAATACCTGGGAAATTTTTAAGGCACAATACCTTTGAATATCCTGTATATATGTGTGTGTGTGTATATATATACATATATACATTCCTTTTTCAGTACTTATTAAATTATGTTATTTTTATTAAAGGGGAGTTTCTTTAAAACTTAAACTGATATATATCATGCTTTCTGGATATAAGGCTATATATGGGAAAGAGGAAGAATTTATACTTTCCTTACCAAGTTTATAATATTTAAATTTTTATAGCTTGGCATAGAATTCCAAAATGTTTTGTGAAATTCAGATAATTCTAGTTTATGGAGAGGTGATGAATGTCAAATGATAGGAGGAGTTACCAAAAAGAAGACTAAAGGAGAGCCCCCAGCCAGCCTGCCCAGCACCTACAGACTCCTTGGAGGAGGTGGTGTTTTGAGCTGAGACTTTCAGCCTGGCACAGTGTGTGTAACCGTGGTCTGGAACAGAGGGCAGCTAAAACGAGGTTAGGATTTAGTGCTTTGACTACTGGTGTGTATCAAAGCATTCACAATATAGTGGCGTGAAACAACCACTCTGCTGTGCTGACAGACTCTGCGGGACAGAGACTTAGAAAGTGGCTTGTCTTTGCTTCACAACTTCTGGGGTCTCAGCTGGGAAGACTCAAGTCTTGAGGAGACGTGATGGCTGGGGCCAGGAACCATCAGAAGTTTCTTCACTCAGACGTTTGGCACATGGTGAGAGGGACTGGAAGGCTGCATTCACCCGGAGTTGTGAACTGGAACACCTACACATGGCCTCGTAAGGTGCCCTGGCCTTCTTAGGCATGGTGGCTAGATGTGGGAAGAAATAGCCTGAGAGAACGAGGTGGAATTGCAGGCTTTTCTCCGCTGGCCTCAGAAGACACGCAGTGTCGCTTCTAATACATGTGATTAGTCACACATGAGTCACTAAGGCCAATCTAGATTCAGGAAAGAAAGCATAGACAGAGTGCAGGCTTATTTGGAAACTATTACGCAGTGAAAAAGAGTGGCACAATCTTCCTATTTCTCACAGTAATAAATACGAGATATTTGACCTAGTGCTTGGAATATGTGATTTCAGAGATGGGTGGTGTTCTTTGGTGGATAATAGTTGTATGTGCTCAGAAGCAACTAGCAGTATCCAGACTCTTGTGAATTTCCTACTGTTTAGTGCACAATTGAAGATGTGGACTTTGGTTCAGAAGATTGGAAGTGAACAGAAAATTGCGCGATCTGGGAGGCTTTCTAAAAGACCAGAATATTTGAGATCTTGTGAGAGAAAAGTAGAATAAGGAAGACCTCAGATATCAGATGGATGAACAACTTTTTTTTTCGATATAAACATTTTGCTTTTATGATCAAAATTGAATTTGGCCAATAGTTTTATTTCATTTTGAGGCAAATGGCACCATTATAGCAGGGCCTGTTTTTGGCTCTTTCATATATAAATCACCTCTGATTTTCGCCAATAAATCAACCCCCCTGGATGTTCCACAACTTCTTTAATGTGTTGAAAGACAAAGCCTCTAAATTAAAATTAAATTAAATTCGCCTAGCTTGACTTTGGCAGTGGGAACTTGTCCCTGTCATTACTTAGTTATAATTCTGGAAATTAATCAGAGAAACACAGAATCTCAGAACTTCAAAGGATATTGCGAATCATCTCTCCAGTCCCCGTAGTTTATACTATAATCCAGCTTTTTCATTTTAATTATCATAAAACTGAAGGCCAGAGAAGGGACAGCATTTGACCAATGTCATGCAGAGACTTTGAAATTAAGTTTGGGCTAGAACATACAACTCCTAGTCAATCATCTTTCAGTTATGTGACAATACTTCCCTGAAAATGAAGAAAAGCTGCCATTAGTTTTATTCCCTTGTAGCAGACTCTATTTGCTGTTCAAAATTTTGGTGCATACTTGTTTCCTTACAAAGTTTTGTCTTTTGTTTTTGTCACACCTCTTCTACGGAACTCAGGGAAATACTGATTAGTTCAAGCAAATATGGCAATCTATTTTTGTTTCTATGATGTAGCAGAAAGTCTACTAGAAGAGAATTTGGGGAAATATTTTATCACCAATTAAAGAGAAACAATGAAAGAAACAGTTTTCTTTTACTGGAGAAGTTGTGTGAGCCTGTGATGCCTTGCATTGAATAAACAGCCTATGTACCACAGGAGGACCAAGCTGACATACTGAAGATGAGAGAGAAGAAAGATGGAAAAATCCTGAGTTCTTCATGACACTAGTGGCCATTGGCTTAAGCAACCTGGAGTTGTCCTTTCTAGGGACTTTGTAAGTGACATGATTAATCTTCCCTATGGTTTAAACCAAATGAATCAAAATGCAATGTTGCTTCAACTAGCTCTGCTTGTTTCTAAGATGCTCATCGTTCCAAGTCATGATCATTTAAAAAATGCATTAAAATAGAAACAATTTTTAAAATTGTCAAGTATTTGTTTTAAGTGTTCTTATTGAAACATTTTGAGAAATGTTAAATATTTATTTTTAAAATTTTGAGATAATTGCACATTTATATGAATTTGTAAGAAACAATGCAAATAGATGCCTTGTACTCTTTACTCATTGTTCCCCATTTTGCAGAACTGTAGTTATGCTACAACCAGGTTATTGATTTTGATGCAGTCAAGATACAAGACATTAATCACCCTATGTTTCCCTCTTTATAACTACATCTTCCACCATCCTCTCCCTTCTGGCATGTAACCTTTTGGCACTAGCATTTGTTTTTTTTTTTTTTTTTTTTTTTTTTTTAGCTTAGTTACTTGGAGAGCTGTGCAAGCTGTGTGTATCAATAGTTTGCTCTTTTTTTTTTTTTCTGAATAGTATTCCATGACAAGGTTATACCTTATTTAACCACTCATCAAAGAGCATCTGAGTTGTTTCAATTTTGTGCTATTACAAATAAAGCTGCTATGAAAATTCTTATGCATATTTTGCATGAACGTATGTTTTTATTTCCTTGGGTAAATGTCTAAGAGTTTGATTTCTAGGTTAAATGGCAGTCGCATATTTAGTTTAAAACATACACACACACAAAAAAACAAAACCTGCTGGACTCTTTTCTAATAAGGCTCTACTATTTTACATTTCCACTAGCAATGTATGAATAATGAATATCCTCACCAGCATTTGGCATTGTCATTATTTTATATTTTAGCCCTTCTGATAGGATTGTAGTGATAATCTCCTTGTGGTTTTAATTTGCATTTTCCTAACGGCTAAGTGGTTAACTATATTGAACAACTTTTCGTGTGTCCATTTGTCATCTATGAATCCTCTTTGATGAAATGTCTGCTCAAATCTTTTCTTAATCCATTTTAATTGGATTGTTTGTGTTTTACTATTAAGTTTTGAGGGTGCTTTATATATTCTACATGTTAATTCTTTGTTGGAAAAGCAGTTTCAAATATTTGCTAGCAGTTAGGAGCTTGTCTTTTCTTAATCCTCCTATAGGCCTTCTCAGAACAAATATTTTTAGTTTTATGAGTTAAAATTTATCATTTTTTTAATATATAGATTGTGCTTTTGGTGTCAGTTCTAAGAACGTTCAGCCTTACCACAGATTCAGAAGATCTAAAATTTTTTCTAAAATATTTATTATTTATATTTTACATTTAAGTCTATAATTCATTTTTTGTTAATTATTCTGTTGGTGTTAGGTTTAGGTAGTCAAGGTCTCCCTTTACCTCAAAGATATCCAAGTGTTCCAGCAGCTTTTGATGAAAAAAAAAATCCTTTAATTGAATTGTTTTTACAACTTCATCAGAATTATATTTTATGAGTGCAATTCCTATAGAAAGAAAAAAAACCCTAGAATAGCTAAAATAAATTTTAAAAAGTGGAAGAATCACTGTACAGTTTCAAGATTTCTTTTATAGCTTGAGCAGAATAGAGAACACGTGAAAAACATGCATTGAGGGTTTTGTTTTTCTTTGGTTTTAGTTGTTAGAAGCTTAATTATAAAGTGTCTTGACATAGATTCATCGGGGTTTATCCTATTTGTGGATGCTTAATTTTTTAATCTGTGACTTTATGCCTTTCACCAAATTTGTGACGTTACTTAAAGTTGATATTATCAAGGGGACTTTTGTGCAGTCTCAGGAAAGACTGAACCTACCTAGGTGGTCTTTTAATGCTAGTTTTGGGATCAAGAACCACTGGATCTGGATCATCTTTTTCTTTAAGGTGGGGTTGTAAATTACCACATTGCTATGTTGCTTCTCTCTCTTGGAGGAGTCAATCAATTTGCATTCCTTTTTTACCTTTTAGAATTGTCTTTTGTTGATTTCTTACTTTATTTCTCTGGTTTATAGTTGTATCTTGTGAGAAGGAATAGGGAGAGATAAATTTATACCATCTTGTCTGGACTGGAATTCTCTGTGTTTAGTTTCATCTCTGAATTTTAGCCACAGCTATACCAGGGCATGGAGTGTAGCTTATGGCTGATTTAATTTTTATCCATCTTTCTGGTATCAAATGGTTAATTGTAGAATATTAGTGTGTTCTACAGCAAGTTGTCTGATTAGTGAATAATAATTTTAGTCTCAATTAGAATACTATACTATTTAATTAGGTAGGTCTAATGGCCCTCCTATCAATTTGTGGGCTAATTGTTAAGTTAAAGGTTAAAGGAAGAAAGATAGAAAGGCCATTAATCAAAAGTGGAAGTGGGAGAGATGGATGTGGGCCTCTGGGAATTAAGCTACAGGGGCTTGTGGTGCAGATAAATGGCATAACACATGTAAATTACATAGTAGGGACTCAATACATTGTGGCTGTTATTATTTTCATTATTGTTGTCACAGCCATGTTTGGAATCAAATCAATTCAGTTTGAGTAATAGGGCATATATCAATAGAGTCCTAGGAGCATCAAAAGCCCTTTACAAGTCCCAGTCGTCTCATATGCTGCTGTAATAACACTAATTACTAACGTTAGCTTAATCAGGAAGCCCTAGATGCAGTAGCTGGGATTTATATGAAGAAACCTCCAGTGTCTGAACAATGAGCTTATCATTGCCCTTGGTGGGCTACGTGATTGAGCTCACAGGTTCCCTGCAGGCCTAAAGTTCTTGCTTCTACATTTTGCCCTCATTGGATTTACAAAGGAGAACAGCAATTCTGAGAGATGGAAAAGATTAAATATGGAGTCAAGAAATCTGTGTATTTCATCGAGTAGCTGTTGCCCAGAAAGACCCTGTATGTGAAAGTCAAGGGCTCACTCCTATGTAGTATAAAATAGCCCCCCAATGGAGGCACACAAGCACCTGGGACATCAGAGGCATTATGATTTGAAATGATATAATCTGCAACAATTGCTGAGAACCTTGCCACAGAATGACAGTCATTTTGTTTTTAGTTTCATTTATGCCATATACTGTAGGATTCACATTCTCAGAAAATAAATATAACATTGACTATGTTTTATGGCTTTATACAGAGATAATCTCACAGATTAAATGTTGATTGCCAGGCATGTGGGATGGCATTGTTTTGTCCTAATAGTTACATAAATATTTTACCCTCTGAGGACACAAATAGGTATGTAGTAAGTTATCTATTCTAAAATAATTTATATTAAGTTTCTATGAAAAAATATATGTAAGCAGAATTAAATAAGTACTGGTAAGATATAAAAGAAATAAGAAGGATTTGGGGAGACAGATGGACTAGAAACTGAGATCTGGCTACACTGTTTATTACTTGCATTCATTTGATCAACTTATTTAGCTTTTCTGAATCTATCTTTTCTCTATAATAGATGCAATGATGTCTAATTTTCAAAGCTGTGAGGTTGAAATAAAAGAATATGAGTAGAACTCCTAAGATGGGGGTTGGTACATAAATAAGAATTTTCTTCCCCCCTCATTCATTTATAATATTTCAAAGACTGGACATATTTACATATACATATACATATATGTACACACATATGTATATATGTATGTACACATATACACAGGTAGATAAGTTTATCTATGTGTTATACTTTAGAGATTAGAGAGTTAAAGATTAAAGGATGGTTACTTAATAAATTTCCAAAGCATTCATAAGTGTCTGAAATCCCCAAAGTTTGGAAAGGTTAATAAATTTTGAGTTCAGAGAAAGTTTATTATTTTGAAACATGTAAAATCTCTGGGTTTGAAGTTATTAAAGTTATTGACTACCAGCAGTGTAATAGAGTTTAATCTTTTGGGTCTCATGGTCTCTATTGCTTGTTTGGCGAGGTCTATAAAGTGAATTTAGAACAAGCACTGGGTCTTGAAAGATGGACAAGGTCTAAAGAGACAGGTGTAGAGAAGCTCATGTAGGGAACACATTCATGCTGTGGTGACAGCAAGACTATTCAGAGTTCAACAAGCCAATTTGGGCACATCTGGTTTTCCCAGGGACAGAGGTGAGAATTTGCCCCTCCTGCTAAGCTAATGTATTCAGATTCTAAAAGAGGAAATGACTTGATACTTATCAGGAACTGCTTTAATTACTTTAATTCATTCTAGTCCAATTGTAATCAGCTCTGTGAGTACTTGATAGGACAGTGTAAAGTCACTGAGCTCTTGTTCTTCATGAATAATCTTTCTATTCCCAGGGAAGTAATTTTACATAGCGAGACTCATTACATTCCAGGACCTCATTCCAATCAAATTGTCCATTGCAATTTCCAGGGTGTAAGGTGTGCTCAAGCATCAAAGTAAGGATATTCACCAGTCCTCTCACCCTGCCAATAGAATCACACACAGAGAATTATTTGGTACATAACATGAATTCCCCAATGTATTAGGTGCAGATGATGAGAATCCTCAGAACAGTGCTGACATTTGTAGCTGATGAGGAAATTTGCCAGAAGAGGGAGAAATCCCACGCTGAGAATGAGATTTGTTACAGTGGATGTGACCAAAGATTTGGCCTCATGAATTCCAGTGTCAGAAATGTTTCTGTCACTTGCTAGTTACAGACTTAAGACAATTTACTTTAATGCATCTAAGGTTTAGTCTCTCTATCTGTACAACAGATCTGCCCTACATGATGCATGTGTTCATTGTAAGCCACAAATTTGATAATGTACACGAAATACTTTATAAATGGTAAAGTGAAGGTCCAAAAGCTTGTTTTGTTACAAGAAGTCTGTGTATCACAGACTTGCAGGTATATTACATGTAAGTATATTTAAAAAACAAAAGAAATTTTTAATAATTAAAAGAAAAATGATAGTCTTTGATCCATTTTGAGTTTATTTTTTGTGTATGGTGCAAGGGAGTGTTCTAGCTTCATTGATTTACATGCTGCTGTCCAGTTTTCCCAACACCATTACTGAAGAGACTATCTTTATTCCATTGTATATTCTTGCCTCCTTTGTCATAGATTAGTTGACCAAAAGTTTGTGGGTTCATTTCTGGTCTCTCTCTTCTGTTCCATTGGTGTCTATTTTTGTACCAATACCATGCTGTTTTGATTACTGTAGCTCTGTAGTATTGTCTGAAGTCTGGGAGAGTTATTCCTCCAGCCTCTTTCTTTTTCTTCAGTAATACTTTGGCAATTCTAGGTCTTTTGTGGTTCCATATAAATTTTATTATGATTTGTTCTAGTTCTGTGAAATATGTCCTGGGTAATTTGATAGGGATTGCATTAAATCTGTAGATTGCCTTGGGCAGTGTGACCATTTTAACAATATTGATTCTTCCAATCCAGAAGCATGGGATATCTTTCCATTTTTTTAAGTCTTCTTTAATTTCCTTAATCAATGTTTTATAGTTCTCCATGTATAAGTAATTCACCTCCTTGGTTAGATTTACTCCTAGGTATTTTATTACTTTGGGTACTATTTTAAAGGGGATTGTTTCTTCACTTTCTTTTCCTGTTGATTCATTGTTAGTGTAAAGAAATGCAACTGATTTTGGTATATTAATCTTGTAACCTGCTACCTTGCTGAATTCTTCAATCAGCTCTAGTAGTTTTTGTGTGAACCTTTTAGGGTTTTCTATATAAAGTAACATGTCGTCAGCATATAGTGACACTTTTACCTCTTCTTTTCCAATTTGTGTCCCTTTGATTTCTCTCTCTTGCCTGATTGCTGTGGCTAGGACTTCCAAGACTATGTTGAATAGGAATGGTGATAGTGGGCAGCCTTATCTTGTCCCAGATTTTAGTGGGAAGCTTTTGAGTTTTTCCTGTATAGTACTATGCTGGCTGTAGGTTAGTCATATATAGCTTTTATGATGTTGAGCTATGTTCCCTCTATACCCACTTTGGTGAGAGTCTTTATCATAAATGGGTGTTGAATTTTATCAAATGCTTTTTCTGCATCTATTGAGATGATCATGTGATTCTTGTCCTTTCTCTTGTCAATGTGATGTATTACATTGATTGATTTGCGTATGTTGAACCACCCTTGTGTCCCTGGGATGAACCCCACTTGATTATGATGTATACTCTTTTACACCATGCACAAAAATAAACTCAAAATGGATCAAAGAATTAAACATAAGACAAGATACAATAAACCTCCTAGAAGAAAATATAGACAAAACATTATCTGACATATATCTCAGAAATGTTCTCCTCAGGCAGTCTACCCAAGCAATAGAAATAAAAGCAAGAATAAGCAAATGGGACCTAATGAAACTTACAAGCTTCTGCACTGCAAAGGAAACCATAAGTAAAACAAAATGACAACCTACGGAATGGGAGAAAATTTTTACAAATGATGAAACTGACAAAGGCTTGATCTCCAGAATATATAAGCAGCTCATATGACTTAATAAGAAAAAAAAACAAACAACCCAATCCAAAAATGGGAAGAATACCTAAACAAGCAATTCTCTAAGGAAGAAATACAAATGATCAATAGGCCCATGAAAAAATATTCAATATCACTAATTATCAGAGAAATGCAAATCAAAACTATGATGAGGTATCACCTCACACCAGTCAGAATGGCCATCATTCAAAAGTCCACAAATGACAAATGCTGGAGAGGCTGTGAAGAAAAGGGAACCCTCCTACACTGCTGGTGGGAATGCAGTTTGGTGCAGCCACTGTGGAAAACAATATGGAGATTCCTCAAAAGACTAGCAATAGACTTACCCTATGACCCAGGAATCCCACTCCTGGGTATATATCCAGAAGGAACCGTACTTCAAAAAGACACCTGTACCTCAGTGTTCATGGCAGCACTATTTACAATAGCCAAGACATGGAAACAGCCTAAATGTCCATCAACAGATGACTGGATAAAGGAAGTGTGATATATTTATACAATGGAATACTATTCAGCCATAAAAATGGCAACATAATGCCATATGCAGCAACATGGATGTCCCTGGAGAATGTCATTCTAAGTGAAGTAAGCTAGAAAGAGAAAGAAAAATACCATATGAGATCACTCACATGTGGAATCTAAAAAAAAAAAAAAAAAAAAAGAACATAAATACAAAGCAGAAACAGACTCATAGACACAGAATACAAACTTGTGGTTGCCAAGGGGGAGGAGGGTGGGAAGGGATAGACTGAGAGTTCAAAATCTGTAGATACTGACAGGCATATGTAGAACAGATAAACAAGATTATACTGTATAGCACAGGGAAATATATACAAGATCTTGTGGTACCTCATAGCAAAAAAAAAGTGACAATGAATATATGTATGTTCATGTATAACTGAAAAATTGTGCTCTACACTGGAATTTTACACAACTTTGTAAAATGACTATAACTCAATAAAAAATGTTAAAAAAAATAAATAAAAGAAAGACGATAAATAACTCTATGTAATACAAAAGTTGGCCAGAAAGAAAATACAATCAGAGTTCTTTGTGCTCAACTATGAAAGTATATTTATACAGTTACAGTAATGGAAATGTGAAATAATGATTTGACCAAAAAGTTGTAAAATTGTTATACTGAAAAAAATAGAGAAAGGAAAAGGTTAAGAGGGTTGGAATAGGCATTAAGAAGGGTATGTAAGAGAGCTAGATTCTCATTCAACATTCTTGGAAATCAATGCATAATGTCAAATTTAAAAATAATTAATGATGGTATAAATATTTAGAGATATGGAAGTAAATAGCAAGAAGAAAGAACTAAATGAGTTGAAAGTGCCTGTTTCTAGGTGTTGGAAACAGGGATTGAGGAGAATGAGTAATGTATTCAAGATCCTGAATTATATTGCCGAATCACATGGTAGTTTTTTCTTAAGTTTTTTGAGGAAACTCCACAATGTTTTCCACAATGGCTGCACCATTTTGCATTCCCACTCAGAGTGATCAAGGGTTCCAATTTCTTCATATCCCCACCAACGCTTTTCTTTTGTTGTGGTGGTGGTGGCTGTTAATCACTGTTCGGACAGGTGTGAAGTTCATTGTAGTTTTGATTTGCAAACTGATGATTAGTGATATCTGTTAGTATACCCATTGGCCATCTGTGTGTCTTCTTGAAAAAATTTCTATCAAGTCCTAGCCTATTTTTCAGTTGGGTAGTTAGCTTTTTATTCCTGAGTTGTAGAAATTTCTTATATATTTTGAATATTAACCCATTATCCAATATATGGTTTAAGGTTTTCTGTTGCACAATCATGTCATCATAAACAAGAACAATTTTACTTCTTTTCCAATTTAAATGCCTTTTATTTCTTTTTCTTGCCTAATTGTTCCAGCTTGTATTTCTAGTACTGTGTTGAACAGAAGTGATGAGAATGAACATCCTTACCTTGTTCCTGACCTTAGAGAAAAAGTTTTTCACCATTGAGTAGGATGTTAGCTGCGGGTTTTTCATACATAACTTTCACGATGTTGAGGTAAACTTCTTTTATACCTTACTTGTTGAAAGTTTTTATTATGAAAGGATGTTGAATTTTGTAAAATGCTTTATCTGAATTATTGAGATGATCATGTGATTTTATTCTTTATTTTGTTAAAATGGTTTATCACATTAATTGATTTTTTTTATGTTGAATAATCCTTGCCTCCCAGTGGATAAATATTGCTTGGTAATGATGTTTAATCTCAAATGTACTGGTGATTTTGGTTTGCTAATATTTTGTTGAGGATTTTTGCATCTATATTCACTAGGGATATTGGTTTGTAGTTTTTTCGTACCTTTGTCTGGCTTTAGTATCAGAGTAATGCTAATTTTATAAAATGAGTTTGGAAGTGCTCCTCCCTCTTCAGTTTTTTGAAAGGGTTTGAGAATACTTGACATTAATTCTTCTTTAAATGTTTGGCAAAATTCACCAGTGAAGTCATATATGGTCCTGTACTTTTCTTTGTTGTACTGCTATCCCTCCTTTCAGTTCTATAAATGTTTACTTGATATATTTAGGTTTTCTACTGTTTGATGCATATATATTTTATAATTTTTATATCTTATTGGTAAGTTGACCCTTTATCATTCTATAATGACCTTCTTTGTCTTTTTTTTTTTTTTTTTTTTGTCTGATTAAGTGTAGCCACCTCTATTGTGATTTGGTTAATATATTTTATTCAGACCTTCACATTCAGCCTATGCATGTACTTAATAAATGAGTGTCCTATAGAGAGCAAATGGTTGAATCATGTCTTTTTATCTATTCAGCCTCTCTGTCTTTTGATTGAGGAAGTTTAATCCATCTACACTTAAAATAATTATTGATATAAAAGGATTTACCATTGCTATTTTGTTAATACTCTTCTGTTTATCTTGTAGTTCTTTTGTTCCTCTTTTCTTTCTTGCTGTCTTCCTTTGTATTTTATTGATTTTTTGTTTTGATATGACTTTATTTATTTATCTTTTTCTTGTGTGTACTAGCTATAGATATTTTCTTTGTGGCTACCATGGACCTTACATAAAATACCTTATAGTTATAACATTCTATTTTAAGCTGATACCAACTTAAGTTCAGTCATGTGCAAAAACTCTACACTTTTACTCTGCCCTCCCTTTATATTGTCACATTTTATGTCTATTTATATTGTGCATCCATTAATAGAATTCACTGCTCTGAAAAGTGTAAGAAAAATTGGAGAACTGGACATGTGGTCCAACTCTTTCCCTCCCCAGGGAGAAGCTGGGAGCTGGGAGTTTTCCTCTTAATCATAGTGTGCTCCGCTGGGGGTAAGAATCCTGGTGAGAGGGTATCTCCAATTTTTATACTGGTTTGATATCTGATTTTCGTGCTTGCATGGGGTACAGGAGTTTCCCGATATCTCACAAAGGGATTTGTCCATGAATTGTTGAGTTGGTATTTTTATGGGAGAAAGGAGGATCCAGTACTTCCTCTTTTATCATTTTTCTAATGTTGCTACCATCATGTTATTTACCGTATGAATTCATATTAACCAATAATACTGCTAAAATATATTCTTCACTGAAAATTGCAATAAAATCTTCTAGGAAATGATGGAGAATTGTTTTACTGTGAGCAGAAACATAACTTCACAATAAAAGGACAGGTTTGAATTTTGTCCTTCTATGTATTAATTATATAAACTTAAACTATCATTATGAAGATAAATAATAAATAAGTATATTTGAAGTGTCCAGGGTTATTAAATTTAAAAACTTATCTTTCTTTGTTGATTTAAAAGCCCTTATAAAATATATTCTAATTTATTTCATGGTATCATGTCTATCTTCTCATGCTCATTATCTCTTTAAGTAGAAAAATACATTCCATGACAATTTTGAGCTTATATTTTGCTCTGTTTCCTTAATGTATCTCAACTCTCCTCTACGTCATGATCTCTCATGTTCACAGAAATATAGAAAATAGAAGTTCTAGAATAGTAACAGTAGAAGAGATGTTAGAGATCATTTATTTCAATTGTTACCTAAAGCGTCAGGAGTCTGTATGGAAAGTATATTCATTTATTGCTTTGGAGACTTTTTTAATCCCTAGGATAAATAATACTTAAGTGGTACCTTTTTTGAAATGAAGCTGAAATCTTACATTATTAAGATATAATGGAGTGCCCAAATGTGATGCTTTTATTTAATAGTTTTTCCTGGTATTATAAATAGGATTTTCTTCTGATCTCATTTATTTACTGATTATTGATGGCCTATAGAAGAGTTCTTAATTTACACACACACACACACACACACACACACACACACACACACATTTCCCTGTCTCCACGGCTACTAACTGAACTATTTTATTAGTTCTAATAGTGTTGATAGTTTCCAGTTTTCCTCTTTTATCAATAGATATATAACAATTTCATCTGCATGCAATGGGCTCTCTTTAATACTTGAACTTAATTTTTCTATGAATTTATCCCACATAAAAACAAATGTATGTAAATATTTATAGACAGAAGTTTATTAAAGCGTTGTACAAAGGAGTAAAAATTGGAAAGGACCCAAATAATGTCCATCAGTAAATATTGGTTATAATCATTGAAACAAATCAAATAATTCTGTATGTCTGACTTTAAAAGATGTACCAGAAGTAATACTTAACAGAAAAATGTTGTTGCAAAATGTAGGCATTGCAAGTTCAACTTTGTTTTGCCAAATTGTTTTGGAATTCCCCTTTAGAGGTCTGTAAATCCTAAAAACAGCCATTCCCAGTTGACAGATCACATATATTGAAGATCCAATATATAGACACTACTTAAATGGGCAAAATCTGTAATCAGAGAATATTATAATAATCTAAAGAAAGTTTTGGAATACTGATTTATATACTGCCCCATTGACAATGTAGTTGGTATCCTTGTCATATATTCAAATTCCTGGTTGTAGTAAACATATTCTTTTGGTCTCTAGAACGTATGCCCTAAATCTACATTCAGACACTAAAATCTTTAAATGCTTCTGATCTAGATCTTGTACCTCAGACTGGTACTTAACTGGGATAGGAAGTAAAAACAAATAAACAAAAATGCCCCCAAAACTTTTTCCTACTTTATAGGAGGTATTTTCCCCAGGCTATTTTAATAATACTTAGAGCATCAAGTACTTTAAACCTGCTACACTAAGAGACACTCTGACCCTTTAGAAGGCAGTTCACTGACTGGGAAAGTAGGGGAGCTGCAGGAAGGGAGGTTTCTGTTTTAGGAGAGATGAAGCTTTGTTAAGTGCCTTAAGTACCTCAAGGATTTATAGGAAGAAGCAGAATCTCCCAGAAGTCCTCAGAGAAGATTAGTGTGTGTGTTTACCTTGTATTTATATGGCTTCACAGGATTGGGATGTTTTAATTATTGAGGCAAACACAATTTATTACTGATGATATTTTTAACTTGCATACTAAGGTCAAATGTGGAGGTATTAAGAAGTCCAATTCAATATTCACCAAAATGCCTGAAGCTAAGCTTCTGATTAAAGCTTTTGATTACCACCCAAGGTGCATAATTTTTATTTCTTTCAGCATATGGCAAAGTCAATAGACAAATTGCTTTCAAAAAACAATAGCAGAAATATTGACCATTGGAACTAAAAATCAATGGGCTTTTAGCAATTCATTTACTTAAAAGTACAGAATTTTAGTATTTTGTGTGAACTTAATAATGACAGAGATCAAATAATGTTGCCATTTTTTAAAATTATTTTTTTATTGAGTTATGGTCATTTTACAATGTTGTGTCAAATTCCAGTGTAGAGCACAATTTTTCAGGTATACATGAACTTACATATATTCATTGTCACATTTTTTTTTTCACTGTGAGCTACCACAATGTTGCCATTTTAAAAGACAAATTTGTGCTGGAGTCTAATTATGTTGTTATGATAGCAATGTGTTCAGGAAAGACAGGATAATAATAATCAGTACTGCCCCCAAATAGTTAAGCTACCAAACAGATTTTGCAAAATAGAAGCTCCTAAGCTATTTTTGTATAAATTGCTCCTCTCGAGTATGCTAAGCTGTGATGATCACAAACCCTCTGAGATCTTTAGCAG
This sequence comes from Camelus ferus, assembly GCF_009834535.1. Lineage (NCBI taxonomy): Eukaryota > Metazoa > Chordata > Mammalia > Artiodactyla > Camelidae > Camelus > Camelus ferus. The sequence goes on from NC_045705.1 coordinate 13,471,493, forward strand.
AACAAACCATTTTAGGTTTGTGACTCAATGAAGAAGTCAGCTGTAAGTGGGAGAGGAATTGCTCCAAAAGTAAAATTTAATCAGAAAAGACTGTTGGCCATAGAAAACTTATGTTAGAATGTAAAGGAAGAGAACATTCACACTTATGAGGGAGAAAATGCTTATTTCCTACCATGAAGCTCCTGGGGTTCCCACATTACCCAGGGGCAATGAGGAGAGGCTTATTTTCTACGTCTCAGATGTTTTGTGACAGAGGTAACATGGCTATCCGTTTTGTATTTTTCCTTCAATCCACATTTGTTAAGGACTTGTTCCTCGCCAGAATTTGTCATCGAAATAGAAATACTGGGACAACTAGGACCAAGAACTGCATTCAAGACGTTCTCACAGTTCAGTGCACAAGAAGTTAGTCACACAATCATTTCAAACATATGTAAAGTTTGACTGTCGTCTACATAATGTGAAGGAGTAGAGCAAAAGGGAGAGTGATCAGTTACAATGGTGGCAAGATGAGGAGGGTCCTAGGGAAGTTTTCGCATAAAGGAAATAAGCAAATTGAGGTTATTACTATTCTGGCTAAAATTTAGTAAGAAGAACTAACTATTGATTCCTTAATACTTGTTCTGTGAATTAAGTATCTTATTTAATACTAATTACTGCCCTATAAAGTAAGTAATATTATCTGTATATTAGCAGTGAGGAACTGAGGCCCAGGTCTAACATAGAGAAAAAAAGGTAGAGTTGAAATTGAACACGAGCATCTTGCTTTTGGAGCCATCACTCCCAACCACTCTTTATGCTGCCTCTCATGCAAAACCCAGATATGGGAAACAAAATGCTGCTTTTGTAGAACTAAGAATAGTTCAGCATATCTGAGGCAAAGGCGGTACTTGAGAGACTGAAAGGGTATAGAATTGGATGGAAGGATTAGAAGACAGACCAAGTGGAAACACATAGGCTATGCATGTGGAGTGAAAAAGGAAGAAATATGTGAGAGAAGGCAAGAAGATCAGATGAAATCCTCACAATAGCCGAGGTGAGAGCACGATGGCTGCCTGGAACAAAGCAGAAGCAGTGACTTCGAAAGGGGCAAAGCGTGCATAGAAAGATGGTGATACTGGAGAGTGGAGAGGACTTGGGCACATATTGAAGGTGATGAATAAAGACTAGAATGAATTCTAGATTTATAACCTGAATAGCCGGGCATATATTGTTATCACAAGCTAGGACACAAGGGAGATAGTTGCTTTCCCAGATTCTGTGTCCTTATGCCTTTGAGGATTGCATATGCATTTTTATCAGATGCTCTTGCCTAGTGGATGCTTAAGAAATTGTTATCTAGTGATTAGAGACTTTTTTGAAAGAAGTATACAGTTGTCTTTGAGTAACCATAGCATGTTTGTCTTCTTTTTCCAGGTAACAAATACTTTTCCCTTTTACCCAACCCATATAAATTTAACAGGAAAAATCCAAAATCATGGTTTCCTCTTTAGATTCTGGAGCAGAAAATCCAGCAACTTGCTTTGAAAATATCTAACTTTTCTGTGTGTGTGTGTATGTGTGTGACTTTAAAATTGCTTTACAGACATAGTGTCAGATAGTCACATCAGCTCCATGAAATGGGCCAAGGAACAATTTATCCCTATTTTTAAAAAGTAAAGAAAGGTTAAGTGACTCATTGGATTGTTCAAAACAGAAGCTCCGCTCTGAAGTCACCTTGGTGCACATAAGAGCAACCAACAAATGGCTGCAGCACAGGGTGTCAATTGAAGTTTATTGATACTTGATCCAGCTTGAGTTCTTAGAGTCTTAGTTTACCCATGAACAATGAGCTTAGAAGTAAAAAGGGGAATACAAGCGGTGTTTTTTCCCAGATGGGCTGTTTATTTTTATTTCTTCATAAGCTTTTCTTCTGTCCTGTGTTTTTCTGTAAACAAGAATATCAAGGTGATGTTCAGTATCAAAGAAATATTCACAATACGTTTGGGAGAAATGTTTACTGTGTAAAAAAGACTTTTATATTGTACATTATCCAGTATTCTATCTGCCTTTGTATAATTTTATAGTTTATAATTTTATGTCTAGGCCATCCCATCTAGTCGCTGCTGATAAACGTATATATCATACCTAGCCCCCTTTCCTGGAATCCAGACCCACATATGGAACTTCTTATGAAATTCTTGGATGACTAATAGGTCTCTCAAAATGAGTATGTTCACAATTGAATTACTTATATTCTTTCTATTGCAATTTGACTCCTCCTGTAGTCTTCTCCAAATAGTTAACTGAAACTCTGCTCTTCCTGTTGCTCAGGTCAAAACCTTGGAGTTATTCATAACACCTTGCCCTTACTCAGGCCCCACACTGAGTCTTTGACTAAATTCTGCCAGCTACATTTTAAAACCTATTTGTATTCCGTCTACTCTTACCATCTCAGCTGCCGCACTAGTTCAAACCACCAGCTCTTCTGACTGAAAATTATAATAGCTTTCTAACTTACCATCCTGATTCTGTTTTGCTTCCATAATCAATTGCCAACATAGTAGCTAGAGTCATTCTGTTAAAATTCGACAGTGTATTAGGACTTTGCATAAACCCTTCAGTGCCTTCCCTTCTCACTTGAAATAAATGTTAAAGTCATTACTATAATGCAAAAGACCCTGCTTGATCTGGCTCTACCACTGCTTATATGAATGTTTTCTCTTATATTCCCTGTAGCCCATTCTTTTATGTCCTCATTCGACTCCTTCATAAAATGAAGCAAACCCCTGCCTCCAGGCCTTTGTACTCATGGTTCAATCTGCCCTGAAATGATATCTTACAGACGTTTACATGGCTTCATCTCCGCATCCTTCAGGTCCTCAGTTTCCTTTGAGGCCTTCCCAAACACCTGCTTTAAAATTTGAATCACTGCTGCTATACTCTTCACCCCACTTTCCTGCTTCATTTTCCCCTTTGCTCTTACTGCTACTTATAATACTTAATATGTATATTTTATTTAGTTTTCTTACTTATTTTCTTGCACACCAGAATTTAAGGGGCATGAGGACAGTGATATTGTCTGTTTTGTCAATGGTCTGACACATGGTTATCACTTAATAACTATAGATTGGATGAATAAAAGACTATAAATTTTATGCTTAATAGAATGACCTAGGCTTTTATAAAATATATTCATGGATTTGAAGAAATCTCATCATAGAAGAATGGTTGCTCTCATGTCATGGACCTATGAGAAGATTTATGTCTATTTCACATATTAGGTTTAAGCATATATAGTTGCCAATATTCAATACTGATTCTCATAAACTTTTAAAATAAAATTGGTCACTTTTTTCCCAGTGCTGTTTGTGTTTCTCCTTGGACTTCCTGACAGTTTATAAATACAAATACCAAATTCTGAAATCTAAAAAGTCAAATGGCTACTATTTACTTTAATTAAACAAAAGCCATAAATTACTCAGAACTTAACTGTTTTGTGATCAGCTGTACCTCCACAAGCATATACAGGATGATTGCTGATACTCACAGCTCAGCTCAGTAGAGAAAAGCTCTAGACTCTACTCTGTTATTGCAGCATCATGAAATGGTAATCATGTCATCACCATTTTTTTCTAAACTTAAAAAAAAGTCAGTATCATCTACTGAAGATTTTGGAACATTGGATTAAGTTCTCATTTTTCCCTTGTATCATTGTAATTTCTTTTTAAGTGGGTTCCTCCTAAGGAAAGCCAACTATTTGACACTGTACAAAACTCTACACAATTTTTTTTTGAAAGAAAAGAAAAAATGAGTTTTATAACTATTTTCTTCTTGAGTGAACAATAATTAGTAGTGAGTTTGATACTCTGAAACAAAATCTTCTAATAGGTTCATGAGTACACACAAGTTGTGTGTATTATTTATTTTTTTCTCCTACTTTAAAAATTGGCTAGGCTGATCTTATTTAATCTATTTCCATGCTTTGAGCATACTTGAGAACTTCCGTTCAAAGTGGCCAGTGAGATCTGAGCCACAAGGAAAGGATATTCTTGGAATCCAGGGAGGTAGGTTCTGGTCAAGCACTGCAATAGGAATAGGATGCTGAAACAGTAATTTGTGATGTGGTCAAAACCGTGCTAATCCTTTTCCTTAATGACACTCTTGATGGGTAAGGTTTTCCCATCCCACACATGCATGCATTTATATAAAGTCTTCCTTTAGGGGAAACATGATTCAAGTTAGCGTTAAGGTCTTTAGGACGGTAAGCAATAGAGCTGAAACTGGAAGTTTCATGTGATAAGAAACACCGTGCTTCACCTTTTAAATCATGCTTAATAACTTAGATATGTGAAAGGATGTAAAAACTCAGTAACTGTTACTTAGAATTTGTCATTCTTCCATCAGTTTAAGTAAGTAGGTTTTATATGTGACCCCCAGTACCTAAAACAGGCATTGTTTCTCCTCCTAGTGGAAATAATGTAATTCCAAGAAGCTCTTCTTACCTCTATGTTCAGCCATAATATTTTCTTCAATTTTATTTTTTATTGAAGTAGTTGATTTACAATGTTAGTTTCAGGTGTAGAACAAAGAAATTCAGCTATATGTATATTTTTTCAAATTGTTTTCCATTATAGTTTATTACAAGAAATTGAATATAGTTCCCTGTGCTACGCAGTAGGTCCTTGTTGTTTATCTGTTTTGTATATAGTAGCGTGTATCTGCTAATCCCAAACTCCTGATTTATCCCTCTCCCCCTTTCCCCTTTGGTAGCCATAGTTTGTTTTCTTTGTCCTTGAGTCTGTTTCTGGTTTGTAAATAAAATTTGTATCTTTTTCTTAGATTACACATATAAGTGATATCATATGTTAATTGTCTTTCTCTGTCTGACTTACTTCACGTAATCTGATAACCTCTAGGTCCATCCATGTTACTGCAAATGGCATTATTTCATTCTTTTATAAGCCATAATCTTTTTAAGATAACACAGTAAGTCTGGGAAACTCTAAACTTCATAGAGAAATTTGTCTCCTTAATATTTTGTCCTTGAAATGATATATTTTCCCCACTTTTAGTTCTTCCAATGGTCATTTCTATAGTTTCAAAAACACTGAGCTTTTTCCTTCCCCATTAATATTATGATAGAATTGTCTATCTTTACTTTGTTCTTCCTCCTTAAAGGAAGTAGCAAAGTTAATCTGAGGAGAGTCACCTTTTAAATTTTAGTTACCTGGAACCAGAGTTTTCAGCCCTTCTGAACAAATGCATTTTATTAACATATTTTGATGCATAGACTGATAGGGGAGGGGAGAAAGGGAAAGGAGGAAAAAAGTGAACGGGAGGGAGGGAAGGGAAGGAAAGAAAAAAGAAAGAAAACTGCTTATGCTTTCTATAAATTAAAGGAGCTACATTAATCTATTCCTTTTGATGTGGGCTTCTATGATCAGAGTTTTCAAATGTAATATTAGAGCTATCCACATTAAGGGCTCCTTAATTGTCAAATATAATATTAAATTCTAACATGTCAAATATATGCTTTTGTATTCAAGTTATTTAATGTGTTGGCTATATCAGCTGTTACCAAAAAAAGTTACCAAAAAAAAAAAAAAAATAGAATCTCCACTAAAACATGTATGTATAACTTTTAAAATTGTGTTTTATTTTTAAACTTAAAGTTGGCAACTGAGATGTGTGACATTGGGTGTTCCTCAAAGCAGCAGTTAAGGAATGCAGATCTTCAACTTCCTATGGATTTATAGCAAGTGTATAAACCAACTTATGTGTTAAATACTATTAAATTTCAAGCCAATGCAAGTAGACTAATTCCTGAAATGCTGGTTATATAGTAATTCTAAAGAAGGGCTTCAGATAAACGAAGATTTGTAAAGTGTAAATTGTGCATTATTAATCTTATCACTTGCATGGGAGGATTTAATATTAAAATTGAAAATCTGAAATCAAGTTTGAATTTTTTTACTCTGCCACTTTGAAGAATATCTGTCCTTGAACAATAAATTTGTATATTCTTCACATTAATTTTATCAAATAAGAGATAAAGCCATATACCATTTATGGTTATTGTAAATATTAGAATTTGCCAACATTTGAAATCAAGTAGACTACACATCCAATCAGAAGCATAATTTAATACATGATAACATGTAAGTGACCTTCTAGAAGATATGAACTAAACACTTATTTGGAATTTACTTTCCTTATATTAAAAAAAAAGAGATAATTGAGCACTAAGATACGTCAACAGTACCAAAATAATCATCAGTTGTCTTCCAAGGGCAACATAACTGACTTGATATTAAAAATGATCATAAATAGTCAAAGTACTTTACAAAATTGAAGGTTTGTTAACATGCACCAATGTTTTTATTACAGTCATGATCATAACTTTTGTGTCATCACTCCTCCATCAATGTGATAATGGAGCACCCAGGTTCTTAAATAATTTCTCCCTAAAGTATTTGTGGAATGACTTAGATGTCATATGTGACTGCACTTTTATTTCTCTTCTGACTTCAGCTCCTTTCTGCAGAGTAGTCATCATGTTGATACAGAGGACATCCCAAGTGCCCACAACCCAAGGGAGCCTTATAATGAACTGTCCAAACCACCTGTCTGTTTTTGTCATGTGTTCTTTCTCAGGAAAAGTAAAGCAGTGCTCTTTGGTCCCCAGGATATTGAATACAATTTTAAAGAAATAGATATTTTCATTTCTTTTTTGTTGTTGTTTTCCTTACCAAGCCTTCTCCTACCCCCTAAATAACTCATACATGGTTCTCATAGAAGATTGTACAGGAAGCTGTTCTCAGTGAGAAAACCACAAAGTATCCTAGATGATCCCTCTGAGCAGATATTTAAGGCTATTTAGTAGTTAGTGCTTCTCTGAGAAGATTCCTGTTTGCTTTTGGATGAGTTCCTTTTCAGAAGCTTCCTCATGCATAAAGATTTCTGATTGACACCACCCGCCAGTTTTCCTAAGTTAGCTAACCTCCAGCATTGAAAACGTCTTAGGCTTAATCTTTCCTTTCATGTATAATGCTAATAACAATCAGAAAAATAATCTAGAGATATAGGAACTGGTATAGCACACACTTTATTATATCAACCAGTTGCACATTGAGGATGTGTAGTTTTCCCCTCATTGGAGTCTCTCCCTTGTGTTGTGAAATTTTTATAAACCATGTTATAAGTAAGAAACTCATGCCAACCAAGACAGGCCCCAGCATCACCATTACTTGAAGGACTTGAGATGGCAAGAAGATTGTATGGACAAGTACCAGACCTAGGGTGAGAAGGCCAGAATATGAAATCTGATTAAATCTGGGCTCTGACTCATGCCTCATTCTATCACTCTTAGAATATGCTAACCTTTCAACGCCTCTGTTTACAACCCTGATAAATAGAAACAGTGCTAAATGCTCAATCCATCCATAGGGACACTGGGTGGAAAACAGGGTGACACGTTTTCTTTTGACTTGTAGTAGTGTTGCTGGGGGGTGGGTTTTTGTCTCATCATAGAAAGAATTCAGAAAAGAGACATGGAGATTAAGAAAGTAAAGTGAGAAAGGGATCCAAATTGGAAAAGAAGAGGTAAAAGTGTCATTATATGCTGATGACATGTTACTATATAGAAAACCCTAAAAGGTCCACACAAAAGCTACTAGAGCTGATTGAAGAATTCAGCAAGGTAGCAGGTTACAAGATTAACAGTTCAAAAATCAGTTGCATTTCTTTACACTAACGATAAATCAACAGAAGAAGAAAGTAAAGAAACAATCCCCTTTAAAATAGCACCCAAAGTAATAAAATATCTGGGAATAAATCTAACCAAGGAGGTGAAAGAATTATACACAGAAAACTATAAACCATTGATGAAGGAAATTAAAGAAGACTCTAAAAAATGGAAAGGTATTCCATGCTCTTGGATTGGAAGAATCAATATTGTTAAAATGGTCACACTGCCCAAGGCAATCTACAGATTTAATGCAATCCCTATCCAATTACCCAGGACATATTTCACAGAACCAGAACAAATCATAATAAAATTCATATGGAACCATCAAAGACCTAGAATTGCCAAAGCATTACTGAGGAGAAAGAAAGAGGCTGGAGGAATAACTCTCCCAGACTTCAGACAATACTATAGAGCTACAGTCATCAAGACAGCATGGTATTGGTACCAAAACAGACATATAGACCAATGGAACAGAATAGAGAGCCCAGAAATGAACCCACAAACTTTTGGTCAACTCATCTTTGACAAAGGAGGCAAGAATATACATTGGAATAAAGACAGTCTCTTCAGCAAATGGTGTTGGGAAAACTGGACAGCAGCATGTAAAACAATGAAGCTAGAACACTCCCTTACACCATATACAAAAATCAACTCAAAATGGATTAAAGACTTAAACATAAGACAAGATACAATAAACCTCCTAGAGGAAAACATAGGCAAAACATTATCTGACATACATTTCAAAAATTTTCTCCTAGAAGAAATAAAAGCAAGAATAAACAAATGGGACCTAATGACACTTACAAGCTTCTGCACAGCAAAGGAAACCAGAAGTAAAACAAGAAGAAAACCTACAGAATGGGAGAAAATTTTTGCAAGTGAAACCGACAAAAGCTCGATCTCCAGAATATATAAGCAGCTCATACGACTCAATAAGAAAAAAATAAACAACCCAACCCAAAAATGGGCAGAAGACCTAAACAAGCAATTCTCCAAGGAAGACATACAAATGATCAAAAAGCACATGAAAAAATGCTCAATATCCCTAATTATCAGAGAAATGCAAATCAAAACCACAATGAGGTATCACCTCACACCAGTCAGAATGGCCGTCATTCAAAAATCCACAAATGACAAATGCTGGAGAGGCTGTGGAGAAAGGGGAACCCTCCTACACTGCTGGTGGGAATGCAGTTTGGTGCAGCCACTATGGAAAACAGTGTGGAGATTCCTCAAAAGACTAGGAATAGACTTACCATATGACCCAGGAATCCCACTCCTGGGCTTGTATCCAGAAGGAAATCTACTTCAGGATGACACCTGCACCCCAATGTTCATAGCAGCAGTATTTACAATAGCCAAAACATGGAAACAGCCTAAATGTCCATCAACAGGTGACTGGATAAAGAAGAAGTGGTATATTTATACAATGGAATACTACTCAGCCATAAAAACCGACAACATAATGCCATTTGCAGCAACATGGATGCCCCTGGAGAATGTCATTCTAAGTGAAGTAAGCCAGAAAGAGAAAGAAAAATACCATATGAGATCGCTCATATGTGGAATCTAAAAAACAAAACCAAAAACAAACAAACAAACAAAAACAAAGCGTAAATACAGGACAGAATTAGACTCACAGACAGAGAATACAGACTTGTGGTTACCAGCGGGGTGGAGGGTGGGAAGGGATAGACTGGGATTTCAAAATTGTAGAATAGATAAACAAGATTACACTGTATAGCACAGGGAAATATACACAAAATGTTATGATAACTCACAGAGAAAAAAATGTGACAATGAGTGTGTATATGTCCATGAATGACTGAAAAATTGTACTGAACACTGGAATTTGACACAACATTGTAAAATGATTATAAATCAATAAAAAATGTTTAAAATAAAAAGTAAAGTGAGGATTTATTAAATGATAAGATGCTCTCAAGGGGAGAGTGGGCAGATTCAGGTAAGCAGCTGCCCTGTGTTTCTTTGGCCAGTTGCATACATAGAGTGTAAAAATGAATGTGTGGAATAGTCATTGGAGAGGTAGGGGTTTTGGGTCATATTCCCTGATTTTCATCCAAGCTCCAAATTCCCGAAGGGAGAAAGGATTTTTGTCCTTATTTAGTCTGGATCAGAAGTATCATGGTGTCGGTGCCTGATGGGTACTTCTAATCCGCAAAGCTAAGTTTGTTGAAATGAGGGCATAATGAGCAAAAGATTAAGCTGGAAATTCCAGCTTTTCCTACCTTTTGTTGCTTGCCTCTAGGACACTTATCACCCCAAAATGTGTGATTTCTTGTCAGCCCAGAGGTTCCTGCTTTTCTCTGTCTGCCCAAGGACCGCCATTATTCACAAGATGTGTAGTTTCCTGCCATTTGGCCCATGCCCCTCTTTCTCTGCTCATATCTAGATATCTGCCTGCTCTAACAGTAGAATTTTCATAGTGACACCAACATAAGACCAATGTATTGATATTAATATACTGATAAGTTAACCAATATTAAAATACCAATATATTAAATGTTGCTCAATGTAACTTGTTTTTAGAATAACAAAATATATATGCTAATATTTTGAGTGGTATTTTAAGATAAATGTTGCTGGAAATGAACAGCTTTGGAATTATATTTGTATGCTTCAAAGTCTGGTTTCAGAAAACAAAGCCGCTCCAAGTAAGGGCTACTAGAAAACTAGATAGAATTAAGAGGGTATCCATGATGTTGTATGTAACTGGAAACTTTTATCTCATGTCCTCAGCTCTCACTGCCTTCAACCATTGGCAGATACACTAATCTCCTCTGTTGACATTGTTATGCTTTTAGATATCACAAATAAAGACCTAATCTGCCTTATTTTTAGCACATGATAAGTGGATTTTATTGGTGATTTCCGATGTGTGTTAAGTACACTAGCCCTACAAGATACATCAGCCAAAGTAGTTTAGAATTTTAAATAAGTGGTTCTTGTCTTAAAGCTATACAATGTACATGCACATTTATATCCTAAAATATCTAAGAAGTCTTGAAATCAAGAAACCAATTTAAGTTTTTGACTAACCCAGTTTTTCTCCAAAACTTTTGACCATGTAATCCTCTTCTTGAAGTCACATTGATTAACACAATGTAGTTGACTCTGGAGGTGTCTCAACCACATTCTATCCCCTTTGCAATTTTAGTGTAAGATTTTCCGGGGGCCAGGACTTGTATCCCTTTTAATAAGGAATTTTCCTGTTCTCCCTCCAAACTCCCACACAGAGAGCTTTACCTACCTACCTTGTGAAAAAGAAGTACTGGGAATCAACACCCTCGACTCTCAGTGTCTAACAAGAGCTGGTGGACAAGTACTCCAGGTCCCTCACGTTTATTGTCCTCTGTTTTACACTAACTTCCAAAATTTCCCCAGAGAGATTAACCTCCATTCACCACAGTAGCAGGTGGCTTGAACAGGTAATCTTTATTGGCTGCCTTTTCTCCTAGCCCTTCACCACTGGTGTTTCTTTCACATCCCAGACTAGCTATTTGCACTCGAATCCTTGCCTTAGGGTGTACCTCTGGGGATCTCAAACTGAGACACATATTTTGAAAACTAGGTGCCTCCTGCTCTACTTTTCAATGACCCAAATATCTGAACGATTATTTCTGACAGCTGAGAGTTTCTGAACACAAACCTTCAGGTTTCTGTCCCCCAGGGTCTTTCCATTGTGTCACTCTCCTCTTCATGTATTTTAAAAAGTTTAATTTTGCTGACATTCCACCCTACATGTTAAATTCCTGGGTCGTTTTAAAGTCTCTTAAAGCAAAAAATTAACACTGGGTAGTTAAGAGGGCAAGGAAGACATTATTCAAGACTGTTGTATAAGGGAGAAAGGATGAACGCGGCTCTGATGCAACAAAGTAAGAGTTGTTCGTACGTGCTGGGATGAACTGGTGGAAAATTACTGGATGATGTTAGCGGGAGGTTGGTCAACAGGATGTGAAGATCACACTGAGTTGTTCTTGAGTTTGCAATTATTTTTCTCTATGATTAGGCCATGTGTACTTGCTAGTTTGTGCCAATCCAAGTTAAGTTCCTACCCTCCATGAGACTGGGAGGTGGGGCACTATTTCTTTCAGTGTTTACATTTCAAAAAGATGTTTCCCAAGCCCTTGAGAAAGACAGTTCCCTGACTGTAAAACTGGTAAGAGTCTGGGAGAAGTTACATATATTTCAAAGGGGTAGAGAAAGGATATACATTTGCAAATTTTCTAAAGCGAATGCTCCAAGGAAAAGGAGATCGGGAGTCTGTCATCAGGAAGGAAGCTGTCTGAAGTTCAGTCAAATTGAGGGGAATACTAAGACCATTTTGGTCAATACCTATTAATAAACATTCAAGGACATCCTTCCCAAGCCCCCTCTAGTGCAGTGGCGGAAGGTGGTGTAAGAGTTGTCCAGTTGTTCAGATTTGTTCCTCATTAGTTTTGTGATCCTGGGATGCTTAACGTCTCTAAGCCTCATTTACAAATAAACTGGTAGTAATTATACCTTCTTCAGTGTCTTTGTAGAGATCAAAAGATATAATCATATAAAATTCTTGTCATAATGTATTAGTCTGCTAGGGCTACTGTATGAAAATACCAGACTAGATGGCATAAACAACAGAAATGTATTTTCACATGGTTCTTGGGGCTAGGAAGTCCAAGATTCAAGTGCTGGTAGGGTTAGATTCTGGTGAGACCTCTTCATAGCTTGCAGATGGCTGTCTTCTCACTGTGTCCTCATAAGGACATGTGAATATCTCTGGTGTCTCTTCCTCTTCTTTAAAGGACACCAGTCCTATTGAATTAAGGTCCCACCCTTATGATCTTTACCTTAACTACTTCTTAACGGCCCTATCACCAAATACAGTCACACTGATAGGGGCTTCAGCTCGTGAATTCTGGGGGCACACTAATCAATCCATAACATGTAGTCTCTGGACCGTAATGAGACACCAACAGCTAATAATCTTTACTATTAATAAACACACACAACTGGGAGCTCTGAATAAAAGATGCCTTTAGGAGTTTGTCGAGGAAGTTTGAACAGCACAGAGCATGAGCTCTTTGTAGGCAAGCAGTTCTACTCCTGAAGTAGAGATATAAATAATTCAATTATTAGCCATGATTAAGAAAATATTTCTAAAAATTCTCTGGCTGGTATCTGTTTGATTTGATTAGTTTCACACTGATTTAGCAAGCTGATATTTTCTTATGCTACATAATTATTCATGAGAAATAGGATTATAAAAAAAAAAATCCTAGCAGGTTTATGTTTTAGAATTAGACTGAAAAAAAAAAAAAAGATCTAACTTTGCAAACTAGCTTGAAACAAAGAAGAACCTCAGTAGATCCACTGTTTTACTATAGATTATATTGATTGTAGAGCAAATACATACAGAATAGATAATTGGCTTTGGGTTATATATTTGAAAGTAAAACTACAACCACAAAATAGATTTAACCAAAAAAAGTGTATGCTAGAACAGACTTTTAAAGAAGGGACAGTGGGAGGTATTCAGAAAAAGCAAAATTAAAAATGAAACTTTTCTGATGTAAAATTATTTAAAGAAATTAATCTATTTTTTGTTAATGTCATATTTTGGGAACTTCCAACCTGTACCATTAGAATAATTTACATGATTTTCAAAACCTTTTAAAAGTAAAGTTATGCAATCTTTTCAGGCACTGCCCAGTTTTGTATCTGGATCAAGAAATTCCAGATATCTCAGAGTACAATCAAAAAAGCCAACCACAGGCTAACATTCCCAGAGTCACTGATGGGTTGAATAGAGAATGCTAAGGTTGCTCATTCTTCATTCGTGCTGATCTGGTAAATTCACTAACCCCTGCCTGAACTTCTTGTCCTGAGTCTGAGCCATTCAGCAGTTTTTGATGGTAATACAATGTCATAGATGTGACTGGCTTTGTAATCTTTGTCAAATTGATAGTGTGAAGCAAACATTGCAAAGTAATACAATAAAACAGAGAGTCAAGGATTCTCGTATATTGTATAAGGCAGGAGGATGCCTCAGCGCTCCTTTAAAATAATATCCCAAGCAAACTCTTGCCAGGAAATCTGGAGCATTGGGGGAATCTTTCAGGGTTATTACCTTCAGGTTTTCAAGTGTGTTTATGAAGAGGGGATGGGAAAGAGGTTTGACTTGTTCACTCCTTCCAGGTACCAAATCTGATAAACTTCCTTTTCCTTACAGTAAAAGGAAAGTAAAAAGAGTCTGGGGGAACAAGGAATGGGAAGAAAGAACAAAAGAGAAAAAAGAGGTTTTAGTGCTCTGAAGAATTAAGGACAACAAAATTCTGGACCCTTGACCCACCTCACTTCTTACATCCTCTGTCATTGTTTAACCCATTAGCTAAATTAATTAAGCAAGCACTTAAATTGAAAGTCTCCTTGACTGCTGACCAATCAAGATGATTTTCAGAGTGCCTAAATTTATCTCTAAGGAAACATCAAATCTGATGAATGCTGCTTGTCACGTTCACACACACACACACACACACACGCACTAATGTTATTAGTGTGCAAAGTATGTACTATTTTGTTAAGGTTAAATCTCACTCTTAGTCATTGTGAGAAATATCTTCACAATCCTCTTATTTAAAATTTGTGACAACTTTGTAAATTAGGTATTATTTGATCAATTTTATGGAAAAAAGAAATTGAGACTTAGCATATCTGTTACTTGACCATAGCTTCCAAACTAATGAATAGTAATAGATCTAATACTTTAACCCTCTTGTCTGTGATTCTAGAACCATTATAGTGGGACAAAATACTTCAGTTATTAAGAGATAACATCGAGTCAGATGTCATGTCTTGAGCTCTAAATGCACTGATTACTATCTGTGGAATCTTTTGTATGTCAGTTCCCTGCTTGGTTTCTCAGTTTTCCCTTCTGTGATATGGCAATAATATATTTTGTACTTCTTAAGGGTATTATGACAATTAATTGAGTTAATGTATGTAAATGTAGCACATGTCCATTAAATTAGTCATGATGATGATGAAAAGAACTCATTACCTCTGATGAGAAAACAGCTTTGTCTGCAGTGGATGAAGCATCTATCCCTTGGTAGAAACACATTTCCCTTAGGGACACTAATATATGTATTGTGGGAAGGCTTGCCTCAGCCAAAACAAGTCTGTTTATTCTACATGTACTTCCCACCTACTATTACTGGTTTGACCACTCTTGACCATTCCTATGGGAAACGCATTATGATGTCCCCTTCAGAAGCTAGAAATGCAGCTTATTTCTCTTATCTCTAGGAAGCTTCCTCTTGGCATGTCTCCTAATGGCGTCAGGGGACGGGACATCCAACAAGGGCAGGGTAGACAAACCCAGGATCCCACAGCTCATTAATGGGACTTTCAGAGAGAAGATATACTCTTTCCATCTGAAGCCTCTAGAACGAGTCTCCCTTGTTCACTCTACTTTTATACTCACCCTTAATATGAATGGGAACTTAGGGGACTCCTGACACCACCCTCCAGTTGAAAAGATTGTAAGTCCTTCAAAATAATTAAACTATGGCTTCAAAGTAATTAAAGTTAAACCTAGCTAAAACCTACAATTTTTCAGAAAAAAATTTTGAAGCACTTTTGTGTTTCAGTGGCTATCAGCACAGTGTCAGGAAAAAATTTTTTTCCAAACAAGAGGACTCATTTTTGTGTATTTTCATATTTGGGAACTTGCCTCTGATTTTAGGTACCCTTCTTATATTGTTTTTGACATAATAGCAGATCAGAGACAGGGTTTCGTCTTCACAAATAATGATTAAAAATGGCATTAAAGAAACCTTAAAATTGTAAGTGAAGGAAAAAGTACAATTCAATAGCATGTTCTCAAATTTTACCAAGGTGTTCATTAATGATATACTAGCAGATGTTTAAGAAAAGTTGGTCAATAGATTTCTTAAACTATATTTGTTTTTTTGTGGATTTTATGGTATGCGTTTTGAAAGTTTTTATATATATGTATATTGGCAACATGAAATTAAGAAACTAGCATAATTGAGACATTAAATGATCAGCAGTGGACTAAGCTATGAATAGACAGGAGCAACTTCACTGTATGGAGGAGGCTTAACGGAAGGGAGATGTCGGCTTAAAGTTAGTAATATGAGTCCAATATGCATGAAGACTATTTCATTTCAAAAACTTGTCTTAGAAAACTGTGATTCCTGATTAGTCTATCACTCACTAAAATTCAACCAGATTTTACCACAATCAAATCCAGCCCATCAGAACTAACCATTACCCTGAATGCAAGTCAAGCCCTCCAGTTAGAGTTAACACAGGTTTCCCTTTACTTTCTCACTTTTCGCCTCTTGCTCTGGCTTTAGTATTTCCCCTGACCCTTTACACACACACACACACACACACGCACACACACACGCGCACACAGATTAGTCTATTCCAAAGTCAATATACAATTATAGCTGATGTGACATTTTATAAGCAACCTACATAACTTAGATCAATTGAAAGAGTGAATTATAAAGGGTTAGAGGGAAGTGGTATAATAATAATGTCATAACAAAGATCTGGAATGTCTGAGTGGTAGAGAACATCACCAAGGTACTAAATTTGTTTCAGGTTGTTTAAGAAGACAAACACCAAGTGATTTTGAAAGAACCGGTTTTGAAGTTGCTTGAGGAAGAGGATTGATAATGCATTCATATTTTATGATCTGCTTTAGTGCTCTGCATTTGTATCTTGCTAACTGAATTCAAGCACATAAGTCTAAATGACAGCAGGCTTGCATAGGCAGAAAAGAGGGGTGCAAACATACTAAGACACTGCAGAAGTAACAGTGGGGAACCCTAGAAAGTACTCGGGCTTTCGTCAGGGTTCTGATGTCTGGCCAGTACTGACAGTTAAGTTTGAGATCTGTGCTAAATCAAAAATCCTTCAAGTTTTACATCCCTGATTGGTAACATGTGAGCATAAATTCTGACTTACACAGTTGTCATGAGTATTAGATGTGATTAAACTCATAAAAGTTCCTCTGTAAGATGGAAAGATTCCATATATAGTTGTAACATTACTATAACTATAATGATTACAATATTATATACTAATTACTAATCATTATCTTATTCAGATTATTCTTATTCTCTTTATACTGTAGATCTCATCTTGAGTCAGTGAGTAAATAGGAATACTTAAAGCTATAAAAGTGAATGTTATATCACTTATCTTGCGCCAGTTTTTTTCCCAGGAGAATAAAGTCGAGAAAATAAAAGACAAATCACTAGAAACAAAAAAAGATAATATTTTTTAAAAAACCACTTTGAGGATAGGAGACAAATTATATGTTGCAGAAGATAATGAAAATAGTAGGAAATAGCGTCATTTTGTTTATAAAAGCTTTGTTCTTATCATTAAGATGTATGTATGTAGTCACCATTCCATGGTCTGGAAACAATATTTTTATAGGCTTTTATGAATAACTGGGAATACTCTAGATATTAAATTGGGCTAAAGGTTTGAAGAATAAAACTCTTGGTTTATATTCTGGGTTAATTTGAATAACACTTAACCTCACACTGCCCCAAATCTTCAATGTCAAAAATGAAAGAATTAGCTGTGCTAAATGATCTCAAAAATCACTCAAACTTGAAAATTCCAGAATATTATGAAACTCCTTCTAAACTAACATAAAAGATATGAACTGATATGATATGTTATTGAAACAGGGACCATGATATACACCATGTGTGATTACTGTGAAGATCAGAAATAATACATCCAGAATGCCTATCAGTGCTTCACATAAAGTACAAAATAAATTGCAGGGGCAGTTGTCTTTTTTATTCTACTATTAGCCTCACATATGAAGTTGCATGTCCTTGACAAGACGGGAGAGGAGAATGATAGATTCTGATGGCTAAATAAACTTTTCTATGCACAGGAGAAGATATAGGATAAGGAAAAATAGAAAGACATATCAAAATAGGCAGGTTCCATTTCAAAGTACTCAAGAAATCAGTGGTTAAAAAAGGAAGCCCTTATCCATTTGTGTTGAAAAAAAGAGACTAACGTGGAAAGTGACAATTGCAATATTAAAGAACATGCTGACTTCAGTTTTGCTATTTTTACTATTTGAAATTTGGATCACAGAGAGAAAAAAACAGTCTTTGAAGTTTCATTCCATGTTTTCAATTAGTAAATGACCCCTGAAATATTATAATTCCAACTTGGAAAGACTAAAATTATGGTTTATAGATCTTTTATTCTTCTCTAATAATAAAAAAGAGCAGTTGTTAAGTTTTTTTAGTTAAACAATAAATAGATACACAAATAAGAAGCTGAGAATATAATTTATTTAAAGCAAATTCCATCATTTTTTAATAAAGATCATCTTGGGATAAAATCCTGAATTCCAGCCAAAGGAAGCTAGTGGCTAAGTTAATCCTTTTTGATGACCAATGTGGAACCATGAGTTCCTGGATACCAGGTCCCTGATTCATCAGTTCTCTGTTTGTATCTCATCCAGCAGAAGTAACCTAGAACTTAATATAATTATTTAGCCCTTATGATTAATTCTAGAGAAAACAAATAGGAGAGGAGAGCAAGGAGATTTTATTTCCTCAGTCAGGCAATGAATCAACGAATGAGATCATTTAAGTCATGATGAGAAACACTTAAGTTATCATTTCTGAAAAATAAAATAACAAGAGCCACTTTCCAAAGAGACTAGGGAATAAAAAAACAGAAGGTAGGTAAGGAATCTGGCGGGCAACTTATATACAACGTGCTTGAACGTCATGAGTCATAGGCTCTCTATTTCACTGCTTATAGATATATCAAAACACGACTGCCTTAGTGTACAGCTAATTTGAATAGTGGAGGTAGAGGAAAGGGTTATTATCAATGAGGATCCAGTGAAAACAGTAACAAATTACATCTATCGAATTTAAAGTTTTTTAATTATTTCCTCGTAGATACTCTTAATTTTGATTATTATTATTGAATAAATGCATTTTTGAAAAATGTGTTTAATTTTCCTTTCTTGTTAGACATGCTTGAGGGGAAACATTTCTATAAAACATAATGCATAGCACCCCAAATCTGCCACCTGATAATTAACCTGAATTCATTCATTCTAATTTCTGGAAATGTAGAAGAAAAAGAACCCTTTTCTCTGTAAATTATGATTAAAAATAGTAACACCTACAATCAGTTACACTAGTCATTCATTTAGTCAAAATTTAATTTACTAAAGCAAACTTAATCTCTGTCTTGGTGCATTTTAGGTTTTACTCTTTGTCAATGATAATTTGAATTTATAGAATGACAGTATATTCAAATCTGTGCCCTCTCCTGAAAATAGCCATGGTTTACTTTTGATCTTAAAAAAATAAAATTCAACTAAAGTTTTCAATTTAATGAGTTGAATAATTGTAGAAAGAGCAAAAGCATAGTGAAATTGAAAACAGGATACATTAGTTCCGACATTGAGATGGATGGTTTACTTACTTAGCTAAATCATAAAAAGCATTCCCCAAAATTACAAATAGAGATGCTTTTCTTCTGGCTATATAGTGAAGTAAAATATATTAGTTTCACTTTAAAATGTCAGTAGAGTTAAAATTTAGATTTTTCCAAATACAGTATTTTGATAAAGTTAGATTTACAAGTCAAAGATCATGATAAAAAACATTGCCATTTTATAGCGTCATCTTCCACTTTCCACTTAAATAGCTACCATATAATAGGTTAGAATGCATAAATATAATGCAGTAATGAAGAAATAAAGCTATATATTATTGAGGTTAAGAGCTTGTTTTAGGAGACAAGCAGTCGTGTGTTTTAATTCTGGTTTTATCACTTAATATCTCTTGGACTTTGAAAAGTTATTTTTAAAATTCCTGAGCGTCAGTTTTGCCATGGTTAAAATGAAGTTAATAAAAATATGGTTATTGTGAAGAGGAGATGACATCTACAATGTTTATCATTTGATATGGCACATGATAAGAAGCAGTCCCTAAACTACTACTCCTCTATTTCTCCCTTTTTTGTTCTGTATACCTCTCCTCCTTTCTCATCTTCTTTCTAATCATTATTATCACCAATTGGTTTAGCATCTATTTAATCAAAATAAAAACTCAGTCATTCCCATACTTGTTTTCATGCAGCTGGGTAGATCAAATAGCTAAAGGTGATGAATGAGCTGAATTGATTCCAGATAAGAGCATATAGTGACCTTATTTACTTTAGAGAACAATGTAGAAAATGCTTTCAGAAAGATGAGTAGACTGGAGTGGGATACATTGGGCTCTCCCAATGCTCTCTCTGGCTGGAAGCTTCAGGTAGAGTAGACTGTGTTATGACAACTGTGTCTCCAGATCGTAAGCCTACAACCACACCTCTTTGCTAAAAGTAGGTCTCCTAGTCTCCTGTGAAGTTATATGAGATCCCATTCCAGTGCATCAAATACTCAGTAAGCTCTCAGACAGAGGTGGTGGTCAAAGTCTAGGAGAGAGGAAAGGTAAATCCATGACTAGCATATGTTTCTATTCTATCCCTTTCAGAGAGGGCCCAAGTGAAGTCAACTTTCCAGTTGGCCTATTCAAAAAATGATGTCATATGAAAACCCAGCAATGGTCTCTGTGGCTGGCATGTCAGGCACTAGGCAATGCTAATGATTCGATTAGCCTAAACCTTGGACAACTGTAACTGCATTTGTGTAAGTAGGAATATCACTTGCTGTAAATGCCTCCATGTGTTATTGCAATAAATTGTAAATTTCAATGAAATCTAAGTAATGTTTAAAAAATGTTCATGAAATAAAGATGACCAGAAACAGAATAGTCCAACCAATGAGGTATTTTAGGACTCTGTCATAAAGATATAGGTTGAGTGATTCTCCACTGGGAGAGCTTTGTTTCATTCTGTCTCTTCTTTGTCTAACTGTATCTTCAAAGGAACAGGCTCAGTCAGTTGTGATCAACCACATAAATACCTTTGAATTTACCTCAGAGTGTAGTTTTTGCCAAATAGTCTTACCTCAGCACTAGATGGTTTTACCTGAGTTCTTAGAGGTGACCAACTTCTGTATGTTTCTCTATCTCCTCATCCTTGGCACTGAAGTTTAAAGGTACACATTTTAGCTTTTGTGGTGGTTGTTATGTCACTCTGTCACTTCTGGGTACATATTTCTGAATTAGGTGGTATAAATTCTGAAACTGCTTTTTACAACCCTGCCCCCAAAAAATGATGGTTAAATAATGTGAGAATTTATTTTCAACCATGTCATGACTCCTGTTCTTAAATTTTTATGAAAGTACATTAAAGACTTTCCAACATCTGTTTATACTCCTTCTTGCTTTAATTGGGATAAAGAAGGCTTCTATGCCTTATCATTTGCTGAATCTTAAAAGAAAACCTAAATCAACCAACTTTTGAATTCAAAATGGCATTCAGAAGTGGCACCTTGAGAACTGTCATATCCATTGTGTTGGCCAAACCAACTTCAGGGTGAACTTGAACTCTGGAGATACTGTCAGTGACCAAAAATACTTTGTCATTTGGTTGATTCAACAAAGTTATCACAGGAAGTATGTAGCACCACTCAGTGACTGAGCACGTAGGCAGAACTGTAGACTTTCCTGGCATTTATATCAATTTCACTCAAGATATTTGTTATTACCAGAATTCTTTGTTATGCTGTGATTGTTGCTTAATGCAAGTCATAAATTACTTACAGGTATGTTCATATTGACAGAGTGCTTATTCATGGAAACCAGTTCTTTCCCCTTAATCCTGTCATATGGCTGCTGTTCAGGGTAAGGTGTCCTTAATTAACAACTAACTGTAATTAAAAGTCTAATGAAAATATATTACATTGTCAAGATTGTGATTGTTTTAGTATATACTGTTTCTATGAGAATGCAGTACTCAAACATGTAGGTCCTTAGAATTTTCTCAGTGCATTAGAAAGGATTAGTATTTTGAAAACACTGGTTTAGAATTACATTAGGTGTTACTCTAACCAAAAATAATAAAAATTCAAACATATTTATGAAATAGTTCTCAGAAGTAGACAATTTTCATGTGGAAAACGAATGGAAGAATTTGATAAGAATTTATTCTTAGTAAGAATCAAAGCTTGAAGCCACCTCTGACCTTTAGGCTAACTATATCTCAATGAGGTCAAATTAAGCTATAAAAATTAACAGTAGTGAAATTCATTGAAAACACATTAATATCTTTAATTACCCAGACTACATCTGTGAGTTCATTCTGCCTTATGGTATTATGGTTTTCAATTAAAAACACAAGTTTTGAAAATTTGCCACTTTGTTATTTGCTTAGAAGAAACAAAATAAGATTGAAAATATAGATAAAGAGTATTTTCAAGCAATGTTGAAAGAAAATTGTTACTGCTTTTTGCTTTTGATTTTTTTTAAATTAGTGTTCCTCTATATTTTGTAATCTATTATTTCACACCATCTTCACATTTTTAGCATTTTGCTATATACTTACTAAATATTATGGGGGTTTAAAACATACTTTGCATAAAATACACACTAATTTTTTCTATGAACAATAGATATAGTGACCATATACATATCCTGGAGTCAGTCTGGGGTCTAACATAGGAATGTTCATTATAATTACTTAATCAAAGATAAAGTTAAGGGTCCATCCTTAATGATGAGAACACAATTATGGAATCAGTGAATTTTTTTCCTGGTGTCAATACCATCCATCCAATGACTACCAGAAAAAATACACGTAACTGAAAAGCTGGGTTTATTATTCATTGCAACAAAGGAATGAAAAAGAGCCAGTGTGATATTGTAACTTATAAAAAGAAATATTTATTTGGTCTTTCTCCAGTTCCTGGCACATAGGTCCTACATCTTTTGGAATTTACTAAGTGATAAGAGTGATAAAGATATCTTGATATTCATAAATCTTTTTCAGCCACACCTGAATTTCTGTTAATGGGGTGACTTTTAGACAGCATGAATTACGGGGGTTGGCTGCTATGAGGACTAACCATTGATTGGAGAGTTGGAACTTTCAGTCCCACTCCCCTAATTTCTGGGGAGAAGAGGGGGAATAGAGGTTGAATCTACCACTAGTCACCTTATCACTAATTTATTCAGTCATGCCTACATAAGGAAGCCTCCATAAAAACCCAAAAGGATAGAGTTTGGAGAGCTTCCAGGTTGGTGAACACATGGAGATTTGGGGAGACTGCTGGGCTAGAAGAGGGCGTGGAAACTCTATGCCTTTTTCCCATACCTTGCCCTATGCATCTCTTGCATCTGGCTGTTCCTCAGTTATGTCATTTTATTATAAACTGATAATCTGGTAAGCAGAATATTTCTCTGAGTTCTGTGAGCTGCTCTAGCAAATTAACCAAATATAAGAAAGGAACCTATAGCACAAGTGACGACTTGGACATACAGTTGGCATCTGAAGTAGGGGGCAGTCTTGTAGGACTGAGCCCTTAACTCTGGGGTCTGAAGCTATCTCCAGGTCAATAGTGTTAGAACTGAGTTGCATTGTAGGACTTCCAGCTGGTGTGAGAGAATTGCTTGTTGGTGTGGGGAAAATTGGAAGCAGAATCATTAGGCAGCCTGGTGGGAATAGAGAGAAGGAATTAGTGTTTCTAATTTTCTTTTTCATAGTTTCTGTTTTACAGTTTCCCTCTCTCTTTCCCTCTTCCTTCCTTCCTCCCTTCCTTCCTTTCATTCTTGCTATCTTTCCTTTCTTCCTTCCTTCCTTTCTTTTTTTCTTTCTTTCATCTTTCTCTCTCTCTTTCCCCTCTTCTTTCTTTCCTTCTTTCTTTTTTCTTTTTTGCGGAGTACATCAGTTTGAAGCCCGAAACTTCCGCAGGAATTACTAGAGAAAAAAAGACAATTTCTTTTTACTAGAGTTGCTAAATGTTGAGAATGTGATTTAGGAACTTTCAGCAGGCATTTCACCTTTCTATGGAGAGAGAGCCTTCCTGCTACTGAAACTGATGATATAAAGACGAAAAAATAAAGAAACATCCAGTAAGTCCAGAGGATACTTTCTGACTTTTAGCATCCAACTACACCTGAAGATTTTCATGCTCAAAGTCCATACATGGACTTTTCAATGAGAGCCAAGCAGTTCCCTTTTTTTTGTTCTTTACAGTGGGTTGACTTGGGTTAATTTGCTGCAGTGGAAAGATCCCTGTCAAGTTCAGGCAGGCTGAAAACAGTAATTAAAGAGGCAAGAAGATCCAGTGTTTTTTTTTTTTTTAATAATGTAATCAAACGTGCCTAATGGACTCCTTTAGGGGAGGATTTATTTTCCATTCAGACCCTGTAGCACATAGCACAGAACTCTTCAGGTATTTTATCCACTGCTGTTCCATTACATTTTTCTTCATTGTATGCCTATTCTCATGCTCTGCCATTTGATGCCCACCTCTAACTTAGTGGGGCAGACTCTTTCTCTAATAGATGCCTTGCAGTAGCCCTTCATACCAATAATTTCTTATTCTTTTTTACCATAATTATTCATAGGAGTATTTATTGCTCCAAAATTTCTGGAAGCAATCAGAGGCTTGAGTTGATTGCTGAGAAGCCAATTCTGTTCTCCCATGTCAATTAGGAACCTTTCCAAAGGCATTGCTCATTTTCAAGTGTCCATAAATTCCAGGCTGCTCTATGCTGTATGTCACATTTTTGACTAAGCCTATTTATCACCTACTATGTTTGTTCACTTGACCCAAAATAGATCCTTGGATTGGATGGTATCAAAGAAAAGTTACATCTGGATAGTAATTAAAGTGGTAAACACAGATTTTGTTCAGGACTACTGCAATAGTGGAAGAGAGACCTTAAATCCAAATACAACATAGGCAAGTCAGAACTTAAAGCCAAGAAGCAGGATGGGGGTCAGTATACGAAAAATTACTAAGAGGAAGCATCAAATTCAGGCAGTGGGTGTGGACTCTGGCTAAAACAACCTGACAGAATTCAAGTCCAAGTGATCAGCCAGCACCTGGGGAATGGTAGAAGACGAGGGACCTGTGCATTCAGATACTGAGGAGGGTCAGATAGCAGGGGTGAGGGTTTCTGTTTAACTGACTTGGCAGACTTCTTGCTAAAACTGGATTTTATAGGAAGTGCCCACATGGGCCTAGGAGAGGGTTCAGGGCCTGATTAAAGTTTGACCAAGCAAGGATTCTTTGTCAGGAGAGTTAATTGTTCTTAGGACTCTTAACTGCAGAGGAGAGTGGCAGTCAGAAATATCAGGAATGCCGGTCAGCTCTTGGAAATTGCATACTCGGTACATCCTGCAGCCCAACCCCCAGTCTACGAAATGCCAATATCCTACAGAGTTGGAACATATTTTAGGGATATTATGTCCCAGTTGAAGTTCTCCTATGGCAGTATGGAGACTGAATAGAATCTTAAGTTATAACACGTGCTTGTCGTGGCTAAAAAAATGAGGACGAGCTTCAGATTTTGACTAAGTTTTGTTGAAACATCAGTTGTGGTACTTGGTTCAGATGTAGCGTTGCCTGTTAATTGTGTACAGTGGGCAAAACCACTTCATCTTCCAGAGCTTCAGTTTCCTCACTTGCAAGATGAGACTCAGTTCCAACCAGAGGAAGAGTTAACAGATGACAGGTGCCATCATACATAAATGTCCACCCGAAGGATGCATAATAAGAGGGAGGCACTCAGAAGTACTATTTCCTATCCCTACCTCAGAGATATCTAAGAAAGCATATGGAAATGGCTTTAAAATGCCACAAGTAAAACAATCTCTTGGGTGCAACCAACCCCAGTTATCGGGCGCTAGGCATTACGTTCTAAACACTAAATCTGTCCTCCAGCATTTCAGAATATGCAAATATTTCATCTTGATATTCCCTACAACACATGCAAACTCAGCAGGGTATCACCTTACTTGGCACTCATTTTCTCACGATATGCCTTGAAACGTGCAGTAATTTAACTTTTATCTTACCAATTTTTAGACTACTATCTATTAAAATACCCCTCTTGAGTACCCCTATCTAAAGAGATTATAGTCAGTAGGCCTGGAGTGTTCAACATTGCTTAGCAATTCATCATCATTCTCACTTCATTTCCCAGCTCAAAATCCAAAATCGTCTCTGTGCCTCTAAGTATTTAGAAAACTGTAAAACACTATTGGTACCTGGACGGACGACTATTTCTCAAGACTTTCAGGTTAATTCAAGTGCTTGAGGTAACTGAAATCATGCATAATTACAATTCCAACTACCCATATTTATTTACAAAGACCAGTCTTTGCTTTACCTTCTGAAAAAGGCCTCTGTCAGTGTGACACAAATCAATACCTTAATTATACCACTGTGAAATTGAAACTCAGGTCAAACAACACATTTTTCTTTTCCACTGGTTATTGCCACTGGTTTTAGAATGAAGTAATAGATATTCAAATGAATTGCTAACCATGTGTTTCTTTATTTCTTTTTATATATTTATGTTCAATTTCACATACTTCATATGCAATGAGATTATATAGGAGTGACTTTTAAATGTTTCTTCAATTTATTTTTATCCTAGTACCCCATAATATAAAAATGAGGAAAAAAAAAGAGTTAAGACTGAAGTCACAACACTTTCTGATATTGAATACAAATTTTTGAATGTATATTCATTTTCATGGGAAGAAGCTTCAGGAATTTAATCAAATTCTCATTTTAAAAATCATCCAAAATGTCTTTTACAGAAATAGCTCTCTAACCATGGTAACCATTGTTTGTAAGGGTTCTTGGGAAGGCACTGTTATGCACTGTTAGAATTACATCTTAAATTTTTCTTGAGCTCTTTAACATTATATTAAAAGTTATAGAAATACATATACTTTCTTACACTGTAATTGGTTGTAGTTTATCTTAATAAAATTACAACGATGCAGATATAACTTTAACTGGAAGGCTATTCAATGCAGCATTCTTATAATAACAAAAACTAGCAAATTAGTTAAAATATATTAGGCATAAAATGGAATATTAAGCAGCCACTGAAATTAAGAGAACATTGTATCTTCCTACCACAAAATTTAGCAATGAATTTGCTTCTATTACTATGTATTTCATCTTTTTTTCAGTTACTGTGGGTGAAATATCTGATCTATCTGATCTCCTCTTTAGGCCTGCCTTTGTCTCCTTGTCCAGCTGCTCACTTCCCTACCTACTCTTTGGGCAGTGACAACAATTAATGAGTAGTAGAGCTGTGATTTGAATAAAGTTTTTTTGGACTTCAAAGCTCATGCTCTTTCCCCTAAATGCAAGTATTCAGAAACTTACTACAATCGTTAAAAGGTGGTTTCTTTTCAATATTTCTTCACACTGAGATAGGTAAATACCAAAATTATGGCAGTAAGTTTCTTAAGATGATTTCTTGTTCTGTTTCTAATGGCCTCACTACAGGAGTAGTCTCTTTTCTGCTGAGCAATTTTTCTGATCAATATGCAGACATAAAAAATTAACACCTGTCTTAGTCCCACATACTTACTAAGCTACAGCTGGGTTTCTCTGACCCATTTTAAGAGTTGTCCAAGGAGTTGTTTTCCTCCAACCTCTCTTCAACTCACTCCAATCTACATTTCATCCCCAGAGCTCTTCTGACCTAACTCTTACCAAAATCATCAGTGACCTCTAAATCACTAGAACCAATGTCCATTTCTTCATTCTAATCTTATTTGACTCTTTAACATCATTTTATACATTTGATTATTCTTTCCTTGAAATACCATATTTACTTGGGTTTCGAGAATTAATACCCTGCCACTAAATAAAGGGGTGTTTCATAGATCAGTCACTTCAGCTTTTCTCTTCTCTCTCTACCTCTACACTCTAAACTAGACCTGTACCAAAAAAAAAAAAAAAAAAAAGCTACAAATGTGGACCACATATGTAATTTTAAATTTTTATAAAAGTAAAGAGGACAGATGATTTAAATTTTAATAATATATTTTATGTAAAACAACATATAAAAGCATAATTACAAATACAAGCAATATAAAGTTACTAATTAGATTTGTTTTATTGAAGTGTAATAACATACAACAATGTATTTGTTTTAGGTGTACAACATAATGATTCGACATTTGTATACATTACAAAATGATCATCATAAGTCTGGTTACCACCTGTCACCATGCAAGATTTCTTTCTTTTTTTTATGATGAGAACTTTTAAAATTTACTTTCTTAGCAACTTTCAAATTTGTAAGAGAGTATTTTTAATGATCGTCAACATGCTGTATATTACATACCCATGACTTATTTATTTTATAACTGGAAGTTAGTATCTCTTGATCCCCTTCACCCAGTTCACCCACCCTCTGACACCCCTTCCCTCTGGCAACCATCAATCTATTCTCTGTATCTATGAGTTTTGTTTTGTTTTGTTTGTTTTGTTTTTCAGATTCCACATATGAGTGAAGTCATACAATATTTGCCTTTATCTGTCTGACTTATTTCACTTAGCATAATACCCCCAAGGTCCATCCATGTTGTCATAAATGGCAATATTTCATTCTTTTTTATAACTGTGTAATATTCCCATTGTGTGTGTGTAAGGTATACAGCATGGTGATTTGATTTAATTACTGGGTCTGTGTACAAATGTTTTCTCTCATTTCAGTCTCCAAAACAAACAGAAGCACACAGACTGTTCCATAAACTTTATTATCAAGTTATCCTTGAATTTGGTCTCTTAATAGTCTGTCAATGTTTTTCTTAAAATAGCTTCCTAAAAAAAAAAATTGTATTATTTTCCATTTTAAATTCCAGTCAGGCTAACATTTGCCATTTCATTGGGATGGCTATTTTATTTCATTTTCCCCTGAGAAACTATTAACTTATCATTATAGAGACAGTGATAAAAAAATGTATGTAAAAATACTGACCTTGAATATATGGAATAAGCATATATACATACATACTGCCTTGGAGAGAGTCATTCCATATTTAGCCCTTTTTCCATCAACCCTGAAGGAATCAGCATTTGTACAAAAAAAATCTCATTAGCTTGGTCCATTTAATCTTGTGCAATGAAATGGCTCATTAATTCTAGGCAACTGTCCCACAGAGAGATTAGAGCCAGAGGCCCTGGAACCTGGAGTCAGATCTGTCACTCGTGAGGTGTGCGGCACTGGACCGGTTACTTTACATTTCTGAACCTCCAATTCCTCATCTATAAAATGTGAATATTCATGCACCAGCCTCAGAGCACTGCTGAAGGGATGAATACATCTGGCTTTTGGAACTTTGCCTGGCTCCTGAGGAGAGCTCAGATTCATTGAACTCAGAGTAACCATACTGAGCACAAGCACAGCGTGTACCCAAATTTAAAAAAAAAAAAAAAAAAAGTAAAAGTGACTGTTTGATACTTGATTTTCAAAAAGCATCAAATAGTTTGAGCAATTAAGAATGTGTTTGCTTGTGAGTAACAGAAAGCTCAACTAATCTTGAAGCCACATACTGCTCTCTTAACTAACCAGAATTCGCGAGATGTGCTGTCACTTGCTTAGATTCAGCTGCACAGCTGCGTTATTAGGAAACCTGACTTGATGCCCAGTGATGGTAAGATAGCTGCTACAGACAGATCCATCAGGAGATCTTCAGGGGAAAAGAAGGGGCGGAGAAGTGGAGTGAATCACTTCCGTGCCATGCTCTTTCACCCGGAAATCAACAGATTTCCCACAATGCCCCATAAAATCTGGTAACCGGCTACTGGCATTGTCTGTGTCATGTGGTTATTCCCACTGCAAGAGGTACTGAAAGAGCAAGCTGGGGCCTTGCTGTCTCCAACAAATCTAACGTTGTATTAATAAGAACAAAGGTCAGAAAGAGCTGTTGGGTAATATTTTAGTGTCCGCCGTAACGTAAATAAGGGAAACATTGGAATTCAGTCAGATGTCCATATATTCATTTTATGCTTTAGTATTTATTGTTTTAATATCAAATTGCCTATGGGAAAGTGATTCCACAAACTTTTCATGACTTAATTTTTCTGAAATTTTAATTTAGCGCTAGTATAAGAAAATATTCTGTTTTGCAACTGAAATTTTTTATGTGTGTTTTTGTTTTTTGGTTTTTTAGTTTTTTAGTTTTTTTTTTTTTTAAAAGAACTGTCAGTTTGGCCAGGTGCCACTAGAGAAATAATCGTCCCCAATCAATCAGTTCACTCATCACATTCTAGCTACACTGGCTTTTCTTATTTTTCTCAAGTATGCCAAATTCATCCCTACTTCCTGGCTTTCGCACTTCGTCCTTCAGTTTTGCTTGTTGTTTTGTTTTAGAGTGGAAGGTAGTTAGATTTATTTATATACTTATTTCTTTAATGGAAACACTGGGGATTGAACCCAGGACCTCATGCATGCCAGGCATGCACTCTACCACTGAGCTATACCCACCCCTCCTCCTTCGGTTCTGGAAAGCTCTGTCCCAGCCCAAACCCCCACATATCACCACCATCTTCCCACACCTGATTCCTCTTCTAGGTTTCATTCACATGTCCTTCTTCAAGGAAACCTTCTCTGATCAGATGCCACTTGCAACCAGCCTCTATCTCATTAACTCTATTTTATTTTATTCATTTTCCTTTTTAAAAATTTCTTTATCTCAAAATGTCTTATTTATTTATGGACTCACCTCTTTATTGTCTGATTCATCCAAGTTTAATGTAAGTTCTTTGAGTTGACGGACATTTGTGTGATTCTTCACTTCATTTTCTGAACCCTAAAACAGTGCTTAACCATAGTAGCCACTTAATAAATATTTGTTAAACAAATGAAAGAATACTTAACATATGGTTCTTGATTAGAGCAGGAGTTCGATGTTAAACATTTGAATATTTGATTGCAGCCAGAGAAAATGGGTTAATGTCTTCATCCTAACAATTGGAGTGTACTTGAGGACAGGTCTTTGTACACCTAACAGCACTTGAACACTATAACACAGCCTTCATGAATATTGTCCCTAGGCTGAAAAGCTTTCTTTCACTGACACAGACTTCGGATAAGCAGTCATCTACGTATAGTCAAATCTTGCTGCCCTGGGCATCATCGGATTAGCTTTTGTCTATGTCTGCCTCAAAGCATTAAATATTAACTTAAAAAGTTAATTCTTCCCTATTAAAAGATGGGCAAAATGTCTGTTCCACCAAAGAAGATACATAGATGGCCAGTAAGCATAATGAAAAGATGTTCAACATCATACGTCATTAGGAAATCGCAAATTAAAATAATAATGAAATTCCACTACACACATGTTTAGAACCCTGAAAATCCAAAACACTGACAGCATCAAATCCGCGTGAGACTGTGGGAACTCTCATTCACTGCTGATGGGAATGCAAAGCAGCACAGCCACTGTGGAAGACAGTTTGGCAGTTTCTGACAAAATAAAATACACTTTTAGCATATGATCCAGCAGTCGTGTTCCAAGGAATTTGACCATGTAGACTGAAAACTTACGAGTACACAAAAACCTGAACATGAATGTTTATGGCAGCTTTCTTCATAACTGCCAAAACCTAGAAGCAACTGAGATGCCCTTCAAAAAGTTATTGGATAAACAAACTGTGGCACATCCATTCAATAGACTATTATTACACAAGAAAAACAAGTGAACTATCAAGTCATGAAAAGACATGGTGGAAACATAAATGCATATTACCAAGTGAAAGAAGTCAGTCTGGCAAGGCTGCAGATCATATTCTTCCAGCATGTAAACAGAATTTATCTGTTCATTTTGTTAATTAATTAGAGAATAATCCTTCTTTATATAAATTAAATAATATATCTGTTTGAGTAGGAAAACAAATTCAAGCCTTAGCAGAGCACTAAAATTAAGATATCTTACTATCTCTTAAAGCTTCTGCATTTCATGATACAATTCAGCTTATATTATTTCGTATAACACGGTGAATAGTTTCTGTGGTTTTTTTTTTTTTTTGGCCACAATCTAGGGTGAATCAAGGTTAAAAATCAAGCCACATTAAGGAAGGTCAAAAATTATTAATTATTGTAATACTTATCAGAGATAACAGAAAGTTGTCATCTTCTCTCTATTAACCTTAATACTCATCGTGGTATTACGTATCTTTAATGCTGTTAAATCAGTCGAGTAGTTTCACAGTTGTTTTACTTTTATTTATTTATTTTCTAACAAAACTCTACAGTGCAGTAAAGGTTAGGGATCATGTAACTGCCCTGTCATTTACAAAGCCTGAGTGGTTCATTGATTGCTGGTCTCCTGATTCACCCTTACAACTAGCTGAAAGGTTATCCTCTCATTGATGAAAGTCGTCCAGGAGGCAAGGCAATAGAATGCATTGATGAAACGTCTAAAGGCAAAAAAATGCAGTTGCAACTCACTGTGAAATTCTAATTGGGAATCTGTTTTAAGACTTCACAGTTGAGAAGCAGTTCCATTTGTTTTCTATTACTTGTAAGCCCGTGTTTTAAAGCCCGCTGATTACTGGTGGAAGCTACAGTGACAGAGCCCGAATTTCTTTCCAGGCGATCGGATGGCAAAAATCCAGAGAATACTTAGGTTCTTTCCTGATGTGCTTTTTCTTAACTGAAACCTGACTTCCCAGGACCACATTTCCAACTTTCCCCTTTAGGGAGTAATGAAAATTGCTGCACATGTGAGGTCTTCTACTTGGCCTTTAATAGAAATTGTCTTCTGTAACAAGACAACAACTTTCTGAGGCAAACATAACGATCTCCATTTTATAGTTGACAAAGCTGAGACTCAAGAAATATCCTGTTCAAGGTTTCAAACTAGAATATGGAAGCATTTGATTTGTACATCCCTGAATCTTTACTAGTGATATTCCCACTCCCCACATTCTGTAAAGCTACAGAAGGGAAACACTGAAATTCCCCAAGTCATTGTTGCTGCTCCCTGTCCATCACCTTCATTTTCACATGCGAATATGTTCTTTGGATCTCATCATGCTATTCTGTAC
The DNA here is from genome assembly GCF_009834535.1 of Camelus ferus. NCBI lineage: Eukaryota > Metazoa > Chordata > Mammalia > Artiodactyla > Camelidae > Camelus > Camelus ferus. The sequence goes on from NC_045705.1 coordinate 13,504,243, forward strand.
ACCTCTTTGTTGGTATCATTTGCTAGACTACTGGTTATTTCTTCTCACCTGCTATGGCTTTGATCCTGGACTTGGATGACTTCATTATTCATGTTGACAACCTATTGCATATTCTTATCTCAACGCTTCTTAGTGGCTTCTTCAAGGTCTATCACATCAAGTCCAGCAAATCACACTTAGGGAGCACCTGGGCTTTGATATTACCCCCAAATGCTTCATACATGAAACATTAAACTCTCACGCTTCACTCTCACCACTGTCAAACACTGTTGCATCTCTCTTAACTATTTAACTACTCTTTTTCGTTACCTCATCAATATCCCCTTATCTTGACCTCTTAGTCTTCCAGCTCTCTTAGATTATCACTTACTTGTCAATGATGGTTTAGTAATAATAACAGGAGTAATAATAACACCGTTCATATCATTTATCACTGTTTAGCAATGATTTATCATGCATTGCAGATAGCACTGTATATGTTTTGTAGACTGAGTCTCAGAGAAATGAAGCAGACCATCCAAAGCCATATAGTTAATAACTGGCATAACAAAGATGAGAATATAGGTCTGCCAGTGTCACTCTTACTCTTTTTATTATATCTACCTCATCAGCACAGCCTCCTCTGTCATGCAGCTGTGATCATCACTGTCAGCTCTCTTGTGTGCAAAGGTCTGCCTCTGAGTCATCACCATGCAGTCACGGTGGGTCTCCAATGCTGTGTAGCTGCAGTCAGCATCCATTTCTAGCTACCTCAACTGTGACTGCAATCTTTACTTCCTCTTACATGCCTCAAACCTTTCACTGAGCAGGTACCTACAGTCAGATGAAAGGCACATGCCTACTGACATACACTCAAAGTAAATATCTTTGCATCTTACTTTACAGAGAAAATTCAAGTTTTCAGGCGAAAGATCTCAGCATGCTGTCCCCCCGACCTCTTATTTGAACCTGTATGTACTCGCACAGGTATCCTTCCTGTCTCAGTAGAAAAGATGCCTCCATCCTCCTATCCAAGGCTATCTCTCTACCTGAGTTCTAGGAGTCAACCCCTCAGGACCTTGACCCATCAATATTTCCCTCTCTTTCATAATCTCATGTATGTATTATCCTTTTTAGCCTCTACTAAATCTGTGTGTGTGTAATTTTTAGGAATGATTTTTGCCTGCGAGTAACAGAAAACACTTCTATCAATGGTTTAAGAAAATAGGGGTCACTTTTTTAACATAGCAGAAAGTCCAAAACTAGAAAGTTGCCGTCATTGGTTTAATAGCTTAGAAATGTCAAGGACGGTGTATTAATTCTCAGCCCCTCTCATGTGAATATGCTGCTGCAGTTCCCTGCACCATACTTTCTTATAGAAAGTTCTCAGCCGACTTCTACCCTGATCTTGTTGGCTAGAATTTATTGGTCAATTGATTTTGCACAGCTACTCAAGATACTTTAGGGAACGGGAGGGTGAGTATATAGTTTTTCAAGGCTTCATAGTGAAGGCAGGAAAGGAAGGAGTTGGGAAAGGGTACTCTTTAGGGAACCTATAGAGTCTGTCAAGGCATACACATGTATTTTAGTGTCTTCTATCTTTAAAACAGGTGGGTTATCCAAAGACTGTCCCAGATATGGATTTTCAATTATTGGCCCTGTATATAGCCTGTATCTCGTCCCTCCTCTGTAGTACTGGACTGCTTCAGGCTTTAGCCGTTGCAAGCGTTCGCTGGAAACCAGTTCCCTAATTTCTGGATCCACCTCTGCGGACACTTGGAGCTGTGACCACCCCACAGGAGTTACCACTCCTCATCCACTTCAATCTGAAAACACATGTTAGAACAACCATGTATGCCAGTCAGTCCTCTTGGAGTTGCTCTATAGTTAATTAGTTTCCACATTTTTTCTCTACTATCATTTTAATACTGCATTTAGAAAAACATTTTAAAATGTGTTGAATCTGCCTTCTTTAATTGAAAGTTTTTTCTTATTGCCTTGACTGATCATTTTATGTCTGTATTTGCCACTAGATTCTGAATTATGAGAGCAGAACTCATTTATCTATTTTGTATCAGTTCCCTAGTACCATGCACAGTTCTTGAGTAAAAAATTATTGATGAGTGTGAATGGATAAATAAATCCATTAAAGACTAAAAGCTCACAAGAATTTGAAATCCAACTAGCAGACTTGGAGTGCAGGATTGCCCCTTTATCAACTGCATGAAGCGGTGAAATGTATTTGTCTCAGATCTTAGTTTCTCTACCTTTAAATTAAGAATAATACTATCCCTTCTTTGCACTTTGTATTCTATTGTAAGATAAAGTCAAATAATGGATACAAGCATGCTTTGAGTTACAGAATGTTAGCATTTATTATTTGACACATTTTTCTTTTAATAATCATTATATTGAATTTGATAAATGAATTAATTTATCAAGCTAAATTTATTAATGTGCCAGTGTGTTCGGGAAAAACAGACAGATTAACATTCATCAAATAATTATTGAATATTTACCATGTGCTTGACACTGTTCTTGATACCAGAAATACAGCAGTGACCACAAAGATAAATCCTGGCTCACATGAAGTATAACTTCTGGGTGACACGACATAGGTGTATTGGTTTTCCATTTGCTTCTTTATTCTTTAAAACAACAGAACTTTATACTTTAAAACAACAGAAGTTGATTAATCTTTCATCAACAAAAGTCTGGACACATTTTGCAGGTTAAAACCAAGATCTAGGCAGGGTTGTTACTTCTGGAGCCTCTAGAGGAGAGTCTGTTTCCTCGCCTTTTCCAGCTTCAAGAGTTTGCCACATTCCTTGGCTTCTGGCCTCATCCCTCCATCTGCAAAGCAGTAACATCAGAGAAGGTCCTTCTCACACTGGCATCCCTCTGGCTTGACACTGATTCTCCTGCTTCTGTCTTTTACTTGTAAGGACTCTTGTGATTGCATTTGATCCACCCTGATAACCTGGGGTAGTCTATCTGTTTTAGAGTCAGCTGATCATCAACCTTAATTCCATCCACAACCTTACTTCTCCTTTTCTATGTAAGGTGGCATATTCACCCATTTCAGAGACCAGAATGTGGGCATCGTTGGGAGGTTGTTTTCCTGCCTCCCACGGGATGCCCGTCCCTTGGCCCACTGTACCCCTTTTCATTAAAAACTAACAAATGTTTTTCTGGGTTGCTTTACGAATCTGTCCTATACTTAACCTAATGGTAAAGAGATAGACAACACAATTTAATTTAGAGTTAAAATCAACACTGCCTTACTGCTAAGACTGCATTTACTAACTACATTTGATTCAGTTAAGCCTTGGTAACTCTTTTGAATTGTTGTAAAATTTTCTTCCTTGACTTTTATAGTTTTATTCTAAGTGGGATCAGAATGAGTTTTACTGCTCCTCCACCTTTTTTTTTTTTAAACACTCATGGCCAAGGACCTGGAAATTCTTTCCACTGTGATGGAATGGAAACTAATAAAAATGTATATAATTTACTACCATTGCCAAGATTTTTTTCAAAGAATTTATATTCTGTGTTTATTTCTCAATTGAAATATGTTTATTAAAAAATAATTATATGTATTTATATATGTGTATATATGTTTGAGAAATACAAATATCAAGTTAACTAAAATTCCTCCAGGACTATGTCATGTAAGGTACAAGTATTTTTACTACCAACCCAATAAGATGGCAAGTATTTCTATTTCCTCTTCACATATGAGTGAACTGATGCGCAAAAGATTTAAGTAGTTTACCCCAAGATCTGCTCCCAGCAAGCAGTTGGTCAGGATCTGAACTGAGGACTAAGCAGCCCTTGGTCCCGGCCCCTCACACATTATTAGGCAGGCACAGCTCACTGCCTAAAGTGTGTGCACCTTCTCTGTGACATTGACAAAAAAGCTCACATGTTTAGAAAGGGCAGAAGAAATACCAATTTAAATAAACAGTTTACAAACCACACTAGACTCAGGTTACTTAAATTTTTTTTGATAAATTGATGAAGATTAAGACCAGATAAGGAGAAAAGTTGAGAAAGCAGTTATCATAGCATTCTATTATGCAATGCATTTGTGCAAAGAATGGAAATTGTAAAATGTTTTCGAAGAGTAAAACATTAGAAAAATGCCATAGACCCAGGAAAGAGCAAAAGAAAGAGAATACTGGAGCATAGAGCATTCAACTATAAGAATCTTTTTTTTAAATTGAAGTTTAGTTGATTTACAATGTTTTATTAGTTTCTGGTATACAGCATAAGAATCTTTTAAATAAATGGCATAGAGAATCCCAAACCTCAGTGGATTTTGAATTTGATTGCTGCATACAGAACAGAATCTATATTGCAAAAATTCATATGGGATAAACTTCTTTAGAAATGGTTTTAAAAATTCTCAAATCTCCCTGAGGAAAACCAAGTCAGAGAATAATGGAACTGCTCAGTGAACCACAAATGCCCACAGACTGTAAGGCTCAATGGGAATGAAAAGCTCTATTTAAATGCAGTGTGATATCACTGAAAGGATAAGGATTCTGGAATCAGACAAAGTTCACTCAAATCCATACAGTAGTTCTGTGTAATCTTGAACAGGTCAGTGTCTCTCTGAATCATAATATTCGTGTGTCTGAGATAGGAATTAACCAAGACTAGATTTTTAAAGTGTTCAGCACATGGTCTCGTATACTAAATCTCAGCATATTAGAATAATTTATTCATTCGTTTGCAGACTGTATCCTGAGTACTAGAGAACACAATCCTTCTCCAAGGGAAAGAAAAGTCTTGCGGGGTAGAAAAGAAGTAACTAAGTAATACATTTGGTGTACAGTGATAAATGCTTTAATGGACTAAGGATATGGAGTGTCACTCAACCTGCCTGGGATGTAATAAAGGCATCTAGGAAGGACAGTAACTCACCTTGTACGTCAAGAATGAATATTAGTAATTTACCTGAGAAGTCTGGAAAGTAGTACAGAGAAATAGACTCAGAGTTAAGGATTACTGCAATAGCCCAGTAAATCCTATTTCCAGGGAAGGGAGCTGATGAATAAGAAATGTGGAGGCCAGAGAGAGAAGAAAAGACCTAGTTAAGTTCACTGCCTTCCTTTTCCTTCTCTGTAAAGATCAAGCAAGATTAGGTGCAACCCACATTTTATTTACCCCTTTCACCCTTTTTCTACATACACAGTTAGGAGAAGGTAAGAGTTAAAATGTTTATCAAGGCACCAAAAACTCAGAGCAGTAGCTGGTTCGTAATGGAGGGAGGGGTGTTAGTAAGGAATGAGATGACACAGTGGTTATTTAATTTTGTAGTTTTTTAAAAAATTGAAGTATAGTTGATTTGTCTGTGGCCATACCACCCTGAATGCACCTGATTTCATCTGAATTATAATTGAGTTACAATGTTGTGTTAGTTTCTGGTGTATAGCATAGTGATTCAGTCATATAACCTATTAGGAAAAAAGAATATGAAAAAGAATATATGTGTGTGTATATATATGACTGAATGATCTATATCATGTGTATATATATATCATTATATGTTGTGTGTGTGTGTGTATATATATATTCTTTTTCATATTCTTTTTCATTATAGATTATTACAAAGTATTGCATGTAGTTCCCTCTGCTCTACAGTAGGACCTTGCTGTTTATTTTTTTATATATGGTAATTTGTATCTGCTAATTCCAAACTTCTAATTTATCCCTCACCAGCCTTTCCCCTTTGGTAACCATAAGTTTGCTTTCCATGTCTGTGAGTCTGTTTCTGTTTTGTAAATAAGTTCATTTGTCTCATTTTTTTTAGATTCCACATATAAGTGATATTTGTGTTTCTTTATCTGACTTACTTCACTTAGTATGATAATCTCTGGGTCCATCCATGTTGCTGCAAGTGGTATTATTTCATTCTTTTTTATGGCTGAATAGTGTTCCATATATATACACCACAACTTCTTTATCCATTTATCTGTCAGTGGACATTTAGGTTGCTTCCATGTCTTGGCTATTGTAAATAGTGCTACTGTGAACATTGGGGTACATGTATCTTCAAATTAAAGTGTCCTCTGGATATGTGTCCAGGAGTGGGATTGCTGGATCATATGGTAACCCTATTTTTAATTTTTTAAGGAATCTTCATACTGTTTTTCATAGTGGTTGCACCAAATTACATTCCCACCAGCAGTGTAAGAGGGTTCTCTTTTCTCCATACCCTCTCCAGCATTTATCATTTGTGGAGGTTTTAATGATGGTCATTCTGATAAACAGTGGCTATTGTTAAAATCAAATGGAATCATATAAGATTTAATAACTGGCATGTCCAGGCCATGTGTACCATCTAAACTTCAGCCCTGGATCAGGTTAAAGAACTGTTAAATAAAATTGTCATCATCATTTAAATTAATTTTTCACCTTGAACTTACTTCGTAGTAGGTTAATATCCTCCCTAATCTATGTATGTGTGTGTTTGGGCACATGCACACAGGTGCTCCAGAACGCCTTATATCCCAAGTGTGAACAATTGGATCAAATGTTGAAACAAACCACGTAAATAATTTAATAGAATTAACTGATCAAAAAGTCAGCGATTCTGGCAACACTAAGACTGTGTCATCAATCTAAAATGACCCATGATTCAGAGAAAATACTATTAGTACAAGACTTTTCCAATTTTAAAGCATGTTCACATTATCAAATGCAGTCCTCACAATGACAGTGGAGGAGATGGAGCAGGAACTGAATCACTTCCAAATGCCCTGAAAGTCGATTTCAACCAGCTGCAATACTGCCAGGAGCCAGAGAGGCAAGTATTAACATGATCCAGACACGGAAATGAGGAAGCTGAGACCCAGGGAGAGAAAATGTGCCTTGTTAACTTTAAAATAATATGTGCTGCTTCAAAAATAAAAAACTACAAATAAGTATAGGCATATGTAGAATTTAATATTAATGATATTTCACAAATTGAATTAAAAAGGATTAAGAATGTTAAACATTATGGCCTGGCAGATTATCTAAAGCATTCAAATGATGGAACTTCTTTCTTTTACTAAAAGCTTTTATTTCAGTAGGTTGTTTGGAATTACAGAAGATTAAGATTTAGTTTTAGACTCAGTAATTGAAATGTGTCTATTTAGTTAAACCTTAAATTCAAAGTCGCAGAGTATTTTGGCTGGACAGGAAGCAATGACATTCCCCAAACTAGGGGAAAAAAACAGTAGAAAAACTAATGTTTACTTTTTAGCCAACATTGCTCCAAAATATACTCCAGATATTTGCAAGAATTACTACTGATATAAAAGACTCATACATTTTATATACAATTGTGATACTTTTTATATTGTCTTGTCCACAGGATTCTAGCATTTCACAAAAAATAATGAAATATGAGCAAGCACAGATACCTGGTTTATTTAGAAAAGCTTGTATGTGCGAGACTCCTAGCCAAGAGTATGCAAGATAAGGTCTCTGCCCTCGGAAGCTGACGGTCTAGGACAGAATATATGCCCCATACATATGTAGAAGAGCTTTTATTTAAAATTACTAAGTAATTGAAGTCAAGAAGAAAATTTTGAATAATTCAAAAGTAAGAAAGTTTAGGGAAGGTAAAGACAATGGTTGCCAAGGGGTCAGGGAAAGTTTTATTGGAGGAGTTGGCACCTTGAAGAATGGATTATTATTCCAATAATAATTCAAAGAAATCTTAATAAGCCATTGCTTACTAAGTGTGATTCAAAGATGATTTTTTCAAGAGCTTTTCTTAATGGTGTGCTTTAATTTTTGAGGCTTAAAGCTAAAAGAGGACAATTCATTTGCTATTTCATTTCTTTATTTACTCATTCAATAAACAATCATTGAGTATTATTGTGGACCATGCATTGTTCTATTTGCTCATGCTGTCCCCAGCACAGGTAAGATCTCTACTCTCTTAAAGCTTGTGTATCATTTGAAGAATCAAATGATAAAGGAGCAAATAAGGACAATAAGATGGTAAATGCAGATCCATTTTCAATTTGAAAAGATACAGAAAATAAAATGAAGTGCTGATACAATGAGTGGTAATGAGGCAGAGGCAGAGAAGAGAGACTAGAGTGTTAGGGACAGTCTGTCTGAAACAAATGGAGACAGTGAGTGACATGAAGTTCTGAGCAGAGTACTCCCAGTCAAGAGACATGACAGCACAGAGACAAACTAGGAAGAGGCATGGTGTTTGAGAAATGGAAAGAAGGTCAGTGTGGCTGGAGTGGAACTAGGTGGGTGGAGAGCGGTAGGAAATAAAATCTCAGAGATGGGGCAGGTAGCCATGCCAGGTTGGTCCTTGATGGACAGAAAAAGGATTTGAATTTTATACTGCAAGTGATGGAAAACCTTTGGAGGATTTTAAAGGGGAAAAGGATGATAGATTAAATTCATAATTTTAAGAAATTCACTGTGTTTGCTGCATGAAAATTTGCATTGTATGGTAGCAAGAAGGAAATCTGAGAGACGAGTAATTGGAATCATTCAAGAAAGAGGTGACACTGTCATGCACTACTGTGGTCAAGATGATGGTGATGGAAATAAGTGGAAAGAATGTTTTCAGGGTGGACTTGACTTACTGGCATATTGAGAAGATTGGGTGGGAAGACAAACAAGAGTTCAAAATCCTCCCCACCTAACTTCATTGGGAAGACTGAACAACAAGGCCATTTGCAACTGATCAAATTAAGGTTCAAAAGTCATTCGCATTCTTATTCAAGAGTGGTAAAAGCCTTATTATTGAACATTTTTACTGTTGATCACCCCAAGATCTGGATTGCAAATTTGGCATTGGTGTAAAACACGCATGACAACTCTTTTTCCTAAAGTTCTAACCAATAATAGCAACATCGATATTATCTCCCAAGCAGTATTGAACAAATCTGAAATGATCATGTGTCAATTGAGTTTTAGATGTTCATGATGTAGACATTAATCTGAATCATACCATAGCACGATCACAAAGGGACCTTCTCTACAATCAAGTGATTTTCCTAATTTTGCCTAAAAACTTGAGCTAAATGGAGCAATGACATAATTGGAACTTTACTTGACATGTTTGAGGATATCTCATGCTTTAATTTCTAACTTATTTTTCAAAAGCAAAAATGTAGAATTTTAGACTTTCTTGTGGTGCTGTATTAGTAATGTGCCTTTTATTTTCTGCTTTTTCTCCCATATCTCACTTTCCATTTTTCTGTAGATAATTGCTCCATCTTCCATATAAACTGCTTGTACCCAGTTTCTTATCTCAAGATTAGCTTCTGGGAGACTACAGTTGAAAGCAAAAGGTTATCAAATAACTTCTACTTTTATAACTCTCTAAATGACAAAAACAAATGCACATGAGTGGAAGATATGGCAAAGGATGTCTTATTGTTACTGTTATTTCCACACCTTTCTTTGTCATTTTGTAATACCAATAACACATGAATTCTAAATTCTAAATTTAGGAAAAATAAAGATTACTTCTATATTGTCAGCAATATATTCCTAGCACTATCCTGTGCCTGGTTCATACCTACTTCAAACAAGTCGGCTGCAATGTGAAATAAACTGATGAATTAGAGTTCTTGCCTCCAGTGACCTCAAACTGTAATAAATAATAAACTCTTCATTAACACAAACTAGCAATCATTAAGTGCCTTAAAACATGGAGTGCTGGAGGAGTGCTTTCTCATTGTTATACCTACTTATTAGTAAGAAAGAATAATAAACCGGCTTTTATTTGTTACCTTATAATTTACACAGCATTTTTTCCATAGATTTTTTTTCTAATAATTGAGACTTAACTGTATACACATTGCTTGACTCTCAGAACTCAGAACTAAAACCATTTATGCCAATATCTTTATTCCAGGTAATTCTTGCCCAAGAAGATAAGGCTGTAAACCAGTAACTAAATGGACTGCTTACTTTAGGAGATTTGTGCATACCAATGTGTCTAGACAATAATTTGCTCATTTGGGAAGTTATGTTGAGAAACACAGACCCTGGCATCTTCCTGAAAGAGCCTACTAACTACATCATTTGAATTAAATACTGATGTTTTCTTTAGAATATTTGTAAATGAATTTCGTCTAATCTGCAAGTCACACCCCCAAATAATGAGTTTTTTTTTATTTTGACTGATTTTTATTGGTATGAAAATATTATTGTTTCTTTAGGTTTTTTTGTTGTTGTTTTTTGTTTTTTTACTGTATTGAGAAAAGCAAATACCTTGTAAGTTGTATGACACCTTGTTGTAAAAGGACAATTTCTGTACCTGATATGGATCTATTTTTAAAGCAAGTACAGAAACACTATTGGAGGTCAGTTTAAAGTGCAATAAGGAACACTTTTAATGCAGATTAATTTCCCAACTTGCATGCCCTTGTAAGGCTGTACACGCTCTATCCTCTGACTAGAATGCTTTCCCCACTTCTATCTTTGTGCTAAGCTTTTCCTTTGAAACAGATTAAGGTCTATCTATTATTTTCTCAAAAGGTAAAAACCAGCCCATTTTGTATTCACAGGAATACAATCCCCAGCCTTCTTTGAAGTTGGAATCATGCCACTGGAATTGGCAGATTTGATAATAAAACATCTTGTGTAACCCTCCGCAATCAGTCTCTCTTGCCCTTCCATGTGATGTCTGATGCCACAAGCTTAAGATGTTGTGTCCCTTCTTGGAGTTACTGCCTTAGGAGAATCTAGCCCTCATTAGATTATTATACAATTAAAAATAAACCCTTATATTATGACACAGATACTTCGGAGTTGTTTGTTAATAGCAACTAGCATTAATTACACTAATACACAAAGTTGAGTCAGATATTCAGTACTTGGGTTCATAAATTTGTTACATCACAGTGATAGATGGGAGAGAAGCAAAGAGTTTTAGTGGAAAAGCATCAGTACGGTCCGCCCCCCCCCCCCAAGATTCACTGAGAATGAGACATCCCTTTAAAACTCTAAATATGCCAAACCTTATAAATAGAAATCTACTTTTAAATATTATCTTTCACTTTCACTTTTCATTAATTTTCCAAAAACAAGAAAACCAGACTCTAAAGACAAAGTGTAGTAATTATAATCAATGTCGTATCTTTCTGGGGGGGAAAAAAGAAAAAGGTCCATTGAGGTTATAAGTCATTGAACAATGGGCATTGTTTGACTTTGGTGGATTGCTGATGTATGTTTGTAAAAGATTCTATTCTGAAGAAATTCTGTTCTATTCAATTCTGAAGGGAAGCACATATTCTGAAAGACTGGCCTCTTTTTTTCTCTAATTTTAGTCCTCCATTTCTAACTCTGTTAATGTATTGCTTGCTTCCCACTTTTAAAAGGAATATTTTACTACCTGTCCTCACGCCAGGTAAGACTTTCACAGACAGTGTACTTAAAGGTCAATTGTATTATGTGCTCTTTGAATTCAGAGTGACACTCAGACAAAAGTCGGCTCCCGGCACACTCGCATTGCTTTCATCAGATGACTCAGGCTGTGCTGCAAACACATCTTCTGTAACAGTTCAGCATTCAGAAAACCTGTCAGGGGCACTGAGAGGGTCTAGGAGAAAGGCTTCCTGATATCTTTATGGTCATTTATAATGTAGACAGTCATGTCCAGCCACGAAAATGGAGGCATTTCTAAAACTACAGAAACAGCATAAAAATCATTGTCCTTAATCGGTATGTCTCATGTTTTTTCACGCATTGTTTTAAACAAACAATCTCATTTAAAAGCATTTTATTCCTGGCAGCACTCTTCTGGGGGAATGCTGAAAAATATAAATTTCAAATCAAGCATGAAATATTGCACCATTTCTAATTACCAAGTCCCATGAAAATAGTAGATCTGATTGGATGTAACACCTGGAGACCTATGGCATGGTGTATTAAGAACACCTGTTGTCAGGCAAAGTGACATCTAAGATGCTGGCAATGTCTCCCAATTCAGATGCTTAATATTTGCTTAGGGTAAAGCCAATAACATTCAGAGTAAAACTTGCTGTCAGCCAAAAGGTAACTGCATCAAATGGGCCATGGAGGTTTGTTGTTTTTGTTTGTTTTTCTTTTTTCATTTCCTGCCTGCATCATTATCACACAGTTCATTTTCCCAGTGGCTCCTTATTAATCTATATATATATATGATGCAACAGGTATATTAAAATTCACTCATCCTTTGCTGACCTGGACTTTAATGAGTGCTGGCAGGTGTTTGTTTTCATTAAAGGACAATATGTCCTGGACAACAGTTGTACAAATCTCTTTAGTGAATCTCTCGGCAATAAAAGTTTAATATGCTTTTGTTGCCATTACTTTTTATTGCGTGTGGCTCCCTTCTTCCCCGAGTACGGTCTGCCTGGTGGATGCTATTACGTTTGTCCTCATGGTACGGTATGCAGTTGTCAACTATTATTATCCCAGTTTTACAGGTGCCAAAACAGACATACTGGCATTTGGTAGCTTCCTTCACATCACAAAACAGAACTGAGGTTGGAGCTCTTTCCTGTACTGACTAGGTCACCTATAAATTTAAATAGGAAGAGGAGGAGGCACTTAGAGAAGGGTCAGAAGAGGGAGACGGGTATAGCTTTTATTATCCACCATAATCTTTATTTTTATAGGTTCGTTTAATCTTATTTGTCAGATCTGTGTGTGGGAAAAGTTAGGGTTTGAGCTTCGAAATCTCGTGCATTATCAGAAGCAAATAAAAAGGCAGGGCCAATATTCGAAACAAGCTGACTGCTAGGACTATTCTCTCTGCATTTTGAAGGTAAGTTTGTCATTACTCCTAATAGTTTGTCTCTGTCTGTCAGAGGGACTGCACAGAAACAGCAAATGTTACTTAGATATCTGGACTTTGTATGTTTAGAGAAGTAGAGATAAATCTCAGAAAGGAAACAATGACCAGGTATAGAAAAAGCGAGTTTTGGATTTGAGTTGATGTGGACCTGAAGTGTGTCTCTGCCTCTCATTAGGTGTAAAATATTTACTACATGTTTAATTTTTATCCACCTCAGTTTCCCCATCTGAAAATAGATAAAAGCTGACCTACTTTTTCTAAGTGAAATAAGCCAGAAGGAGAAAGAGAAATACCATATGAGATCGCTCATATGTGGAATCTAAAAAACAAAAACAAAAACAAACAAACAAACAAACAAACAAAAAAGCTTAAATACAGGACAGAAATAGACTCATAGACATAGAATACAGACTTGTGGTTGCCCGGGAGGCGGAGGGTGGGAAGGGATAGACTAGGATTTCAAAATTGTAGAATAGATGAACAAGATTATACTGTATAGCACAGGGAATCACAGAGGAAAAAATGTGATAATGAGTGTGTATATGTCCATGTATGACTGAAAAATTGTGCTGAACACTAGAATTTGACACAATATTGTAAAATGATTATAAATCAGTAAAAAATGTTTATAAAAAGAAAAAAAAAGCTGACCTACTTTGCTGAGGTGATGCAATAATTAAAGATAATGTAACTTTCTTGTACATATACATGTTCAGTCAGTAGTAACTATCATTATTTCATGTATTTCAGATACGTTCAAAGAAGGAATATCATAATTGAATCTTTTTTTAAATTGATGTATAGTTGATTTACAATGTTGTATAGTTTCAAGTGTACAGCATAGTGATTCAGTTATACATACGCATATACTTACACATGTATTCTTTTTCATTACAGGTTACTACAAGCCATTATATGTAGTTCCCTGGGCTATACAGTAGGACCTTATTGTTTGTCTGTTGTGTACATGGTTTATTTATCCCTCCCTCCCTCCTTCTCCGACTGGTAACCATAAATTTGTTTTTGACATCTGTGAGTCTTTCTGTTTTGTCACAATTGACTCTTCTATGTCCAATCCATGTGGAAACAGGGTAATGGAAACTCTAACACATGCTTGGAAAAATATATACCATGTGATTGATTTTAGATGGCATCTCTATTGTAATGTATTTCCTAATTCCTCTCTATTTGCAATTTTAATGAAACATAGATTCTGAATTAAAATGATACAGGTAAGATTTCATTGTGTCATCGAGTATCTTTTAAATGGTACTTTATTATGAGGCTGACAACAATGAAAGTCTTTCTAAACATAAAGCAGTCAGTAGCCACTAAATTGTATCTATCACAAGGTAAAGTTGATGATAGAACCATCAGAAAACAAAGTTCCATTAAAAAGTTCAATACAAATTAACAACCTCTTTCACAGTTAAAAATAAGCAGTTAAACACCAATACTTGGTCAAGAAACATACAAGTGTTTTTATATATACATCTATATTTGTAGGAAGGTCATCACTTCTGTCACAGTTAAGAATGATTAGACAGAGTGTACAAAGACCTTTGACTTACGAGAATCTTATACTCTGCTGATTTTTCATACCTTTGCCTGTTTATTTGAAAGAAGTCATAAGATGATTCTAACTGTAAAAAATTTCCATAAAATTTTCATATTTTATAATGGAAACCTGAATGTTAAGGATGCTGAATCAAAGGATAAGTTTTTATACTTGTAAATCAAAAAAGAAAACAGAACAATTTTGTTTGCACATAATCCAAGCTATAATAGTCTATAGATTGAAAGCATAAACAAAACACCAAAATGTTAGAAACCATTTGGTTTTATTGAACTCTAACTAATTCAGCTGTGAACATTATTGCTGTTATTTAATGCCCCAAATTTGTGTTTGAATTTAAAATGTTCACTTTAAGATCAGATGAACTGAAAAGGCCTTTTTACAGTATCCTTAATAGACAAACTGAAAAATTTTTGAGGCAATAGGTACAGCTCAGACTAAGCAAATAAGAGAGAAATTCTCTATCATCTAATACTTTTCAGTTGCCTAATGTTTTTAAAAGTGAGCTAAAATTACCTTAGACTAGTTTAAAGAAAATCAGAAGACCTTTAAAATAAGGTAACCTAAGTAAGAGCTTGACAGGTTGGGCTTCTGAATTATTATAAGTGTGCTCTAAGCACCCATCAGTTTACATAATGCTTCCTAGAATCTGCCTCAGCATAAACTAAGCTATTTGAAGTCCAGATCAGGAATGTGAATAGCAAGCTCATAAATTACACATAATAGAACCACTGAGCCGGAGGAACCTTAGAGATTATCTAGTCCAATCCTCTTCAGTTGAGAGCGGAGGAAGTTAAAGGTGCTAAACATGTGAAAGAGCTTTCACGCAGATCATCTCACTCATCCTCACAGCAGCTTCGTTGGGAGGGGCATAGAGAGTAGTTAAGTCGTTTTACAAACGAAGGAAATAGCACACAGAGGCTGTCTTCTGCTTGTTTCTTGGAGTCAACAAGTGACTCCAGGGGACTTTTAACCATAGTGGGACCTTGAAGGCAGGTGCTGAATGTTCAGGAGTATCTGTAGAAATAAATGGTGATTGGGAATCACCAAAAATCTATAGGACAATTTCAGAGACAAGAGACTCAGTTCAGACGTCTGTTGGCAGTGATACTGTGAGCCCTAGGGTTTCGGGAGAGGTCGCTTATCTGCTCAAGGTAAGAGAGCGGGATGAAATGGATAGGCAAATGGGCGGGTCAACCATCAGTGTCCAAGTCAGTCTCAATAATTCAGGAGTTGAACAGAGCATATTCTTCACCAATGAGTGGAAGAGATGAATGATGGGTCTGTTTGTTATGGTAGCTCCAACAGAAGTCGGTGGAGGCTGAAAATGCAATTATTATGAATTGGTGGAGGCTAGACAAACTTGGGTGTGAGACTAAGCTCTGTGTCTTTCTTTTGGCTTTGGACTTGGAAAAAGTCACTTATCTCTCTAGTCCTTAGATTCCTCAAAGTACTGTCTTCAGACAGTTTGAAGCTTAAGTGATATAATTCATGTTAAAATGCTTATTGCACAGTGCTTGAACATAAAAGCTCAAAAATAACAAATAATGAACTATTATTAATGTTTAAAATCTGCCTCCCCCTTGTCTGGAAGGTTTTTTGTTTTTTTTTGGGGGGGGGGGTGGTTTAAGTGAGCCGGGCCTCTAAATAATAAGGTACACCTTAAGATGGAATTAGTGGGCAGCAAAGGGCTGAAATAGATTCCTCAGAACTTAGTGTCTGATCCAAAGTTATTGGAGACACACTGAAAGCAAGTTTCCTTCCTTCCAAGTGTATGGGAGTAAAATTTACCCAACAATGTGTCTCTTTGGAAGGAGGATTGTTTTGGGCTGGTTATTTTTGAGAAGCAGAAGACCCAGAAAGTGTTTCTTTTTACTGCCCCTTATGAGTCTAAAAGAATTACCAGAGATCTTTTTACATCAACAAATTTCTCCCCATGGCATCCCAAATATTTGGTTACCAAACAGTTGCTCTTCCCGCCTCCCTGTGAATGATCTTTCTCGCCTTTGCAGTACCAGATTCCTACCCCATTCTCCATTGCTCCAATAGCGTATAAGCCTCAATTCCCTGACTTTCTGGAGACATCATAGTCTTATGGCGTTCCCATATGTACATAATTAACTTTTTCCTCCTGTTTATCTGTCTCATGTCAATTTAATTCTTAAACCAGCCAAAAAAACCTAGAAAAGTAGAGGAAAAAGTTTTTCTCACCAGTGCAGTTCATTTACTTCCCTTTAATAAGACACTGTAGCTTTATAAACTCTATTTAAATTATAAAATGGCAGCATTATAACTTTATAAACCCTTTTTTAAATTAAGAAAGTCAGTTCCTTTGTTGTTCTCAAAGCTGTATTTAAATTAACCCACAAATATCCATTCGAACACTCATAAATGTTGTTTTTAATTTCATGGAAATACAACTGCTTATGGGAAAGCTGCTAGTTCAATTTAAAATGAGATACTCCGCCTTGTGGGGTTTGTAAACATTCAGGCAGAAGAGTCACTCAGTATACCCAAGGTTGTTAGCTTAAGAAATAAATGCTGAGTCTTCACTTAGGGGACATTTTTTCTTTTTTCCTGAAGCCAGCAGGACATTTTACTAAACGTGAAAGAAAAATCAAGTCTGTAAACAGATTCACCAACCAAAGGAAATTGAAAGATATATATTTAAAGGAAAAGTACTCTGTTATCCAATGACACAATATCGTTGGTTTCCCAGCACACATGTCCTGGCATTCCTGGCCTTGACGTAAGTGGTTTCTTCTTACTGGAGCCTCTTTTTATCAGAAAAATCATGATAAGTCTCTGATGAATTAGTTTTGACTGTTTCAGAATTTGAAATACATGGAGTCAGACAATATATACTCTCACTTGTTTCAAGTTCCTTCACTTAGCATTGTAGGGAAACAAAACTTGTCACCTCAAAGTATGTCTTTTTGGCTTGAGCATTATTTTGGGCTGATTGTTGAAACAAAAAGCTTGAGGAAAGCTTTTACCTTCTCCCCTTAACTGCCTTAAAGAATTTAGATCAAGGCTCTGTTCAGTGAAGGAGAACTAGCACCATAGACAACTGAAGTATAATATGAATGAGGTGTGGTAGACTCGGGGGGACTTACTAAGGCCGGTTTGACCAGAGTCCTCTTTGTGTATCATTATCTCTGCATGGCCCAGAAAACATTTCTTTATCAAACATTTGCTCTTTATCATTTCCTGTAAATTGCCTTATCTCCCTTTGAAGCCCCAGACCCTCACCTACTTCTCTCAGATGGCACATAAGCCTCAACTGCCTAACTTACCCTTGGATACCATATGCTTATGAAATCCCTATACATACGCAAATAAATTAGATTTTCTCCTGTTACTCTGTCTCATGTCAATTTAATTCTTAGTCCAGCCAGAGGAACCTGGAAGGGTACAGAAAAGTTTTTTTTCTTCTCCTACAGTATATCTTGTAAAATACTAAGGCTCCTACAGGAATCCGTAGTTCTCCCCTCGTTATTCCTGAGTATTATCCTATTATATAAGTAGGATCAATTTGTTTATCCATTATCCTTCAGTAGACATTTAGTTTGCTCAGAATTTTTGGTTATTACAAATAAATCTTCTCTGAACATTCAGGTCCATAATTTTTTAGACATATTTTTAACTTTGTTGAATATATAACTAAGGGTGGAGGTATTTGGTCATAGGCCTGGGTATGCTTTATCAGAAACACTCAGACCAGTAAAACATTAATGAGTCCTCCCTGATCCACATCCTCACTAGTATTTGGTATTGTCAGTCTTTTGTTTTGAGTTGTTGAGTTTAGAAAGTCTAGTAGGTATGAGATGGTATCTCACTGTGGCTTAACATTATACTTAGAACTAACGATGCTGAGCACTCTTTTAGCGCTTATAGGCCATTTGTATGTCTTTTTCTGGTAAAGTATCTCTTTGAATTTTTTGTTCATTTGTATTATTTTGCATGTCTTTATCTTATTGTGCTTTGGAAGGTCCTTATGTATTCTATATATAAGTTTTTGGAAGATAAACTTTTCAAATTTGTGGCTTGACTATACATTTTTTTAAATTTATTTTTGCACATACACATTATATTGCATGTAAATATATATATACAGTATACTGCACTTTTTTTAGTTTACATATATGTACTAATTATTGTTTCTAAGAACAGATTAGATCTTTAACTTTTTTAACTTACATAGTTATCAAAGGAATACAGCCAACTATAAAATAAGTATCAACAGAATGTGGTAATCCAATCATGAAGGACAGTCAAATGTGCTTACACATATTCAAGTAATCAGAATAATAATTAGCTTATTTGTTTCTTAATGGTGTCTTTGATGAGCAGAAACCTTAATGTTGATGAACTCTAACTTATCTTTTGGTATAGCATTGCTTACAGAAAGTCTTAGAAAAATTCACCCTCCTCCAAGTTACAAAGTTGTTATTCCATATTTTCTTCTAAAATTTTTATAGTTTTAGCTTTTATAGTTAGATGTGTGGTGCATTTCAAATATATGTTTTTGGAAGATGTTAAATAGTCATCAAGGTTCATATTTTTTCTTTATAAATATCTTAATGGATCATTTGCTGAAAAATTTTTGGCTCCTCATTGATGACTTCTGTTCATTTATTAAAAATCAATTTTTTTATGCATATAGGTCTCCTTCTATGTACATATGTACATCAGACTATTTGATCTTTTTCTCGATTTAACTGGAAAGTGTTATCTAGTTTCAGATGTTTGGTTCACCCTTGGAGTCAATTCACTGTAGTCCTGAAATCGATTGAGTAGGGAAGGCTAGAGAATGCCTTTCTTGCCTTCACAGAAAACTCCCGGGAGATGGGAGGATGTTTAGTTATTCAGCGCGGAGTTGTATCCTCGCATTTGTGGTTCTTCCACCCTCCAAATATTCCTCACTGTCCTTTAAGTCTCAGTATTATCCTCTCATCCTTGTAAAATCTCCCAGTTTTCAGCAAGTCTGTAAGAGTCCAAACCAGGCAGCTGCCCTTAGGAACAAAGAGGAAATGAGACATTTCTCTGTTTCTCTCTGTAAGTCAGCTCACTTGTTTGCTTCCACTGCTCCTCTCTGGCCACATAGGAAAGTTTATATTTTGCTAGTTTCTAATGTTGCTTCATGGTAGCAAAAGTCTCCCCTTGCCTTTTAAATCCCAAATGACAAAGGAAGTCTCCCTCGTGAGAAAATTAAAAATAAATTTTAGAGTAAATGCTTAAAAATATAGGTCCATCAGGAAAAAAAAATTAAAAAGGAATTTTTAATTTAAAAAATTTCCAGTGTGAGCTGTTGATTTCTCTCCCCTTTAGTACAATTTTATTTATATTCAGCTTTTAATATTTCTTTAAGCCTTAGAATCATCTATTATTTAGTTTTAGAAATATTCTAGGATAAGATTACAATCTTCTGACTTCTCTTCATGAGCAGGGTAAAACTTAGAAAAACATAGGTCTGTCTGACTACAATTCTTTAAGAGCAACACAATAAAATAGAAAAAAAGAATCACTGGTTATTTATCCCCTCTGTGTAGCTATTCTGTTACTGCCTACTGCATTATCCTAAAAGGACTCACAAGGATCTGTAATGAAATCCTTTTCAACAGACATCAAGGCATACAAAAAGCTTGAAGTTTGTTTCTTTGTTCTCAGTGAAAAAAAGAGCAGGTTAGACCACCTCTATCACTCACCAACAAGACCACAATTACCACAGCCAAGGCTGAGGAATACCAGTCAGGACAAGAGAGCATAAATTTATCTTTTTTTTTTTCCCTTCTCCCTTTTGAGTAGTACAAATATAAACTCTGTAAATAATGCAAAAGAGAATGAAAGGAGAACTCTGAAATCAGATAAGAGGATGGCAAACTATTTTGAGAGTCCAGATGTGAAGGAACAATACAGAAATACAACACTTCCCCCACCACACACACAAAGGAAGGCTAGTCAGGTCTGGAGTTTGCCTCCCCTGACCTTGCAAGAGAAAGCAACCCAGGCAGGGCTACTGCTGTCCCAGATTTAAAAAAAAAAAAAAAGGAAAAAGAAAAAAGAATCTGGCGAACAATACCAGGTGAGCCAGCAGAAACAGCAAGAAGGATTGATTGGAAAACCCACTGAAGGTAAGTGGACAGGGGAACGTACTCTTTTCCCCAACAGGGTCTGAGACTGCTGTCCCTCATTCAGAGAGATCACAAAGCCAGGGGCTCCAAAAAACGAGATCCCACTGAAATAAGCACCAGTCTGAGAAGCCTCTGTGTCTCCAGATGCCTGAAATTTCCTCAAACAGAAACACCATACTGCAGGCAGTGGGCAAAGGGGGCCCCAGTGCAACAAACCTTTGTCCCAGAAGGCTATTTGTCCTCATGGTTGGAGAATGTTTCCACATTTAGAGGATTCAGGTGCCTTGACTTGAAGAACTACCTCTGGCTTCTCAAGCAGCATCAGAAGGGAGTAGTGAGAGCCCCAACAACATGAAACAAACCAAGCAGAAAAAATATTACCACACAGCTCTTAAGTTAGAGTGTGATTTGAACCACAGCCTGCAATGGGAGGCCAGGACCTGCTGCTATCCCTAAACTGAGCAATTGTATGAAAAGCATATTCCAACATGATAGTCAGCATGTCCAAAGTATCATTAAAAAATCATCCTTTGTACCAAGAACCAGGAAAATCACAATTCACATGAGAGAAGACAATTGACTGTTGTTGAAACAAGACGAATAGTATTTTCCAATTAGATGACAAGGATTTTAAATCAAACATCATGAACATAATTTAATAAGCAATTCTAACTTCTCTTGAATTAAGTGAAAAAATAGGAATCTTGGTGAAAATAAAATTAAGTACAAAAATAATCTAATTGAATTTATACAATTGAAGTATCCATAAACAGAATTTTTAAAAAATAAGTTGCTGGATGTGCTCAGTAGTAGAGTGGAGATGACAGAGGGTAGTTTCAGTGAACTTGGGGACAGATCTACAAAATTCTCCCAATCTGAACTACAGAGAGGAAATAGATTTGAAAAAAATAGTGAACAACCCTTAGGAACTTATGGGACAATTAAAGATCCAAACACTCATAATACTGGAGTACCAGGGTGAGGATTTAGAGTTATTCCAAAGGAAAGAAGCTGAAAAATTCTCAAATTTGGTAAAAGACATGAATCCACAGATTCAAGAAGCTGGGATAATCTCAAATATAAGTAAACTCTAAGAAATTCATTCCAAGACAGTTCATAATTAAACTTCTGAATTCCAAAAATTAAAAAAAAAAATCTTTAAAGTAACCAGAGAGAAATGACCCAGTACTCACATGGGAACACTGATGTGAATGATGGTGGATTTCTCATCTGAAACCTAGGAGGGCAGAAAGAAATGACATATTTTTAAGCGCTGAAAAAAGGAGAGTTTTCAACCATGAATTCTGTATCTTGTGAAATAGCCTTTAAGAATGGGGAGAAGGAAAAAAAAAACATTCTCAGAAGAAGAAAAACTAAACGTGTTGTTAGCAGATCTGAACTTAAAGAATAGCTAAAGAAATTTCTTTGAATAGAAAGGGAATAAAAGAATCTTGACATGCCAGGAGAAAAGAACATAGGAAGATAAAAATACGGACAAATACCCTAAGATGTTCTCCTCCTGAGTGGCCTAAATAATGTGCAACAGTTGTAACTAAAATTATAACACCAGCTGAGACTCAAAACAATGATGCTTTAAAAGTGTGGAGGTTAAGGTGGCCTAATAAAATTAAGGTTTCCATATTTCACTTGAAGTGTTAAAACATTGATTGCATTTTCTCTGAAAAGTGAAATATACATATTGGAATGTTTGGAGCAACCGACAGAGAAAACACACAAACTGATCCACACAAAATCCCAAAATAAAGGAAGACTATTAGAACTGTTCAAATAACCCACAAAAAGGCAAGAAGCATGAAGCAAACATAAGAGAAACAGAGGGAAAACAGGAAACAAATAACAAATTGGCAGACTTAAGGTCTAAATACAAATGGTCAAAGTAGACCATTTGTAAGGCAGAGATAGGCAGAGTGGATAAAAATAAGAAGAAAAAGGGTTAGCAAGATAAATACACAAATAGGTAATCGATGTTCTCTCCTTCCAACTCCTGTCCTAAAGTAATTCTATTGAGTGTGTCTAGCCTAGATTTAAACATTCTTTTTACTCCCTTGGAATTAAGAAAAATGTGCCTAATATGACTACTGTAAAAGAGAATGCATCCATAAGATATAAGGAAAATATTAGAAGTGTTCTATATCTTCATTTTGGGGGTGGTTATACAGTTTTATTTATTTGTCAAAACTCAGCATTTTGCCAACAAGCACTTTTCAATAAAAAACGTAGAATAAAATAATACAATTTCGTATGAAAGTCAATAGAAAAGCTCATTAAATTCTGTAGATTTGTCGGCAAGGCCAAGTTTTGAATCATTAATCAGCTGTTTATCACATTTAACCTTTGTCCCAGTACTGGGCTTGTTTTTCTTTTTAATTTTGCAAAAGGATTACATTTTTTTTCAACTGGGAGGCTCCAGAAGTGGAATTGCAATTTTATTAACATGGGGCTTTTGTAACCTAAATTGTGAGAAAAAGCTTTAGCTAACACTGTACTCTGTGCACAAATTAAGGGACCTTGTGACACTTTAAATGAAGGGCATTTATCATAGATAACTCTCAATCTATTTATTTGCTAGAACAGGCAATGGAGGAGAAAATGCATCCCTCCAGTATAGCAAGTAAGCTGCAGTTTTATAGCTGTCTTGCGTCTAGTTGTCTGAGCTACAAATTTTGAAACAAATAGAAAATACTTAAATAATGTTGTTTGCAAATGGAACCAAAATAATAAAACCTAAAGTAAGGTTATTCTATGTGAGTGAGTGGGTATCCTAGAAATGAAAAAAAAAAAGAAGAAAAAGGATTAGCAAGATAAATACACAAATATATGTAGATTATATTGACATAATTAAACATCAGGTGATTCAAGATAGCTTAAATTGTACTAAATAGACATAATGTTATATTAACTAGGCTATCCTGTGTTTCTGTTAAATATTATAATATTTGGCTATGTAAATAATCAATCACCAATTTATTTTAAAATGCAAATTGTTAATTTATTTATATATTAATATAATGAATTCCTTTTATATGCCAGCAACTATGCTAATGCTGCAAATAACCATGATAAACAAGACATCTCTTGCATCATGCCACTTGCAGCCTATTTTCAGGCAGAACAGAATTTCATATATGACTATAGCAGGCAAACTCTTATAACTATAGTCAGAGTCTGTGTCTATAAGGATTTAATACTCTTGCCTGGACCAGAATATAAACTTTCTCAGTATTTATGGTATAAAGGTATAAACAGAAAGGATTATTCATTTTTCACATATGTTTGAGATTAAATAAATTTCAGAATTGGTCGCATTCATCGACATATTTTCTTTATTTCTTTTGGAAGATAAAAATGCCCCAGTAGATTTTCTAAACTGCCCACTTCCTAAGAATACAGGTGATGAGCTTCTTAGTGTAGTTATCTGTTGTATTTTGTGAAATAGAGAGCATACTGACTTCCACTTGACTTCTAGTTGCTACTTTGTATCTTTACAAATATATTTTCTGATCTCCTTAATGTGTCAACTAAGAATAAAATAATAAAATCCAATGTTTTAGAACTTCAAGTCCACCATAATTCGGTGTTTGATTAAAATCACACATACATGAATTTATAGGTTAAAGAAAACAAAATATAAATTAGAATAAATTTAAGCATTTACCATTATTGCACTCCTTGCAATTCTGCAAAGAAAGGCTTGTATCACTACAAAATTCGGAGCCTGTGGATCATAATAAATGAATATACCTGTAGTGGTAAAACTTCAATCAACCATATAAAGGCAGTTTTCTCTTACACCTACAGAATATACTTCTCACATCCTTAAAGTTTCAACATGGTGTTTTAGCAGAGTTTTATGTGCCCAATTACAAATATTTTACGGGTTTGCAATTATAAGAAGGAAAAACAGAAAATCTTTGTATATATATTATGTCCCATCATGTTTTTTTAATATAAGATTCACATAATGGAACATTCAGTGTATATTGTGTCCTTCTACAGGCTATTCATTTTTTCTCATGTGTCTAATTCCCAGAATACCCAAAAGATGCTCTGTAATATCTGAAAAAGTTCTGAGAACAAGCAATATAGCAGAAGCAGTTCACCAGCCTTTATGATCTTCGTATGTCGTTGACTGATGCAAAATACCATCCAGATTGTCTAGTCTTATATTTCAGGAAGCAAATATAGGTGTGAGTGTTCATCTTGATTTGTTTTGCCAATTGAATGCCTTACACAACTGGAAACCATAAAAATGAGTCATCTGAATGCAGAGCACTTCCACACTACTCAATTAGATTACACAGGATAGAGTTGTATCTACTGTAGCTACAATTTTATTTTTAATATGCTTTAGGAACTTGTCAATGTGAAAATTACATGACACTTTGGAAACACTGGGGGTAAATTTTGCCTTAAGCATCCTTTTTAAGGGGTAAAATGAAACTTTTTTGCATGGTCTCTACTAACAAACTTAAATCTCAACCAGGGGTACAAGATTGAACTTAACATTTTTTCATTAGTACAATATTCATGCTGTATTTTCAAGAGTATTGTATTTAGTCAACAAGTTCTGTTGTGATCCTTTTTTTTTTTTTTTTTTTAAGTTTGTGTGTTCAGTTAGTATTCTGGAGAAGGAATGTGGAATTTGAATAAGAATATGAACATATTTATAAACATCATCATTAATTTCAAGAATATATTTTCTATTTTTTTCTGCTTTGTCTAAGTTACTTTTAAGATGTTTTCTATCAGTGTGTTATGTAAATAACCCATTCTATTTAAAGGTTCCTATTTTCACTGAAATGCAGGGAATTTATCTGAATGGAGGTAGTATTGTATGTCAAAATAACACTAAACCATGTGTAAGAATCCAAGTCTTAACATCTACCAGTAAAGGATTGTGCCACTCATTCGGTGGGCCTTAGTGTTCCAAACTTGTAGCTTAGTTAAATGAGTGCATCAGACCAGGTATAAATGACCTCCAAGGCTTCCTAAAATTACAAAATTAAAAAAAGAAAAGATAAATGACTTTAACAACCTTTAAAACTTAGAATGGCACACACAAGCGTAGATAATAATTACAGTGTTTTTCAAAATCAGATTAGCATCCAAGAAAAGGCCCATTCAGCAGTCAATAAAGACCAGAACCAGTCCTACAGACCTCAGTATCACCTGAACTACAGTTTAATAACAAGTTACTTAAATTAGTTATTTAGTATAATTTATATATAAAATTAAAGTCTCATTCACAACTGAGGTCTATTTTTAAACATTCATTCTATACAGAATATTTTGTGATCAACCCTAAAGAATTATAAAAATGTTTCAGCAAATGTTTATCATTGTCTTACTGTAGGCATAGTGATATTGCTGCTATGGATGTAGTGATAATGAGAACAGATTGCCCTGTCCTCAAGCTGGAAAAAGATCAACTTTAAATAAATATCTAAGAAAATCCCAACTACTAATAAATACTATAAAGAAGGTAAAATGCATTCATGTCGAAAGGGAGACTGGGCAGGGCCTCTCTCAGAGGTAATGTTTGAGTTGAAAACCAAATAATAAGAAGAGGACATGGAATGATCTCAGAGAGGTGCATTTTATGTAGAAATTATATCAAGGACAGAGGTGTTGATTGGAAGTATAATCAGCCTATTTAAGTGACAGAAAAAAAAAAAAAAAAAGCCAGTATGGCAGGGCATAGTGAAAGAAAAGGTATAAGGAGAAGCAATCAGAGAGGAAATTAGGGACCAAATAATATTAGGGCTACGTAACTGAGGAAAACAAACAAAAAAAGAGTTTCTAACAGGTGGGAGCTGGTTTGACATCCACAGCTAGTCAGCAGTGCTTTCCTGTTGAACGTAATCTCACAGAATATCAGCATCAAATAGAACCTCTCTGTGATCACGGTGACTCAAGAAATAAACAAGACCGCTCTATAATCAGGTCTGAATGCAGACAAAAAGCATGAATGTTATCCAAACTCAAAAAATGATCAAAAGTTTTATCCTGGCTGATATGAGTGATTTCTACTTCTTTCCAATCCCAGATTTAGTCTCACTCTATTCTTGTTACAGTCTGGATAAAATTTTTTATGATACTTAATTGTAACTAACGGCATCCGATGTAGATTAGTGTCCACAACACATTTTGTTAAAACAGAACTCTGACTTTAAGATTACAAAATGCAATATCATTTTGCTTGAGTTTTCTGATAATAGCTTTTTAATTCATTTTGAAAATAAATCATCTGGGATGCATTTTCTACAGTGACATGTGACTACTTTCTGCTAAGAACACGTGTCTAGTAAGAATTGCCATTCTCATTTGTAGGTACATTTACGTGACAAGTTTACAGTTATTATCTCCTGTGCTCATTGCAGAAATCAAGTACACCCAGCACTTCCATTCTTCTTCTCTCTTTTTTTTTTTTTGAGAAGTAGATGGTCACAGAGAAGTCAAATAATTTGTTCACCACCACTCAGTTTAAAAAAAAATGAAGATTGTATTCAGAGTCTGTCTGCAGTGCTTCAAAACCTGTTGTGATAAAGATTCCTCTGAAACCACAGAAAGGAAATTTTTTTCCCTCTTACTCAAATTTTATTACTTTCTTCTTGATGTATCAGCATAAAGCAGTAATCCTCTAAAATAACTTTTTAAAGACATTCTCACACAGTCAATCCTGAGTTGTCTCTGTATTTTATATCTAAAAAATATCTCAAATTTAATTGATCTGCTGTTCATTTTCTGTAGGAAAAAAAAGTTACCTATTTTAGACAGAAGAGATGTGTATCAGCAAATGGCATGTTGGAGAATGAACCTGTTTGAGATTTTGGAAGCACTTTCGGGGTTTAAGAATTATATATTGAATTCTGTTATGGTTCAACCTCACATTAGAATTCTTTTTTCCCTGGGAGAATTACAGGACCGTAGGTCTTCCTTGCCCAAGACATTTTCTCCCCTTTGTCACAGGGAAACTACAAATCCAGAAATTGACTTTGTGGTTTCGGAAATTGACTTTGTGGCTTCGGAGAGTTGATAGATGAATTTTAAAGATGTAGCCAGGCAGAAAGCAAGCTCACTTAATACAGAGAAGTTACTGTTGATACTGTTGCAGATACTGAATCTATAAGAGGAATCTTAGCTATGAATAAACCATTTCACTAGAAGCTCTCTCACCATCCAGTTTTGATTTTCTTCCTGATTTTTCTTTATTCCTTTTTTTTTTTTTAACTTTACTGTTTCGTGAGGTTCAGTCCTTGATATACTTCCTTTTTTAAATCAAGGTGAGTTTATTATCATTTTCATGATTTTGGACTCTGACCAATATTAATTAACTCCCAAATACGTATCTCTTTCTTAGGATTCCTTTGAGTAAGTACTTCAAAGGCAAATTCCGTAACACTGACTTTGTCCTTCCTTCGTCCCATCCTTCTTTATTTCCTAGACACCTCAACTTCTAAATCACTCAGTTTATAAATCTGAGTCACCTGTTACTCCTGCTTCTTCCTCTCCTCTCCTTTCATCAGGCCTGCAGATTTGATCTCCTATACATTTATGTAATCCAGCGTCTCACCTCTGTCTTCATTCTCACCAGAGCCCTAGTTTAAGCATTCATGATCGCTTGTGTCTACACTGAAGTCCTTGCTCCAGGTGGGTTTTCTTTTGAATACATACCTTTAGAGTAGTTTACATAAACTGCAAATCTCCTCATTGGTTTAAGACCCTTGGCAATGGCTCCTGCTTTTCTTTACAATTCATGTCTCCTCTCTTGTTTTTCTGTCCTGCATTCAAATATATACATATTCCTCCATTTAAAATATATTTTAGATAAAACTAATCAAAGTGATTGTAAAGATGAAAAAAAATATGACTGGAGTTAATTTAATTCTGTCCTTCTATCTGATAGATGGAGCTTTTACCTTCTAGACGTGTTTATATCTCATCTTAATATTCTTCAAGATTAGTCTAACAGATTCTGAACATGTATTTTCAACCTTTCCCACTAGGGGTAAGCAGAGGGTGATATGGAAGGACTCAGAGCCTTCAAACAGCCTTGAATCCAAATATGTTTCTCAGAAGAGGCGACACCTGATTATGTTTTTTAGCAAGACAAACAAATTTTCATATATTTTATTGGTTCCATAATGCTTTTCACATATAGGGTCTTCACCAAAATCTTAGAAAGTAGGAATATTTATGTCGATTTTACTGATAAAAAAACTCAGCCTCGGAATGTTTTATAAATTGCCTGAGGTCACATAGCCAGAAGGTAGTTGAGACAGAGAGCTTGAAATCAGATCAACATTTAAAAAAAAAAAACAGATGAGAAAATTGCAAATCAGTAACTAAGTCAAGGTCAAAAGTGGCTGGGGAGGATCTGATTTAATCTTCTGATTTCTTGTCCTGTGCTTTCTAATTCTACTTCTCCCTCCTCCCCAATATTACATTTTCTCCAGCAACAAAGTTCACCTTCCGTTTACTTTGTACAGTTGATTTAAGATACAGCATTACCTAATCTTCTGACAATTTTTAAATAGATTGTTTATCAAACACTGTTAGTGCCAAGTGTTGGAGCTATAATACCTGCTATAAACAACCAAGCTGTACAGACAAGGCATGCTCGAACCCATTTAAGCTTTTCCAATCTAAATTTTTGTAATGAAAAAAATGTTGAAAGATAAATTTTACCAGTTTTCTGGTAGTTAAGTTGCCTATTTTTCAGTTTTTAAAAAAAATGCACTATCTTTGTTTTATTTAAATGTAGTTTATCATGGAAAGATCTACAGTGCTGGGCTAGTGCTGTAGAGAATACTGATACATGCGATTTTATGTCTTCATTGCTAGGGACATTCATACCCTTCCCTCAGGCTTTTCAATTATTCTTCCATAAATTGCTGAAACAAAACCATGCATATGGTTTTGATTGTGACATTTACTCCATAGGGCCAGACCAAAAACCTAAGAGGTCACAATCACATTGGCAGAGCCATTGTCTCATCAAACTGAATCACTCATACTTGCCTCACATGCTATGGACTTCCTGGATGAAATCATAAGTAAAACACAACCAATATTCAGCCACTAAATACTTGCTAAATGACTGTTTTTATGTGAATAAGAAATGTGACTTAAAGCCACACGCACATACTTTTGTATATGTATATGTACATGTAACTTGATAAATATATATAAAACACTAAGTACCTACTACATGTAAATAAGACATATACTATGTGATCAATATTATATATAATCAGGATACATATATGTGATCAAAATAGATAAATATATCATATATATATATATACATATATATATATATACAAATCTTAGATTTTTGATCACTGGTTAGCTTAGTGTTGTTCATCTGCTGGCCCAGTGTTCTTTATCCTCCTTTTGGAAATAAAACATGATTTTAGGTGGACAGAAAAAAAAAATTCCCCTTTCCAGTTCTTGCGATTTAAATGGGGCAGCACCCACTGTCAAGTTTCAAGGGTAGACCTGTGCTGCAGTGATTCTGTCTCTTGACAAAAAAGACTGGTAGGGATACTAAAAAGACATTATTATGAGTTTTGAAAGAAATTATGTATGTGGATCCATACCAGAGAAGATCTCATCAGATATGCCATTTGAAGATTTTTCAGATAATATTTGAAATTCCACTTCACTCTACTTCGGTGGCTTCTGTAGAATTTGAAAGTAATGGTAGCTGCCAAGTTGTTTTATTTTCCATTCACTAGGAGCAACTAGATGTGACTTTGTTCCATGTCCAGACTTTAATTTTGTTCACTTTAAATAGATCCTAAAGTTTAGTTCCCATAGTTTGTGCTGCCCTGAAATTCAGCTGCAGCTCTTTGAATCTATAGTTTAGACTAGAAATATTGAGTTTCTAAAATTGAATGCAGCTACTAAGTTGATTTTTTTTTTTTGGTGGGGGGTTAGTTAGTTGTTTTCTTTTTTTTTTTTGCAATTAATTAGGTTTGCAATTAATCTGTGGATGACTTTTGCTTATTGTTATAGATAGCTTTGAATGAAAATATTAGACATTTTTGTATTTTTATAGATGTACAGGCTAAGAAAATTTGTTTATATAATTACATAGGTGGAGATGAAAGGGAGTTATATATAGCAAAGATACTTAATGCTTCAAACCATTTTGTAGTGGTATGCTAAGAATTACATACAGATCTATCCTCAGACTTCAAGTTATCCATTAGTTAAGGACCCAGTTAGATTTCCCTTCCAATTTTGCTGAAAGGAGGACATCGTGTCTTCCTAGTCACAGCCCTAACATGGCTTCCCCTGCCCTTACAATGTCTGAAATAGTCATTTAAGACTTGACTGTTCATGATCTCCTTGACTTCACCTCCTGCCAATCCCTCTTCACTCACTAAACTTCAGTCATAATAAATTCCATGAGGTTTGTTCCTTGATTGCATTAGCACAGCTGCCAGCTTTAACTGTTTTTATACCCCCTATTTCCTCTATCTGGAATGTTTTATCCTAATGTTTAATTGTCCCCTTTTCAATGATTACCCTTCAGTGCTTAAGAGCTACATTCTTTATTGTTGCAATGCAGCTTCCCAACCTTGACACGACACTGCTCACCTTTTTATGTTGCTCTTCACTTAAAAATCTTTATTATTTATTTATCATTTTACTGTTTGTCTCTTTCCTTACTAGAATATAACGTCTGTGAAAGCAGATAACTTGCCCAAGATAATGCAAGCGATGGGAGAGACCAGGGAAGCAAAGCAGGCACCCCAATTGCAAGATCAGGACTCGAGCACTGTGTCCCAAGCCACACTGGGTTCTGTCCCCTCTCAAAGTGCCTATTCACCGCCCAACACAACCGCTTCTTTGTGTTGTTCCTCTTCGGGCTCCTTGACACAGTGTAATCACCGCTGATTTCTTTCTTTCTCTCCTAAAGGGAAGGTCCTTGAGTGCACCTTAGCTCCTAACATCATGTCTGGAAGTTGAAATTGCAATGTATTGTAACTTTTTAAATTGTTTTTGAAAAAGCTAATCTAACTCACCAACAGTGAACACGTATCATCTATAGAAAGAGATGATTGGTCCTGGTCGGAACGGGGGAGTAGGGTACTATGCAGTGGTATTTTTCATTTCCTCTATTGAAGAACTGTGGATTTTATTTCGCTGCACTTTACATGGCTCTGGGTTTGTCACCTTTCTTCTCTGCCAACCCAGTCCATTTAGGAGAGCAGATTAATCCAGCACAGCTGATGGGAAGTTGTGCGTTAAGAGGATTATACTTTTATCACAGGAAATAAAGAAATAAAGCTCTGATTATTTATTTTTCTCTTCCTATACTTGGCTAAGATCAGAGACTGGGAGGACAGAGCATGCTGCTGCAGAACTTTCTGTATCTGGGGGAAATTTATTTGACTGGTTATAGTAATTGTTCTGAGTTGAAAGCTTGATTTACTTTTTGGAAATGTCCTAACTTCTTTTCTGAAAGGGTACATTTGTTAAATGCTGCTTCCTGGGGCTTAATTTTACCTGGGGACTTAAAGTAAGTTAAGCTTTGATCACTTTCAAATGGTGTGCACATGCACACACAAACACACACACACACACACACACACACACACACAGGTCTGTGTTTTGGGCTCTCAAAACACTGATTGAGCTGGAAGCTAAAAGAAAAGCTTTACTTCAGTGTCAGCTCTGCAGGGAACCCCATCTAAGATCATTGACTTGCCTGGCAAGTGGTGTTCATGTTTTAAAGGGACAGGAGCAAAGGTGGTATTTTGCCAGGCTCTTCCTCATCATAGAGAAACAGAAACTTGTGAATAACACATCTGGAGATTGCATCAATTTGTGCTCTGACATTTAGGTGGTGTGGTCTAGAGAAAGTGAATTTTCTTTTTCTAGTATGATCGCAGTGGTATTTTCTGATGGTGATCTGTGAGATTATTTTGTTCTATAGGAGAACACCATGGTCTAGCTTTGAGTGTTAGGCCAGCTCCTAGAGAAAGTAGTCAGAGGCTTTTTTTTTTGTTTTTTGTTTTTTCCTTATCTCAGTCTCACAATCCAGACAGAATAGTTTCAGGCAGTAAATTACTCACAAATACATAGATATGGCTATAGATACAGTTCATTTGTCTTTAATAATGTAAGAGAATCAGCTTTTCTCATCTTTCCTCTTTATTTCTTAAAAAAAACCCTTAAGTCAGTTTTTTATGACAGTGACACTTAAAGAATAAATTATTTAGCAAACTGACTTCAAATAAAACATTAACATGTCTAAATTATACGAGATCACGACTTACGTCATGTTCTCAGAAAACTGACTAGGAACAAAGGTTACCTACTAATACTTTACTGGAAAGTATGATTCCAAGAAAGTAGAAATGAGGGAAAAGGAAACTGAAGCAGGAAATGAGGGCGAGGAAATGTGAGGAAGCCAGGTTACCACTTGGATCAAGCATGAGTGATGGCTCAGACAAACCAAACTACACGCTTAGCTCCTGTAGGGGCTGTTCAATAAATGTTCAGTTACTCTTCCCCGTAATAGCTCTTAAAGAGTGTGCCACTGGGTGATTTTTATTGTTCAGTTTAACAACTTCTTCGCACACAACCTAATAAACAAACACAGGCATACCTCGGAGATACGCCCTTTTGAATTTCTAAATATGGATCAATTTCAGAAAAGAAAAGCTGTAGAGGAATATGGTGTCGTTGAAGTAACCAAATGAGCAAATCCATAGAAGGACAGCCTATTATATGTGAGGCCCGGATAGTGAGTCAGTGACATAAATACGTACCTGAACGAATGTTCTACGAAACCAATCTTTCCGAAAAAGAAAAGCCAGCTTGCTTTTCTGCCATGATTCACTAAGCCTGTCCATAACATCTCAGTACTCAGTACACTTTTCTTGTGGAGTCTCTTCTGTTATGTAGTAAATCATTTACCTCTTTCAGCCAGTGCACTCTTCTCCTTGCCGACAAATCTTCAAATAAGAAATAGAGTTACTCAATAACAGTTTATCAATAGCAGATATGTGGCCTTGAACATTTTACCTTAAATACGTTCTTGCATCTACCTTATAGGCCTTAAAAATATAAGTCCTTGTGATTATGATCGAATCCTGCTACTGGGAAAATTTTATGTTCCCCCATGGTCCTATTTAAATAAATAATTTCTTCGGTCTTGCCTATTGTAGTTGGTAGGCTCTCTCTTTGCAAAATTTTTTTGGGGGGTTAGTATTATTTGTTAAGAATAGGCTTTCCAAGTTTTACAGATATATGATAAAAAGAAAGATATTAATCATTTTTCATGTGCATAGAACTATAAAAATGCATGAGGAGGTCAGCTCCACTGGAAAGTCGTCCAGCACAGCTCATTTTAGGAGGAAGCTTTCTCAGACTCCAGCAGGAGTAGCATGTGCAGGCTTTAGCTATGCTTGTACTCATTCCCAGTCAATTTTATTCCTTACCAAATAGGTTCGATCACATTAACCATCTACTTAGAGAGTATTAATAATTTACATAATGACATTAAACTCTACTATTAATCTTAAATAGCACCAGAATAGTATCAGGTTATATGAACATGGGATGCATTTTTTAGTTTATGGTTCCTAGTTGCTGACTGAGTTACTGTTAGCTTTTTAAAAGGTCTCTCGTGATAAAGGGAAACCAGAACAATTTCCACTTACTATAATAAGCCTTGCATCTATAAAGAGCTTTTAACTTCACAGAGTGTTATTACATGCACTGTTTCATTTCGTCTAAAAAGCAGTTTCGTCAGGAAGGGATAGCAATTTCCTTAGATGGGTGAGGAAACCCAGTTTCGGTGAATTCCCAATGTTATACGACTTGTGTCGGAATTGTGCTGGTCTCCCAGAACTCATAAACGAGAAGAGGGATTGAATTGGTATCTATTGACCAGAATGGGCACTAAAGGCAACATTCATCTTGCTCAAGAGAAAAAAAAACCCTAGCGAGTAGGGAAAATCTTTCAAGACGATTTTACAAATGAAAACAGTGAAGTTCTGACAGCCAATGCAATTTCCCCAAATTACATTCCTAACATCAGAGTGGGGATTAAAACCTGAAATTCCTTATTGCCAGTTCCACACACAGCTATACTCCCCCTGCTCCTGAGAACCAATGTTAATGTTTTCTTAATGTGTTAAAGACTTACTAAACAGCAGGCGTTGTATAAAGAACTTTTAAATTGGGTGTTGATTCTACTCTACTTAAAGCAATCTGATTACTTCTCCTCCCCCATTTCCTTCAGGATTCTTTCACCAGGATTATTTTTAACTGAGCTGGAAAAAAAAAAACCCCAAAAAACCCCACGAAACTTCTTTCTTCTCTGATCGCGGGACTGTAAAGATGGGAGCCTGAAACTGAAGGAAATCGAAAGTCTTACGTTATGAAGAACAACAGTGACAACCTAAGACACTCTTTGTCATTTAACAGCAGAGTGATGCCTCCATTGGCCCCTGGCTTGGTGGATCTGTGTAGTCCAGTCACTTCTCTGTGATTCTAGTTTTGTGGATTTTACTATTTTAAAGGGGTACCTCTCCGCGCTGGAGTTGGCATAGCATCACTCTGCTGAGACTGTTGAATAAAATGTTCGTTGTGCAGGAATGAAGATAAAGTGATTAGCCCAGTTTTTCCCTACTAGTATGATAATACTATCATTTCTAATTAGGGACGCCAGAGGAAAATAGAGGAGGCCACATTTGCGTTAAGACTTTCCCGCTATGTATGCCAAATCAGTTTATTTGCAATTTGCTAAAGATGGGGTGAATTAATCAGTTTGGGTATATAGTCCCCTGGGTTTCTGTCCTTTAAACTGAAGCTACAAACAGTACTTGTAATTAGTCATGGCAAAACAATTTCAAGCAGATAAATATCCCCATAAAGGCAACATTTGGCTGCTCAATATTTCAATACCCAGCTCTTAAAATCAGACCAGCCACATGCATTTCTCTGGCATTAA
Source organism: Camelus ferus (assembly GCF_009834535.1). Classification (NCBI taxonomy): domain Eukaryota; kingdom Metazoa; phylum Chordata; class Mammalia; order Artiodactyla; family Camelidae; genus Camelus; species Camelus ferus. Next base: position 13,539,747 of record NC_045705.1, read on the forward strand.
TGTTACTTTTGTATATGCTTTTACTGGAAAGGCGTTTGTTAAAGCTCTCTGACATCACTGTGTTTTTAATTCACTAACTACAGGTTAAGTCTATTCAAATCCCAAGGGAATGGCATTGCTTACTTTTTTATATCTTACTGGATTCACATACTCTTGGGGAAATAATCAGCATCAACATATAATCAAAGACATTTTACATTAAATATTAATTAATTTATTAAGTTTTACAAATACAATGTCATCCTCTAGAATTAGTCTCATGAATATAGGTGTTCACACCAAGATAGATCACATTTGACGCATTCTCACTTTTTTTTTTGGCTGGTCCTACAGGAAAAGATAATCTTTAGGGAACTGAGCAAAAGAGGAAGTGTTTTCTGTCTGATGTTGGTTTATAAATGCCACTTAACATTCTGACTTATAAAATTAGAAAGCTTCAAAATAGACCTTTTAGAACTTTTGTCCCGGGGCAAGAGTATCTATTTCTATTACAAAATGGTACCTCTGTTGATGACATTTTGAAGAAATACCATACACACAAGTGTAAAATCATTAAGTTTTTGCTTTTGAAAAGCAGCTTGTTTAGATTCTTGAGGGGAAAAACTGTTTAAGCTTCTAAGAACATCAAGCATCAGTCTTCCATTCCTTTCGGGCTGAATGCTTCAACTTCAACATGGAATATCCTCAAAACGTAATTTAGTTTTAATAATATACTGTAATAATCGTGAGACAGATTGAGACTGGGTACACTGTTGCCCAGGTCTATCATCTGTACTTAAAAAAGCTTTTAAGTCTTTGCTTCAATGGGTTCTGAAAAATGTGTTTAAAATTTGTTTTTATCTATTGGACATTTTTGATGTGGATTATTTTTTAAATTATTTAGAATTAATTTTGTTGTAATATGCAAAAATTAAAAAATAATTCAAATAAAAATGTTTACATTCTTTTTTTCTTATTCTTTTAAAACAGCAAATGCAATAAAATATGCCAGAAATAAGCTTCCTCCAAGAATAGGATGCACAGAAGCTTTTGTAACTGTCAAAATGTCCTCACTGGCCTTCCTATATTAATTTCCCTGTAAATAGAAGGCATAGCCCTTAAATGGAGAAGTGGTTTAGAGACAGAAATCTATCAATTAATTGGCTTTGTGTCATTAAAATTATTAATAACAAATCATTTAGTCAGAATTGATTTCTCCAAAGCCTCTTGCCTCTATTAGAGCATGGTATTTGAGTGTTTCCATGAAAGTGTAGCTTCCAGATCAGAGTGTGAACTTCTGGAAAGAATGGGGATTTTCTTAGCAATCTTCAAATCTCCTGTAATTTAACCCAGGCCCAGAGAATGATCAGAGCTTAATAATATAAAAGTGAATTGATTTTTCAGGTGTCAGGAAAATTAGTTAATCTGTGATATAGATTATCTTCAAAGTCACTTTGCCTTATTTCTTACTTTTTGAGAAAGGCTTTTCTAACATTTTTATTTGCTTATCAGATAAAGTAAAACTACCATCACTATTTGATACATCCTACTATGGAACAGGGCATAGAGCTATATCTAGATGTAGATATAATCAAACTTAATCACAACATTATGAAGTACATCCTGTATCTTCATATGTTATACTGAGTAAATTGTCTAATTTCTTATAGCTATTTAGAAATAGTACGCTAAGATTCAAATCTTTTCTTTATGATTCAGGGACTGAATGCTTAACCAGTAGGTCTAAAAGAAGGAATCTATGAAATATAGTTGTCTTACTGCATCTTAGGTCGCTGGTTTACCTATTTGAAAATTTATAGATTAAAATTCAAAATTTGTAACTTAAAAGTATTAAACTTGCAGAACAAAATTTACAGCACTTTTCATTCTACTGAGGCACGAATTACGAATCAGAGTGCATTTGCCATCTTACTGCAGGCATTTCTGGACATAGTAAATTCTCTTCCTATCAATCTGAGATATTTTAGGCAACAGGCAAAAATTCTTCCACATTCTCCAAAATGTCTGAAATCTCCTTTCTGTCTTGAACTACCTGTTCGCACTGTTTATTCCCAAGGGCACATATAATCCAAGCTGCTGTAATACTGAAGGTAGAAGTCTAATTACGAAAAATGAAAGTGAGCACGCTTTTAACCGTGTTTTACTCCATACAAGGTATAACCTTGTTACAAGAAAATCGATCTGTTATTATGAGACAACATGACTCACATGTGACAAAAATGTTTAAGCAAGTAATAAGAGCACATTATTTGTAAAAGGGTTGGCCAAAGAACTAGTTATTTGCCAAAATTAAATTATATATTTACTTCAAAGAAATGTGCATTTTAAATTGTTTAACAAAAGACCAGTGTACGTGTAGAAATCAATTTCTTCCCTTCTCCCCCACTTTTGATATAAACTCTGAACTAAGAATTTATTTAAAATATTAGTAAAATTTGTCAATTACAACAATGATTGGGTTATCCTACCTTCTGAGATAGCTTTTTTATTCTGGAAACTTTTTTCTCCTTCTTTCAATTAATTGATTGATTGATTGATTTTAAGAATCTGGAAATGGAGAGCTCAAAGAAAAGTCAGTTAGAGCTAAGAGAGCAAATAGGACACTTGAAAAAACTTAGGAACCAAAACAGTTGGACCAATATGCAAAGGATATTCTCGATTCTCTTCTAAAGCAACTATTTAGGTGACTTTAATTCCTTCTCTATAGTTATCTATGTTTAATCAAATAAAAAAAGTTCAATTCTTATCAGCAAGATATATTTTCTTGAAGTTCTGATGCTCTCAGCACAGAGGAAGAAATTTTCCATTTGAAACTAATTGTAGATATTATGTTTCTATTTTATTGTTTTTGTGCTCGATTTTATAGCTTTAGCTTTCAAGTACTCGTATTTTAGAATCTAGCATTAAAAGGAAATTATTTTATATAGGAGTGTTTTAATTTTACCAAATCTGAAGATGCAACATTTTTCATGTGTTTTTACAAAATGGTATTAGTACTTTTTAAATGTGTGCTTTTAAACAATTCTTTTGAGTTCCTGAAGCACTTTGGATTTACTGTCTCCTTTAATCCTCATGGTGACTGTAACAGAAAGGTGATTTTCACATTTTAGGATGGATGAAATAGAAGTTGAGAAATGAATTACTCAGTCAGGCCTGGAACTCAGCCTCCTGTTTTCTGGTTCTAAGTCTCGTGTCTGCATACAGTTTCCATTTGCTATAAAAGTATTAACAGAGTATTGTAATTGTCCACTCATCTCTCACTAAATAGGAAAAGGTAGGGAAATCCAGCTATGTTAATAGCCTTCACTATAATTAATTAATTAATTAATTTCTCTTAATAAATGTTTTTAGTGGCACTATGTGTACATACAATATATGGTGAAGAGTTGATGGTCTACCCATCATCTTCTATCTTGTAGGGAATGTGGAAAGGGTGGGGCTGACCCTCTGTCCTGCTCTCAGCATTGGGCCCCTCTTGGCCTGTTAGAACAATGGCTATCATTCTGTGTTTCCTGGGTGTCAAGTTTGTAGTATTTTAACAACAGGTAGCATACTTGTTTCTCAGATGAAAAATGATCATCTAATATTAAATATCTCCACGTAGAACTAATACTACCCTATTTTCTTTAAACTATCCCCTTGAGAGTCTCTGATGTCACCACTCCGTGTTAGTGCTCTTACCGGCCCTGGGCTCCTCAGCTGCCTCACAGGGAAGTTCCTCTCCCTCTCCTTCTCTCTTTCCCTCCTGTAGCTGAGACTACAACCTTACAAGCAGGTTAAAGAGAGCTCACTCAGGTAAAGGCAAAGAACGAACATGTGCTGCCAGCCGGGTGGAGCTGTTTCCCTAAACTGTTAACAACAACATGGGTTTTCATATCTCAGAATATCAGAGTCCAAGGAAGGAGCTGGATTGAGATCTTTGGACTGTAACAGGCTTTCAAGAAACAAGTCCATAGGTGGATGCCAAATATACGCCATGATGCACACATGAATTAAAGAAGTGCAGTCTTAATTTGGGTCAGGAAGGTAAACTCAGCAAGCTTATAGAAGTGGTATGGAAAACATGTACGTAGACTCAGACGATTTCATGTTGCAATGACAGATTATTAAGAGAGAAAGGCTTCCCGTTTCCTACTCCAGATACGCTGAGACATCCCTAAGAGGGATATGTTTGCCTTTATACGAATCAATGACAAGAGCTTTTGCTGTTTTGAAAAGTAAATGTCTTTGGGAAATGTAAATTTCAGGTAATTACATTCATTAACACGTTAGAGAGCAGAGTGCTCAGAAAGAAATTTCCCATAGAGGGTAGGGAAAGAGTAGATGGCACACTGCTTATACCTCAGTGATTTTATATTTGAAACATGAAATTCTATTTTTATGAACATGGAAAGCTTAAGAAGAGAACAGGTTATGATTTGTAATGCAATGAATGAATAATTGCATTCACAACCTTTCTAGTGGCAGAAAATAGCACACTTACCTCAAGGATATATATTTGAAAGCTGTTTGAAAGTAAGTAATTGAAGACCAGTTGAAAGATGTACATGTTTTCAGGAATAGTCTGTATTCAGAGAGTTAACATTTTATCTAAAACCCACAGGGATTTTTCATAAGACCTCTTTCATATACGAACTGCCTAGTAGCCATATATTATGCATAAAAGTTGGAAATTGCCTAAATGTGTTAGCACATTTGTCGACATAAGGAAGTAATTTAATTAGAAATATATTGTTACTAAGATTTTGTAATCAGCTGAAGCTAAGGAAATTAAAATATAATGCTAATTCCTGTAATAAAAGACCAAACCTCCCTTATAGTCTGAATTTTTACATTTTGTGATTTAAAAAACAATCAATGGAATATTACTTTTCTGTTTTGTGTATTTTACATCTTTTATTAAATAGCAGAGATGTGTTTAGGTCTTTATCTATAAGTACATCTCCACATAAATAGGTTATAAGAATATTTTGAAGTTAAATTATAGTTGTCACTATATTTTCTATTTTCTAATTTTTATTGACTTTTAATTTTTTTAAAAAAGAAGTTGATTTGATTATTTCAACTTACAGATGTGGGTATATCATCTTGATATGATTTTAAACAATTATTATCACATTTAAATTATTCAGTGATGGTTGCTCTATTAGTCTTCTCAGGCTGCCATCATAAAATACCATAGACAAGTGGGCTTAGACCACAGAAATTTATTTTCTCGCACTTCTGGAGACTGGCAAGTCCATGATCAAGTTTCCAGCAGAGTTCGGCTTCTGGTGAGAGCTCTCTTCCTGGCTTGCTTGCAAATTTGCCTTCTTGGTATGTCCTCATAGGCAGAGAGAGTTCTGATCTCTTTTCCTTTTCTTAAAAGGACAACATCGTATCATTAAGACCCTCTATGTATGGCCTCATTTAACCTTTGTTACGTCCTTAAATATAATCTCCAATGTAGTCACATTGGGGATTAGGGCTTCAGCCTGTGAATTTGGGGGGAACACAGTTCAGTCCATATCACCCAGTTCATCATCTGGGTAGCTTATACTTCCACTGTTTAATCACTGCTTTGATTTGAATACAAATTTTAAAATATTTGAATGAATGAGACCTAAGCATGCTTATCCACTCTCCATCTGACAACTTATTGGGAATTTCAAACTTGCTCCATTTTAAAGAAGAATATTTACATGTGTATATTATAGCTATTATACATAGTTACATATAATATATATGGCATTCCTCTATTAAGTAACTTGAACCCTAGACTATATTTTGTGATTTTTGTAGGATAGTAACAAAATGGTAGCAAAATAACCTCTTTTATAACTGCAGGTTTTACATTATAGTAAGATTGAAGTTTAGAAATATAAATCTGTATCATTCTAAACTTTTTCTCCCCAGTATGTGAACAAATATACATTAAATATCATTTTTTCCCCAGTATCCTTGTAAAATATATCCTGTCGTTGTCTTTGATGTTGCATTTGCGAATCCTTAAGTAGAGTGTTTTGTTTCTCCTCTCTTCACAGCCACTGCTAGGGCCCTTGAACTTTTTCTTTTCCCTTCAGCCTTGTTTAATTGCCCTTTGTTCTTTCCCTCTAGAAAGTGATGAACCAGTAGTCAAAATATAATGTGTACATATTTTTTACTTAGGAGTTCTCTTGGATAGTCTGACAATAATGTTTCATATATATGTGTATATATGAAATTAGAAGTCAATATTAGATTTTTTCTTCAAATTATTATTTTCAATCATAAGATGTAATGTAATTGTTGCTATCTCATGTTGTGACATTTACTTTTCCTCGACTAACTCCCTATTGTTCTGTATCAGCAGAACATTCTATGCAGTTTGCTTCACTAGCTTAATGGGAAGTTTGTTGGCTGTCATCAAAACATACAATATTTGACTTTTTAAAACAAATTAGAGAATGTCTATTGCTATAATTATATATGAATGTAATTTTATTATTTAAAGTGTATCTCTAAGAAAATAACATTTTTTAATAATAAGCTGTCATTTTTATTTTAATGTATTAATCTTTCCAGAGGCATTGTAGAAAAGAAAGAAGTCCCTATTTGTAGGGTGGCTGTCTACCTGACCATGTAGGAGACTGCATCTCTTCACGTCTCAGTCCCAGAATCAGAGCCGGGATTAGTCTGTATCTCAAATCTATAGTAGCCACAGTCATGCAGTATAGAGGCACTATCCAGGAGGTTCCTTTTTCACATATGAGTTTACAGGATATATTAATGATAAAAAATGTAAAATGAACAATAATTCTGTGCTAGAAGTGCAGTGTGACGTATTGCCGGGTTTCTCTCAAGGGAGTTGTGCTATTTGACAACTCAGTCAACTCTTTGTTTACAGGAGTAATGGAACATATATTTACTCTCTTACAAAAATGCAAAATATGAGCAGGTGAGGTTTGTGGAGGGTTTGATGACTTTTCAGGACTCTGAGCCATATCTTACACCACCCAGGTGGGCTCAACTTGGTGTTTCTAATTAGATAATAAGCATTAAGAGATATTTCAAACAAACATCCTTTGTTAACTTGGACTAATATTATAGAGTCATAATACAAAAAGGACCAAGCAGTTTATTTGATATATTAAGCTCTTATTTTAAATAAACATCCCAAGACATTAAATAATTTATCTGTGATAATAAAGTAAATCAGTGCCACAATAAGTATTCAAGTATATTAACTCCAGGAGCAACTCCAGAGAAATTCAGAGTGCCTGGAAAGACTTTTCCTCCCCACCTGCTGTGTATCTCAGTCTTGTCCATCCTTTGGAAACCGATACAGGTCCTTTCTCTGCCTCATAATCCTCCCAGACTGTTATGTGACATGTCCCAGTTGAGCTGTGTAAAATTGCAAACAATCATTTTTTTAACTTACAAAAATGACAATTTTATTTTTCAGTATACTTGCTTTAAACTGATCACCTGATATCTTTTTACTTTTTTGAGATTGAAGGGATCTGAAAGGGCTTTGCAAAGCTATTAAGTAACCATACAAAACATTCTAAATTATAATGCATACAGAAAGCTACCTATATGTATCTATGTGTGTATGTTTGGATATACATACATCTATATACAGACTGGACACTCTAGTAAAAAATTATACTAAAAAATAAAAGGAGAAGAATGCTAGCATTTGTTGCATGCCTATTGAATGTTAAACCCTTCTTAGGTTTAATTTCACTTGTCAGCTTTAAGTTAGGTATTGTTGCATGAATTTTAGAGACAAAATAGATTCAGAAAATTTAAATCACTTCATCAAATCCATACAGATTATGAGGAGTAGAACTAATTTTCATGTCCAATCCGTCTGTTTTGAAAACCCTCCGAAGTCTGATCTTTCAAGCTCTTTTCCCTTCTCCCTCATTAATGAGCATGGCAACTGAGGAAGATGGAAGAACCACATGAGGAAAGAAACCTGGATTCCTAAAACATGCCTCGTGGAGAGTCTCTACTGTCTAGAAACACACAACATAAACTTTATGTGAACAAAATGTTCTATTGTATTAAGCTATTAAGATTTAGAGGTTCATCTCTTCCACAGTCTAGTGTTATCGTAAAGAAAACAAGTGCTTTATATTGTGCTCTGATTGCTTTCAATTTGTTGCCTGGAGTGCAAAATTGGGGGGGACAAACCCTTATACTAATGTACTATGTTCCTTTGTATTGTCTTGTATAGGAATGGAAAACCAGCGCAATCTTACGAGCTAAAGCAAATGATTTGATAGTGACTCCTCAGAGTACTGGGTTAGGAAGGCTTCTCAGACTGTCTCTGGACCATAGCTTGGCCCTGGCTGGTCTACTGCTGCTGTTGCCTAAATGGAGCGCTTAGGACACACTTGCAGCAGAGATGAACGCTCTTGGATTCCTGGAGAGCCTGACAAAGGTGGGGGCTTGGTTATCAGATCTGGTGGAGCCCACACATCTTTAGTACCCCTCGGGCTGGTAGACATCAAGGCTGGCCCCTGACATGAGTCCGGTGGCGTGAATAATCCCTGAGGAGCAGGCTCCAGGTCTATAAAGATTGGCATAGAGCTCTAGGAGGTTAAAACAGATGGGAGATTTTCAGTTTCCTCTGTGACCTGTAAAGAGCTCGGGCATCATCGCTCCCATCCTCACAGCAAGAAGAATGTTGAGCTAACTGAAAAGCAGCAACTCGTCTAGATCCATCAGAGTATTGAGATCACAAGGAAAATTGCTGCCCCTAAAACTGAAGGGACGGGCAAATAAAGAGAATCACACCTTATCTATCCAATTTGTTCTGTAAAACTGAAACTGTTCTAAAAATAGTTTACTAAAATAAATGAGAAAACTAAAAAGAGGCTAAATAACTTCCCCAATCTCATCTAGTAGTAAATGGAGGACCTGTAATTTATATCCTATAGTCTCTGATCCGGGTTGCTCGTTAGAGAGCAACATTGCTCACACAGGGTGAGACAAAATACAAAATGTAATATGATCATCTTATTGGCAGAGGTAAGATGTATGCAAAGGAGAAAAGAGAGCAGGTAGTGACAACAGTTAACATTTTTGAGAGCTTTACTGTTTGAGGCACTGTACTAATCATTCTGCTTGGATTATCTCAGTTCATTATCTCAGTTAATGTTCACAACAACCTTAGAAAGCACGTACTGTTACTCTGACTACTGTACATACAAGGAAACTAACATTGGGAAAGCTCACGGAACTTCACAAGATGACAGAGTTGACCACTAGTAGAAATAGGATTACAGTCCTGCCCATCTCACACCAGAGCATGTACCATACTGTACTTTACTCTTGGTCTAAACTAAAAAAAACTGAAGTGAACATTCAACTGTGCTGATAATTGTAGGAACTTATTTCAATATATGCAGCTGTAACCTGTAGTTGAAAATCAAGCTCTTCCGAAAGACATATTTCAAGCATGTATTACAGGATTGCCTTTCTTATCCATTTAGTTGACTGTGTTAATGCAATCAACAGTGATTCACCGTGCTGGATGTGTACAAGAATTTTGAAGTCTCATGTTGTTTTCATTGCACATTTCCTTTCTCTTAGGAAAATCCTTGTCACAAGGTCACTGTTGTGCAACGTTGTGATATTTAAAATGATGCCGGTATAACTTTTCCTATTATTCTAAGGAATTAAGAGCAAGCATGTTTAATCTGTTATGACAACTTTTAATCAAATGATTTATTTTGGTATTTATTCAATTAAGGATGCACATTTTTGAAAGCACTGTTTTCAGGTTTTTTAACTCTGCATTTTCCACTTATGAAAATTTCTCGGAACTACGTATTCTCTATTTGTGTTATTAGAACAATGACTATCATTCTGTGTTTCCTGGGTGTCAAGTTTGTAGTATTTTAACAACAGGTAGCATACTTGTTTTTCAGATAAAAAATGACAATCTAATATTAAATATCTCCACGCAGAACTAATACTACCCTCTTTTCCCTTAACTGACCCCTCGAGAGTCTCTGATATCACCTCTCCATGTTAGTCCTTTTACCGGCCCTGGGCTCCTCATCTACCTCACAGGGAAGCTTCTCTGCCTCCCTTCAACCCTACACCTGCTCCCCAAGAGCTAAGTTATTTTAGAGTCCACCAGTGTTTTCCCATTTTGCTAATATTAAAAAGAGCATATGCCACCACAATTTTATTCTGTCTTCTGATAGTCTGCCTTCGGAAGTGTTATTTAATTTATCAGAGGTTAAAGAGAGAAAAAAAATACAAACAAAATACAAAGCACAAGCATTCAAACAGCATTCTCTTTATTCTTCTTTCTATAAAAAAACCAGCATCGCTCATGTTTAGGTCTGCTCATACTAAAGAGATGCAAGCGACCCATGATACATGTTTTCAAGAGGCAGCATATGAAAAAAAGGAAATTTAATATCCTTGTTTCCTTTGCTGGAAATAACTTAGTTTTGTGTGCACTGTCCTTTGCAAATAAGCTCAGGGCATGTTGGCATATGGGAGTTGAGAAGAACCTTGGTAAAACAAGCCAAGAATGTCTTCGGTACCGCTTTTATGGCTGAATTGGGAGACACCCAGAAGGGAGAAGGAACTCCCTATTCCTGTTGGGGAGCAGAAGAGAGTGATAACAAGGTGACTTGTGGAGGGTCCATGGCATTGTGGGAAATTCCACCGTGGGGAGAGGGATGTGTGAGTCAATTGGAGAGAAAAGGCCTCAGTAGAGGTCTGAGAGCTGAGTGAGAGCCCATCTGTGATGGGAAATGTCTCTTGGGTGAGAGGTGGAGGGAGTCCTATCAAAGGAAAGAAGTAAATCCTACTGCCCCCACCAAAGGAAGCCAGGACTCCCACAGCTGTGTGGTCCCTGGGATTGCAGAATTAGCTGGAGACAGTCCCATGAAATGGTTAAGAACAGAGTTTTTGCTGGGAGTTCAAGCCTGGAGTTAATTGGCTGCTGAATATCTTTGTTTAGGATAATTTTATATCCTCTACAATTCAGTTTTCTTACTGGTAAAAATGAGGATAATATTTTTTGAGGATAATATTCATATTATAGAAAGTCTATGACTAAATTAACTCATATTTAGAAGTTACTTCAGTTTAGCGGACTTGATTAGTTTGTGTTAACTTTTTTATTTTTTAATTTACTTTGTAACTTTATTTAACTGAGGAGGTGGCCAGGAGAATGCAACTCAAAGAAAGCCACTGTGGCCATGGCTCACACAACAGAAATCATAGAAGTTGGGTATCCGAACCTGAGAAAGTACAGAATAAACAAACAGATTCTTAGGTATTCATCATATGGCATCTCATAAATTTTCACATGGTGAGATATTTACTATGTGTTTTAACGGCTGTTTGTTTGTTTAGCATGCATGTTCCAAGAGTAACTAAATACTTTTAGGACTTAACAGCGCCTCAATTCCACCATCTCTTTGCTCGAATTTTACATTGTCTGTGAACCTACTATGACCACTGTAGTGGACACCGGCATTCTGTGCAAAACTTCACTGATTCCTTTTAACATTTTATGTGTACCGTTCCAAGCTGCTGTGTGCTTGTTCTCTTACATAACATCAGCACCTGGGACAGTCTTTGAGGCTGCCCTGGGCTACTGTGCTGTTGGCCAATGAATGAATGACTGGTGCAGAACTATAACATCCCAGCTTTCTGTCTCGAGTAGGACAAATGTTGAAGCATAATTTACAGTCCTGAGCTCCCTTTCAGGATCAGGCTAAAGCATGGACTTGGCCTTGAATTGCACTCTAATAGGATTTCTTTCCCTTGCTTGTCCTGCTCACTCATTTTTTTCCTAACCAGTTTCTTATACACTAACCATCATCTCAGCACTGTGTAACCTGGACAAAGATCAGTATCTTCTTTAATGTAAAGTATCTGTCACCAGAACCCTAAATTCCTGATACCCCTGAAAGTGTTTAATTTTTTAAATTAAACGTTTAATTTTGAGATATTTGGAGATTCACATGCAGTTGTAAAAATACTTTGGAGAGATCCCTTGCACCCTTTACTTAGTTTTACCCAAAGGCAGTATGTTGCAAAATTATAGTACAATAATAGCACAACTAGGTTATTGACATTGAAACACTCAAGATTCAGAATATTTCCGTGAATATAAACTCTCATGTTGAGCTTTTACATTTATGCCCACTTCTCTCCTGCCTCCATCTCCTTCTTAAGTCATTATAGCCATTAATCCATTCTTCATCTCTATAATTTTGTCACTTTAAGGATGTTATATAAGTGGAATCATACAGTATATAGCCTTTTGGAATGGCCTTTTTTTCACTCAGTATGATTCAGTGGAGATTCATTCATATTGCCACATGTGTCAATAGTTCATTCGTTTTTATTAGTGAATAGTATTCCAGGGTCATTCTGTGGTTTAGATGTCCCACACTTGTTCACCATTCACTCACAGAAAGGACATTCAGGTTGATTAAAGTTTGGGGCCATTACCAATAAAGCCACTATAAACATTCATGGTAAGGTTTTTGTGTGAACATAAATGTTTGTTTTTCCAGGATAAATGCCCAGGGATGTCATTGTTGGATTGAATGATAGCTGCATATTGGATTTTTAAAGAAACTGTCAAGCCTGTTTACAGGGTACCTCTCCAATTTTACATTCTCACTAGCAATGTTTGAGTTAACTAGTTACTCCTCGTCTATCTCAGCATGTAATGTCAGTGTTCTTTATCCTAGCCATTCTGACCGGTCTGTAGAGATGCCTCACTTTGTGTTTGTAATTTGCATTTATCTAATTGTTAAAGATCTTGAACATCCTTTTTATGTGGTTATTTGCAATCTTTGGTGAGAGACCACATCCTTACTTTTGCCCATTTTCCAATTTAATTTTCTTTTCCATTATTTTTAATCTGTTGAGGTTTGAGAGTCTTTACATATTCTAGTTCCAATTCTTTTCAGATATATGGTTTGCAGATATTTTCTTCCAGTCTTTAGTCAGCTTTTCATCTTCTTAACAAGGTCTTTCATAGAATAAATGTTTCTAAATCTGATGAAGGTCAATTTTTAGACATTGTACTTTAGGGCTCAAGTCTAAGAACTCTTTTAACCCTGAAACTTAAAGGTTTTTTTTTCCCTAATTTTCATTTTTTTTTCCTAAAAGTAATCCATCTTGAGTTAATTGTTTAATAAGAGGTAAGATTTGGGTTAAGGTTTTAATTTTTTTCCTTTTGCTTTTGCCAATGGATGGCCATATGCTTCAGCAAATTACAAATTTGCTAAAAATCTATCTTTGTTCTATTTCATTCCTTTTGCACCTTTGTCAGAAATCAGTTGGGCATATTTGCTTGCGGTTTTTTTCTGCATTCTATTCCATCGATCTATGTATCTTCTGCAAATATCATGCAGTCTTGATTATGATGGCTACTTAAAATCAAATAAACTGATTTCTACCACTTTATTCTTTATTTTCAAAATTATTTAATATAAAATGTATATTAAAATATACATTTTAATATAAGCTTGTCTATATGTACACAAAACACTTACTGAAAGTTTGGTAGGAATTGTAATGTAATGTAATTTAATATGTTAAATATGTATGCCAGTTTTTGGATAATTCACATCTTTACTATGTTGAGTCTTCCAATCCATGAACATGATAGGTTTTTTTCTTTAGATATGACTTGATTTTTTTCCATCAGTGTTTTGTAGTTTTTACTAAGTAGGTCTTATAGAGGTTTTGTTTGATTTATACCTGTTTCATTTCTTGAGTGATTGCAGATAATTTTATATTTTTATTGTTTATGTCCACATGTCCATTGCTAGTATATAAAAATACTATTTAGATTTTCTTTTATTTTAGATTCCTTGGGATATTCTACATAAGCTGTCATGTCATCTGAAAATAGGAAGTTTTATTTCTACCTATCTAATGTGTAGAACTTTTATTCTTTGTTTGTTTGTTTTCTCATTATATTGACTAGAACTTCCAGCACAGTGTTGATTAAGAGTGGTGAGAACCAGTGTCATGACCTGCTTTCTGATCTTAGGGGGCAAGCGTTCAGTTTAATCATTAAGTACGATGTTAGCAGTAGATTTTTTATAGATGTTCTTTATCAAGTTGAGGAAGTCCCACTCCATTCCTATAGTTCTGAGAACTTTATTCATGAGGGGTTGTTGAATCATCGAATGCTTTTTCTGCATTGATGTGGTGGATTATGTGGATTGATTTTTGAATGTTAAAACACTCTTAAATCTCTGGAATAAATCTCCACTTGGCTGACTTATATAATTCTCTTTATATATCACTGAATTCTATTAGTTAATATTTTGTTAAGTAGTTTTGTGTCTATATTCATAAATGATATTGTTTTGTACTGTCTTCATCTGGTTTTGTTTCCCGAGCAATACCAGCTTCATAAAATGAACTAGCAATTGTTCCCATCTCTTCTGTCTTCTGGAGCAGGTTGTTACCAGCATTCATTTCCCTGAATGGTAGGGCTGAGACTTGTCCTCTTGCCAGCTGTCTGCAGGGTGCCTCTCTCAGCTCTGTAAGCTGCTTGTATTCCTTCTTCGTTGCCCTCTCCATGTTCAAAGCAGCAAGGGTAGGTCCACTAACAGCTTATCACTCTTCTGAGCTCTCTGATTGATGCTTTCCACTGTACCTCTTCAGCCTTAGTTGGAGAAAGTTCTGCTTTCAGTGGTTCATGGGATTACATTAACTTCACCAACTAATCCAGGCTATTTTCTCCATTTTAAGATCCACAGCCTTAATTATATGTGCAAATGTCCTTTTGTAATATAATATTACATAGTCACAGATTCCACAGATGAGGGCATGGACGTTTGGGGAAGCCATCCTGTTTATTTTAGGGGTGTTAGAAATTGTCCTGTAAGGGTGATGCTTGACATTTAGGGTGCCATTTACCATAGAAGGATTGTGAACCCAACGACAGCTTAAAAAGAGGCCGGGATGCCTGGCTCATGTCCAGGCTGTAAACAGTTTTACAACTTGAAAATAAATACAGTATTTGGAAGAATATTATACGGAGTAACATCCATGGCCCAGTGGTCATGGCCCAGTGGTGTAGACTAAAAGGATGGAAGCCACAGTTCTTTCCTAGCAAGTTATTAAGTTTCAGAAACAGAAATTTGCAGTCCCTGTTACTTTTCTTCACTGAATGCAGCCTGCTTATGAATGTGCAACCTTCTCATGAATAAGCATGAACAGAAAATGAGAGACTCCTTCTTATTCAAAATCCAGTCATTAAATTTAAATAGTTTGTTACTGTGTGTTTGTGTGTGTGTGTGCATTTGTGTCATAGTTTGCATAGTACATTCTTTTCCCTTTCCAGAAGTTTTTCTTTGGCATAACTAAGATTTTTGTCTGTTTATTCATTACTGTTGGAAGAGGAAAACAAAGCAGCTGTCAGTCTTACCCACAACCTTCTTTGGCAATCGCTAGAGTATATCAAAGAGTCAGCATACAATGAATATCTATTTCATTCTGTTTCTTGTGGCTTTTTCTCGTGAACTTTCTCTATTTTTGATCCCTATCTCTGCTCAGAAATAGACATTTTATACATTTTATATTCCCTTTATTTCCCCTCCTTCACCTATGCCTGCTAGAGTTGATTAAGTTTATTTTCAGTGAATAAGTTAAAAAAGAATATTAAATTTATAGCTAGATGCTCTTGGTTTTCACTCTTTCAACTGAATCATAAACTTTCATTTCATCATAAACCTGACTATCATTTGACTAAGAAAAGAAAGGTGACTTTTCCAGTGTCTGTTTCACTCTGCTAGTGGCAGTCTCCCATTTGCAAAGTCTAAGCCTCAGAGAAGTTGTGTCCTGCTATTTTATAATGGAGCTTTGACTGAGTTATTCATTCATTACTAAATAATAATTAACAAGTGTCAGTTACACTTCCAAAGTAGTTCTGAGATCTGACAAAATAGCAGAGGACAAAACAGGCACAAATTCCTATTTTCACAGAGCTTACACTTTCGTGGTCGTGCAGAGCATCTGCTTAGAACCCTGACAGCTGGGTTTTTCATGACTCCAAGAGATGCTCTGCAGATGGACTATTCGGACAAGGTTGGAGCCTTAGCAATTGCAGGCCTTCACTAAGGTAAATAAATGACACCCATTTGATTCATTTATTCCACAGATATCATTAAGCATTTACCATGTCTCTGTTCTAATTCTTGGAATACCTCAGTGAATAAAGTAAACAAAGATACCAGTTTCATAAGTTTTATAATCTAATTGGATGATATAGACAATAAAAATAATGCAAAGCTTAAAAGGTAAATTGTTTTATATTAGAAGATGCTTTAGAAAACATATAGAACAAGATGAGAGTGACTGGGATGCTAGGGGAGTACATTTTTCAGTAGTAAGTGTAGAGGTTTTAGATGCAGTTTAAAGCTAAAGCTCAGCCTTAAAAAGAAAAGTGAGATACATGTGTTTAATTAGCGCCTTTCTGAGAAGGATGTTTAATAAGATCCTCGTAACTTCAAAAACCTTCAAATGTCATTTTTAAAACAAATGTTTGGTGACTCTTCAATTGCCATTCATCTTTCTAAGAACTCCTGGTGGTGCCAAGAAGAATGAAACACAGCTCTTGAACTTAAGCAATTAGAGTGGAGCAAACAGATAAGACTCTTACATACGCAGCAAATTAACATGAGGAATGTGGTAAAATAAACAATTACACATTATGGAGGAGTTTTAAATTATACCCTCTCAGACTGGAACATTGGGTGAAATTCCAAGAATGAGCTAGTTTTGGGGATATATCTGAAAGTGTAGATAAGATTTTCGTAAGTGTGTATGATTTTTCTTTAAAATCTCTAAGCATATATAGATATCCAAACACTAACACTGACTCCAAAATATGCAAAACTGTATTCTTCAGTAGAGTTAAGGTTTGAAACACAGATAACTAGAACTTACTTTGTGGAAAACCTATAGCTCATATATGAATAAACTTGATAGAAGTCTTTCTAAATTTGAAAACAGTCCTGAACATTTACTTGATATTACCAAATTCAAGATGTAAAGCTTAAGAAATTATAAAATGTTTATATTTATTAATATTACTATAAATAATATAAAAAGTTTGTATTATTGATGGCGTAAAAGCATAAAAGCTATCAATAATAAGATCATATTTCATCCAACAACGTGAGAGAAAAGATGACCATTTGTCATGAAGGGAAGAATTGGAAGGGATAAGGAAAGGGTTAAGGAGTGAGGGGGTGGGAGCAAGTGGAAACTGCAAGTTGTGAAGTTGTGCTCATACCTTTTGCAGCTGGTGGTGCTGTAACATTGAAGCAAAAGGTTTCCATGACCACTGCCTGCAGTAATTGACATTAGCATTGTATACTGCTGGCATTTTCAGTTAAAATTACTGCCTTAGTTCATACTCCTCCTGTTGTTATTAAAAGGCTCTGCTACCTAATGATTTAGAAATATTAGTCCCAAGAAATAGGTTTAGATGTTTCAGTTGAGCAATTTTTAACTCTTCCTTTTCTATTCCAAAAGTTTTCAGCATTTCTGCCACTTATATGAGTTTCTCAGAATCTTTCTCTCAAAGAAATCTCCAGCATTGGGGATAGTGTTCGTTTTCAGAAGGGTTTATCAGGTTGCCTGGTCAGACCCCATAAGATGGCTGCTTTCTTGCTCTCTGTACATCTCCTGCCCAGCCTGGCCCTGCCTCATTCTTATGCACATGAGTGCCTCCTAATCTGAAAGTTTAATCAGTAACTGACTGTGCGTGTGATCCATTAAGTCCCCAGCTAATGATAGCCCTCAGACTGGAAGGATTCCTGTATGTTTGGTCATCAACAAGAATCACTGGTCCTCGGGAGGGCTGCTAACCCAGAGAGCTGTAGAGGATGCATTCCCCACTGCAGTCTCGCTGGCAACCAAGGAGGCTTACTGATGCCATGTTCCCTATAACCAATAAGCCTCCTCCTCCTCTGTGTAGTGAAGACAGCTGCCTTGTCCTGCCTACTGCTGGTCATACACAGTGGGGGCATTGCTACAGGGCCTTTGCCTCTGACTTATAGGATCCTTTGTCCAATAAATCATCAATGTCTCTGTCACTGACTCCAGGCTCTTTCTTCTGTCTTGCTGATCAAGTGCGAGGATTTCAGGACTGCAGGGCACAGCCTAATAGGTGTTCAACTTCATATAAAGTCACCTTGGCATGTTATGACTATCCTGGAAACTCTTACGTGTCAGGAGACATTATAATATCTCCTATCACCCCTGGACTCATATAATTTCTATTAGTAAATTTCTATTTCCATCTTCATGTATTCCTGTATTCCTCTTGAAATGGCTGTCTGGATATCTAACCAAATAGGATGTGTTTGTGATGGTATGACTGAAAATACAAGCCATATGGATATGTATTCTTTTTGTAGTACTAGTACTCCTATGGGATAAGGGCTTAAAATATTGGAGGGGTTGTTTAGAAAATAGTGGAACACACCATTTTGGAAAGTTCAGTGAGTGGAACTGGGAACTATACATTCAAGTTTTTTCCCCAAACAGCAGTATTACATGTGTCTATTAATTTTCTTTTCTTTTTTTTTCTGTTACTTTTATTTTTTTTCCTGTGGATATAGATAAAAATATAGATCTGGCAAAATTTCATCATGAATACAATAAATCTTAGATCGCTATCAGCAAAAATATTTTTTAAGAAGAGCTCTTTGAAAGAATTTAAAATCGGGGTGGAGATACGCACTATCAAGTACAAAAGGGATAGAGTAAATTTTGGAACCCCCCCAAAGAGAGAGGCTGGCATTGTCCTTAGAAGATAAAACTGATGGCAAACAAGTGAACTGTGGGACTGGACTGGAAGCTGCATTTTCTAGCTTGAGCAGGTGACCCCAGTCCAGAGACAGCAACGTCTGGTGAATAATAGGGAGAGTGTTCCCCAGAGGCCCTTTTCCCAATTGTCCCCAGTTGACAGTAGCAGTTTTCCAGACACAAGAAACAGAGATGGTTTCCAGTGTGATTTAACCCCTATTATGCTAAAAAATAACACAAAACAAAAAACTAGTGAGTCGGGTTCACTGTAGGAAATTTGCCACTAATTTAACACTCTGACCTGGAAAGGGAACTGAAGTTATAAGCTGGACCAATGAATGGCAGGTCGTGTTTGAATCAATTATTGAAGTCCTAGGAGAAACGTTTTCTTATCTTTTAAAATCTAGGTATGAAAAGTGGCATTGAAGTCTACATCAGTGTATATTAATAGAGTGTTAGAGAAAGGGGATTAATATATATCTCTCTCTCTCTGAAGTGTCACTAATTTCCTCCAACATTAATTCCCTCAAAGTAGGTTTATTTTTAAATTTTTTCTCCTTTCCTCCCTCCTGTTTTTCTTTCTCTCCTCTTATAGAGTATCACTACAGAAAGATGAAAAACAGCTGCCTTCTCTCCCACCATCTAGTGGGAGAACTGGCCCGCTTCCCCTCACGGCTCCCCTAACTTCACCAGAAATTCTCTGGTCCAGGATAACCTACTCTCCATACTAAAGGGATAATGGTCTCTCAGAATCTTACCATTCAATTCAATAGAGACTGATGTCTTTATCTTTCTGGAAAGGATAGTGTTATTTTTTTTTCACAACACTAGAAAGTGAAAAAAAAATGAATCAATCTCTCAAATGTCTCATTTATTAATTCACTTGTTTTTATGTAATCTGAATATTAAGGAAGATTTTTTTTATTTTATCCTGAAAACTCCAGCAACCTGAATGCAGAATCTATTATATATGAATTCCTGTGTCTCAAAGGGTTGTTTTGGGGTTTTCTTTTTGTGTGTGTGCCCTGTTGTCTGCTAGATTAAATGCAAACCGCTCATCAGAGAAGCCAGATGTGAAAGATGCAGTAATTCAGGACGAGTGAGAGAGGACAGAGAGAAAACTAATTTAAGGAGAATATTCTATTCTGAGTGTTCATCAGTAGTCATTTACCTGACTGCCCCCAGTTCCTTCACCACAGAAAGATTTGGCTCAACGACTTTTTTATTTTTTAATGCACTTATCTTCATGGCATTTCTCTTATGTAATGGGGAACCAAACAATGTTTCTAGTACATCTGGACATTTTGGAGGTGTGTATATTTTCCTCTAATTTCTCACTTCTGATATAGCCTTGATGCTTGCTTTGTGTTTGGCTTCTGAAACATTGAATTCTTTTCCATTTCAATTTTGTGAGCTAGTACGAAGGTTATATCAAAAGTTTGAGTCAATAGAAGAGATACATTTTTATATATCAAAAGCCAAAAAAGATAAAATTTAGTTTTAGCAATCTTTGTTTTTTAAGACAAAAACAAGTCTTTCCTCACTATAAAGACACCATCTAAGATCCAATAACCTGACTCCATTCTCTGCTTTCTTTGACTGTTGACTCCTTTAAACTCAAATCCATATTCATTTTTATCAAATTATATTAACCATCTTTCTGTGCTGCTTAAGCTTACCTCAAGGTCACTGCTTTGAAATATCATCTAAGAAAACTTTTATTAGCTGCCTGCCTCTAAGTGAATCCTTGACAGTTATGATGGTACCAGAAATTTTACATTCATCCAAAGATGTTGTCCACATATTCTGAAATGCATTTTGGTCAATTGGAAAGAAAAATAGCATTCTCACTACTTAATTATAAAAATAAATATATTTGCCCTTCTACATAAATCCTAAATATATCTCCTGGTATTTATCTCTCAATCTGTGATTGCACAGAAGGCAGCCAACCTGATATTAACATCTGAGAAATTTCTTTTAAAAAAGATCCATAGTTTTCATAAAGGAGCAAAAAAAAAAAAGTGTGAAAAACTTAGACAAAAAAAGGTAGTAGAAAATTAAAACAGATATCTAGTTTTATTCATCTCTCTTAAAGGCAAATTAATTACAGTGACAACTAAATGGATTATAGAGTTGGCAGGTGCTAGCAATTAAACCATAAACTCAAATGATTTGGAAGAATTATGTAGCAAGTGCTAAGCAGAGAGGCATAAAGCAAGACCTTCAAAATTTCTGCTTTATTACAATCTTGAATTAATGAACTTTCTTTAGAAATAAATGGATTGAGGACACACCCATAGAGTTTTTATCTATATTATTCATATTATGGCTGACCATGAAAACATTAGCCTTCTTTTCAAAGTAACACCACTGAATCTTTTTTTTTTTTTCCATTTTGTGTATATTTAATAGTATTACTAAGTGTCAAGTTTTATTGAACTTTCTCTGGCTAAGTTTCCTTTCCAACACTATTTTCAGGAGTAAGAGTAACTAACACGTACAAACCAACTTTAAGCTTTGGAGGTGCCATTATAGAAGAAGCAAAGGTAAAGACATTATTTACTTCTTTGCTGTCTACCTTAAGCAAGTCAAGTTTTGAATGTGCTTGATCATCAACAAAATCAGGAGTGCACACACTGCCCACAGTATGTTCAGCATTCACTGAACATCACCAGTGTGACAGATATGACTCTAAGTTCTAGGGACATAATGGTGAAAAAAAATACAGAAAAAAACACCCTCTCACATTTTAGAGGAAAATAAAGGCAATAAAATAAATGAACGAATGCATAATAAGGAGAATCATTATAAAGAAAAAAGAGTGGGACCTATGGATAGAGAGTGCTATCTTATATAGAAGGGTCAAGAAAGGTAATTCCTCTCTGAGGAAATGGCATGTGTATAAAATCTTCAAAGAAGTGAGGATGAAGTGTAACCACAGGCAGAGAAGAGCTTTGATGCGTGCTAATACACAAATACACATATGTGCATATATTTGGACACACATATAATAGACATACACAATATACTCATGTATGTATGTATATACACATACACATATACATACAGATGCCACTTTTCTACTCTTCACTAAAAAAAAACCCCAATAGGTGTCAGCTTTGATAAACTAACAGTCCCTGCTATGACAGCCCAAAGTGTAGTCCCAAAAGTCAGATCAGGGGATTTGTTGGACCAGTTTTGTTCTCTGGATTCCAGAACATATCAGAGACTATAAAAAAAATTAGGATCACTATCTCTGACATTCTTGCCAGTTATGCCACAAAAAACAATCGCGGGATGGAAAGTGTCTTCTTCCCTCCTGCCAACTTGGCTAGATGGCTGGAAAGTGACAGGCAGTGGCGGGCGGTGCATCAGACGGGAGGACCGTGTGTGTCTGTGTTAGAGATTTCTGTGCTGGGTGTAAATACGAGGAGTGGAAGCCTGCCAATCATTTATCCACCATCCATGTTCTATAAAATCAGCTTAATATTCACGTTGCTTCTCAAGAATTTTTTTTAATCGTAGACTATTTTTCTGTTATATTTCATAATCGATGCTCCATAAAAATTTGGTGAATGAGCCAGTCTTTGTAATAGTTGTCCTGCTAAATATATAGGAGAGTACTTTCAGGTTATTTTCAAAAAGTTCACTACAGCTACAGATAGAAGATCCAATCCAAGCTTTTGCCTTGTCAGTAAAGTCTAAGCAAGGAAACCAGTCAAGTGTAGCTGCTCAGGACATATACTCAGCTATGACCGCCCAACAGATTTCACAGTTCTTTGCTTCACAGAAGTTTCAGCCAAACATCCAGTGGTTAGCAGTTCCCTGTCTCTCTCCTGGAAAAAATGCAGGGCACTTTATTTAGATCCCTGAATCCACAAACCTATGCCATTGGTGAAGCAAATTGGCTTTGATGCAAAGTGCAATGTCATCCTTTATTCATTGAAAATTATTTTTCAGTTCATGGTATCGCATACATTTTTTTTTTTTTTTGCCTTTTCCCTTCTCACAAAATAGGAAATGAATTTGGAAAAATATTTTCAACTCTCTTCTTTGTGCTTCAGTTGCTAAGCCTTTTTTTTTTTTTTTTTTTTGGCACTTGAATCATTTAAAAATGAGACATTGTAAAAAAAATTATTCCTTTAATAACTGTAATATAAGATAATGTTTATATTAACATAGCAAATGCAATCATTCAGTTCTTCATCCTACTTTAACCATTTTTATTGTGTGGTTTGCCTTTTTATTATCGGGGAGTAGACAGGTCCTTTCTTAGCCGTATGCTTGTAAATATTTCCCCCGTTGTGGCGTGGCTGTTTATTTTCTTAATAGTTTTTCTTCCTGAGTAGATGTTTTACTTTTGCAAAAGTTCAAATTATAATTTATCTTTAAAAAGACCTTATTGTTTTCTCTTTTCTCTTTATCTTTGCTTACTTATCATTGTGAAGATATTGTCCAATAATTTTTTTTTCTAGAAGTTTTGTAGCTTTAGATTTTACAGGGAGATCTAAAATCCAACAATGTTAAATGGAAGTGGTTAGAGAAGACATCCTAGCCTTGTCTCTGAACGTAGAGGGAAACGCTGCCTTTCATTATCATGTATAATATTAGCCATTATTCTTTCTTTGAAGATGCCCTTTATCAAATTGAGGAACTTCCATTCTATTCCTATAGTGTTGATAGTTTTTATCATGAATCTATGTTGAGTTTTGTCAAATGCTTTCTCTGTATCCACTGACATAATCACGGCTAGCAAATGATAAGACCAGTATTAGAACTGAAGCATTCTGGCTACCAAGCCCACAATCTTCATGGCTGTGAGATATATATGTATATATGTGTGTGTATATATATAAATCAATGTGGATATAAATAATATATGATTACATGTTTCTGAGCCTGAAATGGCCAAAATAAGACACAAGATCAGTCCATAAAATAATTTTATTTAAATTGGAACATTCAAAGAAAGAGGGAGCTATCTCAGAATTTGGGACTTTGTCCTTGAAGGCATCCAAATAGAAGCTAAAAATACGCAACCAAAAAGATGTCATAGGAGCTTCTCAAGTGAATAGGCAATTATAAGATACAATGAGTAATGTCTCTCTTTTTCTGAGTTTAAATGAGTAAACATAGTAAATATTCAAAAAAGTATCATCTATGCATGATTTACTAGATTAGAATTGCTAATATGACCAATTTTTCAACCTTTCACTATAGCTATGAGTGATCCAAGAATTTGCGTATGATTTGCCTTTCTTCAGCCTATTCACATTTGCCATTACAATCAGTCAGTAAGTGGCAGAGACTTATTTCAGTGAGTAACATTCAACTGACAGTGAGATGAGCAAGGACCAGGTAACTACCCAGCGGTTGTTGAAATGAACAATGCCACTTGAGCAAATATCCTGATGCCCTGCTGCTGCTGAAAGATGGAACAATTTTCTCTACAGTTCTTAAAAGGGATGACAGGACACAACACATTATCAGCTTCATAGAAATGGATACACATCTTGAACTTCACATTTTACCTGTGAATGCCCTGATATATATACGTGTTCTAAGCAGACACTGCCTCCATTCTAACTTGTAGGACAACGTTCAGTTTTAATAGACTTTAAACGGTCAACATTCGCATCATCAGAAGGTAGCCTGAGGCATAATAGGATCTTGTCACCACATCTCCCTTGATGTTTTACTTTTTTATGAACTGCACACAATATGTTAGAGGCAGTTCTTATTTTTGAAAATAAAAATAGTTTCTGACACAAGTTAATTTCTAATGGGGAAAACTCTACCGCTGGTGACCCTCTTAAATACCCATGTTAAAAATAGTAAATAAGACACATTCAATGATATGATTAATGCAGGGGAGATGTAATTGCAAAATTAAGTTTTTAAGAAAGCAATGCACATTTAAGTCTAAAATGTCATGCCAAAATGATAGCTTTTATCTAGTGATAGATTCATATTAGAAAAAGTATTCAATTTCAACACTAACAGAATGCTGGATTTATGGCATTTAGGTGCCATGCAATTAGCAGTATATATTAACAGCATACAGAAGAACAACAATCAATTTAATAATAATTGAGATAATTTAAAAAGGTTATAGATACCTTAATGTGTGAATATTAGCCGAATTAAATGCAAACAAAATGTGAATATTTGAATAAATTATTCTATTTAAAATGCCATTATAAATAATCATGTGTTGAACAATTAGGAATTTTAAATCTCTGAAAGAAAAATATGATTCTCCAAGTAATTATACATCTGCCTTTTAAGACTTCGTCTTATAATAGACAAAAATACTTGTTATATTTGTAAACAAATCTTAATAGCACACATTAAGGAGAGGTTTAGAAAATTATTCTTACTGAAAAAAATCAAAAAATATTTTGTCTTCACAGTAATTATTACCTTACTACCTAGAGTGATAGTTTTATATAATATCATCTATAAACAGTTTTTGATGGTTTTAACTAAAATAAATATCCAAAAGAAAAAAAAAATAATTGTGTCATGGGAACACCGCAGGCCAGTGCCACAGGGCGGTAAAAGAATTCACCAGAGACAAAACAAAGTGGAAGAGAAAGCTTACTAGGGGTGCGCTGCCACAGACAACAGCCGCCACGCGACAAGCAGTGACTGCGTGTGCACCGGCATTGGGTGCCGAAGTCCTTTAACTCCTTGTGCTTACATGACATCAGGAACAAAGCGGGTCACAGTGTGAGTGCACATACAGTTCTCTGGTTGATACTGAGGTAACAGGGAAGGGAGAGGGTCATGTTGACGGTTTCCAGATGTTAGTTAATTCATTATCTAAGGGCTTAAGCTTCTTACACCCGGGGAAAGGAAATGTCTACCTTTAGGAGGAGGTAGGCAGTCTGGTGCACTTGAGGAAGTTTTTTGGGAGGGGGTTTGCTAGGTCATAGCTCAGGATTGTTAGCTGGGCTAAAGCAGTTACATCTTGGGAGAGGAATGTTCTTTTTGTTTACTTAGGGTGCAGACAGGCATCCTGTGACTGCCTCTAATGAGGCCTCTTACTTGTCCCCGAACCCCACAAAGAGCAAATGACTAATCACATCTTTGAGTGTTTGACCCATCTCACCCACACCAAATATTACAAGGGTATTAAGTAATATTGGCTTTAATGTTTGAATACAAGTGCTCAGGTGCTAACTTGATTTTATGGTTCTTAAAGCACAGATTCAAAAGTGTTCATATTTTCACCGATGTAATGTTATATATGTTATTATAATACAATCCTAAATTATAAATGGCACCAAATAAGAACAGTCCAAAAGATGAACAAATCATTTCCTTGATAAATGAATAACATTATGTCCTTTGTTGGCCCACATTGTCAATCACTGTCTCTTAAGAGCCATCTCACTTGTAATCCAACACTTTCTCATCAATTTAACCAATCAGTACCATCTTTTTCTCAGTGCTGTCTATTCCTGGAAATATTAAAATTTCAGTACAACCTAATCAGCACCTACAGGCTACCTCACTGGGCAAGGTAGCACAGTGATTGGTTATATCAATTTTTCCTACATTTGGAATAATGTCAGGGTGATTTGAATATCCATGTGATTGAATACATTTGGAGAGTTCATAAGAGCAACACAGCTATTTTGTGTTAAATTGCCATTTAATACCTGCTCTGTGCCAGCATTGTGCTGTGATCAAAAGTAAAGATATCTCAAATAACATTTAGCCTCCGGAAGAAAACAAATATCATTAATCTTTGTATAAGACAATGTGCTAAGAATTGTCATACCATAGCATGTCATAACATTAGAAAATGTTATTCAAATATCAAGAAGGCGTGAGGACCACTGAGAAGATGTCATTTAAACGTACTTTCTGGGATATAGAGTATTTTGGTAGAGAAAAGAGCTCATTGGAGGTAAAGTGGTACCACTGAGTAAGATATTTCTAGAAGAGAGCATAGTAGATATAAAAATATTAAGGTGAGAATGTATTATTTATACTGTCTGTTCATATACATACAACTATTATTACACAGTGACAACCAGAATGCTGCAATCAGCGGTTGTTTTTATCTATGGTGTCGATATTCCTCAGTTGGAGTTTTCTTTTGCTTTCACACATTTGAAACTGCACTATTTACTTAGCAGATGCCCTGCACAGTTGCCTTGACAACTACACTTTATAAAAGCATTGAGCCATGAAGAAAGAAGTTCCTAAGCAAAGTGAAAGATTGCTATTCTTTTCAAAACATTGCTCTGTTCAATGAATTAACCACAGTAAGTGTGATATTGCTGTGCAGTTTCAGCCAGTTTCAGACCAATATTTAACATGTGCTTTGTTTGTTTGTATGTTTGGTACCAATTATCTTAACAAAAGTCAAGAGCATCGCTTAGGTTTCTAATATTAGAGATACATTTTGAACGACATCTTCAGTATTATGTCAGCTTTCTGCATTGGCTGACCTAGAAAAAGCCTACCTGACATTTCCGAATATTGATATATCCGGTAGACTGCAAACAAAAGCTAGCGAAGTCAGAAAACAAATCATGGAAGCACTTTAACTAGAATGAATAAGTCTTTCACCAGGCAGTTCCAAATTTCTAGTAAGTGGAAGATGAGAACTAATGTTGAACAAGCAAGACAAAATAAAGGAGAAAAAAGAAAAAAGAAAAAAGACAGAGCCAAACATCATTAAGACTGAAATTACATCACTCCTCAGACAGTGGAACAAGTGATTGGCTCACAATTTTCCAGTTCATTTTCTTCACATTTCTTAATAATGTTATGGTCAGATATTTCCTTCCTTTAAAGTGGGTTATTTACAGGAATGAATTTGGTACATACAGACACAGAGCCTTGAGACTGCAGCAGCAACAGGGCTGGGAAATGCCCACAGTGCTGAAAGTGTTGACAGCCACCATCTGTGGAAATGGCAGCGGATGCTCACCATCCCAATACTAATGTCACCGTTGTCCTCAGGTCAGGTAACTAAATGCATTTCAATGATTGGCAGTTATCCTGTATTTCAGGTTTTTACTGGAAGACTTGTGTTCTCCTCTGCTTTACAATTCAGCAGTAATGCAAATTTTATCAAAAAATTCCACTCTATCTCATTTCCTCCTCTTCAAATTGGGTTAGTAACAACTTGCCTCCCTACTGAAACTGGCTTGTTATTGAAATCCGGCAATAAAGTAGAACTTGAAATTGTTTAGTTGTCTTTCACATTAAAATATACATGGCAAGTTTTATTATGTATACGAAAGTTTTGTTTTTCTTAGAAAGGGTTCTTCTGGGTTTCTGAGGGATGCCAATTTAAAACCATGCAGACAGGTAAGATAGGAATCAAGCTATTTGTTACTAAAATTGAGCTAAGGAACCCAGCTTGGCCTTGATAACCAAATGTGCATTTTACAGTATTGTTACTTAACTAGAATCATTCTCCCAGGGACATGCAGAGCATTTGAAGACTCTGCAGCTTCCTTGGGAGTGAAGGCATCTTAGAGTGGGCCCATGTCATGGGCAAGAGGAGAAGGGGCTCCGCCTAAAGAAAGGCAGATCCCAAAGAGAGACCCAAAGAAAGGGCAGAGCAGGCATTTGCAATGATGCTTTTCTAAGTGTTGCCAATCAGGTGAGAAGAGTTTCTAGGTAGGGAAAGGTTCAAGATCCCTCCCCAGTGTTTCCAAGAGGGTAGAAATTTCTATTTTAGAAACCAAGGTAGAAATGCAGGAAGACAGAAGGAATTTTACCCACTAGATCCCTTACATTTTGTCATCTCTTATACTTCTAGTTTTGACCCACATGCTTACAGTTACCCATGGCTCTAGCTGGCCCTGCAGGGGAGCAGACCAGCAGCGTAGCAAGAGAGCCCTATTTTGACCTTCATGAAGCAGTCTGCTAATGCTAACTGCTTGTACATGCCCCTTTTGAAAACCCCCAAGAACTATACATATAAAAGTTTCTGAAATCGGTTAGAATATTGAAACAACCCCAAAGTTAGGTTGCATCTTTAATCCTCACAAACCTCTAAAATATTTTAAAATATTGCTTTTCACTACATTCAGGGCCAAAGAAGAAGCTGTGGAGAAGCTCATGTTTTTCTTCATTCATTTATCCAATTATGTATTGAATAATGTACTGTTAAATAAACAATATGAATACTTATTATATATCAGGCACTCATTGGTGCTGTTCATATATCAGTAAATAAGATAAACATGCACAAATGAATTTTGTCCTTCTATGGTTGCATTATAATAAGAATAGACAAGCAATAATATAATGTGTAAGACAGTATATTATATGGTTATGACCACTATGACAAAAAGAGTGAAAAAAAAAAAAAAAAAGAAGAAGAGGAAGGGGGTCAAGAATACCAGGAAGAGTTAACTTTTAAGTCTGATGATGAGAGTAAGCTTCACTGAAAAGGTGACAGTGAACAGAGACTTACAGGAAATAGAGTAAACTAGCATTCCAGGTAGAAAGAAAACTAAAGAGGTCTCAATATGATTTTACCTTCTATTGTTGAGAAATAAGTTTTAGAGGCTTGTGAAAAAATAAGTGCAAAGGTATTTATTTAAACACAGATATATGAAATGTATAAAATCATATTGTTTTTAAAAATCAATGTTCCTATGAGTAATATTATTTTAGTGACTCTAGGTTTACCAATTGCTTTTGGCAATGGAACTCTTTCTTTATGTAAATCTCAAATGCCACGCTAGTATATAAAGCAGCTAAAAGCAGGGATCTCCATTAAAGTGGTGATGAGAAGCCTTCCTCACAATCATATGTCAAGCAAAAACCAGAGTTGATTTTTCAAAAATTTTAAGGACCAGTTAAAAAAAGAATGTGGATTTACATATGCAAATATGCAAGTGCTTTTTAATAATACGTAGTAAAGTGAAAAAAAATGTACAGAACAATTCATAGCATGCTTTTTTTAAATGTGCATGGAGTGTTACATGGAAATGTACACAGAGAAAAGAATGAGGAAGAACAGCCATTAACAGGGGTTACCTCATGGACGTGAGCTACAGAATTCAGACATAAATATTTTCATTATTTCGGCTGTTTACAATGACTGTATTATTTTCCATTTAATATATATTCTTTTAAAAAAGGAACCACTGCTCAGTATTGTCATAGATAACTTGAAAATAGATATGTATGCAACCTCTTTTCAATTTAAGTCAAATTTTAATAATGAAAGCAACAGGATCATTGGGTGCCACTGTGGTAAAATTCTATGCAAAACTCAGGCACAATTTTCATCTGCCAAAATACCCCCATCTACACAGTACTGTCCATCACTCATACTCAGTGTTAAGGCTTTTAGCACAGATGGTAGTTCCGAAGATCAAGTCATAATCCATGGCTCATGGGAAGAAGCATCTCTCCAAGAATTACAGGGACAGTTTCAATTTGTATCACATTTGCCATCCAACATTTGTCAGATAACAGTCTCTTCTCTGCCAATGTAGGATAAGGTTACTAATCACAACCTTGTTCCCTAGTAAAATAGGTCCTGTATTAAGGATAACACAGGATGATTCAGTAATTAGAAAGATTTTCTAACTGATTTCAATGACAATTTCACCTTAAAATTATCAGCTCACATGCTTTCTATGAAATAGAAGTTATAGACACAGAATCTTCTTCCTCTCTGAATGGAAGTGAAAAAGGGTAGAAAAAAGACTGTTCATTTCACATTGTCAAGCCATAGAATAGTAGGGGGAAAAAAACGGAAGAAGCAGGGGAACTGATATCTGGGACTTGCAGCAATATATTTTTGCAATGCCATAGGCACTGTGATAGTTCGCTGTGTGTGTGTCAGATTGGGCCATGGGGTGCTCAGGTACTTGGTTAAACATTGTTCCTGAGTGTGTCTGTGAGGGTGTTTCAGGTTGAGATTAACATTTGATTCGGTAGGCGGAGTAAAGCAGATTGCCTTTCCCAGTGTGGGTGAGTGTCATCCAATTTGTTGAAGGCCTGAAAAGAATGAAAGCCTGAATATATAAGGGAGAATTCTCTTTCTCCGCCTATCTTTGAGCTGGGGCATCAGTCTTATTTTGCCAGACTCAGACTTGAACTGGAGCTACATCATCAACTGTCCTGGGTCTCCAGCTTGCTGACTGCAGATCTTGGGATTTCTCAGCCTCCACAATTGCATGAGTAATTGGAGATTATCTATCTATCTATCTATCTATCTATCTATCTATCTATCTATCTACCATCTATCAAGATGTAGATATATGTATATATCTCCTATTGGTTCTGTTTTTCTGAAGAACCCTGACAAAACAGGCACTTTTTAAAATTAAAATATGCTAATAAACAGAAGGTATAAAATTTTCTTCTTACTCTCCACTTTGAAGATCACTGATCTAGACTAGCAAAGAGACTAGCTGAGGCCACTGCCTACTGTTCTACAGGTGTGGGCTCGGCTTATGAACCACTTTAGAAAGACAAATATGGCTCCTCCTTTACAAACCTGCCAAAAACCCCTGTAGATCTTGCAGGAAATGGTAAATCTCTTATCAGGATAGAGCAGAATAACCCCAACCTTCGTAGAAGAGCCATGTTTATAAGAGTAAATTCTCTCACCGTTGCTTCATTTGTTGTGGTGGTTATTGTTCACCATCTTCTCTCCTATCCCCCTTGATAATCTGCTCCTGATTTAGGTTTTTATTCAATTCCTTTAGAATGTCAACAACAGTTCTTGGTTAGATGTAGGTGTAGGCAGATTAAAAAACCTAAACTAAAGAGAAACAACAGAGTATGGACTGTCAAGTTTGTGTTACTCCAAACAGAAGGTGGTCATAGTAAGAGAGTCCCTAGAAAATACAGAATTACACAAATTATTTGTTATCACAAAAATTAGTTTTCATCTCTCCCTATACATCAAGCTGGTCCTGAAAAAGGAAACTGATATTTAAATAAGACTTTCACACAGCTATGAAAATCCTTAATAACACTTTCAGAATCTCACCAATACAACAGGAAATAGATGGAAGAGATATTACAGATAACATGGAAAAAGTATTTCTCAGTCTTTTAATTATTATCTCCCTCCTAGGAAGCCGTTTCAAGCATATTATTTTCTCATTGTCCATCAATGAAATTTTAACTCCACAGACACACAGTGTATCAGTTTATACACTATATATACATCTGTGTTTATATATGAAAAGAGTAAGATTTTTTTTAGGCCCTTAAGAAATAAGTTTTCACCCCCTAGGAGGCAATATTATTCCCTTGAGGATGCATAATCTAGAAAAGCATCAGGAAACTGAAGCCCTAAATGGCAAAATTACCTCTGTTATTGTTAATCTAGTTAATAACAGAGCAGAAACTAGTATTCTGATATACTGTTTTCCACTTAGAAACCTCTTTGCATATAGTCACTTTGTGACGCCAAATCTGAAAACACACAAATCTATGAACAATGAAACATGATTTTGACTGGATAAACAGGGACACAAAGAAGTGAAATAAAAAATTAGTGCTAATATAAATTCATACTTTAAAATTGTATTTAAAAAATAACTGTGCTCATTGTAATTATTAATATGCTAATTTGAAAGTATCAGTTGCTATTATCATCATCATCACTGTAATTATATGTGGTTCATAAAAGTGTGGCCTCTTTTGTAAAGAATACCAATTATAATAGACTTTTTATGTATTAGACATCTTAGAGAATTGATTAAATTTAACTTTCATTAGAAACTGAAAATTGGATTTTAAAATGTTATAGCTCCACATATAATGGCTACATTAATCAGTAGCTTAAAAATATTTTACTCAAAATGAAATTCTGTGATCATGAATAAATGAACATTTCCTAACTACACTATTGTGAGGCAAGAATTTTATTTCAACAAGAATAAAATTTATATGAAAAGTAAGAGGGAAATTAACTCATTGAAGATAGGAAAGTTTGTCTTTAATATTTCATTTTTGTATTTTATATTTATTATTTATTTTCATGGTTAATAAGCATATTATACCATATACCTGTAACTTAATAATGTTGTACATCAACTATACTTTAATAAACAATAATAAAAATGCTAGGTGATAAAATATTTTATTTTTAAATGAGTACTTAGCAAAAGGTTCTTGGATGTAACTTAATGTGAATTAAGTTGAATTTTGTATGATTTTTCATCTGCTCTCACAAAGGGTAATACTACCTACTATTGATTGCCTTCACTAGAGAGTGTGCTTCTATTAAATTAATAACACTAAAATGTAATAAACCTTCAGCAATGGAAATGCCTAGAATTACTTTCTGATGGTGATTATGGAAAGCCCTTGGCATACAAACTGTAGTTAGATATTCAGGATTTAGAGATCATGGTGTTATCCATTTTTTAAATAATTTATTTCTTTGAATTCTTTTAAAAGGCAGAATACTATTTTTCTTGTTCATTTGGGCATACAAATGGTTCCAATATGTTACTGAAGTTATTTTTTGGATTTGGGCAGGTCACTTAGTAACTTCAGCTTCCTGAATAGTTAAATTGCCTAAAGTCAGACCAACCAGATTAAAATTCTGGTTAATACTTGATTTTTTTACTTAACCAATTTGTATCTGATTTTCAGCATCTTCAAATTGGGTATAATTATAGAATCTACCTCACTGTTGTGTGAAAATTAAAAGCAACACTGACACACATAACCAGCAGAAACAGAATGTGAACCAGGGGCTTCTGGCAGGAGAAGTGGACTGAGAGTAGGCTTTGCTGGAGACTGGGAATTCCCTTGAACAGGGATGCGTCCTGTCAGAATGTAGAACCGTAAAAGTACTTGATAGCTAACATGTTACCATCTTTCCCTGGAAGCAGGAAACTCTTTCAATATGTCTGAGAAATGGTCACTTACATTTTGCTTGAACACTCTTCAACATGAAAAGTTTACTTCCCAATACAGGAGTCATTTCTACTCTTGGATGAACCTCATGATCAGAAAGCTCTTCCTTATATTTAGAGCTCCTCTGTAAGTCTTCATGGCTGTTCCTTTTTTCTACTCTCTGGAAGCTCAATTTGAAGCCAATAGGTTCAGATCTACAAAGCCATTTTCTTCCATGTGTTTTTTGTGGACTTGTGTCTCCACAAAAACTCAGGGCCTTGTTATACCCTCACACATTCCATCAGGTATAATTTAGTTACAGAGCCCTACCAAATTGAAAAAGAGTGTGTGAGATGTAGTCTATATGCACCACAATGCAGCGGAGAATGGTCTTAATTATGTTAAGGTACATATATGCAAATAAATATGCAGTGTGGAGCCATTGCAGGTTGTTGTCAAGTTGGGGAGTGACTGAGCAAAGAGTTAGAAAGAGTATACGTGCTCTGTCCAATGAAGAAAAAATAAACTGTAATGATACAGTAAGAGGACTTCTATCTGCATTTAACTCAATGCAGAAAAATTACTCAGTTATTAATTAGGCTCTTATATTTGCATCTAGAGCTAAGAGTGTGTGGTGACCATTATCACTGAAAGACAGACAGATATTTTACTAAAACTTCTCATTGCTTCTGACAACCCAAGTTTGAAGTCTTATGTAGATATAAGGGTAACAAAACAGAACTGTTTTAGGTTCCTAGTCTCACTTTGAAATGACCCACAGAATAATTATATTTTTCCACCTTTCCTATAAAATGTTATCAAAAGTTTAGTTAGGTCATTATTCATTAAGTAACTATTGGACCCCTAGTATATCTAATGTGGAAAAAATTTGATTGATATATTCAGCATTTCTCATAAAAATGGGTAAAGACCAGAAAATATAGTTGACTCTCAAAATATGTGTAAAATTATCTGTTTTGAAAAATCTTTCAATGAAGATCTCTGTTCTTTCCTTCAGATGAAAAACTAATGATAGCGTTGCCTTGAGCAAGGCAGCCTTGTCATAGGCAGATTAATTTAGAAAGCAGCTGTGCAGAACAGAGCCACTTCTGGGAAGCACAAGGATCCAAGCTGATTTTGAGCTTAGGGGGTAATGTTGTAAGTAGTGACAGGATAACTGCAGATCATAAAAATGTCGCCAAACAATAAAGTTGCCATGTGTGTCTGTGAGCAGAATGGGCAGTGGCCTTACAGTGCCACATTTTATTTTATCCAATCAGTGAAATAACATTGGTGAATGCTCTCAGGCACTAAGAGGGAAGGCTAAAACCAAAATCAGGGATGACGTGGTTCAAAATGATGTAAAGGCATGAAAATAATAACAGTGATTTCAGGAAGTCAAAGTGGATTTGAACATATGGTCACAGTTGTACAATGAGTGAGAAAATGGATGAGAAATGACAAAATCTGCAAGAGAAAACCATTGTAGCTATGGGTGAGTCTGAAGCCACAAGATATAATTAGGAAGACAGCAAATGAGTAGTAAAAGATTGGATTTCTCGTAATCAACCATCTTACATACCGATCTTCCTTGTGTGTATCCATGTTCCACTTTCATAAGCCCATCAAAGTCTCCCTAAAAAGGGAGTTCCCTGAGTCAGCACCTAAATTATCATCAAGACCTTAGAATAAACATACCATTTTAACATTCAAAATTTACATTCTTAAGCTATTAATTCTTTTGTATTTTATTTACAGATGCAGCAATACAAAAATCCAATAGCAAGTTCTGAAAAAAATCCAAATGATTAAATACACAATTGTGTTACCTTTGTTAGAGCCTCTTTTTATTGATTGTGATAAAGTGCCTTGGTTTTATATAGATATTTTCCACAGTAGTACTCTTATTTGAAAGACCATGTCTCTTTCTAGGAAATGAGTACAATTTTATAAAGGGTTACAAAACTATGAGATAAAAATGGATTTTCTATGCTTCCACCCACTGGAAATCTTTATTGATAATGAGGAGGTCAATGGAACTATCAGATGATTTCTTAAGGTATCAGAGTATTATTCAGTTAAACAAAAGGACTTCCTGGAAATGCACTTATTTTTCATTGTTAACAGACAGTTTTCTTCTTCCTTGTAAAGCCAAGTACAGAGGCAGAGGGTATGTTCATACACATTCTCAGACTAAAATAAAGGTTAAAATGGTGCATGAGCCAGAATCATTCATTTCAGTTTAGAGATTAAATAGATACCTTCTGAGGTTAATTAAGCTCACTCTGGGTCATGATTCTATTATGTGATGTTAATCAGTGTGTAATGTCACGCCCTGCTTGACTCTGTTATGTGGTATGTTAATCAGTGCTAAATCTCAAGCCCTGCTGTGTACAGGCCTCATATCTTGCCCTCTGGCATGTTATCTGTTTTCCTTAACTTAGTTTCCTTCTTGATATAAGTATCTCCACATTTTTCTACTAGACATACACATAGTTTTTAAAAATGTTTTCAATACAGCTTTATTGAGGTATAATTGGCAAATAAAATCGTGTACATTCAAGGTGTACAATGAAATGTTTTGATTTATGTAAACATTGTGAAATGGCCTCCACAATCAAGTAACGTATCTATCACTTGACTAAGTCATCTTAACTAAAATCCTTCCCACCAGTCTCTTCTCCAGGATGCTCCAGTTTTCTCAATTCTGTTGCCAGAGCCACTTCCAAACATTAGGTTTGCCATTTCACATAATCACTTTCTGTCCTATCATCTTGTCTCTATAAGAATCATCGTTACTTAAAATTATCTTTTTTTATTTGTATATTTATATACCACAGAATGTAGCCCTATGTGAGTATTTTGGTTTATTGATGTATTTGTAAAATCTAAAAGAGTTTCCTGGAATGTAGGAGGCAACAGAAAAATAGTTTTTAAATGAATAACCCTCCCCCAACCAGACATTATATGTCTGTGTTATGATTCCTTGTGGCATTTTATTTCCATCTGCAGTATTTTATGAAGCAGATCATACTTGCTGTAAGTATGTTAGTTTGTGTATATGGTGTGTCAACTCAACAAAAATGAAGGTGTCTTGAGGACACATTGAATGTCTTCCAAATCTTTTCCTCCTCTATGGGTAACAGAAGATAGAGTGAAAAGAAAGAGAATTAATTCAAGCAATCTGGATTGACATTATTCTCCCAATGTTTAATAATTATGATTAGAGAATTTTTCTTTGTAACATAATTTGTGCATTTTTTAACATTTTTTATTGATTTATAATCATTTTACAATGTTGTGTCAAATTCCAATGTTCAGTACAATTTTTCAGTCATTCATGAACATATACACACTCATTGTCACATTTTTTTCTCTGTGAGTTATCATAACATTTTGTGTATATTTCCCTGTGCTATACAGTGTAATCTTGTTTATCTATTCTACAATTTTGAAATCCTAGTCTATCTCTTCCCACCCTCCACCCCCCTGATAACCACAAGTCTGTATTCTCTGTCTGTGAGTCTAATTCTGTCCTGTATTTACGCTTTGTTTTTGTTTGTTTGTTTGTTTTTGTTTTTGTTTTTTAGATTCCACATATGAGCGATCTCATATGGTATTTTTCTTTCTCTTTCTGGCTTACTTCACTTAGAATGACATTCTCCAGGGGCATCCATGTTGCTGCAAATGGCATTATGTTGTCGGTTTTTATGGCTGAGTAGTATTCCATTGTATAAATACACCACTTCTTCTTTATCCAGTCACCTGTTGATGGACATTTAGGCTGTTTCCATGTTTTGGCTATTGTAAATAGTGCTGCTATGAACATTGGGGTGCAGGTGTCATCCTGAAGTAGATTTCCTTCTGAATACAAGCCCAGGAGCGGGATTCCTGGGTCATATGGTAAGTCTATTCCTAGTCTTTTGAGGAATCTCCACACTGTTTTCCGTAGTGGCTGCACCAAACTGCATTCCCACCAGCAGTGTAGGAGGGTTCCCCTTTCTCCACAGCCTCTCCAGCATTTGTCATTTGTGGATTTTTGAATGACGGCCATTCTGACTGGTGTGAAGTGATACCTCATTGTAGTTTTGATTTGCATTTCTCTGATAATTAGTGATATGGAGCATTTTTTCATGTGCTTTTTGATCATTTGTATGTCTTCCTTGGAGAATTGCTTGTTTAGGTCTTCTGCCCATTTTTGGGTTGGGTTGTTTATTTTTTTCTTATTGAGTCGTATGAGCTGCTTATATATTCTGGAGATCAAGCCTTTGTCGGTTTCACTTGCAAAAATTTTCTCCCATTCCGTAGGTTGTCTTCTTGTTTTACTTCTGGTTTCCTTTGCTGTGCAGAAGCTTGTAAGTTTCATTAGGTCCCATTTGTTTATTCTTGCTTTTATTTCTTCTAGGAGAAAATTTTTGAAATGTATGTCAGATAATGTTTTGCCTATGTTTTCCTCTAGGAGGTTTATTGTATCTTGTCTTATATTTAAGTCTTTAATCCATTTTGAGTTGATTTTTGTATATGGTGTAAGGGAGTGTTCTAGCTTCATTGTTTTACATGCTGCTGTCCAGTTTTCCCAACACCATTTGCTGAAGAGACTGTCTTTATTCCAATGTATATTCTTGCCTCCTTTGTCAAAGATGAGTTGACCAAAAGTTTGTGGGTTCATTTCTGGGCTCTCTATTCTGTTCCATTGGTCTATATGTCTGTTTTGGTACCAATACCATGCTGTCTTGATGACTGTAGCTCTATAGTATTGTCTGAAGTCTGGGAGAGTTATTCCTCCAGCCTCTTTCTTTCTCTTCAGTAATGCTTTGGCAATTCTAGGTCTTTGATGGCTCCATATGAATTTTATTATGATTTGTTCTGGTTCTGTGAAATATGTCCTGGGTAATTGGATAGGGATTGCATTAAATCTGTAGATTGCCTTGGGCAGTGTGACCATTTTAACAATATTGATTCTTCCAATCCAAGAGCATGGAATATCTTTCCATTTTTTAGAGTCTTCTTTAATTTCCTTCATCAATGGTTTATAGTTTTCTGTGTATAATTCTTTCACCTCCTTGGTTAGATTTATTCCCAGATATTTTATTACTTTGGGTGCTATTTTAAAGGGGATTGTTTCTTTACTTTCTTTTTCTGTTGATTTATCGTTAGTGTAAAGAAATGCAACTGATTTTTGAATGTTAATTTTGTAACCTGCTACCTTGCTGAATTCTTCAATCAGCTCTAGTAGCTTTTGTGTGGACCTTTTAGGGTTTTCTATATAGTAACACGTCATCAGCATATAATGACACTTTTACCTCTTCTTTTCCAATTTGGATCCCTTTTATTTCTTTCTCTTGTCTGACTGCTGTGGCTAGGACTTCCAGGACTATGTTGAATAGGAGTGGTGATAGTGGGCATCCTTGTCTTGTCCCAGATTTTAGTGGGAAGCTTTTGAGTTTTTCACCGTTGAGTACTATGCTGGCTGTAGGTTTGTCATATATAGCTTTTATTATGTTGAGATATGTTCCCTCTATACCCACTTTGGCGAGAGTTTTTATCATAAATTGGTGTTGAATTTTATCAAATGCTTTTTCTGCATCGATTGAGATGATCATGTGGTTTTTGTCCTTTCTCTTGTTGATGTGATGTATTACATTGATTGATTTGTGTATGTTGAACCAGCCTTGTGTCCCTGGGATAAACCCCACTTGGTCATGATGTATAATCTTTTTTATGTGTTGTTGGATTCTATAATTTGTGCATTTATAAAATCCCTTTAATAATAGTACTTAGAATTGTTAAAATTAAATTAATATCAGCTATTCAGCAAATTGACAACCAAATGATATATACATGCCTTATTAATTGGTTGCCAATAATGTGTGATATCATTTCTAGGACACAAACATTATTAAAAAATGCAATTATTAGAAATGAAACAAAAATTTATTGAGCATTTATCATGTGCCAAAGATTATACTAAGTATTTTACTTGAATTACCTTTCATTTTCCTAACAGCTCTGAAAGGGAAATATTATCCCATTTTATAGATGAGAAAAATGGACACTTAAGATATTAAACAATTTTCCCAGGTGACTTAGCTACTATTTAGAAGTTCAAAGATTTGAACCTATAATTGTCCATGATATATCACTAGAGAATTCTGACATTCATTCATTTATTTATTCATTTATTTATTTATCTAGAAGAATTGTGAGCATCTTTTAGATTTTGATCTATATTAGGAAAATTATAATTTCTAAAAAGAAAGTTATATATTTTCTTCACATGTATCTTTAGGCTAGGTATAAAGAAAATTGGCATAAATATCAGATATAGATTAAAAAAATAACCTTTAGAGATTTTCTCTTTGTTCATATTAACTTTATTTCATAGGTATTTTACTAATTACAAACAGTAGAAAGTGGTAATGAGGTTAACTCATCAGATTTTAGCATGCGAGCTCATAAATTAAATTAGTGTCTGGGGATAACATGATATGATCCTATTAATTGAAATAAAGCTTTGTATTTTTGTATTCTTTAAAGGAAGGAGATTCAAAATGTTTACAACAGAGGTTCCTAGAATAGGATACTTCCTCTGCTGGAATTGTATCTTCTAAGAGGAAGGACTTACTATTGAATTTATTTAAAAATGAAATAAATTCCAATATCTCAGTAACACAACTAAGTAAATTTTGTTCTTTTTCTATAGAACACTAATTAGTCTCAGAGTGCTGTGGATTTGATCTATAATCTAACAAACTGACCCTCCGAAGTGATGTCCATATTCAAAGAATAAATTCTACTTGCTGCATTCTTGATACATTTGTTGGCTCATAAATTCCCTGAGTGCAATGTTGAGGGACTGATTATGCTTATTTAGCAGGGATATTCCTCTTTGTAGGCGAAATCCTGCATATTTCTACATATCCAGATGACCTCAGCATCTGGGAACTCTTGCATAATTCAGTATATAAGCAAGATGGGGAAATCATAAATGATTTAACACTATTAACCTCATTTGTGTGTGTTTTCAATAGCAAAATTGCTCAGGTTTTGGCTTTGTGCATATTATTTGCTTGTCAATGAATTTTTGCACAGGAAACTTCTTTTAATTTTCCAAATTGATTTTGTTGTCGTTGTTGTTGTTAATCTGGTGTGCAACAAAGTGGAAAGATGAAATAGAAGACTCTCTTTATTTTACACTAATCACTCTTTAAAATATCTCTGAATTCGTCTCTACTCTTTTTCTACCCTATAAATAATGACCATTATATCCAGTGTAACATGTCAGGCGACCACATATTTTTATCTTTCAAACCAAGCCAGTTTTGATCCTCCAAGTTAACACTATTAATAATCACAGTAGGACAGCAGGTGTTAATTCAGGATTGATGTCCTCTGCAGTTAGGGTTGTATGTCACTGTAAATGTAAAGAATTGGTGTGAAATTCAAGTTCAGACATGCATTTGAATCTTCTGCCCCTTGTTGGCTGTGTGATCCCGCTGCTGAGACGCCTGCCTCTGTTAGCATTATACCCAGTGGTTAGCCTCCACTCATCACCAGCTGATTGCTTGACGGTTTCCTCCAATGCTCTGGAGGGATTCTGATCACATTAAATCTGGCTGCTGTGCAGGGATGGTTTTGAGGCCAGTGTTTTTTGTTCTGTTTTGTTTTGTTTTTCCTAACTCTAGGTAAGTTCTTAGTTGTTTCTTTCCCCAGTTCTCCAGTCTATTACTTGTCTTCACCTTGTTGCTCTCATGAAGCTACAAGCCTCCTTTAATTGCTCACTGCCAAATTCTCCATTGTTTCTGAGAATGCCCTTAGGCTGCAATTTCCCACGTCCTGTTGCAAATAAAGTCAGTTTCCTTGGGAAAGCTTGAATCTCTCTGTTCTTA
This sequence comes from Camelus ferus, assembly GCF_009834535.1. Lineage (NCBI taxonomy): Eukaryota > Metazoa > Chordata > Mammalia > Artiodactyla > Camelidae > Camelus > Camelus ferus. Next base: position 13,581,290 of record NC_045705.1, read on the forward strand.
AGGTCAACTTCTTTCCTTTGGCAAAATTTCGGCCCCTGCTGTGGAGTTGGGGCAGAGATAGTGGTCTCCCTTTTTTGAGTTGACACTCTTGCTTTATGAAACAAGTTGCTGAGCAGGAGCAGTAGTCTGGGTTTCTTAGCTTACTGCTCATGCTGGGAAATCTCCACCCTAGGAGCAAGCTGGAGGAAGGGCAGTTGGGGCCTCAGTATTCTCAGTTGACTGGAGTTGAGACTCCACCCCAACAGTGGGGGCAGAGTGGAGGGAGGAAACCCCCGCCTCTCACTCCCACTGCCCTGAAGTTTAATATCGGAAAGGAGAAGAGGAGGATGAATGATGCCAACGTGTCCTTCCTGAGGAGATAGCATAGTTCTTGACCGAGCTGGGAGGAGAGGGAGTTCCATCGTCTTGGCACCTCCTTCCTGGAGTGGAACTTACCTTGCAGTGAGTCAGGGAAATGGGAATGTGCTCTGGCTCAAATACTGTTAACATTCTGTTCTTAACTAGATTTGGTATTTTTCTTGAGTAAATATGTTTTTATTTGCTGTATGCCCTTTGGGCAATTTCCAGAAACTTTAAATGTTGCATTTTTCTTGTTGTCATTATTACTTTTCACCATTTACATCTGTTCTTTGGGGGGATGAAGTTTCATGGAGCTCCTCAAATTGCCATGCCATGCTTAAATACCTCTACTAGTATTTCTTATTTCTCACTACACATTTCAATGACTTGAAATAAAAATGTACAATTATCAGTACCTAACCCAAACTGCAGAAATTGTCATTAACTTAATGAATGACTTTATAGGGAAACAAAATTAACTATCATAAACCACATTTATTTATAGCATATCTTGATATCATACCATTAGATAGTATTGGTGTTCATTAACATTTCCTTTGTTCCTCAGCTACTGCAAATAGAGAGTACTATTACCCCTTCTCCTTTAAAGTTGGATAGATCTATGTGGCCAGATACTTTGAAAAACAAGAGGTGACATGGATCATTGGGGACCAAATGCTTAAGCACTAGTGTTCAATTTTCTATTCTCATTTTGTTTAGTTATTTGTTTACCTGCTCTGAAAAGCCTTAAAACATCATGTTGAGATCTATGTAGCACATGATTAATGCAGCCAGAAATCCTGAATCCCTGGCAGAGGTCAGTAGCCATGAAGAGACATCTGAGCCTACAGCAGAGAAATAAAACTGTGCTGCGTTGGTATCCTTATTTCTTGGGTAAAACCTAGTTTAACTTGACTGATACAGTCATTATGATTGGTTCTCCCCACAGTGATTTATAGACTGAATACTATTTGAATTAAGATGTCAACAGCACTTTGGGGAAACTTGATCAATTTATTTTAAAATTTAAATGGATGAGCAAAGAATTTCTTAAATAAGATGAAAACTGCTAACAAAAAATTATTGATGTATTTGACTATGTTAAAGTTAAGAATATTTCCCTAAAATAAAGTAACTACAAATCCAAACTATAAACAGGAGGTAAGTATTTGCTACTACTATCACTCACGAAAAGATTAATGTCACAAGTATATAATGTGAAATTTTATAAGAAAAGTGCAAAAAAAGAAAGCAGGTATAAACATTAACATTTCATAAAAATGGGAAACACAAAATGAGATATTCAATCTCACTAATAATTAAGGAAAGGCAAATTGAGACCATAATGAGATGCAATTTTTAAATTGCTCAATGGGATTAATTAAACTCTCTGGGAAAAAAATGAATGTTGGGTAGTTTGTAGTTCAGCTCAGCATATTATAGTTTTGCTGGCGGTATAAGTTCATCATCTGCTTTGGAAAACAATTTGGCATTATTTTTTTTTAATTGAACATGCATATATTCTAGAATTTAACAGCTCAACTCTTAAGAAATATGCACATAGATGTTTTCAAGAGTATTCGTAGTAGCACTAATAGCAAAAACTATCTAGGCACAATCCACAAGTTAGCAACAGAAGAAATGACCAGATTCTGTTCTATTCACACAATAAACAGCAATACAAAAGAATGAGCTACTGCCACGTCAAGCAACAGGGATAAAACTTTAGAGCACAATGTTGAGTGAAAAAATGCAAGAACCTAGAGATTATTTTTAATATGATGATAATTTTAGGTTTTAAATAGGCAAGATTAAATAATTGTTATAGGGTATGTGTGTAAGAGAAAACAAGACAGCAAAAGAGTGATTAAACACAAAATTCAAAGTAGTGATTGTCTCTGAGGATTGGAGGAATCGAGACAAGGGAGGCATTACATATACAAGTATAAACAATAAGCATCGTTCTAGTTCATGGGTTGAGTGGTAAGTTCAGGAATAAATTAATAATAATGGGCCAAAATTGGATTGATGATGTTATCATGTCTTGAATGAAGGATTATTTTTAATTTAATACTATGTACCTGAGGTCCAATTAAAAAAATCCCCCTGGTAATTTGAGTGTGTAGCCAAGGTAGAGAATGACTGTACTAAATCAATCCTTGCTATTTATGGCATCATCTGATGATTAGCAGAATAAGAATCTCCTGGGATCTGGTTAGAAATCTGAATCCCAAGCTCCATCTCAGACCAACTGAATTAGGATCTACATTTACCAAGATCCTTAGGTGATCCTTACACATGGTGAATTTTGACAAATATTGCATCAGATTATCTCTAATATACTTACATATATGTACTTGAAAAGAATTCCAAGCAGAAAAATGAAGGGGTAAAAACTTTACTTATAAAAGTTTGAATTGTTCTTTAAAAGGATGAATTTTTGAAAAGAAAGTTAAACTTCCTATTATTTTAAACTACTTGATATATAACAAAATGAATAATTTCAAACAATAAAATAAAACTTTATTATATGTTACCAACGCAAATAATGAATAAAGGAATTATTGATTAGGAGAGTAATGATGTTTATGAGTAGAAAGACATTATCTACTCTGAAATACAGAAATTGTACCATGAAATCACATAACCTAACTAGTTCATGTACATACTTAAAAGAGAGTAGGTGAAAAATATAAAATACTATAAATCAGTGAAACTTCAAGAGTAGGATGACTTTAACCTTACTGATTTATTAGGAACTTTTCCTCAAAAGCCAATTTCCTTGTACTGTTTTGATGAACACAAAACAAGAACCTGTCAGTTTTCCATCCCTGTGAATATGTTGTGTATTTAAACACAAATAAAAGCCATTTGATATCAAGAAACCTAAGAGATAAATAACTTCAGTTAGCTGCCTCAGTTTTAAGTGACTTTTTAAGCTAATACTCATTTATCCCAATTTAACTTTTCAAGAGATTTAGGCAACTGCTTTTAGACACTAAAGCCAGGTAAAGTTTTATTTAAAAATATAGTCAGCAATTTCCTATGTTCTCTCAGGTTGTACTGGGGTAGATATTCCAGAGAGGGTATAAGGATACGTTCATCATAGTTATTGTGGTGAAAATAATAATATTGGGAAAGATAACCTTTTAAAGGACATATTGGGTGCATAAAATATTCTTTATATGATGGAGATAAAGCATACCTCAGTTGAAAAAAGTTTCTAGAAAATTCAGGGAAGATTGGGAAGATACTGGTTTGAAGATTCATCTCTGACTCTTCCCCCTTATCTGTCCCACTCTGGAAGGCTACCAGCCGGAGGAAGGCAAGCTGGTGAAGTAATCATGTTCCTGAAGTTCAGGGTCCTCACTGGGTGATGGGAGTTGAGAGTCTACATCAAACCAGGAGGCAGTGGCAGAGGGAGTTGGTCTTCCTTCTGCTTGTGTCTTAAATAAAGAGAAAAAGCTTCATAAATCCCTGAGGAGGCCTCAGAAAGCAGGAACTGTGAGGTCCTGTAGAGCAGGGTTACGCCTGCTCACCCCAGAGTTCATCCAGGGTGGTTGTGCTTCATTCTGCTTCTTTGCCGTTTTCTCTGGGTGAGAGGACAAGGGGCTGGCATCGGAGGTTGCTCCCCACCCACGCTTGAGAACAAACAGTTGCTTGCAGTCCCAGAAACCTGAGGACAAAGACACTCTTTTCCGTTCCTCCATTCCTAAGAGGAAGGATAGTGATTTACGCCTCACATCCCTTCCTGATCATTCATTCACAAGTCACAGAGTTAGAAACTGCTAGGTCACCAGCTGCCTGCTCGTTTGCCACAGTACGAGACACCTTAATGGCCTGATTTGTTCTGGGGTGGAAGGAGCACTAAGTCACTTAAAATCAGGAATAAGCAAAAGCCGAAGCAAACAATGAACACCAGGCAGTTCACGTAGAGGACTCAGACCCAGTGATGGAAACTGGTACAGACCAAGTGGTTTCCTTAAAAGAACTGACGGGAGAGGTCAAAGAGAACCAGAAGTTGAAACTCACTGAGATGCCACGAAAGCGAGCACACACAGGCACATAACCAAAAATGTCTGGGACCAGAAAATAAATAACAATTTTTAAATGTAAAAGTTAGTAAACAGGATTTCTGTTTCCAGCCACAATGTTATACTAAACACAAGGTTCACCCTACTAGAAAAGCAGTGATCTTCCAGGTTCCCTAAACTTTCTCTGACACTCTGCATTTCTCTTTCCCTTGTCGTACATTCCGGTCCAAATCCTTGACAAGTTCTAGATCTCTCATGTATTCTTCATCTAGTCCGTTCTAATCAGCCTATATATGCCTAGTGGTTTTTAATTTTTTTTAATATCAAAACTAAAATTTTTATTTTGAGAACCTTTATTTTTCACCTCATTGCTGATGATTTCATGGGTGTGATGACATGCCTCACTCTCTAAGACGATTAACTACACACATATGAAATTACTATCTGTAAAGGGTCTGAGCACGTATAAAGGACTCAGTAAATGTTGGCCATCTCTACTATTATGACTCCTGCCACCACTGTTACCACGGTTGTGATACGTATTTTAAAGTCCAGTTCTCCTTATGCCATTAAATTGTTTTTGGGTACCGGTTTTACCTGTTGTAGAAAAAAAATTTTTTTTTCACTTATTCACGTATCGAGTCTCCTCAGTTATTTTAACTTTTTGGTTGTGTGCTCTTAGGGACCGTATCATGTGTCGTGAATTCTGGCTTGTTTTCAGAAAAGCTAAGAAAGGGGAAATGTGCAGCCCCCAGTGCTGACCTTCCAAGCTACCTTCAAAGTGCGGGATCTTCCTTCCTGTTTCTCACGAATGTTGCCTGACGTGACTCAGCACTGCCTCCCTAGACTGAGATCCCTCACTCTCTGGTCCTGCTTAGAAAGAGACTCCAGGAATTCACCTTCCCCTTGCCCAATCCCATCCTAGCTCATCTTGCTCTGTCTAGTTCTTCCAGGCATAGTATGTTCTGGGAACTACTTTTGCCTTTTGCCTCGGGACTCATGTAATTTTCTTGTACAGCCATTCTATCTGCTTTCCATTCTAATCATGATCATTGTTTCTTGGTGTGGACTAACTTTGTGTTTCACCCAAATCTATATGTTGGAGCCCTAATCCCCCAATGTAGAGGTATTGGGAGATGGGGGTCTTTGGGAGGTATTTAGGGTTAGATGAGGTCATGAGGGTGGGGCTCTTGTGATGGTGTTTGTGCCCTTACAAGAAGAGGAAGAAAGAAAGATCTTTCTCTCTGTTACATGAAACATAGTGAGAAGGCAGCCATCTTCCAGCTGCAGGGGGTCCTCGGCAAAACCCAAACATGCTGGCACCCAGATCTCTCACGTCCAGCCTCCAGAACGTGGGAAAATAAGAACTCTGTGGTGTGAGCCACCCAGCCCATGGCCTTCTGTTTTGGCAGCCTGAGCTGACTAACACTTGTCCTTGAAATATTTTATTTCTTGTTATCAAGATATTTCTTTTCTTTTCTTTTTTTAGGAATTTGGAGGGAGATAGAAAACTAGCAGCCTCTTTTCAGGAGGTTGGTTTTGAGAGATTTAGAGTGGAACTTCCAATAATTTTTAAAGTGAAACACTCATTCTGGCCAAGGGAAAGTACAGAGGCATTCCAAGACATTTCATACCTTGTGGCTACTTTAATGTATTATCAGTACAATTTATTTAATCAATAAATTGAAGAAGAGATACATAACTATATGTACATACACACAAAGACATTAGTAGAGTTCTTCAGTAATTCTTAATGAAAATTTAAATAAAATGGAAAAAAAATTCATAGTAGTCAACTTTTACTAAGATACATATTGTAGTAACAAACAACTGTGACTTCTCCGTGGTAATAAAAGTTAATTTCTTTTTCATACTCCATTGTACTGTTGATTGGTTGTTGTTCAACTTCCCTCTTCAACTCTGCTTCACATATCTTCTCCATTTAACGATCTGAGTGAAGAAGCAGCCCTGATCCTGTATACACTGTCCTTATGTCAGAGGGGAAAATGAATCTTGGCAGAATCTTGCATTGATATGAGGTTATATTTGGACACTGTGTACCATAGTTTCTGCTCATCCTCTCTTAACCAGAGCAAGTCACAGAGCCAAGACCAAAGTCCATGGAGCAGGGATATAAATCTTTCCACAAGGAGGCATTGCAAGTCAAATTACAGTGGACAGGGAAGTAGAATCCTTTTATGGCAAAGGGAATGACTAACTGGGAACAATACTTCATGCTGTCACAGTGGGTGGGTGACCAGTTTAAACTTGAATAAGTTTCATATGCAAAGCTTTTCAGCATACCTGATATTTAAATGCTAATGCTATTTTTATAAAAAAGCCTGACTAAAACCAGAATAGATGCAATCAGCATTATTAGTCGCTAACATTTTAAGGGAAGAAAATTAAATAGTCAATTTAAATAGTCAAAAAGAAGACAGACCTTAGCTGTTGTTTGAAAATGGTATTATTCAATATTTAGAAAACCCACCAGTCTCTCTTATTAGAAAGATGAGATTTAGATTAAGCAGAGGGATAGAGAAGAGGGAGAGACAGAGAAAAACATGGAAGCATGGTGAATTTATTAAAATATTTTTTCTAAAACAGTTGATAATGGAAAAACAACAAAATCTGTCTTACACTGTGGTGGGAAAATCCATACAATAGCTAGGAATAAAAAAATAAATTAAAAAAAGCAAGATCATTAAAAAAGTACAAAGAAATTCAACTTAATGCAAGACCTGAAGACAAGGTAAAATACAAAGCTTTTAGGTAAAAAGATTTAATGGCACAAAAATATTAATACTTCTAAAAATGAAATAAATTCAATAGTATTCAAATTAGAATCCTAGTTTTTTACTAGAGAAATATATTTTAAATTTCATATGGTTCTAATGACACAGCGCACACTAATTTTCCTTTTACCTCATTGGTTAATCCTTTTTTATATCTTTATAGTTTTTTATTAATTATTTAAATCTTAGATTTTTTTGTAAATATGCTGTAGGACCTCTGTTACTCTTGCTTCATTCTTTTTCTGAATGACATCGTCATTCTTAGCACTTTAACCACCATTCAATGCCAATAATTCTCAAATTTGCAGTTGCAATATTATCATGTTCTTTTATGTTTAGACAAGTAACTCTAGTGAATTGATTGACATATCCACTTATATATTTCATAATAATTTTAAACCTCATCTGTCAAAAACTTAACTCCTGATTTCTTTATGCACTTTGTCCATTCTATTGGCTTTTTCAGATCAGCTTTGCTGGTAGTGAGACAAGAAGGAGGCAGGGCACAGCCATTCAAGGAACACTACAGCAATTAACATCAAAATGGTGAAAGATTCAACCCCCAGTAGGCCTTGAGGCTCAAGATGGTGGGAGATTTAACTGCTAGTAGACCTTGAGCTTCATTATATGCTTATGGTAATATATTAGCATGATGAATAACACGCCCACAGGCACCATGGCAGTCCTGAGGCTAGCCACAAAAGGTCAGAGAGTGGGAAGTGGCCAACTTCCTGGGAATCCCAGCCCCTTCCCCAGACTAGATAGACTGGTCCTTCCACTTATTTGCATATGAAGCTACCAAAGCCCATAAGAATGGGTAACACTGCCCCCTCACGTCCTCTCTCTCTCTCTGTTCTGAGACAGCCCACACTCTGTCTATGGAGTGTGTACCTACTTTTAATCTGAGCACCCAACCCCCACACTTCGTGGCCTTTCTCTTGCCTTTCAAGGTATCTCTATCAATAAATCTACCTTTACTCAACTGTGGCTTGCTCTTGAACTCTTTGCTATGCAAAGCCAAGGACCCACACTTGGTGGGGCATGTCCCAGGGGTTCAACCAAAGCCTTGGACATGGCCCTCTTCATGCCCACATCCGTTTTTCCTGCATCAGTAGTAGCCCCAAACTGGAAACAGCTTGGTCCAGCAGCAGGTGAATGAATAAAGTATTATATATCTATACACTGAAGGCTCTTCAACAATAAAAAGGACTGAACTATTGACACATGCACTGACATGGATAAACCTCAAAGTAATTGTATTGAATGAAAGAAGCCAGATCAAAAAAAGTGTACATATTATACGACAGCATTTATACAGAACTGTAGAAAATGCAAACCAATTTCTTATGACAGAAACATATCAATGATTGCCTGGGCATAGAGATTTGTGGGAGGGAAGGATTACAAAGGGGCGTGAGGAAAACTCGGGATGTGATAGATATGGTTCTAAGCTTTACACATATGTTGAAACTTACCAAACTGTATACTTTTGAATGTGTGAAGTTTAGTGCATGTCCATTTTACTGCATAATAAGATGATAATAAAAATCTGCACTTCCTACTACCTAAATCTTTCTTCCTTTACTTTCGAGCATAGACAGTCTCTTTCCTATGCCTTCTTCTTTGTCAGTGCTGTTCCTTCTGCCTTGAAACTGCCTCTCCTTGCTTTTTATATAGTTGGATGCTTCACAGCTTTTCAGGGCACATACATTATCACTGTGGTCTCTGCAAATCACAGGGCCTCATGATAATGCAGAGAAAGAATGGATCCTAGAAATAAGTCTCCACTTCCAAGGAGAGAAAACCTGCATGTCAGCCTGTCCCTCCAACACTGAAAAATGTAAATGGAGGCCATTTTATTGTTTATAGAATATAATGTAAATTTCCTGAAGGCACTTCATTCTTGGAAACACAGTCTAGCAAAAAAGAGAAGTTGTAAAATCTGTGGAATGCAACACTTACCAAGTTTTAGTCTGTAAAGTTTACTGGTGGAAAAGCAACAGCAGCACGATGGTGAATGTTTAACAAAACCAGACCTTTGTGCGTAGTTCTGACATAAAAAGATGGTTGTTACTTTTGTTTGTTAGCAAGTCAGATGAAAGGGAAACAATTAAGGCCTATGTAAGAAATTCACCCATTTGTCAGTGATAGGAGTGACTTCTTTGCTGAGTTGGATAATGGTGTTCTTAAAGAACATCTCCTCAATTTTGTGTGTAAGTCACAATGTAATGTTACAGATGCAACATATTTTTTTAAGTTTCTTTTAAATTTTTATTTATTTATTTGGGAGAGGAGGTAATTCGGTTTATTTATTTATTTATCTTTAGAAGAGGTGCTGGGGATTGAACCCAGGACTTCATGTGTGCTAAGCATGTGCTCCACCACTGAGCTATACCCTCACCCCTGCAACACATTTTAAAATTTAATCTGCATTATTAACATTTTACTTCTTAAATTAAGGCGATCAGAAAGGCAATAAATCAAGCACTGATTTTTAGTTTCTTCTGATTTCCATAGTGTAAATACTCCCTCTCTGACCAAGTTCAAGCCAGCAATGTGACGTCACTGAAAGCAGAGCTGGGAAGAGGCGACAAGCAACGCACCACAGTGTATGTCTACCATGTAGTAAAAGAGAGCAAAATAACTTAAAGGCAATGCATTTTGAATATTTATTTTTCTTTTTAATATAATTGAATAAAAATTTAAGTTTTAATAATGACCACATTTAACTACCAACTCACAATACTCCTCAGAATTTAACAGTAAACATTCATGAGCTGGTATGAACCAGCTTGGCACTGAAAAAAAAAAAAAACATTCATTACTCTTCTTTTTAAATTACCATTCTACAGAAAGTGTGTTTAGACTTATTCTGGTATTGCATACAGGGGAGAGGCTAGGCATTGCTCCTCCTGTTTTCCTCATATTAAAGAGTAGTACTATCAGACATCTAGACAATTATATCAGATGATTCAGTGATAAGGAACAAAAGCCTGGCTACAGTGACCTAGACAAGTGGGAGTTTAGTTGGTCTCACGTAACCAAAGGTCAGGAACTAGGCAGCCAGCACTGATGCAGTGGCTCAGCACTGATGTTGTGGACCCAGGCTCCTCCCGTCTTTGGGATCTGACATCTTAAGTGTATGTGCTATATCATCATGATCTCAGCTTAATTGCTATACCTCCAGGGAAGTCTTCACTCCCACAGAAGAATGCAGGTAAAAGACGAAGACTTGCCAATAGTTTTTTAAGTCTTTCTTTTTCTGAAAAGCTGAAGATTTTCCAAACCCCACAGAGACAACCACTTACCTCTTTGACCTGAACATCAATGTGGTGACGCTATTTTCCATGCATAACAAAGAAAATCTTTTTTTTTTTTTTCTCCTTTACGTTCTGGCTACTGCTTCCCCTTCCAGCTTTTCTACTCACCAATTCTCTATCAGAGGATTTGGGGAAGAAGTTATAGTGAAGGGAAGGGTAAATTGAGACCTGAGATGATCTCATTCAGAAAGATATTTGCCCATTTCCCTTTCCAGTTGTCTTCCTCTAAATCCCTTCAGGACATGCTCTTTGTCACTATCTAAAATTGAAAATTGTGAGACTTGAGTTGACGATGAAAGAGTGGGAAGCACTTTAAAATTCCCGGCCAGACTGTGTTTGTGGCGACTCTATCACAAGTCTTCTAACAGTGGTTTCATTTCATGATGCAAAATCTCTGTGTCAAACCATTTCCCCAGATTCTCACCTAATCTGCATGCCACGTCAGTGGTATTGGAATCGCAAATAAGTTCTGGGCCATTTTGGTCCTTTTGCTAACAAAAAATTGAGTCAACTTCAATTGATTTTTTTTAGCATACTGTGGACAACTTATCCAGATGATTACCTGAATTGACTGAATGGTTTGCGCTTCTGTAGTTGTAGTAACTGTCTAAGATGGGTAATAAGATCAAAGCTGCGATTAACATGCAAAGAAGGGATGTAGGATAAATCATAAGCAGCTTATTTTTAAAATTATTCTATGCATTACAAGGAGAAAGGAAAGTAGCAGTAAGTGAACCCCATTATGTATTAGGCACTTTGATATGTTATGTATGGACCCTATCTTCTCCATATAAATGTCCTTTAACATAAGAATTATTATCTTCATTTTACAGATGAGTAGTTAGATATTATAGAAAAATAAGAAATGATGAAATCACACAGCTATTCCAAGATTGAAGTTATAATTCAGGCATTTGAGTCACTATAGATGCTTCTCTTTCCACTGCAAGTTTCTCAAAATGAAGAACTTATTTTCATATTATCTGGAAGTAAAGAAAATTTTGGTTATTTCCCTCCCTCCTGATTGGTCCATTTCTACAAATTTGTTCCTAATTAGTCAACATTATACCTTATTTGCATATGATGTTGCAAAGTGTACACTGGCAGCCTATAAAAGCCTGTGTAAACTTACAGATGAGGTCCAGAGCTTGGAGTGTTAACTCCTCTGGGCCCACTGGCGTAATAAACCTGAGTTCTCCAACTCTCCGAGTGCTGCTTGGTCTCTCTCCTGAATCCAGGTTGCTGTCACAACTGAGCTGTAACACTGAGCTGTCCCACACTTTCCTGCAACATTTTCATTTCTGAAATTGAGCTATCACCACTTTGAAAGACAAAGCTTTTGCCATTGTTGCAAATAGAGAGCCATCAGTTAGAAAACTCTCAAAATCTTAAACATGTTTGTTGAACACAAATGCTACATTTGTGTTCTGAACTAGGAGCCTCAAAACAATAATGTGGTTTTATTAGGCAGACTGACTCACACTGAAAATGAACGGCTAAATGAAAATGTACTTACATTTTATAATTTGAATTCATAATTATTTATTGTTTCTAAAACTATGCCCAAGACAGCTTAAACTGATTGTGCCTGCATTTGCTGTGTCTTTCTTTCAATTCTCTGTACTGACTGAAAATCATAGACTACGATCATGTAGAAGGTAGTAAATTACCACCAAGAAAAACAAAAGCATGAGTAGAATACAGATTAATGATGTTGCAGATTCATTTGCCTTATGCAGTCACCAGCTGCTATTTTCTTTAACCTTCCAAATATAGTCATTTTTTTATTAATAACTTTGGAAGCCAAAAAGCGTATTTCTATACTTCTCTTATTTGCAACTTAAAAATTTATGCTTCAAAACACTATGAGGTTTCTATATAAATAGTAATAGCATCTGCAGCATTTACTTCTACTTCATAAGTTTATATTTTCAAGGCTTTCCTCTCTGACAGCACAAATATTTTAGAACATTTTAATGCCATTCATTCTCTTTTCCTACAGAGAATGAAGTTCATCAAATGCAAAATAAGCTATCATGTTTTTGTATTCATGTCTTCAAATCCAAGGCGATGCTAATAGATTTTCAAGACAGGGATTGAGTCAAAGAATTTGAAAAATATTAAGTTAAAGATAAATGGATATCTTTCTTAAAGGATTTCTCACACTCATAATGTGAGGTTGTACAATGTTAAGTCCTAGAATGAAGATTTAGCAGGTCGTTTCACAAAATTATTGAATCATAGAATTCTCTTAACATCTGCAAGACTAGTTTTTTAAAGAGAAATTATTTACAAAAGCAGTGTATGAAGATTAGTCATAGCAGTGAGGAAGCAATGACGAGGTCTAAGGAATGTGGATCAAGATGGCAGAGTAGAAGGGCATGGAACTCACCTCTCCCATGTACACATCAGAAATACATCTACATGTAGAACAGTTCTCACTGAGAACTGACTAGAAACTGACAGAAAGACTCCTGAACAACCAGGGCTGTGAGAAAGATCTACACGTAATCAGGTAGGAAGTGGAGAAAAGGAATTGGGTAAGGGCCTGTGCCCTGGGAGGGGACTCGGAGGAAAAGAGAGAATACATGGGTGGAGATCTGCCCGGGGGTGGGGGCAGGAAAGCAAGAGTCACAGTGGGCTTCCCCCGTCCTGGAGTCTTACACGGGAGATGAGCCAGGTTGTCTGCTTGGAGGACTGCTGGGATTAACAGGAGGGCTGTGGGAAGCATGGACTCTGCGCACACACAAACAAACACACACACACACACACACACACACACACACTGGCTTGCCCTCAAGGCAGGGTGGAGAGGGTGGTCAGAGGACTGCTCTAGTGGCTGCCAGGTTTCCCATGACCTCCTTGGCACAAGCCCCACCCTTGACCGAGCAAACACTGCAGCCCTGGTTACTCCATGTCACAGTGTAACATAGGATCTAGCTGCCATGAATGGGGAGGAAACCCGGCCATAGGATGCAGAGGCCACATGGCCCCAGGTGGAGCCTGGGTGGAGCGGTGCCTGCCATGGTCGGCGCTTCCTCAAGCATCGCCTCAGAAGTGGCCCAAAACTCTGGCAGTGGCTGCTTCACCACCGCTCATGCCCTGAATTACGCTGAGATTCCAGATGGCCCCTCCTGCCCTATGGTAAGACTCCACAGCAGGGAGGAGGTGGTGGAGGCTGGGGGCAGTGATGAGATATGAAGGACAAAGGGGACTTGCACCTGAGACTCCATCTGAGCAGAGTAAGGGGAACAACTGTGGGCGCCCGAACAGGCAGCACATCAGAGACAGCTCAGAATTCTGTCTGGGGCCAACACAAGATGAGCCCACAGGGGGCCCCTTGCTTACACACACCCTCCCCTCTGGGGCAAGAGTTCAGGTGCTAGGAGAGGAGAAAATGTACACTTGAAGGGAACAGAGCCAGCCCAGGTCCAACCCTCAGGGCTTCTGACACAGCAACTTGGAATCAGACCCCACATCCAATATGGCAGTGATGGCCACTGAGGAGAGGGGAAGTCCTACATCACACCCAGTTCCAGCTCTAGCCCTTCTGTCTCCAGCGTCGTCTCCTACCAGGTGATAGCTGCCAGCACGCCCTGAGGAAAGACATGACTGAACACATATCAAATCCAGCTCCCCCACCAAAACCACTGGGCACGTGCAGGGATGCTTTCCCATAGAAACACACTTTCAAGACTGCAATAGGTAAAATGTTCAATTAAATTCATGGAGGCAGCGAAAGTTAAGCAAAATAAAAATGCAGAAGAGCTGCTCCTAACTGAAAGAGCAAGAGAAAACCTCTAAAAAAATAATCAGACAGAAATAAACAATTTACCAGATAAAGGATTCAAAGCACTGATACTAAAAATGTTAACAAGATTAGAGAAAAGAATAGATGAACACAGTGAGAATTTTAAGAAGTAGAAAATATAAAAAAAGACTCAATAATAAATGAATTCACGAATGAAATTAGAAAAAAAACACTAGAAGGAATGAATGACTAAGGTGATACAGAAGAACACGTATGTGATCTCGAAGATAGTATATGGAAATCATTCAATCAAAACTGCAAAAAGAAAAACAATTGTTAAAAAATGAAAAGAGTTTAAGAGATCTTTGAGATAAGGGAACAGATATCCAGGTATAGGAAGCACAGAAGGTCCAAAATAAGATGAACCCCAACAGGTCCACATCAGACATCACAATGACTTTATAAAGGATAATTCTGTATGAATTTGGTGCAGTTAATGCACCAAATGCATGCAAATAGTGGGGGAATTGCTTTCTATGTGAATATATTATTTTAATTCATCTAAAGAGGCCACAGAGCTCTAATAAAGAAACTGCCCACTATCATACTGCCATTATTTGGCACAAATTATTTTCATGAAAATTAAAAGACAAAGAAAGAGTGACAAAGAAAGAGTAACAAAAGAAATAAATTTTAAACGGCTGATTTAAAGGGATATTAGAATTTAAGTTTGAGTTTGTTGATGTATCCCTCAAATTATTTACTTTTTCTTTTACTATATGTACTGTGTACTAGACACATTACTTCTTCATCAGCTAATAATAAAAGACAAATTTTCTGGGGCAGATAAACAGAGACTAGTTAACATGTTTTTTGAATATGTATGCTTTAGATATACAGAGATGTTTCTGTAAAGTGGGATGAGGTATTTTATGTCATAGGCACCCAAAATTTTAATCAACTTATATGTCACTTTATTTCATACGTAAGATATATAGCACTGTAATTTTCTTTTGAATCTGTGCTACTTTTGTACTGAACCTTCACCATTTTTGTCCTTGTCTGAACTATATGGTACCCATATAACAACTATGATAGTAACAGATGGACAGATCAATGTTAATTGTAGCTATTGCTCCAAGAATGATAAATTTAAATTATTTATGAGTTCATTGTGATTTGTAGGGCAAGAACAGACCATTTATTAGCTGGCTGTCCCTTCTATAATTTAAATCTGAAAAGTGATACAATTTTGAGTTCAAAGAATTACTGATGTCAGATGCTATATACATTTGTTTCCTCTTATTGCACACTAGTATATTCAGTAATAATAACCTTGTCCAGGGGACACAGTTTCAAGAGACCTTGAAAATGTTCTCTGGTGAGGATGGTCCAATATCTTGAGACCTAATATCTCTTCAAAATAAAGTGAAAGGAGTAATTATTAAAAAGAGAAATAGAGCTTAAAAATAAAGAAACATTAAGAAAGAAAAATGCCATATGATATTGCTTATATGTGGAATCTAAAAAAATTGGGGACATGAACTCCTTATTATTTATAACTTAGAAAATTGATTTCTTGAATATGCATAAGCACATCTGACTGTCCTTTATGATTGGATTTCTGCATTCTGTTGATTCTTATTTTGTGGTTGGCTTTATTCCTTTGATGACTATGTAAGTTTAAAAAGTTAAAGCTCTAAACTCTTCTTAGAAAGAATGAACAGTACATATATGGAAATTTTTAAAAATATGTGCAGTATATTATATATATGTATTTACATGTATTATATTATATATGTGCAGTCAAATTGTATCAAGTTTACCTAATAAAACCAGAAACTGAAAAAAAGACACTGGGAAAAAATAAATAAAAAAAGAAACATTTTAAAACTAAAATGGGATTCTAAAATAGAAAACATTTAAAATGACAGACTTGATCATTTATGTTTTTTTAAAAAATGATCAATCATATTTGAAAATGACTGATAAAGCCTCTTTTAAAAATTATAGAAATTAATTGTTTCCCAATTCAAGTCACAGTGTGACTCTTACAGCTGGCAATTGCCAGACTTTATAGAATATGACAAATTGGTATTACTGTCAATGACTTAAAAAACTGATAAATACAGACTGCGTAGGCATTAATTAAATAGTAGTGTTCCAGAAAAACAAACTGATGCACGCATACAAAAACATAACTTCAGTCTTCGTGGTTGCAGAGTGGAAGCTAAAAACAAAGAAGCTTCTTGCATCTGGCCTGCCACTGATTCTCTGCATGTCCTCGGACAAACTATTTAAGCCTCAAAGTCTCAACTTTCTTCTCTGAACAATGAGAAGATTAACTCCTAAGATCTCTGCCAATAATCAAATTCTCCCATTCTGCAATACTATTGAAAGAGATCTCTTTTTCTCTCTCCTCCTCTTTCTCTCCCTTTCTTTCTCTTTTTCCCCATCAGGCTTTCTTCTTTCTTCCTTCTTCATTTGTATTTGTGTGTGCACCTGTGTGGTGTGTTTTTGTATGTGTATGTGTACACACATAGAGGCAGAGAGAAATTTTTCTATCATCTCTCTATCCATCCATCTATCGTCTACCCATCTATACATATACACATGCACACACACAGAGAGAAACTAAATATACATATTTCATTATGATATCCATGTATAATTTTAAACAGATTTTTAAAATATGGAAATGTTTTGAGCTATAATAAATTTAAAAGTAGTTTTCTTCTTAACTGCAAAAGATAGAAGGATAGGTAGAATGTTTTTCTTTGATTTTTATAAAGTTTCTTATTATTAATAGAACAGGTGATTAATGATCCAAAATAGAAAGAACTTGGAATCCTTTCAATCCTGGCTAAGCAATTTAATTGGATTAAAAATAGGGTAGGTTAGTAGAGATATACATATACTAGTTCTAAATCACAAGCACCCTTGCATCTGCTTTTATGAATGGCCTGTTTAAATCACAGTTCATTAAAAATACGGAAAGTACATTCTTATCCTTTCCTTTTTTTTTTTAATTTAAATACTTTGATATCAAATTGGCTAATGAAACTTGCTTAATCCCATTTAGTATGACAAAAGGAGATGTCCAGGAGAAGCACTGTTAGGATTTGCTTTTCAGTAGAAATAAATCCTAGAGATCATGCTGCCATCTATTATTCTCAGCTTTATGCAAGGATATTTGCATTATGATTAACTTCTTATTTATTGTGTTCCTACCTACAACTGCTGATTATGACCTTTAATTTATTTTCACTGTTAGTGGCGACAGAAATGATTACAACTTCAGTTACAGGTTAGAGTAGTCACAACTAGAAATACGCATACATGTGCATGTGTATGTATGTGTGTTTGAGACACATGTGTACATTCCTTAAATAACTGATCTTCTGTTGCTTACATGGTTGCCCCAGCTTACTTTTAACTCATAAGCCTGTCACTTGGTCATTATTAGGAACGAATCTTATTAAGACTCTGCAAGACCTTGAATTGAAAATGGCTATTTGCATCTTTTTGCCCTCACTTTAGAGCAGTAAGTATATTTTTCATATTTGCCTAGGACAGAGATCTTAAATAAGTATGTGTTGAATAAATAAGAAGAAGAAAAGAACATTTAGAATGTGAGATAACACGTTTTTCTAAATAGTAAAAAGAAAGGGATTTGAATAATGTAGCTATTAAACTATGAAGATTACTATAGTTTTGGATCATGCTTCCTTTATTTTAAAAGACATTTTTAAAAAAAATCCTACAAACTATATAAGAAAATAGAAAACAACAAAACTGCAAAACTTTTTTTTTCTAGTGAACAATCTGCTTAATGAGTATCCAGCCAATGTGTTTAGTCACAATTTATTCTAGAAATCATAAAATATTTGCAGATCCTTCTTTCTTTACTTTTCATTCAACTTCTGGTATGTGTTTCAGTCATTCAGCATTTAGTAAATACCTATCATATACCAGGCATTAAAGACAGAGACAAAGTTTAGTCCATTCCCTCAAGAAGTAAATATTTTTTCTAATGAAAAAAATTTAAGGGTATGTACAATCATAAATAAAACTACATATTAGGATCATTTTAAAGTAAAATCTGTAAACAATGAAGCTTTTAAAATATTTTATAAGTAACAGTACAAGTGAGCTGTATTTATCTAAAAGCATATTTATTCACGCTAATTTAGCTCCTGAATCCCCAAAATGCACTAAATACTGCTTCATGTCCTAGAAGTAAGGCCCAGGTAATGGAGAGGGCTGGATATGGTAGAGGAGAACTATCCCATTATGTATTCTCTGCATACATATTTAGGCAACATCTGTATCAGTTGATAAAATACACCTTACTTTACTAAAAAAAGATCCCCAATTGAAACCACTGGGTGTAGATAGACTATAGGAGCCTATTAGAATCAAAGAATGAAGTTTCCAAGCTTATATCCTCTACAGGTTCTAAAAATTTCATCTTCTAAGGATCGACTTACCCAGCTACTCCTCTCCAATTGAACTTTTACTCTGATTTGGTCTTTCTAGCCACGTTCACTCTTAAAGCTCTTCATCCACTCCACTGCCTGGTGAGCTTTCCAAAATGCAGGTCTAATCAGTGCATTTCTCTGCCACGTCCTCCCATTTCTCCTCACCATCTAAGGAGATCACCAAGCTCCCCTGCAAAGTAGATTAGGCCCTTCGCAATTTAGAGCCTTAATTCTTCTTTGAATCTTTCTTCTGGAACCACATTGCAAACTTTCTCAACATTGAGTTATTTGTCGTTTGATTCCTTTTGGCTTCCCCACGTTCGTCCCTTGCTGGAATGCACGGGCTCTGTCTCCTCGGTCTAGTAACCTGCTCATCCTCTCTACACCCTCTCCACCTTCACCTTGTTCTTCTTACCCTCAAGGAAGAATTATTAAATACCACCTTAATCTTAACCACTGTGCTAGGATTGGAGGAAATAGATGCTTAAAACACATTTTCTGTACTTTGTGGACTATTAGGGGAAATAAGCAAGTAAGATAATAATTATTGGATTATGGAAAAGTTATAAAAGCAGCATGATAAAATGGTATATGAGTTCAGAAAATGTTTAAATATTCATAGAATGTTTACAGGATGAGTCATTGACTTAATATTTAAAAGAATAATGAGACATATGGTGAGAGATGCCTAGCTGTTTTTCTGGGCTAAGAAATGGGAAAAATAGATTGAAAGTCAGTCATTTCATATGAAGATCTTTGAATTGCCTCCCTCTTTCAAGTCCATGTCTTCCTCTAGCCTGTGAGTTATCTAGCCATCCAGTTCTATCAGGATTGGAGGGTAACCTGACTCCCCTCTCACATGTATTTTCACGTAGAACTAAACTAACTTAACTTTTTCTCCATTTCTTTGCTTCATCCTTATTCATTCCCTCATGAACTATGAGCCCTATAGAATTTTTTAATTTATTTTATTTGCTGATGATCTTACTATCATTAAATTCTTTCTGAGGTTCACTTGAGTTTGGGTGAGCTTATGTTTCCCCAATGTAAGTATCTACACAATTTATTGTTTTCCTTTTCCCTCATTTATATGGATGCACTAAGTTCAATGAGAGGTTTAAATTGCATAAGCACTCTCATATTGTTCCTCAAAGTATTTCTGGTGTGTATGGATGAGTTATTTGTAGTGGTTTCCAAAATTTAACCTGCATCATAATCACCTGGAGAGCTTTTTCAAATACACATGGCTGGCTCCCTCTCCCAGAGTTTCTGATTCAGTTTGTCTGGGAAGAGACTAAGAATCTGAGTTTCTAGCTCTGTTTCTACCGCCTTGGGGATCACACTTTGAGAAACACTGCACTAGAGGAATACTGTATTAGAATGGAACTTTTCAAATTCTAAAATAGTAAGATTCTAAAATTAGTTTAACTCCTATGCCAATAAAGTAATTATAACGAGCAGGTAAGTGACAGTAGTTAAAAATGAATAGAATAAATATACTTCATAAAAGGATTATTTGTAAATTGAAAATGATGGCTATCATGACAGTACGTCTAATTTGGAATGGTGGAGGCTTTTTCTAAACAAGATTTTATTTATTTATTTTTTTAAAATCTTATCTCCTCAGACTGATTAGATCTAGCAATATGTTTATTTTTCTTGTTATAATATGAACTATAAATCCCATAATCTTACTAAGAAGGACTTGAATTTTTCTAGCCAAAATTAGCCAATAAAGAAAGAAAAAAAAATATGAGTGAAAAAAATAGGAATACAAAATTGATGCTCTTGAAAATCTCTAGTCTACATAAGCTTGTTTCATTCACTTTTCTGATCTTAAGATGGTGATTAATTTCTCCAGGAAATGGATGAAGGTGTCCAACTTTACAAACTTTAATTTGTCATATGAATATATTTTTAGGGCATAATATAAAACAAGATGAATATAGTTAACAATACTGCATTGTACATTTGAAAACGACATAAGGGAATGAATCTTAAAAGTTTCCACTAAAAAAAAAATTGTAATTATGTGAAGTGATCAATGTGTTAACTAACCTTATTGTGGTAGTCATTTCATAATATATATATGTATCAAATCACTACATAATACACCTTAAAATTATACAGTATCATATTTCAGTTATATCTCAACAAAGATAGAAAAATGAGAAAATGGTATAACAAGTCTAATCAAAAAGGAGAAAATAAAGATGTGTAGACTTACCTGAGACCAAGTCCTTGATTTAGTCTTTGATCCATACAGCATCTGGGATTTGGACAAGGGCTGTATTTGTTGGGAAAGCCAAGAAAATATTAGTCTATTTTTAACAGATTAATTTTGTGATAGTCTCACTTAACCCATAATGTAACTAGTACCCAATGTGCTAGTACATTAAGTGCTAGTATTAATTTGATTGATTTTAACAAAGCTGATAATACTAATATTGAAGACCAACTATTTTAGAAGATTATAATAAATCCTCCAAAGATATTACCATTTGCTATTCCACCAAAATGTTCTCAAGTATTTTATATGTATAAATAATTTAAAGAATTACACAATGAGACTGTTATGTAAAAATACACATTAAAAATACAGAATCATTCAAGTATATCTGAAGTGTGTCATCTCATGAGTAACTTAGTTCTTTCATTGAGTATGACGTTTCTACTTTTATCACAAATAATCACTTGGTTTTCTATTTATGCTCAGCAATGAATAAGACAGAATATTAATGCAACAATTTAACGTTTGTTAAGATGGGTTTTTGCTTCAAACTCCTGGCTTTTTGAAGCAAAGATTTCTCTCACTTTATTCATGAAGTGACACACACATGAATACAACTTGTATTTTCCCAAGGGGCAAACTTTCCTTCCGTGAATATATACACGATAGTCAAATTAGAAAAGGATTATGTCTGTAGCAGCAATACTTTTCTGAGAACCCGATTTTCTCTCAGAAAAGTTAAATCTAGAGAAATGTGTGGACGTTTGTTGCTGCTTGTAATAGAAGCTTGTAATAGACTTTCATTGCCTAGTAATCCAGTTTAACAGCAAACTGAATCTAGTTTTATTTCACGATTTTTCTTACTTCTCTTTGAATTGGCAAAGGAAATGGAAATAAACAGCATAACTACATGTGATTTCATGAAATATAGGACTGCTCAATGTCAGCAAACGTGGCATGTTAAGTTAGAGCTGCTCTCATTAAATGTTTCATTTAGGGGATGAGTTGTGAGCCAATTGATATGTCAAGGGAATATTAGAGAATATTTAGTCCAACTTAATGATTTTAAATATAATGGCCCAGAGAAATGAAGTCATTTCACTCCTCATTTAATACTTCTGTACCTTACCATGATCACCATTTGTCTTACGTTGTCAATACTTTTGAATATTTGTTAATCATAAAATGATTAACATGTTCTTGAAATCTGTTTTTGAAACTGGTAAGGTTAGTCTCAATTATGTGATTTTCACAGAAGGCTTCAGAGTTTCTGTAACAAAATGGGATCTTGAAACCTTGCAATATTGTTCTCTGTGGAAATAAAGTTCTCATGAATTGCTTTTATTTCCAGTAAGAACCAACCTAGGGGATCTGAAGGAAGGTGAGCATGGTACCACGATATATTCAAATGAGAAATAAAGTACAGATACTGATGATAGCATCTTTCTCAGCCTGTGAAGGTTCATCACCTAGTGAGTGGAAAGCCATCTGTAAGGGCTTCAGGGGGCTAAGACTAACCCCAAGAGTGCCATCAATTCTCTAGTATCCCTGTGGTTTGGGGACTCCATGAGCCCCAGTGAGAACACCTGTGACAGGAAGTGAATGGATTCATTAGATGACAAAAAAGACATGTCCTTCTCTGAATTCCTTCACGGGATTTGAGAAACAGGGTACTATGCTGACTCTTCATCCCCAATTTTACAAGCTTTAGTCGTGTCTTTGAAAGAGATCCATTTTCCTACTTCGTCATTCATTTCACATATTTAAGACTGAATTCTTTGTAATGCTCGGGTGTATACATTCAGTCGTTTAAAGATGAGGATCATGTGTGAGATATCAGTTTTTCCTTCCATTAAATTTAGGCTCACTGTAATAACTCTAAATTAGAGAAAATGGCTTTAATATGGCAGGTTATCGGATCATCATTTATAGACGTGGCCTCATTCTACTGGGATTTATTTACATGATGAACCTTCAACTCATTGTTAGTATAACAAGCGTCAGCAATTAAGCATTGGGGTGTGCTGGCCCAGTGAAATATTGTTCAGTTCACTCATTTCTCACATCTGTCACAGCCGAACTTTTAGTTAGTATTAGCCCATTTTTAACAGAATTCTAACTGCTGCAATTTTTGCTCTAAAGATAAGCAATTTAGGGCCCTCAGGACAAGCTGAGGCATAAAATGCCAATTTGTTTATCTCCATATAGTTCAGCTTTTCTTTAATTAAGTAGCAAAAGTAAATTTCAATAAAATCTATGTAAAATGCTCGTATATGCTGTTATTTCCCTTGTGTGAATTAAACTTGTTCAGCAAATCTAGGAGAAAATTTTGGTTCATAATTTGGGCAATTTTGCCTTGTATAATTATTTTCATTCTATAAAGGCCACAAAAGTTTTCAATTTTAGTGACATTCACTGCGTGATATAAACAAACAAAATCACCTATTCGCAAGAGGTAATACTTTACTAGGAACTCATTACATTTTTCATAAAATGTAGACAGTGGCTTAATCATTTTAATGACAAAATGAGCTCAGTTCCTTGACAAAATCATGGGATTAATATCCTGGAATCATTTTATTTACTCACAACATACTTAAGACTCTTTTTGTATGGTTTTAATTATACACAATGTCATTTAAAATGAAAGATATTTAAAGTACAGCCACAGGAGAATGTAAGAATGTATAAACTCTAAAACAAATATTTTGAGAACATAAAAACCTTCGAAATCATTTTCCTTCAGTGGCTTAGAACCTTTAGTAGGTTCTAATAGCCCAGTAAGCCAGCAGAGACTTTGCGTCCATATTTGGAGTTAATGTGATCATGGCAGCATCAATATTGTTTTCCCTTAGACACGAAAAAGTACACACATTAACAGTTGCTGGGCTGAGAACAAATGACTAAATTAAGTTCAATGTCCTTTCACTATTGAGAAGAGAATCTTTTTTGCTATCCATCTCGTTTCCTTCACTTTAATAAACTGTTATCTACTGCTACAGTATCAGGACCTACTGTGATGTTGAAAACAGGTATTTGTAATTTGATGTAGAGCTATAACTATCTTGCATTTCTGAAGGTTACATTTGTAGTATTTTGTGTTTAAAATGTCTTTCGTTTACATCTTAATTCCTTCTTTTCCATTAAATAAGGCTTTTGAGTAGGCACAAAAAATTCCTTTCTGCTTTTATTTGTGCATTTAAAATTTTATAGACTCTCTGTTTTATTATCACTGAAATGAGCTAATTTTCATCATCATTTAACAAAACCATTTACTTGCCTATATAAAACCCAAACGCGTAAGAATGGGTTGATTTTGAAAAGTCTATTAATAGACTTAAATGGTTTTAATTATGTAAATACATAGAGACAAACACTAAATGTATTTCCCTGAGGCTGACCAAGCTTTATTCAAAAATTTACCAAAGCAATAAATAAAAAAGGTATTTTATTCAACATTTCTTAACTTTTTCTTGCTTATATATTCCTGAAGAAGCATCAATTCACTGCTAAAGAACAAATTTTAAAATTGTATGTTCTTTAGTTTCCCAGTTCATGATCTACCTTGGGATATGTCAAACGTTAGGTCTCCCAAATCTTCCCCCAAGTAATGTGTTGGTAAGTAAAGCTCAGTGCATCACTTATATCAGTAAAAGGGATCACTTCTTTGACTTAGTAGCATCTCAGAATTGTGAGATCAAGTTTGGGATATTTATGAAGCTTTTGTTAGGGGTCTTGTTTAAGGCAGATCTTTCTTGCAGGGTCTTTATTAGGAATTTGTAAGGATCTTGATATGATTTTGAATTGGCAGACTCAGTGTGGTGAGGCTTTCAAGGTGAGATTTCCCAGCAAGTCTGAGAGATCGTTATTTGATGTTATCTGTTGAAAAGTGAAGTCATCTGATGTTTGTTTAAATAGGTTTGCTTAATGTTCCTAAAGGAACAGTAATTTCCATTGTTGATCTTACCAGGCAAAAGGGCAAGAGTTGTTTTTGGAAGTTAAGATGTGTTAATGTACACAGTAAACTATATAGGGGTAGATGATTTAGGTCCTCAGTGTCTCTTTGCTTCCAGCCCCCTTCCATCAATTCCACCCCTAACTCGTCCCATGATCATTCTTCATCATGATCTAGAGAACAGACCATTAACAGCTGAGATTGTGACCAATCTAGATCTTCATAGATCTTCACTCATATTTACTGTGTGATATTCACATGTGTGTATCTTCCAAGTCTAGTTGTAAGACCCTAGATTTTCTTGTTCTCTTTGTTTGAAGATCATTTGTTAGGTCACTTGATGGTACAGCAGTTCCACACCAGAATTTAAGGCTTCTGAGATAACATAACTGAACGTTGCAATGTGGACAGATAATACGAGGAAGGTTATAATACATTTCTCAATCAAGAGCCAGGAGTACCCAGATTAAGATACATAAAAAGATCTCATGCCCAATCTGAAGAGCCTACAAAACCAGATACAGGTGATTATCCCAATTTTCTAATTGTATTGTTTACTTCTCAAGTATTTTTAGTAATATAAGAGAATAGTAATATTCGAGAACCCCAAAAGGTGTTCATGGATATAGCCACAGCTTCTTAAGACTCCTTCTCTAAAATAGCACATGGTCCCCTCAAAAGCTAACATTATATGATAGGTATCTCTGGTCTGAGCCTGTCCAAGTCAGGGTCCTATCAGGCAATAAGTTCTCTAGTATTAGGGGCACTCTCTAGCTCTAAAGCTATTCTCTAACCCACTGCAAGTCAGATTCTTCCTACATCCTTGGCCTGTTATAAAGCATGAAACGGAAGAGATTTGAGGATAGAAGACACCAATTCAGGAATTCCCCATGAGTGATTAGGTTCCCCGTTGAGGCTCAGTTTTTATCCTTCTTGAATTAACTTATCCAGTGATTTCTCTCATCCAAGAAGGAACACTTCTATGTCAAAAAGGACCCTAGGTGAAGTCAGGGACTATCTTGAAGACAGACATCAGTTTACCAAAGTAACAATTTGCTGTACAATTTCCAGGTAGTAGCAAATAAGCTTTTGAGCCAGAAATCCAATACCAGTCTTTGGGCATCACCTACTGGTCTATTTTCAGACAAAATATCCCAAAGGTTTGTCAGATAGTATTGTAACATTTTGATGCTCCTGATCCTTGAGATCTTCAATTTTGGCTCAGCTTATAAAGGTATCAGTAAGCCAACATCTAAATTATCTAATATTTTCACAAATAGGCAGATCCTTAGGGATGTCAAGGAGAAAACAGTGGAAGAGCCCTTAATCTAGTAATTTCATCTGCTCTGAACATCCTTCTCTATTAAATCAGTGTATGTGACTTCACAAAAGACACAGGAATGCTCCTCAATTAAGGCTTGAGGGTTACAGTTACGGGCTGGGACATGGGTACTATCTGCAGATAGTTAGAGGTCCTCACCATCTGAGTAGTGACTTCAAGGAAGAGGATTAAGGGTAAAATAGGAAATTAGGTACTTGATTCTCTTGCAGAGCTATTGTCCCTCAGAAAACATACTCAAATATATTGCATAAATATAATCTCAATACAGATACCTGGCTTTATAAATACCCATAAAATGTGATAAGTGTTTAAAATGGGGTAAATGTGAAAGACTCCTATTTTCTAAGATACTTTACTTTGTATTTTTTGATTTATTTAAGCCAGTTCTGAACCCATTCTAAAACGTGACTCATCTTTCCTATGAAGATTCATTCAAAACAAATACAAGGAATCTGATGGTAGCCAGCATTGATATTAAAAAAAAAAAAAAAAACCTCTCTTCATTCTGGTTCTGTTTAAGCAAGACACAGAAAGTTGACACTTCAAAGAGAATTAAGTAAACTACATTATAATCTTCTATAACA
The DNA here is from genome assembly GCF_009834535.1 of Camelus ferus. Lineage (NCBI taxonomy): Eukaryota > Metazoa > Chordata > Mammalia > Artiodactyla > Camelidae > Camelus > Camelus ferus. Next base: position 13,608,121 of record NC_045705.1, read on the forward strand.
CTTTAAAATAGCATTAACTCAAAGGCTATATAAGATATTCAATATTCTTATTAAATTGCAAAATCACATGAACTATATGTTCTAAATAAATCTTTGTATTCAGTTATTAGGGGCTATGTAGTTCATAATAGAATTCTCATTTGTTCTGTCTTTATGCAAACACTATTTTTCCAAAATACCAAACCCTTTAACATTAAGCAAAGTTAATATTGGATATATTTTATGAAATAAAAGGAATGGTTCATCAGAATTATTTTGCCAGCAGTAAGAAAAGTAAAAAGTACACCCAATGTGATAATTAGCACATATTTTAGTATATATTACCAAATCTTCCAGTTTTATATTTAATCAAAATCACGAAATGGGTTTAACCATGTAAATATGAGTCAGGCTTAGAATGTAGCATATCTTTGAATAGATTTGACCTTTCGTGAAGCTTGAGTTTTTTATGCTCTTTTTCTGACATTAAAACTCACTAAATCTTAATTTCTTCTCTCTGATCCTCAGCAGGAAAGTAAATACAGTGAAAAAAATGAAGGAAATTCATTTATAGGCAGGCATCTGAGATTTCTAATATGTAGATAATGAATCAAAGAACTCTATAATTAGATTAGCATATTTCTGAACATTATGTGAAAATTTCTGTTGATAAGAAAATGAATATTTAGTTGGAGATTTAAAAAATGGATTTGTCTAATGGTGTTAAGAGGGAAAAAAAACCACCTTTGTAGACACTGGAAATTTTTCGTGGGGTGGATTTCTTTTGGGTTAGTAGTAGGGGACCAAATATAATCAAAAGTAATAAGTCAAATATAATTTTGCAAAATAATATTTGTGTGTACCTACTTTCTCCTGTTTGCCAAAGGAAAAAAAATACCATTTAATCTTGATTGATGAAACATTGGTAAGACATACTTACATCCATACTTTTGTCCCAGTGATTTTTACCAGTTTTGCTAGTATGTGGAAGATTTGCAACAGACTACGCTATGGACTGAACTGTATCTCCCCCGAGTTCATATGTTGAAACCCTAATGCCCAGTGTGATGACATTAGGAGATGGGGCCTTTGAGAAGAAAGTAGGTTTAGATGAAGTCATGAGGATAGATCCTTATGACGGGATTAGTGCCCTTATAAGAAGACACCAGAGAGCGTGCCCCCTCTCTGTGTCACGTGAGGAGGAAACAGTGGCGATCTGCAGCCCAGAAAGAGAGCTTTCACCAGCCCTTGATCATGCTGCCATCCCTTTCTCAAATTTTCAGCTTCCAGACTGTTAGGAAACAAATGTCCTTTGTTTAAGCCGCCCAGTGTATGGTATTTTGTTATGGCAGCCTGAGCAGACCAACAGACTATTTGTGAGGAAAAAAAGCGCATCCCATTCAGTTTGATGTGAAACAGAAGCACTTTCACTAAAGGATTCCTCTGTCTGAGCAGAAGGAACACCTCCAGTAACCTAGAAGACACTACAGTGTCAGCTTCGCTCAGCATCATCAGCACTGGCTTATCATCATCTATTAGCTAATCTTCCCTGCAGAAAGCCATAGCTTCCTTTGTAGACTGAAGCACAGATAATTTCGTCGTGGTGTCCAATGAGTTTGTGAAAGGTAGAACACACAAGCCGACTTTCTGCTGAGGTTTTCCAGTTCATAATAATAGTGGTGGTGCTAATGTATCATTTATAGATGACTTTGCTCTAAAATATGTCATTCTATTCTTGCAACAATATTCTGGGCTGGGAGGGGCAAGTATTACTTCTGCCATTTCATTGATGTGGAAACAAAGGACCTAGTGATTTCAGAGGCTACTTTAGCATATCATAGTGTCGTGCACTGTGTTCCTTATTGATGCCCGTACATTTATAGCTGATTTCTTTGGTTGCACAGGTCTCTGTCTAATCATGCTTAATTATCACATTGTGTAGTTACAGAGGTTTCATGGTATGTTTTAATACACATAAGGATTACTCACTCACTGTAATTTTTATTTTCAATGTTTCTGTTGGTATTTTTAAGTATTTACTTTTAATATCAATATTACTATCAGTCTGTCTACTAGCATTAAAAAAAAACTTGATTTTTTTTTTCCAGAGGGAAAGTTTCATGTTAAATTTATAACCTGACTTGGGAGCAAATGACATATTTATTATTTCGAATCTACCTGAGAACAAGAGATGATTTTTCCGTTTATTCAAGTCCAATTTGTGTCTTTCAGGAGTGTTTTAAACTTTTCTTCATAATAGGTTTTGTGTATTAGTTTTGAAGTTTATCCCTAAACTTTCAACTTCTTTGTGGCTATGGTACATGGTATTTTCTCTACCATACAGGTTCTTGTTAAACTTAGAAAGGCAGTTGATTTCTGTATGCTAATTTAATATCCTGAAACCTCACTAAATTGTTTAGTTTGATTTACTTTTTTTCATTGATGCTTTAATGCTTTCCAGATATACTACGATAATGTCTACAAATAACGATTGCTTTGCTTTCTTTTCTCAATTAATTGTATTTGTAATTGATGTCTTTTGTTTCATTGCATGTACTCTTTCATCTATTACAGTGTTAAATTATATAAAGGAGATAGTAACAAGTCATATGCTTTGCATATGGTTGCAGTGTTTCCTATTGAGTAAGTTGCTACACATAATTCAAAGGTGTGTCTCTCTGTCTTTGTATTACAAATTCAGCTTTCTTGGGTGTTTTTATCAGAGACAGCTGTTGAATTTTGTCAAAGGCTTTTTATGGCACATATGGAAATAATTATATGATTTTTATCTTTAGTTCTATTAGTAAAGTGATATTTTATGAGTAATATGAACCATTATTTTTTTTCCTGAAATAAATCCAATTTAGCATTGGTATTATTATTTTTGATGTGGTTTTGGATTTTGATGGCTAAATATATTTAGTTTTTACCATTGATATCTTTAAGTAATAGAGTCTATAATATTTTGTAGTATATTTATCAGGTTTAGATATAAATGTCATACTTACTTCCAAAAATTGGGGTCATCCATCATTTTCTATGCTCTGGAATAATTCTTGTAAACTTGAGACAATCTGGTTTTTGAAGATTTGGAGGTATTTGCTTTTAAACCTTTTGGCCATGGAGATTCGGGGGGGAAGTTCTCTGATGACATTGTCTGCTTTTACAGACACTAATTTGCTTTGGTATTCTGCCTCTAAAGTTTTAAATTTGATATTGAATTTAAAAATGATATTTGCTAAGAGATTCTGCTTCATCTAGGTTTTCATAAAATAGCCTCTTAAATTTTAGAAGTCCTTCTGTATCAATGGTAATTTTCTCTTATAATTTCTTATTTTGTATATGTTAGCTTTTTCTCATTTTCTTGATTAAGTTAGCTAATGGTAGCTTCACTTTGTTATATTTTCACAGAACAAGGTTTTAATTTGTTAATCAAGGAAACTCTTTTTTGCATTTTTAATTAATTTCTGCTTTTCTCTTTATTTTCTTTCTTGTCTCTTTTGAATGCAATCAAATTATTGAAAAATAAAAGAAACCCTGGCATAAATTTTATTAAATTCACATAACTTTTTACATTTGCCTCATTTGTTGTGAACCTCTCTCTCTCTTTAATTGTCTCTCCCATTTGAAAGTAACTTTAATGGATTTGGTTCCATTAGCCTTAAATATATCAGTTTACACTTCCTATGAACAAAATATATTTCTTACATTCCACAGCACAGTTCTCAAAATCAGAAAATTTTGCATTGATATAATACTTTTTATCTCCATTTAGCATCCATAGTCTAGATTTCCTCACTAATTCCAGAAATGAACGTTTTTTCCCCCTCAAACCAGAATCCATTCAGGCTCATGCATTATACTTAACTGCCATATACCTTCAGTCTCATTTGATCTGGAAAATCTTTAGCTTTGCTCTGTCTTTCTTAACATTGATACATTTAAAAGTCCAGGCCAGTTATTTGTAGAATGGCCTTCAATTTAGTTTTGTCTCATGTTTCCTCTTAATTAGATTCAAGTTACTTGTCTTTGGTAGGAAATAGCACAGGAATAAATTTATCTCAGTATTTATGGGGCTTCACCACTTGGTCATAAAGGTATCTTCTCAGATATGTCCCTATAAATTACCTTTTTCTTTTGTTATTGAAAAGTAATCTGTGAGAATATTTTGACACTGTAAATTCTCGACACTGTATAATTAGATTTGGATGCTTGAATTGACTTGTACTTAGCCACTGTGAACACTGTCAGTCTCATTCCCTTGTCATTTTGGTTTATCTTTATTATTCTTTGAATACTTCTTGACTTTATAATACAAGAAGATGTTTCAGGCTTATATATATTTTTTTATCCCAATCTTGAGATATACCTTTACTAAGAGGATTGCTAGTTAGTAAAGAATAGGCTTAGAAGCAAAGATCTGAACAATAGTTATGCTCATTGCTACCAGGGTACAGAGTACATTCCAGACATATTCCTTCTGATATTTGTAACTCTCTTCTCCAACAATGAGAAACCTGTCTTCCATTACCATCAATATAATTTCTCATTTGTACAATCCATTTCCAGTGTTCTTCATTCTATAAACCTGAGCCTCCATCTGTCAGCGTATTTCCTGGGAAAGAAAAATTTTCTATAGGATTTCTTGTAATGATAATCTGATGGAGAGTTGTTTTTTTCTGCTCCAATTTCTCTTTTCTCTTCTTCTAGGGCTTCTGCATATTTTATTATTTTGTTATTGACAGGTATTATTTCATGGAAGACCAATAAAATTCTAGATTCTTAATGTAATTTTCAGGTGATTTTTATCTAAAGCGTGGAAAATGTTTACATTTTTTATTATATCATGTTTTGGTAACATGAACTCTGCATGAGCATCACGACCTGAGCTTTTGGGGAAATCAAATGCTCTAGCATCAATCCATTGGTAATTAGTATCTGCAAATGACCTACATAATGGCTTTAAAGTAATCAAGACTGTTATTTTATATGCTTAACTGTCTTGAGGGAAGGAAATAATTTTACTACCACTCTGTGCCCCACACTGTGCCTAACTCAGTGAGCAGCTATTCAAAAATCTTTTGCTGATTCCTTACATGCCTCCTACCAATCTTGTCACTTAATTCCTCATCTCCCCAGGGCCTACCACAATCTCATATTAAAGTCCAGAGAGCAGAGAAACAATACAGTATATTGCCTGTGTTTATATTGTTAGCTTTTTATTAAAACTACATATTATGCAGGCAACACTGTTAGAGCAAAAATAGGAAGGACAAAATCAGTGCTTAATTCTATCTCCTTAACAAATCAGCTTTCTTATTCCCCTGTTTCCTCTCAGACCTTACTAATATGCTCTACTATTTTACATACCTAAAAGAAAAGGTTGGTTAAAATTTTATATTCAGTAGTGATTACATTTTAACAAGACATATCTGAATGTCAGTAATGTACATGGCACACAAAAACCATAGGCCAAGCCCTGTAAATTTACAGAGAAATTGTATAAGCCCATAAGCACATTGAAATGTCCCTGAAACACAGATTACTAAAGACTGAAAAACACATGATGTAAAATATTGGATTTTTCTGTAATAAATAATAACTCCCTTAAAATTGTCTCCTCCTGTGTGAAACTATGGTTAATCTATCAGATTCTTAATTATTTAATCTTAAATTTTGATGCCTTTTAACCTAACAATGACAATGAAATAGTTAAATGAAGTAGCAAATATTCATATCTGCTTTTTCAGAGCACATGACAGATAGTGCTCAATAGATTCCCTTTCTTTCTTCCTTCTTTGCTTACTCCTCTAATTCCTGGCTTCCCTCAGTGAAATATTTCATGACATTTGAATTGATGTTTATATTTAAATAACTACTTTAGTATATAATAGAATAAAATCATTTTATTTTTGCACTCTAAAACTGGAAAAATTGGGAAAGTATTTAATAAATGAATTCAAATTCACATAGCTGGCTTTTAATTTTCATGAAAAGTTTGCTGGTGCAAATGAGAAATGAAAATTTAATTATCATTATGTAGTCATTTTTGACATTTCTACAAATCAACAACTGGCTATTTTTTAAGTAAAAAACAAAAAGAATGATATTCATTTGACAGGGCTGCGATAAAAATTGTATTTTGAAGTGTTGATGTTTGTAATAGACTGAGACAGAAAGGTCACAGTATAAGTAACAGAGACTGAAAAAATAGCTCCTTAGGACATTTACATAAAGTATACAAAGGAATGCCCTATTCTTCCAAGGGTCATATATTTGACAACCTTAGGTGTCTAGAATAAAGCTCCAAATGAAGAAAGAGAGAAAACAAAGTATTTCAATAGCAGTTGCATCCATAAGAAAATGTTTGTAGCTGAGAATATTATACTCTCCATTATATTTTCTTATTAAACATGTTTCCTTATTTATAAGAATATATTTTATGAAAATTATTTTAAAATATGGAAAGATTAAATAAAGAAAATAGCAATCATTCACTATTCCATAATAGTGAAGGATGTATCTTTCTTTCTTTTTTCTGTGTATATGTTTGTTAACTAAAAATATCATAATTGCCAGACAGAATACCTAGGATAACACGTTTGACCAGTTGTCTGTTCAGCACTTAGTAATCACAATTGCTGCTGCGTATTAAGCACTCACTAATGTTCCAGGCAGCGATCTATAAGTATATATTTTATGTAATTTATATGACATACACTACAAATAATTTTGAAGTAGTTACTAACACAGAGACATTGCAGTGACAAATGTGATTTAAAATTTTTTTCTTTATTGAAAGTCACACAGATAATAATCTGTGAATTTCAGAATCAAATCTAAATCTAAATCTAAAACCTATTTCCTTACCAAAGTGCAATGAGACTCAAGATCATTTACTAGGACCTCTACTGTATAACATGTCTGGCACACATTCAAAAATCGTAAGCATGCAAAAATGCAAGACAACTTTGACAGAGGGTCAACAAAGAAAACAGTCTAGAGAAGCAAATCCAGAAATGGCCCAGATGCTGAAATAATCAGACAGAGCCTTTAAAATAACTGTGATAAAACTTTTAAAGTATCTAGGGGAAGAAATGGGCAACATGCATGAAGAGATGGGTATTTTCAATAGAGACATGGAGAAACTAAAATAAATGACAATTTTGGAAATTAAAAAAAAATAGTATCAGAAATAAAGGATTCATGATATGAATAGCAGAGTGGATTCAACAAAGGAAATCCTAACAGAACTTGAAGAGAGGGTGACAGAAAATGTCCAGAGACATTAACAGTAATGATAGATATAACAATAATGCTAAAGTTAAGTAAAATACAACAGCAGGTACAAGACTAGTGTGGGAAATATCAATGAGCCTAATGTAAGCATATTTGGAGATCTAGGAGAGGGCAGGTGATGGGGCAAAGGACGTACTTGAGGACTGATGGCAATGACATAAGCAAAGACATTAACCAGTATATTCACAAGCTCTTTGAGTGCCAAACACAATATTTTATCTATCTGATTTGTGTTTTCAAACTGCTGAAAACCAACAGGAAGGTTGTCATGTTGTTCTATGTTTGTTCTGAAAAGCCTGAAATTCAAATAATGCATATGTGTCTTTATATAGAGTATCTCATATATAAAAATTATTATGAAGATATTACCCAGTTTGTGCTGTTAAGCAATTGATGAATCAAGTAAAATTGAAGTGCTACAGTCTTGTCTTCTTAGTTTGCAAAGAAATGAGATCTTATAAACCCTCTGCTAATTCACGCTGAAGTTTGTTAGTTGTACACAGGAAGGGCTTTGTCAAGAATTCATGAGCTAATAAAACTGAAAAAATTCAGTAAGATTGCTGCTTTGCAGATTTGTTCATGGATAGTCACTGGCCTTAAATAGATGATTTCCTCAACTGACATTTTAGAGCACCTGAATAAAATTAATCAAAAATTACAAATACTGTGAAAATATATGCTGACAAAGTTTAAGAATTAAAAAAAAAATTAAACCCTGGAAAAATATGATGGGCTAATTTACAAAATATGGCATCTATATGTACCTGAAGGAAAGATTCATCATTAATTGTATTTTTAAAATTTTTTTAAATTGAAGGATAGTCAGTTACACTGTTGTGTGAATTTCTAATGTACAGCATAATGTTTCAATCATACATATACATACATATATTCGTTTTCATATTCTTTTTCATTAAAGGTCACTACAAGATACTGAATATAGTTCCCTGTGCTATATAGTAGAAACTCTGTGTTTACCTATTTTATACATAGTAGTTAGTATCTGCAAATCTAGAACTCCCAATTTATTCCTTCCCATCACCTTCACCCCAGTAACCATATGTTTGTTTTCTATATCTGTGAATCTGTTTCTGTTTTGTAAATAAGTTCATTTTATCATTTTTTTAGATTCTACATATAAGTGATATCATATGGTATTTTTCTTTTTCTTTCTGGCTTACTTCACTTAGAATGATAATATCCAGGTCTATCCATGTTGCAGCAAATGGCATTATTTTTATTCCTTTTTATGGCTGAGTAGTATTCCATTGTGTGTGTGTGTGTGTGTGTGTGTGTGTGTGTGTGTGTGTGTGTGTGTGTATACACCAAATCTTCTTTATCTAGTCATCTGTCAGTAGACATTTAGGTTATTTCCATGTCTTGGCTATTGTAAATAGTGCTGCTATGAACATTGAGGTGCATGGATCTTTCCAAATTAGAGTTTTCTACAGATATATGCCCAGGATTGGGATTGCTGCATCATAGGGGAAATCTATTTTTAGTTTTTATAAGAAATCTCCATACTGTTTTCCATAATGGCTGCACCAAACTACATTCCCACCAACAGTGTAGGAGGGTTCCCTTCTCTCCACACCTTCTCCAGCATTTATCATTTGTGGACTTTTTAATGATGGCCATTGTGACTGGTGTGAGGTAGTGCCTCATTACAGTTTTGATTTGCATTTCTCTGATAATTAGCGATATTGAGCATTTTTCCATGTGTCTATTGGCCATTTGTATGTCTTCACTGAACTGCTTATTTAGGTCTTCTGACCATTTTTGGATTGGATTGTTTGGTTTTTTTTGCTGTTAAGTTGTATGACCTATTTGTATATTCTGGAAATCAAGCCTTTGTCAGTCACATCTTTGGCAGATACTGTTTTCCCATTCCATAGGTTGTCTTTTTGTTTTCTTTATAGTTTCTTTTGCCATCATCAATTTTAAATGCTTTATGGAATATCCACTTACTTTATCACTAGAAATTTTAACATAACATTTCTCTTTAAAGAAAAAGAGAAGTTTGGTTTGCAAAAGAATTTCACCCTTTGGATTACATACTTGATAATCAAATTAAAACTTTGTATTGGCAAGTAAAAAGTTTCTGACAATGAAAAAAAGTGATAAATATTCTTCTGTCATTTGTTACTTGATAATTGTGCTAACTTTATTTTAATGGTGACTATCAATAAATACAAAGCCAATATTTATAATCACCTTGATAAGAAATTTTAGCTCACTATTAAAGTATAAAATCAGCTATAGAAATATTTTTCACAAATGCAAACTCAAGTCTCTCAAAGGAAATCAATAAAATATTTTATTTTTCTTCTATATATATCATTTAAAGAAAGTGTGATAATTTATTTCACCTGGATTCATATAGGCAATCCCAACCCCCCTATACTTTAAGCCAAACTTGCAAATAAATAAACTTCTCTCTATGGACAATGGTGGATAAATCACTGAGGAGTGTTGAAATATATATTCTTTCTGGTTTGCCTAGAAATCAGAAGCAGATCTGATATTTTTATAGGCAACAAAATCCTGCAGAGCTAAAAACTCAGGTGAATAACTTAACTTCAGGCAATAACAGTGTTAAGAAACCATGCCAAAATATCTCTGGAGCTTAGCATGAAATGAAAATAGAAATCAATTGGGAAAACAAAATCAAATAAAATAACAAAAAATTTATAAACACTTGGTGTTTCTTCTGTACCAAATCGGTTTCCTTGCCTATGGAAAACTCCACTAGTGAGTGGATCACATAGATTTAAAAGTGTCTGATGTTACATATATTAAGATTTGGATAGACATAAAAACATCCTCCTCAGTAAAATTCAAAAGACAAGTACTAGTAAGTTTCATCCAATGAAAAGCTTAATATAAATATGCTCCCTTGAATATAATGACTCTATACTTGAATGTCCAAAATGGGACACTTTTGAGAGTGAAATGTGACCATGTGGCAACAATGCTATGATAGGCACAAATCATCCTAGTCCTGAGCAAACCAGGACATGTTGCTTTCCTGATTTTAATCCCAGTGATACTAACAACCATAATTACTTCCTGTTTGCCACGTCTGCTGTGTAAACTGCAAACATTTCATATCCGTACTATATTATGCTGCTAATCACACAACATTCAAGATGAACACTATCCCCTGTATTTGTTAATTTTGCCCTTACATCTACCTAAGCACTTTGAAAACATGTACATATTTTAAATGATCTGTTCTTCATTATACCCATTTTACAAGTGAGGAAAAAGAATCGAAGAGCTTGAACTAATCTAGCTTTAATCTCACAGCCATTAAGTGATGGAACTGGTTTAAACACAAGAAATTTACTGCTCCATTCCATGTGTTCTATCATTAAACTATAATTTGCCCTACTAACACCTTTTTCTCCAGTATGACACTCTCAGTGCTAAGGATAATGCTGTGACGTTATAAACATTTGGGGACTCAATCTAGTACCTCAGCATTTATTCCAGTCAAATTATTTCCATCGTATTAGTCAAAAACATGCATGCAGATTATTCAGACTTGTGTTGAGAAGATTCACAAAGAGTAGTTCGAAGTGACAGACCGAGTAAGTCAGAGAGCTCCACTGTTGTCACTTGTGTTTTGAAGTTTACAACAAATCACACATTCTTAGAATTGCATTCATATGTATATTATTCAAGCTCCATGAATTCCCAGTCATTGAAAGATTCAAAGCTTCCTTCCCTCAACACAATCTTTTAGTTAAATAGTTTGACCTAGTAGTCACTACCCAATGGTCTAAATTTACACCTCCAAAAATTTCCCTTCAAATGGGGAATTAAATAAATCTCAGTTTTGAAATTATAGCAGATATGAAGTAAAATTTGTGTTTAGTTTTCCAGAACCCATAATTTTTAAAATTAATATTGAAGTATTTATACACCTATCATCAAACCTTCCCTAAAGGGAAGACTGGTTGCAAAACCAGGAAAGAGTAGCAACTGGAAAAGGAAGTCAGTGAATGTATTCACTGTAAGTATTTATTACGAATACGACTCCTTTCTCTTTTATATAGTTCCTACTTACTCTACAGCAGGTGGGTAATGCAAAATGGATGTGAACAGGGTGAATATTAAGTGTTAACAAAGTGTGTCAGTCTTAGGAAAAAGTGTTAACTTCCTAAACTATTGAAACATTATTTGGACTTAATAAATAAAAGAAAAATCTCCATCCATCTATTTATATTTTTTCCCTCAGATAATGAACTTTAATTTAGAGAATAGATATGTAGGTAGATAGAAATGTGTAGGCAAACAGATTATTGTTTTTTCTGTTTATCTATATAAATCAAATTAATATTTCCACTTGTCCATTATTACATCACGTGAAAATATCTGATTGGGTTAACGTCTCTTTTAGCCCTTGACTTGTCACCAATATACTATGTCACCCCAGTATACTGTAACACACCAACTTTATACAAGCAGAATAATAAAATTAAAAAAAAATAATAAAGTTGTAGGTAAGGATGGGCAAACAGTTTAGCGTATAAATATAGAGTGACAGTTTTCTTGTCTTATGATGAATAATTTTAGATTCCTTGGAAAAATTAAGTAAGATATGTGTTAAAAATGTAGGACTAACCAAAATCAGTGAAGGGCTAGCAATAAAATACATATATTTCCCAAACAAGAGTGAGGAAAAAAAATCAGAAAAACTTTAAGTCCATTAGGAAAAAAAATTTCAAGACAAACTAAACATAAATAATAATAATAATTAATAGACAAAGCAAATATTCACTTATTAACTGTTAAATATTAAATATTTCTACATATACAACACGTTTTAACAACCGATTTGCAAAGTGAATACAGCTCCGGCAGTCTGTCAGCCAGACCTGGGTCAGCTTTGCCTTACCACTAATTGGCAATATGGTTTTAATCAATTTACTTTATCTCAACATGTTTCAATTAGGTCTCTCCTTCCAATTGTAGTTCCTAAATTGGCAAAAATTTATTTTGGTGTTTCTACTAATTTTCAGAAATTAAGCAAAAGACCCTATTTACTAGTAGATTTCATATATACAGTTGTCCCTTAGTTGGGATTGGCTCCAGGACTCATGCAGATACCAAAATTCATGGATATTTAAGTCCCATATTCGACCCTCTGAGTCCATGGGATCCCCAACTATGGACAGGAAAGGAAGAACTGTATATGAAATATTTTACAGTGATACTTACATATTTTAAAAAATGTATATATGTGTGGCATCTGTCAGTAGTAACCAGACATTTATGAATTGAGCTTCCAATGTACAAGTAACCCTCTCTACCTTTCAAATTATATGGCTAAAAGCCCATCACATATCAACAATTTAAACATAGCATTTGAAACTGAATTTGGATCGATCTATTACAAATAAAGCACGTCATCTGGTTACTAATAAGGCCCATATATTTCAATAAATTTATGGCCCAATCTGGCAATCAAAGTGATAAAGTTCTATGAAAGACTGGCATTTACTTGGAGGGCTCAGTTCTTACAAAATTGAGAATTCTTCCTAGGTACTCCTACTGTAAGAAGTATGAACAACCATCGACTCAAGGTTGTGAAAAGATAGGGTCCACTATATTAAGTTCTGTACCCTTTATGTATTACACATTACCTTGCTTTCTCCATTGAATGGTCTATTCCTCTCTTCAAATTTTATTAGAAAGGACAATTTCCTAGACAATTCCTTCCTTGGTAGGAACTATTGTTAACGCCAGGCAGTCCCAAGTCCGAAAGTGAGGTAAACTATTTGCCAGAACAAAGATGTCCGTCTTCACATTAGAAATTCGGACACAGTCATATTTTTTTAAATATTATTTGATGTTTTCTTGAAGTATGATTTGTATATGCATGTGTGTGTATGTTTGTATGTGTTCACAATATTTCATATAGAAGGATTATAACTTCCTAAATGTGACTGCAATTCATGACAGTGTCATACTCAAATGGGTTTTGCTTAATTCTATGTTTTTCATTTAACAGATTAAGCCAAGTGTGCTGCATGCTTACTAGCTACTTAGAATTACTGTTCCCTCTAGAAATAAAAAGAATTTACTTTCAACATTGCAAATCTAGGGTACTTCCTTAGAGACTGAACCTCATCCATAGCAGTTTTGAGTGCAATACAATGTATTACATTTAAAAAGGGTACCAACAGCATTTGAAATTCTGATTTCCCGGAGCGTTGGTAGAATGGACAACCATGCAGCCTGTCAAAGTAAAATTATGTTCCCCATATGTTTGTGGACCTTTCACTAAGGGTCAGATATAAAGATTGATGCTGTCAAAGTAACCAATGCCATACCCTTCCAAACTGCCTGTTTATGTAGACAAAGTCTCTGTTTCTATCTCTTCTGCTCAAAGAAAACACATATTCAGGAAGATTCTATGGCAATGTAGTGTTTTTTCCCCCAATCAATGTGCTAATTTCTTCTGGCAATTTTCCCTTCTAACGTCAACATAGAGCTACTCCATTATAAGCAAAGGCTCTGGCTTTGTAACAAGACTATAAATACCTAAAAGCAAAAGTAATTCACATGTAAGTTTATCTGAGATAAAAATAAATGAGAGCCCAACAAAATATGAACACTAGTATTTGCCTGATAGCCCTTACAAATAAATGCTCTGGAGAGTACTCTTGAAGCACAATGCTCAGGGACTGTTGCTGGCTGCATTTCTACTACTTGTCACGCCATGTCTGCTTATTCATCAGCTACTCGATTCTGGGAAAATACAAACTAATAAACAGAATCGCTCCAATAGCAGCCTCATTGCCCTTCAGCACAAGCCGCGTTGAACAAACTGCTTCATACTTCTGAGCGTCATACTTTGAGATGGCATTATAGGGACATGGAATTTTCAGTGGCAAAGGAAAATGTCCTCACAAGTCCACCTCTAAGAAAATACTTTTATATACAAAGCATGAATCCGAGATTTGGCTACTAATCAGGTACCAACATTTATTAACTCCATAGCTCCAAATTTTCTGACTCTATCTCTTTCAGCATCATGGGATCGTGGCCAGTAGAGATCCTATAAAAATAGCCATCACACTGACTCATTCAAACTAGAACAGTAGTATTTCTCAAAATGCATTTTGCAGTCATTTCTTTTTCAGAAGAAAAGTTTCAATTTATTTAATGCAATTTAATATTTAAATTTAAATAACTTAGGAATTGCATTAAATAATTAATATATGTGGTTTAAAAGCAAAGTTTAGTGATAATAGCCTAGGAATAAAAAATTAAATATGCTATTATCTAAGCTTATGTATTAAGCTCTTAATGAAACCTGGTATTTAAAATATAACAAAGGATAGCATAGGTTTGCATTTTATTTGTCTGTTTTTGTTTTTGTTTTTGAGGAAATCAACTAGAGCCTGAGACTAAAGCATAGACATTTTATTCTACCCAATTTTTCTCTTTAATAACACTTTAACACCCTAAGTTACATTTTCAGTGTTTCTTCTGAGCCCTAAAGCCACATGATTTATAAGCAGGTTTTTCCTCATTCTCCCCAGGCAAGGTGTTCAAGATAAAAGGCCTATAAATTATCAGTCATGGGTAATGTTGACCAGCAACCACCACCATCCACCATTCTAGAGCTGCCTCAACTCATCAGTTCCAAGAACAACTAACCCATAGATCAATGACTGGGTTCCCCGTGGATAAAATGTTACCCAAGAATTAAAAGTCAAATTTTCTACCAAATCTCCCTCTCTCTTTTTGATCACCATCATTATTGTTATCAAGATTGTTATTATGATTATTTTATCTCTGTGGACCTTCATATTCACAAAGGCTTTAAGAGAGAAAACTTCATCTTTGATCTACCCCACAAGCAGTCTTGTGCTAAACAAGAATCAGTGGCCATTTTATAAAGCATTTTAGAAACATATGGCATGACAAAAGGAACACATTTTAATGCAACATTTCATTATTTCAAGAGCTATGAGGAAAAGAATTCTCAACCCATTTAAGCAAGGTATAAATGATTTTTACATCTCCAAAAGGAATTTATTCAGCTGTTCAACTTTTCAGTCATTTGTTTCTTTTGATTCTGACTTTTAGCTTCTTAGTGGAGCCACTTTCCAAGAGGCAGATGAGTGAACTAAAAGTACATGAAATAAAAAACAATTACAGCTTATGTCCCATGTCCTTGACAGAGCCAAATGCCACCTGTATCCTGAGCAGTTAATAATAGATGCTGGGGGGAAGGTATAGCTCAGCAGTAGAGCACATGCTTAGCATGCATGAGGTCCTGGGTTCAATCCTCAGTACCTTCATTAAAAAAATAAAAATAATAAATAAATAAAAATGTAATTACACCCCCCCAAATCTTAAAAAAAAATATGGAATAGATGCTGTCACAATTTGGGTTCTCTAAAAAGCAATCTCTCAGATTGAGTTGAGTATAGACTGTAAAAATTTATTAAGGAACTCTTTTGAGATCAACACTGTAGAAGGAAGGATAAAGAGGCAGGATTTAAAAAAAAGCTGTATTATAGCTAGTGACATAAGGAGCTCTGAAAGTGAAACAGGTTATATGACATTTTTAGCCTTGGGCCAAGCCTTTATACCTCTACCGAGATGAGTAGCTGGGTGTGCACTACACCTAAAAAGGCATGATCTAGGCTAAGTGTCAACATCTAGTGGGGCTGAGAGGTTAAGGCTGTTACCTGGCAGTCAGAGCAGCATGTCCTTCTTTGAAGAGGAACCCGGGTTACCGACATTCATTGTCTACCACATATGCTCTCCACGGTTACTAGAGGTGTCTTTCATTTTTCCAGCCACTATGATGCTATATTTTACTTTCTTCTATATTACATATACTCTACACCTATGTTTTTCCAACATGATTTACCCCATTCAATTTTTAAAATTATATATATGTGTATATGAGACACGTGCAGGGAGGCAAAAGAATTAGTCATCTGATTTGATTAAAATTAAGTGAACTGGTTAGTTGTGACAAATGAATATATATAAAATATATGTGTGTGTATATATATATATATATATATATACATACATATATAATCTCTATATCATAGCCAGAGCTGATTTAATTTATTATTCTCATAATGCCTCTTAAATATCTAAAGATTTAAAACATGTATAAATTCCTTACACTAGTAGCTCCTAAAATTATATAAGGAAGTCATATTAAAAGTCAGATACAGCAGATTCACATTATTTCCAATGGTTATGGTCTATAAAGCCACCGCAAACACTGAATTAGTGAATACTGAATCACTCACAGCTCATTGGGGAAATATAGGGTTAGGTTTCTGTGAGCCTCTGGTCACAACATTTTCCTCAACTCATCAATAGGTAAGCTTATTTCATATGTGTTTCTATTTAAAGACAACCTACTTAAGTACTGTTGAATCATTAACGTTGAACTCACAACAGACAGCACTAGGAACTCATGCCTGCCCAAAGCTTGTCCAACATTAAACAAGTCTTCTCCTTGAGGTATGTCACAGCCTTCTTGAGCTTAGGAACACTAGACAGCACTTAAGCACTACAAACTTTCGGGCTATTTTAAACAGTAAAATGACCAATGAAAAGCAGAAAAGTGAGAAGCACATAGGACTAAATAGACTGTAGAAAGTACAGTTGTTTACAGTATGAGAGCTAAAATGGGAAGGCAGATTATCTCCTCATTCAATCTCAGCTGGGAACCCACATATCAGGCAAATTTTTTTTTAAATGTCTCTGCACATAACCATAAAACTCCATGAAATCACGGAGAACATTGATTTCGGGGTTACAAACACATTTGTGGGTTGGCAAATATACAAATATGAAATCTGTGAATAATGAAGATCAATGGTACAAGAAAAAAATATTAAGTCTTATAAACTCCAAATTGAAATTAATCAAATGTGGTAAGTGATGTTCCTTGGTTTAATAGTGATGGAATCTCAAAATGGTTTTATTTCTCCAGTTGCTCAAATAAAAATAATGCACAAAATGCTGTTTCTGAGGCAGGAAGCCCCATAAAAAGACTGGCAGGACCCCCAGGCAGGGCCACTACTCCCCTGCCAGCACCATCCGGTTCCCTGGCCCAGAGGTTCTATCTCACTTTTTGCCTCTGAAATGGCTTACTTACTCCTAAAATTCTATTGGTTCCCTGAGCTCACTTCTGATTGGTTATTTCTCTCACTCCTGATTGGTCCATTTCCCTAACTTCTTATTGGTCCATTTGTAGTACTTCATTTGCATGGAGCTCACTCCTGATTGGTTATTTCTCTCCCTCCTGATTGGTCCATTTCTACAAAGCTTGTTCCTAATTAGTCAACTTTTGTTATACTTTATTTGCATATGATGTTGCAAAGTGTAAACTAGCAGCCTATAAAAGCCTGTGTACACCTACAGACGGGGTCCAGAGCTCGGCGTGTTAACTCCTCTGGGCCCACTGGCATAATAAACCTGAGTTCTCCAACTCTCTGAGTGCTGCTTGGATCTCTTGCCTGGATCCAGGTTGCTGTCACAACTGAGCTGTAACACCTAGTTGTAACACTAAGCTATAATGCTGAGCTGTAACAGATTTTTTCTGCAACACTTCAAATAAGAATGTTTTAGAAAATTGTAGCTTATACTTAAAATTCTTGTATAAAGACCTTATTTTGGTAAGATATAGTTAACATTATAAAGCTGTCTTTTTTTCTTGAAGGTAAAGTTGAAAATGAGGCTTTAGTGTGCTCATCACTGGGAATTAAAAACAGAAATTTTATTGTGTTATTATTACTACTAGTCAAATGGAGTAGTAAAAGTTGGTACTCATATAATAATAACTACAATTTATTGGAAATTTCTAGTTCTTAAGGCATGTTACACTATCTCCATTTTAGAAATGAGGAAATTGAGGCACGGTGATTAAAAAACTTACCAAGATCTCATGGGATCTTGTATTGTGGCTTTGTAATATGTAGAGTTGACTAAGCTTGTTATACATTTCCACGAATTCCCTTCCCTGTATGTTTCTGGTTACAGCGAGCCACAAGAGACATTATTGTGAGAAAATAGAGGGTAGGAATGAATCAGTAGCCAATTTTTTAGCTTACACACATGGTGACTTATCAGTCAAGTAGCCAACAACTTCATCTTTCACTAGATCATCCTTTAGCTTCTTAACTAGGCCAGGTATGTGTTTACACCCACGATGCACATCTATACCATTAAAGCCAGAGGCAGCAAGAATGAGCTTGTATCTTAACACTTCAGTGGTAAACAGCTAATAAGTGAGAGAACAAAGGTCTAGCCAGGCAGTTTCTCTCCAACATGAAGGTTCACAATCTAGACTGTTGATGTATATATAGCCACTCTCCTTAGCTGGCCACACAACCACTCAGAATTAAAAACTACGTTTCCAAAGTTCCCCTCATTTTATTACAAGAAAACTATCCTAAGATTTTAAGTAACTCCTCAAGTAAAAACAAGTCAGAATTAAAATTTAATTTCTGACCCTAAACCCCTGATCAATTGTGCTTTATTGCCAATAAGCTGAAAATGATAAAGTAGACAAAGATGATGAGTGTGAACCAAGAAAGTCAAGATGGAGAGTAAGAAGGAATTTTCATGTGAAATATAGAATGATTGAAAAGAACGAAAAATATGTATTTATTAGTCATAAAATATGTCATTTTGTGTACACTTTGCTTTTTAGAAACACAGTTTTCACTTTTTAAAAGTATGCGACCATTTACTTCTTCGCATAAAAATTACCTTCATTTAAAACAAAGATTCAGTGTCATCCAGAAACAAAAAAGAAGTTAAGCAATGGAATAAACTTTGAGAAAATATCTGTGTCTTAGAGCAGATATTTTACCAGAAAATGTTCTGGTATCCCAATCTTTGCCATAAGAAATGGTAGTAAATTTTTGTGTAAACTAAAAAAAAAATGAAATGTTATTAAAAATGTTTTTCTTCTTTTTGTCATCTATTCTTTTTTATTCCTTCTTTTTGTTGGCAGATCAAAAATGAATGTTAATTTAATCTCTATATGAGATGACATTTGTCAAAATAAGAAAACAGGTTCTAAGCTTTTCTCCCCAAACACAACACTTTTATTTGAAAAATCGAAGTGAAATTCCTCTCGGGTTAAATTATGTATGATCTCTGACATAGCCTCTCATTTCTAGCAAAACCTCTAAGTTGAAAAACGTAAAAATAAAAGTATCTTCTGATATCGGTGAGCACTCAGGGCTCTTTAAAATAAATATGCCCATTGGAAACAACCCATAATGATGGCTGGCAATTTGTTTACTGTAAAAAAAAAAACACAAAAACAAAAAACTAAGTAACTACTATAGTATACAAGGTTGTAGGATAATATGCTTTCCGAGGACCACAGATCAAGATAGTTTAATGTTCCCTGACTAGAAGTCTGGGAGAGTAACACTTGTTTTGCTTCGTCAAACGTCGTTATTCCGCAGGAGGTCTTTTAAACCTCGCTTCGTTCTCTTTACTTGCCGCTTGCCTCTGGAACCAGCATGCTGTCAGGTAACAGCTTCAGTTCTTCCTGCTCTGCCCCGCGGTTGAGAAACTAATAGATTTAGTGGAATCCTGTTTTTCTCAATTTCCCTCTTGAATTCAGTCAGTCTCTAAGGACCTGTACCCTCAGTTCTAACCCACCTGGTAATCTCTCGATACGGGAGTTTCAATCTGCTTGGTTAGGCTTGCTCTGCCGAAAAAACGAAAAGCTCTGTAGAAATAATGGGACTTGTTGCTCCCTGTCCTCCTCGCTGAAATCTTGGAAGGAATATACGTGCTGAAATAAACTGGCTAGAGAGAAAAAGCTGCTGCAGAGACTCAAATCAGTAAGTTATTAGATGTTCAGTAAATGTTTCTTTTGGAAAAATACATAAACAGAGCCGGATGCCAGTGTTTTAAACAGCATTTTGTTGGCATGAAAGAAAACCCCTGGGGCTCTTTTCATGCTGTCTTATTGGCTCAGCAAAGATTGTAGCTTTACTTTTTTCTGGGGGGTTGGGGGTGGGGTGGGGAGGTAATTAGGTTTATTTAGTTAGTTATTTTTTAATAGAGGTACTGGGGATTGAACCCAGGACCTCGTACATGCTAAGCACATACTCTAACCACTGAGCCATGCCCCCTTGCTTTGTTATATTTGAATAGTTAATAGCCTGTATACTGAGATGATATTGAATATTCATAGCATACACAGAGATGGAGGTTAGGAGGGTAGAATTATGGTTGGGAAACAAAAAATGGGAAATTTATATAGATCAGAAAAAATATACTAAAAATACACATCCTGAATGTATTGTTTCCACAGCACATGGAACTAACCGACAAAGATATTGTGGCATCATCCCCCCGGACATTTACGATTGAGATTTGGGTCCTTAGAGGAGAGGAAGTTATTTGAGAAGAGAAAATATAAATAGTAATATTAAGCAGTACAATTCTTCTGGTAGTTGGTGAGAGCTAGGCTCTGGCTAAGGCTAAGGCTAAGGAAGGTTTGGGGCTTGGAGTAAACAGGATTCTAACAGGTTACAGCATCTGAGGGCCATGGCAAGCTTCTGGGAAAGTGGAAAGGGCCCCTCAAGATGGGATCTTGGGTTTCCTTGAGGGGAAACATTTATCACTGTAAGATG
This sequence comes from Camelus ferus, assembly GCF_009834535.1. Classification (NCBI taxonomy): domain Eukaryota; kingdom Metazoa; phylum Chordata; class Mammalia; order Artiodactyla; family Camelidae; genus Camelus; species Camelus ferus. Next base: position 13,629,060 of record NC_045705.1, read on the forward strand.
CGTGGGCTTGGGGTCCGTCATCACATTGAAAACTAAGAGAACTTGAAAGGAGCTAAACTCCAGAAGCACCAGGGGCATCTAATCGCTGGCACCAGGAAACAAATGCTAAGTCCCTTAGAATAAGTAAGCTGGTCCATGGGAACATTACATATCTTATTTCAAAGTGATCTGAGAACTAGAATGAGGGAGAAGGGACCAAAGTCCCTGCCCTACCCCTTCCATCTCACAAGCGAATAAACCAGCAGATGGTTGTCATAGCTAATGGCTCTCAAACACTTCACAGAATGAAAGTGCTAAGCAAAGACTCAAAACATTCCACAATTAACAAAAATAGTTGGACACCTGCAGAAGACATCCTAGCAAGAAAAGTACAAGATAAAAACAACTTCAAATGCAAAGACGAAATAAGACATAAACCAGAAAGTCTTCCCTTAACCTATCTGGTTAAGAAATTTCACTCGTTTTCCAGTGAACTGGAGTTGGAAATCAGCATCAAAACAGATAGTGGATCTGCTCCCAGCCCTGATATATTTATATAAATATATGTAATAAATACTGAGCCGTGGACATTATGACATGAGGACTTAGCTATCCTAGCAAATCCTTTTGTCTTCGTCAGAAAGTTACAAGAGAAAGAAGCTGCCAAAGATTGCTTTACTGTGGTTATATCTAGTTCATTCTAAAAATTGTAAAAAAAAAAAAGCTATTTTAATAGAGTGGATGGTTTTATATAAAGAGACCCACACTGTATAAACACCACTCAACACTTACAGCAAATTACAGAATACGAAAAAATATGTAAAACTCTTACTTATAAATGTTTATTATAATGAGGTTGTATCCTATTTGAGTGTGGTTTATGATATATAGGCAGTTAACTTAGAGTTAACTTAAACCTGATTGGACACTACAAGCCTAATTGTACAATTTCTAATGTTACTTTGCACTTTCTCCCTCAGAGAACGTGAATATGGTAGACAGAATGCCTGGGATACATGAGTCTGATTGTCCACTTCTTTGGACTCTCCACTGCTCTTGTCCCACACCTGATTTTGATAGAATTACAGTCCTCTGATCAAGTTGTTTATTAATAAGTACACTGAAAATGACATCCTTGTCAGCATTTCCTTAGTCTTTAATTGCAGCAGCCTAATCACCAACTCAAATTTAAGACTACTTTTTGTTCAACATGCCTAGAGAAAAAGCCTGACAATTGTTGTGAATGACATTTTGCACTCTTGTTAATGTCTGCTCATCTTTCTCTGAAAAATGCCATCTGTTCTGTGCCTTTGTCCCTATCCAGATGCCTGGTGTCTTTTCAAAACAGACTTTGAAGGCACTGTGGTGGGCAGAGGGAACTACAGTTTATTCTTGGCTCATTTTAGGAGTAAGGAGGACTTCCAGCTTGGGTATGAATTGGAAATGATCTTCAGATAGGCGGTCATGGATGCCTTGAAGCACCATTAGAGTTTTATTTGTCTTTTAATGTTTAATATTAAATTTTAAAGTTTTAATATGTAACCACATCAAGTTCACTATCATTATTAGGGTACACAGGGATCCTAGTCACCCTGGTCGTAAGAGGAGGAAGCACTTCTAGCATTTATGTGGTCCCCAACTTCAGTAACGATCCAATGAAAAGAGTGAGTAGGTGAGTCCAGAACTCTATGACAGAATTCTTAACTTTATGCCAGCTCCCAAGGGATCATAACATTTGGCTAAATATTTGTCTGCATAGTACTTACCTCTGTCCATGGCATGTTCTTCTTCAAATTGCTCTGTCATGGAAGACAGGAATGGTTGGTCTCTTCTCTCCTGTGTGTGACTTGTTAGTTTCCATAGTTTAATTAAACGAAGTTTCTTTGTTTCCTTAGCTCTCTGGTTAGTGTTTAAAAACTATGACTTGTTAGCTTACCCAGCTTTTTCTAGTGTTTTGGAGAGAGTAATGCTCATTTGTGATTTCTATACTTGAATCTTAAACAGATTTCCTGTCATAGTTATCTTGAAGTTCTTTTCTGGTAATTCTAGTATCTGACCACCTGTGGATCTGATTATATGGACTTTATTTCTCTTGAAGATGCCACACACATATTCTTGCTCCTTTGTATATCTCATAACATCTTATTGTGTTCTAAGCATTGTGTAAATTTCTCCAAGCAGAATATATACATGTCCCTTGCTACACTCTCAGGACTGGCAGGAGCTCATAAATTTCCCCTTTTTTATGCTTTATATCTCAGCCACCAACTTTCCAAACTGTGTGAGATCTCCCTCTGATTTTTGAGCTTGACTGTCAGTGTTTTGGCGATGCCTGGGGCGTTCTGTCTGCTCTCTCATCCCATCCTCAGTGTTCTGTGCCTCGGGCGGTGTCTCTCCACTCTGCGGCTCTTCTCCAGACTCTGAAGGGCCACTGAAGTCCAGTGAAGGCCTGGTGTTCCTCCTGGGGGGATTATTTCAGATCTGTGTGCTCTGTTCAGTATTTAGTGGATGGCCACAAAAGCTACAGCATCATATTTTTAACTTAGAAAGGAGCTGAGGGCACAAATATAAATGAACAAAACTCCAGAAAGTGGTAAGTGCTTCCTAGAAGAGAAGAAACTCACTTCTGCTTTCATGAGCCCCATCAGCTGCTGTTGCATCTTTTTTCTCCATTATACAACTGAAAATAATTGTGCATACTTATGTTTTCATTTCCTAACCCCAGGATTGCACAGCACCAACTCTGAGTCCATTTCCACACTTACGGTTCCACTGAATGAGCTCTGCCAAGGGACTCAGTGTCCTACATGCTGATAATGCAACAGATTATTTTCTGTCTTTTTCATTAACTTCTTAGTGGTGGTTGACATAGAATATTTCTTCTGCTTGAAATACTTTCTTACTTAGCTACCTGGTCATACTCTCTTCTCTATTTTACCTAAACTCTCTAGTTAGTCCTTCTTATTTCTTTTACTCATGTACTCTGTCTACCTGTTATGAAATATTACTCAAGCTCGTTCAAAAATAGTCTACTTTTCTCATTATATACTCTCTCCCTAGGCAATCTCACCTCTGTCCATGGCTTAAGTTACTGCTTACACACAGATCACTCATGGATGTAAATTTTCACCCCAGAGCTAACTTTAAGCTCCAGATAGATGCATTCTGTTGTCTACTTGATATCTTCACTTGAAAGTCTCAAAAGCACTATAGAAAAAACATACCTTAAACTGAACTCCCAACTTTTATGTCTTTTTTTCCTAATATTCTCTCCTTCATAATCAAAATGCACAAACTAGAAATCTGACTCATCTTTGATGCTCTTCTTATGTGAGCCAGTTCTGACTCATTGATTTTACTTCCTAAATTTTAACTGATTTGTCCTCTTCTCTCTAACTGTACCACTGGCTTCCTAATTAGAGCGAATATCATCTCCTGCCTGGATCACTGTAATAGCCTCTTAAGTAAATTCCCTGTTATCATTCTGACATTTCAAGTATGTGTTCTTCATTCTTACAAGACTATTTCTCTTCCTTTTCTTTAATTTGCTATTAGTTTCTTTATGCATGCCCACATATTTATAAATTTGTACTAAATTATGATGAAACTAAAGTATAAATGTTTTAGTTTTGTACCATAGTCCTTTTCTTTATAGTTCTTGTGTGTCTTCTCCCTCCCGGTCTTATTCCTCAACACACATCAGTCCTGTACGCCCTCAGGTAACCTGTGTAGACCTACTAGCATGTATTAATTTGTCTTGTTTTCCAAGTTTATATGATCACTTGCAACAATATGTATAAACATGTAAGTTTTTTACCATTGTTTTATACAATTGTGATTATATCAAATAATTTTCTGCATTTTAGATTCTCCCTAAATAGTAACTTGTGAATATTCCTATATTCCTATAAGTGAAGATACCTATAGGTCAATGGTATCTACTTCATATTCTTATGAGCTACATTATATTCCACAACCAGGGTATACCACACATTTTCTAGTTATTCCCCCATTGAAGGGGATTCTCTTTGATTTCATGTTTTCCCTGAGAGTGACCTTTCAGAATGTGAACCTGATCATGTCTACCCACCCCTACCTACAACTCACATAACCCTTTAATGGCCGCAAGTCTGTCTCTTCTTGCCCTTCCTGTTGACAATTACATTGTATTTCACAGGATGGACTCCATCCTCAGTACTTTCACTTCCTTGAACTGTACCACGTCTCTCTCCCACGTGGTGTCAGTAGTACATACTGTTCCCAATGGCTGGAATAAATGCTTCTGTCTCTTAATCTCTCTCTCTACCTCACGTACACATACATACATGTACATGTTTGCTTTGTTAACTCATTTTCTTCCTTCAGACTTCTAGCTCAGTCATCATTTTCTTGATTCCTTAAATAGGTTATTTACCCAGCTGAATAATCCTTCAGCACCATGCATCTGTCTGTGATAATTAATATTGGAATTTCACATGGATTTGTCTGATTATTCATTCATGTCAATCTCCTTGATGAGACCATAATTTTCATGAGGGCAAGGATTTTGTTTTGTCTGACTTTTTGGGTAATTTTTCTTATCATTGCATTGAACCTCAAGCACTTAGCACAAAATGTTGGATATAGCAGCACTCAATATATACTTGACAAATGAATGAGTATAAATGGTATAAATGAATACAAATAAAGCTACATGTAAGAACTTAAAAAAAATGACTATTGGAACTATAAATTTCCATGTGAAAATTTATTTCACATATATGTTTTTGTCTCCCACCATTTCCATTTGTCTGACCACCACTAATACTATCTTTATATTTAGGATAGAGGAATAAGAGACCAGAACAAGAATAAGCTAGTGCAATACAGGGAATTACTGGGTCACCGTATAAAATACTTCACTTGCTTCCTAAAATGATTAAAGATATTTTGCTCAAATGACCATTTTTTTTGTTTACTGTAAAATCTATGAATATAGAGAAAGAAATTTGAGAACATGTAGAAGACGTCCAATGCAATAATGAAGTGAATAATTATAATAATATTAGCCATATATTGTGTTTTCTGTGTGCTAAGGACTTTAAACAATTTATTTTATTTGATCCTTTCAACAAGTATGAAGTATTTATTTATTATTATTATTCCTCTTTCAGGGTGATGAAAATTTGGGTTTCGGTCACAAAGCTAATACATACATAGGATACACAGTTATGATGCTAAAACTTAAATTCTGTATACTGTCTTGAGAATACAGTCTCATAAACATTACAAAAGGAGTGGAAAATTCAGTAACAAGCTAGAGAATCAAAAGGTTAAAAAAAAAAAAAGAATTCCTCAGTGACTTTCATTCAGCCTCACCTCTTTTTAAAAGCCACAGCCTATCTCATAGTTTGATTACAAACCTCACTTTTCTGCAGCTATTACCATGAATTTACCCTCTGCCATCAGCACTTGTCCACTATTCCAACGTCATACGTTACTCTTTTATTTTGATTATTACAGCGCTGTTACCCTTTCGTTTAACAGAAGTAAGTTTGTGTAGAAACATCAGTGGACTCTTAAATGTTAAATAAGTTATTTAAATTAAAAATATAGACATAGACTTCCAAGTAAAGGTTACATTAACATATTAAGAAACAGCTCAGGCAAATGTTAACAGTAGAGTAAATAAAAGTAAGAAAAAAATCGAGATGTGGAATTCTGGCCAGGAGGATAGATGAAAAGAGAGAAAGCACCTAAAACTGGAGAAAAAAAGAAATTTCAAAAACTTACGTTTGCACTGCTTTTATGGTTACTACTTTAACATTATCTCCTTAATGTAGCTTGTTTATTTGCTTTTATACAGGTGAAGTAAATTCAATCAGAGTTTGACTTGTTTGTAATAAAGATGAAAACAATATATGATTTTAGGCCTTCAAATCCAGATGCCTTAGTTATTTTGATATGATTCACTTAAAAAAACGTGATGTAATACATACACTTTCCAAAACATTGTCTATGGCACTGTAATAGGTTAATAATAATAACAGTAATAGGTAGATAGAGAACCTCAGAATCTCACAATCAAATAATTTCATGTGAATGTTCAATTCTAAATTCATCATAAGGGTTATGTTGGAAATAGAAAATACATAATGGAGAAGTAAGAGTGGCATATACAAATTCTTGGTATATCTGAGAAGGTATCTTAGTATAAAGGCGAGAGGACATGGGAAAAAAATTACATTAACTTACATGGAGGCAAAGAAATATTCTAGACAGAAGTTACAACTTGAGCAAAGAGCCAGAGGCAAGTAAAAGGGAACGAGGTTTCAGAAGATAACCTGAAAGACAATGAGACTAAAAAAACCTGGGGCATGAGAGTATAATCAGACCCGGGATTGAAAGGGAGAGAAAGGACAAAATGTGGAGGCTTCGAATGACAGGCTGAGGATTTTGAACTTGACTTTTGCCGAGAGCTAGCCCCTGGCTTACTTTTCTAAAACCCAGTAGCGACAACACAGATGCTAAGGAGGAATCAGGATGGAAATATTTCTACCCACTCTATGATTGTCTGACTATTGTCAAACAGTTAACGTTTCAGATCACACCTTTCCATGGCTTTGACCTGTGACCACAAAGGAATTGACAAGCATATCACTTGATACTGACAAAGCTAAATTCCTCTAGTGAAATTTGTTTTGAAAAAGTGGAATAATCAGATAAAGAATTTAAGGCACTTTTTATCGAATGGCAATGCAAAATGGAATTCTGAAAGTCATCTTTCTCTGGTTAAAAAAAAAACTATCTATACAAAATTAATTGCCGCTACCAATTATTTAATAAATGTTGGCAGTGCAGCTAATCATTATGAAAAGTCCAGAGCTTAAAAATCTACTAAAATGAAGACACAGTGCATTATCCACTCCCATGTGTCAAATCCCATAATAGCCCGAACGAAAAACAGCTGTGAACATGAAACAAACAGGAAATTTGAAAGGAAAAGTACTTAAATACTCTATCTTACTTCATACTTCTTTGTGATTGAGGAGAATAATTTATGAGTGGAGAAGAACTGAAAATGGAAAAGAAAACCTAAACATTTTGAAATACATTTTGAGGAATCTACTCTGTATTTAACAAATACACGTAGCCCTTACTAAACGCTTGACATGGTTCTAAGAACACTATTAACTTGCTTCTTCAAAGCCAGCAGAAGGGTCTCTCCTTCCAGTCCCCTGTGATCCCAGGATGACTATCCCATCGTCTTTGCCATATTCTGTTGGATGGAAGGAAGTCAAAGTCCTGTCCACATTCAAGGGAGGAGGGCTCTGCAAAGGCACTACTCATTGAAGGTAATTTTAGAACTCTGCCCACTCCATAGAATGATGTCCTTGGATGGGTTCTCATTCTTTTATGTTTAGAAACTCCCACAGATGAAAACTAAATGGTTTCCAGTTCCTATTTTTGACATTCTTAAAAAGCATTATCACATCTTTTTTTCCTTCTGTAGTAAAAACAAATGCATGTCCCCTCAATACTTTTTTTAAAACCATTGATATATTTTGAATAATCTTCAAATTGTTCATGTTGCCAATAAACCTTACAGAGGAAAAAAGATTCAAGAGGGATGGAAATGAGAATTATTTTTTTAACTCTCTAATCTATGTATCTTAATCATATATACTCTATTGAGAAATAGTTATGTTACTGTTTATCTTCTATTTACTGCTGTATAGCCAACATATAATCAGTCAAGATTAAAGTCTCAAATTCTGAAATTTTTAATTAACAATTTTAAAGCTTGCTTCTCCTAAATAGTACTTTAAAGTAAGAAAACAGAACCCACTAGAAAGCCAGTGTAGTGTATGTCCCACCCCATGTACACTGTCCTAATACCATTCTACCAGGATGATAGTCATTTTCTCCTCTTACAACAAAATATTTCCCTTGAGAAATTTAGGTCCCTCAACTTTGACAAAGCTAGCCAGGCAAAGAGAATTTGGAAAATTGGGTATTCAAAATTTGCACTTCTTGGAGAGTGACGGAAATATTAACTCTCTTGATTGTGGTGGTGGTTTCATTGGCATATACATCTACCAGAATTCATCAAATTGTACATCTGAAATATGTGTAGTTTACTGTAAAGGAATCATACCATAATAAAGATGTTAATTTTTATAAGTCTCTTTTTTCTTGAGAAGACTAGAGTGATTTCTATTTTCCTAATAGAATCCTGACTATACCAGAAACAAGAGAAATAATTTAGTTTATTTTGTGGCTGTTGTTATATCCCTCTTAGAGAATTTCCCCACTATGACAGTAACAATAGAATTTTTGAGTTTAGAAAAAATTGCAAAGCAACATGTTTTATTACTTTGTAAGCAATTGCATTGAAATAGATTCCCCTCAGGTACCTGGAGACAATTACCATCTCTCTCCACACTGAACAGAATGACATGAGCAATGCTCCATTCATGAGGATGCCATAATAAGACCAGAAACAAAAACTGTACTTTGTAGACCTTTGTCAACAAGTTTTAACAATCTTCAGCCTTTTCCACTAAGTTTTACCAAGTGTGTTTTAACTAGGGTCACCTCTCTGGAGTTTACTTTACAAAACAACCCTGTTCTATACTCAGCTTCAATGATTCTTCCCTTTCCATCTCCTAATTCCATCTTCTCTAAATTGTTCTTACCAGCTAATATGATAAAACACATGTTGAAAGGGGAAGATAAAAGTTTATAAAACTACCAACTTGAAGACCTCAAGAAGTTAGTATCACGTGTTCCCAATTCCAATTACAAAAGTCTTTATCAGATTATCTTTCAAATTACCTCTTTATTTATTCTAAGACTAATTTGTACAAAGAGAATCATTTTTTTCTCAAATGTTGAACTAGGTCAATTTTAATGTTATACATTTACATGTTTATATGTTAAATGTATAAACATACATATTTATATGTTTAACATTTAAAATTATACAATTTTAATGTTATACACAATGTTATATAGGAGTGACCTATACAGTTTTTTGAACTGTATCATTTTTTTAATGTGAAAAATGTTATTGTCCTAAGAGAAAATTTCTGTATTTTGAGCATTATCTTAAAAATAAACACAAACTTTAAATACATGTTACTACAATTGTCATTATTGTTAAAGGGACTGGTCTAAGCAACTTACTATTAGCAACTTACTATTACCATGACACGATTTAAAACCCCAAACTTTTTTTAGTCTATCCTCCTCCCTCACTTACAAAAATCTAATTCAGTATGTCATTTTCTCTCTTTTAAGTATCTTATTGAAATCTGATGTAATATTGTGGTTCTTTTTTTTTTTCTTTTTACACTTCACCTTCTTAAAAAAAAAGGAGGGCTAAAATTAGAAAGACTAGACATCACTAAACAGCTCTACGTATTTCAAAGGGAGAAGTCACTTTATGACTAATGGATCTGATGATAAGCTCTTCTCTGGAGCTAAATAAGCTTTGTGATAGTTGATGGCAGTAGCAGAGGAGTGGACAGGTGAAGAAAATGAATGGTTTTGTGAACACTGAAAGGTAGACATATTAGAGTCATAGAGGTGACCATCTAAAATTCCTTGAACATCACATAAATTGTCACAGAAAAATTATAATTTAAAAAAAATTTTTCCTTTGAATCTTAGTATGTCTTTCATTCCAGTAATAGGAATGTATAATTTGATAAATAAATAATCTAATTGAATTACCTTTTTAATAGCAAAATACCTAGGCACTAGAGTCCATTTATTGCATAATCTAACATTAAAAAAATATCACCTAAGGTGTAAGAAAGTTAGTGAATATGCTTGATTTAAAATATATTTGTTAACTTAATTATTATTTATTCACACTTTCTTTGTCTATAGACATTTAAAGCAGCAACAAAAATAACAAAACTTGTTAAATGCCTTAAAATGTGCACTTACACTAAACCTGCATTTTTTAATTGGCATCTTTATCAAGAATGTGTGAATTGAACCAAAATTTCTTTCTTTTTTTTGCATGTCTCTCGTGTCTATGCAGATTGACATTTTAAAACACATCAAGGGTCTGCGTGCTTCCAGAAAGTATACGTAGTGATTAATTTCAGAATTACAAATAAAATTAGGTGAATAAATCTACATTTGTTTAAAAGAATATAGAACTCATTTTCTATTCAAAAGAGAGAAAAAGATGAAAATTGTTCTAAGGAAGCTCTTGATGCAATTAAGCAATTGTATAGAAAATGGGGAGGTTTTCTGCTTCCTAGACGAGTTTATCTTGTACCTGATAACTTTCCAAAGAGGAAACATCTTGCCTAACTGACAGGCTTGCCAGTAGTTAGATAGACAAATGCTGATTTTTACCTTAAATAGCACATTTATTCAGATAATTTAGAGAAAATAAACTTGAATTGTAAGAAATGCTATTTTAAAATGAAAAAATATAATTTTACTTTTACATGTGTGTATCCATGTGTACACATGGAATGATTAAGACTAAGGACCTTTGGTCAGACAGCATTGCAAATCCTAACTCTTAAGTTCTCCATTTATTTAAATGTATGATCTTGAGAAAATCATTTACTTTTCTCTGCCTCAATTTCCTCACCATGCAAAATGAGGAAAATAAAACATACTTAGGTTCAGCTGTTAAAATTAATAAGATAAAGGATTTAGAGGTTTACACCAGAATTTGATGTCTATGTGTTCAATAAACAGATGCTAAAAAACACTTCAGAAGCTGATCCACATTTCCATCAATCTCTAGAGGCTTAATTTCTTTACAAGTTTTTCAATAATTTATGTATTTGATACATTATTAGTATCCTATCACTCTTAATCTCTGCTGGCATACAAAGTAACTATCCAGAGCCAATCCAATATTTTGAATATATTAACAAACAAACAAAATACCAACCCCAATGTCCATTGATTTGAAAAATATTGAGTTCTCTGTCACAAGATCAGTTCATGTATATGGTGGCAAATGACATTCTAAGCCACTGAAGTCACGAAAATATGTGGAGATAGAACTAAAACAATGAGTCCTGAACCTAGCAGCACATTAGAATTACCTGATGAGTATTTTAAAATACAGATTACTAGGTCCAGCCCAAATCTAGTAAATCCAAACATTTAGAAGATAAGCACTGAGAAGAATGAATTGTTAAAATACTTGCCAAGAGGTAGTTTTAATGTAAATAATCTTTAAGTAGCAAGTCAAACCAGTAACTTAAATTTGCTCTTTATTCATTATTTTAAGAATACAAAAGAAAAAAAAAACCTATACCAGAACATATTAACTTTACTCTAGTTAGCTATTTACAGCAAATGAGACAAATTCTGGGATTTCATCTGGTTATGGAATCCTGCATTGTTAATATTAAAACAGAAGTATTGTTTCTTTTTTTTTAACATTTCAAGTTTACCCTTCTTGGCTAGCCAGAGATTTAGATTCCAGTACTTTGAGAAAGAAAGTTCTTGATTTGAGTTCAAGTTGCAGCTGTGTTTTCTTTCATGCATATAATGAAAAGTGTGAGAAACTATAATAGGGCAGGCACTACTGTCTTTAACTCCCTGACAATCTAGAATCATCTCTCAAAAAATTCAGATCTGTGTGCCTCGGATCTCCAAGAATTCAGCCATTCAAAATCCCACTGACTTTAAATTTCTATTTTTCAATGACTATAAAATATGGAGAGGAAGGCACACCACACACAGGCAGGAGTACGTCTCTATAAACAGGCCATGCAGCCGGGCCTCTGCCTGGATTATTGCGCAGTAGACAGCACCACGGACAGTGACCGCTTTCGCCCTGGCTCGGTACTTATGCACCTCAATTTAATGTATCTGTAAAAATCATTTCTATATATTTTACAACTAAGGATCTTCATGATGAAAACTCAGAACTCTGCCAAGTATACAGAGATGCTAAATGGAGTGGAGAGCGTTGGTGGTAACTTGGTGCAGGTTGTGAAGGGAGAATAATTTTACTCTATAGATTCAATTAAATGTAATATAACAGATGCCCCTCTGTAAATACAGTAACTTCTCATTCAGCCATCTGTGCTCCAACTTGCTGAGTCAAAACATGCATTTACAAAGGGTTTTCCTCCATGTACAATTTGCAGACAAAGCCTTGCGGGATTTGCCTGTAGGCTTTCTCTGAATTCCAGCTGCTTTTCTTCCTACAGTCATGCAACTTGTGAAACAGGAGGTTCAAAGGTCAAATTCTGTTAGTTTGAAATTTCATACCTAACTGAAATAACATAGAGCCTCTGTGCTTCTCCAGTCCCTTTTTGTTAAACTGTTTATGTTTTTTAATATAATTGTAAATACACGTGTAGTTTAAGAAAAAAGTCAGAAATACCATGTACCCTTTATGTGGTTTCCTCTAACGATAACATCTTGCACAGCTACCGTAATCCCATTTTTTAACCACCATTCCATTTTAACATCTGTAATAAAAATCACTTGTTAATAGATTAGAGGATTCAACTCACCTGCCAAATCAGTTAATACAGAACAGAAATCAAATTTTATTCACCTATGTATAATTGCTGACAGCAGAGTGACGGTCTTGAGTTAGTCATTATTTGAAATAACTGGTCTTTACTACACAGAGGGCTGCATCGTGGAGGCAAGGAACCAGGTGGTAGATTTCTTTTTCTTCACCAGATAAGGGATCATGCATATCTCTATAACTGATAAGTAAAAATACCATTGGAATCAGCTCGACCTAACATTCAATCTCTGAAGTAAAACTATGGTCTATTTTTATTCTTTTGCTTAACATGAAATTGTTCTAAATAATCTGTTATGCATTCCAAAATAAGTAATCCATACAGTAATGTTTCATTGGATGTTTACAATCAATATATTAAAATATAGTTATTTTATTTTATTTTTATAAAACTTGTCAAATCTTCAAATTCCAAGGAGCCAAATAATTTTGAAAATATATATGAACAAATGCATATAAAATATTGGTACTTATTTATAAAAGAATTATGAGAGTGACTTAAACTATTTATTTACAACATGTATTATGGAGTATTACTCAGGTAATTCTGAATGCAACTCATTTTTTTAGCACATAAACTAGATTTCTTGACTTTTTTGTTTTTCTCATTAATTACACATATTTTGATTTTTTTTCCCACCATGCCATTATAAGAAATAAAAATAAAAGTAAAATATACAATTTTTGCTTGTTAAAAACTCTGGGAATTAAAATAGACTAAAATTAAGATGTATGATTCCTTGGAGATTTATTACACCAGCTCTGTTAGCCATAAAGTTCAGTACTTAAGCCTTGGTATTAGTCAGTGAAATTGAAACGATTGGCTACTTGCAGAGGGAACGCTTGGATCACTGGAGGACTCCATTAGTCCCTGCATTATTTTTCTATGGCTAAATTACTGCAAACTTGATGACTTAAAACACCATGAATTTATTATCTTGTTGTTCTGTAGTTCGGAAGTCTGGAATGTGTCTCACTAATGTTGGCAGGGCAACATTCCTTCCTGAAGGCTCTAGGGAAGAATCTGTTTCCTTGCCCTTTTGGGTTCTAGAGGCTGCTTACGTTTCTTGTCCCTGCCCCTCTTCCTCCATCTTCAAAGCTAACAACTATGGAGTTGAATTCTCAAATTACGTCACTCTGCCCTCCTCTTCTGTAATCAAATCACCGTGTGTCTCTTCTGCCTCCTTCTCCACTTTTAAGAACTCTTAGGATTATCATTCAGAATAATTTTCCCTTCTCAAAACCTGTGCCATCTGCAAAGTCTGTTCTGCGTGTAAGGTAACATATTCTTGGGGTTCTGGGGATTAGAACATGGACTTCTTTGGAACACCGCTCGTTATTCTAACTACTACAGTCACAGAGTCACATGCATTACTCATTAATCAAACATTAACTGAATGCCTATTATAAGCAGAGAGCTTTGGGAGATTAAAAAAATCTATGCTATAGTCTTTGTGCAAAAGTAACTTCCAGTTCATTTAGGGAGAAAAAGGTTTCCAGTAAGAGAAAGGAAAATGATCCAATAAATGTCTTCACTTTTAAACCTGGAATTATCCTTGATGATTTTCCTTATCTGTGCCCAACCCCATCTATTCAATTGAGAAGTCTTATTGATTTTACCTCCTAAATATGCCTTCAATCCTCGGCTGCTACAACCCTGACTTTATAATCTTTGCGCTGCAAGGCATTAAAGGCAGGAATACTTTCTCTTCTTTACAGATTGAATGCAGTGAGTTAAAAGACCGATCATTGATCAGGAGGATTATGAATAATGCCTAGGACAGGACAACTGGAATAGAAATTAAAGAGAAGGCATGACTTCTGCCATAGATCCTATCACATTATATAGTGTATTTGTGATTTTGTTTGTTTGTTTCCTGTAGAAAAACAAATGGTTGAAGTAAATTAATTATCTTCTGGAAAAGAAATGCAAAGACAAGCTGAATTCTGACAGGGCTGTAGCTCTTACATTCCATCTTGGAATAATTCAACCAAGTAACCGTAGGCAAATACAATTGATACTCGGTGTTTCTAATTTTATTAGCTGGGAACAAGCCTCAGCAAACTAAAAGGACATGCAAATCTTAAATCTCAACGGTATGAATTTTCTCAGCAAGATGTTATGGGAGGAATTGTGCCCCTCGCCCCCAAAATTTATATGTTGAAGACCTAACCCCCAGAATCTCAGATGTGACTGTATTTTGAGACAAAGCCCTCCCTGCCACCTGTGGGTCACACACTGGGGCTGTGGGGTGTGGCCAGACCATATCTCAGCCCCTCCTACTCATCTCAGTGTGGCTTCTTTTTATCCTTAGTTGTAGAAAATCTTTTCTGCTAGTATTGAGGTCCTTCTCAGGGATAGTTCTTCTATATGTAATTTTAGTTTTAGTGTGTCTGTGGGAGGAAGACAGCCCAGGGTCTTCGTGCTCTGCCCCCTTGTGCCCCCTCAATCAGCACTTCGGCTAATGGAAGTGGATGCTTGGCTGATAAACCGTTCTTTGTGTGTGTGTCAAACAATGAGCCAGTGCAGGCTTTGTTAATCTTTTTACTTTACTCATATGTTTAGTCATGTAACAATGGCCTTCTAACTGTGTCTCATTCAGTAGTAGTTTTCAAAGTTATCTACTGTTACTAGTTTGCTAGGGCTGCCATAAAAAAAATTCCCCAGACTGGGTGGCTTAAACAACAGTAATTCTCACAATTCTAGAGGATGGAAGTCTGAGATCAAGTTGTCAACAGGGTGTTTGTCCTGAAGCCTCTTTTCCTGCCTTGTAGATAGATGTCTCCTCCCTCTGTCGTCATTTGATCTTCCCATTGTCTGTGTCCTAATTTCCTCTTTTTTAAGGGCAGCAGTGCTGTTGGATTACAGCCTACCCTAAGGAACCCAATGTAACTTCATTATCTCTTTAAATGCTCTGTTTCCAGATTATTTTAATTTTCAAATGTTATTACCATAAAGGAAGAAGAAAGAGTAATAGGGAAATTTCAGAAGATATGTAATTTGGTGGAAACATTTGGGGAAAAGAGGTGCTTTAAAGAGTTTAATGACTTTCCATTCCTTCGCTAATTGTAACATTTATTCAGTACATACTGTACTCCAGACAGTCCTATGTACTTCACATGCATTTATGTTTAGTTTTAACAACCACCTGTGAGTAGGTGTTGCTATTATTGCATTCATTTATAGATAAGGCCCTCATCCCCAGCCTAAATGCCCAGGGGCAAAAACTAAGAAAGCAAACATATTTGAGACAAAGAATTCATCCACAGAATCCGCATTTACATATTTAATTTTCCATTCAGATTGCAAGAACCACCAGTGTATATATGTCATCAACAGTCTACACTTAACTCCGCCAACTTGCATCCTCTCCATCACCAGAATAATGCAGCCAAACAGTCTCCACCTACACTTGATATTTTTGTTTCAGAAGCAACAGGCTGGCACCAGCTCAGACTTACCTGGGTTCAAGCACTCCATATTCTAATCCTCACTAGAGGTGCCAAAATATATGAAAGATAAGCATTCAATTATTTTTAGTTATTTAATTCCTTTAAGACCATGAGACTTAAGAGAAATGAGTCCTTTTTGGAAATTCTCCACATTCTGAAAAGGTGAATTAAAAGTACAATGTCAGTAGTTTATCAAGATTTTATAATATTTATGTATACACACACATAACCTTGGAAACCATACACACTGTCCATGATAAATTATCTTCAGTCGAAACAAACTTCAAAGTTATTAACACCAAGCTTTCTTCTATAATGATAACATATGACTTCATGTTTGGTGTGGGAGGAATATAAATATTAATAATCAGTCATTTGGCTTTAGTCTGAATCTATATGTTTTGTACATTCTTCTGACAAACTAGTGTGCTAGATTCTTGTCAATAAGAAAAATTCTTTTAATTTACCATTTAGTACTGAAACTTTCATGATGAGAAATTTGCCTTCTTGATTTTTCATTAGTCCTAATTTTCTACCTCTAAGTCCTTCATTTTAAAACATTTTGAGATTTGTCAATTACAGAGAAAATATAGAAATTATATAACAAAGACAGAGATACTGAATTTTTGTTCTGTTTGCTACTGATATTCCTAAATTTATCTTCCTCCCTTGCTCAAAGAGAACTAGCATCCTGAAATACATGTTTATTATAGGCATGCATGTTTTTCTACCCTTACTCTTTACGTATATATGCATAAGTATCATATTTTGTCAAATATGACACATCAAATGTAAGATATACCATCATGTCATGTATTACCTAAAATAAAAGTGCTCTGAAATTAAATTGATTCACAGTCTCAGAATTCAGAGATGTCATTGTGAGAAATATATCTTATACCTATGAAGAGTGGAGTATGTTATGGTTTGTGTGTTTAAGTTTTTCATGCTATTTTATATTTTTATCATATCATTTGTCATCCTGTTATATGATTTTCAATTTGCATTTTCTCTCTCATAAAATGCATTCCTGTTAGCATGGTGATCTAATTTATTCACTTGAATGCATTTTATGAAAATATTTATTAATTCCCTTACAAATGAATAGCTCAGCATTTCCTGCTTTTTCTCTGTTGTCAGCAGTGCTTTAATAAACATGTTCTCCATGCCCCGTTGTGTACATATTCAAGGTATTTTGTGGAGTACAAACCTAAAAAAATATTGCACATTTTTCTGCACTGAATTCCCAGACCAAGTAAGATCACATTCTGAGGAACTGAGGATTAAGGCTTGAATATGTGAATTTTGGGGGGAAACATTTCAACCCATAATATTAGGTAAGATTGGGCTCACTTGTCATACCTCCCTGTCATCATCCCACTCCTATATCAGAGCCCAAACCTCTGGCCTTTGAGCCCTCTTAGAGGAAAAGGACAAACATAGATTGAGTTTGTATCCAGTATGACAGTGACAGTAGCATTTATGTCGTAGGTTTATCACTCATTCCAGGATAACTGCCCCTGGGAAAACCCCCATCTCGGTACAAATGAGATCAACGGGCAGGTGCACAAAAAAAGGAGCAAAACATAAATGCACATCTTGATTTTTCTAGATACTATGCAGTTGATCAAAGTAAAACAATATTTATTTATATCTTTATTGATTTTTAAAATCAATCTTGTCAGTCTTGATAGAAGTTTGGATATTTTGTAAATAAAACAAATTTTAGATTTGGATTTTCATTTTCAAATATGTGGAGATTTTTAACTTTTTATTCCTCTATATTTTATAATTTTGATAACACATTTCATATCTTGTTATGTATCCCTTACATAAGTGTTGGAATGTTTAGTTAATTTTACTACTTTTGTCTCTTAACCTTCATGCTTGCTTTATAGGTGATTAATCTAAACCAATTATATATTTACCTTTTCCAGTGAGATTTTTATTTTCTTATGTTTTCTTTCTGTTAATTTCTTTTCAGCTTAAGGGAGCCCCTTTAACAATTCTTGAAGAACCAGTTTAACGTTGGTGAAATTTTTAATCTTTTGGTAATCTGGAAAATTCTCAGTATTTCCTTTAATTCTGAGTGATAACCTAGTTGGGTAGAGACTTCTTGGTTGGAAGTTTTATCTTTTGACATTTTGAATATGTTATTCCACTCCCTTCTGATCTGTAAGATTTCTGCTGAAGAATCTGCTGTTGGCTTTATAGCATTTCCCTGGTATATGACATGTTGTTTTTCTCTTGCTGCATTTGAGATTTTTTTAAATCTTTCACCTTTACCATTTTAGTTATAATGTATTTGGGTGTATATCCTTTTGGGTTTGTCTTATTCAGAACTCTCTGGCCCTCCTGGTCCTGGATATCCATTTCCTTCCCCACAATTAGGGAAGTTTTCAGCCATTACTTTCTCGAATAACTTTCTGGCTCTTTATTCCCTCTCTTTGGGAATCCTATAATGTGAATGTTATTCCATTTGATGTTGTCTCAAAGGTCCATGAAGATATCTTTATTTATTTTTTTTATTTTATTTTGTGGGTCTATCTGGATGAATTCCATTGCTTTGTCTTCCAGCTCACTGATTGGTTCTTCTACCTCACCCAATCTGTTGTTGAACCTCTGCAGTGTACTTTTCAGTTCAGCAATAACTTGTTCGGTATTTTTTAAAGTATGGTATATCTCTTTGTTGAAGTTCTCATTGTGTTTGTCCATTCTGCTCCGGAGTTTGGTGAGTACGTTTACGAATATGACTTTGAACTCTTTAGGAGATAGATTGCTTTCTCCATTTCACTTAGTTCTTTTTTTGAGGTTTTTGTCATATTCTTTTGGCTGAAACATAGTCCTGTGTTTCCTCATTTTGCCAAGTTCTCTGTGTTTGTTTCTGTAAGCTACCTCTTTTGTAAGTCAGTTACTTCTTCCAGTCCTGATGCAGTAGCCCTTTGTAGAAGATGTCCTGTGGGGCTCAGAAGAACAAACCTCCTTGGCCAGCACAGCCAGGAGTTCAAGGACTATCCCCGCATAGGTGTGTGTTCTCCTGTTGTGTCAGGGCCACTGCTGTGTGCTGGAGTATGGGGTGGAGCTGGCCCACAGAATGATTGTGGGCAATGGCTGCCAGGCACTAATGGGAAGTGTTATCACCTGGGCAGCTGTGAGGCCGGCCTGGCTGAGACGTAGAGGTGGGCAAGATTCCCAGTGGGGTGTGCCCGCAGGCACTAACAGGTTAGATGGGATGTTCCAAAATAGTGCCCACCAGCACAGGCAATAGCAAGTTAGCCTGAGATTTAAAAAATGGCTCCTGCCACCATCTCAGTCCCCAGGGAGTATCCCAACTGGTTCCTGCCTCTCTGTCAGATGCTTCAAGATTAGCAAATGGGTCTCCTTTACCCACGGCCCATGTGTATTCTATCTGGTGTTTTTGTGCAGGTTTTCAAGTCATGGAAGTACACGTTCACTCACACACTTTGAGTGATTTTCCATTTCCTGTAGTTCTGTACTTTCCCTGGACATATTCCCCACTGGTTTTCAATCCAAGTGTTATGGAGGCTCTTCTCTCCTGCGCCCGCTTTAAGAGGTGGGATGCCTTATGTGGAGCTCAAATCTCTCAATCCTCAGGAAGAATAACTAGACCTTTGTGATCACTTGGCTGGTGTGCGGTCTTTTTCTTTGGTGTGATCGTATCTCTGTTTCCCCTGCACACCTCAGTGCTGTCCTTTTACCCTTCTGTTGTGGAGACCCTGCTCATCCAGTTTGGAGGCTACTTTCAAAGGGAATTATCCCATATGTGGTTGCAAATTTGTTGTGTCCATGGAAGGCAGTCGAGACCTTCCAATGCTGCCATCTTGAACACTTTCTCTACTTTTTCAATTTTTATTAATTTGCTTGAGTATCTATGGATTACATATGAACAGAATTTATTCTTATAAAATAATTTTAATTCTGGATCCAATTTTGAAATTTTTTTTACCTTTAGACATAGCTGTCTATTAAAAATAATGACATTGATATTTCTACTTTGAATCACTTTTTCCACATTATAGTTGCAAAGAATATGGCATCCTAAAAGAAAAGCAACTGATATGAAATGTTTGTTTATTATGTTAATTGTAGGTTCAATATTTCTCAATGTTTTAAGAAGAAAAGGTAAACTAACTAATCTTTGTTTTTGAAAGAAGCGAAGATTCCATATTCGTATTTTTTTTTTATAACTAGCATTTTTTGAGAAACAAAGCAAGTCTTTCCCATAGGCTCTAAATTAAGAAGTCTTAGCTCCTAAAGGCCAATTTCTTATTCAGAACATTTCACGTAGTTTGCTCAAGGAATTTTCTATCACCAGCTGGGGGATATTATTTATTGTTAAGCTAAAAACAGCCAGATATGATTCATAATATCTTGGTATTTATTGAGAGCATAAAGACTGTGAAAATTAAGTGCTGAAAACAGTTGAACTTGAAAGCATTTCTATTGGCTAAATTCAGTAGTTCAATGACTGAACATGTATGGAATGCTCTATTTTTCCTGCTAAAAGATTATAAACATCCTGACACACAAAGTAATTTTGAATACATCTAATCTTAAAAACAAGTGGTAAAAATTCCAAGTCAGTATCAAAACTGAATCCAAAATATTCATATTACTCTCTTGCCCACATTTACAATCTTTTGCTGTTACGATGTTTTTGGAAGGAACTACCTTAGATTGATTTGTTTTGCTGAAGCAAGGAACTGTTACATAAAATACTGTAAAGAATTTCTAATGACATTGATCATTTACTAGTGGTATACGTAAGAATCTACTTTCTATAACGGTTTATTTTAGGTTCAAGTGTTCTCTAGAGCATTCTACTGTACATTGTTTCATATCCTTATTTTTTATAAATCATTAAAATGCACAACTGTATAAAAATTAAAAATAGAGATGTTACAGATTTTGCTAAGAATAAATTGTATATAAAGTCTGGGAAATGGCTACCACAAAGTGGTTTGTTTCCAGGGAAACTTCAAATAAGATAGGAATTGTTAAATGAATGCTTTTTGTTTTTTTACATCTTCAGTTAACTTTTCTATTCTAAGCTAAACAGTATAATAGGTAAGACATGCAGATTAAGTCATTCCTCAATTCACTCTTGATTATTTCCTATTTTACAAGAGAATATTTACTATTTTTAATTCTGAGATGTAACATGCACATTTTCAAGAATCTCGAAGTCTCTAATGCCTGTGTAACCAAATAGGCTGCAGCTACTGGCAATACAAGTAAATACTGGAAACAACCACACCTGCTTAGCTCATACTACCAAGACAAAGACGTCCAATTCATTATCAAAAAAATAAAATAAAATAAAAGCAGCAAAACCAAATATATTTTACAGTATTTGTTCTAGTTGAAGTTGTTGAATTCATTGAAAATTACAGAATTGGCAACTGTGCTTGTAAGTAGCTATCCTGTATAACTGAACATCTGTTGGTGGGTGCAAATGTGCTTACTAAGGTAAAGGCAGACTGCAATGTATGTAAATATCTGTATCTTGGACACTTCACTTCTATAGTTTTTACACAGTAACCATTTTTTAAAAGCTTCCACTGCAACCTATATTCTCTGTGACCTAAAACCATTATGTCACTTAAAAATATGAGAAAGAATAATTAATTGTATATGATTTCACAGCTACTGTACTCTCTTTGGTCAGGAATATGCCTATGAAAAAATAATCCTTGCACTTGCTGAGTTCAGATAAGTCTAAATATGTAAATCAACAAGGTGCCATTTAAAACAGAATGGTTTGGCAAAGAGCTCCAGAGGAAAAGAATTGAGAACTTTGAGCTTTGTGCACGGAACATCCCTTGTGCACGGCAGCAGTTTAGTGAGGCCGATACCACTCATCCTGTATGTCTTCAGGAACATAAATATTCCCTGATTAGCAAGAGCTGCCACAGTGGAGAAATGAATATTCAAAGACATTTCCAAGGAGGGTTCCAATGTGATTAGTGAGCCCAACTGTATTGTTTACTTAACATGTAAGCCTGATAATGGTGGAGAGCTGTTTTTCTTCACTGATGAAACCCCAGCCTGGTAAATAATAAGTGATCAATAATTAATTCTAGAAGGATGAATAAAATTGTCAGTGAAAGTTCAAGGTGGGCTCTTAGGTACCATTTCAAACACATTTCATATTAATGAACTAGGGGCCTCATCACAATTATATGCTATGTGTTTGTCTTAGGTTTATGACTTTTGCTTTTTTTTGTACATGATCATATAAACCTAAAAATAAAAGGCCCAGTTTATTTATTTGGCAGGAAGCAGAGGAATAAGGAATTGGATAGAACTACTGCCGGAAAGAGAGGAAACTTGGCTGTTCAAGAGGGTGACGAAAAGGGAAAGGAGAAGGCTAAATTCTAATGTCCAGTGACAGGAAAAGAACTGAAAGTGAATGCTGAGCTCATCAGTTGTTCAAGGCATGAAAGAGAAACCAGATGAACTAGCCCTGTCGCTGGACACAAGACTGGCCAGTGGAGTAGAGGAGGGATTTCAGTCAGCACTTTGCTGTTTCCCTGGGGCTGTTGTGCTGTGTACAATACACACAACCGCCCAAAGCAAGTCTGCTCTCATTATCTACCAGCAGCTATACAACCTCTCTTTGATTTTACTTTCAATGGTGTTTGCTATTATCAACCCATCGGCTCACTTGCCCTTCTTAAAAAAGCTGGATTTCCTTAAAAGTATGCTAGTAATACTTTTAACCACTCTTGTTTTCTTACCCTTCTCTGAATTCCCACATCACGTATTGACTACATGCTAAACTTCATGCACTAGCCTTTTGATATTTCAGAGCCTCATTTTCAGACTTAAAAAAAGTAAAATAAAAGCTATACAAACTCTCCTGCTTCCCTCTAATAAAAATAATTATCAAGAAAGCTTTTCTGTCCCCACCTCTGCTCTAGTCTGTTTTTGATTATAAATTCAATTAATTTTCAAGTCGTCAGATTTACAGTGTGGTCATGACTTTCATGATCAGTATTTTTTCAACGTTTTCTATCATGATTTGAAAAGAATATTAGACTACTATAAAATAGATGTCAAGGAAGGAAATTATTTTTAATTTAACAAAGTCTATTAATTTTTAAATTATTTTATTTTTCTTTAACAAAGTCTATTAATTTTTAAATTATTCTATAGTTTTCTGTAAGTCTCAGTTATCCTTTCTTTAGAATTAAGTTTATTTCCTCTTCTTCCTGGGCACACAGCTGTATTATATAGCTCAGTGTCCCTTGCAGAAATATGTGGTCGCGTGACTGAGTTTTAGCCATTGAAATGTGAGAAAAGTAATATGACGTCTTTCCAGGTCTAGTCCACAAAACCCCTTAATGCATGATCTCCATGCTCCTTCCTCTTTCGTGGCTGAATGTAAACTGGCGCTGTGAATTTGGAGGTCAGTTAGACAGCAGAACCATGCATTGGCTCTGGGTACATTAATCCTAGCTGCTCCAATTACACTCTAAATGGGGAAGAACTATCTGCCTGTCCAGGAAACCGGTTTTAAATATTAAAGATATAAACATTAATCATATCTGAACTACTACAAGTTTTGAGATTGCTATTTCAGAAATTATCATTAGCTGAACTCATACATGTCCATCGTCATAAAATGAAAAAAAAATGAGAAAAAGAATCATGCCAGAAAACAAGCAGAAATATCATAAAAATGAATATGTACTGAACGACGTACGTCTAATGGAAGATTTATTTGGATAAAACTTTCTGTTATTTTATTTATCTGGATTTTAGTCAACATGTTTTGGTTCAAATAAACAAAGAACAAAATTGAGAGGAAGGGCAGGAGATCGGAGAAAGGCAGGCAGAGGTTAGGGTGTATAAACTGTCAAGTGTAAGAAAAAATGGCTCAGGTAGAATAACAGGAGTGTGGCAAAAGAAATGGGGGATTTGGTATCAAGTCTACTCAGTTAAGATGCTTTAAACTATTATGTTTCATCCTCACTGTATCTCCTTTGAAGTACCTATTATTATTATAAATATAAACAAGGATGTCCTTCTGTTTTTCTCACTGATTTGATGTCACATTTTCTTGACTGTGTTAACTCAGAAATACTGTGTCATAGTCTGAAGTTTAGGAGGCATTTCATGTCTCTAGATGGCTCAAAGATAAAAACTGAAGTTTCTGTTGTTCAAACTTTCTCTGAAGGTTATTTGATTGCTTTTCAAATCAACTTTAAGTTGTCAGAAATAAGTCTTCTGTCCCCAGGGATTCTATGCCACCATTATAAACTTATATCTAAAAGTGCTATGAAAGAGCTTTTTGATAATTTTCAAAGAAGATGAAATTTAGAATACATCTAAAGATGTATTCTAATTTGGGGACACAGAAGCAACGATTTTAGGCAAATAGTTGGCAAATAGATTGTTAAACTGACACTAGTCTGAAAACTGTTTAAATATTTAATGGATAATTTAACATAGCCTTCTGCTAATATTCAGTGCTAAACCATTTAAACACATTGGCAATCATTAGAAATATGTTTAATATATTTCCACATTTCATCTTCCCTTCAAAATTAGCTTCTAAGTGCTTGAAAACCTTGCTCTCTCCATCTAACAATTAATGAATGATATTTCAATCTAAACTTCTCAATAAATTAGCTTCTAAGTGCTTGAAAAACTTTTCTCTATCTAACAATTAATGAATGATATTTTAATCTAAACTTATCAATAAGCATAATATTTTCATAACAGGATAACTGTTTGAATTGCATGTATCCATTTTTTTTAGAGAAATGAACAATGCTATAAACTTTAGAGGAATTTATCTTAATTTTTATGCCTTAAAATCAAATCACAGTTGTCTTTTCTTGGCTCTGAATAATGTGGAATATAATTCTTTGTGTTTTTTATGAGAAAAATTAATTTTTGAGACAAAAAGTGTTCACAGGTTCATGTCTAAGCAACTTCTAAAATGTACGATTTTCTTTAGCTTAATTCACCATTAACCTGTCTGACTCCTTTCCTATATAGATAAAATTAGCACCTTAGATATTTTTTTATGCTACATTGAAGAATCCTTTGGAGAAAAATATGCTGGCCTTTTTCATTTCACTGCTAATATCTTACCACTCCTTGCAGTATCTATAAAGTGAAAAGGCCAGCACCCTCACACCATGCTCTGCATTTACTAAGGATTCCGAGTGGATGCCTTCCCAATGGTGAGAGGCAAAGGGGCTTTCCAAGCAGGTTACCCTCTTCTCCCCATGAAATTTAAATACCACAGATACACTTTTTAAGTACTGTAAATCTGTTTTTTATGTGTCAAAGAGTAAAATTTTGTTTACTTCCCTAGGGAGCAATTTTGCTCCTTTAGGGAGTGTATCACACCCCCAGTCCCCCCATTGTTAAATGTATGACTCAGAGGGATGTAAAAGGTCTTTAAACCAAAGTGTTTTTGTAGTATCATTCTTAGACTCAAACAAGAGAGAGACCCCTTCCCTGGGTCCTGAACTTTAGAGGGCCTGGGTTTAGTTCTCCTCTGGCCATGCCTCTTCCCATGGATCAAGGAATTCAAGGGATTAAGGAATGTGCCATCCTGTGCTCCATTTTTGAACTTCACTATAGAATCAGATAACCAGTACTCCCAGCCCAAATGGACTTGCTCCTGCTTATGAAACCTACTTAAGCCTCCTCCCCTGGTCTGTGTCTGAACACATAGTAACATGTACAACTCCGGATATAAAGGGGTCTTTAGATAAAGTTTGGATGTGCAAGCTAAGCTATCTATCTATGTGTGAAAGAGGTCTCTTTTTTGATGATGGAGAAAAAAAGTTAGTGGTCCACAGGCCAGGGCATGGCAGCCAGATTTCCTCTTGTGGTCATTTTCAATGCAGAATTCTAAGAAGTTTAAGAATTCTAAATTTGAATGTGGTCTTCAAAAATGTCATGAAACAATACTTACTAAAATAGGAGGATAGACTATATTTTATTTAATAAACAATACTTACTAAAATAGGAGGATAGACTATATTTTATTTAATAACTTTTTAACTTGTTTTATAAGTTTCAAATAGTGTGACAAATATTAGGGCATGTAAACCTCCAATTATATTTTTACTTTGAGAAAGGAATGGATTTATCTAACTCTAGAAAGCACACATTTCTAAACCTTAAACTGAGTTGTTTCTTTAAATCAAAATGGAAAAAAATGTGTTGATGAAAACAACCAAGCATTGAATCTAGCATTCCTGTATTGAAGGGAAAAATGCCCTCCTTCAACTGCATTTTATTTATCCTCTACTGGGCAAGCCCTTGTAAGTTGTATGTGTCCACAATAAATGATGGAATAAAAAGATATTGTAAAGACTGAGGATGGAGTTCCAAGGACAACATGTAAGGAAGCATGAGGGAGTCATGATTTGAACTCGTCAATGATGGCTTTAAGAATGGTGCCCTAAAACGAAGTCCATCTCAGATATTTCTAGAACTATTTACTGTATTCTGCTACCAATTTTTTCTGCTACCATCACTATCTGTTGATGATTAATAAATTCAGTGATTTTCATTTACTAACTTATCTTCAAAGAATTATTTGTGAGTTTGGCAATCATGCCTGTGAATTTCTGCTACGGTATTTTAATACAAGGCATCAGAAGTTTTTCTAGCTATTCTGTCATATTGAAAATCCATCTTGCTCAAAGCCTTGCAGTTTAAAAATTAGTATATGGCTGCTCTGAAAAATGCCTCCAATTTCGAACAAAGCACAACTTCAGAAAATCAATATCATATTAGCTCTGTGGTTAGCAAGAATTTATGAAGAATTGAAAACAAACATAGAAAGAACAGCCAGAGAGAATAAAAAAGAAAAGACATCTATGCAAGGGCAAATTTTCTTAGTAAGTAGAGAGCTCCCAGCCAAGAAAGAATAATATTTTCATTAAAAGTTAATATACCTCCATTTTGAAACATGCTCTTTGAAACCCTAGTAACACATGAGTAGAAACCCAGTTGTCAAATCCCGTAAAGGAAAATTATATACTTTGAGAAAAAAATGTAGCAATGTAGAAAATGCTTAGAAATTTTTCATATTCCATTAAAAGTCATTCTGATCATTTTCACTAGGTCTTCTACTACAGGACTGTGCTTTTATAAAGCTAAAATAAAAATACTGGTTATATCTAGGACTCTTCAAATTATTCTCAGTTCTATAGGGGGAAGTCAGAGTGGAATGTTTAATCAAATTTTAGCCCTTCCTTTCCTTTAAGTTTCCTCTCCAGCATGCTGCTAATATAAGTTCCCACCCACTTCACTATCAAGTTAAAATCTATGGAAATATAACTTCTTTCCCTAAGTCTCAGCCTGTGAAACAAGGAGACGTCATGTCTCTTCTTACATTGTGTAACAATATATATATTTCATAGTTCATCCTCTCTAAACAACTTTCTATTTTTAACAGTAAATAATCATGAATATTTCTTGATATTTAAAACTAAAGACAAAAAGGAAAAAGAACAAAAACATAATTAACAAGTACTTGTCTGGTCAAGCACAAACATCTGTAGGAGAAAGGGAGAAATGCATGCATTATTTAGATGTGTGCTCGTATTGTCATCAGAATCCGGAAGTTTAGGCAAGTGTAAGATGGCATGCAATTTTCTGTTGTATATTATGAAAATATTGGCCAAAAAGAAAAGAAAACCACACATGTGGTGTAACTACATGTTAACCATGTAACATTTAGGAAAACAGATGGGAGTAGAAATATGGCACACTGTTTAAAAAATTCCAGGTCTCTAAATGCTTCTAATTTCTGTCATACTATGGTTAATAAGCTGAAAAGTAAAAAATCTGGAAAAACTCTAGATATTTTGGCTAATTTTGTATCTCCCCTGAATCAATCCATTTGGGAACTAAATATCATTTACAGCAATGCTAAACTGCTGGTGGATAAATGATACTCAAAGGATATTTGAGGAAATTGTTGTTCATCAACCAAAATAGCTGTTTCTTGTAGTGTGCAATTTCACACCTGGGCATGGCATAAATACACATGGATGGCCAAATTTAGATCTGCTAGGATCCAGGGTGAAGAAAGAATAGTTAATGACATCATAACTTATTTTTATTTCCTTGTTCTTTGCCAATGACTCATTTCAACAAATCTTTGAGCACATGGGGGTGTCACCTTTAAATGACAAACAAAATAAGTAAGAATAAATTCATATGTGCTTGAAAAAGTAGTTTACTAAGAACCAAAAAGTAAGTTACTTTTCAGAAACAGTGTCATATTGATGTTAAAATCCTAGCAATGCTTATGTGCATTTAACTATTGGATTCCAAATGTAACAATAAATGGGATACAGTCTTTGCTTTGAGTTCACAATTTATATATTTTAATGTACTCATTTTATTATTTAAACAAAATACAGGGACAGAAAATTCATTGCAAATCATGAAGCCTCTGTTTCATAGGTAAATTTCTGGTTCTAGGTTAGAGAATGATATTTGAGTTGGACCTATTGATGTCTATATATCTGTATATTATACAGATATGTAAAGTCTTGACATTAATGAGTGTGACTATATTTGGAATTAAAATTACTTAAACAGTGATACAAGAACACTCTGACCCTCCCTTGTCTTCCCTGAAAGCAGGAAATAAATCTCCCAGGTATAAGGTACCCTTCTTGTACAGGAGGTAGAGACATCCTTATCATCAGAAATAGAGAATTTTGAGCCAAGAAGATTAAAATACAAAGCTTGTTTCTTCTTTCGTAATTTACTACCCCAGTCCAAACTTCTTTGTCTTGTCAATTCATCACAAGATTATTGTTTCTTTGTCTAAAAGGTATGAAAGCTGCCTGCTCTGGTCACTTCTTTGGGCCTCATATCCTTATGGGACTCCTGTATGTACAAAGTTAAATTTTACCCCTGTTAATCTGTCTTATGTTAGTTTATTAGACCAGCCAAATAACCTAAAAGAGAAGAAAAAAGAAGTTTTCCTCCCCTCCAAGGCAAAGGGTGTGCACGTGGTGGTAGGTGAAGTAGCCTTTCTAGGCAGAGGGAAAAATGATCTCTGCACAACTCGGAGTAAATCGGTGTTTGTGTATATGTGTGTGTCGTGGTCCACTTCCCTGTTGTAGCTCAAGTATAATATCCCAAAGTAGTCCTGGGGAGGAAAAAATAACAATAAAAATTCTAACAGCAAAGAGCAGAAACACAATAGTACATGAAATCAATAATATAAATTTTGAAAAACATAAGTTCCAGACATCTTTGATCTGCTATCATAAAATTGAGGGTTTTTTTTCCTCATGATAGAAACCAAAATATCTTCCTGTGGGGACAACTTTGCACTATTATGTCAGTTTGTGTCATTTACACTCTAACACCTAATATCCAAACAACTGAGATGGCATTCTGAGTTTCCACACTTGTTCTCAACACTTTACTGAATTCAGAAAACAAGTGATTTACTTCTAAAATCAATGGAATTATGTTTCTCCCCTTGTAACTGAATTTTAGTAATTAAAAGAACCTTTATTAATTCATATTTGCCTAGAAATGCAATCAGATCGTCTTATCCTTGTATACAAACCTATCCTCAATCTGACCCTCGTGTATACTTTCCTCGTGTATACTTTTATTTTACAAAATTACATTTGAAGAACCTATTCTAACCAAGCTGATTCACTCATTTCTCATCACTGCACAGATACATCCCCTGATTTTGCTCATAGATCTGAAATTCCTTTCTCTTTCCTCTTCATAAGAATACCCTGTTGTATAAACCTTATTTGCTTACTTAATGATACACAGGTTATTTTCTTTCCTTTTTATTGAGATTTCACACTCCTGGAGGGAAAGATTCACCTCCAATCTTACTTGTGGCCAAAAAGCTGATCAGAAAAAGAGTTGATAATTTATCCTTTGATTTGATGCAGAACAAGTAGTTTAGAAATGGTCTCATCTGTTACATACAGTGAAAATGTCCTAGAACAGTTTGATAGTTTGGCTGGGAGTAACCTAAAACATTAAGCCATAAATGTGTACAATGTTGACCAAGAAATGCAGAAGACTGCGAATAAGAAAAAAAAAAAGTGTGTATTTGGGGTCTCACGAATTGCAGTTTGAGAGGTACTGATTCAAGTAGCAACTCAAATGTGCTCCGAGGGAAATAGAAAATCGTGGGGGTTTATAAAGGCAACAAAGACATTCCAGGGAAGTATTATAGTTTATTTTTACAGAACCATCATTGGTGCCAGCAGGCATTCAGTCACTTGTTGGTAGCAGATTTGTTGCTAAGCTGCAGTCTCTAGAGGGTGGAAGGAAAACAAGTGTCAGGTGGTCTCAGAATGGCTGGGTTGAACGTTTATATTGCATCAGAGTGTGGACCTGTATAAGCGTTCCACTTCCCTGGTGGCCTCTTAGCTTCCTTTTAGATCCCTTTGACTTAAGTGACTCCATTTTGTTGTTCACAGTCCACAACAAATATTTGTTCAGTGCTGATCACGTAGCAGGAAAAATGTAACATCCTTAGCTAACAAGGTTGGTATTGAGAGGTGATAGAGAGCTGTCCGGCCTTTAAATACGTGAAGTAGCTGCTAAGAATAAGAGTCCAGCTTGGGGGATGGGTAACCACACTGAAAATATTACACAGATTTTCCTCTTTTTGCATCTTGCAGAGGGAAAACCCCTATGAATTTCAGCACAATATCTTCATCCTATTTTCAGATGGAAAAAAGATGATGTTTGGGAACTCTGAAAATTGTCTCCTTATCATCTTGTCAGAGTCCATTTGCAAAAGGATAATTACTTTATATTTATATTGAATACATTTATTTTATTTGATAAGTCTAAGATAAAATATTGTATTCTCATGGCTGATAATTTAGTATAAAAGATCTAAATTAAGTGAACTATTTCATGGCCACATAAATAACTTGTATCTAAATATTTATTTATTTAAATATTTATTAAACATCTAGTATATATGCCAGACCATATGTTAAACTCTAGATAAAAAAGACTTAGAGATAATTCCTGTCCTCAAGAAGCCTGCAGTTTAATGAGTGGAACTGGAAAAACAGTTACGTCTATGTAAACAAGGAAATGAAGATGCAGATAGTTACAGCCTCTTTTTCACTATTAGCTTTAATATCAGACTGGAGTTTAGTCAACATTGTCCTTTGGTTTGATGAAGAGGAGGCGTAGACTTCATTTCAGCTTCTGTTGGAATATCTGTCTGCTGTTTACAGATAATTTCTCACTGACAAGAGTAATATTTGCAAAGGCTTTCTGATGATTAATGTTAGCTCACTGGAAACGCAGAGGCTGTGTATTAGGAGTACAAGAAATATAAAGCACAATAATTTAAACAGATAGTTTAATGGAGGTCTTCTAGTAATTATATTTTACATAAAACAATTGGATATCCAAATGACAAATGGGCACTGAACAAAAGTTTAGCTAAGTCTTTGCTCAGTGGATTAAAAAGTGCTATCAGTTCATTATTCATACAAGCAGTGAGAAAAGGAAGGTGCTTTTGACTGAGACCTCATTCCAGCATCTGTCATGTTAAAACTGTGACTTGAGAAAACTACTTATGAGTCCTAATCTTTTGTTTTAATAGTAATCATCTCAAATAATGTTGAGTTATTGTAAAGATTAAAGGTGACAAACTGTTCATTAAGGGTCACTTTCAATACTCACACATCATTGAAACCTTGGGATAGTACTGAATAGATGTCACCTCAAAGTTACAAGAAACTGCCAGTTTTATTTTTACATGTCATTATTTCCTTTGTTTGGCTTGTGAATTGCTAGCAAATACTAAAAGAAAGGTGTTTCGAGACCGCTCTCTCACCACCACCACCACACACACACACACACACACACACACACACACACACAAGCATCTTGGCATCTGTTTTTGAAGCTATTGTTGAAAAATAACTTGAGATTCCTTCAGTCATTCCTTGTCCTCACTAGGTAGGCATTTGTAGTTATCCAGAACAACCAATTTATTGAATTTGATCCATGAGAAATCTAAAAATATTGATTTTTTTTGGAGAAAAAAGAGAATACCCTACATAGTACATAAAATTTATATAAGCTTGCACACCTGTTATTCAAATTGCACTACCAGAATTCAATATCACAGTGGCTTTGAAGACTAATGTCTAGGAATAAACTCAGTGAGACTAGACACTATTATAGACATTAGTTGTCTTCTTTATTACATGATATGTAGGGGACTGATGCTTTTTTCCTTTTTTTTTCCCCTATGATGTCTGAGATTAACGTGAAGAATATCAGCTCTGTCCTCAGTTGCCTGAAGTCTGTGGGTATAGTAAAATAGCAAGCTTAAATATTACAGGAAACAATACTACGTTCAAATGTATCATTCTAAGTGGAAAAATGTCAAAAGGCTACATATAGTAATTTTGTCTCTATCTGAATTAAACATCTTTTAAAGTGACATTCATAAGACGCAGTAAACATAAATACATTACAAAGACTCAGTCTTTGTAGGCAAGCTGATTAAATGCACACTGCCTTTGAATACTGTATAGATCTGAATTCCAGTACTAACTCTTACTAGCTATCTGAATTTAGAGTATTTATTTATCCTTTCTGAACTTTGATTTCCTTAACTCTAAAATAAAAATAGTAAGATTGACGCTATAGGGTTTTCATGAGTATTCAGTAACATAATGTATACAAATTCCACAGCACAAGTCCTGGTACATAGCAGGGGCTCCAAAAAATTTTAGTTATTATTTTAATTTGTAAGATAAATATAAGTAAGAGTTAAACCTTTTACAATTCATAGGATAGAACAAAGTTATTTGGGGAAATAATCTATACCATAAGCTTCTTTTCCTTGATATCAGGAAAATCAAGTCTATATTTTGATCATGAGGGTCACGTGAGACCATGAGAGATGTGCAAAGTTATAGAAGAAAGCCCATTCCCTTGAGAAACTCACAACCTGAGGTAGACTTTTACGTAATTACTCAATACAAAGAGCCATAATTGAGGTGTGGTTCTTGAAGAAATGAATGCTCGCAAGATGATCTTGTATAACTTTACTTTAACAACACAGAGCCAGTGAGTTGAAAGACTTCTGTGATTGATCAACTCCTGCACTAAAACACACACACACACACACACACAGGGGAAAAGAAAAATAATATAAAAGGATTGCTGTGTTCTGCTAAATAGCCATAAAATCTTCAATGCATCTTATTTAAAGTGAGTCTTGTGTGCTACATTTGACTGCATTTGCTTTTCAAAAGACTAGAAAGAAATAAGCCTAAAGAGCAGATGACAGATTCGTGCTCCAGAGAAATCAGGCAAAAATCCCCGTCTCATGAATATAACAAACTATTAAGAAAAATTGTACTTTGAAGACTTTATATGTTAAAGTTGAAGCACTTAGGGTGACATGATGAGGCAATTGATGTTCGATGCTAACTGGAATGAATAAGTTATGTGATTTACATTGAAGCTAAAATGTGTTTTATTTTTCTAAACCTGTCAACATGCTATACTCTTCAGAGGCCAAAGATCATGAATTTGGGATTTTAGAATGACATTAATTTACTTGTAGAAAAGGACTAGATAACAATTTCAGAACTGTAGAATACCAAAATACTTCAAGATTAAAATTTGGACTGTCGTTTAATATGAGATGCAGAGCCAAGATTTTCGATTGTTGAATTTTTTTAAGTCACTCCCCTCAGTTTCAGTCACAGCATAGCTTTGAGCAAATATTAATCTTTTGAGCTTTCGTGTATTATCTGTGAAGTGGAAGTACACAAGCTCAGTTAAATTCACAAAGTTTTGTAAACATCAGATAAGGTATTAACATCATTTCAGGAGCTGATTGCTGTCTTCCTTAAAGATTACCTAGTCCCTGTGCTCCTTAAGGACTCATATCTTGCAGTTTCCTAGGGAGCCATCAAGATCTGGAGATGGGCTGGGATGAATGGTGAGCCAAGTCAACTGGAACACACATTAACATGTTAAGTGTACCAACACAGTCCTCGTGGGCTTATATCACACACAGTCATCAAGCGTTTTCTTTCAATATTTAATTCAAAATTAAATGATTATGTTCAGCGTTTTAATCAGCCATCATATATCTGTGTCTGACACTAAGATCTCTTTTTACTTTTTGTCCTGTTTGGGTAGCTGCTTTTCCTCCTGTCGTTGCTGGCTAGTTTTAGCCATTCTCTCTGTAATGTCATCTTTTTTTTTTCTTTTTTTTAAATTGAAATATAGTCAGTTTACATTTTCTTAATCCTAATCCTTTTATGCAGTGCTGAGGAGTTCTTTTATCTTGGACAACTCATTTGACTTCTCACAGATCCAGTTTTCATCCACAAACTGTGGCTTGAGTTATAATAATCTTTAGGTCATTTATAACATCTAAAATTCCATAAATCTAACTTCTCTGTGTTTACCCTTCATTCTCAAAATGGAAGTGAATGGAAGAGCGCTGTTACAGAATGCATTGTGTCACCCCAGTTCATATGCCCGCAGGACCTCAGAATGTGAATGTTTTGGACATAGTGTCTTTAACAAGGTCATTAATTGAAAATGAAGTCATTAGGGTGGACCTAATCTTACATGACTTGTGTCCTTATAAGAAGAGCAAATTTGGACACAGGCATATACAAAGGGAAGGCACAGGGAGAGGATGGCTGTCTGTAAGCCAAGGAGATAGTCTCAGAAGAAATCAGCCCTGCCAACACCATGATCTTGGACTGTTAGCCTCTAGAACTATGAGAGAATAAATTTCTGTTCTTTAAGCCTCCCAGTCTGTGGCACTTTGTTAGGGCAGCCCTCACAAACTAATATAGGTGGTGTACTTTCAATGTGCTAAAAATGTGTTTTTCAAATTGCCGAATGGTATAGAAATGCAAAGCAGATATTTTTAATGCAGCGTTGATAACATTCATGAAACTACTATGATACCCAGCCATCTTTTTTTTTCTTGCTCTACATTTATATACAATAAAAAAAAAAGGGAGAGTAACTAGTCTATGAATATGTTTCCTAGAGCAGAGTCAAAACATTAGCATATTTTTTCTGAAATGAAGTCTGAAAACTGGAAACTGAATCTCTCCCTTTGGGGTTTTTGGACTCTTTTCTTCTGATTCAAGCCCTCCTTCACCCATTCCAGTGCTGTGGCATTAACTTGCCACAAGAGGCATCTTTCTTTGTTTTCAGGTAATTTTCCTTGATAACTGGAGAATTCCTTTATCTGTGGCTTTTGAAAAAGTTTCCATCCTTTCCCTTTATAGCTCCACACTCAGTGACATTTGATAAGTGCTTGATTTTATGGCTGATCTGGAGTGCTGGGTGTGTAAAGCTCAGGGTTGTCCTTGCTGGTGATCGTAAAATGGGTTGGACATTTATGTAATAAAATATATGTAGAGTTGGGAGGCTCTCCTGAAATGGCCCTAGATTTTAGCCTCAAGAAAAGTTGTAGTTTAATGCAAACTCTACCTCTATTGTGCCTGTATACCAGCCACTTGGCGTTTCTGAATCTCAAAGTTATTATTTGTAATATGAGAATTTAAAAAAATTTCCGTTTGGGGGCTTTGATGATTAAATTAGAAAATGAATTTGAAAATCTTAACTGATTGCTTTTTATGTTGCATAAGATTGGTAATTCTAAAAAAAAAATTAATAATAATTCCCACCCATTTTCATTCTTTAATCTCTTAAATGTTAATATACTTTTTTTATTTTCTTCATTGCTTTTATCAGTAACTGAAATTATATCAGTTACATTTTTTAAACTCATATATTATCTCAATCTCCCATGAAACCTCCAAGAGTGGAGACTTTGTTTTGTGGGGACTTTGTTTTGTTCTTTGCTATGTTCTCAGTAACATGAAGTGTCATTTTTTGTGTGTTCTAAGTAAAGAATTTTTAATAGAACAACATAAATATCATTCTTTCATTCTTAGGATAAATCTTTGAACAAAATAATGTAATATGATTATAGTTTGACTGTTGTATCTCTGGTTGTTACCAACATACCTAAAAGACCAGAATCTGGGCTCACTTACAGTCACAAAACCAAGAATAATGAGGATGAAGAAAGTCTATACTGTCTTACTCCACTGGCATCCCATGTGCACTGGCACTGTAATTATGGGCTAGCTCCAGAGCTCCCAGAGAAGAATTAAACCATGGAAAAGAAACTAAAACCTGTTCTTATTCTGTATTGTTTTCTTCTTACATAATAATACTCTAAAATCATTGAACTTTAGACCTGGAAGGACCATGAATTTTTGCTTTCTCTGAAACACCAACACTGCTAACCATTCACATATTTATTGAACACTTACCCTATACTGATAGAAGTAAGCCAAAGAAACACTTTTTTGTTGCCCCATTGAAATTTATACTCTCTCAGATAAATACAATTTTCAAGGAAGAAGACATTTTTCTCAACCCTTCTAGGTTCTTCTGGCTGATCTAAGTATTAAACTGAATGAGACAGGTTAAGAGGAGAAAATCAAACAAATGTTTAATAATATGTATAAATGGAAGAGACCCTGGGAAAACTGAGTAACTTGCCAAAATAGTCCGAAAATTTTACCTTAAAAATAGTTTTCAGCTAAAGACAAAAAGGGATATTGGGGGTAGTGATTTGGTACTTCAGAGAGGAAAAGGGCAATTCATGTGAGATGGAAAAGCAAATGTTTGGTAAATACATGTTTGCTGGGCCATAGATAGACAACTGGACACAGACTGGACTCTGGTCTCCACAGTATATCCAGTTTCCCCTCCATACCTAGCCCATATTCTTTGCAGATATTTTCAGTTGTAGCTCCGTTCCAGGAATAGGCCCTTCTCTTTATCTAAATTCTTTTAGTCAGTTAAGAGGGGGAGTAACAAGAAAACTTTCTAAGTCTTATTTTTTTTAAATAAAATAATCAGCCTAAATTAATCCTCATGCCAAAGGGACATATTTGGGGTGGCAAATTTTGCTCCCCTATGTGGTCATTCATTTATCTAGTATATATTCATTGAATTCCTACAAATTTGGGGGCCATATTTTTCTGCTGGGCTTTTGAGATGTGAAGATAAGAATCACTATATTTCTATGCAAAGAGCTCACAGTCTGAAGAAAGAATCATACAGGTAACCCAGATAGTAGTCCATCATTGAATGGAAACAATCATAGAATACACCAAGAAGTAAATTGGCAAGGAGATAGGAGGTGGTAATCAGGAATGACATAGTAGATTAGATGATACTTAAGCTATGTCTTTAAGGGCATGCAAATCTGTGTGGAACTAAGAGGGGAAAGGACATTCCAGACAAAGGAATCACTGTGTGTAGAAGTAGGGAGTTAGGCATGAGCTCGGTGTGTTTGTTAAACTACTGGTAGCTTTGTAGGCCTTTAGGAAAGTGACCTGCTCTGGATAGTGATGAATGATGAGTCTGGAGAAATAAAAGACCAAATCTTGCTCAGTCTTGGTGCCAACGGAATCATGGAAACATGTAGACTATGACACGAATCAAGTCAGTATTTGAGAAAAATCTTAGCAATGTGAGGGGAAAGGATGGAACAAGTCATGAAATTAGAAGTAAGGTGATGCCATAAAATATGAAATAAGTACAGGTGATTCAAAAACAAAGCCACAAACAAAATAACATTTGAAATGAAAGATATGTGTTTCTAAAGATCACATTTGGCAAATGAATTATGAATATATTCCCCCCCCCCTTTTTTTTCTTTTTCTTTGTTTTCTATTAATTCAGTTTTATTCCAGGGACAATAATTTCTATAACATGTTACATATTCAAATTCCATAATTCCTTATTCAGTTTTCAGATGGAAAAATATATAGATGTCGATGCTATGGCACTGCTAAAAAATTGCCTCAGAGAATAGGAATAATATCATGTGCATCAACCATATTAACAGTTAGTCTCTATGTAGATGCTGCAGCTCCCAAGTCTTGATTCTGCATTTCACTGTCACATAGTGGAACATGTCATATCTTGAACTTTTACATATGATGTCTAGTACATAAATACTATATTTGAAATAAAAAATAGTAATAAGGAAACCCTGCATGGAAGTAGAGCATATCCATAACTATTAAAATAGCTAAGGCACCAAATAAAATTATACTAACAGACTCCTTTAAAGAATCACTCCTGAAAACATTATTGAATATGTCTGCAAGAGTTGAAGAGAACAATAAATTGGCAAGATAATAACGGACTTTTTAAAAAGTATGCAAAATAATAATCTGCATCCCATAGATACTGTGTCAACATTTAATTTGTGTTACGTAACCCAAAGGAATAATCATTAATCTACGAGTGCATTTCTAATTACTTTTATATTACAGTCTTTGAATTATTAGCCTTTACAAAGTAGGTTTTATTAGGATGAAGGAAAAGAGCTAATGGGGTAATACTTTCTGTCAATGCTACATTAGCATTTCAGATTAGAAAGATCTCCAGTGCTGTAGTAAAGAGTGCACAATATTTTACTGATTATTTTTATAATGTTAGGCAAGTTATTAAACCTGTCTCCCTCACAGTATCTTTATCAGAGATAGAGTGTAATTTGAGTATTTTTGGTTCCTTTTTAGTTGTGATTACATATGAATTCCTAGAATTTATTGTAATTCTTGTATCCATATTTATTGTGTTTAAAATTACAGAAAGAGGTTTACAGAATAAAATAAAACTGTGCCTTGAAGAAAGCACAGAGTGGAACTTAGATTTTCATGGTTTATAATTAATCATGTTTTGAAAAAATTACTCTGGATTACATATATATATATACACACATATATATATATATATATTTATTACTCTGGATTATTTTTGAAGGTGGGTTAGACTTTAGATATCTAGAGGTTGAAAGACTGGCAACTAATGGGGAGACTATTAGAATATTTATCTAAGAGCTGATGAATATCATTCTAATTATGTACCTTTAAGCTATATACCCTCATCCATCACATATAATCTAAAGAAAAGTAAGAAGAAACAGATATTGATTTTTTTAAATGTTAAAAAAAAAATCAGTCTAGAATAATAGTTCAGAACTGCATAATAAAAACTTAGAACCTAGTTGAAAAGCATACACAAATTCTGAATCAGTAGCGGTCTGGGTTCCAGAAAGAAACAGATGACAATTCAAGCTGGGTTATTTTAGTAAATTAAAAAAAATTATTTTCAAAGATTTGGGAGGTGATGAGAGTAATCATAGAATAAAATCGTTGCTCCCAGGCAGGGAACATGGGTAGAAAGTAGCCATCAGAATTCACAGGGAGAGCTCCAAGGATAATAGGCTAAAAAACGGCCTTGCAGAGAAAGGATAAGGGGGATACACACCCCAATCTCACTTTCTTCTGTCCCTAATTGACCGAGGCTGTTACTTAATTGACTGAACTTTCCCAGAAGCTAGATGACAAGGAGGCCACATATTGTCCTTAAAGGTCCTCTTGTAGCACAAAGCAAGGTCAGGAGGATGGATAAAGTGAATTAAGAGTTAAATGAAAAACATCCAGCAAAAAATCACATAAAATAGTCATGGGAAGTGGATATTATCAGGAACACAGCCCTCTAGTAATTAAGGAGTGTACAGATGAGCAATTGCTTCTATTACATTCCATTTTAAAGATCATAGCCATCAATAAATCAGGCTACCACTGAATTCCATGTGCCTGATACTTCAGAAGTGTACAATGAATTTTTCATGAATGGATTAATGAAATTCTTGGGGACAAAATTTTTTCACTCTACCCTTCTAGTTTCTTTTGGCTGCTCTAATAATTAAATTGACATAAGACAGATTAACAGGAGAAAAACATTTAATTTTGTACATATGAGAGCTTCACATAGACATGAGTCTCTCAGACAGTCAGACAGTTCAGTCTAATATGTCATTCTGAGCTAAGGAGAAGGGTTAGGGATCTGGGGCTACAAAGGGAAGAAGACAATTCACAGGAACATGGGAAGAGCAAATGTTTGGTAAACAAATGTTTGTCATGCCATGCAGAGACATTGGGATACAGAGAACAAACAGATCCTGCTAAGCTCCCCCCAGCTTACCATGTCTAGCTCATAGTCTTTGTAGTCATCTCTGGGGATAGGTCCCTTTCTGGACCAGGCTCCCTATCTAAATTCTTCTAGGCAGTTAAAGGAGAACTAAGAAGCTCTTCTTGATTCTGTTGGGTCTTGATAATCCTCAGCTCAAAGCAATCCACATGCCAAATTAGCACATTCTAGGGGGACTGGGGAACTCCAGGAGTACAATGAATCATTCAACTTACATTTATCTTTTGGTTGATGCTCCACCTCTTGTTTATGACTATACTGTTGTCTTGTGGACTTGGTGTTTATATGTATATGTAATGTGTATGTGTGTGTCTTTTGTTCTGACGTACAGCTTTAGATGAACATTGTCTGACATTTCAGGTTTGCCCTGACTGTTTTATGTTAAAAAAAAAAAATCTTGACTGAATTCTAGTGTTAAAATCTCTGCTTTCATTTCCAGACTCAACTGAAGAGTAGCATTCAGATAGAGTGGGATTCACTCTAGGCAATGGGCAATAATAACCAAGGAATAGTGGGAATGATTTTAAGAACTATTTAACATGTAGAATTAATTAGATTTGACAACTAATAGAATGAGGGCATAAGAAAGACATAGGAGACAGAGTCAATGCCATACTAAGGGAAGCAGAATTTGTCACTGCAAAGTATGCCTCCTTGGCGTACGGATTGCCTTGAGGTGGTCATTTTTTAAATAAAGCAGACATAGAAGAAGCTCTGAAAATAAAGTAGAAGTTACTGTTTTGTAAGGAACATTGACATTTGTATGGAAAATCTCCATTTGTAAAAGTGTCTCCAGCTCCACCAGGAAGAGAAGGATGACTCTGAATCTGTAGAAACTTATCAAACGAATAAGGCAATGACTTAAATCTGCAAAGCAACTCTATTCTTGTTTACTGTGCTTTTTCTGGTAACCTCGCATAACTGCCCTCACCTCACCACCCCAGCATCTCCTTTTGTCTTTACCTGAAGATGGTGTATAAGGTGACAGCTTGGGCCATGCTAGAGAGTTACTCAGTTTTCCTGGGTCTCTCCTATGTATACAGAAGGTATACATTTCGTTTTTCTCTCGTTAATCTGTCTTTTATTACAGGGTGTG
Organism: Camelus ferus; assembly: GCF_009834535.1. Taxonomy (NCBI): domain Eukaryota; kingdom Metazoa; phylum Chordata; class Mammalia; order Artiodactyla; family Camelidae; genus Camelus; species Camelus ferus. The sequence continues at coordinate 13,670,216 of NC_045705.1, forward strand.
TCTCAGCCAATTTCCTGGAAGGATACAGTGAAAATTATTTCTCTTCCCTTACACATAGATTGTGACTTAATTAAACATTTCAGCTGGTTAATTAGAGCCCTGTATTAAACAAGTAAGCAACAACAGAGCATCAATAACAACAGCAAAAACTAGTTCCAATATGTTTTTAACACTATTACTTCCTATTTCAGGATGACCTTGTTTCCTCCTAAGTAGTCTGCATAAGAATTGCCCTCAGAGTCCTATAGAGAAAGTCCACGTGACTGTCGGACTGTGCCTTGCAGAGTCTTGCTTATTTAGAGCTATCCAACCAAGTTGGGAGCTTCTTATGGTTAACTCCTGTATAGTAAGATTTGTAACCACTGGAGAAAGTGACATACAAGCTGTGATTTAGAGAACTCCGAGATGTTCTAAATACAATATTGCCTTTTTGAACAACTCTTGTAATTTCTCTACTTTGGGTTATACTAATAACTATTAATGTCTTATCTTTTCCCTGTCTTAGACCAGAAGCACCAGAATGTCAAAGACAATGTATTTATTTATATCTGAATCTCCTTTAGCAATGTGCATAGAACCTAACATAATTTCTTGTTTATGTTTATTTCCATTCTCACTGCAACAATTTAAATTCAGTTCTCTTCCATCTTTCAAGTGGATTTTGGTAATGGCCTTCTAAGCAATGTTCCTGACCTTCATCTGTTACCATTACAATTCCTCATCTATGATATCTAACATTGCATTATCACCCCCAAATCCATCTCTCTAGTCTCATCAGCTTCTATTTTGCCCAGTCACAACTTTCATATGCATCATTCACAGTGACATTTAATAGTCTCTGAGAAACACCCCTGAATTTTGTCTTTGCCTTTAATCATAATTTTTCAAAAAGCCTAGCCTCATAGTTATGTTTTCCTACTCTCTGTTAAAATCTTCCTAGTCCTCAAGGAATGTATCAAATAAAACTCACCAACTCTTTAATCACATAGCATGTTGATAATAATGAGGCTATAGCCCAGTACCTGGGCTGTTCAAAAAATGCTGGTTGAATTTTTAAAAAATAATTAGATTTCAGTATTCATTTCATCTAGATTTGTTCAATAGATAGATCTGTATCTGCCACTGAATCACAAAGATGACTATGGTCAAGGAACAGGCTTAAATCATGTTTGTACCTGGAATGATGTTGTGTATGTGACAGTCTTGAAATAAATGCTTCTTACTAAGTTTATTAAATTTAAATATTAACTGCAGAGAAGGATTTGTGACCCCTATACTTCCAAAGACCACCAAAAACACAACTTCAGTTGAATAAAATTGAGTTTATCAGTCTTTTCAATGAGAACTCACACCTCGAGGAATTGTGGGGGTGTCTTCTGTGAATGAAATACATTTCCTGCCATATCAGTAAACAAAAGACACTGCAACCATTAGCCATCAGTCACTACCACTGCCCCCCCAGTGGTGAGCCGGAGGGAACTCAGGAGGGAGACAAGCAGGCAGCCCTGTCTCTGCAACCACCCTCAGTGGTGCCCCCTGTAGGGACTCTGGATAGGAAAGAACAGGGTACTGGCCCTAGAGAGCTAGGTGCATATCAAAGGAATGATTTCAATGATCACACTTTTGTACCTTCCCATATATAGAAAAGCACTAAATTCCTTACCTTGAGATATCTGATTTTCTTAATTAACAGTAATCTTTTGATGTTCCGATTACCTGGTCTTTGTTGCAAAAACTTCTATATATCCTGGCTCTCCCTCTGCCTCCCTGCTAGTGGTCTCTCAGAGCTATCCAAGAGGCTGTATCCCTACCATAAGCCTTCAGAGATGTCTGATGAATAAAAGAGAACTCTCAACTTTCAGGTTGTGCTTTTTTGTTTTTTTTAAGTAGACACTTCCTAAAAGTGTGTCATAAAAGATTACTGGATTTGAATGTATACTTTAAGCTATTCTGTGGATGTATGCTGTCAAGAAGCAAGGATAATTCTGTGATTTGATAGCTTTATAATTCTCATCCAGAAGTAAAGAAGCACAAAGTAAATTTAAAGCTGGAATTTAAAAAGAAATAGCAATTACTCGTATTTGTAATAAATTACAGAGGTTTTGTCTTTGTTTGTTTTTGGTTTAGACAATTTTCCTGCCTTTGTCTGCACTCATACATGCTTACTGAGTAGTCTTGCTTTTGTGTTTCTTCATCCTGGTCACAACTGAAGTGCTGTCTTTGACATGTTTAGGTTCAATCGCAATCCACAGTCTAGACCAAGAACTGGTTGTAGGACACTGCTTTTCTCCTCACTAGTGAGTAGTGGAGCCAAACCCCAATACAGGCTTCTATGGAAGAGTGGGCAGTAAAGGAATCTGGGGGTAGATAAGAGCGTTACTCTCACCGCCTGCTGTTATCAGCGTCCTCATCTCCGGTAGGGATTATAAGTGTATGCAGACCACGTACCTGTCACTGTACTTAGCGATCTGCAATCACTGGCTCATTGAGCCCTCACAGCAGCCCTGTGCACTAAGTGCTATTGTCAACCTCACTTTGCAAACCATGAAACTACCTAATCCCACTGCATAGCTAGAAACTGGCACTTCCTTCACTTAATCACCCTAATTTACTCCCTTTCTCTATTCAAGTTCCAGATCCACCAGCTGTGAAAAGCTCTGAAGTGTTCGTAATTTCTCTGAAATTTTACAAATGTTAGGAGCCTTAAGTCATCTTTAAGATATGCAGGAAATGTGGACGATGTGGCACACTGCTGACCACAGGATGGAACTCAGTCTATGCTGATTCACTGCCCTTTCCCAATGGAATATTGTCAGTCATGTTAAGCATTTATGCTTTCTTAAAATACACTGTCAGGATATTATAAAATTAAAATAATCAAATTAATTAAGTTCAATACTATATAGTTTTTTGAGGGGATAACTTACTCAAGACTTTGTGTTAAAATCTAAGACAGGATTCAGGAAGAAATTTAAAAGCGAAAAGCAGGGGGTAGGGTATAGCTCAGTGGTATAGTGCGTGCTTAGCATGCATGGGGTCCTGGGTTCTATCACCGGTACCTCCATTAAAAAAAATACTAAATAAATCTAATCACCTATCTGCCCCCCCAAAAAAATTAAAAAACAAGTTTAAAAAATTCTTAAAGAGCAAAAAGCAGGCAATTCCCTGCCATCCATAATACAGAGATATTTAAATCATCTGAGTCTGTTGGAACTGTGACCCTGAACCCAGCTCCACTCTGTAGTCTCCCCCTACATCTTTTGTAGTCCCCTTAGAAAAGAGGTATCTACGTTACTAGCATACTGTTTTGAAATCAGCTGTGAAAAATACAGCATTTCTTAAACAGAAATAGAATTAGGAGGAAATGAGCTTACATGTTTAAATTCACTTTTTGCTTCTGAAAAATAGTTAGTTCGTGTTCAAATAAGCAAAGAAAAGGGGGAAAGCAAAATATCCCAGGTAGCACCATGTCCCAAGATTCTACATTTTATTAATGCTTGTAGGCCCCACAACACCTAGTACAGTACTTAACACACAGGGAGCCCTCAAAAAAAAGGGCTGCTTGCAGAGGGGTTACAGTAGTTAGACCAGCAAATTGGATCCCGTTGTTCTGGATCACAATCTCAGTTCACTGAGCATGATTCAGGGTGACTTTGGGATATTACTTTAATTCCCTGTGCTTCATTTTCCATGCAGTATAACACCACTTGCTTTTATGTCCTGCCTACTTTGAATGTCATAAAGACCAAGTTTTTATTGTCAATTTCATTTGAATCCAGTTTTAACCAAAAGCTTGTTCAATCAGTTCTTTTCACAGAGATACATTCTCTATTTGAATTGTCTGATTTTTCCGTGAATTGGCTGATATCTCCGAACAACACCAGGTAGCTATTTATGGTCAGATGGATTTTCTTAGACAGCATGGAAATGAAGTACAGTGGGTGTAAATGTAAGACACACAATCAAATAAAAATGAAGACCTGATTTAAATACAGACTTAAATGTTACATGGATTTTACAACCACTTGATAGGCTGAAATAGAACAAAGGGAAATGTGCCTTTGATAATCCAATAAGACTATGCGTGGAAACATAAGAAATCCCAATATTTATAGTCTCAAACTGAAGATCATAAAAACAAAAACTAAACTGCAAGTGAGACTTGGTATGTAATTGAACTTTAGGACTCTAATTGAATGAACACAAGCTTTGCCATGGTGGTGAAATCACTAGTTATAAAGAGTGGAGAAAAACTGAAATAGACTAGATATTACTTTCAAATTACACAAGCCAGAAAGAATAGAGTAAAATGGAATTTTCAATGTGGTCTGAAAAGTCTTTAAAGGCTGATGGGATATTTTATGTGAGCTTTTGTTCTATAAATCTGTACATAGTCTATCTCTTCAGCTCCTCATAAAATCTGTACCTGACCCTATCTTTGTGTTTTGAGAGAATAGATGTCAATTGGCCAGGCTTGAGACACATACGTACTTCTAAAAATTGGCAGTGTTTAACCCCATTTAAAACACAAAAGGATTTAATGTACAGCATGATAGTTATAGTTAATAATACTGTATCGTATATTTGAAATTTGCTATGAAAGTAGATCTTAAGTATTCTCACGGCACATACACAAAAAAATGGTAACTATATGAAGTAATGGATATGTTAGTTAACTTGATTTTCGCCATCCTTTCATAATGTATGTGTATATTAAATCATCCCATCATATATCTTTAAAAAATCATATTTTACCACCTAAATATATGCAATTTTTATTTGTCAATTATACATCAATTAAAGTCATGAGAACTAACAAGTAAAAAAACAGAAAAAAAGGACTAGGAAAGATGAGTATTATTTTTCCTCAAATGAAATTCAGTGTTTATTTTAGAAGTAAGATACTGCAGACTGGACAGGCAGAAGAAGAAAAATGTATTTTAAGTGAACATTACATATATAATCTATATTTAATAGTGTATGTATTATATATTGTGCAAATATAAACACACAAACATATATATGTTTAAAATGCAAATGTATGAATACACCCATAAATGTATGCATGTACACACACACACACACACACACACACACACTGCACTAACTCACTTCTTTCTTACTCAGCTAAAACTATTTGATGATAATGATGTTTTTGTGAAGGCACCTTTGGGTGGGACTTTGCTTATGACCTCAGCTTTCATTCAATAGCATGTGTGGAGGCACATTTCCAAATGGATCTGATTTCATGAGCCATATAACTCTCACAGTGAAACTCAGACCCCTTGCATGTCTTGATATGGACCTGTGGAATCAAGGCCACAAAGATCGGTAACGCACATCATTTTATTTCTAGGTTTTGTGATTGCATAACAAGAAATGTTGAAGCAATTGTATAACTCAGTCTATCAGATAGTTACTTTCTAAACTGTCATTTGGAAAAAGCTATCATAAAAATGCCTTTTTTCCTTAGAGATATACTTCTGTTTTATGTTTTGCTTTGTTTTTGAAGTAATATTTTTACATCAACTCAAAGGATATGACAGAGAAACCCTGTATACCCATCACCAAATTTTCCTTAATGGCTTCTTAATACATAATTGTTGTACAATATCAAAACTAGGAATTTAACAATGGTATAATGCAATGGTATAATGTGAGTGTAGGTTTTTAATTACTTATTGATTGATTGATTGATTGAAATTACAATGTGTCAGTCTCTGGTATACAGAATAATGTCCCAGTCATGCATATATATACATATGTTCTTTTTCATTAAAGGTTATGACAAGATATTGAATATAGTTCCCTGTGCTATATGGAAGAAATTTGGTTTTTATCTACTTTTATATATAGCAGTTAATATTTGCAAATCTCGAACTCCCAACTTTATCCATTCCCACTCCTTTTCCCCCTGGTAACCCTAAGACTGTTTACTACATCTGGGAGTCTGTTTCTGTTCTGTAGGTGAGTTCATTAGTGTCTTCTTTTTTCTTCTTTTAGATTCCACATATGATATTTTTCTTTCTCTTTCTGGCTTATTTCACTTAGAATGATGATCTCCAGGTCCATCCATGTTGCTGCAAATGGCATTATTTTATTCTTTTTTGTGTGTGGTAGTCAAAAAAAAATTTACCTCCCAAAGATATATTCAATTTCTAATTCCCAGAATCAGAAAATGTTACTTAATGTAACTAGAGTTGAATATTAACTTATGCAAACAATGTGATTAAGTTAAGGATCTTGAAGAAATGAGTTTAGCCTGGGTTACATGAGTGGGACCTTAATGCCATCAGGGTAGAAGAGAGGCCTCAGGTGATTATCTACAGAAGGGAGAAAGTGGTGAAAAAGAAGCAAAAGAGATGTGATCACAAGCTGAGGAATGCTGATAGCCATCAGAAACTGGAAGAGACAAGTAATGAATTCTCCCCTTGACCTTGTAGAGGGAGTATAGCCTTGCCAACACCTTGATTTCAGCCCAGTAATAGCAAATTTGGACTTCTGCCCCCCAGAACTGTGTGAGAATAAATTTATGTATGTTTTAAGCCTCTCAGTTTGTAATAATTTGTTTCTGCAGCCACAGGAAACTAATTCACATTCCATCTCATTTTAATCACATGGTGAGACTGGTCTAACTACAACTGCAATTAAGATACAGAACTATTTCATCACAGCAAAGACCTCCCTCATAATAATTCTTTATTGGTCTATTGCCTTTAAAAGTCTTATGTGTAAAAGAAAAAAAAAAAGAAAAAAAAACCAAAAAAGAAAACTATAGGGGGAAGGGTATAGCTCAGTGGTAGAACACAAGCTTAGCATGCATGAGTGCATGAGGTCCTGGGTTCAATCCCCAGTACCTCCATTAAAAAATTAATTAATAAATGTAATTACCTACCCCCCCCAAAAAAAACCCAAAAACAATTTAAAAATAAATAAAATCATATATTACAAGGGGGAAAAAAGCCTTATGTTTCTTTAATGTATAATGTGCAGGGTTTGTATTTGTATTTAGTGAGAATAGAGAAAATTCTATCTAAATGTAATTTTAAATGTAAACATAAAAGAATATGAAAGTCTCCGTCTTCTGGAGATGTATTAACAAAGCGTGCTGCCATCTTCCCTCCCAAATAGCGTGCAGTGCACGTCGGAGTTCATTTGCATATGCCTAGTTGTATCTCTTGTGGATTCTACTGTTACCCAAAAGCAGTTATCCAGCTTGCAAAATGACTCTTAGATTTTTAATGGTCTGGGTTATTAAAGGCATATGTCTGCTTTGTATTTAAGTTGAAATCTCCTTAAGAGATAGAAAACAATGGTTAACTAAACTGCTCCTCTTCAAGAAAAAAAAAAGCTTTGAAAAAGAGAAGATATACATTTGCTCCAACAAATAACAACTTGAAAGAAAACAGGAGATGAGTTTTTTTTTTTTTCAAATTTACTTATTTATTCAAAATAAAAGTCGCTGAGCGCTGCATTCTTATAGGAAATTTGGAACAGGTTTGAAAAAAAAAAAAAAAGATGCATAACATAATAACCCCAATCTGCCATCCCACCTCTCTAAGTTAATTGCTGATGTATTTTTGATCAGTTATTTCTATGTCATGAGTCTCACCTGAGGAAAGGACCCCAAGATATGGAGTCCGCAAATGGCGTTTTGCCTCAATGTACATTTCTGGATGCTGTTCACTCATGCTCCCTGATTCCCTCACCCCCTTTCGGGTCTGCCTCAGACAAATCACTGTGCATTTTTAATCAAAAGAGTATTTTAAATACTCTCTCTGGAGAACACAGTTCTTCCAAACGCTTTGTAGTCAGATGAGAGGCACTTGCCTGCAACTCTGGACATCTGAGAGTCTTGCAGTGAATACGGTCTCATGTCCTGGGGAGTAGGGGAGTACTCAGACTCAGGGTCAACTAGTGGCAGATTAGCTCTCTCCTCGTCCCCATCCCTTCCCCCCAACTATGGCCCTCTCCATTCTCGGGACCAAAGAGAATAAATGATCTGTTTCGGGAGAGTGTGCAGTCGCGAGAACAGAGCGCAGCCCTGTGACCTGAGCGCGTGGTGCCATCGCTGGGGACCCCTCCACTCCAGCTCCAGAGACAACGCGACCTCCGGGCTCAGGAGCAGCGGCGCCAACAGCCCCGGGCAGTGCTCTCCTAGGCCGCCGGTGACATCACTCCCGCGGCGGATCCCGGATCCCAGCTCCTGATTTCCAGAGGCGTTGGCTAGTCTGTCTAAGTCCGCGGCTGGAGAGGGTTCATCCCTGGCTGGCCGGGCACGGGGCGGGGCACAGAGCAGCGACAGGACCCTTGGAGGAGGAGGGAGAGACAAGACAGGGGGCAAGTAGGAACCCGACAGGCGACAGCGTGCAGGTCATCCCAGCTCACAGTTCGCTGCCTCTCCGTCCGCGCTGGTCCTCAGCACCAGGTGAGTCCAGGAGCGCGAGTAACCTGAGCCGAGCGGCGCTGCGTGTGCGAGGTTCGTCCTACAGCAGGTCACCTGTAGGGGCCAAAGACACACAACACAGTTCAACTATGCATCTTCTTCCTCTGTTAGCGGGGTTTCTATGATTGGGATACTGATCTACTGCGGCAGCAAAAGCCTTTTGGAGGAAGTCTCTTGGGACAAAAGATTTTTCTTACCAAAGACGTGTTTCTCTGCAGCCCTAACAGTGGTGAGCGTGCGGTCTACGTGTAACAGAGACCAGAGAAGTGGAAAGGAGTCAAGATGCAAGGAGGGAATTGTCCCCCGGGAATGCCCCTCCGTGGCCTCCCAAGACTGGTATCTAATATTAGGGTGTAGGGAGCCAGAGAAAGATAGGTTCTGAGATACCTGAAACTTTGCAGCAAAAAAAAAGAAAAAAAAAAACGAAAAGAAAGGGGAAAAAAAGTCTCTGGATGCTTGAAATGACCTGTTTTAACTTACGCGAAAGGCAAAGAGGTGAACTAAACAAATAGCAAACAAGAACACTTACAGTTAGAAACAGTCAGATGCTCCCTCACTGACTCCACATGGGAGTTTTTAAAGTATTATTTATATGTAAAAATATGCAAATTTTAAGTGTACAGCTCGATTGGTTTTGACAAATATATGTAAATTAAAATACAGAATATTTACATCAACCAAGAAATTCCCCGAGTGCCCCTTTTCAGACAACACCCCCTCAAAAGTAAACATTTTTCTTATACCATAGATTAGTTTATTCTTTAACTTTTTATAAATGGAATCATACAGTATATTCTCCTTATATCCAGCTTCTTTTACTTAGTAAAAAGTTCCAGCTTTATCCATGTTTTTGAATCAGTAGTTGCTCCATTTTAGTGCTGAGTGATATTACACTGTATGAATAAACCACAATGTGTTTTATTAATTCACTTGTTCATGGGCATTTGAATTGTTTCCAGCCATTGCCTTTTATAAAATAAAGTTGTTAAGAACATTCTTGCAAATCTTTTTCTGGATATCTGTTTTTAATTCTTTCGGGTAAATACATTTATACATATGATTGTAATTGCTAGATTATAAAGTAAGAATAGTTTAACATTACAAAACACAGACCACCTGATTTTGAAAGTGGCTGCACCACTTTTGACTCTGGCCAGCAAGGTACAAGTGATCTAGCTGTTCTGCATTCTTGACAACACTTAGTATTTCAATCTTTTTAATTCTTGCAACTCTACTCTGCAGTTTGCCTTTTCATTTTACATATTGTGCCCTTTGCAAAGCAGATTTTTAAAAAATGGTGAAGTCTAATGTATCATCTCTAAATAGTGCTTTTTTTCTTCCTTATTGAATAAATTTCTGTATACTATAAGGTCATTAAACTACTTAGTTTATCTTTGTGTATTCACTTCTAGAGACATCATTGCTTTAGCCTTTATATTTAGATCTGTGATTCAACTCAAATTAGTTATTTGTGTTTGATAAGAAATAGGGGTCAGGTTTTTTGGATTGTTTTTTCATATGGATAACCAGTAAGTAATTTCAACATGATTGGTTAAAAAATATCCTTTTTCTATTGCATTAAATTGAGAACTTTGTTGAAAAACATTTGACCATAATTGTGAGGGTCTGTGTCTGGAATTATGATTTTTTTTTCAGTGACCTGTTATCTGTATATCATTTTGATAATTTTTCATATTATACTTTTAATATAGTTTTAAAGAAATAGTGGAAATCAGGTGACAGTAAGTTCTAAAATTTGTTCTTTTTCAAAACATTTTTTTCTAAATTATTTGTATATCTACATATATTTTAGAATTGGTTTATTAGCTCCTACAAAATGTCTATTGGGCATTGATTCAGATAGCATCAAGAAAATTTTAAGAAGAATTTACACTTTAAAAATTATAAATCCTCCAAGCAATGAGCCTGATTCACCTTTCCATTTACTTAGATCATCCTTAATTTCTGTCTGAAATGTTATGTAAATTTCAGTGAATCAGAGTAACACAGATTTATGATTAAATTTAATTCAATGCATTCTATGTGTTTTAGTGCTATTGCAAATGACATGTTTTAAATTTTATTTGCCAGTGGTTGCCAACTTTTAGAAATATGATTTGAATATTTACTTTATATCCTTTAATTTTGCTATATTTGCATATTATTTCTACAAAATTTATTGTTGAATCCTTAATAATGTCTATATACACAATCATTTTGTCTGGGAATAAATATAGTTGCATTTTTCCTTTCAATTATTATTTTTTTCTTGGCTTATTTTACTGACCAGGGTCACTAGTACAATACTGAATAGAAGGGAGGAATACGGATGTCCTGGGCTTTTACTCAGTCTCAGAGGGAAATCATTTAATATTTCACTATTAAGCATGCTGTTAGTTGTAAATGCCCTTTACCAGACTGAGAAAGTTCCCTTTTTTCCTATTTTTGCTGAGTTTTTATAAACAAGTGTTAAATTTTGTTAGTTATTGCATCCATTATGATAATCATATATATTTCTCATTTATAGTGTTATTATGGTGAATTACATAGATTCGTATTTGAGTTTTGAAACAACTTTGCATTTCTGGGGTTAACTCAATTTGGTCATAATCTCTTGTCATTTTTGTATATTGCTAGGTTTTATTCATAATGTCCTGTTGATAAATTTTGTGTTATGTTAATGAGGGGTATTGGTTTGTAGTTTTTTGGTTTGTTTGTTTTGTTTTAATATTCCTTTCATATTTTGGTGTCAGTGTTGTACTGGTCTCAGAAAATGATTTGGAAAGAGGCATTTTCTTTTCTATTTTCTAGAAGAATTTTTGTAAGACTGGTATTATTTCTTTCTTAAATGCTTGATAGAATATGACAGGGAATCAATTGCTGCTTAGTGTCTTTTTTGAAAGAAGACTTTGACAAGAATTCAGTTTTTCAACAGACATATAGATTTGTTTGTTTTATTCATTTTAATAAGTTGTGCTCATTAAAGAAGAATATCCAGTACATCCAAGTTGTTGAAATTTTTAGCATTGTTTTTCTTGATATTTCTTTTTAAATTTGTAGTATTTTTAGACATATAGCCATATTATTTCATTTATAATTTCAGTAGTTTTATTTTCTTAATCAACCTTCCTGGGGATTTTTCAACCTGTTGTTTTTCCCCCTAAAGCTACTACTGTCTATGTTCAATTTCCTTCTTGCTTGTTGTTTATAGCTTATTTACTCTTATCTTTACTATTTTTCCTTCTACTTTAAGTTTATTTTGCTCTTCATTCTCTAGCTTCTTAAGGTAGAAGCTTTTAAATTACTTTCAAATTGTTTCACTATCTAAGTATAAATTTTCCTCTAAACATTGCTTCAACTTTTTCTATGAATTTTGATATTTTTGTTTGTTTTAATTCAGGTTACAATATTGTTTATTTATTGATGTGCTTTCTCTTTTGGCCCATGGCTATTTAGGACTGTTCTACTTAATTTCCAATCATTTGGAAATTTTTCTGACATCTTTTTGTTATTGATTTCTAGTTTAATTCATTTTTTTCTAGAGAGTGTATTCTCTACTATTTTAATTATGTGAAAGATATTAGGACATATTTTATTCTCCATATTGTGATCTATCTTGGCGTATACACTTGAAAAAAATGTGTGTGTGTTTTGCATTTGTTAACTATTCCATAAATGTGAATTAAGTCAATTTCTGTGATAGTATAATACAAAGTTTTTATATTCTTATGAAAATCCCCACATATGGATTGAGAGCTTAGTACTGTCAATATTTTTCTTCATGTTTTTGAAGCACCTTTTTGAAGGGCAGGCATTCTTAAGTTTGTCTCCTTGATGAGTTGACCACTTTATGACTATGAAATTTCCCTCATATTTCTGATAATACTCCTTCTTTTGAAGTCTGCTTTGTGTGACATTAATATAGCCTTTTCAGCTTGCTTCTTTTCTTTTTAAATCAGTAAAACTTTTAGTTCCTCTTATCAATAATATTAGGACACAGATTATTCTTCCTGCTAGGATAGTTATTTTCCGTATGTATTTATTTCAGTCTCTAGTCATTAAACAGAAAAAAAAATCACATAATGCACCTTTAACTTGACACTTATCACTTAGAATGGTGCGTATGGGCACTAACGTCGGTTGAAGAGGTTCTTAACCTATACTCAGGAATCTAAAAGTCAGAAGACAGAGGCTGGAATGAGTGCTTTGAAATTGTCTGCACATTTCAAAGATTTTGTATGTGTACATTTTTTCTAGGTAGGAGATCTGATCTTTCTCCAGAAGCCTTCTAACCTTCCTAGCTAAGGAAAGGATACACTTGAAGAACATTCTTAAATCTGAGAATATGACTCATGTGAACAATTTATTTCAATCAAAAGATGTAACTCTAGCCACCTTAGTTTTACTCACCAAAACTAATTTGCACTAATCTCTTAACAATGCTTTATCACCAAAACCTTTGTTGCTACAGTTTATACCTCAGTTTTACAGCTTCGATTAGCCTTTTTTTGTGTTATGAAAATTTTAAAATACATTTGAGAAAAAGATTTTTTAATAAGGCCATAATTATCTCATCCTAACAGATACACATTAAATTAAATTAAAAAATACAAAAATTATTACATAGAAAGCAATTTCTATCAAAAAAAGAACATCTGGGCCCTCCTATTGCATGTATTTTATAACTGTCTGTTAGAGTAAATAGTGTGTGTGCATCTTTGAATTGGAAATTCTCACTGAAGGACAGTATCAAGATGTGGAGTTAGGTGACTTGAATTTGATATGAGCCCTTGAACCATCTTCCCTATGACTGTGGACAGGTCACATTTCATTTCTAGGACCCAGTTTCCACATCTCTGGGACCAGTGATGTCCACTGGAAATATAGTGTGGGCCATACATGTAAACACGTAGATAATTTTAGATTTTATAGCAACCTTTAAAAATAATAAAAAGAACACCATGTCAACAAGGAAAGGACAAAAATCACATGATCACTTCAGTCAACATCCATTCATGATTCAAACTCTTATCAAAGAGGGTATAGAGGGAACATATCTCAACATAATAAAAGCTGTTTCTGACAAACCCGTAGCAAACATAATACTCACCGGTGAAAAGCTGAAAGCCTTCCCACTAAAATCTGGAACAAGACAAGGATGCCCACTCTCACCACTTCTATTCAGCATAGTATAGGAAGTCCTAACCATAGCAATCAGACAGAAGAAATAAAATGATCCAAATTGGAAGAGAAGAAGTAAAATTGTCATTATATGCAGATGACATAATACTATCTATAGAAAACCCTAAAGACTCCATACAGAAAAACTACTAGAGATGATAAATTCAGCAAAATAGCAAGATACAAGATTAACATACAGAATATTCTGCATTTCTTTACATTAACAATGAAATATCAGAAAAGGAAAGTAAAAAAAAAAAAAAAAAAAACCCTTTAAAATCTTATCAAAAAATAAATACTTAGGTATAAATCTTACCAGGAAGGTGAAAGACTTGTATGTGGAGAACTACAAAACACTGGTTAAGCGTGGGTTCTGGCCGGCAGAAGTCCTACCGAGACAGAATGAATTACTCGAGACTCTGTGGAAAAAGTCAAGAGAACAAGAGGGAGTCAGGAGCGAACTCCACGAGCCTCCCAAATGCTCCCACATTTATTGTGTACAATCAAAGGAAAAAATCACTAACAGTTGTGTGATGGAATGCAGGAATTTAGGGAAAGACAGGATGGGATCAAGATTGTAGAAGTCACAATGAGTACAAATGCTTTGATTATCTTTAGGGAAGTCATGGAGAGAGGGGAACAAGATACATTCTTTAGATATGTTAATTACAAAGCAGACCACCAGACCAGCCAGTTCTTTGTCTTGGGGATAATAGACTAAATAGCAGGCACGCCCTAGCATTTATAGCTGAGGGCCTGGGTCGTTGCTTTGCAACAGAGCAGAGTGCTATCTAACACCTCAGCTATGCAAGCAAGGCATTGTCCTCTGCTTTTTATGGCAAGGAGACAGGAGTGTGGATGCACAGGCACCTGCTAGCAAAGCAGTTACTAAGCACATTTGTTCTTCTTAAAGGTGACAGGCAGCTGGGGTCTGTTACAATTTGTTAACCCAATCATGGGCTCCCACAGTTAAGGAAATTAAAGATGATTTAAAGAAATGGAAAGATATCCCATGCTTTGGGAATGGAAGAATTAATATTGTTAAAATGGCCATACTAACCAAAGCAGTCTACAGATTTAATGTGATCCTTATCAAATTATCCAGGACATTTTTCACAGAAATAGAACAAATAATCCTAAAATTCATATGGAATCAAGAAAGACCCAGAATTGCCACAGCAATGCTGAAGAAAAGGAATGAAGCTGGAGGAATAACCCTCCTAGACTTCAGAAAATACCACAGAGCTACAGTCATCAAAACAGTGTGATACTGGTGCACAAAAACAGATATCTGGATCAATGGAATAGAACAGAGAGCACAGAGATAAACCCAAACTCCTATGGTCAATTGATCTTTGACAAAGGAGACATGAATATACAATGGAGAAAAGACAGTCTCTCTTCAGCAAGTGGTGCTGGGAAAGCTGGACAGCTGCATGTAAATCAATGAAGTTAGAACATTCCCGCACACCAAACACAAAAGTAAACTCAAAATGGCTTAAAAACAGAAACATAAGACAAGACACCATAAATCTCCTAGAAGAGAACATAGGCAAAACACCTCTGACATAAATCTTAGCAGTGTTCTCCTAGGTTAGCCTATCAAGGCAATAAAAATAAAAGCAAATATAAACAAATAGAACCCAGTTAAAACTACAAGCTTTTGCAGTATAAACAAAATGAAAAGACAACCTACAGAATGGGAGAAAATATCTGAAAATGATGTGACTGACAAGGGCTTAATTCCCAGAATATATAAACAGCTAATACAACTCAATTAAAAAAAAAAAAAAGATAACCCAATCAAAAAAATGGGCAGAATACCTAAACAGACGTTTCTCCAGTGAAGACACACAGATGGCCAATAGGCACATGAAAAGATGTTCAGTATTGCTAATTATCAGAGAAACGCAAATCAAAACTATTATGAAGTATCACCTCACACTGGTCAGCATTAAAAAGTACAAAAATGATAAATCCTGGAGAGAGTGTGGAGAAAAGGGAACCCTTCTACACTGTTGATGGGAATGTAATTTGGTGCAGCCACTATGGAAATTCTTTTTAAAATTTTCTTAAAAAACTAAAAATAGACTTATATGTAATTATTTACGTTGCTGGATACCAATGACACATCATCCCTGTGAGCAAATTTGAAAATGAATATGGTGCTATCAGTGTTTCATTTTGTGAGAATAAGTTATGCTTTAATTATGCTTTTAACAGAAGGCTATGATTTTCTGCTTCTGTTTCTCCTCCTCCTTCTATTTTTCTTACTTTTTCTTCCTCTTTTTGTCCTTCTCTTTTTTTCCCCCTCTTGCTCTTCTTCTTCTTTTTCCTTCAGGAGTTCTTATATACAGATTACTAAAATGCAGGCGTGTAAATGTGCATAACAGTTAATAAGAACTGCATACAAACACAGCTGAACTAGTAGTGGTAAGTTCATTTTTCTGCTGGTAAAAACTACTTGGTTCATCAGTGGTGACCGATAGTAGGAGGTTTTCTAGTTCAAGACTTCTTTTAACCTAAGTTCTGTGTAAAGCACTATCTGTGACTAGTCAGGGTTGATTTATTTTTCAAATTTTGGAGATTATGAGGTTGAGGTTCTTCGTTCAAAAGCATTTTATATTACTCAATATTTGCTGTTTTTTATTTGGTAGGTCAAAAGACCAACATTGTTTTAAAGGAAAGAAATGTCTGAACTGCAGTAAGAAATTTTATAGTCATTAAAGAATAATACAATTACAGGGAACAAGGCTCTCAATTTAAGTATGAAATTGTGTATAATGTTTTCGTTCTGCTCACTCTCACCTTCTGTTAGCAACTTTAGTAGCTGAAGCACTGTTGTACTTATTAGTTCATAATTTTCCCATAGCGATCTAGCATTAGGATCCTGATAAGATTTTTTTTTTTTTTTTTTTTTTTTATCCAGCAGGGAAGTTCAATATTCAGCCTTCAGCAAAAGCCAAGCCTTTTGTTTTTTTAACTGGCAAATCCCACAGAGATAAAGAAAGCTATTTAGTCTTGACAATTGGCTGGTCCCCTCAGGAGATGGCAGGTAAACTCAGTAAAATGCAATTTAATGGCATGAATAATGTAACGAATACAGAAACTCATTTAAAAAGTACACAAATAGCTGAGGTCAAAGAAAGTAAGCCTGGTGTCTGTTTAAATAGGTGCAGCCTAGAACGACTGTTTGTTCTAAATAATAACTTCATATTCTATACAAGTATTAAATTGCTATTACAAGGCAGCCAGTAATTTACTCCAGAAGCTAAGAGTTTAGATACTAAATAAAAGAAAAAAGTAACATGAAGTGTTCTTTAGTTCTCGGTGAAAAAGGACCTCGGTGAGGAGCTTGAGAAGGCTTGTGCTTTGTTCTCCTGAACCTTTTGGTTCCTTTTCGCCGTGGTTTTACAGTTGTTCCCTTTGGTTTGTTGAGTTTTAGGTGACTTGGTAGGGAGAGAGACATCACAGGGAAGGAGTGTAATTCTACAGACTTTTAGTGATTTCTGCATCAAGCAAGTGCCTTAAATAGATGGTTCAGGTCCTTCCAGCAGGAGTCGCTTTCGGGGTCTCTCCTGGGCCTTCTGGTCTGTATCTGTGACACCACATGTTTACTTACATTGTCTTTTAAGGAAGTGTTATATTTTGGTGATGCCCCAGACTCCTCTTTGTCCCTTAATCTAATCTTAGTATCAAGCAAATAAATTGTGATGTTGGCATCCATTCCAATTTAACCTCTCTGAAATTCTCTCAAGGGAGTTTGAGCTAGTTTTCCTTATCTCTATTCATAAAATAAGACCGCCACACACCACTTCATATGATTCCGTAACATTCATTTACTTGTGATCAGTTTGATACCATTCTGAAGAGTCAGATTAAAGAATAGAAATTTATTTTTCCTATACTTAGAATATATTAATATGCCAGCATTTGTTGTTTTTGTTGCTGTTTTTATTTTTATGGAAAAAGAATGTTTAAAATGTTCTTAGTAATGTATATTTTTGTGTTGCCACTAATAGGTCATTTCTGTCAACTGAAGTTCTGGGAATATTGTTTTGTTTTGTATTGTTTTAAGAAAAAATAGAAGCAAATTAGATTTCACATAATAATGCTTTGAGTAACTAATAACTAATAATGAATCCATCGTTTTATTTTATTTTGTTTTTGTCTTGTAATTAGATTAAAAAATAGATTTGAATAAAATGCTTATAATTTGCCTGGAAAAACACTTCCCACTTCTAAGATGCTGTGTCTTTTGGTTTATATGATGCATTGGGAGAAGGTGATAGGTCCAACACATAGACTTCCATGAGTGCTTTGATCATAGTTTAAACCATAAGAAGCTCATTGGGCTTTTCAGTTGTACTTCTAGTTTTAGTCCTAGTCACAAAATCATGATTTTTCAAGAAGTTCTATAGTAAAACTACACCATATTTCTGACTTCAAGTGGTAAACACATTTGTATAAATGTCCTCTGCCTACTCATAATTACTGCATTTTGGAATCACCTCATTTATCTCCACCATTCTCTCTATTTTTACCTTTGTATCTTTCTCTGTCTGTCACACACGCACACTGGCACTCTCATCCATATTCACGTTCAGACTGTTACTTTCATCCTTCATCCATGCAACAATCTTAACCTGAACCATCTTCCTTCCTACTCTTCTCCATCCAAGTCATACGCCATCTTTCAAGTCAGATCATCCCATTGTCTCCAAGGAGTCTTTCTCCGAGCAGCTTTCAGTCAGTGTCAGTTATAGAGTGAAGCTGACGTACACTTGCATATGTGTATGGCCTTTTACTTATTCTTATATTTACTCTTCAGCTTAAGAAATATATTTCTAGTCTATACTATAAGTCCCAGTGAGCTATACCTTATATTATTTAGTCTCCTCAAATACAAGAATCTAGGGAATGAATTCTTTCTTTTTAAAGAAATACTTTATTTCTAGAATACCAAGTGATATATACTCATTTCAAATTCTTTCAAAAATAGGAAAAGTACAAAGATAAAAATTAAAACCTCTTGTAATCCCAGCACTTGAGCAGTATTGTCATTTTGTTGGAATCCATTCACAATAATGGGATCAATTTATAATAAATATTTAGTAATGAATTTTATTTGATCGATTAACTTAAGTTGTAAATGCCTTGATAGAAATCAAGCTCTGAATTTAGATTAACTCTAAAAACTCTTCAATATCTTCAAAATTCAATAGTGCATATGTAACAATCAATTACAATGCAGATTTTGGTAATGTTGTTTAACTTATCAAATTAGTACATTTAGATTGCTCATTTAGTTGCAATGAGGATTTATAAGTAAATGAGCCAAAAGAGGTAACTTACTACTTTAATAGCTGAAATAAGATTTTACCTAATTTCTCTGGGTAAACTTTGGTTGACTGAGTTATCAGTGTATGCCTGCATAAAAAGTTTATAATATACTAAGTCTGATCTTATTCCTCTCTCTCTAATCTTGGACTTTAGATACAGAAGAGAAAACATCAAAGAAAAGTGCAACTGATGATTATAGGTGTTTTTTATTTAGACAATGTAAGGTGAACATTTTAAAATTTATTCTCTTTTTATGAAAACTTATCTAAATGCCCCAGGTTAGGTGAGGCATAAAGAGAGGGAAGGGTTGAACTGATTTGCTGCTGCTGCTTCTTTTTTTTTTAACATGAATGAGTCAGAATTTAATTTACCCTACACAAAGAGAATGGATAGATGCTGATATGGGAAAAGAGTCTGGTTCTCAAATTAATTATCTTGGATTCTGGAAAGTGCTTTAGGAGTTTACCTAGCCAGTTACATCATTTTCTGCCAAGTGATGGAGATTTTAATTGCTACACTTCATTAGGAAAAAGAATACAATAAAGAATATTTCAAAATAAAACACAGTTTGTACAGGCTGCACATTGTTATTCAAGTCTCTACCACAGGCCTCTTACATGGACCACACGATGTAATAGAATGAAACTAAATTAATCAGGTATGGCCGAAGTGTTTTTTCCTGTTGAAAATTCAAGCTTTGTTGAAAGGCTGAAAGCAGAACTCTCCTGTACAGAGGAGACCTCTTTTATAGAGAGATTCTACCCTGTGAACTATTGTGACATCTAGTTTCAAGTTTACCTGTTGGTTTTTCATTTTATTCCAAATAAAAGGCTGAATCTTATATATAGACTCTAAGTAAGTAAAGATAAAATGATAATCAGTCCTTGTCCTGGGAACCATTATACACAATAGTAATGCCAGTTTTTTTGAGTAGGAAATAGCATAGTTTGTATCTTAGTCAGTTAACCACTTCATATTCATTGGTTTAGCATCAAAGGAGAAAGCAAACTTTCAACTGACACCATGGTTCCCAAATTAAATTTATCCACCATCTTAACTGTGAACTGTTCAAAAGCAATTTTTGAGATCACGATGATAAGCAGCAAGACGCTTGTGAAAAGAATATGGAAGTCCTGGCATCAAATATCATACAATATAAATCTATTTTTTGTTAATTTGCTGGACCATAAGGAAAGAATTTCACCATTTTGTGTTGTTCCAATGTTATGATCTCAAAGATCATTGAGTTTTAGGCATTTGAATGTAAATAATTATAGTTTACATGGCTTATGAAATAAGTTATAAGTCATGGAGCAAGGACAATTAAGGTGACCTTGAAAAAGAGTACGGAATCTTCTCTTTCTCTTTGCTAAACTAGAAGAATCCACCTCTTAACGTTCAAGATTTTGTTATGAAGCCACCAATGAATAATAATTTGCTTCAGGGAATGTGCCCAAAAGAATTGATAAATCAAATTCACCTTTGATTTAAAAGAGGCAATTATGATGACGTTATTTCCTGAATCACCTTAAATTAATGTAGAATTTGAAGGAACCTTAATGATTAGTGAGCTCAAAGAGATTAATGACAGCTGCAGTTGCTGGCAGGGACATCCACTCCCATTCTTCACTGTCCAGGCAATGCTCGTTGTCCAGAGAGCAATTCAACAGGTAGTTTTATTGCTTTGCTCTTCACCTTGTCCCCACAGGTATATGTTTTATAATATAATGGTAGATGACTTCTGCGATAGATGAACAAAGGCCTTGGTAGACAGACAGACAGACAGATAGATAAAGTTTGTGTAGAATAGATAAACAAGATTATACTGTATAGCACAGGGAAATATATACAAGATCTCATGGTAGCTCACAGAGAAAAAAATGTGACAATGAATATATATATATGTTCATGTATAATTGAAAAATTGGGCTCTACACTGGAATTTGACACAACATTGTAAAATTATTACAAATCAATAAAAAATGTTAAAAAAAAAGATAGGTAAAGTTTGATACATGTAGTCCATAAATAAGTCTCTAAAAATTATGAGGTCCCTATAAAGACACAAGCATTTTGAATTATGTATTTCCAACTCTGAAACAACTGAAGTTGTTACTATTTTATTGATAAAAATTTAGAACTGCTTTCCTTAAAATGTAGTGCTATATATAATCTGGGACTTTATATTTTAAATCTAGAGTTATTTTAATGTAGAAAGTTTAATGAATATTACAATGATACCTCATGTTTTATTTTGGTTTTTCCTTTTTTGATTTGCAACCACTTAAAAATACACACACACACACTCACACACACACACACTCTCACACACACACTCACACACACTCTCACACACACACACACACTCACACACACACTCACACACACTCACATTGGTCTTTTGCCCTATTGCTTCACGTGTATTCACCCTTACGATTTTTGGTTTTTATTTTTCTTTATAATTACTCAGGTTTTGACAAATATTTCAAAGATTTAATATTTAAACATTGATTTATAATAATTATAATCCCTAAAGTTTTTTTATTAATATATGAAATTGGATTATTTTTGAATTTTTTTTGCATGAGTGTAATTCATTGCTACAAATAGTGTTTTTCTCTTATTTTCAAGAGTATAGAGGCTGAAATACTGAGAATTTTTAAATCTTTTATCTCTATTTAGTCTGTCTTTTTGTTACACCTACTGAGGAAAGGGATTCAGTTGCAGCGACGTCTCGTTCCAAGTTGATGCGCAATTATTGCTGCTGCTACCCTGTCATTATACAAATAATTGTTTATAACTCACAACTCATTCAGTTTAACCAAAATGCTTTAAAAGTTGTGTTTGACTCAAATGAACCATTTTTACATCTGAAGGTTTTCCTATATATTAAGTCATTTTCTTTTTTTGAGTCTTTTTTATTTGGAATATCTAAGAAATGGCAGTTTTAGTATTGTCTTAAGTAGATTCCCCTCAAAACCTTTATTAGCTTAATAGATTTCAATTTCATGAAGCTTAACAGAGATCCTATTTCCTCTTTAGAATACTGTTGCTGATTTCTGATAATAGTCAGAGTATTGTTTGTTATTGTTCCATATTTTTTCCGATGTATGTATTTTCTTCAAATATAGGAAGATTTTTTTCTTGTAATCAGTAAAGTAAAATATGAACCTTTGAACCTGGTTTCAGACTACTAGAAATTTATTTAAGGAGGCAAGTATAAAAAGATCTGTCCATATATATACACATGTATGTACTTCACAATAATATTTATAACAATCAGTAAACCAACTTGGTAAAAACTTAAACAAAACAGAATGATTTAAACAAAACGGAATATTAAGCCATATTAAACATGATGGTATGTTCTAAAATGAGACTCCCCAGTGGAAGAAACTAAATAAAAGTATATACAAACATATATTTTACTTATTTAAAGAGCATTAAAAAAGGTAAATTACAAAAAATACATCACATAAACATGTCCATAAGCAGAAAAGAATTCCAGAATTGTGTTTATATTCCTGTTTATTTCAATTCTCAGTAATGTATTTTTTACCTTTACTATTTATATTATGCAGAAATACAAATTTAAAGTGATTTTCTTTCATTCTAGAAAGTTTGAATTATACAGAAAAATTTAAACAATAAAATTAAAATTAACCATAATATCTAATGGTATAAGATCTTTTGACTTTCATCCAAAATTGCGTTCTGGTTTTTCAGTTCTTTTTCAGAATTTGAAAATAGAAAAATAGGGCACACCTAATCAAGACAGGTATCTCTGGGAAAATCTTAGGCAATGTAATAATTTCACTTTAATTGTCAGACAGATATGCCAGTATGATTTTTTTTTAATCTTCCCCCCATATCTTCCTTTATGAGAGTTGACATACTACATGGATATAAAATAGTTGTCAAATGAAATTGATTAAGAAGAACAAAAAACCACATTTGGCTAGTTTTATTTTTAAAAGCCACAGTTCTTAAAAGGTGGTTTTGGGTTACTGTGCTTTAAAAACCTGCTAGAAGCCACTCCAGGCTATAAAAATACTTGCTAAAGACTAAACATATATTTTGTCCTCGAATTGGAATGACTGTGTCTAGTTGATCATGTCTCCGGGTAGCAGATGTCCCAGCCTGTGCGGACCACCCTGAGTCTCCCTGGAGGTGTGCAGAGGTGGCTCACCTTTTCAGCCGTAAACAGACACAGGCGTAGACACAGCAGAAATGGCAGTATTTCTGTGAGCCTCTTCATCTTACATTAAAGTCGATGCCTGTAAATGAGATCAATTATAGGACTTTATCTAAAACGTTTGGCTTGAAGAACTGTTAATGTCGCTGTTAATGACAATTTTATGTGTATCAGTTGAAAAATTCAGAATAATGAAAAGAAACAAAATTGCAGCTGCTCAGAAAAGAGGGGTTATGAGAAGAAATCCAAGCACTGGTTTAGAAAATCCTATGAATGCTATTCTGAATAATTGAACTTCTAAAATTGTGTCTGTGTGATTCTTTAAAAAATTCAAAATGTTATATGAAATATTTTCAGTGATTTAGGGTTTATGGATATCTGTGAATCAATTTTATTGCTTTGATGTGCACTATATCAATCTCATTACATTGATTCATATGCAGTATATCCACTGTTAATTCCTATAAAAGTCATTCTGGAGGAAATATTTTATAAAGAAGCTGTATGCATTCTGTTTTAAAAATATAAATCAAAAATCATCCTTAGGATGTTTCATTGAAGAATACTTTTTTGGTTTCATTTTATGTCAAGTATTTTGACAAGTATTTAAAACATTTTACCAGTATTGAGGTAAGAAAAAGTCTATGATTCATATATTTTTTAGAATTTTTAGAATTTTAGAATTAGGTTAAAATAATTATCAGTAATTCATTTTACTAAATAAACAAAATGAAGTAATGAAAAGCAAAGCATTTGACTCAAAACAGTATTTGAATTCATTTTCCCCCAGCTTTCTACTCATTATGGAGTCCTCTTTATGAAAACCAAGTATCCACCAAACCTCTATCTGAAACTCTTGGAGAGTTTTAAGGTAAGTTGAGTTTTTAATTAGCTACTAATTTTTTCTAATTTTGTCATCTGAAGCAGAACAAATACTACTTTATTCCAATGTGACTTTTTCCAGTATACATTCTTAACTGGTACATTGTTTTTTTCTTTATAGATAAACTGCATCTATGTTTACAGTACTGTAAATAGAGTTCTTTTACAGAAGACTGGGGTTCATGCTAAAGCTAGCTTTTATATTTTTAAAGCTTTACAAAGGAAAAAATAGAGCTGTTGATAATGATAAAACAAACATTTTGACATCTCATCTCAATTTGAATGGCAAGTTAATCGCTTTCCCATAATATAAATCATAGGGTAAAAATATTTATTGTTGGATTCAACTATGCAGTTGTGCACATTTTTTCATGTTTTGGATTGAGGAGGGATAATCAAGATTGCAAAATGTTTAATTTCTCATAAAAAATAAATATTATCTTGGCAGGGATGAGAAAATGTTTGTTTAAATTGGGCAAGTCTTCATAGAAGGAAACTGTGGTCTATTCTTTAGGGGATAGACATTACCTCAAACTATAGGATTTTGAATTTTAATTAAATTTTACCTTATGGAAACACTAAATTAAAAAAGATCGGAGTAAAGGTTGACATAAGTGGGTTAAAAAAATTAGTTGTCCCTACTGCTTTATGTTCAGCCAAATTCTCTTTCATGTGTGAATAACAAAATATTGTTTATATATATAAAATATCTTGAAATTCCTATTTGTGTGTATATCCTTAGAAAAAAATCACTTGGATAGTGATAAACTGAAAATGAATAAAAGCTTTTATAATGATGGAAAATTTTTAAATAATGATTTTTTAAATTATTTATTCTGTATTTTAAAGAAAGTATTCAAAGGAAAAATTGAAATATATCTTGTGCTTAGGATTTACTGAGCTTCACAGATTTGTGGGTTTTAGTTTTTATCAACTTGGAATGTTTTTTGTATTATTTCTTCAAATATTTTTCCTGATCCCCTTTGCTCAGGAACTCCAAGCACATGTATATGCATTAGGTGTTTGAAATTGTCCCATGACTTACTGATGCTCTGTTTATGTTTTATTTTCTAGTTTTATTTTGCTCTGTATGTTATTCTAAACAGTTTCTATTGCTATTTACCCAAGTTCACTAATATTTTCTTCCATAGTGTCTGATCTGCTTTTAATATCCATTGCATTTGCTATTACAGTGTTTCTTTTTCTACCTCTGTAAGTTAGATTTAGATCATTTTTTGTATTTTTTATATTCTCTATTCAACATGTTCAATCTTTATTCTAACTTCTTGAACTATGTATAGTTCAAGTTACAGTTATATAGTTATAATAACTGCTTTCATGTTCTTGTTTACTAATTCTAGTGTCTGTGCCATTTCTAGGTCTGTTTCTGTTGATTAAGTTTTCACCTCCTTATAGATTTCCTGCTTCTTTACATACAGATAATTTTTTATTGGATGCCAGCTACTGTGAATTTTGCTTTCTTGCTGTTGAATATTTTCATAACCCTATAAACATTCTAAATCTTGTTCTGAGGCACAATTAAATTATTCTGAAAAAGTCTGAGCCTTTGGAGGATTATTTTTAAAATCTGTTAGATGAAACTAGAGCAGCCATGAGTTTAAGATGAATTTTGCCCAACTACTGAGTTGAAACCTTTCTGAGTACTCTACTTAATGCCTTGTGAATCATGAGTTTTTTACAGTTTGGCTTGTGCCAAAAGTAAGTACTTTTGACTCTAGTTTTGTTTCAGATTAAATGGCAGTGCAGTTAATCCTTGAACAACGTGGAGGTCAGGAGCGCCAACTTTCTGCAAAGTCTAAAATCCACATATAACTTTACGGTCAACCCTCCTTATCCATGGTTCCATACTTGCAGATTCAACCAACTGCAGATCCTGTGGTGCTATAGTACGGATTTATTGAAAAAAATCCACATATAAGTGGACCTATGCGGTTCCAAACTGTGGTGTTCAGAAGTCAATTGTGTAATCCTTACAGGTTGTTCTTTCACTGGCCTTGGGATGGTTTCCTCACAATTACATGCTGATCATCTCTCAGCTAAGGACTCTAAGGACCTTTTTGTGGATCTCTAGAACTCTCTCAATATAGCCCTCTCTTCTACGGTATTGTGCACAGCAGACTCCAGCCACCTTATTTTGTACATGTACATGGTTCTCCTTCCTCAACTAAGCAAGACCACTAGGCTTGTTGTTCCTAGGTTGTTCCTACCTCTGTTGCAGCCTGCAAGTTGCTCCAGGCAATAAACCGGGACAATTGTATGGCCTGTATCATTTGTTTTTGCTCTCTCAGGAATTACTCTCTGCACTACATGATGTTCAATGTCTAAAAAAGATTGTTTCATATTTTTGTTTGTTTTCAGTTGCTTCAGGTTGGAGTATAAATACAGACCCTTTTACTTCATCTTGATCAGGAGAGAAAAAAAATTGATAGTTAATGACTTGACAGTATCTTCTATGATCCTGCCATGATGTGAACCAGTAATTTTTTGAAATTACTTGATTCTTTAGATTCTAGATAATTATATTTTTACCACAGGGACTTTTGAGATTTCCTTTATGCATGTTGGTCACATGTCCCTTACCTTTTCTGACTTTAATTCACTATGGATATTGTCCCTGTTGGGTTCCTGTTGCTTTTTAATTCAATCCATAACAGCAAGTCTCTTGAAACCTGCAAAATCTATAGGTAAAGTATTACAAACAGTTTAGACAGTTTATAATTCTGTTCTTCTAAACCACTGTTTTTCTCTTGATTTTTAACTTTGAATTCTATCACACAGTTATTTCTTGTTATGTTATGTTAATGTTTTAATTACTATTTATGACATTTTAAGCCACAGGTAAACAAACTACCACTCAGAGACCAAATCTGGCCTTCAGGCTTTTTGGAAATAAAGTATTATTAGAACATAGCCATATTCTTTTGTTTAAATACTGCTCATGGCTGCTTTCACCTTTGCAGTGGCAACACTGAGTAGCTGTGACAAAGAAATGTCCATTTTATAGAAAATGTTTGCCAGCCATGTTTTAAGTTGTAAGTAGTATGTATGTATGTGTTTGCACATTTACATTTATTTTTCACATATCAGAGCCAAAATTGTTTTAAGAGTTAGTATCAGTGTACCTAAAATCAAATTTCAGCTGTAAACCTTATCAGCTATTCGACTTTTGCCAAGTTATTTGACCTATTTCAAAACAACCTGAATTCAAAATGGGAATATTTATTCATTTAATACTTATAATTAGGAATAAATGATAAAAGTATGCAGAAAATGCTTCATTCATAGTACACATTTAATAAAAACTCTTATTACCTCCATTAATAGAATGAATCTCATGAAAAACAAAATTTTTTTTTTAAAGTTGCAGAGTTTATTAGGGAAATAAGAGAGGCAAAGACACCCCAAATGACAGAATGAAAACTCTGAAAACGTCCCTTTTCAAGACAAGTGGGGGCCTGGACTTGACCTCCCCCAAAGGACAAGAAACTGGTGTGTTAGCAACAACATTCTCTGGCAGCCACCTTGCCGGGGTGTGAGGGTCTCAGCCAGGACAGCTTCCCAGCCCCGGCCAAACGTGGGGAGGAGACAAAGACTGTAGAAACAATGCAGAGGTGACTAGAGCTGCAAGGAAAGGCTGAGAGAGGGAGAGAGAGAGGTGGGGAGGACCGTGACAGAGTCTCAGGCTTTTGGCTCTTAGCGCCTCAAATACGTTGACAAGTAGTTCTGCAAAATGTTTCCGAAAAGGTAAAAACGCCCAACGTTGTTGCCAAGAGTCCCCCTGGCCCCCTCCCAACGTGCCACCTCACGCTCCTGGGTGTACATGGCAGAGCCCAAAGGCCACATTTTTGAAAAAAAGAAGAACAAGAAGAAGCCCTGTTGTTCTGTAAGGAGAGAGGAAGGAGCTGAAGGCTGCTGGGGCATTTCCCACATTGGCCTGTGTTCTGTAGAAGCAACTTCCCAGCAGCAGTGTGGCACGATTTTAGGTGAGGGTCTCACCTTTTGTCACCTGGCTTCAATGTACTCTATTCTCCGTTCAAGAGCTGTCAATGTCTCGTTTAGTGTTGCGAGTCTTGAACGGCAAGACATATCGAATAAGTTGAGAAAGTCTGTGATTGTCATGATGCTGCTGGTGATGACCTCACTGTACTCCCGGTTCGCCCAGTCCTGGTGGATCTCCCGCTGCACTGGGTCCTCTTGTCCCACCATGGCTGCTGCCTAAAGAATAGCTCAAAACAGAAATTATGTGCATTTCATCATTATCAAAAAACTGAAAGTTTGTCTTCTTTCTCTTATGTCTAAATGTTACGATGTTAACCTCTAAATTGTTAAACTCTTGTAAGAAGCAAGTTCTTACACAAAACCTTTAATGAGGACCTCATGTTTAGACTGAGAACTTTGGACAAATTAGATCACTTACAGCTCTGGGATATGATGAACACTCCCTATTGTTGCCGGAGATTAGGTTCTTGTCTCACGCAGGAAAGAACTGAAGAGTGAGACACAGCAAAATGAAAGTAAGTTTATTCAGGGAGAGGCATACTCCAAGGACTGAGTGCAGGCTGTGTCTGAAGGCAAGAGAGGCCCTAGGAGAGACACATTCCATAGACGGAATTCCATCTGTCTCACTCAGAAGGGAGTGAGGCCACGAGTTGTGGGGTGGTTATGTTTTTACAGGCTGCCTAATTTCATATGCTAACAAGGGGGAGGATTTTTCCAACTACATTGGGGAAGGGGTAGTGATTTCTAGGAATCGGGCCCTGCCCACTTTTTGGCCTTTTACGGTCAACCTGGGAACTGTCATGGCAATTGAGGGTGTGTCATTTAGCATGCTAATGTGTTACAATGGGTGTATAATGAGGCTCAAGGTCTACTGGAAGTCGAATCTTTGCTATCTTGATTCTAACCATTTTGTTGTATTCTCTGTTGCTGTGTCATTCCTTCAATGGTTGTGCCCTGTCCCCTTCCCTCCTGTCTCACTATAAGTCCAGATATGTTTTATAGGAGTAATCATTTTTCAAAAATCCTCTGTTTAAAGGTAGGGTCATCTCTCTCTCCTTTTTTTTTTTTATTGTTAAGGTTTATTTACCATTTAGTATACATTGTTTTAGATACCCAAAGAAAGTGAAAATGAGTCAGCTGTGAACTGGACTATATTAAATCCACACCATTTTCTGTACAATCCCTCACCTTCACCCTTTAGATGCTAAAAATCCATTTTCAATTTGGGTGATTTAAGCAAGTCCTTTCCCATAATGGCACCTTCTCTCTGAATGAGAAAAGATGGATCAAACTGCCATAGTCACCAGTATCCTCCAGCTCTCTTGGGCTCAAAAGACCTTGAAAGCATTTCTCTCTGCAGTTCTGAAGAAGAAAGGTTTGGGACAGACCACACAGGCAAATGTTTTTCTTCCCGGTACATTTTCTCTGTGGTGCACAGAAGACTGGAAGTTTGATGTTTGCTTTTCTTTGTAAATGTGATGCTCAAGGCCTGATGCCCGGGCTTTGGCTTCTGTGTCCAGTCTACAGTGCCGACAGGGAGAACGTGAAGAGCTAAGTTCAGAATTGTAACTTCAGAAAACTGAACTCATTTGGGTGAGCCAAGCTTTATTTTCTACTATGCTGCTTTAAAATGTTCTAAAACTATGTGCATGATATGCTGTCAGACATACCCTACAAAATACAGTCGTAGAATTAAAGAAAATATTTTAAAATACACATTTACATTAGACATGTATTTGGATCCAGGCTAAGAGAAAACAAGAAAATGAATAGTCTGATTATTTTGCTTGTGGAATTACAACATATATTTGTTTCTTATTTTGAAATGTCTTACTGTTTTTCATAATTAAAAAAAGACACCTTGTTTTATAGTGTACATAAGATGAAATAAAGTGTGAAATTGTTTTATGAAGAAATGTTATACTCTATATTGTGCATATAACTTTAAAATACCAATTTAATTTTTATTCATGGGATTTATTTTTAAAGTTTTCTTTAAGGGTTGTTCCTCAATTTCATTTCAGCCTATTCTGAATTCTTTCAAAATAATATTTGATTCCTATTGTTTTCACTAAAAGACAAAAAAAAAAAAAAAAAAAAAAACCCAAAAACCTCTTGACTTTGTTCCTTTATCAATTAGCTGATCATTTATTATTGATTTAATGAGTGTCTGGGAGGATATCCGGGGTTGCAGGCCAAAATCCGTAAGCCTCAGCCTTGGCTGTTCGCTGCTTTCAAACAAGGATTACTAGATTCAGACTCTAAAGAGACGTTAATAGACTAGTATTTACCTTGTCTTGCATCTTGTCAGAAAATCAGCAGTGGTAGCAAGGCAGAAGAAGTGGCTTTGCATATACCACATATTGAAAACATCTTAGCCACCTTAACTGTGGATTTAGTTACACTTCATTGTAATTTAGTTGCCAACAGAATTAATATAATCCAATTTGGAATTAATAGGAAAACAATGTCTCAGAAGAGAAACTGGGACTTGGCCAGCCAAAGGTACATCTTTAGTAGCCCATTCAGCTCTGACTGCTGAGTTTTAAGAATAAAATCAAAGCTGGACCCATTCAGGAGAATGAGGGCATTCTGAAAGCATCATTTTGAACAACAGTTCAGGGAACTGGGCATGTCTATCCTGAAAAAGAGTAAATGGCAGGAAGAACATGATGTTGTCTTAGTCTCAAATATTTGAAGAATTACATGTAGCAAAGAGTTGAAAACTCTTCTCCCTGGCTTCATGGTTGTGTAATCAATATTAAATGGCAGACGTTTAGGTAGACAAATTTGTGCTCAGTAAGACCTAGAATTTCTGTGCTACCACAGGAGGAAAATTGTGAGCTTTGATAGGTAGTAAGTTCCCCATTTCTATTAGGTCATCTCTTGTCAGTGATAAATGTTCAGGGGAATTGAGAGATTGTCAGATGCGTTAGATTCTTTGAGATCCTTCCAAACCCATAGAATATGTGATCTTTAAATTTGTTCATCCAAAGGAAAAAAAAAAAAAAAAAAAAGCAAAAGCAAAAGCTTAATTTCTGTCTACACAAAGCCACAGGCCCTGATTCTTCAGGTTTTATACTTAATTCTACTTTCATTAGACACATAGTAGAAGGGCACTAAATAAGACATAATCATAGAGTGAATGTCAGTCTGATTGGATCTTGATTTTTAAAAATGTAATTTCTTGAATTAAGAAAAAAAAAACTCTGTTTTTGTGATACAGTAAAAGGTGAAAAAAACAAAGCAAAACAAAACAAAAACAACTGAGGAGGACCTGGAGGCTTAGCTAGGGTAGCAATGCTATTCACCATGTGATGTTGTTCAGTCTAAGGTTGAGGCAAATACTGGTAAAGGCCTAGATTCTGAAGTCATACTGACAGGAATTTACATTCTGACTTTGCCTGCTTCTAGCTGTGTGTCCTTGAGCAATTTATCTCAGCAGTCTTAGTCTCAGATTTTGTTCATTTGCAAAACTGAAAAAGCCAGAGTATAAGAAAAGAAAAAATATGAGATAACATATGTAACAGGCTTGGTACTTTTAGTGCTTGGTTATTATTGTGATAGTATCCTTACACGTGATATAATATCCTGAAAAAAACCTTGGGGGAATTTTCAACCTCCCCATCCTGAAAAGGGTTACCAGTTGGCTGAAATAATGTTCTGTTACAATGTGTTAAGTCTTTTAAAACTTTTTTTTAAATTTAAATTTAATTTTTTAAAATCTATTTTTCTAAATGGAATTACTAGGGATTGAACCCAGGACCTCATGCATGCTAAGCACACACTCTGCCAGTGAGGTATACTCTCCCCACCGTGACATGCAAGTCTTAATGAAAAACCATACCATCTGTTTTCTTGTAATATTTTCCCTGTGCCTAATTAAGCAGAGTTGTTTAATTTAATAAATTACAGGAGATTCTAGAATGGTTAAGACCTGCCCTCAAGAAGCTAGTCTAGTGAGAGGGGAAGATAAATGTACAAATATATACAGTTACATCAGAGGGGAAAAGAAAAACTAAGCAAAGTTATATAGATTCAGAGAAAGGAGGAGATGCATTTACTCAGTTAATTCAATGGGAGACTTCATGAGGGAGGAGGCATATGATGGAGGCATAAAAGAGAGTGTGGAATTTAGAGAGATGAAGGAAGACACTCTAGGAAGAGTTAAAGAGTCTGAAAAAGGCATGGACAGAGAACTGTGTTTAGTGTTTATAGAAACCATCCTCCGGTGGCTGGAAAGACTTTTGGAAGCCTGGAAAATTAGGGGCCCTCAACCAAACCCCTCTCCTGATTTAAGTCACATTCCTCTCTACCATTTGTCTTACTTACCTGGCCGTCTTGGGCTTTATTTTAACTCACTTCCCAGCCTCCTCTCTTAGAGCTTCCCTCCTATGCTTATTCCACACAGACATAAGGAATCCAATTCTCTCTCTCTCTCTTATTCATTCTCTCATTTCCTCAGTCTCTCTCTCAGGACATATACTATTAATTTCGTTTTCTCAAATCTGCAAAGTTCTTTCTGATCCTTCTGCCTGGAATTTTCCACATCCCCATCTGTTCCACCAGTCTGTAATTCCCTAGTTTTTTGCTTTTTATTCTCTTTTTTGTATACTGTAGCTACCATTTCCCACAGAAAGTTTTCCCTGACCCCCCTGTTAGATACCTCCTGTGTACTTCAATCTGTTTGCCACACTTTTCTATAATTTCCTTTTTTCCTGTCTCTATGCTCCATCAGCCTATAAATAATGCACGAGAGCAGGAATCGTATTTTTCTCTGGTTTCTCCATTACCTAGTACTGTAGTTGCCAAGGAGCGTGTACGTGCACAGCAGTTTTTCTTGGTTCAGTAAATGGGTGAGTAAATGGGTACTGGAGTAATTAGCACCTTAATGTATTGAGAGTTATGAGCGTATAAATACGGACTATACACCAGTGGCATAAGGATAGCGTGGCTAGAGTTCCTAAGCAGACTGGGCAGCTGAAGCACTGTCTTGATTACACACTAATGACTAGTCAGTGAGACATCTCTTTGGAATTTACTCAAATGAAAGCAAGTGGTGAGTTTAAAACATGAGAAAAAAAGATTAACAGCAATATAGTAAAAGGAAAAAAAGATTTCTTCCATATTTTGTGCCAAATAAAGGTATACTAAAAGTCCAAGATATTGGTAGAGAGTATCAGTTATATAGTTGAGACAAAAGTGAATAACGGAACATACTTTTTAATAATTGTTATGTCTAATTGAGTGGTATGAATAATGGCTGAAATTGATTAGTGAAACTTTACATAAACATGTAAATGTGTTTTTTTCCATCTATAAGACCAAGTTTCTATTTTACATTCATGTTTTTTAAAAAATTAGTAAAAAGAAATGTGCATGTGAAGGTGTGAAATGGGTAATTTATAGCTAGACTGAATAAGCTCTGTCTTTGTTTCTGGAGATTCCTGGGTGTCTGGTGTTTTGACTGTGGGCTAAGATAGGGACAGTTAAATTTAAGATATACTGTTAGAGATCATAAACTCCCTGGAAGCCCTCTGGGTCAATTTTTTTTTTTTCTTTTAACTAATGGTTTGCAATTGATCTCATTAGTTCAAAAAACTTAGCTTGAGCTCCCCCACCAAACCAAGATTCCTTGCATAGATCTTGGTGATACAGGACAGAGACACAGGGGCCCTTGGGGAGCTGGCACATGAGACACCTCTTGGCTTTCAGATAGAAAAAAACCTGCACTCTGTTCCTCTTGTTGTAATATATTATTTAATTTTAAAATAAAATTTTATACAAGTATGCCCTCAGTTGATATATCTGTGGGGAAGCCAAGCTTAATTTCAAAGATTTCAACAAGGTTTTAAAAGTATGCAAATAAGATTATGATAGTGCTAAATTACACATAGTTACTTTTTCTGAAAGGTATGGGAAAAATTTCAAGACAAGATTGACAAATGAGAAAGTTAGTCCCATACATGGAGAATGAATTTTAGTGGGAACATAGTCATGATGTTATGCTTACAGGCAAAAGTGTGTGTGTGTGTGTGTGTGTGTGTGTGTGTGTGTGTATTTAAAATAACTACCTAGGAATAAAACTGTCTAGGAGTAAAAACAGTAGAAAAACAAGCTAACAAATAAACATACAAAAAAAGTCTAAAGGTTATAGTTGACCACAATTTAAACCAAAATCTATAAAGTTGTAAAGCTTTATGACATTTCACAATAATCATAATTTCTGTGAGAAAACCATTTCTGGACAAGAAGCAGAAAAATTATTTGTTCTAAGTGTATTTATAAACTGTGTGTGCTAGAGTTTAACATTTTGAAAGCTTGCTATGACTAGAGAAAACAGGGTACGAATTGATTGTCACAATAGAAAGTTGAAATGTTCCAGGCAAAACTAGATGTCAGTTAGGAACTCTCCACAAGTGAGTAAGAAACTAGCATCAGATTTTTATATAGTAACGGGGGATTTGAAGACACTATGCTTGACCATAATCTTGCCTTTTTCTTTGCCTACTTAGGAAAGAGAACAAGTTTCAGGACAGACACTACAGGTGGAAGGAAGGTCTAAGGTGAAAAAGCATTCCCTTCATGCTGAGTTACCACCAAGTGATTAAAGCCTTTTGATTTCAAGCTGTTCTGAGACCTGAAGGGTGAAATCCTGCTATCAGTGGAACAGGATAAAATAAGGGACGGGAAAGCATGGAATAGGCCAAGGGCTTTCCTACTCCTGAAAAATACATGAGGAAAGTTCAAAAATTCTCCTTCAAGCAGAATAAAGAAAAATCTGAGTTAAGTTAATACCTGGTAGAGAAGGGTTGATGTTCAGTGTGAGAAGAGGATGCCTTCATACTAAGGGCAGGAATTAAGCTTAAGCATCCACTGAATGTGAGTCACTGCGCAGATGCTGGGGATACAAAAAGGACGAGATCCAAGCACAATTCACGCCTTCGAGACAGCTGTCTAGAGAGGGAGGCGGACCTGTATGTAGAAGGTCCCACTGGGGCACTAACGATGCACATATAAAGACTGGGGATGACGGAGCCTAGGCAATGGCGGTACAGAATGCCAGGACCCAGTTAAATTTGCATCTCGGATAGATAATATTGTTTTTGTTGTTTTAGTAACATATACGTATATATGATTACTTGGGACATACTATGAATATTAAAAAAAATTATTCACTGTTTGTCTAAAACTCAAATTGAATTTGGCATTCTGTAGTTCAAATGGCAACCCTAAACGCAAGAAAAGATGTCACAGAGGTCTGAATACCCACACTGAGAGTTGAGGGAAAAGAGGGAGTCAGAGGATGAGAGGAGATGAGTGCGTGCCAGATAAATGAAACGGTTTATGCAGAAGACGACTGCACTGGGTAACAAGAAAGGCTCAGGTGCTGCATAAAGTTCTATTTTTAAGCAAAGTTTATGAAGCGGTGACATCTGGAGAAGTAAGCAAGGGTTAGATAATAAAGGGTTGGTATGTTATGATTCGTCCTGGGAGCAGTAGGGCCCCACAGAAGGAATTTAAGGGATGACAGTATCAGATCTCCTTCACAGGAAAGTTACTGTCTTCATGGGAAAACGGATTGGAGACAGGAAGCGGGAGCAGAACTACTGTCCAGGCACAATGTGCATCCACTCCAGGGGCACGTTAGTTAGAATCACATGGAGAGTTTAAAACACGGATGTCCTGGCTCCATATCTGAGATTCTGACTTAACAGGTCTCACATTCTTTTGATAAAATAATTTTATATCAAAAGAAGCATACATACACTGGAATGAAATGCAATGTGTTTTTGTAAACAAATTTTTACACTACTTCAGTGAGGTATGATTTACACACAAAAAGGGGTGCATAGTTACTGTGTATGACTTGATGAGATTGGAGATGATCATGCACCCATGAAAAAATTCACCTTCACAATCTGTGTCTTAAAAGCAATAAATCATATATGCCTGCCAATGCATCCAGCAAACTAACTGTTTATAATTCCTACAAAATTCATGGTTATTTGTATTTGTTAGATTTAAGAATAAAAAGTCATGGGACAACACATAATTATACTTCTCTTAAAATCAAGTCATTAAATATTTGATTGCCTGATTTGTTTCTTGGGTGTAACATATCAAATGGAAAATTAAAGAAAAAAAAAAAGAAACAAAAATCACTGCCTCTCCAATAGCACGTAGCAATAATTACTGTGATTCACAGACCGCAGATTCTGTGACAAGCATTGTGAAGCCCTCTACCTCTCTGCTCCTACTTGATTCTCTCACTTATTAAAATAATTATTGGTTTAGTCATTTTTATAAAAGAATCTTTTCTAATTCGAACGGAAATTCAGATTGGATCTACTATCATACTCACGAGGGTAAAACTAATGTATTAATTTGCCATTGCATTCAGCTAAAAAGAATAAATGAAGTTAAATGGTAGCTTAAACAAAGTAAAGATTTCATTTATTATCATAGAAAGAGAAGTCTGGAAGTAGGCATTTGGGGGCTAGCATGGTGGCTATATGCTGAAATCACGATTTGGGGCTTTGATTTTTATATAGAAAAATGGTTTATAGAAAAAACCCATCCATGACTACTGTGTCCATTGTTTCATAGTCAAAAGAGTATTTCTTAAGTTCTAGAATTTAATCTTCCTTTCAGGTAGAAAAGGAAAGGCCAGAAGTTGGCAGGTTCTTGCCATCTGAGTCAGTGTCTCCATTTTAAGATCCTTTCTCCAGCCCCGTATAGAAACTTCTAGGTAAGTATCAGTAGCCAGAAATGTGTCACATAGTCAGACATAATTGCAAAGGAGGCTGGGAAATACAACTTTTTATTTGAGCACTTTGCTACTACAGAAAAATCAGGATCCTATTAAAAAAATTAAAAATAAAGGGGAGAATATATTTTGTAGCAAACAGAAATCTGTATTTATGAAGGGACAGAGCTAAGATATGAAGCTAGGTTTTCTAATATCCAGCCCAGGGCAGATACGCTGCATTACACTGCATTACAGAATGTCCCTTAGTTGCCCTGGCCTCAGATACATGATAAAACCAGAATAGAATAGAATAGAGAGTAGAATTCACTGCTTTGTGAATCTAGTAACTGTCACAACATCAGTATACCCACCAGTAGGGAGTGGAACAGTTGGGGAAATCTGTATAAATATGGTGGGTCATAAAGGACAGGTGAAGAACTTCTTTCTTTTATAGTTTATTCTGCTGATAATTAAAATCTTATAAAATATTTTGTCTTTGTCCAGATGACCTTACTTGACTGAATTAGTTTAAATATTAGAGAAGAAACGTCAAGAATGAGAGAAATATGCTCTCATAGGTGTAAAATACAATTTATTTTAGGTCCTTGCATGAAGTCTAAGGCCACTGTAGCAATGTTGATTTATTACTATTTCCATTCCCAATTTTTATCAGGCACAGAAGCATACTTCTGCAGAATTATAGGAGCAAGGTTATTTTAAATGCTCAAATTGCTCTAGTTTTAGCATTTGATACCTTTGCCATACAAATCCATATTCCTGACCTTGACCAAACCCTATATCATGGTGTTATTGAAATCATTACAAGATCATTAGGGGCTATTTGTTTTTCAGTTGGTCCTTGCTTGAAGATCAAGCCACTTACATGATATATGGATAAAGTATACTAAGTAGCAAATAAAAGTCATGCGGAATTAAATTAACTAAATATATCCTAACTGCAGATAAATATCTTAAAAAGAAAATCACTTATTTTTTAACGTAATCAGTTGTATGGTAGGAATAAGGCAATTTACAATATCAATGTATAGTGTTTACTTTAAAAAATGTGAAGAAGATACTTTGATGAATGTGGTCAGTTCCAAAACTAATTTATTTTATTCTAAAAAAAAAAGTGAGGAACTTGTCAAGCACATGTCAAAAATTAGAAAGCTATTACTGGTGTCATTTAAGCCACTGATACTCATTAAGCACAATTTCTCAGTCAGTCAATAGACTCACATCTTAACAGAGAAAGATCCTAAGTTATATCTATAAGTTCAAACTGGCTCTACTCATGTACTAAATAGTCAGAAATTTTCTATAAAATACATAACAAGGAAGGGTTTGAGGTAAGACACTTATGCTATTCCTCACAGTTAGGTTGTAACACTTGGCACAGTGGCCAGTATATAATAAAATGTAATAAATATAAATAAATTAATAAATAAAAATATTAAAATAAATTGGTGACAGAATGTCTGGATAGATATATTAAATGATATTTAAAGAAGTACAGGACAGCCTAGTTGTTTCAATGTTATCTGTTTTATGGTTTAAGCTACCATATATCACCTGATATTTAATCATGTTTGAGTATAGCTTATATATGAATATGCACATATCTTGAAAACATTTATTTTTTATTTTTTATTTAGGTCAATAAGACTAGTCAACTTATTGAAATGAAACTTACTTTAGGTTTTATTATATTCTGGTTCAGTTTAAGGACAAGTGTTTATATCTTATTTGCTTCAAAACTTCTAGGTAAGACAATTAGAAGCAATACAGCTATGCACCTGTTGCCTATGATATTGGGAATATCCATTTTCTTTACCCATAACTGTCATATCAAATAAATAGGCTAAGAGCTTACCTGTGATAAATGCACTCTGTTTAATGCAACAAGACAGTCTCTTAATTTGAGTACCTAGCATAGTGTCAGCTGAATCTTCTCTGCTGATTTAATTAGCAAGAGCTCAATGTTAATTATTTTGCATTTAAACATTTGAGTCTCACAGATGAAAATATATATATAATCCTTTTTCAAAATGAAAAAAAGCCCAGTAATAAAACAATTTGGTTTTTAAGGGTGTGTAAGTGTGTTAAACAGCTAATGAATTATTCAACACTCTACATCCTTGGAAGATGTACAGATTTTAATGAGCGTCTCTAATTTGACTTTCATACCATCTTACATTATTTTATTCCAAGTTGTTTTTATTGAATAGTGTTCATTAGGAAAAAATTCATCAGTTTGCCATATTTTGCAAATGAGGGAAGATGAAATATTTGTCAGGAATTCTTAGTGTAGTTTTTGTTCTAGAAGTCCTTCTATCGATAAAGAGTTTTTAAACTAATTCATTATACTGCCCTATAGGAGGTAAGCAAAATATAAGTGGAAATCTTCTCGTTTTGGTTGTGTTTTTATCCAGAAGCTACATGTCAAACTATTACCTAGAGCCCAGTTTTTAATATGCTAAGCTATTTCAGTGTGCATTACCTCTGAGTTCCTGGCTTAGACAAAGCTTAGTAGGAGAGAATGCTGGGTATAAAATTTTGCTTCATCAAAATTGTTTCAGAAGGACAGAAAACATCTTTTACTCCTTTTACTGGCAAAGTGACATTGGGATATATTTGGATGGTTCTAGCCATTCAATGCCAAGAAGAAAGGTTTTTGTTTTGTTTTTGCTTGGAGATAAAAATTAAAGAGGGGCAACCTCAAAATTACTGTGTTTGAGGATGTCATACCCCAGAGGGCAGAGAGATACGCTCATATCAAAAAATCTGGACAGCAGTGCACCAAGGGGTTAGTAAGGGAAGTCACCAGGTGTGAAGAATTTGGAGTGTCTCCTTGCTTTCTTCTCTTTGTTTATCTACGTTTTCTGCAATATACATGCTTTGTTTTTTGGAATAATATAGGTTTACAAAAAGGCATAGTCAGAAAATTCTAGAGCTAAAGGGTTGAGGTAGAAGTGAGTATCTAAAAGTATCAAAAGGTACTATTTCAGAGCACAAGATGCCAGTATAATTTAGCCTCAAGCCCTCACTGGTGATTATATCTCTGTGTTGGTTGCTGTTTTGAAGCCACCTATTAAAAGGTCAGCTGGAGTCAGTTAATGTCATGGTCTGTCTTGGTGTAGAACATGGATCTGTGGGGAATCAAATACTAAAAGCAAGGAGCAGGGACTCAGAGAAATCTTCAAGAAAGAAGATACATTTGGGAGGGTGAAGATGGTCTAAAATGGGAAATAAGTGAATGCCAGACTTTGTCCACTTAGTTTTGTTAAATTCAAAAGAATTTCCAAGAAAGTCAATCCAGTGTACTTAACACTAGCCCAATGCTATAATACTCTAATTTATTTTATTTTGGATTTAGAATTCAGTTTCTTGCAGTAGTTTGGGGTCCCTGTTAGGAAACTAGCTCACTTTGCATAATGAGAGGGGTTTTGGATAACGGTTAAGCACATGGGTTCTGGAACATGACCTTGGGAAGGTTGCTTAATTTCTCCAGAAATTTTTTTTTCAATTCAAATGGACTTGAGTTTGGAATTTTTAAGCTACAGATTTCATACAAGTCATGGGAGATCCGCAAATAATACTAAGAACAACAATAAAAATATTAGTAACCCTTGTTGAGCATTTATTATATGCATGTCCTTACTTTATTCTTACAAGGAGCAATGGAGTGAAGTAGTGAAATACCCTTGTAAATAATAAGAGCTTAGTAAATACTTCCTTATGCTTTCCTCTAAAACTTTGTTAATGGTATCTAAAAATGGTATATATGGTTGGCACTGTGTTTCATATTAAATTCAACAATTATACACATATATACATATATATATATAAATATTTTCTAATGCAGGTAACAGATTGACAATCTATGGGTTCAGTGTTTTGGTTCTGACTGCTGCTATAGTAAGGTATACAATCTGAATTTTCTTAAATGTTGTTATCATTTATTTATCAGTCAATGTACAAGACAGTAATATAAACACTATTAATTTCTTCAATCATGAGGAAGTGGAAAAGGAATATTTGAAGCTAGCCCAAATTCTTCCCATAGATTTATAGTTTACATGTGGGGAGGACTTCAGGGCATTTGAGAAGGTTGACCGTACGCAGCCATCTGATTTGATCGAGGGGGCCTAGGGCAATGATGACATGAAGAAGAGAACTGAGTGTGCTTTCACGAATCCTCTGGGCCAACTCTAGGCCATCTTCCATTCTTGATTACTGGCCTTCCTTTATAATTGGCAGAATAAAATGTAAGCAAACTTCCTTAAGAGACATTCACTGGGTCTAGACTATTCCTACAGATACAGGCTATTACTATATCAATTCAAAATTAAAACAAACACATACTCAATCAAACAAGTTGTAATTTCTTAGCTAATTGTTAGTCAATGGCTTGCTCTTTCCCATTATTCTGTGCTCTTCATGGGCTCCATTTTTTCCTTATCCAGTGGTCTGGACCCATATTAGAGAATTTGTGTTAATAAAGATAGTACATCATTGAAGGAAGGTCCCAATACTGGAACCAGATTGCTTTGTTTGAATCCTTAGCTCTATCTTTTACTCTAAGACTCTTGAAAGTAACTTAACCTCATCATGCTGCAGTTACTCATCCTTCAGATGGAAAATAATAGTATCTACTATATATATGTTATATATATACTATATTCATGTTATAGTGTCTACTTATATATATATATATAACTGGGAAGAGGGGAAAAAAGTTACCTCAGTTCTTAGTCACCCAAAACAAATGAATTTTTAACGAGAGACAGAAAGTGTTATGTAAATAGAAGATTTTATTAATGAAGTAGAAAGACAGTAACATACAGTACACTCCTGAGAACTGGGACCAGCCAACCCAAGAGAGGAAAAATGGCGCCTCTCCGTTCTTCCTCCTGGCTTTTATCCTGGCTTAAGGGGCGTCTTAGTGATTGATTGATACATGGCTCAGTTCCTCGTGCTCAGGTACGCCCATCCCTTTTGTGCATGTTCTTACCCATGAAGCAAACAGAGAAACCCACGGGAGAGGGCTCAAACTGTAATGTTAATTACATTATAATGAGCATTAAGTCAAGTTAAGCCGGGTCCTTCTCTCTATTGCACAGCTGTGAGTATTTAATCCTAGCCGGCTTCTTTATTAACCCTCATTTAGAGAAAGTAAAAGTTTTTGGAGCCTCTTATCCTCATTTCTATCTAACTGCCATATTATATATATATATAAAATTTGTATAGAAAATTTAGGACAGCAGATATCATATGGAAGGGACTGTATAAGTGTTCCAAGGATTTTTGTCCAGGATCCCTATGACTCATTCTTAAGTATCATTAAACTCCATTCCTTGTAGATGCATCATTATGAGAATGTGAACCCTAATTTCATTCTTTTAGTTTCGTTCATTTTTACTCATTTGCAGTTTGACCTACCTTAACCTATTTCCACCTCCACCCATGCCCTTATCTCTCACATGGTCTTATCTCTATTTCCAGCCCCACCACTAACCTCTCTGGTCCCCCAGAAGAAATTCTGGTGCAACATCCACATGTCCTCCAGTACCTGAAATATCTGTAAGCTGCTCTTTGTATTTAATCCTTAAGCCTTATGCCAAAATCGACATTCATTTATTATCCTTCACCTGGAAATAAAACCACTAGCCTCTGTTCATTCTGTAATTATACCTCCGATATACTGCTCTCTAGTATAGTGGTTAAGGGTGAGTAAACGTCTTAATTTCTCTTGATCAAGCAGAAAGCCCGCAGTCACCTAAGCGCTGCTGCAGCAGCAGCAGCTTTTTCACAGCTGTTTAGGTCTCATAATTGAAATTACTAGACTCAGACTACCTCCGTATTAGGAAATGAATTGTGCTCCAATATCGTGAACTCCTTGATAAATGGGCAGTGGTAACAGCAGAATCCTTAGCACTTAGCCTATTGACTGACCATATTCGGTACTTAATGAATATTTATTGAGTTGTATTACATGTCGTAAGTAAATGACCTGGCAAAACTGTAGAATGAAGTACTGAAGGAGCCGAAATACCATTTATCCTGGAGCTTCTCTTTGTGTTACAGGCACAGTTATAGGTCTGGAAAACAAGAGATAATGGCTGGGCTTTTCCTTCCTTTGTGGAATTCACTGTTTAGATTCATTCAAGTTTCTACAACTCACTCCCAACACAGAAATACAACACTATCACAAAACATCCTGACAAGGGTATGAATCGTGTTGCACTTGAGAAACATGCGGGGAAAATGCACCTATTTAATAATTAACCTACCAGCAGTGCTAACCAAGGACAAAGATCAGTGTCTTATAAATTCCATACTATACACTTTTCTCCAAAAATCTCGAGTTCCTCTAGTTACTTCTTATCAAATAAATGTTTCAATTACCATCAAATTTTCAAGGAGCTATGAATGCAGTAAAGCATTTACTTTTGGATAAATTATTTTATTTTTGGATAAAGGGAAGTCCAGATCTTACACGGCTTTGACAACAATCGTAAGGTTTCTTGAAATTAGGCCAGATTTTCCTGAAGCATATTTTCAAGGCAATTGTCTGAAAAGATATCCTTGGATAAAGCATTTCTCAATCAAATAAGTTTCAGAAGCACTCCATTCTATGCCCCTACCTTAAAGCTTGAGAGTGAATTTAGGCATACTGAAGTATCTGAGAAGAATTTTAATAAGGAAACGTATATAAGATGAATTAGCCAAATGATTCTCAAACTTATTGGACTGCAGAACTCCCCTGATTCTCGTCCTGTTTATAGCTTGAGTACCACTGGTATTTGGAGGATCATCTTGCATTAGGCTGAACTTACATCATTTCTCTGAAGGGTAAATGCTGAGAAGATACGTATTACTTTTTCATTTCACCCATACAGGATTCTAGAGTGAAGTTAGATTCTAGAATGATCTCTTGTATTTAGCACTAGGAATGCCTACTAGCTGGTTCCTACATGAAACATAAGGAATTTCTTTTGTTATTATTATTGTGATTATTTAATCATGCCCCTCTGTGTGATGAGTGTTGTCACTTAAATACCCTCCCCGTGTGGTCTGAATGCTGAAACACTGCAAGTGGAGCGTAACAATGAGTAAGTAAGTGAA
Source organism: Camelus ferus (assembly GCF_009834535.1). NCBI lineage: Eukaryota > Metazoa > Chordata > Mammalia > Artiodactyla > Camelidae > Camelus > Camelus ferus. Next base: position 13,714,163 of record NC_045705.1, read on the forward strand.
AAACAGGGCAAGCACACAAAGAGACTTTCTTTTCTTCAGACGGCCTATTCTCTTGACTTCTATGCCTTGAAAGAGAGTAGAAGCACCCCGGTGAATGCTACCTTTTAAAAAACAAAACCTGTTTCAAACAGTGTGTACACCCAGTGAAACCGTGTTTGGGCCAATGGAAATGCCCTCAGCTAGAATCCAAGACTCAGGCCTACTTGTGGATCAATGGCCAGTGTCAGGTCCACATCCACTGTTACTGCTTCTAGCTTCATGAGTCATTGTTTTAAATCTCACCGTATCACTTAAACAATTTCTCTAACTTACTGTCGACTGAAATAAACGCGCGGTTTTATCTGGGGGGAGGACTCGAGCCGGGATGACAGCCTCTCAGATCGCTCAGAGGGACTGCTCCGAAGAGGTAGGGGAGGAGCTAGGATATGTAGGAGCTTTACAACAAAGACCAGGTAGTTGGAACAATAAAAGATTGCTTGTTATCTAAAGAAAAACAGGCATCTCAAGTTAAAGAATTTAGCGCTTTTCTATGTATGGGAGGAAGCAAACCTTTGGGCTCACTGAATTCATTCCTTTGACCAGCACCTAGCTATCTAGGGCGGGTATCCTGTCCTTTCTTACTCTGAGTCCCCTCAGAGAGCACCACTGTGAGTGGCTGCAGAGGCTGGGCTGCAGGCCTGTCCTCACTTGGGGGGGTGGCGGCAGCTGCTGAGGACTTGGTTTCAGCATTCTTTGTTTACTGTTATGGTTACAGTATTTTCATTCACATTGCAGTATTTTCGTTCACATTACTTTGAAAATGCATCTTATTTCTATAGTTCATAATGTGTTGTATTCACCACTCTCTTTTCTATTCAAATGGTATGTCTCCTGCTCCTTTCAAGTTGAGAAATAAACAAACTTCTGGCCTTTTGTATTCCTTGGTCTCTGCTGAAAAGGACGTTCTCAGGGGTCACTGAGAAAGCCTCTTCAGATAATGGATTCAAAGATCAAATAAAAAACCCGGAAGAAAAATTTGCTAAGGTGACTCCTGTTCTTTTGACTGTCACGGGGACCTACCTCATTCCATTTTTTCTTCTTGTTCACAAAAAGAAGGTAAAACTTTGACATTTTCTGCTAGAATAATCTTGCTAAAGTTAAATATTAGATGGTTCTAAAGACTTAAGAGTAAATAAATGTTAATGGCTGAAGACCTAAACTAGCCATTTGTGACCACCATGATAAGGAGAAGAAAAAGGAGTTGATAGCACAAAAGATTCAAAATGCAAAGTTTTTTTTTTTTTTTTTTAGTAAACGATTCAAAACTTTCCCTTTATTTCACTCCACCAGGAATACTTCTGCTGCTGGTTAGAATTTACAGAACAGAAAAAAAAAATAGCTTTCTTCTACTGGTAATAAGAAATTCAGACAAAATAAAATAAAAATCATACTTTCCTATGAAGGTAGCAAAGAAACTAAATAAACTGAATTTCACAGAGAAACCAACCCTCCAGAGAGGAGAAGAGCAGCTGTCACTTCCAGCTGGGGGTCATCACTAGGTTTGGGTTCAGACTATGATGCCAGGACTGAGGACAGGGAGGGCCAGTGGAATGGAGTATAGCTTGCAAGAACTCCAACTCAGCTAAGCACTTGTACCTCTCCACTCTCCCCACCCTCCAGCTGAACTATGAAACTGTTAAAAAAAAAAAAAAAAGAAAAGAAAAGCTTGGTAAGTAAAGAGAAGTCACCTAGTCTAGGACATTCTCCAAATGATTGGATTTTAGGACTTCATGGAATTGAAACCAGTAGGGAAGCAACCCCATCTGAAACTTCAGCCAAGCCTTCCAGCTCAAATGCAGACAACCATCAAAAGCGAGCAGAACAGAGCCGAGAACAGAATAGGGCCAAGAAGTAGATGGATACTTATATAGCCCATTGGTTTCAACCATGCGCCAATGCAATTCAAAAGGGAAAGAACAACATTGTAAAATGATTATAAATCAATAAAAAAAAGTTAAAAAAAAAGAAAGTAATGTTAACAACTTGATATTCATATGAAAAAAAATGAACTGAACTCCATCATAAACTAAACACAAAAATGAATTTGAGTAGATCATACCCTTAATGAAAAAGTTAAGATTATACAACTTCACATCCTTTACTGTTGTCACACTTGCCAAGGAACAGACATTGCAGTTGTGTCCCCACCAGCTTTGGCCTCACGTTCCTCAAGGGAGAACCTTCCAGAAACCAGAAAAATGGCCTTGAGGCTCTTGAAAGCCAGGAGAGAAGAGATATCTGTGTCATTCCATGATGTGGCTATGGACTTCACCCAGGAAGAGTGGCAGCTTTTAAAAGTCACGCTCAGGGGACCCTGTACGGGGATGTGATGCTGCAAGACCATAGCAGCCTGGTGTCTTTGGGGACTCCACTTTCTAAACCAACCCTTGTCATTCTGCTGGAGCAGGGGGAAGAGTCCCAGAGAGGGGAGAGAGGATGTCCACCCAACTCTTGTTCAGCAGATCCAAAGGCAGAAATTCCACCTTATTCCTCCTCCACTCTGGACTTGCGCAGTCAGCAGTTATGCCCACATGTGCTACGTGACTGTCACCTTCTCACCTGCCCAGGCCTGTCTGCAGGAACCCTCTAAAGAGCAGATGTCTGCCCAGCAGGACAGAAGCAGCAGCAGCAACCACTCTCTTGTGAAAGCTTCTAAAGCCACAGAGTAGAAGGTGAAGACAGAGAAGGGGACCCCAAATCCTCGTGTGGAAGGACAAGGGAGAGGGTAAATCAAGAGCTTTCTCCAGCCCACCTGAACAACAGCCATTAAGCTCCAGGAAAGGCAAAACAGTGGTGGAAATGAAGATCAGCTCATCTGGGAAGGCAAACCCGTTAGAAACAGACAAAGTATTAATATGGGCAGAAATCTCAGGATTTGAAGACATCAATTGTGGAAATTGTGGGCTCTGCTTTAACCAGAAATCGGCCTTCTGTAGTCATCAGAGAGCCCACTTGGGAGGAAAGCCTTATGTTTGCCGTGAGTGTGGTCGAAGTTTTAGCTATCAGTCAGCTCTCATCACTGCACAAAAGATCACACACAGGGGAGAAGCCTTTTCTGTGCACAGAGTGTGGACAAGCCTTTAACCACAAGTCAGACCTGGTCACACACAAGATGGCACACTCTGGGGAGAAGCCCTTCGTGTGTCAGGAATGTGGGCGAGGCTTCAGGGACAAGTCGAACCTCGTCACACACCGGAGGACCCACTTATGGGAGAAGCCTTATGTCTGCAGGGACTGTGAGAGGCTTTTCAGAGATAGGTCAACTCTTAGCAAACACCAGAGGATTCACTCAGGGACAAACCCTCATTTGTGCAATGAGTGTGGCCGGAGCTTTAGCCAGAAGTCATACCTCTTTAAAATACCCTCGGGAGAGAAGCCTTTTGTGTGTCAGGAATGTGGGTGAGGCTTTAGTGACAAGTCAAACCTCACCACTCACCAGAGGACACACTCAGGGGAGAAGCCTTACGTGTGCAGAGAATGTGGGCGCGGATTTAGGCGTAAGTCTACTCTCACCGCACATCAGAGGACGCACTCAGGAGAGACTTTTCTGTGCAAGGAATGTGGGCGAGACTTTCGGCAGAAGTCACACCTCATCAGTCACCAGAGGACACACTCTGGGGAGAAGGCTTATGTTTGCACTGAGTGTGGGCAGGGCTTCAGCCAGAAAGCAAATCTAGTCAGACACAAGCTGGCCCACTCAAGGGAAAAGCCCTCTGTGTGCAGGGAGTGTGGGTGAGGCTTCAGCCAGAAGGCGGCCCTCCTAAGACATCAGAGGACACGCTCGGAGGAGAAGCCTTACGTATGCAGGGAGTGTTAGCGAAGCTTCAGCGATAAGGCCACCCTCATCTCAGCACATATCAGAGGACACATTTAGGTGAGAAGCCTTATATTTGCAGTAGGTTTGGGGAAGGCTTGAGGCTGAAATCACTCCTCATTAGACACCAGAGGACTCACTTGTTGTAGAGAAGTTTGAGGCACAGTATGCGTTGGTGAGGCTTTAGCAATAAATCACACCCATCACACAAGAAGAGACCACTTTAGGGGAAATCTCATGCAGGCAAGGGGTGCACTTCAGAGAGATGCACTCTCACCAGAAGACAGGAGAAGATCTACATGTGTAAAGGAGTGGTTCTCAGGTAGAAGCAATTTTACCCAATAAGTGACGGGGTGATGTCTAGAGACGCTTTTGGGTTGTCGCAGCTGGGAGACTGGCATCTAGTGGGTAAAGGCTAAAGATGCAGCTAAACATTTTTCCACGCAGAGGACAGCTGCCCGCAACTATGAATCATCCGACCCTAGAAGACCTGCCCCTTCCAAGGCTAGCTTTAGCTCCGGGGCCCCCCACTGGCTTGGCAGAGGGTTTCTTAGACTGTGCGGCACCTGAGCGCCTTCTTCCCTGGCCTCCTTCCTTCCCGCCTCCTCTGTATCTAGGTCCATCTGATGCTTCTCCCTGCCTTCTCTGTGTTCCTTTCCTTTTTTCCCTTAAATATGGTTTCCGCAAAAGTCTCTTTCACTTCTAATCTTATCTGCTTTCTCAGAAGACTCCAACTAACACGATTACAAAGAGAAAATGGTAATTTTATAGTGAAGCAACTTGGGCTATGTCACCTTAACAAAGTTAACCACTAATATTGGGACAGATTGACACCACTGGCCTCCTAATAGGATTCGCTGAAAAGGACACGTCATTCTTTTAAAAAATATTCCGACCAAAAAATGTATAACCTAAATCTTGTCATAAGAATTAGACAAACATAAATTTTAAAATATTCTATGAAACCACTGCCCTGCATTCTCCAAAAATAGCAAGGCCAAGAAAGACAAAGAAAGGCTGATAAACTGTTTCAAATTATATGAAACTATGGCGACACAAAGACTTAACACAATGCATGGCATAAGACTAAATCCTAGACAGAGGAGATGTAGTTATAAAAGACTATGGATTAGAGAATAGTATTTAATTGATATTAAGTCAATGATATATGCAGTGTAGAGTGGTCATGGTGATCCTATCCTTGCTCTGGAAAGACACAGGTGAGTTTTTAACGGTAAAGGGGCATTGTGACTCCAACGTATTTACAAATTGTTGAGGAAAAAAAGGTTCTCAAAGTGTTCATGGGAAACAAAATGTATATATGAAATATAAATGCATTTTCCAGGAGGAAGGGAAGAGAAATAGGGAGAAAGAACAAATGGAAAAATTTAAACCATTTGTAAATCCAGTTAAAAGGTACACAACAGTGCCTTTTTCTTTGCTTGTAACTTTTCTCTAAGTTTTATATTATATCAAAATAAAAACATTAGCACAAAATAACGAGGAAAGGAGGAAGGGCACAAGGAAGGAAGGGTAAGGAAAATACAAAGGAAGGGAGCTCCTGGGATGTTAGGCTGGTTGGTGGTCAGAGCACCAATCACAGTTAAAACTGGACTTGCAAGGCAGCCCAGATTGACTCCACTCCAGGAGAAATTAGAAAGAATGGTCTGTATCTTCACTGTGAGATAAAAGAAAGGGCTTGCACTCCTTTGAAATATCATACATTTTTCTCTAACTGTTCTTTTAAAATACACAGTGTTCTGAATATAATTAAAAATTACCAGATGTTGAATAAAGTAGGAAAATGTAACCTTATTCAAAAGAAAATAATAGGAGCAGACCAACAGATCATCCAGTAATTGGAAATGGCAGCAAGGACTTTGTATCAGTTATTATAACTATTGTAAAGAGTTTGGGGGGGAAAAACGTAGGCTATTTCAAAAGGAAAATCAGAATTCCAAGAAAAGAACTAAACATGAATACTAATACTGAAATATATAATATGTGAATTTTTTCCTCCAGATCTGCCAGTGCAGTAAAATTAACTGCCATTTTCCTTCCATTTCTTTCTGAATAACTTTCATGGAGATTCAAATGAGTGGTTTAAATGAACCCAGAAATAACATTAGAAGGGAGCCATTGCTTTGAAATTTATTCATCTCCTCATTCTTTAAAACTTGGAAGACCGGTAACTAAACCCTGATCTAGTCAACCATATTATGAAGAGGCACTAAATTTAATATATGTTTCTCATATTTTAGACTCTAAATAAAGATTTCACTACTTTTCCCAACTCTGCCACTTGCTTCCAAAGCTGATATGATTCTTGTGAAGAAATGTTTTTATTTCCAAATTTTAAATAGGATATTTGCTTTCTCTTAAGGCATCTGCCTGAGTAGTTTTCTTTTTCATAAATAAATTTTTTAAACTTACAAAATCTTCTAGCTCGAGCAAGAATTTTCTCTCTCCTTTTCTGTCTCTTTCACTGTCTCTCTTTTTCTGTCTCTGTGTCTGTCTGTTTCTCTCTCTCTAATGTATTTAGACCTACCCTGTTTCCTAATTTAGTAAATATAACATCTTAGCTTTTGCAATTTCAATTTCAAAAGGGTAATAACCATTAAAAGTTACAAATTTTCATGGTTGACCCATTTTCATTAATCAAAAGTCCTATATTAAATTAGGTAGAAAAACATTAAGCTGGCTAGATGTGATCCACTTACTGTTGGGATTAAAATGAGTGAAATTTCCAGGGAACGATTAATGTTTATTATAGAAAATGACCCTGCAATGTATATAATATGATCAAGATGTTTTGGGCAACTATGATTTGTGTTCCGTTTCTAGCTTTCTTTGACATCAGAGAATGATCTGAGTCCATCTTAATTCACCGTCTTAGTATAAAACAAACAGCATTTATTGGTTTGGGTTATTAAAACTTACCTATTTTTCTCCTTTTGGCAGACAGTCGGAGCTTAAATGACTATTTATTTTGTATATCTTAAATAAACCTCTGAAATTTAGAAGATTTTACTTGTCGTTTCACCTGCACACACACACACCACAAAACCTACAATTTCATGCATGATTCTTGTTATGAATACTTTCCTTGGAAAAGTTTGGGACTAAATGAGTAGCAAATGAATAAAGGCTTATTCTTATGAGCTTTATATAATCATTCCCTATGTGTAATCTTAGATCACTCTAGGATTTCTGCTCTAGTTCAAACACACACTGCCTTATGAGTCTAACATTTGGAATTAAAAGCAAAATGTGAGAGGAGAGAGCCAAAGGTGGTGCTAATCTGGAACTGTGTATATAAGAAGTGGGTAGTAAGTTTGTCCCCAATATCTTCTTGTCAAACTTTTCTTTCTGGAGTCTCCTCCAGCAAGAGCAGAAGGAATCTGGATAGAGGAATTCCTTTCAAGGCATTACATCCTCAGATAAACACTTTGATGGATTCCTCATCTGTAAAAATCTAGTTTAGGGGATAAGATCCTCTGTCAGTTTCAAGATGCCAGCTATGATAGACAATAGTAGGAGGGCCACAGAAAAGTATTTAGAGTGATCGAGGCAAGCTGCTGCAAGAGGAAGAACAAATCTGACTCCATGTTAGATCTGTTCCTTTAGCTCTAGTGCTGTTTCCTGTGCTTAGTCGTGCTAGCTCTGCACCTTTTGTAAAAGAATGTTGCCTCTACCCTGAAATATACAGGAGAGCCCACTCTCAAGGCTCTCCATTCATATAGAGATAAAAAGTTGCAAAACAGAGAATAACATTTGTCTTGTTGGAGGTTTAAGGGAACACCATGACCTGACCTACTTGGACAGCTGCAAGAACAAAGAATTCCAACACCAAGATGTTTGCAATAACCAATCACACCTCTTCCCCTTTTCAGTATAAAAAGAGCCTGACTTCTGACTTGGGAAAGATGGTTCTCTAGGACATTAGTCACCCATCTTCTTGGTCTGCTGACTTTCCAAATAAAGCTGTTATTCCTTGCCCCAACACCTCATCTCCCAATTTATTAGACCGTCATGCAGCGAGCAGAATGAATTTGGACTCTGTAACACTGCTTTTCTGAGCTGGGGGAGTATAAATTGATAGATTTGGATATTGATGGATTTGGTTACCTCCTACTTCTCTCACCTTCTTAAGCCCAGGTTACTTAGTCATAATTGCTGTTTCTATACAGTACTTTGGCTAATAAAGACATATAAAGTGCCACAGTGGTGAAAACAACCTTCAAAATACAGTGGGAAGAGTCACAGGAATCACCTTGATGCGCATTCTGCCTCTGTCTTTTAACTTGATCCTTGATCCTGGACTACAAATGGCTCTCTCTAAAAACTTAATTTTCTCATCTTCAGTGTTATTAAGGTAAAATGATACTATATATAAGCTGGAATTGTAGTAAACTCATTTAAAAAATACTCTTTTCTCTTTGCTGTCTCCTACTTAGCTGGTTCCCCTCATTTAAATGGACAAGGAACTTCATTAGTCCAGGGCAGCTGCAGCTTCAGGTCATTTTATGACCTTGATCAAGTCACGTAACTTCTCAGAGTTTCTGTTTTGCCATCTGCAAAACCAGGATAATCCTAGTTCACACCTGCTCACCATGCTGTGAAGATGAATGTCTTAACATCCACAAGCAGGCTGTACTCTGGGAGAAGCCAAGTGCCACTTGCAATAAAAATAACAGGAATAACATTTAAAAAATATTTATTTCTCAGGTACTCTCTAAAGAGATTTGGGCATCTGTTGCCCGGGACATATTGGCCTTTAATTAAATACAAATACCTGCCAGTTTTCATTAAAGTCCATTTTAGCAAATGGTTACTGTCTTGCGATACATCTATGGAGCCCCTTGCAGATGAACAAAAAGCCTTTGGGAAGAAGTGCTGTACCACGCGGGCAGGAAGCGGAAAACCCCACCAGGGCAGCTCCGTGCACAGTTACCATTCCGCCCGGAGCACTACTTCTTCTTCTCCTTCTCCTTCTCCTTCTTCTTCTTCTTTTTTTTTTTTTTTTAACAAACTTGGCACTTAGAAAACATTGAGCATTTTAACTGGGAGATTTTGCAGGAATTTTTGATTACACACTGCCTGACAACAGTATATGCCAAGTATACATGCTGCTGAAAAACTCTCAGGGTTACATTTAAACAGATCTATCATTGTCTTGTCTCTTACTAATACCTATGGACCTATTAATGTTGAATTTGAGGTTTTGATTTCTTATCTCTAGGAAACGTACTGTCAACATTAAAATGTTTTTTAATGCAGTTGTTTATTTAAGAGATGAGCACTGTGACATGTGCAAAAGCATGATGTGAGCTTATTAAGGAAGCTGGCGGGTTTTATACTATGTCTTCAGTTTTTAAAATGCCTCTTCTAGATATGGCTTTCTACATATAGTTTTCTTAAAATATATCTGCAAGTCTTACTCCTTACTCTTTCCTACTCAGACTTGGTGCCTGAGCGTGTTTCACCGAGTGCTGAATTGATTCACTGCGGCTTAAAGGTCAGCTTGTATATTCAGCGGTAGCACGGGGGAGGGAAAACTGGATCTGGCTTTCATTCTCTGGCTTGAAAGAGAAAGCATAATACAAACAACCCTTTAAATATGTTGGTGGTCAAGTTATTACCTAGTGTAGAAAGAGCAGAACAATTTCTATTAAAAGTCAGGAGCAAATAATAAGAGGAGTAAGAAAAGAGAAAATTAGAGAGAGAGAAAAAAAGCCTGTTTTTTTTTTTTTCAGAAGAATTGTTTGTTGTTTCAGAACAGAGTCTGTTGAAGATATGTGTCAATGACGCACAAAATTCAGGCAATGCCTGTTCTTCAGTTTTCGGCTGACTCCAATGGACTTTAAACATTTCCTCTGTAAGATTTGAATGTTACTTTAAAATAGGATGATTTACCAAAAACTCTATTTTTCTTGCACAAGAAAACAAATTAATAGGATAAGAGAATAAAAAGGGGGCTCCTTGTTCACAAGGCTGAGTGTGTTGAGAACTTTAAAGGCAAGCTTGCACTCAGTGAGTCTGAGAGGCGCGATGGTGCTGGTCTCCCAGGAGAACGCTCGGCTTCTGTCATGCCTCCGACCCCTCCTGCACAGAACTTAGGTTAATATTCCTAAAGCATGTTGACTCCCAATTGACTTACAAATAAATACATTCAAAGCCTTCCATGATCTCAGCCGCAGTTGATTTTCTGATCTCTTTGTGCTGCTCCATTGTACTTAGTTGACTTTCAAGTCTAGATGAACTACTAATTGAATTGCTTCTTGATGTCTATCCTTTTTCTCACACTTCCCATGGCATTGACTTGTTTTGACTTTTCTGTTTCCAAGTGCAATGTGTATTATTTCTCCCTTAACTATTATTCTGATTGCTTCTGCTCCGTAAGCCATCATTAATTTTACTCTCTTCAGAACTCTCATAGAAACTGACCTTTCACATAGAATTACATTATATCCTCTACTGTACATTATACGGTCTCTGTAGATGCTTCCTGTGCTACTAGGCCTGATTTTTTGTTCTGTATACTACAAAAACTCCTTGAGGTCTGAATTCAATTTGTGGATATGCCAGCTCTGTACATCTACCTCCATGAGTACATTACATTTAATGAAAGCTATATAACTCATTGACTGAATACAAAAGGAAATATTTTTATCCTGACTTCATCAACTTTTCTTTCATTTGGTGCAATTTTATATTTTATTTTGTTTGCATTTTTCTTCATTTAGTTTTGTTTAAAATGACAAACTTGTTTTATAGCCTGGAAAAAAGAGAAAATACAGAAGGCTTAGAAAAGCAGGCTTCAGAATCATTGGGATCTGGGTATGAGGGGATAGGGACCAAAAAAAAAAAAAATGCATTTCAGGAACAATCCAGTAAATATACTGCTGCTCTGAAGAAATGGAAACCAAACCATTTTCTACCAAATTGTCAAATTTTGAGAAAGGGGTGTCTAACTGGTCTAAGCGGTCACGCTAGGCTTATAGTTGGGAAGATGTAACTACTGTTTACAGTCTGTGTCTGAAACACTTCTTGCAGCAGTGAAGACATAGTTGCAGTAGAATAAATGAGTGGGCTATTAGGAAGGAGAAATAGAGGCTGTCAAAAGCAGGCACACATCCATTACTGAAGATGCATCATGTGGAGACATTAGGTGAGCTGTGGGAGATAATTGCTATTATTTTTTTTATAAACTGTAATTAATGAACGTGTTCTTTAAGTGTTTTATTATATTTCATTGTGATGCATGAGACTGAGGCTGTGTTTATTGCACAAAGAGAATATCTTGCACAGTTTTCCACATGATTGCCACAAAATACCCCAGGTATGGTATAACATCCATCTAATTTTTCTATATTCAGATTCTGGGTCAGCATATACTCAGAGGTATCAAACGTTCTGACTCTATTTGTGGTGGAAAGGATGGTATGGCTTTGAAGATCTTTAAATACAGGCAGACTTAAGGATGTAAATAGGAACTGACTCAAAAAGAGGATGAGATACGACATGCCTCTAGAGGGAGTGATTTCTTCTGTTGATAAAAAGCATTTATCGAGTCAAACAGCAGATGCGATTTGAATTCTAGGACTGACTAGGCTTCATGACAAGAAACCCTACGTCACATAAAGCAAAATAACATATTTTTCTTGTTCAGCCCTTTCTACTGCCTTTACTTCAGAGAACAGTTCAGACTGTAAGAAATGGTACTGACTCATTCCTTGCCTGGCTAAGAAACCTTCACCAAATACCTACTCTTTGTTTCATAGGGATGGGCACATTGGGCCAGATTCTGAGACTAAAATGAGAAAAACCAGAGTTCTTGTCTCCCAGGAGCAGTATTGTAAGAGACAATTAAATTAATGTGATTGTAATGAGACCCATTATTTTTAGTGATTTATGAGAAAGCAGAAGAAGGTTCCCCAAGAAGTAAAGGAGAAGCAGAGTGTGGCGTAAATGACTTCTAGAGAAGGTGGTGCTTGAGTAACCTATGTAAGCGGGTTTTGGAGTAATTCAGAGGAACAATGTGGAATACCATTGTGAAGAAGTGAGGGTAGATACTAGAAGTTGAACTACCCATCTCTCATTTAATGATAGAATAAAAAATAAATTCTGCCACATTGTCCCTGAAAATGAGCTATATTAGTTAAGCCAAAGTTGTATTTTTAAACATTAACTCCCAGCAGAGAGTGAGGCAAGGGAGTTATTATGCTAACTTCAGAAAAAAGAGCTTTGCATCACTAGGGAAGCAATCTGGTCTATGTCCATCTGAAATGAAACTTCATGGGACATGGGAAGGCTGTATCTGTTGACAGCACAGTGGAATATATCTGCCTCCAGGAAAGCAGTATGAAAGTTGCCAATATGAAAGAGTCAAGAACAAATAAAAAGTTGGCAGAGTAATGACAATGAAAACTTTGAGTCTGTACAAATGGCCAAATGATTGTTTTTTATTCCTCCAAGCTAGACTGTTGTCTTTGGAATTTTCCTTCTAAATAGCTTATCTAGATAGATAGCTCATAGCCAAAGTCTCTTTGGTTTTATACTCTTTGGGTTATCAACTAAGGCTTAGCAGACTCATTTAAGACAGAAATGTTTTTCAACCATCAAGAAAGCAATGAAGATATTGAGACAGTCACGGCCTTGTCTTTCAGTCACTTAGGTAGAAAGAAAGGCATTCACACATAGTCACCAAAGGACTGTGCTAGACTTGGACCAGAAAGAAATGCCAATGTTATAATTAACATGTGATATCAATATCATCTCCAAGCTCTGAATTTATCAGTGAATCCATGCCAGACCTTCAGTGCCAGATGGTCAGCTGACCTCTGTGATTGGTTAGTTTCCTCTTAGATGATAACCCATTTCATCTTAGGAAATCCTTCCATATTTTGCTTGCCATCATCTGTTGAACCTATCCTTTTATGTTTTTTCCACTGCTTAATTGTTGTTCTGTCTGCTTGCCCTTCTGATGCCGACATACAGCATAGTTCAGAATTTTTTCCTACCCAGGTTAAACAGCTCCCAGTCCCTTCACATGTTTCCCATGTGACGCACAGTGTGTTTTCCTAAACCTCCTCATTTAGAATATTTTCTACATTCCCTCTATGTTTTCCTTAAAGCGCATGAACATATGAGACTCTCACTATTCTGGAATGTGCCAATTTCCCTTAGTATTTAGAGATCCTATTAAACTAGGGAAGTAATAAAGAAAGGAACGCTTCTTTTACTTGTATTGTGTTCATACACTTGTCGTCTGCAACAACCCAAATCTTTTCCCAATCATTTGCATACTCAGGTATAGGTTTCCACTTGTAGATGCAGTGTTATGTTAATACTTTTGTCTTCTTCTTCTTGAGGTTTTTCAGGTTCACATGTCAGGAAATGTTTCCCTGATGTTTGAGAGTTGTCATAGTATACCAGAAAACTCAGTCCTCAGAGAGCTCTATGTGTAAATCCCTGTTTTATCACATCACAGCTGTGACCTTCAGCTACCTATTAACTTCTCTAACTCTCAATGTGTATATCTATTAAGTGAAGACCTCCTAAAAATTGTTAATATTAAATGAAATGATGTTTGGAAAATATCAAGACTAGATACTGCCTTATTCCTAGGAAATGCTCTATAAATGTTAGCAAAGCTGCAGAGAGGACATCTAATTCACACCTAATTTAACAAAAACTGGCATCTTTTCTAGACAGTGAGTTCTAGCAATAAGAACTTCAAAACTGAAATGTCTTGCCCAAGTTTGTATAGCTACCTAAAATAAGAATAAGGATGACAACCTTAATTCCTTGTGTTGTATTTTGCTTTCCTTCAATGATACCAGTCATTATTACAGATTATACCTTTGTTTCTGTTATTATAAATAAACATGAATCTAAGAAAGAAGGTATAAGATCAAAGAACAAATACATTATCATACCAAATATTCTATTGGATTCATTTGAAAATATCTCTGTACAATAAAAATCTAGGGTACTACTCTCTTAAAAATGCAAATAGTTTAAAAAATATTAATATGGGCACAATTGCTAAACTAGAACTGTATTTATTCTTAGAAAATCTCAGAGGTAAAGACAGCACCTGAAAGGTTATAAACGTTCTCCCTGTGTCTTAGATCTGTAAATAATTCATCATGACAATCATGCCAGGGTATAAGATACAGACACATACAAACAAAGTCAGAGAAACCTGTGCCTCTCCCCTAGCAGAAAAAGAGATTTAGACACTGTGGGCTTTTGTTTATTTAAACATTCCAGAATTGTGGTGATTATATTTTAAAAATAACTTTATTTGTGATTGTGTGGTTAAAGATTGAGGGTGATAATTAGATACAGCCCTTAAATTCTCCCCATGCTCTACACTTGAAATCCATAAAAATGTGGAGGCAAGAAGTACATGCTTTATTGCACCTTTCATTTATGAAATACTCCTGCTCACTCTGCCTCACTGATTCTCTTTTCTCCAGCTGCCGTTTGGCTTCCCAGAGCCAAATGACAGACTTCCTCCTGTCATGCCAAATGAAGACCTGTACTCTTCAGAATTGCTCTAAGAGGTATATGCATTATTTACTTTTCCCCCTAACTTCAAATTAAAATTTTAGGTTGCAGTCGAATGTAATAAATAATAGTGATAAAAATATTTATTAAATAACAACAATGAATTGACTAGCTAAACTGATGTTTAAAATGTTCTTAGTAATGGTACTGCATGGCAAAAAATAAATTGAATTAAACAAAACACATCCTGTCACTCAGCTATACCTATATAAATGAGACCAAAAAATGTAACTTAATCTCATAAAAATACTTTTTTCTCAAATCTTTTTGTGCTGAAGGGCCTTGTTTTATCTGATGTGTTGACATTAGTTCTTATAAAATAGAGCTATTTTTCCTATTGTTCTAAATGCTAGAGAATTGAGGTAATATGTAGACCTGCGAAAGGAGAAGATCAAGAATCAGCCTTGTGTGCCGGAAAAACCCTTGAGAAGGAGAGTGGAGACCCAGGTTCCAGTCCTATCCTTGCCACTAACCAGCCACGTGACACTGAAGTTACTTAGCTGCAGTGATGGATGGACATGTCCCTCACTCTAGGTATAGTCCCCTATGCGTGAAATGTTGACAATACCTTCCCTGAATACTTTGTGAGAGTATAAAAAAAAGCTCAAATATATTAAAGACTAATAGCATTATGAAGACCTGATTTAAGGTGCCAATTATGCCTGTTAGGTGAATAAACTATAAATTCCTTAACCCAGCTAAACCTCATCACCTACCAATTAAGAAGTTGAATCAAATCTCTGAGATGCTCTTATATTGTAAAGCCTAATACAAAATATATAATTATATACACACAAAGACACGAGGATTTATTTCCATATGCTTCAAAGGTCTAATGTTGAGAGATATACTTGGGTTTTTGATAAAATATATTCACCTTATGATGAAGGTTAATATATCTTGAATTGTACTTTTTAAATATATAAACATCAGTATAATAACTTTTGCTTAGAAAAAAATGCAAATCAATCAGAATTTCAACTATTGGTAGGAATATATGATGCAAAGAACATGAAATATGAAATACAGCCCAAATTAAGTACAACGTCTGTATTCACTGAACCTTCTCGGGGGTTTTTCTTCTTCTATAAAGTGGCCCCCAAAGAGCACCTGTTACTGGGAGCAGTTGAGGGAGTCACAGTTGTGACAACTTTCAGAGGTAAAGACACTTTGCTGTTTAGAGTAACAGCTAGCCGACCTTATGTAGTGTAGGACATGGATGGGTACCCGAAGCCCACCATCCCTTCCTCGCTCCCTTTTCCAGTCCCATCACCAACTCCTGGGAAGAAACCCAGAGAGGCCACGTGAGCACAGAGCACTAGAGAATTCAAGCTTTAAATTCAGGTTAAAACTTCCCAGTCTGGACTGAGCTGGAGTAAAGATAAGCCGTACCTAGGGGGCGAAATGCAAAGATGTGGTAAACATTGCTGTTAAGTCGAGCAGTCTGTGAGGGCTGCGAACAAATGCATTTGTCTGTTTTTCACTTGCTCACTACAGTGTTGTTTTAAAACTCCAGAGGGACCTTTTCTCCCCATCTGGTAGGTAATGTGAACCTAACATTTTAATAGTGACCTACTATAAATTCAAAACAGAGGAAATTTTAATGATGAGATGCAGAAGACAAATGCATTCACACTGGAAGTGGGGGCACTTCCTTTTCTGAATTCAGGGTTAGGGTTTGCTCTGGGCTCAACCCTAGTGAGCATTACGTGTGTCTAAGAGGACTCTTCCCTCCTGGCTGTGGAGGCAGTATCTCCAGTGCTGATGCTGTGGCTGGCTCTCATGCATCCAGTTTGGGGAACTTGAATTCTTGAGAACATGCTCTCTTAGCGCTGAGATACCTCTCACGGCGAACTTGAGCAAGTGGCCACAAATAAAGCAAAACTCTCTCTAGAGCAGTGGCATCCATTATCAGGAAACTGACACCTGGGAAATTCAGCCTGAGCCATTCTGTGACTACAGAGATTGACTTGAGTTTACTGCATGCCATATTTACACTGTGACAAATTACGAAAGCCTTTAGGTTTGGAGACTTGAACTCCATTTTAAAATCTGTCCTGTTGCTCTAAGTTCAGTAGAGGTCATCAAGAATTTGCTATACTAACAGCAACACTAAGTCATCTAATAGTCTATTTCCAGGAACTACAGGACATCTTAAAAGGCTGTCTGCATAGCCTTCTGTGAAGATCCTAAACTTGAATAAATAGAATTGAAATAAAATATAAAATAAGGAAGCAACTAAATGATAATAAAGGCCAACTGTAACATATACTTTCTACAAATATCTTGATTTTTAATGTCTTTCTTTGAGAAAGACTTTAGATATAAGATCTGTTCTTATTCAAGGCCTGTCTTCCCTGTAGACTCAGCTGTCCTTGTAAAAAAATGTTCATTTTGTGAGCTACTGTCCCAACACCTAGAACTTGGCAGTTGGCACAGAGTGGGCTCATAATAAACTTTGGTTTAATGAATGTGGCTAGCCATCCTGTCTTTGATAGAGACATTTGTTTAGTGTAGCCAAAGTTTATTCAAAGGTTATTCAAAAAGAATTCAATGATTCTTTTTATGATTTTTGAGTTGGTTACTATTAGTTCAGGGCTGGACCAGTCTTCTTGCATTCTGAGTGTTCAGAAGTTTAGAGTATTTTGAAGAAGTACACCAGAAGACTAACTTTTGATAGTGACACTGGGACATGGACTAATGAATACCTTTTTGGTACTATTTTCTTACTTTTTATGGCTTATAATTTAATAGTATTCCTTATTTGACCTATAATGTCTCTAGTATCTATAAGTCTTGGTTTTGGGGAGCTATAAATGTAATAAAAGATCTTAATTTTGTTGTCCAAATCTTGCTAAATTGGAGTGTGTATTTAATTCTTTTATCCCAGCTTACAAGGTTGTAATTGGCAAATAAAAATTGTATATGATTAAGGTGTACAACATAATGTTTTGATATATGAATACATTGTAAAATGATTACCACAATCAGGTTAAGTAACATATCCATCACTTCACATAGTTAACTTGTGTGTGTGTGGATGTGTGTGGGTGCATATATTTGGGAACATTTAACATCTACTCTCTAGCAAATTTCACATATAAAATACACTATTATTAACTATAGTAACTATGATACATATTAGGTCTCCAGAATTCATTCACCTTATAAATGAAATTTTGTATCCTTTGACCAACTTTCCCCCAAGTCCTCCTCCAGTCCCTGTTAACCACATTTTATTCTGTTTCTATGAATCTGACTTTTTTCGATTCCATATATTAATGACATCATGCCTATTTAGTGCACATGTGTGCTGGGAAGTGGATATGTGATAATAAATAAGGCACAGCTTCCACATCAAGGAACTCAAAATCTAGAAAATAATAAAACAACAGTAAAAACAAGTAACACTTGAATGTTGCTCATAACGTGCCAAGCACTTTTGGAAGAATTTTACATAGATATCTCATTAAGTGTTCACAAAATCCTATGTTGTAGAAGATATTATTATGGTCATTTTGCAGATACACGAAGATGTATACTATATAAATAGTATGTGCATTAAAAGGCAAGGAAACATGCACCGTATAATAGGATATGCTCTGTAGTAGATATTTGTAAGCTCAGGCAAGATTTGTTTTACTTATGTGAAATTTTGTCTATGTCATGAAATATGACTTAGAGTTTGCCAAGCAGAGAACTAGAGTGAAAATATTATATTTCTGGAAAAAAAAAAACAAAGATTTACAAAAATGTTGAGATTTGCTTCTGTGTCAGCATTGTACAATTGTCATCATGATCATTGTCATAGCTAACGTTCATTGAGCAATCACTATATTTCATGTCAGTGGCTAAATATTTAAGGAGGGTTAACCTCCTTAAATTCTTTACAACAGCTGAAGATGTAGATACCACATTTATCTATATTTTACAAATTAAGAAATAAAGACACAGAAAGAGGACCCTAAGTTACACAGCTAATAAGTGGCAAAGCAGAACTGAAATGAGGATGTCTCTCCCTAGAGGGCCCACACTCTTAATCATTAAATATACTGACTCCTGTGAGGAACGTATTTAGGAAGTGGCAAATAACTATGGTTGTAATGCTAAGATAATCATGAGAGATAAAGGATATACAAGTCTTAGATCATACAATCTTTGAGATGCAATTATATTTAGATTTGTGGAAATATTAAGTCATGGGTGAGCACATAAAATGACATTTTTTTTTCCCCAAGAGATCACTCCGTGGAAAGTTGATTCAGGTAGTGAATTTGAGGAAGAGGGAACAAACCTGGAGAAAAGTAAAATAGTCTAAGACAAGGAGGATGAGAGTTGGAGCTAAGGGGAAAGATTATGGGAAGAAAAAGAAGAGAAGAAATTCAAGACTTAGTAAATTAAAGATAGAGTAGAGCAGATGTAGTGATCATTTTTATGTCAAAGTGATACAGGAAAAATGAATGTGAGGCGAGAGGATGGCCATGTCCCAGGTCTCGGTTGAGTCCCCGGGACGTGCCCTGCCAAGTATGGATCCTTGGCTTCACGCAGGAAGAATTCAAGAGTGAGCCACGGTTGAGTAAAGGTAGATTTATTTAGAGAAACATACTACACAGAGTGCAGGCTGTTTCAGAAGGCAAGAAGAGAAAGGCCATGAGGTATGAGGGTTGGGTGCTCAGTAGATACACACTCCATAGACTGAGTGCGGTCCGTCTCTTTCAGAAAAGAGAGTGGCCACAAGGTGCGGGGTTGTTAGTTTTTATGGGCTTGGTAGCTTCATATACTAACAAGTGGGAGGATAATTTCAACTACTTTGAGGAAGGGGCTGGGATTCACAGGAATTGGGCCTCCGCCCACTTTCTGGCCGTTTATGGTTAGCCTCAGAGCTGTCATGGTGCCTGTGGGAGTTGTCATTTACTATGCTAATATACTACAATGAGTGTATAATAAAGCTCAAGGTCCACTAGAAGTCAGATCTCCCACCGTCCTGAGCCTCAAGGTCTACTGGGAATTGAATCTTTCACCATTTTGGTGCTAACTGCTGTGTCATTCCTTGAACAGCTGTGCCCTGCCCCCTTCCTTCCTGTGTCAGAAGAGTAGCTAAAAGGAAAAGGAGAAAGTTTCTGACTTGGACAAATTGTGGAGGGAGGGGCCAGTGCCAAACACTGGGAATGCAAGGGAAGAAACAGGTTTTAATGGAGGATAATAATTGCAATTTTGGAACACCAGCAAAATTATAGAACTTCCTGAGCTTCATTTATTTGGAAAATGACTCCAAACTACTCTTGTCACCGTGAAATCATTTTGTAATGCTATTTTTTTTCTATTAAATATGACCTAACTTTGAAATAACTATTGGTGCTACTTTGTCCATTCTGAAAAATACTTCAGTACACAGTCCCCTGCTTGGCTTGGAAACGTTGCCTTTTTGTGAATGGGATAGATTTTATTTTCCTTAAGGGGAATCAATGGTTTGTAAAACATCTGCAGCCGGTGAGTATTGGTCTTGCATATTTTGTGCTGGGAGCAAACATTCCAATAAGGTAAGCATATCCCCCATCAACTAATCCATTTTTCTTCAAAAACATATCGCAGTGTTGAGTTTCCTGGGTATAAACAGCTTATCACAGACATCTCATGGTTCTTACAGCAAAGTTGTTTTTAAATGTAAAGCTAAGAATACAGATGAAACATTCTTTTAAGATGAGCAATCCATCCAGTCGGTTCTGTTGCTTTAATTTTCTTCAAGGTGAATTTTTCCTTTTCTGTCAGATCTTCTTGTAGTCTGGTTTAGTTTAATTTGCAGAAGTGCCACACCAAGGGACTCACTGTAAAGGTGTCTTTTTTCCTTGTCCCTGTTGTGTTAATGGCAATCACACTGTCAGTCTATTTTATTTTATCATTGTAAGTCTAAAAGGGACTTGTACTTGGCATATAAGTTATTGTATATTTTCTTTCTTTACAATTCTCCCCTCAAATGGTACAGAGGCTCCAAGAAAGCAGAGGTTTTATTTATTATACATATGTCTCTACTCCCAGCACAGAGAATAATTCCTAGCACATAATAATCTTAATAATTCTTCCTTTAATGAATAAAAAGGATGAAGGATGGGTGAATCTGTAAGTCCTCTTCCAAGTTTTTGTTTTGTTTTTGTTTATTACTATTATTTAAAAATTAATTTTGGACTTCAGAAAAAAAGTTGCAAATATAGTAAATTGTCTCATATCCCCTCCACCCAGAGTCTTCAAATGTTATCATACACAACCAGAGTACAAATATCAAAATCAGGAAACTTACATTGATGTAATTCTACTAAGTAATCTACAGATCTACTTAAATTTTAGAGAGGTCCCATGAATTTTTTTCTTTTTTCTGATAAAGGATCTAATATAAGTTCCCAGATTCTATTTAGCTTGTCGTGTCTCTCTGGTCTCCTCCAGTATGGGATAGTTTTCAGACTTTGTTTGCATTGATAACCTTGATAGCTTTGAATACTGACTAGTTATTTTATGCGATGTCTACTCATTTGTGTTTGTCTGTTGTTGCCTCATGTTTAAATTCAGATAATGCATTTTGGGCTGGATCACCATGGGAATGATGCTAGAATGATCTTCATTCTTAGTTTTTATTTTCCAGTGTTTTACTGCATAGTCTTGCCTGTTTGTTTATCTACATAATCTTTTGAGCCTTATCTTATTGCACATAACATCTTTATATATATTTTTTAAATTGTACTAAATTTATAAGTCAGCCTATGGAGAAGTGATATCTCCTTAATATGAATCACTTTAAGACTGAAGGGATGTTTTACTATTTGGTAAAGTTTACCTTTGGTTATTTCAGGAGTACTTTCAAGTTTTTTGCATGTAAGTTTTGTCTGAAATTCATCTACTTTAAGGAACTAATCAATAGTTCCTTTGTGGCCAATTATATGATCATTTTCTGTGGGTGTTGCATGAGGATACAAGAAGAGGTTCAGTCCTCTCTTATTCGGACATAAAATTCAACATATCTATAAGATCTACCCCACTTATATTGTTTAGGCTACCTTCTATTTTATCTGATATCGAGATCATTACTAATGCTTTCTCATTTTTTCCATTCACTTTGTCCATAGTTTTAGTATTAGACTTTCTAAATCATTTTGTTTTACATGTATCTCTTGTGTATAGAGCATAGTTGGAACTTGTTTTGTAAGTCCAGTGGAAAACTATGTCTTTCAATGGGTATATTACACTTTTTCACATTTATTTGTATGACTAGTATGTTTCATCTCAATTCAGGCATAATATTTTATAGTTTTGTACATTGTTATATTTGCTATGTTTCTCTAGAAAATGTATATTCTTTTCTCCTTAATTCACAAACATTTTTTGGGGATATTTAGGGAATTTTGTGTTTTTGTTCTAGGGTTAATTTTTTGTATTTACACCATTAAAAAAATTTCCCTTTGTTCTCTGCTATCTTATTTATTGTATTAATTGCCTTGTCAGTTTTAATGTAGTCATTTAACTTCTACTTATTAACTAATCAATGAGTTCTTTTCTGCTTTTCTCTTTTTCTCTTCCTTTACTTCTATTTCTCAGTTGTGTTATTTCTACTTTATCAAATCATATTTTTTAACGTATGATGTATTGTAGGCATCAATTCCTCCAAAGAAACTTGCTAAAGTTACTCAACTATAAGGTATATTTACTGCATTTTCTTATTTTTGTACTTTTAAAGATGTTTTCTCTAATCTGACCTACAATAATTTCCATTACAGTTCTGTACATGCATGTGCCACACCAAACTGATAGATCCATGTGTACAAATGTATCTTCTGTATCCTTCAGCCAATAATTGTTTAGTGCAATTAACATTAGTAGTAACTTTCACTTTAAAAATGTTTTGAAACAATTTTACTAAAAGTGAGCATTATTTTACTCGTATTCTTCAATTGCTTTCATTTGTAATATTTGCGGTTGCCTCCCGTCACATCAAAAGTATTTTTGTGAATTCTAGCTTCAAGCTTTCACTAAATAGACATATTTTAGTTACTGATTCCAAAACCAAATTTTAATTTCTTCAACTCCTTGTAAAAATGGTATACTGAAAAGACACTTTTGATATGAGAACCTGGTTCCAAAATTTGCATGCTTTAGCGACCTTGGAGGAAAGTAATTTTTTTTTCTTAATCGTAAAGACTGAAATGAGAACACTTGTGAAAGTTCTTTAATTAAAAAATTTTATTCCCTTATATATTTCTTCAGATATTTCAGTCCAGAGATACCAAACTCATTTTAGCTGTCAAGACAGAGTTTACCTCCCAGGTCTCAAGTTCCTCATTTACAAAGTAGAGATAATGATAGTACCTGCCCTTATTTGCTCCCAATGCTATTGCAGCAGTGAAAGTAAACCTGGTGAGTGTTTGTAAATTATTGAAAACCTGCTTCTTTTTCCTCCGCATATTGTTGTGAGTATTGTATCTGATAGTGTGAAAGTGCTTTGAAAATGGCAAGGTTTTATACAAATGTGATTGTCTCTGATCTCTAGGTCAATTTAACTGGATGACACCATCTGTATGGCACCAGAATCACTAATACAATATCATAAATTTAATTTAAAACTAAATTTAATTTACAATTTAATTCAAATAAATCAGTAATTTTTAAATGAAACCTGGCTTATTTATTGATAGCTGGAGTGTATATCCTGTGGAACAATCACACACACATACCTAGAACCGAGCAGGATATTAAATTATAATAACATAAGTTCAAAACAAAAATAAATTGAAGCCGTGATTTAATTTAACAGTCTTTTACCCTAATAAATCTAAAACTGATATTTAGCTGTTACAGAAAAGAATGATTATGATGGTGTTCTAAAAGTTGAAACGTTTTCATCATAATTTGAAACAGCTACTGTGCTGAGTTCTCAGGAACCCCACCACGCTGGCCTGATCCTACCTCCCTGGAATGTCCCAGCACCCGGCTCCTAACGGTTCAGCCTGGACCAGCAGGGTCTTCCTGGCCCCTGTTCCAGTGCTGAGGCAGCTGCTATTCTCACTGATTGATACTTTAACTTCTACCCTTTCCTAACTCTTTTTGAAGCAAAAGATGATGAATGAATTAGATTTGGGTTGGTCCTAATCTTGATTATTTGGACCTCTGTTTTCCTCTCCTGTCTCAGCACCTCTTATCCACCAGGAGCAGCAGATCACTGCAGCTTGGCCCACTCGCAGTTCCTCTCATTTTAGAATGCGTCTCTGTCTCCTTCACTTAACTCTTCTCATCCTTCATCCAGCTTAGACATTGCCTCTCCTGGAAGTATTTACTGACCCTCTGGCATAGCTGGATGATATTCCTGTGTATTCTCCTAACACCACGTAATTTTTCCATATATATCGCTTTCATCCTACACTAGAATTACCCAATTCTGTGTGCATCTTCCCTTCTAGATACATGTTCCTTAGGCAGGTATTTGTCCAGAGCTTCGTATACGGTGTTAAAAGAAAAGAGTAAATATAGTTAATATTCGGAGTTGAAGTATATAGCAGGTCCTCTGACAGGTTCTTTATAAATTTTATCTTTTAAAATCATTCTTTTGAAGACCAAATAAAAACTCAGAGAGATGAACTGATTCTTCTTAAGTGCACACTGCCTACATTTGAACTGAAGTGTCTCTGACTACAGTATCATTATCCTTTCAGCAATATCACATTGCCTTTCTAGTGACTTGCAAATATAGCCTTTTCTCTTTAGCTCCTAAAGGTACTGAGTGTTTGTGTATGACTCAATATCCAATTTGGTTTTCTCCACTGACATCTGAAAAAAACTTCTAACCATTTCTAAAGTAGTTTATCCTGTATTGAATTCTCAGAACACAAATGGATTCAGCAATCAAAATCAGAATCAAAATTGGCTTAAAGGTTAAAATTCTCTTTGTCAATAGTTAAAGTTCTGAGACTCTTACTACTGAAAGCTTTGTGCTTCTATATTCACTTTTCCCCTTCTTTATTCCATCTAGGCAATAATTGTCTTCAAAGGTGTAGCTTTTTAAAAGTAGCTTACAATTTTTATTGCTCACGCAGAAGGGTTACATAATAGAGTGGAATGAATGCTGTCTCTTTTCTATTCACTTTAATAGAATACTGTCTTCATAATTCGTCTCCTTAGCTTGTCTTTATTAACTTGAAATCTGCGGGAAAAATAGTAAGTTAATAACATAGGGTGGCTTGATTATGTTGTTGTTTCTCTTGCTGTTTATAAAGGAAAAGCATGTTGTGAAGACAAGAAAGCCTCACACACATTAGGCAGGTAGGTGTGCAGATTAGGGGACAATGAGTTGACTCCAAGAGCTATGCAATTACATGTCAAATTTTAGCATGTTTTTTTAAAACATTTTTTAGTGATTTATAATCGTTTTACAATGTTGTGTCAAATTCCAGTGTAGAGCACAATTTTTCAGTTATACATGAACATATATATACTCATTGTCACATTTTTTTCTCTGTGAGCTACCGTAAGATCTTGTATATATTTCCCTGTGCTATACAGTATAATCTTGTCTATCCTACATTTTGAAATCCCAGTCTATCCCTTCCCACCCCCCACCCCCCTGGCAACCACAAGTTTGTATTCTATGTCTATGAGTCTGTTTCTGTTTTGTATTTATGTTTTGTTTGCTTTTTTTTTTTTTTTTTTTTTTTTTTTTTTTTTTTTTTTTTTTTTTTTTTTTTTTTTTTTTTAGATTCCACATATGAACAATCTCATATGGCATTTTTCTTTCTCTTTCTGGCTTACTTCACTTAGAATGACATTCTCCAGGAACATCCATGTTGCTGCAAATGGCGTTATGTTGTTGGTTTTTATGGCTGAGTAGTATTCCATTGTATAAATATACCACTTCTTCTTTTCCAGTCATCTGTTGCTGGACATTTAGGCTGTTTCCATGTCTTGACTATTGTAAATAGTGCTGCTATGAACACTGGGGTGCAGGTGTCTTTTTGAAGTAGGGTTCCTTCTGGATATATGCCCAGGAGTGGGATTCCTGGGTCATATGGTAAGTCTATTCCTAGTCTTTTGAGGAATCTCCATACTGTTTTCCACAGTGGCTGCACCAAACTGCATTCCCACCAGCAGTGTAGGAGGGTTCCCTTTTCTCCACAGAAATTTTGGCATGTTATTAATCTTGCTGAAAATAATTTTCCTCATTGTTAAGAGATATAAGGATAATCAACATATAAATAAAAATGGAATAAATATAAAATACATGCAATTTTATATAAAAATAAAATAATTAAAATGTAAATATGAAACTCAAGAAGGAAAATATTTATAAAACACATAAGAGTTTAAAAAGATTAATCAAACTCAAACTTCAAAAAGCCAGGGTTTGGGGAATAGGGCTGTGACACTAATGTTAACAAGTTTTTAAAATGTTTGAGTGTTGCTCTATTTTTTTTTCCTATCTAGTTTGGTATGTAACAGACTTACATAAAACACTGTGTACTGTGTTAATCTTTAATAAAAAGGAGCACAATGAAATAAGACATCAATATCTCTTCAGCAGAACATAGCATAAGCTCAGTGCCATTTGGGCCAGAACAGGTTTGTGTGATCACTGTTGTGTCTCCAGCATCAAGAACAGTGTCAGAGACATGGTAGGTGAGAGGTAAATATTTGGTGAATGCTGTTTTCTGTTGTTATTATAAAATTAACTATTTTTTAGAGAAGTTTTAGTTTCACAGCAAAATTAAATGAAAGGTATAGAGATTTCCCATATACTCCCACCCCCAACATATGTATAGCCTCTCCACTAACAACAGCCCCCACCAAGGTGGTACATTTGTTATGCTGATAAATCGACATTGACACGTAAAAATCACCAAAGTCCATAGTTCACATTAGAGTTACCTCTTGGTGTTGTACATGCTATGAGTTTGGAAAATGTATAATGATGTGCATCCAACATTATATTATTGTACAGAATGGTTTCACCGTCCTAAAACTCCTCTGTGCTCTTTTTAACCTTCCATTCCCCCTAGCTGTGAAAATCACAGGTAAGTTTACTGTCTCCATAGTTTTTGCCTTTATCAGAATGTAGTGTAGTTTGCATTATACAGTGTGCAGCCTTTTTATATTGGCTTCTTTCACTTAGTAATATGCCATTTAATTTCCTCCATATCTTTTCATAGCATAATAACTCATATCTTTTTAGCACTGAGTAATATTCCATTGTCTAGGTCTATCAGGGTATTTATCCATTTACCTACTGTAGGACATCTTGGTTGCTTCCAAATTTTGGCATTATAAATGGACTGCTATAAATATCCACATGCAGGTTTTTTGTGGACATGAGTTTTCAATTCATTTTCATATATACTATGGAGCTCAATGCAGGATCCTATGATAAGATTACATTTCATTTCAAAAGAAACTATCAAACTGTCTTCAAAGGGGCCTTTTCTCCATTGTATTATATTTGCCCCTTTGTAAAGAGCAGTTGACTATATTTATATGTGGGTCTCTTTCTGGGCTCTTTATTCTGTTCCATTAATCTACTTGTCTGTTCTTTCTCCTAATAATCTACTGTCTTGACTACTGTAGCTTTATAGTAAGTCTTGAAGTCAGATGGTGTCGGTACCTCCAACTTTGTTATTCTTCAATATCATGTTGACTATTCTTGGTATTTTGCCTCTCCACACATATGTTAGAATCAATTTGTCAATATTCACAAAATAAGTCCTTGGTTTTGATAGGGGCTGTGTTGAATCTATAGGTCAAGTTGGGAAGAATCGACATTTGGAAAATATTGAGTCTCCCTATTATGAGTATGAAATAACTCTTCATTTATTTAGTCATCTTTGATTTTGTTCATCAATATTTAAGTGCTAGTTAATTATCATGTTTGTTTCTAACGACTTAAAAAAAAAGCATTTATTGATGTTCTCTGCCTTCAAGGACTCATGGTCTCCTGACTGACTCAGATAAATAAAATAATACTAACAATATATATTAATAAAAACCTCCAATTAAGGATGGTTGTATTGAACACACTTTTATTTCTTCTTTACCCACAATAAATTAAAATATTTTTAAAGGGATAAAAATATGCAAACTCTTATAACTGAAAAGAAAACAAGGAGGGATTACTTAGCTCCCAAGATACTTCTTCTTGTTGTTGTTGTTAAGATATAAATGAAGATGAATTATCCCATATCAGGGCAGAGTAATCCAGAAAGTGTTCCTCCCTAGAACCCTGAAAGTGTTTATAGAGAAGGACCTAGAAACACTCACACAGAGGGATCCTGAAAATAGAAAAGTGTTTTGTTCAGGCAAACTCTGCAGAGGATAAGACTTAAGAGAGACTGAATACCATGCAAGGAAGATAAAGACATAAGGTTAAACACACAGGGAAAATCAAAATTTTGTATCTGGCACAGTCTTCTTTTGCATAACCTTTCTTTTTTAAAACAGAAAACACCAGAGTAAATAGAATTCTGTATCAGATAGTATAGGTTAGGTAACTGTATTTTCCTCAACTTTCTTCTTCCTCTCTACCTCTGCTCAGAGGCCTGAAAAACTACATATGCAGCCTTCCAGCCTCTAACGCAGCATGAGCAGCCACATGAAACAAATCAGGCCAATACATTTCAGCCAACATGACCAAAGTGGACGTCTGTGGGAGGCTGCTAAAAAGGTGTGGTTCCCGAGGCTGCAGCATCTACACCATGAGGAAAAGGCCAAAATAATTACGGAGATACAGCCCTGACATTGCTAAGCTACTAAACCAGGGACAGCAACTGCCAACTTCCAGATTTTCTGTATTTGTTTAAGTCACCCATAGCTATATTTTCTGTTTGCTGCAGGCAAAGCATGCAGACCAATTACAGACCAACTGCATGTGCAATGAGTTAATGGAGACTGAAAAGAAAAAAAAAAGATATAATTAATAGAGAAATAGGTTGATGGAGCAAGGTACTGAGGTGCTGGCATCTCAGAATACAAGTGATGAGAGACACATTTTCTACTGAGAAAGAAAGGAAGAATTCTGTGAGCATAAGTGTAGTTCATGCAAGAAGATGACAAGTGAGGGGGGCAGACTATAGAGAAATCTCTCACCTGAACTTTAAATTTCTCCATGAGGAAGGATAGGAAATCATTTGTTATGTATATGCATCCATGTGTGTGTTCGTACAATTACTTGTTTGCTGAGAGGTTTGAAGACTCAAAGGGATAATGAAGTTTGAAGTGAGAGTTTAAATAAGTGAGAATGGAAGTTGACTAGAATAATACAGAGAGATCAAACACAATATTGGAGACACAGCTGTAGTTTAAAAACATGACCTGACGGCAGTGTTTCTCCACCTCTCTTCTCCCTCGAAGTAGCCTTTTTAGATTTTTTTTTTCCATTTGCCCTCATGATAAAATTTAAATATGGTGCACTCTTTATGTACTACATACCTTTTGAAGGTTCAAAAACCATCATAACATTTAATTATTTGTTATCCTCTCCCCTGCCTTGAACCAATTTTCATCTGAATATAATGATTCAGAGGTTGGGCTCTGCAAGACAGGAAAGAATAGCTCTGACCAAAAAAGTTGAGAGGCAATGAAAGGACTGTATCTTTGTTATCGTGACAGTGTGGTGCAGTGAAAAGAACGGGACTTCGGAATCTCACAGGTGGATGTGTTTCTCTATTCTAGTTAAATCACTTAAGTCCTGTTTAAATTAGGGTGCTTTGCTTTACATCTATAATCCTCAGTTGTGATAACATATAAAGTGTCTAGAACGTAGTTGTTAAAAAATAATATATGGCATTATTTATTTTCGATGATATCATTTTGCTTTATTGAGATAATGATTGAAAAATTAGGGAATTAACAGATGGAGATAAAAATAAAGAAGTCTAGACATGAGCGATAATGGAGAAGGAAAGAAGAAAAGTAGTAAAAGTAATAGAGATTGAACAATTGGTTGTGTTTTGAGTAAGATGTTGGAGTTTAATACTTCCTATGTCAAGCATTTTGGGTTAATGACCATGTCTAGGCACATCCCTGGGTGTAGTCTGCTGGAGTGTGCAGGGCATTGGAGGAGCAATTAAGAGTTGTTAGATTAAGATACAAATAGATTGTCAACGTGAATATTGAAATCATCCAAGTCCAGTGACAAAGGGTCAGTAAAGACGGTGAAATAAGCCAGAAGATTTGCAGGTGATATTGATAAACTGATGACAGACAGAAGCTTAGCAGGATGACATGCCATTCAAAAATTATTCTTATACATGAAGGTGGAGGTATAGTGAATAGGACGTGGTAATACTGGCCTGAGGAACACTGACTTCACTTAATGAGGTTATGGTATGTAGGGAATGGAAAAGTTAGTGGTTTAAGAGCATGTATTACAACTCAAATGCTCCTACACACTATGTATGTGCAGCAAACAACTTATTAAGGTCTTCTGAATCTCAGGTTCTATACAATTGGGGTAATAATGTCAAATTAGAGAACTATGGTTCTGATTTTTAAAATGTCAATGTCTATGAAATGCTGAGCCGAGGACTAGACACTGGTAATCCCTCAACAAATGGCAGCTCTTTCCTTTATTATCCTCTCCTGGGACAAGATGGAAAAGCACATGGTCCTGGGGAAAGGTTAAGTTTCAATTAAAATAAGAAGTAATGGGACAGTGTCTACATTGCTCCAGTCGTATCTGCTGGAAAGCAATTTGGGAACTGCCATTGCAGCATCCTGTGGCTATTGCCTGCGGTTTAAAACACTACCTTATAGGCAGGAGAAAACAAATGAAATTACCTCTCAACTCTGAAACTTAAAACAGATTCCTGAGTGGAATTTCAGAGTAATCATAATTACATTTTCTCCCTGTAGACGTTTCATCAATACCTTCTATTCCATGCCTCCTGGTAGACTTTCATCAATGAAGGTAACCTTTTAGCCAGCTACAGAATGACTCAAGGGAGCAGCAATCAATGAATCTTACAGCTTTTGTAAATGTCACGACCAGTTTCATAATTTCTAACTTGCTGCATTTTACCTAATTATTTGAAAGAAAAGACTACTGTGAAAAGAACTCTATCATAAATATAATAATGGTGACCAATAAAATCATGATAGAGATGCAGGAAAGATGGATTTTTAGCTAGATTGAATAATCATTAAATGAAATAAAATTCTTATGATATTGAGTATGTGTTTCAATTTGTCATGGCTCACAAATTCAAGCCTTGATTTAAAATCCAAGTTGTTTTTTGTCAAAAGAATATAGGAAGTACTTGTCACATTATTTCATGTGCCATATGAATTTTGTTGCAGGACCTTAATTTTAATTGGTTTGTTAAGGCAGGAATTTGTTTCCATATATGTAATGCTGTGGATTATAGTTTACATATATATATATATATATATATATATATATATATATATATATATATATATATATATATATATATATATATATATATATATGTATATATCTGTTCTTTGTCCTTGTTTTTGGCACAGAACTCCTAAAACCCTTGGAATTTCCTATGTGATAAGAGTGATAGAGGCTTCTTGATATTTTTAATAAACCCTTTGAACCACACCAGAGTTTATGTTAATTAGGTGACTTTTGGAAGCACCTAAGGATGGGGGCTAGTTGCTATGGAAACCAACCAATCAACCTTGTGATTAGAGTTGAAATTCTCAGATCCAAACTTCAAAGAGGGGAGAGGGGCTGGAGATTGAATAGGTCAAAGATAACAATGCCAAAGATTTAATCAACTGTGCCTATAACAAAATTTCCATAAAAATCCAAAAAAGAGGGTTCAGAGAGCTTCTGGGTTGGTGAATACTTAAAGACACAGGGAGAGTAGTGTGCCCAGAGAGAACACAGATGCTCTGTGCTCCTTCCCACATACCTTGTCCTATGCATCAATCTCTTCCATCAGGCTATTCCTGAATCATACCCTCTGTAATAAGCCGGTAATCTAGTAAGTATATTGGTTTCCTGAATTCTGCAAGCAACTCTAGCAAATTAATCAAACCCGAGAAGGGGGTTATTGGAACCTCCCACCTATAGCCAGTAGGTCAGAGGCATAGGTGACCACCTGGACATGTAATTGGCATCTGAAGTGAGGTTCAGGGACAATCTTGCAGGATTGATCCCTAAACCTCTGGGATCTGAGGCAATCTCAGGTAGGTAGTGTTAGAATTGAGTTGAATGGCAGGATAGCCATCTGGTGTGGGAGAATTTCTTGGAGGTATGGGGAAAAAAACTCAGAATTACAATATCCAAACTTAAGATACGTAATTTTATATCCTATGAATAGTAAAATGACACATTGTACATACTATATCCAATAAATATGAGTTTTATTTTACCTCAGAGTCAAATAATCACTTTTTAGAAGAAACTCAAATTTGTACTTTTTATTGAGATGCAGTTGATAAATTTTCTTTTTTTCTCTGATCTCATTTAGTTTATTTTTTTTAACATTTTTTATTGATTTATAATCATTTTACAATGTTGTGTCAAATTCCAGTGTTCAGCACAATTTTTCAGTCATACATGGACATATACACACTCATTGTCACATTTTTTTCTCTGTGAGCTACCATAACATTTTGTGTATATTTCCCTGTGCTATACAGTATAATCTTGTTTATCTATTCTACAATTTTGAAATCCCCGTCTATCCCTTCCCACCCTCCACCCCCCTGGTAACCACAAGTCTGTATTCTCTGTCTATGAGTCTATGTCTATCCTGTGTTTATGCTTTGTTTTTGTTTGTTTGTTTGTTTGTTTTTTAGATTCCACATATGAGCGATCTCATATGGTATTTTTCTTTCTCTTTCTGGCTTACTTCGCTTAGAATGACATTCTCCAGGAGCAACCATGTTGCTGCAAATGGCGTTACGTTGTCGGTTTTTATGGCTGAGTAGTATTCCATTGTATAAATATACCACTTCTTCTTTATCCAGTCACCTGTTGATGGACATTTAGGCTGTTTCCATGTTTTGGCTATTGTAAATAGTGCTGCTATGAACATTGGGGTGCAGGTGTCATCCTGAAGTAGGGTTCCTTCTGGATACAAGCCCAGGAGTGGGATTCCTGGGTCATATGGTAAGTCTATTCCTAGTCTTTTGAGGAATCTCCATACTGTTTTCCATAGTGGCTGCATCAAACTGCATTCCCACCAGCAGTGTAGGAGGGTTCCCCTTTCTCCACAGCCTCTCCAGCATTTGTCATTTGTGGATTTTTGAATGACGGCCATTCTGACTGGTGTGAGGTGATACCTCATTGTAGTTTTGATTTGCATTTCTCTGATAATTAGTGATACTGAGCATTTTTTCATGTGCCTTTTGATCATTTGTACGTCTTCCTTGGAGAATTGCTTGTTTGTTTAATTTTCTATTACATGTTGACACTAAAATTTCTCAAAGCAATCTGGTCTCTGAGAAGTACAGAAGCACAGAAACTCATATACTTGAGTAAACAGCTATTAGAGATTTTGGGGCTTTTATGTTGTCTAATAAACATAAAGGGAGAAAGATAAGTCACTACTTTATAGATAAGAATGCCAAAGTAAGTCAACCATTTTAAAACACTCCTAATACAAAATTTTAGTGTACAGAAACTACAAACAAGTACTTCAAAATACAAGAAATTTGTGAAATTTTATTATCTGAGAATATGATTTGGTAAAGTTATATTTAATGCCTTAGAGTAGATTATTAGCAAAAGCAAATGGTATCATGCTGGCAAGATGTGACCACGATCAGTTAATTGAATATTAAAAGAAAATGTCCATGAAAAGAAGAAAAATTTCAAGACATATAATTTTGCAAAAGGGAGCTTTTATGCAGCCAGAGTTGGCAGTGTCCATTAGACACTCTCCAGGGGAGAAAGGGCTCTTTTTCTTCTTTATTGCTAGATCTTTTTTGCTCTGGTGGGATAGTATACCCCCATTTAAAGAATGAGGATATTAATCTACTCCTTCGGATGCAATTAAACCAGGGTTTCCTCAAACTCAGCATTATTTGCATTTGGGGAACAATATTTTCTTGTGGAAGGCTACCTTTGCATTATAGGATGCTTAGGTCCATCCTTGGCCTCTACCCAATTCTGACCACCAAAATGTCTGCAGACATTGCCAGGTATGGGGGCAAAAATCACTTGATTATTGAGCTCACTGAATTATATATTTGAATATTATAACTGATACCCCTTGGTGTGATAATATGCTAATTTTAACATCAGTTTGTCAATTTGTACAAAGTAGCCTTTTGGGATTGCATTGAGTTCATACATCAAATTGCAAGAATCTCTGTCCTATGAGTCTTAAAATCCATGAGTATGGTGTATCTCTGTTTAGTTAGATATTGTTTAATTTCTCTCAGCAATGTTATGTAATTTTTTGTGTATGAGTCTTGCACTTTATTTGCTAAATCTGTTCTTGAGCATTATATTAGTTTTAATGCTATTGCAAAGGGAACTGTCTTCTTAATTTTAGTTTCAGAGTGCATCACTCTAGTTACATAGCAACATAATTATTTTTATATATATCTCTTATGTTACAATACCACTAAAACCATGTATTAGTATTCTTATAGATGCCTTAGATTGTTTGCTTATAAGATGCTGTTTTCCTTGCATAAAGACTGTCACCTTTTTCTTTCTAATATATATGACTTATAACTCTACTTGATGGCCTTATTTCCCTGGATAGATCATTTAGTATTAATGCTCAACAGAAGTTATTAGAGAATAAAATCTTGCCTTGTCACTGAAATTAGAGAGAAAACATTCAATCTTTCACTATTAAGCATGATGTTATGTGTAGGTTTTCTATAAATGTTTCTTTTAAATTTGAAAAAAATTTCCTTTTATTACTAATGTGTTGATAGTATTTATCATAAAAGGATGTTGAGATTATTCAAATTTCCTGGGTCAACTGAGATTTTCATATGGTTTATATCTTTTATTCTATTAATATGATGTATTATATTACTTGATATTCAGATGTCAAATGTACCTTGTATTCCTGGGATCAACTTTACTTGGTCATTGTGTGTAATCCTTTTTATATGTTGCTAGATTTGATCTGCTTATGTTTTGTTAAGGATTTTGGTATCTATATTCGTAAAGTATACAGGTCTGTATTTTTTTTCTTATTTTGTGAATTTTTATCTGTTCTCTAGTAAAAATTAAAAAGTGGTTCCTCCTGCATCTTCTGAAATACCTTATATGGGAGTTGTATTATTTCATCTTTAAATATTTGTTAGAATTCACCAGTAACACAGTGCAGCCTTGAACTTCTCTTTGTGGGAAGATTTTTAATTACAAATTTAATTTATTCACTTGATATGTATGTATTCAAAATATCTATTTCTTCCTGAGATAGCTGTTATGTTTTCTAGGAATTGGTTCATTATATAAGTAGCATCATTTGTTAGAATAAAGTTGTTCATAATAGTCTCTTATAACCTTTTAAATTTTGGCATTGATTTTAGTAAGGCCCTCTCTTCACTGTTGATTTCAGTGATTTGTATATTCTCTCTTTTTATCTTGGTCAGTCTAGCCAAATTTATCAACTTAATTTATCTTCTCAAAGAACTGGCTTTTAATTTCATTGATTTTCTATATTTCTACATTATTTATCTTTTCCTATAAATAGATAAATATATAATTGTTTCCTTTTTTTGATTTCTGCTCTGCTATTCATTATTTTCCTATTTACTTTGGGTTTTATTTGCCTTTTTAAAAATTATTTTCTGAAATGTTAGCTTATCTTATTGCTATTAGATATTTATTCTTTTCTGATCTAGGCATTTATAGCTGTGAATTTCCTAGCTTCAGTTTTCTCTTGGTATGTGATCAGGAACAAATTACTTAATACTTTTTGTGTCTGTTATCTTGCTGAATATGCTGTAAGGATTTTTTTTTTTTTAAGCACTTAAATGGTAACTGACATGGAGAGTGTCCTATACATTTTAAATCTTAATATTACTGCTGTTTGGAGGGATCTGCCAGTTAAATTTAGGCAATATAATGAAATTAATTGGTTGACATGATAGAAGAGTTTCAAAACTAGTTTAAGTTAAATTTGACACACTAAAAATACTATAGATTTAAATCTTGAGAAAACGCAGTATCATCACTCAAATTTCTGAAACTTTTACATCATCAAATAAAAGGTACAGGCTCCAGCCAGAATATCTTTTTTTTTTTCACATTATTCAAATGATTTTCTTCAATTTAGTCACCCTCTGTAGCTGGGGAGTTATTTCAGATACATGAGACATTTTTAGAACTCCTCAGCAGGATATGCCTCTGGAACCTGGAGCAAATTATTTCGAACAAACTCAGTAAATGAAAGTTTTCATTCTTCACAGATAGATGATTAATTCTGAAAAACAGCTAATTGCTTCAGTTGCTAAATAAGGCAGATTATAAAGTTCAGGAAAAATATTTATGGTTTTAAATGAAATGAGATTTAAAAAACAAAAAAATAATGATTTGTTTTTCTCTACAAGACTGAATGAATATAACTTGTAAGGTGAAGTTTAAAGAAAAAAATCTTTCAAGATGGATAGTCTTGGGAAGTAACTAATTAAGAAATTAATGATTGTTTGTTTTTCTCTGGGTTCGGAGATTTGATTAAATCAAAATCAAGCAAATAAACCAAAAAACAAACAAACAAACAAACAAAAAAAACCCTAACACTGCAGTGAGACTCCTAAGTGTGACCCTCATGGATTTATGGGCCTTTAGAAACACACATTATACTATTTCAGTTCTGCGTGATTCAAATCCCATTTGAATTCACCCACAATCAGATATTATTGAGCTATTTTGTCTAGGTATTTTCAAGTTAACTCAAATCATGCTAAGTTTATGGAAGCCTCAACTGAAAAAGAAAAAAAATAGAATTCCAGGCAAATAGAAGTTATTGATTTTTTCTGCTTTAAGGCAACCAGAAGCACTTCAACAATGGAAGTTACTTGGAGCTCCTGTTCAGGATTTGCCACATATGAGAACTCTAAGTCTGTTTCTGTTTTTGGATCAGTCTCCCTCATCTTCTACTCTACATGTATTTCCTAACCATGTGTTGTTATTATTCATAGTTTCTGCTAGTCATTTTTGGTTTCCTTCCTTAAGCCCCTTCTGCTTCCATTCTTACTGCTAAATGCCAAGATTTTTTTCATGTTTCTTAGTAAAAGTATCCAGGAAATATTGCCAAGACTGATGTCAGAGAGCATGCTGCTTATGTCCTCTTCAAGGAGTTTTATGATTTCAGGTCTTACATTTAAGGCCTTAATCCATTTTGAGTTTATTTTTGTGTATAATGTGAGAAAGTAGCCCAGTTTTATTCTTTTGAATGTAGCTGTCCAGTTTTCCCAACAATATTTATAGTCTTGCCTCCTCTGTTATAGGTTAATTGACCATATAAGTGTGGGTTTATTTCTGGGGTCTCTATTCTGTTCCACTGACCTCTGTGTCTGCTTTCATGCTAATATCATACTGTTTTGGTTACTGTAGCTTTGTAGTATAATTTGAAATCAGGATTCTTGATACCTCCAGCTTTGTTCTTCTTCCTCAAGATTATTTTGGCAATTCTAGGTCTTTTGTGTTTCTTACATATTGTAGAATTATTTATTCTAGTGCTATAAAAATTGTCATAAGTATTTTGATAAGAATTCCATTGAATCTGTAAATTGCTCTGAGTAGTATGGTCATGTTAAAATGGATTAATTTTTCCAACCCATGAGCATGATATATCTTCCATTTGTCTTTGTCATCTTCAATTATTTTCATCAATGTCTTATAGTTTGCTGAGTACAAGTTTTTTTTTTTAACCTCTTTGGTTAGATTTATTCCTACATATTTTATTCTTTTTGAAGCAATTATAAATGGACTTGTTTTCTTAGCTTCTTTTTCTGATAGTCTGTTGTTAGTGTATAGAAATATGGCAGATTACTGTAAATTAACTTTGTATCCTGCAACTTTACTGAATTTATTTACTAGTCCTAATAGTTTTTTGGTGGCATCTTTAGGATTTTCTATGTATAGTATCATGTCATCTGCAGACAGTGACAGTTTTGCTTCTCTCTTTCCAATTGGGATTCTTTTTATTTCCCTTTCTGGTTTGTGTTGGTCTGATTTCTGTGGCTAGAATTTACAATGCTGTGTTGAATAAATGTGTTGAGGGTAGGCATCCTTTTATTGTTTTTTATCTTACAGGGAATGCTCTCAGCTTTTCACCATTGAGTATGTTGTTGCCTGTAAGTTTGTCATATATGGCCTTTATTATTTTGAGGTACATTCTTTCTGTACCCATCTTGTGGAGAGTATCTTAAATGGATGTTGAAATTTCTCAAAAGCTTTTCCCCACATCTATTGAGATGATCACATGACTTTTGTTCTTTACTTTATTAATGTGTTTTATCACATTGATTGATTTGCAGATATTGAATCATCCCTGCATCTTTGGCATAAATCCCACTTGATCATGGTGTGTGGTCTTTTTAATGTAATGTTGACTTGTTTGCTCATACTTTGTTGCAGATTTTTGCATCTATGTTCATTGGTACTGTTGGCCTGTGATTTTCTGTGTGTGTGTGTGTGTGTGTGTGTGTGTGTGTGTGTGTGTGTGGTGTCTTTGTCTGGTTTGGATACCAGGGTTAAATTGGTCTCATAAAATTAGTTTAGAAGTGTTTCTTTCTCTTCAATTTTCTGTAGTAGTTTGAAAAGAATAGGTACTAACTCTTCTTTAAATATTTCATAGAATTCACAAAACCTGACCTGGGAAGA
Source organism: Camelus ferus (assembly GCF_009834535.1). Taxonomy (NCBI): domain Eukaryota; kingdom Metazoa; phylum Chordata; class Mammalia; order Artiodactyla; family Camelidae; genus Camelus; species Camelus ferus. Next base: position 13,752,394 of record NC_045705.1, read on the forward strand.
CATCTGGTCTTGGACTTTTGTTTGTTGAGAGTTTTTTGTATTACTGATTCAGTTTCATTACTGGTAATCGGTCTTCTCATATTTTGTATTCTTGAGAGAAGAAATATAAATTTTCAGTCTTGGGAGATTGTACATTTCTAGGAATTTATCCATTTATCCATTTATTGGTGTGTAATTATAGTAATTTCTTATGAGCCTTTGTATGTCTGTAGTAGAGTTTTTAAATTCTTCCTCTTTCATTTTTTATTTCATGTATTTGGGCCCTCTTTTTTTTTTTTTCTTGATAAGTCTGGTAAGTTTTATCAATTTGTTTATCTTTTCAAGGAAACAGCTCTTAGTTTCATTGATCTTTTGCTGTTTTCTTTGGTCTCTATTTTATTTCTTTCCACTCTGATCCTTATTATTTCTTTCCTACTAATAACTTTAGGTTTTGTTTGTTCTTTTTCTTGTTCCTTTAGGTGTAAGGTTAGAGTGTTTATTTGAAATGTTTCTTGTTTTCAGATAGAGGTTTATATCACTATAAACTGCCCTCTTAGAATTGCTTTTGCTAATTACATAGATTTTGACCATGTGTTTCCATTTTCATTTGTCCCCAGTTATTTTTTGATATCCATGGAGGAGAAGCATTTCTTACTTCTCTGTTTTCACTAGCAGTACTTAAATACTAAAACAATAATTAGCAAACCACAAAACGAGTGTACATAAGTCTAATGCCATTCTGACATTTCTACTGTTGACTACAATGGTGGACACTAAAATAGTTCATCCAATGTCTATGTTCTCATTTTTCCTATGAAAAAAACCTTTAATTTGTTGGAGTAAGCAATTTTCCCAGTGAAAAACTGGCTATTCTTTGCTACTGAAAGTAGCAGTTTGAGCCAGATCTGGACAATAAGACATCAGCAGAAGTCTTTAACTGAGATGTTGGAAATCATCTTCTTTTCTGAAGAAAAGGAACAATTATTTGTCCCCACATATAGTACATACACTCTGCTTAGTCCTATATTGAACACGGAGATGGTGGTTCCAGTAGAAATAATCACATTACACCGATGACTAAATGCAAAGGAGCATATTTAAAGCTCAAAATAGTAAAACTTTAAAACAGTAAATCTTAAGTCTCTGATGGTATCATTGAGAACATAAACCACTGATGCTGTTAGTAACACACCTCATTAGCTTATGTTGCTTGAGGAAATGATACCTTCATAGGTAAATACACTTATGTTTGGGCTTTATTCACTTACAAGAAACACTCTTGTAATCGCTACCACTGATGCAGGAAAAATGGATGTGGGGCGTGAGGAGGGCCGTTTCCCAGGTCTTGGTTGAGCTCCTGGGATGTGCCCTGCCAAGTGTGGGTCCTTGGCTTGGTGCAGGAAAGCATGCAAGTGCAAGCCATGGTTGAGTAAAGGTAGATTTATTTAGAGAGATACATACTGCATAAAGTGTAAGGCAAGAGAAAGGCAAGGAAAGAGGTGTGGGAGTTGGATGCTCAGGTTAAAGTAAAAGTGGTACACACTCCATATACAGAGTGAAGGCCATCTCCAAAGAGAAGGGAGCAAAAAAGGGCAGCCACGAGGCATGGTGTTGCCAGTTTTTATAGACTCAGTAATTCTATGCCTACAGGTGGGAGGACTATTTCAGCTACTAGGGGAAGGGGCTGGGATTCCCAGGAATTGGGCCACCACCCACTCTTTGACCTTCTATGGTTAGCCTTGGGACTGTCACGGCACCTGTGGGCATGTTATTCATCATGCTAATATGTTACTATGAGCATATGATGAGGCTCAAGTTCTACTAGAAGTCAAATCTCCCACCATTTTAATCCTCAAGGCCTAGTGGGAGTTGAATCTTCCTCCATTTTGTTGTTAACTGGCTGTCATTCCTGGAATGGCTCTGCCCTGCCCACTTCCCTCCTGTCTCACAACCATCTGACACTTATTTAAAAATCAAATATAAAGGATGAGATTCATTTTCTGTCTTTTTTCCTTTGGTGACCCTGTGTTCTTGCTTACAACATGTGCTCAATCTACTTACTCTGGGCTGAGTGGAGAAACAAGAAGGGATCTGTATTCATTGAGCTGTTAACTATGTGTCTGTCTAAGATCTTAAAGTCAGTTCTTCATTTATCCCCAAAACCTCATAAATACAGTGTTATAATTTTTCACAGTTTATAGATAGAATCTGAGGTTCAAAATTATGCAGAAACTAGTCCAAGGTTATACCACTATGAGTATGGAATGTAGATCTGAACCCATATATGCCTTGCTCCTACTTTTAATCACTACGCAATATTGCCTCCTAGAATTAATGATTCATTTTATTATACAAAATGAAAGAGACCAAAATGTAAAGAGACCTTAATGTGCAAGACTTGATTTGCTCAGGATTGATGGAAGAAGAAGGGAAAGTAGAAAAGAATCTTTCTAAGACAACATGTGTGTTTATTGTGTATACAGGTTCATCGTTTATGCATACTTCTATAATTTTCTATATAGTAGTTTCTTTATACTCTATTGAGAGATAATTGTAACCAAAGTGCCAAAATTTATCCCTAGTGGAATTAAAAATGGCCAAGTAATGCACGTTTTAAATTTTTTGAAAACTGCTTCAAGGAAAATACTAACAAGTTGCTAAGAGGCCAATTACTGAGTACTTTGCTAATTAGATTTATTGAACACAGTGTGTTTCTGTTTGTTTTGAAAAGTGATATTTTGGAAACATTTGCAGCAACCATTCTTGAGTTAGAGCTCCCAATGCCCTCATCTTCCCCACCCTGGAGCTGTGGCGTAATTTCAGGACTTTGTAAACTACAGAATCTAAGGCCAATCTGCATTTCAAAGGAATGTGAGTGGCTGCAGTCCTGCCAGTTCCATTCCCTACAATTATGTAAATAACAATTTGATAATAAGAAGCCTTTATATAAATGACTTAAATGGATCCCAATATATTCAAGAGAACTATCTCATATTTTTCATCTTTAATGAAAAGAGGAAATGCTTGAACATCTCACAGTGCTATTGTCTGTCTGCTTCTCATCATTCTCCCTCCCACCTTCCTCTCTCACTTTCTTCTCCTTTGAAAACATGCTTTCTTCTTTCATTATGAAATTGGCAATAGGTAGGCAAATAGTGAGATGAGTACACAAATCACTATGGTACACAGTGTCAGCAGGCTTCAGAATAGCTAGTGTTATACTCAAAGAGGAATAAAATATGAAAACACTTTTCTAAGCAGATTTAAACCAATAAAATACATAGGGAAGAGAGAAAGAATAGAAAAAAGCATTAGAATTAGGGGCATGAAAATGACTTTTATTAAATATTCATCACCCCTTACTCTTCAGCCAAATAAGAACTGATATATGCTGAATTTTGTCTGTTTTTTGAGAATTGTTTTGTTTTTGTTAGGAATTGTTTGACAACATCTGCAGTTTTTATTCTGGAGGGTAGTCATACTCCTTAGTTCTGGCAAGAACGAACCACATAAAAGACAATACTAGTTGTTTTTCATGTGTCATCGCATTTGTCTTCAACTCAAATTTATGATGTAAAGAAACTCTATTTGTAGGTGATAGAATAAAAATATATCTTTAAACATTTTGTGAAGGTTATACAACCAGAAAATGTTGAAGCTAGAATTCAGCTTCGGTCCTGCTGATGTCAGTTCCGCTTCTCTTTCTACTAGGAGGCATCACAGAAATGTGAAAATGTTTGAATATTGCAAGATGCATTTTTATGAACATTAAAGAACAAGATAACCTACTGGAAATTGGATTATTTTTTCCTTGAGTAAATAGATCTGTTGAATACCTATTTGATCAGATATTCAAGAGGAAGACCTCATTTCTATTACTTTTCACAAAGAAACAAAGCATAGAGTAAAAACTAAATAAACAAGCCAGAAAGAGAAAGAGAAATACACATTTGATATCACTTATATGTGGAATCTAAAAAACAAAACAAAACAAACAACAACAAAAAAAAACCCAGACTAATGAATTTACTTACAAAACAGAAACAGACTCACAGACATAGAAAACAAACTTATGGTTACCAAGGGGGAAGGAGGTGGGAAGGGATAAATTGGGAGTTCGAGATTTGCAGATACTAACTAATATATAGAAAATAGATAAACAACAAGTTTATACTGTATAGCACAGGGAACTACATTCAATTATCTTGCAGTAACTTATGGTAAAAATGGCTATGAAAACGAATATATGTATGTTCCTATATGACTGGAGCATTGTGCTGTACACCAGAAATTGATACAACATTGTAAACTGACTATACTTCAAAAAAAAAAAAAAACCCAAAAAACAAAATAAACAAAATCAATTACTATTAGCACTAAGTTGTTTGGTGCTCACCAAAGATGGAGTAGGTATTAAAGACCTAGAGAAAAGTAAAATTGACCTCACAGTTGTGTAGGATTCAATCACATAAAATAGAAGCGGGAAGCCATTGTATCATAGAAGGTGATTCTTTTCTTCAAGAGAGAAACTCCTAATTTCCTTTAAACACTGGATAATTTAGTACTTTATCTTGAATGCTTATTGTTTGTGTTAGAAATGTATGGGGAAACACATGTTCCATTAAATTAATGTAGACTTTCACCTGCAGAAAAGTGGTTTAATGGGAGGTATTATGAAATTTTATAATACAGTTCAGACTGTCCTTCCTGTTTCCCATTGTTCCCACCTTCTTAGACTTTTTCCTGTGCAGTCTTAGCGAGCTACCTAAATTCAAATATAACCCATGGCAAAACTCTTCAATCGTTCTACATTTTTCACAATAGTGATTTCCAAACTTTCTAGCTGAGGAATCATTTACTCCACATAGTTATATGTGAGACTAAAAGTTAAATAAATAATGAAATATTTCTGTGTAATTAAAGGTTTATATATCATAAAATGTTAACATTTTTTGTTATAAAACTAGTTACTTATTTACTTTTAAATCATTTCAATTTTAATAATGTTTTAAAACTGTCTATTCCAGACAATAGTTGTAATACTATCTAGAAAACTTTTGATTACCAAACATGGATCATATTCTCATTGTAAAATGGAATACTGAAACATATTCTAATCATAAACCATGTAATACTTATGCAATTTCTAAGCTTGCAATGCTTAGCTTGCTTGGGCCAGAAATTTAAAAATAAAATGCCATTTATTTAAAAAATTCATAAAGTAGTTTCTTGAATTAGTGAACTGTTCATTTAAAGGATGATGAATAGATTATCAGCAAGTTTAGTTTATTTTTAGAGTTTGATGTATCTCTCCAAATATATCATATAACATTTTTGGGTTTCCAAGAATATAATTTAAAGAAAAATCTCAGGGACAGTATTGCTTATCTTTTAAATTAATTCACTCAAAACTGTAAAAGTCAAATTGTTTAATGAGCCCAAGCCTTGCTTGAATTTTCTCATTGAATTCTGAATCGATGAAAATTGATTTCAGGGTGATATCTTTGCAACACAGAATTATCTAATTGAGTTTATTTACCTTGTTAAAAATAGCAAAGCATGCAGGTTGGTATAATCATATTGTATTAGAGAAGTATTTCATTAATGGGATTTTCTTTGTGGTGAAAAACTAGTGATTTCTTGTCACATTAGAAAAATTTGTACCAGCACCTTTCCTCAGGTTAGTCAATGTACTTCAGAATAAAAATGGACATTCTGCAAACCACTCCTTGTTTCATTAAAAATAAATCTAGAATGTCAACAATTTGAAAACTTAATGAATTCACACGTATATATTATTATTTGACATGATTTTTTGTTTAATACTGTCATCATCTTAAGTTACCAACGCTTATCTACCTAACATCCCATAATTGTCCGAACACATTTCAACAGCAGATTTAATATGAACTGGCACTCCTTTAATTTTCTGCCATTGCTTTTACTCCATCAATACAATTATCCTTCTGTCACCATCAATATAATCATTCTTCATGAGGTCTCTAGCTACATGGCATATTTATCTATTTATATATTGTCTATCTCACCCTCTAATGTCTAAGACTTTCTGTATGTGCCTCATTTTCTGCTAAATACTTTGAATTTAGAAAAGTTCTGTACTTATTATAGATGCTCAATAAATGTATTTTTGAATTAATGAATATACTTCTGATTTCTTCTTTGATTTAAATGATGCTAATTGTGACTATAGACAAGTGACTCCCTTGTCTATAACACTTGTAAGTGGTGTCCGCATCATAGTCTAGTCAACATTTCTTTCTGAATACGAATGTCTGTTACATATGTGCATTTATATTATAAGATTAAATTTTTTTTGCATTTTTATTCTCATAGTGTGATTGAATTTAGGCTGAAAAGAGCAAGAGTTATTTTATGCTTATTATGTTTTGTTTCAATATAATGTAATTTGGCAAGGATCATATGATTATCTTGCAAAATCACTTGCAAAATTTCACCTTGTAGACATGGGCAATATATTATAATAACTAAAAATATAAAATAATTTTCTTGATTCTTTCTTATATTTTTTGTAATCTTTTGTAATTACAACTACTATCAAGGTAAATTTTTCAAATGAATAACCAGTTTCAACTGCTTCTTAAGTGAGCAGGTGCCCTAGTCCCCCAAGCTGGATTAGGAGTATAGTGCAAACTCCAATATTCCCCTATAGAATTGGGATATATAACTTCTATTTGATGGAGAACTTCTGATAAGACATTTACCAAAATCTCATGGAAACAAAAAAACAGAACCAAACCTAGAACCATTCCCTTCAATAAATTATTTGCAGTATTCCTACTGAGTTCTTCCTCTCTGGTTACATCCAAGTACAAAAACAAAGAACGTTCAGATTATAGTTCAGTGAAGAAAACCAACAAGTTTCAGGTAAGGTAAAACTAGTGATGGAAGATTTCCACATAGTATAATAAAGAATATAGATTACATTAAATCTCTTTCTAAAGTAGACACCATCTAGGTAAAGAAAATTTGGAAAAAGTAAAAGGAGTAGAATTTACATGCAGAATACCACTGAAAAATACCAAGAGAGAAAATTAAATCCTCTAAGAAGAGTATATATAACACTTGACAGACACAAAAATTGCTATAGAAAAATTTTGTAGAGAAAATTAATTCAATATGACAAGATCTCAAAGATATGAAGATAAAACAGCAGAGAAATAAAAATGAAGACTGTGGAACTAAAGAAGCAAATTGATGAACAAAATAAATCTATCAAAACCCAGTATATATTAGAATATAAATGGATGAGATAATTTATGATTGAAAATCAAGTTTCTTCTGTAGAAAGAAAGATTGGTAATTTATTAAAGGAAGAAAAAAATTCACTTAAAACAATGGAAAAATTAAAGAAAGATACATGAATGTTCTAAAATACTCCCACAGAAATATAATTAATAAAATTTAACATTAAAAAGATAAAAAATGGTTTCCTGAAATAAGATTCAGATCTGAATATTTAAAGGATGAGCATGTGTTAGAAAAAATTTTGATCCAGAATGGAAAAATCAAGACATGCCTGATTACCTTACTGAATGTCAAACATAAAAGAAAAACAAACAAATGAAAAAAGAACCACAGAAGTACAATTTAATCAACTTTAATGAGGAAGAAAACATAGCTGGACTTTCACTTCTAACACGTCTACAGATAGTGGAAATGTCTACAGTATTGAATGAGGGACAAAAAGCATCCTAATAGCATTACATCTGTTGTATATGTCTGTACGTACCCATAACATCTCTGTATTATGCCTGTTGTATAAAGCCAATAGATAAGCATTTGTAGATTTGAAAGCAATCTCCAGAACTGAGTTGGTGACAAAATCTAGCTGACAGTGTAAACACTACAATCAAAGGCTTAACCATACTCAGTAGAAGCCAGAGACCAATATCTCAGTATCTGAGAAAAAGTGTGGCCCCAATTTTGTACCTACCATAGTCAATCAAGTGGAAGGAATGTGATGTGTCAAGGACTGAAGCTCCTCTGAGCCCTTCTTAATGGGCACCAAGGATGGGAGGTTTGATTGAGTCCAAAGAACAATACATTTATATTAAGAAACTGGTTTATAAAGAATAGTGTGAGCATTTAACCCACTTACACGTAAAACTAAGAAAATATATTGTTGGAGAATAATGTTTATAGAGGAAAATAAAAATGGTCTAAATCTTGACAGTCTCGAGGAATAGAATAACTCAAATGGAGTCTGGGAGAAAGGGAGAGAATCAAGTGTGAATTCTCATAGCAAAGAGTGAAAACATTCTCATATTGAATCACGTAATTAATTGTAATGTCTTTTAAAGTTCTTCACAATCTTAAATTAGAGAATTGTTATCTTGAAATAAAATATCACGTTGGAAATAAACAATTATCTAGATCTGTATGGTCCACTACAGAATTGAGAAGACTGCTGAGCAGTTGAACTGCAGCTGGTCTGAAATAAGATGTCTTATTAAGTGTAATATACACACTAGATTTTAAGGGCATATGAAAAAGAATGAGAAACATCTCATTAAATATGTTTATTTTGATTATGTGTTAGAAATAATAGTATTTTAGATATATTGGGTTAAATACAATACATATTAAAATTAACTTCACCTCTTCCTTTTTAAACTGTTACTAGATGGTACTAGAAAATCTAAAATTATGTATGTTCCTCACATTATATTACTATTGGACAGAACTGACTTAAAACATTTGATTTACTTTATATAATATAATATAATATAATATAATATAATATAATATAATATAATATAATACAATATATTTAGTATCTCACAGGGTTGTAATTTAAAATGTTTTGGATATATTATAAATACATGTAATATATCCAAAATTATCCAACATAAGTATAATAAAATCATAAATATTAATATATATGATCTCTACTATTTGAAATTCAATTGTTTTCAAATTTAATGTGATTGTTACATAATTCTATGTCAACATTTTATCAACTGACTATGACTTAGAAATCTATGGGTGAGAAACAAAATTAGCAGCACTTTAGCTATGTGGCTTACATTATTATTAGGCTTTTTGAATCTTCTTTCTGATTTCAGAATGCTTAGTGATCTGCTCTTTTGTTTTCTGTACTTTATTTCAAGGATAATGGTTCCCTTCATTATTGTATCTTTATTTCTGAGATACCAGCTGTATTGCAATCTCATTACTGTTTACAGCTACTGTTTGAACTCTTTCTCACAGTGAAATTTTCAAAGAAAACTTATTATATCTATTTTTATATCACTTATCCCTTCCTTAGCACCCTGTGGTTAAAGTGCTATGAACCCCCTTCACTTCTATCTGTCACTTTAATAAAGCAAATTGCTTTAAGGTCACTTGATAAACTTAATATCCTCATTTTCTTTGACGTTCATTAAGCCTTTATTGTTTTAATCTTCTGTTTTCTACATTTTGTGTCAGCCTTTTCCCTCCTGTAAGAATCTGCTCTTGACTGTGCTATTTCCTCAGTGTAAGCCCCATAGTTTCCGGTTCACTCATCTCCTCTAAGATACTAACTTCTAAGTCTCTGTCCCAGCCCTGAACTCTTACTGTGCTCCAAATCTATATTCACGAGGACTCAAGAATCCTGTTACAACGTTTGTCATTCCAGTTCAGTATGCCAAAAGCCGAAGGAGATAACTTGCCTTTGTAAGTCCACAATACTCTCATTTCCATATTCATTTCAATTGTATCAGCATTCTCTACTTACTCAGGCCAGAAACCTGGTAGATTTTACTCCATAACCCCTTTTATCTACTGCAAAACCAAATTATTTATTTGTATATATTATCCTTCAACTTCATATATTCTTCTGTCTAATTCTGTCAACAGACCATCCTCACTAATTCTTATCTAGAAAATTGAAATGACAGAAATAATCACTTGGTCTCCATCTCTTTTTTTCCAATCTGTATAATATATGATATAGGGGTTACTGACTGTATTACATCTAAAAATCTATCTGAATCTTTGCAGCACTTTCCCTCTCTCCCATCCACTAATAGCAATGTTCATATATTTATTAACATGGATATTAGTCAGTATGAATTCTGTCAATGTGATTTTAGACATTGCCTCAATTTTCTATTGCTACTGTATTAAATTACTGCAGATTAGTATCCTAAGACAACACATTTATTATCTTTCCATGACTGGTTTGCTCCAAATTGTACAATGCCAAAATCAAAGTATGGGCCAGCTGGGCTCTTACTGGGAGATCCTTAAACGAATCTGCCTCCCAGCTCATTCAGGCTGTTGATGAATCCTGTTCCTTGTGGTTGTAGGACTGACGTCCCCATTTCCTTGCTGATTATCAGCTGGCAATGTGGGACAATATCCTTTTATGTTACAAATTTCTCTGATCTTCTCCTCCACCTCATCTCTCTTGCTTCCTTTTCCATCATGTCTCTGCTGCTTGTAGCCAGGGAAGTTTCCACACCCTTCTGGTGCCTTAACTCTCCCTGTAAAAGTGTGGAGGCATGAGTTGAGGGATAGAGTCAGTGTCTGTTAAGAGTCAATGTCACAGAAATAGCAATCTAACTGAGTCGGTGTTATTTTTTCTATCCTCCTGATTTGCTGTGTTTGGGAAAACTCAGTGCCTATACCAGGAACATTTCTTGTCTAATCCCTTGGAGACATAATTTCAAATTGAGGATTATCCTGTAGAAAAAGCCTGACTCAATCACAGCTCAGTTTCAGCAGTTCATAGGTCTGGGTAGCTCTCCCACAACCAGACAAGTAGCAGGGAAGATTTTGGCTTAAAGGCATCCATGTGAGGATTAAATTTCCAATTTATAATGGTCTCTGGGCTGGCTCCCTTGTCTGACTCTCCAGTCATATTCTCTTTATCCCTAAAGTCCCTGTCACTGAAGCATATTCTTTTCTAAAAGCACAAAAACCAAAGAGGATGTATGCTCTAGGCTTTCCAAATGTCACTTGCACATTTTGGCTATAAATAATTTAAATTTCTGCACTGTTTTGATAGTGGCCTTCACAAATATTCATGGGCACATTGTCCCAGGTTGGATGCATATTCCATAGAAGATCACTTTCATCAGAGGAAAAAATGTCCTCTTTCACAGCCTTTTCCAACTTTTTTCTTAAGTCTCAGGTGGCATTTCCTGGGTTTTGGGAGATGGGCCATCCAGACCGATGTAAGCGCCTCTTTTTTCGGGGATAAAGTAACTCAACTTCATAAATTTAGAATATTAAAGAGATCATTAAACTTAACCTCTTATCTCTTTCTTTTTATGGTTTCTTTTCTTTCTGATAACTACCTTCTATCTTTTCAGGATTATTAAAACTTTCTGGAGAACTATGCATTTGTATTACATGTACAAATGTATTACATCATTTATATTTTTATTACATACACCCAAATGTTTCTCTTGAAATATTAAACCAAGCTTCACTCTCATTCACCAGGTAAGAAAGTTCCATTTTTCATAAATCCTTACACACAATGCTTATCATAATTAAAAAAGCTACTTTGTATTTTGTTTTTATGTAATTTTATATTATTATTTTATTTTCAGATGGAGTGAGCAGTGGGAACTTGATGAACATTTTAAATCTTTTTTCAAAGAAAAATAAAGATGTAACCAAAATTTTGTTCAATTTCAGGAGATTCTGTGACCTCAGCTTTAATATAATTATTTTTTATGAGTACAGTATTAAAATAAATGATAAAATTTAAAAGTCCTATATGCTCTAACTATATATAAAAGTTAAAAGCTAATGTACTGCCAAAATTAAAATAAACTATAGTTTGCAATTCAGTTGAACTTCATTATAGCAGCTATAGAAATAAATCATGAAAAGAAGTTTTTAATGTCATCTTTGTTCCAATGTACAAGCTGCTATAATTAAGCCCTTGAATTCAGTTATGTTACCAGGGACCTTAAATATAAAGTAAAACAATAATATTTGGTTAAATACATGCAGATGGTTAGAATTCTAATTATGCTTGGTTACAGTTACCTGGAGCCAATGAATGAGAGACTTGGGAAATGGAGTCTATGTGAGTTAGGATATTATGATATTCAATATTGTACTGGATATCATAGCCTTTTATTGGATGCTGGATTTATATTAGCTATTATAGCTTTTTTCTTTTATAGTCGTCTGAATAATTAGAAACACAGAGACTATTTTGGATTATGACCTGGAAATGAATTGAGAGTGATGACTTGCAAGGTGCAAGGTAGTGTTGAATATTCAGATTCTACAGATCATGATCACCTTAGACTGGAGGTACTTGTGAAGGCATTATAAAAGGCAATAACATAAAAATTGGTAAAATGAAAGGTAAAAATATTAAACTTTCTAAGATGGACTGTAAGAAAATGAGTGCAGAGCAGAGCGATCTCCTGCTGAGTTTGTATGTCATATGGGAAATCCCAAGAGGAAATGTGTGTCCTCAGGGTCAAAAGGAAAGATTCAGTGTTTGGAAATTAGTTACTAGTGTTGGCTCTTCTAAATATATTTTTTGCTTTTTTACATTTAAAAATGTATTTCTCTTGTTTTCTTAGATGTCTCAGAGAAAAATTTCCAAATCTATATTTTTTGAATTTATTCTAGTTCTTAGGCACCCTCTAGCTCAGTTCTTTGTATGATATAACCCTTAGTTATATGCCTACTTAGAAATCACCCCTTAGTCTTGAAGATGAAATGATTTTCTCACACCCACAATATAGGAGGAGAAGAGCTGAGATCTGAGAAAAGATTGGGTGGATTCCAAAGCCAACACTCATTTGCTAAGTCATAAAGTAAAATACCCAAGAACTTGTTATAACTTTTTAAAGTTTCTAGTCAGACTTAATTATAAATATAGTTAGAATAATAAACCCATTAATACCAGAAAGTTGCTATTGCTAAAGAGATGCCCTATTTTGAAGAACAATTTCATGTCATGTCTATTTCTGATTGAGTAATGGCATATACCAAAAGAAATTCTTCCACTATCATTAAAATAAAGTCCAAGCATGACTTTTAACTTGCTTTCTTCTGGCACTATCTACCTCGTACTGTGGTTCCATATGTGCTAAGTGACAAGTGCTTACTTATACAAGCCATAATCTCACGAATATTTTCTAGTCCCTAGGGCTAACACACTCCCCTCTCTCCAACCACCACACATGCTCTTCTACCCACTATTTCCTGGCAATATTGTGAATGTTAGAAATATGAATTTGGTCATTTGATGACTAAAGTATATTTCTAGTATATATTTGGTCTTCCTCCATGGTTCCTGGCTCACAGTTCACAAAACCCTTGGAATTTTCTGAGCAATAAGAGCAAAGGGGGCTTCTTTGGCCATAATATCTGGTCTCTTGTGCTCATTTCCTGAAAATGGTTCAGACCCATAGAGGTGAAATGGGTGTCTTGCTAGTCATAACAAGCTCCTTTCCACCACAACTGGGTTTATGTTAATGAGGTGACTTTTGGAAAGCATCTAAGAATGAGGGATGGTTGCCAGGGGCACCAACCCTGAATAGAGGGGTAGAACCTTCAGTCCCATTTCTTGATTTCCTGGGAGGGGAGAGGGGCTGGAGGTCGCATTAATCATCAATGGCCAATAATTTAATCAGTTGAGCTTGTGTAATGAAACATCCTTAAAAACCTAAAAGGAAGGGGTTTGGAGAGCTTCCAGGTTGAGGAAAAAGAACACTTCCACATGGCACTGTGCTGGGCCCCAAATTCCAGGAGGACAGTAACTCCTTTGCTTAGGACTTTTTCCTATAAATCTCTTCATCTTGGCTGTTGATGTGAATCCTTTAATATTTTTTAAAATAAATAGGTAATCTAGTAAGTAAAACGTTTCTCTAAGTCCTCTGAGCTGCTCTAGCAATTTAATCAAAACCAAGGAGGAGGTCTTGGGAACCTCTGATTTATAGCCACTCAGTCGGAAGTACAGATAACAACCTGAGCTGGTGTTTGACATCTGAAGGAGGAGGCAGTCTTGTGGGATTGAACCCTTAACTTGTGGAATCTGATGATACCTCTGTGTAAACAATGTCAGAATTGAGTTGAAATGTAGGAACACCCAGCTGGTGTCAAAAATTGTTGTTGGTGGAGAAACATTCCTTACATGTTGGGAGTTGGGTGCAGAACCCTTTCAAAAGTTATACAAATACTTTAATTTATAAAACCTAGCAATGGAATAAATACTGTAATTTCAAAGTTATGACATGTATAAAAGATACTTTGAGGTATCTGCTGCAACAAACATTTTATATGAAAATTTCTCTGATTTCTACTGACAGAATCGTAATGATGCTCACACGATTGTGGTTTCCACTGTATTAATGGAAGGAAATTCTAAATAATAAAGATTAGTACAAATAAAGATATAAAACACCTTTATCCAAATTCACAGATTTCCTGATTCTTTTGCAAGATCCTGTGTTAGGAACCTCTGTTCTTGAATGTCATGTTAAAATAAGAATTTTCACGAACATTCTCTGCACACTGTCTAAATTGTAACTGAAATGGTCTTCACTTTGTCAGCCAGAAACAATCTAATTGAGAAGGCAGCAATTTCAGTTCGTACATGTTTTACTGTGTTCTTTTACACCACTAGAACATTCACATGATGATTCCAAATTTCATTATTTTTACTCAGACCATTTTAAAAAGAATTTAGGGATATTTAAGCTTATGATGAGAAACATGAAATTGTACTGTTTAAATGAAGATCTGAATTGAAAATCCATATGGCCAGGTGTGATATTGTGATTTATAACAAATATATGTTTGCTCTTCCTCCACAGTTCCTGGGTCACAGCTCCCAAAACCCTTAGAGTTTCCTGAGTGATAAGAGCAATGGGAACATCTTTTGTCATAATATTTCATCTTATTCTCAGTTTCTAAAATATGCTTCAGAGCCATAAAAGTGAAATGGATATCTTGCTATTCATAATAAATCCTTTCCACTGAGTTTATGTTAATGAGATGACTTTTGAGAGCATCTAAGGATGAAGCTGGTTGCCAGGGAAACTAACTGTGAATAGAAAGGTAGAAATTTCAGTCCCACCACCTGATTTCCAGGGAGGAGAGAGGGGCTGGAGGTTAAATCAATCACTAATGACAAATGATTTAATCATCTTATGTACGAAAAACTCAAACAGAGAGACCTTTCAGGTTGGTGAACACGTGGAGTTTTGGGGAGAGTGGCTCAGAGAGAACACAGGAGCTCTGTGCCCTTTTCCCATACCTTCTATGTATGTCTGTGTATGTCTATGTATGTTCTATGTATGTCTTCCATCTGGCTGTTCCTGCATCCCTTTATAATAAACAAGTAATTTGTTTCTTTGAGTTCTGTGAGTCAACTTAAGGAGTAAGTCATGGGAACCTGTGATCTACAGCTAGCTGGTCAGAAGTACAGGTAACAAACAACCTGGACTTGGCAGTTGGAATTCTGAGTTGGAGGAGGTCTTTGGAATCTCTGATTTATTGTCTGCTGGTTAGAAGCACAGGTAATAACTTGGACTTGTGACAAGGATGTGAAGCGAGGTGGGGGACAGTCTTGTGGGACTGAACCCTTAAGCTGTGGAATCTGATGCTATTTCTGCATAGCTACTGACAGAATTGAGTTGAATTCTTTAAAACCCTGCTGGTGTCCTAAAAGTTGCTTGTTGTTTGTGTAAGGACTCCTCTGAAGAGTGGAATTGAGTCTAAGAATCTAATTTACCAGGGGAACATGAATTTAAAAAATTATCAGAAATATAAATATGTTCCTAGTAATTTCTATACTTTTTTATGTTATGGGAGTATTTCTATATTCTTTTTGTTATGACAACTGAACATTTTTTTTCATAGATTATACTTGCTTTGTTTGTCTCAGAGTTTATTGTTCACAATCACATATTTTAACAAAAACATTGAACTCATAACTCCCCAAGAGATAGGATATGAATCTATATGACAGCACAGATCTTAATCACCATCATACTTTTACATGTAACAAAACCATAAAAATTGACTTTATTCTTTTAGATTTTGGAATGACATACCAGAAAGAACTTAATGCTGTGATCCACTAAAATGCGATATTCTTTGTCACCTTAATCTTTCAGCAATTCTCACCAATCTGCAGGCAATATTGAATATTGAATCCCAGGGAAATTTCAGCTTGAGCTACTCTGCTTCAATGTCAAAAATTAGGGAAAAAAAAATCTTGCCAATGTTGGCATATGAATGTAAACGAAACTTCCTGATGATTGTTGCGAGTTTGAAGCAACACCTGCTGTCTTTTCGAAATAATTTGCATCTGTTCTTGGTTTTCTGTGGGCTCTGTTTAATGAGCCACAGACAGATGCTTGGATCAGATGTCACCTTGCACAGCTGGGGCTGCTGAGTCAACAAGCACGCTTCTGCTCCATTCCCGTCTCCTTGCTGGCACAGCTGTCCTTTTCAGTACATTGGGTTTGAGGTTACAGTGTTGATGATTCCACTGAGCTCAGTTTTCTTTTGAGTCAAAAATCTCATCATACGCAGACAGACCATCAGCCTCTTTTCTTGGGCTGATGAGACTGGTTTACACTCTATTAGAACTCTGTACTTGTATATCTCAATAGCGGACCTCATGAAAAACAACACCCTTCCAAATGAGGTAAAATGTTAACAATTTGAGACAATAGATGAAGGGCTTTTATGAGTTCATTGTATATATCTTCCAAGTTTATCAGTGATATCAACAAAATAAGGGATTCGTAGGTGGGGACTGGAGCCGCAGGGAGCAAAACAATCTCCATTGGCATTACTTCCACCCAAGAGTGTCTACTGGACCCAAACTCAACTAGCAGTAAATCAATTTTCTTTTAATTGAAAAAGTTTATGAAAAGCATGACTAATTCCAGAGCAAATTCATTTCAGAGACACGTAAATTCCCAAATGCAAAACCACTTTTGTGTTGGTCCTTTTCCCTTCAGGCCAAGAAGGAAAGAGAGGAATAGTTGAAAATTCATTGAAATCTATCACTATATTTTACATTCAAACATGAGGTTAAAATGGAAGTTGGCACTTTTCTGAGATGATTTAATTTCCAGCATTATATACAAATGTTACAAAACAAAGAGAAAGTGACTATCCTGATATTAGTTCTTACGACCTAGAAGAGAGTTTTCCCTCAGATACAGATTCTCATTTGAATGATGGGAAGTGAAGCAGACGCAGTAAATGCGGAAGGATTCATTTTCCAAAATTCTCTTGCCCTCTAAGTTTGGAATCCAAAATGATTTTTAGTATAAATTTTAAGTAATTGATGGAAAAAACCAACTAAGAAGGCAAAAGGATTCTGTTAAGAAATTTGGAAAAGGAGCAGAACACAGTAGAAAAAATATTTGAGCCAGTATTTTAAGACAGTATTTCAGGCCCTTTACTCCAATGTTCACTGTTTGAAGGTTTTATAAAAATCACTTAACCTCTTTTGAGTCCCCTCAACTGGCTTTATATGCAGTTTTTGCAGGTATAAAAGGAGATAAATTACTAGATTCTGCTTTGAAAACTACAAGACACCATAGTATATTGAGTGTTACGAACATTGACCAAGAGGAGTTTCTTACTATTTATTCATGTTTTTCCCCAAAATAAACAGGTGTCTCTTTTAACCCCCCAAAATATATGTGTTGCTTCGATTAAAAAAATTTGAGTGCATTTACTGAATGCCTACTAAGTTAAAGAAATTATATTAGGCATTTTGTTGCGGGGAGGGCGGATTGATGAAGGCTGCAAAGACAGATAGAGGATATATCTGAAAGAGTTAAATTGCTGTCAACAGATTTCTTGATTTGCTCCCTCCCCTGCAGCCCAAGGTCCCAAGAACGATTAACCCCAATAATCCAAGGACTTGCTCTGGGCCCAAGTGAGCAAACACAGTAGGTGATAACTAGCTTTAGTCACAAATGTAAAATATACCATATGTGAAGCCCAGATTTTGTGACCCTGCATGTCACCGTGATTTTAAAAATGCTCCCAAATGAGATGGCGGACTAGAATTGGCCTTTCAGCAACGCAGGAGCCCTAAAACTGAGGTCTTCTGGTGCTCTTCAGGATTTTCGAGCTGTAATACTCCCAGTAAACAACTCTGGTTAAACTATGTGTGTGAGTTCAGAGCACATCTACAAAGCATAAACAACAAATTTTAAAAGAAAGTAATAAGAGAAGATGAAAAATGTTCTAAAACAAAAAAGTAAACAATAATAACACCAATATCAAAAAAAAAAAAAAAAAGCAATCCCAATCACACCATACAAACTGGGGGAAACTAATGTCAGAAAGACAGCGTCAAACTGGGAAAAACTGAAAAAATATTAAAGAACAACCAAAGATCAAAAGGGATCAGGGTGACTTGCATGAGACAGGCACCATAACTATGTGTTGTACCTGTCTCATGTGTGTAACTTTTCTCTAATAGGGGTCCCAGGATTACAGGTATAATTGGATTATTAAAGGGAACACAGTGATTTTATTTCCCCATTAATCACTGGATTCAATTTGCCTTATTTATCAGGGGTCTTTCATTTGCAAAAAGCAGAATTCAATGTCAAAACAGCCAAATATGAGAGAGAATTTCTCAGTTCTCTCCTTATCATGAAAAGCATAAGTTAGCTAGTTTCAGGCATGGCTCAAGGAATATCCTCAGAATTCAGTCTCTTTTCCTTCATCTCTTGTCCTTGTGTGTTAGCCTCAGTCACTGGCAGCTCTCTCCATGATTTTGCAATCTCAGAAGAATAAGATTTCCTTTCTCTTCCCTACGATCTCCTGTATAATTTCTGGAGTTTATTCTGATTAGCTTAATTGAGGTTCAAATATCCATTTTGAAGCAATATAATCAAATATATCTATATCTATATCTATCTATATCAATATATAGACTGCTCTGGCCAGACTTGTGTCATATGTCCATAGTAGGACAGGGGTAGTTCCCCTTAGAAAAAATAAGGTGCTCCTTCCAAAAGGAGGAATGGATGTAGGGCAGGCAATAAAAAGAAGGCAACAGATACCTTTTATAGTGTTTACCCTTTAAGCTCTGTAATTCTCACATTTTATAGGTGGCTTAATTTAATCTTCAATTCCCGTTCTGAGAAATGATACAGGTAAAAGTAGACAGGAAAAGAAAGATACATATGAAAATAGCACTTGTGTACAGGTGAAATGGAGCATAAACCAGATTTTCTAGGACAGTTAAATTTTTAAATATTAAACATTTTCAAAACAATCGTTGCAGGGATTTGTTACGTAACTTGCATTACTCTAGCCGTTGATCTCATTTAGGTTTTCTTGTTAACTTGCTCTTTTCTCTCCCAGAAAGCTGAGTCTAGGTACCTGGTGAAATGGAACCTTGTTAACCTGTCCTTAACTGGCAGCAGGGCAGCCCGCAAAGCCAAGGAGTCAAGGACCTTAGCTCAGTTCCTACATCTGTCACTAGCTGTGTGACCTTTGACAGTCTCAAAGGTTTTAGGCTTCCAATCTTTAAAATAAGGATACTAGTAACAATAATAACTGCGGCCTGTCTTATCTAACAACAGTCTTTGTCTTAAACTCTATTTTATCTTATAATAGGCAGGGCTCCCCCAGATTTCTTTTGGTTCCATTTGCATGGAATATTATTTTCATCCCTTCTCTTTCTTCCTTCTTTCTCTCCTTTCTTTTTATTTCAGTTTTTATAAATTAAAATGTCAAACATATTTATTTGATACATTTATATATTGTAATATGATTGCCATTGCTATTGTAGGAATAGTTAGCAGCCTATGTGAGTTCTCTTAGCAAAAGTGAGTCTCTTGTAGGCAGCATATCATTGCATTATTTAATCCATTCATTCACTCTGTGTCTTTTGACTGGAGAATGTAATGCATTTACATTGAAAGTAAGTATTGGTAGGTAAAATTTTACTATGGCCATCTTGTTCTCTGTTTCCTAGTTATCTTTTCTTTTTTCCCTGTCTTTTTCTCTTCGCCTTTCTTTAAGATTTGATGATTTTCCCTAGTAGTATGTTTTGACTCCTATCTCTTCATGTTTTGTGTGTCTACTATAGGTTTTGCTTTATGGTAACCCAGAGGGCTGCATAAAACGTTTTATAATTATAAAAATCTACTTTAAGCTGATAACACCTTAACTTTGACCACATACAAAAACCTTACCTTTTCAAACCCTTACATTTTATGGTTTTTGCCACAATTTACATCTTATTATATTGTGTATTCATTAATAGATTATAGTAGCTGTAGTTATCTTAATACTTCGTCTTTTACCCTGTATTCTAGACTTGAATTATTTAACACACTATTATAACATCAGAGTATTCTGAATTTGACAAAATACATGTCTTTACCAGTGAGTTTTATATTTTCTTATGTTTTCATGCTACTAATCAGTGGCCTTTCATTCCAGCTTGAAGAAGCCCCCTTAGCATTTTGTAAAGCAGGTCTATTGGTGATGGACTCCCTCTGCTTTTATTTGTCTATGAAAGTCTTCATCTTTCCTTCATTTATGAAAGACTGCTTTCCAGGGTAAAGTAATCTTCATTGGCAGGGTTTTCTTCTTCCAGCACATTAAATATATCATCCCACTCTCCTGATCCGCAAGCTTTCTGCTGAGAAATCCACTGATAGCCTTGTGGGGGCTCCTTTGTGTGAGATTAATTTCTTTTTTTCTTGCTGTTTTTGAAATCCTCTTTTTATCTTTGATTTTTGACAGTTTTATTATAATGTGTCTTAGAGAAGTCCCTTTTGGGTTGTATCTGTATGGAAACTTATAAGCTTCATGTGTATGCTTAGCAGGAAGAAAGTGCTTAAAAAACAACATAGTAAAAATGATTTGTAGCTATATTAATCACAAATATTTTCTCATTTTTAAAAGGAGTCAGACTGTTTTTCATTGTCTCCTGATCTGCACATTCTTACTTGTACACCAGTAGTCTGAATCTTTCTTCCTGGGAAGATCATTACCTTAATCATGTAGAAATCCTGTAGAGTTGCCTAAGGGGCCATATTTTACTTTCTGTTCCCTTGGCAATTTCCCCTTTCACTTGTTTTCATAAACCCCAAAGCAGCTGGAGATGCCGGTCCAGCTTCCATCCATTTCTAGCTGCCCTCTTGAGGGATGGTCTAAACTGAGGAGCCACACAGCCTCCCTCTGTTGAGGTGTTGTTTGTGCAGGCAGACTTTAACTCTTTTTTATCCTTAATGTCACCCTTTCCATTGACTCTTTTCTCTCAGCATGTGTATATATTTATGTTTTATTTTTTTCTCCTGATTAAAATAAGCAAACTCACCCATGAACCAATGCTTTTGTCTAGTTCATTCACTTCAAAGTCTAGCTCATGAAATCTTGGGATTCTCTCACTGTTTATATGTATATTTTAACCGCACATTCACTCATCAGTTCACTCCATTTGAGTCTCTACTACTATCTTGATTGTGAAACTCTTTTATTAGTATCTTCATTAAACTTCTAAATGTTAACGCCCTGCATGCTTATGTCTTTTTCATGAACTTTATGCCTTTGACACTACGGATCACCCCCACTTTGAGATACTTTATGGATAGTTACACATTATAAATTAAAATAACTTATACAATGACCATGTACTAGGCACATCATTGGATGATTTATTCCTCAAAATATCTTCTTGGCATGAAATCATTAGTCCTCTTTTGCACTGTTGACCAATGTATTCTTCTTGAAATCTACTTTTTCATTATATTTCTATCACTTTTTTTTATCCTAGAGTTCTAGGTTGGGTTCAGACTTATTTGTCCCTGCTAATCCCACTGGTCCCACTGATTTAACTTAAATTCTCCTCTTGCTAACCACGAACATCTTCATCCTTTTAAATAGGTCTTACCACGTGCCCTGATTGCAACATTGCAATGACCAATTCTGTCTCCTTTTGATGTTCTCACAGACAAGTGTCCAGGCCTTTTTTTTTTTTTTTTTATCAGTTTCTTTATAAGTAATGAGGAGACAACAACCATCTGCTTAACATAAAAAGCAACAGCAATAGCAATGATTATGAACTGGTGAGGTAACACAATTTTCTAAGTTTTTAAAATAGTGTAGTTCGTGATTTCCTCAGATCATGGAACCAACTTCACTTTTTTTCTGGCTGCTCTGTGAAAAGTTAGTTATAGGAAAGCAACTGTCTTTTGTTTGTGCCAACTGTTTCTTAGACCTTTTTTTTAAGGTTTTTTAAGACCTTTGTCTTAAAGAAGGAGATCTGCTATTTGCAACAGCATCGGTGAAACCGGAGGACATTATACTAAATGAAATAAGCCAGGTGGTGAAATGGGGAGATATTGGTCAAAGGCTACAAAGTTGCAGCTATACAAGATGAATAAGTATAAAGATCTAATGTATAGCATCATGACTACAGTTAATAATATTGTATTGAATACTGGAAATTTGCTAAGAGAATAGCTTTCAGGTGCTCTCATCACACACACACACACACAAACACACACACACACACATAGCTATATGAGTTGATGGATGTGTTAATTTGCTTGACTGTAGTAATCATTTTATCATCATACTTTCCATCATAATACTTATCCATCTTAATACTTAATACATAAAATCATAATACTTTCCATCTTAAATACGTACAAATTTTATTTTAAAACATTTTTAAAAAAACTTATCTCTGGGTTACCCTTTTTGTCAGACAACATTGTGTACTCAGCTTGCTTTCCTATAGGTAATGTTCACCTTTAATACAATTTTGGTGCCATCTGATTCTCCATTCAAATATACAAGCCAATGACAAGTGGGAAATAATGGTGGAAAATGAAAGTTTACTTCTTAATAATTTAGGACGTGCAAAGTAGAACTTACAGTTCCTCTACTGCTTTTAATTTAGTGAACAAAAGCATATATGAGTATATATGTGAGTACATATGGTTGCAAATCTGTGAAAATCTACACAGTGGTTTCAAATTATTCATGGATAATCTCTGTCTAAACTTTATTTTCAAAACTTTATTTTGATTATTTTCATTATCAAATTTTGTCTCTTGGGGAAGTTCAAAAATAAATCTCCATAGCTTGACTCAAAATAGCACCTTCCTCCTCTCCCATGTTTTTCCTTCTTTTACCCTCTTCGCCACTTCCTCATCTCAACTGTCTTGTCTATCACTTCACCAGCTCAAGGATACAAGATCCAATGGGGGTTTCACTGGTGCAACCATTTCACATTTAGAATTCAGAAATTTTGGGTAATGAGCATTCTAGCCTGGAAATATGAGTCAATTTTTATGTGTAAATATTGTTTATTTATCTGATATATTATGACTAATTGGCTTTTTTAGGCTGGTTGGGAAACTAGCCACTTTTTCTATGGTTGCTTCTATGGGGAAATAGCTCCCGGTATCTATTATAAGTAAGCTCTCAATAACTATTAGCCTTTGGGATTTTCTCTTGTAAATCAGCATACACTGTTACTCTATTTGGAAATGCCAAACTTCATTCTCTCAGCAACACCGACTTCCTCTAGTTCTTCAGGAGTCCTCAATGCCACTTTTATTTTGTTGACTTGACTTTTTGCTTATAATATATGTAAACTGGCTTTGACATGTATGTAAAGAGAATAAAGTTGGCTTAAATGCATGACTTTCAATTCTTCTAGAAAGCATGGTGCTTATTTAAATAGTTAATTTAGGGAAAATAACCAAGAGGTAAGTTTACTTGTGAAAGAATTAATATATTTGTGAAAATACATTTGTTCTTGAAAGCTTATTTTCTGCAAAGTAAGATACAGTGTTACTTCCATGTTCGCCCACTATGCAAAAGAGCTACTCTTGGTCTTTGGACTAAGTGCTATGCCAGTGTAGTCAGGGAAGCTATGAGATGTTTTTCTGCTGGCTACAGCAAATCGAATGACCAAGCCCAGGACTAGTTTGGCTGGGGAAGACACAAGGGAGTGGATAGAAGGCGTGACTCATTGTCAGCCATTATCACACCACTTTCACACAGTAAGTCATCAATATATTTCCCTAATATGTCCCTACTACCATATACGCATGTGAGTCAGTAGTTGGTACAAGGGCATAGCAAATAACAGCCACGGACACCACAAAAATGTGAGAATTCTCTTCCCTTAGCCTCCAGCAAACTCAGAAGAGGAATCATCACCCTCCTCCCAAATTTCTTATCTATTGGCCATCTAAGTCTTTCCTATTTCCAAGGAAATTAAAACCTTTAAGCTACTATATTATTGAATGCTTGAAAAGGCTTATAAGATATCAGTGTTTTATAAAATTAATACAGTCACAAACTTATGGAGTGTTCATCACGTTCAATCCCCTCCTTCTGAGGGGCAAGTGCCTCACCACTCGGAAGGGGAAGCAGTGCAGGCGAGTGGGAAGGGTACAGAAGTCAGAGTCAGCTTTAAACTGAATTTGGCCTCCAAGCTTCAATTTCCTTTTTTTTTTTTTTAATTGAGGATAGTTTAATTTAATTCAGAATAATATCATCTGTTATGTATACACTTTGTAAACATGATATGTAATTCTTATGGCCCAGAGTCATTCTCATAGTCTGGATCTGAGAGGTTTGTGATCCCTGGCCTCACAGCAGGACTTCTACAGTTAATGATCTCAAAGCACCAATAAGTTGTTCTAACCCCACGAATCCTACAGGCAGAAAGCAGAGAAGGTGCTGTGAAGAACGGTTCTAACTGGGACTCACTCGCTGTCCAGCACTGAGACACTGTCTTCGCTTCGTGACCATTCGTCTCCTCTTGTATGGAACGAAGGGGCACCAGGAGGGCTTGGACATGAGGAAGCGTGGCTTCTGCTTGAGCAGGACCAGCCCGAGGATGCACATTCAAGGCACTGTTAATCGTGCTGTGTGAAGGGGAGGCCCAGGCTGACCCTTGTTTTTATATTTAAGAACTATCTGACATGTCTGCCTTCTAAGCAAGTTTAGTGCGGCTATAGAGGCAGCACGGGCAAGCTGGGAGCGGCATTAGGAACGTGGAAATAGTGAGCTCTGCTCCTTTTCTGCTTTAGAGCATCAGGGAGTCATCGCCTCCCTTTGGCGTGCCTGGAGGAAGGAATTTTGTCTGGCACAACTCTTTTCTTCTCTCACCAACCCCCTAGCATGGCCTTCCCACAGTGGCTACTAATGGCTGCATTTTTCTGAATGTGCCGTGCTTTCTTTCCTCCGTGCCTCTGCGCTTGCTGTGCTCTCCCTGTAACATGATGTGCCATTTCCTCTCTCATACTGTAACCAGCTCAGATGTTATCTCCTAGGAGCCTTTCCTGATCACCCATCCGTTCTACCTCTGCTTAACTCTCTATCCTACAGTACCTGTAGTTCCCTGGTCACGCATCAATCCTAATTAACGTCTTCTTTCTTATATTCCGTTAAACAACGTAGACTGCGAATTGTCCCTGAGAGATGAAACCATGTCTTTTTTAATAGATGTGATCTTCAGTTCCTACCCAACAGAGACTAGACAATCAATACATGTTTTTGAATAAATAAAAAGTTATTAGACTTTTGATCTGCCTGTAAATGGGACCATCTAAAGTGCTTTGATGACCTGTTCCCAAATACTTTTGAAAGAG
Organism: Camelus ferus; assembly: GCF_009834535.1. Classification (NCBI taxonomy): domain Eukaryota; kingdom Metazoa; phylum Chordata; class Mammalia; order Artiodactyla; family Camelidae; genus Camelus; species Camelus ferus. The sequence continues at coordinate 13,777,998 of NC_045705.1, forward strand.
AATTAAAGCATGCATTATACTAGACTACTTCATAACAGGATGTGAGAACTTATTCTCTCTTGTTCGATTGACATTCTTGTATATGTACTATACACTTCTGACTTATTTTTTTAAATTGTGCACCATAATATTGAAATAGGAGGTAAACTAATCATATGAATAGTTATTGAGGTTGACAAACATCACCTTATGCCTTTGTTTTCACTATGAAATAAGTAAGTATAAAAAATTGCTATATAAAACATTGGAATTTAGGATTTTAGCTAACTTTGGGATCTGAAAAAGTGTGGTTTGCAAAGTGACAATTCACTAAGTTGATTTCTTCGTCATTTGAACAGCTTATTGTCTCAGATTTTTATTACCCTTCACTAAGCCATATTCTCTGCTTAACAGTGATACCATTTAGTGCTTGGAACAGTTGTTCCCTAGACATTTGTATCAACATAAACAATTAAAAGGCAGCTTTGGAATGTTCCCAAGCTAGTTATAGGATGAACTGGAAAAGTAGTTTAGTATGTCCTATGAAGGCCCTTTCCCCTTTGTAAAGTTATGCATCCCAGCAAATATGCTTTACAAAATCATTCTTCCACTCAGAGATCTAAGTGCATCTGTCCAAAATACATTTGCATTTTCCTCCCATTGAATTTGTTCTAGGGGCTCATCCAAATAGCCTCTCATCTGATATCTGCAGGAAACCATCCAATGCTTCTTACGCTTTTGGCTTCCCAAATGCTGGCTTTAAGGCTTTTTTTGGCAGGGATATGGTCCAGTGCTTATGAGCACAGTGACATCCAAAATTCTGCTTCCTTTAGGTAGACACATTTTAATCCTGACTACTTTATCTGGGTTTCAATCTCCTTATGTCACAACTGGAGCCCTTGATATTTTTATGCTGACGGCCTGACCCTACTCTTGTTCCTTCTGTCCTCCCCAGAAATGCCGAGGAACTTGACACGGAGATCCAAATTTGAAACTTAGCAAAAAAAAAAAAAAAAAAAAAAAGTCTTGTTATCACTTGTCTGGCCAAAGAAGCCACTGGGCTGTGCCTCATAAATTGGTCTAGAGTGAAGGTTTAATGTGTCTAAGAGAAAATAAGGAACAGAAAACTAAAAACAATGTACCCCCTAGTTTTGTATTAAGCTGATTTGGTCAAGTTAATGGATATTCCTTCATCCTGAGATAGCGTCTTCCCCTATATGTGTGTGTGTTAAAATAGCCTTTGTCCTGTGAAATGACCATGAGAGTAGATGGAAGGGTTAATACATTTTAAATGTCCTTACTTGGAAAAAAAATCAAAATTTATAAAAATCTTATTTTTCGCTCAGAAAACTATCTTGGAAATAGATATTTACTTGCCTGTGAAATTTGAAAGATGATCATTCATATAAAAAAGCAGCAGTAAATCTGGTAAGGAAGCTAACATTTACTGTATTTCAGGCTCTCTCTAGCACTTTAAATATTAACTATACGTTATCTTTTCTAATCTTCTCGATACCCCTGGAGATACTATTTTATAGATGAGGAAACAGGCTCAGAGGAGTTTTGTAACTTCCCTAAGGTCACAGTGACAATACACATTAAGAGGCAGACTTTAGACTGAAATGGTTTGTTCCATGTCTGTGCTTCTAAAGCTCTACACTAAACGACTACACTCTTTATTTCCACAGACTCTACTTGACTCCTGGTTACCAGGTAGCTGATTCTCTTGATTCACTGCAATGACACGACAGCTCCTTAAAATCATAGGATCTCTTGATCTATATGCCAGCATGTATTCTTCATCTATAAGCAAGCTTTGCAACCACTCTGAGGTTCAATGTCCTATGAAATACATAAACAAGAAATACGAATGCCAATATCCAGAGGTGGTATGAAAGAATAATGTATTTTAAGCTATTAAGGCAGTTTCTAAACATGAATTCACTCTATAAATGGGTTTAGGTGAGCTCTCATTTCAATCTTTCCACCTCACATCCCCTGCTGAACTTACCCTGCTGCTGGAGATGGGTTCCTGCCTGGGTACCATTCCACTTTGCAATCTCAAGTACTTTCTCTTTAGCAATCAATGCCTTTCGCCCTCGGGAGATGTCCTCATGTCAAGTATAGTTCCCTCTCCCACATACATTTTTTTGCCAAAAATAGATTGATAATAGGAACAATGACAACAATCACTTTAACCATAATGGTTATTATTAACTGAGCATTTGTATCACATATTCTGCTAAATATCTTATATACTCATATAATCTCAACTAATCTTCACACAGTGTAATTCACCACTACAATCCCCAATTTAGTAATGGGGAAAATAGTCACAGGTGAGTCAGTACCTCCCCCACATCACCCAGTTAACAAATTACATAATACGGACGGATTTAAAATCAATCAGTCACAAAACACTGTGTATGTTGAGAAAGCCTAGAATACCATTTGATCGGTTTGGGACTTCCTTGTAGTTTTAATGGTGGTTCCCTTGAGACTCAGTTTATAGATAATAATTGTCTCTACAGTACTGGGGCCAGTTGCATTTTGCATTCATTTTTCCAGGGGCTAGAATCTTGTTTACAATCCTCAGCTTGTGTACCGATAGATTTTTCCAATGCTGAAAACAGTGTCAATCACTGCAAATAATTCAGTCCTGGCTTTACTGTGCTCACGTTCCAGCTGTTCATCAGAAACCCGCAGACACAAATGGAAAACTGTAATGCTCCTGGACATCCACCTGCTGGCTGTGGTCACACTTTCCTGGTATCATGCTCTGTCAGTTGACTTTGACTTTTTTTCCTACTATGAAGCATAGTCTTGCCACTCATTCTGGGGCACATTCTTGATTCTGACTATGAGATCTAGTTAAGAGATCCCCAGCCTTCTCACATGCCTTATCCCACTGCCATTAAATCAGTTTTTCCTTAAAATTGCTAACTTAATTTTTTTCACGTTGTATCTTTAGATACCCTTTATCTTTGGGTTATCAGAAATCATCTCATGACTCTGCCTCAAATTTTGCTCAGTTGTATACATGTATTCCCTTTTCATAATGTTCTTCCCTCTTACCTGTTTTCATTCTCTGTCCCATTATATATAATTTAACCAAATATTTATGTCCTGATCCCCTAATAATTTTCTTCCCCACATTTTAGTAACTTTAGTAGTTAGCAGAGTAACTGATGTTAAAGAATATCTAGTCTAGACTTTTCATCTTGCACATACATAAGTGGAGACACAGAGAAGCGATGGCCTGGCTTAGGTGAGAAATGCAGACAGGGACAGAACAGAACTCCGCTGCCCATGGTTTCAACTCACTTGATGTTATGACTCAAAGGTGCAAGTTCAGAGGCCTGAGCACAGGAAATATGAGGGCAGTGGAAGAGAAATGATGTTTAAAATATACAGAAAGAGAATCAGGCACATGAAAAATTCCATAACCATCCAGAGTATGAACTTGGTAAGCAGAGGATTTAATTCACACAGTGGTTCATTCAACATGGGAGTTCAGGTTTGCTAGGAATATACCCAATGATGATAGTGAAGCATGTACAATTATGAATGTGCTATATTTTTGTTTTGGTGAAATGTCCTGAAACAGAATTGATCAGAATCCCTCTATTTCTTGCAATACACAGCATGTGCATCTGTGTGTGAAGTCCTATTTTCTCCATCCCAATAAGCTACATCACATCTTACAGTGTCCAACGCATCATGTCCTGAGGAAACAGAGTGATGTTAGTGAAGAGGCAGGCAAAATTACCATGGTGTAGTGAAATCCCCTAAAGTGAAGTGAAGTGGTCCTGGAATAAACTCATATGCATATCCATCAACAAATCAATGTGACTGGTGTGAGAGATATCTCAGGTAATTTATCAATAAAATATTATTTTGTGTTTTTTTTCTGAATATTGTGATCATTTTGGTATTTCTTATGTTTTAAAGTTTTTATATTTTACTTTGCATTACACAATTCCTTAAAAAGAGAACCTGCATCTATTCCTAAAAGCAAAAATGGAACAATAAAGTATATAATTTCCTCCCCCTGGGGATTAGCAAGGGGCAAGAAAGTGCTTTGTCATTAAAGAAACATTGAAGAACAAGGTAAGTGTTCTTAGATAAAAGGGAACAGTTTTCAGTTACATAAGAAGCTGATTTGGAAACAGTGGATAGAAACTTGGGAAACTGTTCATGTTATGACATTATTTTATGTTTCATCTTAAATGAATAAGATCATTGCTTGCCTAGAAAAAAATAAATTTATATGGATAAAAGTCATAAATGATACGCATTTTTCTTGTAAACTGAAAGTTGAAAAATAGTGTTTACTATGCAAGTTAGAGATAATTTTGAATTAAACTAAGAATAGAACTTTCATTTATTTGCTCTTTTATCAATGCACATTTTTCATGCACCGTATCTATAAGATACTTTGACTTTTAATGTGACAAAACAAAGATACCTTATTTTTCAATTGAAATTCTAGTAAGAACATTAAATAGGTACACATAAATGTAAAATAAAAGACTCAAATGAAAAATGAACACAAATGGGCATTAAATATATTGTACTCACTGGTTATTATTATACAAATAAAACGTAAATTATATATGCTTTTTACTAATGAGATTAGCCAAATTTAAGAGGATTGGTGGCCAGTTATGGTTAAGATGCCAGGGGAACTAACAACTTGCAAACAATACTGGTTTGCTGGAAATGTAATACAAAATTTAGAGAGGGTAACTGGGCAGTATATATCAAACCTAAAAGGGGCACACTACACTACAGTAATTCCATGTGTAGGTAATTATGCTGACATTGCAGCACAATGAGGTTTTATTTGAACTATAAACCTTATACATTATCACTGTATATTCAGAAAATTTCAGATTCTGCATTTCTTCCCTCTGTGAAGGAAAAAGGGAAATCAATTTAGTTATAAGCCACCCATCCAAGCTTTCATTTTCAAGGGCAACAATTACTTTAAAAGTTTTTTTTTTAAGTATATTTTCTTCTTTCTAAAGTTCTGTAGTTAAAGTAGGTTACACTTTTCCTTGAATATAATAAAACAGAGGAAGAGATGTTGGAAGAAAAGACTGGGGGAAAAATCATAGGAAGATTTGTGACAAGGGGTTTTAGTCATGTTTTATTTTCCCTAACAATTCTCCAAATCCATCTTCTTATAGCTAAAATGTTATTATTTTCTGGGAAACAAACCCAATCTGGATTTGAAGACTAATGGGCCAGTTTGCAAAATTTAAGACATCCAGAATTAGGTGGAGTGTTCTCTGATGATATGAGGCTGAACAGCTGAGGCTCTAGGTTTCGATACCGACTGAAAGTAAATCCGTCAGCATTTATTCATCGTGAGCAGTAATAAACAGTGGTGACCGGTGGACACCATTTGAAAGTGGCACCCTGGTAACAACAAGATAACATGGGAATTGCTTATTTTTAAAACAATTAGTTTGGGACTGAAACTAAACAATCACAACTACAGTGTTGCAGATGGCCTCCTCTGACTGAAATAATGCCAGTTGCCACCACTGTTCACCTTGATTAATAGGTGTTTATTATGCCACCTGGACGCTTTATAAAAGGATCCTTTATGTTTCTGGTGTGGCGATTAATGTAATCAGCACATACATACATTCAATGGTTCATCATGTTGATGCATAATTCCAAATGAATATGACAGATTCACACGGGAATGTGACACACTTCCTAGTTTATATCCCAAAAGTCTTTTAAACTGAAATATGTGCTAACCATACTAAAATAAATACATAACTAAAAACTGTCCCGAGGCGGCTGATTGCCTTTTTAGAAAGTGCTGAGTGACAGCTGAACCAAGCATGCAACCCCCAGGGTGAGATTACCTCCTAGAACAATGGAGAATTTTACCTTGTGAACTGTGCCTGACAAACCCGCTCCACATGAGTGAATAAACAGATATATTTTGAGGTCCCAAAACTGTACCATATGGCTTATGTGTCTGTTATGTTCAATGTGTTAAAACGATATGATGGTGATGTTGATAATGAAATGATAATGGCGATCCTTTTAAAAATGACCACATATGTTTGTATATTGAGAGGGAAATCTAAGAAGAGGTGAAATAATATTTACTGACTGCCAGGTGATTGTCATATACATGATTTCTTTAAGAGAAATATCACTAGCCTGGGTATCCCCAATAGTCCAAATTTCTTTTTTTCTAATTTATTTTTAAAGCTGTCTTGACCCTCAATCCCATGCTATATGCAGATAGAATTCTAGTGTCCTATTATTAGTAGCCTTAAGAATTTTTAAGATGTATTTTTTTTTGTTTCCTTAAAATAATAATTTTTTTCCTTCTAGCTTTACTGAGATGTAATTGACATACAGCATTGTTCAGGTTCAAGGTGTACAGCATAATGATTTAACTTACATACATCATGAAATGATTACCGTGATATGTTTAGTGAACACAAATCATCTCATGTACACACAAAATAAAAGAAAAAGAAAAAAAATTCCTTGTGATAAGAATTCCTAGGATTTACTCTCTACAGATTTCATATACAACACGTTGTACATTACCTGTTATCATGTTGTATGTTACATCCCTAGTCCTTATTTATCTTATAACTGGAAGTTTTGTACTTTTTGACTACTTTTCTCCAATTCTCCCTCCCTCCAACTACTGCTGGTCACCACAAGTCTGATCGCTTTCTCTAGGAGTTTGTTTTAGAAGTATAATTAAGCTACACACTATGTCCGTTCCTGTTGCACAACATAGTGATTTGATACTTCTATACATTTCAAAATGATCGCCACGGTATGTCTAGTTATCATCTGTCACCATCCATACAAAGATATCATGTAATTATTGACAATATTCCCCACCCTATACATTTCACTCCTGTGACTTTTTTTTTTTTTTTGGTAACTAGAAATTTGTACCTCGTCATCTCCCTCACTTATTTTGTTCTCATTTCTGTCTGTGTTCAGACATAATTACAGAGTGGTCTTGTTTTTGTCTCCTTCCATTACACTCAGAATGCCTGTGTCTTACGTTGGTGTTCCCTGACATTGTGTACGTTTTGTATGGCTTAGTCATTACAGCCCAATTATCCCCAGGCTGACAGCAGTCAGGGCTACTTGGTTTTTTTTTCTTTTTCAGTAATGTTATAACACATAAAAAGTGTCATAAAAACAGTGATATACTTTTCTTTTTTAAAAAAGAAGTTATTTGTGCAAGCATCTGTTGTCAATAGCAAACTTATGGAGCAAAAAACATTTGGTGGATTTTTTTTCCCCTTTTCAACAAGTGGAGTGAAGCCCAGGCTTATTATCAAGATTGTTACCCAAAGTGGGAAAGTGCTTCTGGCATATGCTTCCTTCCTGTGTTCCCTGTCAGAGGCGACTCTCAAGGTCTAGTTGAGGACTTTTCTTTCTTTCTTTTTACAAAGGATTCAGGCCTCATTAAGAATTTTTGATACCAAAGAGCTTCGAGTAAGCAGGAATTAATCAGTTAGGAGCAGCAGAGGGGAACAGAGATTTTACTCTATTAGCAGGGCTTGAGTAAGTTTTTTCTAGCTGGTAACTTTACACCCTGGTATGCTGTCAATGAAAATAGCTTTCCAGCATTATTATATTAACTGTGTCTCTCTTCTGCTATGGCAGTCTGACTAATCATCCCACAAATGTCCACAGCCTAATCCTCGGTTAGGATTGTTTGAAATAAATGTCACGCTAAATGGCGGCTCTGTTCTGGACTCTCGAGATGAGTAAATTTCCACGTTTTTTAATCGATCTCTCTCCTGGGAAACCTTAGGGTCTTCCTTGGATAATACAGATGTCATCTCACACTCAATTGTTTGGGGAAAAAACAGTTACACCTGCTGGGATGAAGTGCTGATGAAAATATGGACAAAGAGTATAAGCAGGAACAATCGCTCTGGGGAGCAATCTGGCAAAATCTAGTAAAGCTGGTGACTCTCATTCTTCTATTACCCAGCAATTCTACTCCTTGGGTCTACTCTTGAAACATTTTTTTACACATGTGCACAAGAAGACTCTGCAAAAATGTTCAATACTTCCTTGCCAGTGATAGCAAAACACGGAAGGAAATGCAATAACAAGAGTGTTTGAAAGAGGTAAATCATCTGCGATAGAAAGTTTATAATAGTAACTTCCATAGAGAAAACACAGGGGGTGGATTTCAGGTTAAAAAACAGGTTACTTAACTTATTAGGAGAAAATAGGTGATGATCAAAGGGTGATGATATGCCAAGAAAGCAGGCATAAAACTGGACCACATAGTCATCCTATGAATGGATTAGTAAAGATGATGATTCTTTATCCATTGGAATGATAATGCAACAGTTATAATGACTGTTTTGACTCAATACAAATGCTAGTACATCTCAAAAAATATAAAGTTGAATTTAATATTTATACAAATTAGTTGCATATTTGATTTATGCAAATCTTAACACAAATCCATAGTATATGTAATTAATATCCTATTGCTGCTGTAACAAATTAACACACATTTAGCAGCTTAAAAAACATATATTTATTCTCTTACAGTTCTGGAGGTCAGGGGTCCAAAAGGAATTTTATGGGGCTACAATCAAGGTGTGAGCAGAACTTCTTCCTTCTCAACTCTCCAGAGGAGAATCTGTTCTTTATCAGATCTTAACAGATAAAGAACAGAGGCCGCTGGCATTCCTTGGCTCCCAGTCACATCACTTTAATCTCTGCTCCTGTGGTCACTTTACGTTCTCCTATACAGTATTCAAATCTTTTGCTTTTCTCTTATAATGACATTTGGGATAACATTTTGAGCCCACCAGGACAATCTAAAATAATCTCCCTATCCCAAGGTCGTTAATTTAATCACATCTGCACAACTCCCCCCCCACCCCTTTATTTTTGCTATAAAGGGTAACATTTAATTTCAAACAATCCAAACTGGAGATTAGGCTGTGGACATCTGGGGGATGATCAGTCAGGCTAGCATATGGTGTGTACAGTTCACATGTGTGTGAGCAAGTGATGGAAGTACAAAAATATGCATGAAACTGATACTCGTCAACTTCAGGAAGATGGTAAAATCTAGGAAGGGAGGGGAAAAAGAGATACGGGGCTTTACCACTTACTTTAATTAGAAAAATGTCAGTGCAAAGTGAACAAAATGCATCTACCTGATCACAATGTTGTATACCTAAGCATTTGGGTATCATTTTTGTAGTGTATTTAAAATGTTTTACATCTACATAGTAAACTAACCAGCTATTCTGTGGAATGTCGCTCATTATGGGTTGGTCTGATATGTTTCCTCGGCATTGAATTCAGCTTATATGTTTTTGACAAAAATAGCACTTAAATGGCCTTGGCCAGTTCTCAGTGCATTGTACCAGGAGGCATATGTGTTGCAATGTCTTATTATTGTTAAAATTAACTTTGATCACTTGGAGTCTGCCAGGTTTCTCCACTGTAAAGTGATTTTTTCCCTTTGTAATTTATAAGTCTCTATGAGAAACAGTTTGAAACTATACAAGTATCCTGTCTCTCATCATACTTTCCTCCACTAATTTTAGCATCCATTGATGGTTATCAACCTGAAATAATTATTATTATAATTTTTTTCAAGTACTGATTTTTCTATGTTCACCATTTTTCTATATTTGTTATTTGGAATTATTCTATTAAGCAAAGCACTACCCAATATTTATGTATAACAGAATGAAGTCATAAATATTTATTTCATTCTACAGGCAGTCTATGAAATAGCTATTATTGTTCTACAAATGTGCCATGGTCATGAAACACAGAGGAAAACCAAGCTGTCCCAAATTGGGTTAAGGAATCATGACAACTCAAATAAGTATGATTCTGTATTGAATTCTAATAACAAAAAAAGGAACATAGGTGGGACAATTGGCAAAAACTGAATAATTTGTATCAATGATAATTTTACTGTAATTATAAAAAATTAACATTTGGAAAAGCTAAGTGAGGTGTATTCAACATTTTTTGTACGATTTTTGTAACTTTTTATGTCAAAATTGTTTCAAAATAGACAGGTACACAAATCTTTTCTTAACTGTAAAATAAAATTTAACCTTCATGTCACTAAAACCCAGACTCTTTTCATTACATTCCATATGTTCATGTATCCTTAAAAGTAAAGTTAAGGAATATCTGCTGACCTACATCGTAAGTCCGCACTTACGATGAACACCCTAGGAAGTACTTTCCAGTCTCCCCTTGTGAAGTGGTGTTGCACTGCCCAGTCTGTTCCCAAATAGCTGTATGGCCTGAATTTCTTTCTTAATATCTCTAATCGTCATTTACAAAATGACGCTATCCGTTCTTACCTCTTACTGTCATCATAAATATCAAAAGAAATAACCCATTTGAAGTGGTTGACACAGTTTCTGGAACATAATATGGCTAGAGTTGCCAGATTTAACAAATAAAAATAGAAGACACCCAGACAAATCTGAATTTCAGATGAACAGTATTTTTTAAATATGAGCGTGTCCCAAAGTATAGGACATATTCCTAGTGATGCTAAAGAAACATATCCTGTCCTTCATCAGGTGGCCCGAAATAGGGTAGCAGTAACTGGTAACTATTTTTATTAGTAAGTATTTGACAACTGGAAGAATTGATTAAAATATGTCTCCAATGACACATCAAGGAGGTTTGAAAAGGACAGAGGAGTTGAGATGGGAGAAAGGTAGTTGCAGACTGGGGAGACAATATTTTCATAGCAGCTGTGGGTAAGATCCTAACCCTGGCCAAGTCCCGTCTTTCCATAAGGAGGAAACAAAAAAGGAGACAAAGTAATGTAAAGTGAGAAACCAGGGGGAAAAAAAAAAGAAATCCTGGTGCTATGGAAGTACTAGAGGTACAGAAAACTCGGAATTCCTGCCTGCTCTGCCTCATTTTCCATGACATGTAGCATTGTTTAGTTTACTCGCTAGATTAACTAAGGACCTCATCTAAAAGTCACCTTGACTATAGCAATCAATCAGTCATCAAGATGGTGCCTAAAACTATGGGGAACATAAAATTTTTATAAACTCTGGGCACCGACATACAAAATGTCTACAGAAACATTATTTTAGTATCCTAATTCCCTTTGCCAGAAACTATGCTTAGCATCAACTATGAAATAGTGTTTGTTATTTCCATCATTCTAAGAATGAACAAACATGCTTATGGTATCTTCGATTCTTTACCATAGTCACAAAACTAGTAAGTGACAGACCTAATATCCGAGGCCACTTATGCTTTTTCTAATCAGCAGCTAAACCACTTATCAAGGCTCTTTTAACAGCACACTGAAAAAGGGACATTTTTATTGTATGCAATTGTATCTTAATACATCTGAATTTGTAAAAAAATGTGAAAGGAAATTAGAGTTACATGGGGATCAAAAATTTGAGTCATTCTTGTTTTTATTCTTTTTGTATTAAAATCACACTAAGAAATGTTATTCAAAATGTGAAAAAAAAATGCTACAAGAAGTGTTCTGCTATTAAGATTATGAGATAAACTGACCTCCTACATGCTTCATTTAGAAACTTGGCTCTGCCGATACATAGCTGTATGGCTTTGGGAAAAATTACCTAAGCTCCTTAGGAATCCATTTCTTTATCTGCAAGATGGGCTAACCCTACTTATTTATGACTTCTTTGAAGATTTAATGAAATTATACATATCAAGATTTAATGAAGTCACCACAAGTACATAGTCTCCCATCGTGCACATAGTAGGCTCTCTCAATAAGTGGCCTAAATATTGGATTTAATAATTTCCTTCTCCTCCATTTGTTGATGGTGAATTGCAAGGGAGTAAGAATTTCCTACGTATTTAACAAACTGCAAGCGTGAAAGGAAAGAAAAGGGCACTGAGACACAGAATCAGTAGAGATAAGAGCCACAGGAGAGACAGGCCGACGATACTGGCCTATCAGGGAGGCAGTGGAAAAACAGCTGGGACACAGCCTGTATGTCCATTAAGTCTCACAAAAGGTAGGGAGGTTAAATGTGACGTCCTTTGAGTTCATGCTTTTTCCTTTGCAAAGACCTATGGTATTGCCCTCTGGAGAAATTAATTTATTCAGGAAACATTTAGTAAGTGACTCATAGAAGCCAGGTACTGGAAGCTTGTGTCCTGAATCTGTCAGAAATAATCTCAATATATCCAGGTCTTTGAAAAGTGGAGCTGGGAATAGCCAATAAGATATTGTAGCATACTAATTTCCAAATATGTCTTAGATTCTCCCCTTCCCCCAAGAAGATCCTGAGTGGAAACAGTTTATTTGGGAGGTAAAGCAAACATCAGAAAAGAAGGACAAGGAAGGAATGTCAGCCAAAAAGGGTACATTATGGTGCCAGATTCCAGGGAGAGTGATCTACACTTCGTCCTTGGGGAAACTGGAAGTCAGTGTCGCACCTCAGAGTATGAGCAAACCATAGTACCTCAGCACATCAACTCCTGCAGAGGGATATTGGGGTGGGGGAGGAGATAATTCATCAGTATTTCTGGTCCTCTTATGCGCAGGCAAAACACTGGTGGGAGGGACACAGAAATCTTTCAGGTAAAACGAAGAAAATGTTGGCAGATTGAAGTTGGGCAGATCTGTACTAAAATAGCAAGGAGAGGGGGATCGGGGTGGGCTAAAGACTTAGACTTTACTTTGATAAAAGCTAAGTTAAGCAAACAGAAGTAGTATTTTTTTTAACTCCAAGTCTTCTCAGTTCTGTTAGTATGTGCATGTAAATGAACATCATAGCTTCAAGATAGGCACATATTGTGTCTCCCAAATTGCTTAACAAAGACTCTTTTTATTTCCTAAATAACTGAGAAGATTAGAATTTTTTAGAAATACTTTAGGGTTCTAAGACATAATCCAATTGCCTGTATATTACAAATGAGGAAAATCAGGTCTAAGTAAATAGTAATATAATCAAAAGGACACAATTACAGAAATGTAGAAAGAGGACATACAGTTATCTGCCAATAGTTACGGCGGTTCGGATCCAGATGTGGTAGCAATTGCCTATTAAACACACAGTTTTGGTTTCTTCCCTCATTCTGGTTTCATTTATTCTCCTCTTAGCCTTTAATTCTCTATTTTCTGAGAACAAAACTTCCCGGTGACCTGTGTCTAAAATACACATTTTATTATAACCATCATATAAATTATGACTAATAAATATTAAGTATTAGAAAATATTTTATTAGTTAGTATATTGATATAGTGATATCAGTGCATTAGTATTATGCCATTGTTATCATGAAAATTGTATCCCCCCTCAACAAAGAGCTTCTTATTCTTTGTTGTTTTTTTTTATTACTCCTACGAGAAGATTATGCATGTTTTCTTCTTTGTTAGGTGAGGAGCCTAGAAATGGTGGCAATTTCTACAAGTGACAAAATAACTTAATTTCAGAACCAGGTTAAAAATCTCACCACGTATAGCTTGGTGATGGTTCCATCAATTTCCTTCCCTTCAAAGTCCTCAAATTAATGTTTTAGAATATTTTAGTCAGAGTTATAAAGGCCTGATGCAGAGTCATTTTCTCCAAAACACTTTTCATAAACTGGTGGTTCTCAGGCATGAGTTTTATATGGCATACCTTATGAAAATACCGCAAGGTGAAGTGAAGCCGTGATGCAAGACAAAGTGGCCCCAGTGCACACTTGGCAGATGATGTAGAACATACGTATATCCACACAGTGACATTATTTCTCTTGAGTTTGTTGATTGTATTTGTATCAACCCTATGTTGTTTCCAGTCCTGGGGGTCAGCCACCTCTAGAAAATGGATAGGTAAAGTCGAACAAATCTGTATGCATGTGGACCAAGGCTCCTGGGAAGAAACTGACGCTGAGAAGAAGAACGCAGCCCAGGAAAGCTTTAATGTAACAGACTTTGTATACCTTTCAGAGGGGACATTCTAAAGGCATCACTTTCTTGCTTGAAAAAGCTCCTTGTACAGATCCCTATGAAACAATGTATGAGTTATTTGGTGATAGAGAAATGGCCAGTTAAAGGCGAAAAGACAAAAGTAAGCACTTCATTTAAACTAAACATGCTAAACACGTTAAGGTTTTAAACAGCACTATTTAGATCCATCAGAAACAGCAAAGAGCAGAAAAGGAAAATAAATGTTCTGGACACTTCACACCCGGGCAACTCTACTTACAGACCGTTCTACTGTACGGAAACTGGAAGGAGATGAGGAGCCAATGGTCACAGTCATTACCCCAAACGTTGAATGAGGACAGAAGTGAAATGAAAGTGTATTCATCAAATGGAACCCCTATCTCTCCAGAAATACTTAGGGGGATGATTTTATTGGAAGCTGAGGTACTGCATTATTAAATCAGTTTGGGAGAACTAAAACATATGTTATGATGATAATGATAATGATGATAATAGAAATTAAAAAAACAATGCATAGTTTATGGCTATTTATAATTTCCCATGAACTTTCACCTATATGATCATCTTTAATATCAAATGATTCCAGTTACTTCATGAGAACTGAGGAAATCCGTATTATCACTGTTTGCGTATCCTTGAGCCCAAACATGTGTTTCTTAGTCATTTGCAGAACACACATTTCAGCTGCCAATTGTATTACATTTCCTGTGTAAAACTTTACCAGAAACCTAGTGGCTTCAAAAATATTCATTTATATTTAGCTCACAGTTTTATAGGACCAAAAACTGGGTCATCTTCCATGAGTTCTATACTCAGTGTTTCACAAGGGTGAAATCAAGGTATCAGTCAGACGAGGCTCTTATCCAGAGGATCTGGGGAAATGCAGTCTTCCATGCTCATTCAGGTTGTTGGCTAAATTTAGTTCCTTGCGGATATAAGACTGTGGTCTCTGCTTCCTTGCTGGCTTTCGGCTGGGGCATCCCTTAGCTCCTTAAGCTCAGCAAAGGTCCTTTTAGCTCCCTCATTCCTTCTCATGCAGCCTCTCCATTGCAAAGCTGCAACAATGCATGGAGTCCTCCTCAAATTTTAAATTTTTCTGGCTTTTGCTTTTTCCAGTCAGACGTGACTCTCTGCTCTTAGGGGCATATGTGACTGACTACATTGCATCCACTTAGAGGACCCAGAATCTTCTCCCTATCTTAAGGTCAACTGCACCATAAAACATAACATAGTCAAGGAGTAACATGTCATCATATCAAGATATATCATCCCAGATTCCAGGGTTTACGATAGGGCAACTTTCTAGGGCCATGTAAAAATTTCTACCTACCACGCCAACTTCAATTTTAAGAAAACATTTAACTTAGGAAGTTAGCCATGCACGTTTCCACAGCAAATTACTTTTATATGGTAACAGCTATAATATAGTCAATATATGAAATGCCTTTAATATCAGAAGCATACCCATGCTTTTTAAAAAACATTTACTGTCATCTTTGGCATATAAAGAATCTACTTGTATTAAGATAAATTAATATATCCTTTAAAAATAGGCTTGAAGAACAATCATATCTGTTGAAATATGTAACAATACATGTACTTGAAATGTCTGACAACTTTAAACCCAAGGTACAACCTCAGGGAAGGTGACCTTCAGATTTGTTCTTACAACATCCTCTTGAGGTTACAAAATCAGCTTAGGTGGAATTTCCACCATTCCAATTAGTAAATTAGAATCCTGAATTTTGTGAGCAACAAAAAGATAGCCACTGAAGAAACTGCCAGTAGGCTCTAGTGTTGAGGTGTTTTTCTCTATAAAGTTAAGAAGTTTTTTTAAGTGACTATATCATCCTGTAATCTCTGTGGCTTAATTTAGAGTTAAACAGCTTTTGGATGGGTTATAACCATTTCAGTTCCTACTGGATTAAAGATGATGAAAACCTTACAATGTTGGCCACATTTTTAAGGGTCTACTTACTTTAAATCCTTTTGGATGGAGGAAAGATAAATCCTTAATAATTACTTACATGCTCATAACATTACCAAAGCCAAATCATATACCAAAATGATTATAGCATGGATAACAGACTAAAAATTTGATATTAAATGGAGCTAGGTCCTAAATTTAACTCATTCACTTGCTAGTTATAATATTTGTCCCAGGTTTTATTGAACTGTTTCATCATTTTTTTTCATTAGGCTATGTAAAAAAGCAAATGTTAGCTTGATAAAAATACATAAAAATGTAGAATATAAATATGTGAAAAATTTGTTAGTTTGAAGGAGGTGGGAAGGGATACATTGGGAGTTTGAGATTTGCAGATACTAACTAATATATATAAAATAGATAAACAACAAGTTTATATTGCATAGTGAAGAGAACTATATTCAATATCTTATAGTAACTTATGGTGAAAAAGAATATGACAACAAATATACGTATGTTCCTATATGACTGAAGTATTGTGCTGTGCACCAGAAATTGACACAACATTGTAAACCAACTACACTTCAATAAAAAATATTTTTTAAATGTTAGTTTGATAAAATTGTTAAATTTCCTTATTTTCTATTCATGTTGTATAATGGAGATGAACAAATCTTACTGTGCAAGATTGTTGTGGAAAAGTACCAGGACAATGATAATCACATCAAGGTGATTAATTAGTTTCCCTTTTTAACTGCCCATCTACATTAGTATCTCATCTGAACCTGCCTCCCCTGATTCCAAAGGCATTTTTTTTTTCTTTTTCTACACTTTACTGTAAGTAGAAATCCCATATTCCATTGGATTGAAGGTACTTGAGGGCATTTATTATTTGGAAGAGACAGACTGAATAAAACTAGCAGAGGCAATTGATTTAAGTAGTGGAGGATAAACAATGGGAGAGATTTAGGTATGATTATTATGGTTTATTTTTTAATGTGTAACAAATTCACTGAAATCATTTTCATTCAAGGGCAAAGCAGTGAACATTATTTTTTTCTTTTCATTTTCTTTCCTGTTCTTTCTGTATGCCTTTTATCCTTAAAAAATCTTTTTCAAAGAATTTTTCCCAATCTGAAGTACCTAAGTTTGCTCAGAGGAAGACCACTTAAAAGAAAAATATAAAGATAATAGAAAAAAAGAGACCTGGACTAAATATTTCAAAATATTTTGTAGAGTTGATTGATTTTTGTGTATATTTGTCTAATAAAAAAATAGCTGAAAGCTAATCATCTTTTTATGAGGATAAATACAGGTTAAGTCCAGAGACAGATGTTCCCCTACATGGCAACTGTCAGCATTTAATCTGCGTGTGACAGCAGCAGAAGTAGTGCTACATTACACGTGGTTGTGCTCTGGGTAACTGGCAGGCTTTTTGTTTTTAATGCAAATTACAGGTTTTGTAGGTTTTATAATTGGAGAACTATATCTACAAACCTCAAGAAGTCAAGGAAGAAACAATTATCATTGAGGAAGAAACAGAAAAAGTTTATTCATAGAATATTTATCAAGAATACTGTGCATTTTTCCTGGATCTCATTTTACATCTAGGTTAAGCCATATGAAACTAATGTTTTCATAGTTCAACATTTTTTGGTCAATTTTATATGATTCAGCTTAACAGATTAAATACACACAAGACTTTTGATAGGTCTGTGACAGGTAGCAAACATTTTTCATGATCGGATGACACAGTATGACCAACATGTTTTGTAAAATTCATGCTATTCTATTAACCATAAAATTAGTTTTCCTTCATTCGCTTAATGAATATACATTGAGTCATGACCCTTTGTGTTTTATGATACATAGGACATAGTACAGAACAGACAATTTTCTTACCCTTACAAAATTTACATGTTAGTAAATAAATGGAAAATAAGTAATATGAATAAATAAATTTTTGCACAGTGTGTTAAATAGTGATAATTTCAAAGGAGAAAAAGTAAGGCAAGGAAAGAGGATTGGACTGTGGGAATGTGGAAAGCAGTGTAAAGTTCTTGACCTCAAGAAACAAGAAAGGCCTTAACTGAGAGAGGGGACAGTCAGTGTAAATAGTTATTGTACATGTATTGTAAATTATTAAAATCACCACGGATAGAAGAAACAGTAAGTGCAAAGGCCCTGAAGCTGGTCTCCCTGGTGAGGTCAGGAAGCCAGTATAAATGGACTACAGTGAGCCTGAGGAAGAATGAAAAAGAAATGAGATCACTTAGGCACTGGGCACACAGAGGAGAGGAGGAGTTGGAGGGATAAGACTTGGAACAACCCAAGGCTTGGATTTTACTAATTTGAGGAGGAATAAGAAAATACACTAGCAAGGGATGACTAGAAGTATACAGGAAAAAAACCCAAAAAACCATACCGAGTGATTGATGAATCCTGAAAACTAGGTTAAAAAACAATTATTTCAAGGAAGAGAAAGTGATCATTCACCATCTTTTCCTGAAATGTAGATATTTCTTCATTGGGAATAGGGGCTATGGTGTTGCATCCACGATTTTACCACTGTATAATAAAGAATATAGAAACAGAACCAGTTCTCAGAATGTTTCCCATGGCATAAACATCCGGATTATACAAATTCATCACGTATTAAGTAGCACTTGTACTGCCCCATCTCCATACAGTGACGACTGGTAGCAGCATGGATGCTACATAATATGAAAGTACATTAAATTCAGCAGACATTTCTGTCCTTGTGCTGAGGATATTCCACTGATATTGAAAATCACCTGAAGATTCCTGTTTACAGAATACTTTGGGTCAGAGGAAGGCTTACACAGAAATAGGAAAACCTGCCTATCTTCAAAAAAACCAACAATCTTGAATTCCTCTTCTACTTCTGAGCTCTTTTTGTTTACCAGTAAATGGTGAGTCCAACAACTCAAGTCTTGTGAAATATCAATAACCTTTAACTCACACTCATTTATGAAGTCATTAGCTAGTTCCTCTTACACACAGAGCTGATTCCAGAGATGGAGCTTCTATTTCCAGCTCTGCAGGTGAGTCATTTGACCTCTTTTTGTCCTTCAAAGAGAGATAAATTGTTTCTTGGCCCACCTCACAGGGAAGAAATGACTGTTGGTGAGATAATGTCTATGAAAACAATTTGTATATCTCAAAAAATGTCAGCTGTTTCCCAAACAGTTTGCTGGAATTTCTGACTCAGAGGCTGAAAAGGAAACCCATGAAACTGGATTCTTTCAGTGACTGAATATTGAGGATGAAGGGAGATTCTTTCTTGCCCACAAAAGGAAAACTGTTACTCTGTGGTTGCCCAAGGGTTTAGGAGAGAGGCTTGCCTGTCTGGATACACTTCTGATGAATAGTTATTGCTTTCACAATGGTTCACCAGACATAAGCATATTTAAAAGATGCACATGAAACTGAAAGGCAGCAACTGAACGAAAGCAACTCTCCTTCTTGTTTCCTGGTTTGTGGCACTACTGTCTGTGAATTTGGCCCAGGTTATAAATATGTAATTTATTCTAACATTTGCTATGTACCACATCCAATTCACTTTCAAACCCTATCCCTGCTCCATTGCATCATCCCTTTCTTGCTAAGTATTACGTGCCTCTTTATATTCACTATTTTGCTTTTCTCAGTCTACCAGCAGTCCTAACCTTGATTATTGTGGTTGTCTGTCACTGGTTACCTGACCTATTGTCTTGTATTGCTCCATGTCATCATTCACATCCACAGCACATACCATCCCTTTTGTCTGATTTCTGGCACTTCCATCAAATCCTTTACCCTACCATTCCCAAAATGCAGCCTTTGCTCCAGCCATGCCAAATTATCTAGTTTTCCAAAGCACCATTCTTTTTCATTCCTCTGGCTTTTGCACATGTGACTTCTGCCAGAAATGCCCTTCTCTCCTTACAGAAACAACAGTACAGTCCTGGAGGTTGGAATAGGTATTCAGCAAGGATCAAACGCCAGCCTCTCCTATTTAACTGTATACCTTTGGGCAAAGTTCTGAATATCTCTGTCCCTCAGTGACTCTATCAAAATAGATAAAAACAATACCTAGACCATGGATTATGATGTGAGTAGATGAGATAACATATGCAAATGAACTACTTAGCATATATTAAGGTATCCAAAGCATCACTTACTACAATTAAATTTTGGCTAAGCCTTATGTAAGCTTTAAGTCAAAACTTGCTTATTTCCTTTTTGTAAACCTTTGTTTCCACCCTCGTCCTGCAGCAGGGTAAGTGCTTACTCCCTCTTGTGTCCTATTCCTTTATCTTAGGTAGACAGTATAATAATTCTAACACATGTTTGAAATTATTTGTTCATACATCTATCCTGTACATAGGATTGTGAAAATGTACTGAAATTAGATTCAGGTCTTATTTATTTGCCAAATTTTGCAAATGATAGGTTCTTAATAAATACGTATTAAAGAAAAAAATAAGAAAACTAGCATCACTGGCCTTCATCATAAAATATCCTACAGAGCTAAAACAAATGCCTCTCCTCTCTTGTCCTGAGGGATTCATGGGC
The DNA here is from genome assembly GCF_009834535.1 of Camelus ferus. NCBI lineage: Eukaryota > Metazoa > Chordata > Mammalia > Artiodactyla > Camelidae > Camelus > Camelus ferus. The sequence continues at coordinate 13,798,445 of NC_045705.1, forward strand.
TCTGAGAGCTTCATGGTTGAAATGGCTTTGTGTTTGTAAGAGTGACTTTTTTTTTTGCAATTGACTTCCTCATGGACATGCAAAATTACAAAGATCTGTTCAGTAGAAAGTCCAAAATGATTGCAGTAGTTACAGCTTAGCATGCTGTAGAGTAGCTCATAGTAGAAGTCTCCCACTTTTTGGTAACAAAAATATCTGGCATTAAAACTGGTTATTACTAATTTGTCTGAATCATATTGATCACATGGCTTGAGAAAGTGATACTGAATATTTATTTTAAAATACAGGTTTATATGTAAACTGAAAATTTAAAAAAATTACCCATAATTAAGCCCTATCACACAAATTTGCATATTAAAATACAGCATTAATAGATCTATAATGATGTCAACAACTTCATTATAAAATGCTAAATTATTTAACAGGAGGAAAATAAACACAATTCATGTCAACAGTAATGAAAGAGCATTTGTGTGTGTGTGTGTGTGTGTGTGTGTGTACTGAGTAACAGTAACAGCAAAGCCTTACTTAAAAGTACACAGTGCAACACACCATTCTATGCACTTTATATTCATTAAATGATTTGCATGCCATCCTATAAGGTAAACATTATTATTATTCTTCCCGTCTTACAAAAGAGAAAATGGTGGCACAGAGAGCTTACGCACGTTGCCCAGATTCACATGCCTATTAAGTAGTTGTAGTGGCCCTGAACCCAGTGTGTGAAAGCACAAACTTTCTCCCAGTAGAGATTTGGCCTAAATCCACCAATCCATGAAGGAACACAGGCCAATCTCCACTAAAAATAAATAAATACATAAAAAAGTTTTGGCACTCTGTTGTCACCAGTGTATGAGAACAAGGACACTGAGGTTCCCTCAAGACATATTCTATTCTGAAAATTTGGAAGCCAGAAAATACTGGAAATAGAGCATGCATCACTGTCTGAAAAGTGGTTCACAGGGGAGAATTGGGAAACAATTCACTACCAAGCAATTTACTGCCTTTCTGACTGTTCAAAAGCAAGGGTGGAAACGAATATATTGGAGAGAATTTTAGCCTCATTGGTGATTTGCTCACCTCTCCCAGTTCGAAGAAAGTAAATGAAATGGAAAGAATGCTGGGTGAACAGTGCACCTGGGTGTCATTGCAATGAGCTTAAGCCCATGTTGTGTTAGCTTTGTGTTTTGGACAGCTTTAGAGGAGGTTGTGTTGCTATTGAGTTTGGTCAAAGGAGATATTTGTTGGAGGGTGAAACTTTTTTTTTATTTGCTGCTTTAGAGTATCTCAAGGTTACAAATAAATAGCAGCAATGAAATATTTAGCTGTCTGCTATTAACCAACTAAATCACTGACAAAGCCAGAAATCCAAAAAGTCATGTCAAGCAATTTAGCAACTTAATAATATTTATGTAATTTAGGTACCTGGAACATATATACCATTATTACATATTTATAAAAATAGGTATGTGCAATTCGAAATGAATCCTAAGTATATGTGGAAGTCTTTGTTTTTCATTTTATTATATCATAGAATATAACAAATTTAATATTGAAATCCAGAATTTCTTTAAATGGGAATCACAATTATTTTAAAATAGGAAAACTTGGAATAAACTTGTAAGGACAAAAGAAAGTAGTAGGAAATAAGAAAATAACATCAATTTTCAATTGCTTCTCTTGAATGCTCATTAAGGGTAACGTCAATTAAATGGACTGCTGTGAGAGAAGGTGTCAGGCAAATAAAAATGAGCTGAAATAACTTAGGAGAGTTAACTGACAAGCATAAAAGAAAGCCTCTGAAATTTCTCTTTTATTAGTTTTGTGAACTGTTGAGCTTTCTAGAGAGTGCTTTAATGAATCTGGTAGGCTCTTGTATACACCACTCATGTTATGGCTAGCCATAAAAGTGCCAGTCTTGTTTAAAAGTTAATGACTCCAAATGCTTTTTAGATTTCTCTATGTATCAGGTTTTTTCTTAAATACTAAGTTTTGTTGAATTTTCTCTGGTTATCAACCTCATCTGAAGGAGAACAGGCTACCAACAAGCACCATGTAAGCTTAAGCTAAAAAGAAAACAACAAAGGCATAGGAACTGTGCTGTTTACTGTGTGTGAACTTTAATCAAGACAAGAGACCCTCTGATTTTGCTTTCTCATCAAAACAGTGCTTGTGCCATGCCTGCTTCTCACAATTGCTTCATATTTCAATTAAGCATTAAATATTTGACAGGTTTAATTGTTAGGTACTGAGGTTACATGGTGAATAAGACAGATAAAATGATCTGCCCTCATGAGCATATATTCTAGTGGAAAAGAGTGACATACAAACAAACAAATTAATGTATAAAAAGTAATATCTTACAAAGAAAAATGCAGCAGAATGAAGGATAGAAAATATGATTTCACCACACAAGGCGATCAAGGAACAGGTCTCGAACGAAATGATATATGCATCAATTATTAAATATAACTAGAGGTATTAAAAGTTCCTTGAGTGTTGGAAACTCTTGTCTACATCGACAAAAATACCATATCAATATTAGTTATCCGAGAAATGCTAAAAGAAACAGAGTTGACTTCGAATTCAATCTCAAGCTCACTCAGCTAGGGCAGACTGACAAGACACTAGGTAACAGCACAAAATACAGGCTCTGGAAATTTTGAAAGCCAACCAAAAGTCAGCTGAATATCTTGCTGGAATAGGGTTGTTATCTACCTTCCAGAACACTTCAGAGAGACTGCAAACTAAGACAGACTCTTACACCATACTAGAAAGTACAATTGCTCCGCGAGAAACAGAGAAAAGCCTTGTTCCACACAGGGAGCCTGATGGCTGGTGATGACAGCTTGGGAGCAGTTTATTGGGAAGGGAAAGTGCAGATGTGAGCTTTGTTAGAAATGTCTGCCTTGGGTATTAGGGAGAGAGTGGAGCCTGTCAGCCTTTACTTCCCATCATTGCTTTATAAAATCCGCTTAATTCCTTTGCTGTCCCTCAAGCAGAAAAATACTGAGCTTCCTAACTCAATTCCACGTGTTAACCACATTCAATGTGAAAGAAAAATAAAAAAAGTAAAAACTCATCTCTATCACTTATCAGCATCTTGATTTTTTTTCCCTCTGAGGACTCTACCCCATTCTCCACATTGTAGACTCAGCAAAGCCTCTTCTATGACAGTAACAGATAACAGTAGCATCTTGGTGGGATTAAACAGTTCCCTTCAGTTGCCTGCAATCAAGCAACTTTGCTGACGGATCTATGGTAATTATCTGTTCTCTTTCTTCCTTCATCACTGGGCTGGGCTCCTTGACAAACGAGGATCTGTCCATCTGTATTCCCATCATAGGCACTCAACAGACACTTGATGAATGGATGAATAAAGAGGAATTCTCATAAAGGTTAGCCTACTGGATGTAAGATGGAGGTGGGAAACGGGAGGCGATTTTAGTCCTTTATCTAAACATAACTGCAACTGCTACGAGCAGATCAGACCAAGAATGTGATTCGTCAGACAAGTCCAGGCAAGAGAATCCTTTTTTCATTCTTCTCATTTCCAGACAGACTGAGTTTAGCCGGCAAACACGGGCTCGGGATGTGGCATCCCACAGGCATCACGGCTGTGCATCTGAGCAGTTTCACACAAGCATCCAGCCGTCAGCAGGCTGCCTTGTCCGTTTTCAGGAACAAATGTAGGGCTCCTTGGGACAGTTTGTTTAGATTTCTGGATCCATATGCCCAAAGAACTGTCACAAGGACGACAAACTGACCCAGATGCAAAGTCTAATGTGGTCCACTCTGAATTTAAAATGCTTTCCCCTTTAATGTCAGTTAAGAGATTTAATACATGTGTTCCTATTCTCACTGAATATGAAGCTAGTGTCATACTTTCTTTTTAGAAAATCTTTTGTTTGTGCTTTAGCTGTCATACTTTCACTCTGACAGGTGAATTATCATTTTAAATGAATCATTCTAGACGGACCCAACTTTCAGCGGCTCAATTTTTTATAACATGAATCTGATTTCACATATTTTATCAGTTTAAGGGTTTGTTATTGTTGTTCAGAAACTAAATTTTATCGCTACATTCTTTCCTTCTGCTTTACTGTGGGGAGTCCTATTTTGCTGGTTTTATATGTTTCCATAGTCACCTTTTCGGTGTATCTTGGATTAACAGGAGGATGCTTCCATCTGTCACAAACCTGTCCCGGGAACAGGGAAAATGCCTGTTGCATGCTTTCTCCTTAGGCCTTGGATCTTTCCACTGGAGTTGTTTCCTAAAGTTCCTGGACACGTGTCTTCCCTCAGGCTGCTATGATTTTTCTCTTTTTTGCTTTGTCCCCAGTATGGTCACAGACCTTTGCTTAAATGACTCACAGGAATAGCTAAAACCTGATGGTAAACTGTGATGAGATATTATTACAGATTTAAATATAAGGAAAGAAGTATAATACAAAAAGGAGTCATTTATATGCCTACTAAAGCCCACATGTCCAGCACCACTGCCATGGTGACCATGTTGAGAACTGGGTTGTCTCTTCATGGATTTTGTCAAACATTTTTCCACCTCCAGTGTCGATGCCAGTGTCAATGCTTTGTAAGAAAGTATCTTTCTCCCTGCCTTCCTCGGTTCTTGTGGTTTGGCCCTTGATCTCTTCCAAATACATAATTAACAACAGAAATATCCACTATTTCAGAGAAACCCATTACCACCCACAAGAATATGATCTTATCTAATGACCAGAGAGAGACCCTTGGCCTATGGAGAAAGCTTGCAGCAGCATTTGGACCCTTAAGAGAGGTCAATGATTTTCAAAGAAAATAAGCCAACGGTAGTAGCTTCTAGAATTTCCAGGCTTATATACCATTTAGTGTACAGCACGTAAAGAAACTATGAGTAGTCCAATGCTGTTTGAGGTTGATGAGGCCAGTTCATTTTTGTGTGTGAGTTTCCCTGTCTTTTTAATATGTCTGAAGATCATTTCTGCACTGTTCTCTCAGCTCTTCACATCTTAAGAGTTTCATAACTCCACCTTCCCAGTCTATGGGGACAACTAATTTGTGAAAGACTTGATAACAAGTAACATGAAAATGATATTAAATTCTCCTTAGGAAAAGTATCACTTCTTCCAAGGAATTGATAAAGGAGCAAAAGATGACCCAGAACACATTCTTCTCTAACCATTCAAGTTCAACCTTGTAGTGGAAGGATTAGCTAGCAAAACGAGGGAAGAAAGGAAGTAAGGGTGATACCTATTAGAAAAGAAATAACCCTTTCTTTTTGAAGATGCTATGACTGTCTACACAGAAAATTCCAAGGACTCTTCAGGAAAACTCTTAGAACCAGTAACTCTTATGCAAAGTTACAAGATAAAAGATCAGTTTGCTAAAATTAATTCTATTTCTACATGCTAGCTTACTGCTACTATTTAAGTTTTATTTCAATTGAAATTTAAATAATAAAACAGTACCATTAACAATAGTACCAAAATCCCCAAATCACTGAATATAAATATAACAAGATATGTATAGGATTTTTGTGGTAAAAGTTATAAATCTCTTATAGAAGAATTAAAGCTTAAAAAAAAGAGAGAGATACAATGCTTATGCACTGCAAGTATCAATATTAAGAAATTATGTCTTCCCAAGCTGATCTACAGATTCACTCTAAAATCCCAGACATAGATCCCCACACATAAATGGTCATATAATTTTGAGAAACATGGAGAGGCAACTCAAGAGAGAAGAAAAAATTAACGAAATAGAGTTTGGAATACACTAAGCCCAAGGTAACAGCGGGTCACCTCTGGAATAATCTGAATCCTGTGATGGACATTAAGTAACTACAAAAACAAGAATCAAAACCCAGCTCAACTGCTAACTAGATGGTCTTAATGTCCCACACTCACAGCTTAACAGAGAACATGGCCAATTCCGTTTATAAAGAATATTGGGAGAAGTAAACGTGGCTAGGCTGAACTACACTTCCCAGAGTTCTTTTTCTTGTATGTTTCTTTTTAGAGAGGGCCACAAAGGAGATTTGGTGGCAGAAGAGAAAACAGCCACTTCTGTAGCTCACACACTTCGCTGCTGAGCTACTGACTCACCTCCACTAGCATAAAGCAGCCGCTAGGTCTGCACCTGTCCTGTCTTCTCCTTGGGTCCTCCTTCAGCATTTCTGACTCCTCAGCTAGATGTGCGTGCTTAGCTCTGTGACAAAAGGTGCCAGCTTCTGCGGGATACTCTTGTCACCCAGAAGAGAGGAGATAAGAATCAGCCTGTCCTTGCAGGGTTCCAGCTCATGCTTGTGGATTCCAGCCTGCCCTTGATCTTCCCCACATGACAGCCATCATCACTTCCTGACTGCCTGTGCTGTGAAGTTCAAGCGCCAGCATCAGAAGAAAAACCCTACTGAGGCGGCTTAGCTGAGCTCCCACGATCTCATAGGGCCCATTCCTTGTAACTGAATCGAGTTTTGAATCTACTTTCCCATATTCAGCTCTGCACTATTTATTTAGCAGATGCTCTGTACAGCTGCCTTGACAGCCACACATTTCTAAACACTGGGTCATGAAGAACAAAAGTTGCTAAGCTTTTTGACAAAATGAAGCTTTGGTCAATTAACTGACCAAAGCTCTCATCTCTGTGTATACTTCTTGCCGTCTCCAGTCCATTAATTATCACATGTGCTTCTTTGGAATAAACTTACACTAATTGTCTTTACTAAAGAGAATGGCATTGCTGATTCTTTTGTATCAGGGACATATGACAAAATCCATTTCCAGCATTTTGTCAGCTTTGTAACATTGGCTGGTCTAAAAAGAACTATCTTGTGACCTTTCTGATTATTGAGCTGGATGGAGCACCACAAAAGCAAAGCTACACAGCCAGAAATCTAATCATGAAGGCACTTTTACCAGCATGGATGGATGTTTCATCAAGCAATTTCCAAGCCTCTTTGATGTGGTAAAAAAGAGTTACTAGTGTAGAACAAGCAAGACGGATAACAAAGGAAGACTGGTATTAAAACCTCATTAACACTGTGAAAGATTCTTAGCTGCTCCCCATAGCTAAAGTGGTGATTTATTAGCTCACACTTTTCTACTTAAATTTCCTCACATTTCCTATGAAAACAATGGTCAAAAGTTTGCTTCCTTACATTAAGTGGGCTATTTGCATGAGTGTCCTTAGTCGATAGGGAGACACAGAGCCTTGGGATTGCTAGCGTCAAGAGAGTTTGGTAATGGCAGAAGCGTCAAACTTCTTGACAGCTACCACCTGAGGAATTGACTGTGAGTGTTCAGATTTCCAGGTCTAATGCACCATACTCTTCAGCTTAATTTCCTAAATGCGTTTTAAGGGTTTGCAATTTTCCTGGGGTCTGATTTTGTATTGACAGACACTAGTTCTTGCCTCAGCTCTGCAATTTAACATCTCTATAAATGTTGGTGGGTTATTTCATCTCTTTAAGTCTCAGTTCCTTTCTTTTTAAAAGAATTTTAGCAACTTGAATTCTTGCTACATTTATTTGCCATACAAATCCATAATGATAATAGACTTTAAGACGATTTTGCAGATATTTAATGTTATAAAGGATTTTGTTATTCCTAAAAGAGTTCTGTGGGAGTTCTGAGGCATACACATTAAGAAACAGAGGAAGGACCTAAGGGTCAAGATGCTTGTTGCTGCGATTTACCTGGAGAATTTAACACTACTTAGGGACAAAATGGGCTTTGACAGTTTAAGAGTTTACAATTCAAATTGAGTACTTCTTCCCTGGGGAAAATTAAGAACCAGGAGGAAACGGAGAGTTTGCATCTTAAATTTGTAACTAAAGGGTTAATAGGAATAATTGAAAAGTCTAGAACAGCAATATTCTATTGTTAAACAAAACTTTGACAAATTTGAAAGGAAAGATGAGTTAAAATGTATCAAGTTTCATCAGATGAGATTCAAGGTGATAATTATTTCTGCTGGTGTGTGGATAAGGTAATTTCATAACGTTCGTCCCTAGCATATATACTAACTTAAATCTCTAAGTGAAACTCAGAAAAGAAATGCCATATGGAAGAAAGTCTCAGGGAGGAATAGGAGTAAATGGAGATATGTCTTTAGTGGAATTATACCACGTTAGGAGGTGGAAGGGAGCCCAAGTTTTTGAACGAATGAATGTTCATTAACTTCATTTCTCTTGCTTTGGAACATATTCATAAATCCAAATATAAAGAAGTGCATAATCAAAACAAACAGCTTGGCCTTAAAGCAGACAAGCAAAATGTAAAATAAATGAAGACATAGTGCTCTGATCCAACCAGCAATTATTACACTGTTAAACAGAAAAAAGCAAAAACAAAAACAGAACAGCATAAAGAGCAGGCTAGAATGCTGCAAACTAAAGAAAGCTGTCTGAATAAGAGAAAGGGTGGGTAGAGAGGAGTGAAAAACGAGGGCTATATGCCACAGGTACAGGAAAATACGAGGCACAACACAGTGCATTTGATGCCCTCAAGGTGGTGTTGACAACTGAAGGGGAACATACTGGTCTTTACTGGGGCCCTGAATACATAAGACTTCAAAAAGCTAAATGTAGCTTAAATGTAAAACAAACAAACAAACAAACAAAAAACTACTACAGTAATTATTTTATTAAAGCAAATATGAAGATGACAAACAGGGATAGGTAGTCCACAAAATTTTCAAGAATAAGAGAGTGATAGTCATAGGGCTAGAAGTCCTGTGTTATATAATATATAATATACAGTACAGTGCAGTAATATAAAGACATAGGTCGGAGACTAGGAATATAGTTAATGCAAAGCTAAATTATGAGCTTGAAGAGTTTTCTATTCCTAATATGCATTAATATAATGAGGTGAGGATAAAGATTTTAGAGCAGTTATTGAATTCAGATTTGAAATGGATGCCAGAGACAGAAGGCTCAAATATCAAAAATGGTGCTTCTAATCCTGTAGTAATTTCTTTATATTCAGATAAATCAATTCTAATATAGCATCCTTAAAAAGGCGGTATATAATAGAAAATATTCCTTTTGAAACGCATTCCTAAGCTGATCTTCCATGGAAAGCAAACATGCAAAACAGATTCAGTCCAGGGGTTCAAGTTATAACTAGATCCAGCTTTTGACTTTGAGGCCTTTGCTGATCCTAGAGCTTGAATTTTTACCAAAGACACTTCAGTACACAGTGAGGGGCACCTACTGTTGTGGTGGGGGAGCACTTGATCAGGACACTTGAGGTGCAGGTGGGACAGTCTGTGCAACTGAATAACATGATACAAAATCTGAGGCCAACAGGTTGGTGGGCAGATCAGGGCAACTGTAAAAAAGCAAAGACAACTGGTATAGTGACAACCTAAGGGGTATAATGGTGAAGAAAGAGGTAAAGAAAAAGGAGGTAGAAGAGGAGGGAAAGAAGAAGAATGATACTTGAAGACTCCCAAACTCAGGCTTTTTACTCATGTGGGCTTGGGTCTAGAGTTTACGCACTTTTATAATCCCCCCCACATACCCACAAAATAAGCAGAATATTTAGCTAATTTTTCACGGTGATTAAAGTTGTAGAAGCATGATAGAAACAAATATTCCTCTTTAAGACACTAGGTTTAAAAAAATTTAGGAAAATGAGGTTATAGAGAAGTATCATTAAGCTCTTAAAGGAACAAATCATGAGAGGTAATCAGAAAAACATCTACAGAACCACACCAACAAAATGGATGACCTCTTCCCTATCATATATGAAAATTAAATACATTTAATATGGCTAAGAAATAAAAAAGAGACAGAAAGTATTTAAAATAGTATGAGGCTATTGAAATTGAGGAGGCATATTGGAAAAAGAACACATTAAATATCAAATAATAAATATATTAATAATTAGAAATCCATGAATATATAAAATACACTAAAATATATATTAATATTAGAATCCAATGGGCAGCATAAATTGACTAAAGTGATGAGATAAATATGGAATATCAAAAGAAATTTCTGATATTTCACTAGAACTAGAATACATTTTACAAACACAAAATTAAGGAAAACATATAAGATAAAGAGTTGCAATATTGAATATAGAGTGAGAAAATTTAACACAAGTTTAATGAGAGAATTAAAAATAGAGACAACTTGGGAAAGATAATGTGAAAAGTGACTGAAGATTTCTTATAATTATGAAAGCTACCAATTCTTACATTTAGAAAGCCTTAATAAATTCCAAGAATAATTTTCTAAAACAATATATTAACATTTAGACACTTCATAAGAAAATATAGAACAGCAATAAAAACCAATATAGAAGCCAAAAACTGAATAACAACATACAGTAGAATAATACCTTCAAAGTCCTGAGAAAAAAATAACTGTGATTCTGGAACTTTGTGTTTACCATATTTTCTTTAAAGTATGAGAATTATATAAACATTTTCAGGCAAAGAAAATCTTACAGTCCATTATCACACACAGTTATTCACTAAAGATATTTCTAAAGGTGATCTTTAGAAGGAAGGTAAGTGCCCCCAAAAGAGAGGTTTTTGATGAAACCTTGACATTAATACAGACTTTGGGAGCAAATTGGATGTACGATATACTGTATTTTAAAAAAAAATGGACCAAAAATATTTCTAGTCCTCTATGCTCTTCTAAAATTCTGCCATCCCTTATCAAGAGATGGTTCCGATTTCTTTTCATCTTTAACTCAGGCAAGCTTTGTGCTTGCTTCAAAAAAATAGAATGTGGTGGAAGTTATATTTAATGTCTTCTGATTTTAGGTTATAAAAGTTGATGTAAATTCTGTCTGGCTCTGGAGAGATCACATGGAAAAACAAAGACAGAACAAAGCTGGCAGACAAAGCTGTCCTGAGATTACTGCTGGAGGATAGAGATGGAACCAACACAGATGCAACCAACACAACACAGAAGACTAGTAACCTATCCAGACTTATGAGGAAGCCAAACAAGTCTCTTTTTGTGTGTAAGGCACAGGTTTATTCATGATTAGGAGGAGCATTTCTTAGAAGTGAATGAGTTTCATCACACAGACATCCCCTCGTTTCAGCCCCTGGGAATGTTTGTAGAATTTTCTTGGTGGAACTGATTACAAAGGAAAGGAGCCTAATCAATATTCAAGATCATAGAAAAAATTTACCGTGGTGCAGGTCAAAGTGGTCAACTGACCTGAAAATAGTACAGGACCATAGGAGCAAACAAAAGTGAGAGTGGGAAGACAGGAAACCAGAGGCAGAAGTGAAAACGATTTCTGTGAAGAAATGGGGAAAAGGCGCTCCCAGGAGATTGAGAGATATTAGCAGGGCAAGCTCAGCAAAATGGAACATACTCTGCACCATCAAAAAGAGATGATACTATCGGGGCAGAGAAATTAAGAACAGAAAGATAGATCATCACAAGGGCAAATAAAGATTTCATGGTGGTAGAAAGCCCTGTACCTGGTTAAATGTATGGACATGATGTGGACTCAAATCCCTGATTTTCTACCTATAATCTGTGGGATCACTGTACAATGCTGAACCTCTCAAAATCTCATGTTTTAAATTTTTACTTTTAAGCTATGAAACAGTCATAGTAGTAACACAGATCTCAAATATATCTGTGCAGAGTCAATGAGTTACTATACTTAATGCACTTAAGCAGAATGTTTGTGACATGGCAAATATTTGATAAATGTTAAAAATGATGATTAATGATGATCATTACTAGAAACAATGACAGATGGGGAAAGCATAAAATTTCAGAATAATAATTATACCTAATACATAATGTTTTTCAGATCTCTAGTATCTTTCTCAATTCTTTGTGTTTACTACTTCATTAATCGATACAACCCCTCTGTAGTAGTTGCAACTGTCATTTCTATTTTACTGATAACAGAACTAAGATACAGGAGAATTTGAGTAGCTGAAATTAGAGCTGGTAAGTGATAGAGGTTAATGTCACGATCACGTAGCCTGTTTACAGCGTTCATATAACTGTCCATGGTGGTGAACGGCCTTTACAGAACCCATGTCAAGTGAGAATTTAAAGAAAAAATTCTAATGATTTATTACCAAATTTATAAATCACAATATTTATTATTATTTATTAGGTATAATGAGACTTTAAGGAACAAGGGTTAGAAAAAGTTTCTAAAGAGAAGAGTCACTTTAGAAATGGGGGCAAAGTTTTCAAAAGCCAAACTTTGAAAAACAGTGACAGGATTCAAAAGATTATCCATTGTAAATCTCTCAACCATCCCCACAGGATCCAGTTAACCAGCCTACACTTGTAAAATGACTTATTATGCTGAAACACATAAATTAATTTTATATTAAATTAAATCAAAGTTAACATTAAACAGAAATGGAGGCCTAAAATTATTGTATAAAGGAAGCTAAAATGAACAAAGCTTAATCTTATCAAAGAATTCCATATTTATGTATGAATTTTCATACTTCATTCTCAGAAGACAGAGCAAAGTTACAGTAGAGTTAATTTTAGCATCAGGTTCTTCACAAAAGAAAATAAATGAACTGAGTCTCCAGAGAACATTTCTTTCACTTTCTCTGAAGTGAATGAATTTCAAGTCTTGGGAAAAAACTGTAAAAATCATGGGAGAAGGCATTATTTCAAACAAACATACCACAAAATCTAAAATCGTTATTTCTCCACATATCTTTGTTCTAAAAGTAGTATTGTTTTAGTGATCCTATACGGACATCATCTTTCCGAAATAAAACTCTTTTTAAATAAAATTATGAGTCCCCGGTCTATAAAACAGCTGTAAGCAGGGCTTCCCTATTTAAAGCAGCAGAGTGGATGCCGAAGCCTGCCTTTAACTTCTTACCCACGAGGTCACAGAAAGAAGAACACAGATGGGTTTTTTAAAACCATCAAACGCTAATGAAAATAAATGCAATGAATTCACATGTTCTGACATGGAAAACTGGCTCCAACATATCAAGTGAAAATGTATTTTGCATAACAATATGTATAATATGAGGTTTGTTTTTTTTTAATAGCATGTGTAAGTGGTGTGAATGTGTGTAGAAAAATGCCTGGTAGGACATTCATTACGATGTTAACAGTGGTTGCCTCAGGAAGTAAGCTACAAAATCCAAACAGCACACTTTTGTATTGTTCCAACTGTTTAAGGTGGAAAATGTATCATTTTAGAGTAAACACATAGTTTTAAAAGAAAACAATACTACATGCTGTCACGATGACAAGTTAAAAACTGAGATTTACTTGTACACTTGTTCAGTGTAAGTCAAATTTAGATCAGCCCTGTAGGTATTAGAGAGGAATGTTATATGAATCGCACGCAAAATACTCTGCCTTTTTGGACTGTAGTGCTTAAAATCTAGGTTCAGCTCTGTTTGACTTCAGAGATAAGACTTTTAGTGACGGTAACAATTCTTAAGTTCAATCATTATCACATGGAGCATGGAAAAAACGATATTGTTAAGAATTATATGATACAACTAATAAAACATATTGAAGTAAATTTTTAAAACTGGGTTTCTAATGATGTTTTCACTTTATAATTACCAGGCTTAGATCTCAGTGATATAAGAAATATAAGATTTGGCGCAAAAATCTCCTTTATCTCTGGATGCTCATTCCTTAGTTTCAAGCCACAGAATATAGCAGAACAACTTGGAAAAACTGTGAGTACAGACATCTTATACCTACAAATGCATGATATTATACTTATGCTGCAGACAGAATGCTAATGTCTTGGCTGAAATAATATCTAATTTACGTATGAACTATATCCCCTTCTAACTCAGCTGTAAATGACTGTGTCAGAGCAAAAGTAATACAAAGGAAGATGGAAGTGTCACAGCTGAACATTTAGATAACTTTGATACACATCAGTCAAAGCAAAACAAATGAACCAATACTTATTCACAAATTCCAGTATTCATTTTTAATTACTCATTGACTAGATAGGATACACTATGCTAGTTATTGAGTTTACCTGCAGTAGACGTCCAAATCCACATATAACCTTCCTTTTATTTCTGTGTCTTCAGTATCTTAATCATGTGCTTAATGCTTAGTATCTGTAATGATATCTTTTGTTTTTATACTGAATTAAATCCAACTAATTTTGCCTGAATTAAATGTATATACCATGGTTACTGGTCTCCAGTATCTCAAAAGATAGATAATTAAAAATGTCTTTAAAACACAAATGGGAGGTCCCAAATAAGCAAGTGTGGGCACCAGATCTCAGAAAATCAGACTACAATACTGAAGATGCCTATGCCTGTTACCACTGTCCTTATCTAGATTTCCATCAGTAATTGGTCACACCTTTAATGAAGTTCATACCCCTGTGTTTCCTAGCAACAACAAATGGGTAATTAGTTGAAACCCAGTGACTAAATTTATAGACTTCCAGTGTATCCAAGATTGTGGTTCCCATCTGTTTCTTTCTGCAGAAGCTCATGAATTTTTCCGCCACTGACTAACTTTCTGCACTAGTCCAAACAGATACCGATCTAATAGTCAAATTCTGGTTGTATAACTGTACCCAGAATTTTTCAAATAATTCTATCTGAAAAAGTTGAAATTATGATAGATTTGGGATTTTGAGGATGAAGAGAGAAGTTTGAAACTTTTCCACCAATACAAGAAGGAGAACTAAGAAGGGCAAATGATAAAGTAACATTTTCCCCCTACTTAGCCTGTGGGACTGGTTTGGAGACACATTAGAAGAGGAAAATCATGACTTGAGGCTCAAGGAGATGAACTAATGCAAAGTTTTTTGAGACTCACCACCAGTCGTGCTACCATTCCAGGCTAGCTTTACCCTGCCGAGCAACGTTTCCACAGGACACGTGCAGCAAAGGCAAGAATTATTGGCAGGGCTCTTGAATGCACCAGAGAAGGGAAATGTGAGCTGACTTGTTCTTGGCTTTTGTGAGTCTAACTCCCTGGATCTTCCTGACATAACTGACAAAGAATGAGGATTTCAATGGGGTGGAAAAGCTGAGGCACAGCCTGAGCAGGTGAGAGCCAAGTGTTAATGTGATCCCACCTTGACCACAGTCTGGAGGTGCAGATAGGGTACTTTTCTATCACCCGTATGTTTCTGCTTCCCCTACAGACCAGTTACTCCCTGGGTCCTATTTTATCTGTCATACAGAGTTCAGGTCTTGCTCATGTCTTTTGCATATTTATTTTGAGGAAGAGTATCCTTTGGGAAAATAAAATTTAGAAGTACTAATTTAAAAAACATGTCAATTTTATTGCTCAGTAGATTTGAGCTCTAGTTTCTTTGTATTCTGGGCTTTGCTATAAGAGGAAAATATGAAGTGTCTTTAGGGGGTCTAGAGACTTGCACAGGTGTTTAGATCACTTCTAATAAATATTATTTTGCAAAATTCTGGGGGGTAATAGATTCTAGGTTGATACAAGCCAAATGTTATGAGAAAAAAATGACCATAATGAACTTAAAGATGGACTATAAGCAGTTTTATCTTTCTTTTTATTGAAAAATATATAACTAGTCAATGACAACAATATGGGATAAAACTCTATGAAAGAAATGGAATAAATGCTATTTTCTGAGAATAGAAACAGAGATTACCCTGCACAAGTTTATGAGTTGGCTACAACTGGCTCACTCAAATCTGCTACTATGCTCCCTCTCTAGATGATTCATTCATGTACTTATACAAATATTTGGGCGGTTACATTTTACTCATCCAGCATGGGAGAAAGAGCAAAACAGACATTCTCCTCTGTATGTGGAATTTATAATCCAAAGAGAAACCTAAACTTGAAAAAAATAGACACATTTGAATTGTAAAATTAGAACTGTGACTGTTTTAAAAAGGTAGGTGTAATGGGCAAAGCGCCTGTGAATGTAATCAAGACAGTTGACAAAAAGAAGACTAGAGTGGACCAATTGAGACATTGATTCCAGAATCATTCTCCCACCACTGACTGAGACTTGAGTAGCTGGTGTTATAAAGAAGCTATAGTACAGAATATCAATTCAGCCTTTCGAACTTCCTGAATACATTTTGTGACCTTGACAGCTTCAGGAATCTTTTTGTTAACTGTCTTAATGGCACTCACAGCAAAGTCTGATTTATATCACAAACTGCAAAATTTCCAGGGAAGGAAAATATGAACGACACTGCCATGTATAAACTTTATAAGGACCACATAAACAATGGAGCATCACCAGATTTCAAAAATGTGTGGCCATTATTCTTTTCTTTCTCTCTTTTCCTTCCTTTCTCTACTCTTTCCTTCCTTCCTTCCTTCTTTTTTCTCTTTTTCTTTCTTTCAATTCCTTCCTCCTTTCTTCCTTCCTCCCTCCCTCTCATTAGAATAATGATTAACTTTCTTCCTCAGCTCTGTAAACTTGCAAGTTATGTGAGAAACAATTCAGCACAGATGCATAGCCAGCACTGATGAGATCCCAGGTGATGACCTTCATAGTAAAGTGGGATGCTTCTGTTGTGGTTATTCCAGATATCACTAAATATGTTGCTCCAGACAACATATTTATGATATTGAAGATTGTCATTCATATATAATGGATGCTCAAAAAAAATATTAGTTCTTTTTCCTCTCCCAAAAACCTGGCACAGAATTGAAATTCTACCAGTACAGATTTATTTATTTTGATTACATTGCCCTCTTTCAAATTCAAGCACACATTAAGGGTAATTCAGAAAAAGAAAAATCAACACTAGATGGTCAGAAAAGCATGGAATAGATATAGAACCAAAGCAAATAAAAATTAGTATTAATGTAATTTCACATTTGAAAACTTCTCTCTGTTTTAATCGTTTCATTGAATTATTAATATATTGTTAAAAAGGTATCACTTACAGTTCTTATAATCATACCTGTGATTATATATGGTTCATGAAATTGTGACATCCATGGAATAGAACATCAATTATAATAAACCTTTTATTTGTTATACATTTTCAAAAAGTCAGTTCAATTAATTTTCATGATTAGCTCTAAAAATTGAATTCTAAAAGTTATAGCTCAGTGTGTAATGACTGACTAAATTCAAAATAATTTATGCTCCCTGTAGAAAACATGGGAACTAAAATTCAATTGATATAATCTGGTTCCTCCTCAGTGTTTCCTATTTCAGAAGATGGCAACACCAATTAGGAAATCCTACATTTGGTTCATTGGTATAGCACATAGAATACATTTAAGGACAGTACTAGAAACTAGGGTAGCCAGGGAAGTGGAAGGAATAACTAAATGCTCTTTGAAAGATGAGGTAGATAGAGCATAGATATTGAAGATAAACCTCTGTAGCTTGGTGATTTAATTTATCCTCTCTCTTTCTTTGAGGTCAACTAGGTAACCTAAGTTATTAAAGTCTCAATATCCTCACTTATAAAACAGAATAATAAAACCTACCACATAAAATTAATATGAGATTTAAATAAAATTTTGGTCATAGAGTACCTTTGAAATACTGCTTGAGTACTTGGTAAAATACAAACTGGAGAAGACAGAATATGTATAATGTACATCACTCACTCCACCTGAGGGGATCTGTGACACATCTTTGCTGGGAAAGGCTCCTTCCTCTCTATTGTTTGTCAGCACATAGTAGGTACTCAGTTGATAATAAGTTTTAAATATTGTCCTTCTCTAATTATATTTTGGTGAGGGTGATTATTTTTCTCCTTTTTATCTCTTATACTGACAGCAAGGACTGTGACCATTTGGGTTTTTCTGCACCTAGTAGTAGCAAATGCGTTTAACACAGAAACACTGAGTAGTTCTCAAATGAGGTAATAAACATATTCATGAATAATCATTAATTAAATCTACCCCTTTTATAATTAATTATATTTGTTATAGGAAAGTTACATTAATTGATATTAGAACATTAAGATTTTTCCTTAGGACTTCATATTTTCCTCAGAACCTCATATGGTTATGCTTAAAATGACTGCATGTTTGACTAATTATCCATAAAATTAAAATCTGTATCCACCCATGTGAAATTTGTTTTATTTTTTTCAACAAATATTTACATCTTGGAAAAAGAAAATGATTGTGAAATTGTAAGTCTCCGGTAATTGACTTTCTAGAACCTTGGCACAAGAATCTTCAGCTGCTTATCAGAGCTGGTATCAACATTAAACAGAGTTCCATCCTGAGAATTCAGCAGATGGTGGCAGAAGACCAGAGGGACTGTAAAGCACTATTTGGACAGGTCACGAATCATTTTTATTCTTAATTCTGTAGTTTATAAATGCAAGATTTTTGGACATGAGATTTTTTCCCTGCTTCTTGTTTTGACGAAGTATTATGAAAGATGTAAAAATCCATCTCCTTATCAATCAATCTAATAACGCAGTATCTCTAATCAATATACTTGAATATATAAAAGCAAAAACAGCAACAAAAGAGGGAAATAAATAAAAATGTATATGAGGTCAACTTGTTTTTACTTTTAATTTTACTTAAGTATATGGAATGGCAGTATCAGCATTGCTAATGAATAAAATGACCTTGGATAATTTTTACAAGTGTAAGTCACTTTACTAAGTTTATAATTAAAGGTAAAGGTATTTAAAAAATAAAACACAGAGAAATAAAAGGCATTGGATAAGGAATTCCAATTCAGGTAATCAACCATAATTTTTTTTTATCATTCATCACACATCTTTGTTAAGCATATATTATGTATCAGGCAGTGTATTAAGCATCTATTATTTACCAGGTCTACAAGTTGGATTAAGTACTCTGTCCAAAGGCATAAATCATGAATATATATATATATTTATATACAAAATATACATATGTATTTTACAAATTAAACATGATAAAGTTTATAAAAGTGGTATCTCCTGTTATATGAGGTAGAGATCATTCCTTGAAGAATCAGAGGAGGTGGTATGGAAGAGAAAGCAGCTGGAAAGATCACTATTTTTACTGCTTTGTATTAAGCACAATTCTTAGAGATATTAGGAAATAGGGTACATGGATGTCACTGATCTTGTAATAAATAATCAATTTATATTTTGCCCAACTCACTGGAGGTTAGAATTAAGATCATGCCGTCTCATAGACTTTTAGAGAAAAAAAAAAAGAAACAGAATGACAACTAGTATTTTTCTTTTCAAACTGTAAAAACAGAGAAATGTGCCAGCAACAGGCAAATCTACAGGAAAGGTGTATTGCACCTTCCTAGACTATTTTGTTCATTATTTGTGAAGGAATCAAACATTATTTTGGGGTTAAAATGGATATATCCATAATGGAATAAAATGTAAAATGTATTTTAAGACAAAAATTTAAAATCAATGTGACAACTGTAGTAGGCCACTTGTTCTGTGGCCTCAGAACCACGGAGGTTACAGTTAAGTGCTCTCTGCACAGAATTGCTGCCGGGCATACTCTTGCAGTGGTCTGTTTCAAACTCTTTTTATTTTTATTTTTAACCTAGTTTTCACCAATGGGTAACATCTTGCAGGACTTGACATTGATATATAGTCAGAGACAACATTTCTACCACCACAAGGCTCCTTACTGTTGCCCTCTTACAGCCAAATCACCTCCTTCCTCCCCACTCCACCCTCCCCACCCAGACATCTGTCAACCACAAATCTGTTCTGTTTCTATAATTCTGTCATTTCAAGAGTGTTATATAAATGGGAATCATACATTATTTAAATTTTGGAGATTGACCTTTTTCACTCAGGGTGACCCTCTGGAGCTTCATTCATGTGGTTGCATGTATTAATACTACATTCCTTTTAACAGTTGAGTAGTGTTCCATGGCATGGACATTTCAACAGGCATAGCATGTTTAACCATTCATTTGTTGAAGAACATCTGGCTGGTTTCAGCCTTTATTTTTATTGATTGATTGATTGATTGATTGAAGGATATTTAATTTACAATGTTGTGTTAGTTTCTGGTGTACAGCAAAAAGATCTATTTATTTATATATATATATATATATATATATATACACACACACATATATACATATACATATATATAGTATATATATATACACATACATACATATATATTATTTTCCATGTTCTTTTCCATTACAGTCTATTACAAGATACTGAACATTCTTCCCTGTGTAGGCCCTGATCACCACTCAAACTCTTTCTTATGAAAATGAGAATGAGAAGTCCCCAAAGTCCACATGACTCCCCTACGTTGACGAAGGTCATTGAGCCAGAACCAGGTTTATATTGTAGTTTTTCTGACTCCAGGTGACTATTTCTTTCATCATCCCTAAAAGTTTCCCTTTAACCACGTATTACTTTTTTTTTTTTCAGTAACTTTCGTGCCTTATGTAGCTAAGGGAATTTTTCTCCTACTCATTTCCATTCTTAGTGCCCTATGTCCTACTTTGTCCTCATACATATTTTTAATACATTCTAAATTTGAATTATTTCATAGTTTTATGTATGCTATCTTCAGACTGATCCTATAATAATCCTACCTAATATCTTAATATAAGTCTAGTAATAAGAAATAAAAGGAAAACAGAACTCACTTCCACTACTACCTCACACACACAAACACACACACACTATCCTATTTGAGGACGAACAAAACGGGGACCTCATCAAGACATTGTTTTTTATTATGGCAGAAAATTTATTTATAAGACATTGAATATAGTTCTCTATGCTATATTCAATATATAGTAGGACCTTTTTGTTATCTATTCTGTACATAGTAGTTTTATCTGCCAATCCCAAACTCCCAATTTAATCTTCTTTCCTCCCTTCCATCTTGATAACCATAAGTTTGTTCTCTGTGTCTGTGACTGTTTCTGTTTTGTAAATAAGTTCATTTGTATCATTTTTTAAGATTCCACATATAAGTTATATAATATATTTGTCTTTTTCTGTCTGACTTACTTCACTTCATATGATAATCTCTAGGTCCATACATGTTGCTGCAAATGGCATTATTTCATTCCTTTTTATGGCTGAGTACTATTACATTGCATATATATACTACATTTTCTTTATCTTATCATCTGTTGATGGACATTTAGGTTGCTTCCATGTCTTGGCTATTGTAAAAAGTGCTGCTATGAACACTGGGATGCATGTATCTTTTCAAATTATAATTTTCTCTGGATATATGCCCAAGAGTGGATTGCTGGATCATATAGTAAGTCTACAGCAGCAGAGTTGAGTAGTTACAACATACATCTGGCTTGCAAAGACTAAAATATTTATTAGCTTACAATTCATGGAAGAAATTTTCTGAATTGTAGTCTAGAGTGTCATTTGGTGATTCTACCTATGTATTGAACAGAATATTATCAAAATCATATTTCAAATGCCAAACATTAAGTAAAACATCTTTATAAGGAGAATAAAGGTCAACTCATATAGTTCAATAAGCTCACAGTCTTGTGAGTTAAGCACTGAGCTGGATGTTTTCATACATTTATTATCTCTTAAATTCCTGTAAGAAATCTCTCTGGTTGGTACTCTAATAAAAGAAGCTTAAAAGTGTTCAGTCACTTATCCAGGGGCTTTTAGGTACTAACTGGTAATAGCATAATGCTTATAGTTCCAAATTGATTTCTTTTTTATTTTATCACACTATTTATTACTTGGTTCAAATATTTTAGAACCAGAAGAGGTGATTTAGAGATGGTTGTGATTATTGAGTACTTCATTCTTGAGGAGTAATCAACACATTTGCTCCCCAAATTCTTACATTTTTCCATTGTTTCCTCATTGCATATTTATAAATTCAAAAAATGGAGATTAAAAATTGTGCTTGCATATAAGTTATTGAATATACCAATAAGTCATTAGAATAGATAGGTATAATATTATACTATAGAAGATTTCTATTAGTAAAATTTTATACACATATAGTTTGAACTTCCAAACAATTTTATACACATATAAGTGGAGCTTCCAAACAAAACTTCACTCTGTTTCAAAACTGGAGGTGATGTCACTGCAAAGTCAAATTAGGGTCCTGAGGAAGCTTTCAATAAGATGATTTCCCCTAAAGGCCTTTTCTCAAAATATTGATATGTTAGAATTTGGTCTTCATTCTGTTTTAATAATGTACAGAGTGAAGCTAGCAAGATTCACATAAAATGTCTGAATGTGTTTGTTTCTTTTACACATGCCATGGCATATATTCATTTCAATTCTGACATTTAGACATGAAGCAATCTCAGACTGCAGGAAGAGGCAAACACTTAAAACATTATATATCAAGCTGTACAGATGATAAACTTTTGCTCCAATTTATATGGCATCAAAATTAGAATTTCACCTTAGAATTAAGCAATCAAAATGTATTTGATTCCTCATATTTAAATTCAAGGTATTATAAAATAACATTCACCAACTTATTAAAATATATGTAAAATAATTTTAATTTTAACTTATGTAATTTTGTTCATGGAATTTATTAGCCCATGACTTCATAGATTCTTGGCTTATGTCATTCATTTTTATATTTTGTGATTTGTTTTTGCTTGTCTTATTTTGTTTTTCTGTTTGTGTATGAATAGGGGAGAATGGGTATTTGTTTTAGCATTAAGTGATGGCAATTACAATTATGCTGGGAGAATTCTCCTAGATTACTGGCTCCCTGTTGAATGGTGTGGGAATGGAATCAAAGCTGCTCTAACTTTAAAGTGTTACATTTCTTTATTTGTTAAATAGGAGCTTTATGTTTTTTGTTTGTTCATTTATTTCCCATTTCAGAGGGCAAGGTACATTTTTCTAATTCTAGGTATTTATCATCTATCAATTCTGGGTATGGATAAATAACTCAAACTCTAAAATGTTGGGTTGAATACCATAGTTGTTGAGATATCACAAGAAAAGTAAGTTTAGACCCTAAAAGGCAAAAATGCTGAAACATAGATTAAGATGGAAATGTGAAGTCTCTCAAATACTTCCTGGATATTAGAATGTTGGTAAGAAGTGGAAATTAAATTGATATTGAGGTCCCATTTGAATAATTTCTTTTCCAATCATAAGGCTTATTATAATGATGAAAATATTATCTTTAAAATAAAAAGATAATGATCTTAAAGCATCACAAGCTTTATATTGGTTACTATTTGACATACCAAAAAGACTTAAATTATAAAAATAGACTCAAAATAGTTTAAAGACATAATAAGACATAACACCATTAAATTCCCAGAAGAGAACACAGGCAAAACATTCTCGGAAACGTGCTAGCTCGTGCAGGCTTTTTTCAGGATTTATAAATGCATAAATTCCTGCAACTTAGACCAGGTTCACTCTCATGAAAACATTCATTAGATAAAAACTTGCTAGCCAGTCTATTTGACAAGAGATCTCTTATTAGTATGTTTAAAAGGGATCAGATCCTTTCTTCTTTTCTTTCTTGGTAAAGAAAGATGCTTGATTTTAGAACTGATAATATTCATTTCCTTTCTACTATTACTTTCCCAAATAGAGAATAATACCTGTGGACAGAAAAGCAGGTAAACCAAAGTCACTGGCAAAATTATGAAGGCCGCTTACGGATTGTTAGTAAACTTGTTATTAAAATAAACTTTAAAAACTTTATAAAGATAACATGAACACCAAAGATATTTTACACACATCAAATTATATCTATGTTTTATCCCTTGCATGCTAGGTAATTCTCAGGCTCCTCCTTCCATCATTTCAAGAAGATATTTTGATATGTGTTGTTTGATTTTAGAAAATTTGTAAACTAAGAGGCATTTTTCCTATGGGTGTTTCTTCAACCAGGTCGTCATTTTAAAAAGCAATCTATATAGATTTCTAGTTCTAACTATTGCAAAAAGTATATACAAAGAAATAAATTTATATATGGTAAATGTTTTATAATAGAGTATCTCAGCTGTGAGATAGCAGCTTAATTACATTTGCTTTTATTTTCTCTTTGTTAGTATAAAGTGACATGTCTGAAATGAACTAGTGTTCCCCTCTCCCTTAGTTTCCACATGTGCTCCACACTACTACATTTGTGCCATGCGCTGGAGGAATAAAATGTGTGCAAGACCAAAGAAAGGAGGAGGTAGCTTCATAACTGGAACATTATGAACCGTTAGTCCTTGTATCTTGCTAGGAAATACAGAAACACTAAACTACATTTGATCCAATACACTAACTTTAATTACTGAAAATAATAATATTGCTGTTAAATCTGTTGCCTATATGCTGAGTTAGATTCAATATTAAATGAGGAAGTAACAGGTGCGTTATTCTCTATTCTTTGGGTTAATGAGATATCTTGATTTCTGAAGAAGGCAAGTGTTCCTAGGACAAGTGGTGACCAGCTTTCTAACTGGTCAGTATACATATCAAGTACTTATTATGTACTAAACAGTTTGCTAAGTGCTCAAAAAGTTCTTGCTTATTAAGTTTTTTGAATTATTATTCATACTGGGAGATAGGTACTATCAATACTTTTCATGACTATTATGGATCGTATCTTTCATATTTTAAGATCTCTAAGATCAGGGTTTATTTTACAGTCAGTGTTGATCTGGGGCCAGCTGTGATGTGGTGGTTGATGTCCAAGCATTAACAATTATCAAGAATAGCAATATTGTGGGCATGGGGGTATAGCTCAGTGGTAGAGTGCATATTTAGCATGCACAAGGTGCTGGGTTCAATCCCCAGTACCTCCATTAAAAAAAAAAAAAGAATAGCAATATCATAATTTGCAGATTGGGAGTAAAAAGCTTGGAAGGAAATCCTAGTGGCACCAAATAGTGAAGCATTGTTTTAATTTTGAGGTGCCAAAGAATTGTGGGAAAGGGGAGTGGTTCATCACACAAGTTTATAAACATTCCTAATGTTGAATTAAAAAATTGACTAGGTTTACTTAATTTCAAAGTCAATTTAAGAGCTCGTATGTTCCCCTGCCATATGTTCCCTTGCTCTGCTTCATTCTTTTCTGCCTGATCAGAAATGTATAGTACACTGTCCTGTTCTAAGTGAATAATCTATTACATTTGGCTGGATTTGATTTTAATTCTTATTTTTAATTGAAGAGTAGTCGATTTACAATGTTAGTGTCAGGTGTACAGCAAATTGATCCAATTTTATATATATATTCTTTTCCATTATAGGTTATTACAAGATATTGAATATAGTTCCTGGTACTATATAGTAGGTCCTTGTTGTTTATCCATTTTATATACAGTAGTGTGGATATGCTAATCACAAACTCCTAATCTATTCCTCCCCCTACCTTTTTTCCTCCTTGTTAACCACAATTTGTTTTCTATGTTGGATAAATTTAATTTTAAAATACAAAATGTCATATTAAAGAAAGTTTTCACATCAAATTCTTTTCTAGGCATGCTATTTGCTTTCAGTGAAACTTCATGTTTTCTAGTCCCACCACCAAGAGTCCTTTCCCCCTGATTCTCTCCTTGAAGTGCAAGCCTCTGCTCAAATGAATGCTTTTCTTTTCTAGAAGCCTTCCTTGTCATGCTTCCTGCACATCTTGATATGGTTACTTCCTCCCCTCTGTGTCTATCTTATACTAATGTCATGGCCATACAAGTGCTTATTTTTAAGCACTTATGATCCTTTGTTAAGAAGTGAGCTCTACTGTGTACCTTATTTGTCCAGCATATTAATATTAAATGGAAAAGGGAGTATTAAAAGGGAATTTGATCTATAAATTCAATCTGCATTATTTTGTGTAGTTGAACAAATTATCTAATACAAAACATAATAAGAATTTTGGAACAAATTGGAAAAAAATAAATCCTTAAAGAAGCCCTAAGGGAAAGAAATGATCTTATCCTACAAAAAGCAGAAATTCAGGGCCTTAGCAAGGAGATAAGGAAATGGGTTTATCCACTGAAGCAATTTTTGGTCAAAAGTGGAAAGATTTTTCATTTCTTTAAAAATACTAGGCCAAGACTGCAATTTAGTCACTTCCATTAACTTGTCTTAGTAGAGGTTCCTGAGGGTCTAGAATTCACTTTAGATTTTTACTGTAGCTTGATTAAAAATATATTAGAGGTCTGAGCGTGATAGAAATGTTTCATTTCCTTCATTCACGATATAATAAATGTCT
This sequence comes from Camelus ferus, assembly GCF_009834535.1. Classification (NCBI taxonomy): domain Eukaryota; kingdom Metazoa; phylum Chordata; class Mammalia; order Artiodactyla; family Camelidae; genus Camelus; species Camelus ferus. The sequence goes on from NC_045705.1 coordinate 13,824,522, forward strand.
ACTGGAGAGACTGAGATATTTCCTTTAAAAGCAAAGTGATGGAAGTAATCATTTGGCTTACAACAGTCTCTCAAATGGGTTTTTGGTGTTGAACTTCATACATTCTCTTGTTCTTTGTAAGCAGTATGTGAAGGATAGTGAGACGTTCCATGGGATTCTTGGAGTTAAAGAAAATAGAATTGACTTCTGAGATTTAAACTAATCAAATCTGCAGACAATGGGATGAGATAGAAAGTCTGATAAATCCGCTAAAATCACTATCCAGATTATTAAATTGAAAGAGACATGGTCTCCTTAGAAAATTAAGTTTAATTTATCCCCACCCCTGAATTTTCTGAAATTCTTTATTTACCACAAACGCATCTTCTATTTGGCTTCCCAAGAAATTCAGTAAAATGCAAGTCTATGTTTCTGAAAGCATGGGTGAATAGAATCCTAGCCATTGTGTTCCAAGATTAGTGTAAAGGTCACCTAAGACTTGGTAAAGCCATCAGGTTAAAAGTCCAGTTATGAGGATGCCTTGAATTGACCTTTCTTGGTAGAAACACCCCTCTAACACATCATTGCTGTATTTGATTTCCCAACATCAGTTGTTACTTTGATGTTTATCTCAAAAATTTATGTGACAATATTCTGTATATTTTGTTATTTTTCTTCAAGGCACAAAAATGAGGAACCATTTACCTACCTACCCGTGATTAGTCTCATCTTATCCTCCTAGAACCCAATACATGCAAGTGATATTCCAAGTGAGTGGAAATTCAGTTATTAACTATCTCTGCAAAGTGACAATAGTATGATTTCCCACAGTTCCCTCATCAGCTGAGAGCTTACATGTTACAAACTGTCACATCATTCAACAAATTCACTTATTAGAATTATAGAATCAAAAGTTAAAAGGGAACCATACAGTTTATCTAATTTAACTTTCCACCTGAATATTTAATCTCATACAATAACTTCAAGTTGTAAAGTGAGACTTGACTACCTTGAGAAGCTAATTACTGAGTCACCTTTTTTGAGGTAGCTCTGATGGTAAAAATGTATGCCTCCCCAGAGCCTTCAACACCTGTTACCTGGTCATGATCAAGGTTATACAGAATGTTAGACCTCTTTCTGCGAATGTACTTCCCCAGGCTTAACTGTGCCTGTTTTTCAATTTGTCCCTTAAACAGTTTTGATGTATCTTTAGCCTAACTGCTTTCCATTGAATGAATTTTACTTTATCTATATAGATCTTAAAAAGAGTAAGTTCTCTCTAATGATTGTGTTATCCAAGGATACTCTGATAACTGGTATGGAGTAGGGTGGTACCTATTTTTATGTAACACTACCACCCCCTATAATGGCATTTGTCATTCTGATGGGTGGGCAAGGTTGGCACATCACACCATTGGCAGATACTGCATTTACTGCTAGCTTGAAACCCCTAAATATGTCACGTCCTAATGTAAGGCATGTAAGCCCCATCTCCTACATCTATAATTAAGTAGCACTTGGATTGAATGAGGGATCCTATTTTTCCTCATTAACTTTGCTTAACCATAATGTGATGAGAGAAATGAAATTACCCATACTGTCAATTCTGTTTTGTTAAATTATCTACAGTCTCAAGAAGCCATAAAAATATAAACCACCGAGATAATCCTAATTAAGGAGTGTTTTTATGCTATTTGACTTATTTTTCTTGTGACCTCTGGGCTAGATTATTACAATACCCAATTTTGGAATAACTCCCTGAAACAACTTAGTCCAGCAGCAACCAGGTGCCCAGGCTCTGCTTCACAATGAAAATGCTAACCGGATCCTAAGATCCTTCACTGTGTTCTTGTCTTCTGACAAGAGGTTTAATTCTCTCTGTAGGTAAATTTTCCATTTAAAGTTCATTTCTTCAGAGAGGTTTGCAATTTGCTTTGAGTTATTTGGACTTCTAAGAGAATCAAGGACAATCAGAGTTCCATACAAACATCAGAATCAGAGGGATGCACTCCTCAGTAGACTTTGTGGTCTGTGCATGGTACTTGGTGGCGGTACTGTGTATATGGAGTAAAGAGAGCTAAAGTGACAGAGAGATTAAGTGCTCAGATTCTATGGGTAAATTGCTGGGATTTAAAATACCAGCTGTGTCAGTTATTAAATTGTTGATCTTGAGGAATTTACCAACTTTTTTGTGCTGTGATTTTCTTACCTTTGAAATAGATTAGAAACTTCCCTGTATCTCAGTTTTCTCATCCACAATGCACAATGTGGGTCATTATTCACAATTTAAGTTAGTAATAGGTTTGTTGGAAAAAAATAAATGATATCCATCCAAAAAGTGCTTAAAAATTACTTGCCACATGATACAAATATATTTTTTCTCTTTTAATTCCTGCTATTTTTAGTATTTGCGCCAAACCTATTTCCTTGTAGTTATTCCATTTGTATCTCTTCAGGTACAGACTAAAAGCAAGGTATTAAGTTGCGAAGGTGTTAAGAAGGGAAGCAAAGATGGTACTCACCCAAATTAAAAGAATTTTATAGTGTATTTGGGAATCAGGAAACATACACACATACACAATACTGTGTATGCAGATAGATGGCTTGAAAAAAAGGGAAAATGACTCCATGACTCTGTCTAAAATAGTTTTAATATTTACCTTCAAAACAGCAAGCATATATATTTTTTTCCAGATGCAAGATAATTGTCCCTACAATATAATCATACTGGAAAGGACACATAGGTTTAATAATTCAGAAGCTGATGTCTTAACAAAGTTACGGCAAAAACTGCACTTGACAAAAGTTAGACAGGTAATGGAAGACTTTATGCAATGGGAGAGAGAGGCCAGACACACTTTGAACTCATTTCCAATGCAACAAAGAGCAGGAGGATTTCTAAGAGTTGGGGTTGGGAGGACTGTAGGTCATTTGTGTTTGCTAATTGGCTTTAACTGAAGGAAAATTAAACTTTCTGTTCATGGCAGGTGGTAGTTTTATAACTTGGAGCAAGGCACACAACAAAGTTAGGCTCCTACCCTCCTATAGAGACTAGGAGACAGGAGCACTGTCTTCTTTGATGGTTATTCTTCAAAGGAATGGCTCCCAGATCCTTGAGAAAGACAGCCCTGAGTTGTAAAATGGCAAGAGGCTTAAAAAGACTTATATCAAAGGGTCAGAGGAAGAATTTACAATGAAAGTTTTTTTAAGTAAATACTTTAAGAAAAGGGACCTATAGCAAATAAGAAGGCTTTCAAAGAAGTTTAATCAAGCTGAGGCGAATGTTAAGGTTTTTTTGTCAATACTTAATTTGATAAGTCTGATTATTTAAAAGAGTAGCAAAAAAAAAAAAAACAAACCAGGATTATATTAGGCAAATTACTTAACTTCTCCTTCCCTCAACCCTCTCATCTTGAAAAGGAGAGTTTAATATCTGATTTTAGTATGTTGTATTAATTGTGCACTTTTGATGAATTAATGTAAATAAAACATTTAATTTAACTCCCTGGAAGATTATTTTCCATTCAACACAATAGTTGCATTTTTAAAACTACTGTCACTGTTTTTACTCAATGATAAAACTTTATTTGCTTTATACAATGTAGGCCTATCACTCTGAGATGCTGACTCTATGGATATTTTAAAACAAAATGAAAAGAGAAATCAACCAGGTGTTTGTTTGCTATTAAAGCAACACAACTATTATCTTCCTGCTTGTTAATCACTGACACAGTTGACATTCTGTTCTCAAAAATTATTTGACCTGCTTCAATAACATTAAAATATGTTTCGACCATGACTATAAAAATCTGATGTTATAAACATAATTTTCACATTAAAATATTCACTTAAAATAATGAATATGTAATTTTATGTTTAAATACATAATTATTGTTTTTTCTTTATTATATTTTTGGCGCCAGGAAACATAGTATATCAAATCCTATAACTGTTAGGGGAAACTAGAAGTTTCTATATTACCATCTGCTGTTTCCAAGGTTCATAGTTCCAAAGTTAATAGTCTAATTCATTAAACAAAAAGCAACCCATGTAAATGTGGTTCTAAATTAATAGTCTCAGTCTTATGAAGTAACTAGATGAGTAAAATAATGTTCTCTTTTTCAAAAATAGTGCAGATTTTTGCTGTACATGACCTCTTTTAAGAAGCCAGACTATGAGTAGGAAAATTAATTGAATTTTAAAGGTATAAAATGTATTTAAACATAGGATTGGGTCCAATGTGTGTGGTCCCAAAATATATATAATTGCAAAGTCCCAAGAGATTTATACTACTTCTCAGTGAATAATTCATCAGAAGGAATCAAGTAGGGAACGTAATCAGAATCGGCCAAACCACAAAGATCTGACTGTTTCTGAAGCCTACAGCTCTAGGGCCAATTTACTCTAGGGTGTAGATCTACATGAACCAATAGTAAAATCTTACGATGCTCAATTGGAAATATTTCATCTGTGAACATAATTTATATGCTTATTTTTACAGACCCTTTGGTGATATATTTTCTCAGTATGTCAAATATAGTCTAAATATTCCTATATTAGATGGGTCATTGGCGACTGCTCATATTTTAATCAGAAATTTGATGCTTAACATTTGCCAACCATCAGTCTATTTCAGTGAATATTTTCTAAGTAGTTCTCAAGTCTTTAAAGATAATTCCAGCGGACCAACAGATATTTTCTAAGCACCTTATTCTTTTCAGATAGCTAATTAGTTGATTTAAGAGGAATATAAAAGACTTTGTATATTAAGTGGTAGGTAGAATAATGGCCTCCCAAGTATATCCATGTCCTAATCCCCAAATGTATGAATGTTACTTTAAATGAAAAAAAAAGGAACTTTGGAGATGGCATTAAGGATCTTGAGATAAAAATTATTTCTAATTATCTGGATGGCGCCAATGTAATCATACGTGTCCCTAAAGAGGGAGTCAGGAGGGTCAGGATCAGAGAAAGACATGTAACAACGGAAGCAGAAGTCTGAGTGACACAGGACCATGAGCCAGGCAAGGAGTAAAGCTGAACTCCAGAAGCCAGAAAAGGAAAGAAAACACATTTCCATTTAGAACTTCTGGAAGAAACACCGCCCTGCTCACACCTTCATTTTAGCCAAGTGATACTTCTCACCTACCAAACTGTAAGATATAAATTTGTGTCGTTTTAAGTCACTAAATTTGTGACAACTTGCTAAAGAAACAATAGGATAATAATACATGCTGCACCCCCACCCCAGCCCCAGGATCTATCAACCAATCATATAGGTAGAAATTACAACCAAAAAAAGTTAAGTATGAAACAAATTCTAACGCATTTAAAAAAGAAAAGAGTGTGTCAAGAGGCCATCCAGGTCTTTTGTGATACGTTGCTTGAATAAGGCAGATTTTTAAGACAAAATTAAAAACAACTAAAATTGAAATTATGTTAACAGTATATGTCTTCATCTCACCACATTTCACTAAAGCTATTTTCCATGCCGTTTCATTCCCCACTAGCCTGCTGGCATCCCAAACTGTGTCTCTCAAGGACTCATCAACTTTCTCATCACACATTTGTTCTCAGCACTTCTCTTGGATGCCTTCTGTCCAAAATGCCACTTGAATCCTAGGTTATCTTGTTTCCATGGCTGCTGTTTCCTGTATTCTGCAGGACAACCCTGATGCCACTGCTGAGGATGTTGGTTCCCAGTACTACCTAAGCTAAAACAAATAATTGAGTAGCAAACATAACGATGCCTTCTACTGAGACCTCACAGTGCCAGGAACACATAATTTTTCCATTAAGATACTATGATGCCCCCCTTTCTTAACTCCTGAACATTGTCAATTGTCAAAAACTGAGTGAAAATATCTCATTAAACTACTGGCTTCCATCCCTATCTGTCCATGGTTAACTTAGGAGTTACTGGAGTCAGAAAGAAAGGAACTATCTAACACAGATACCATGTTGTTCAGCTCATTCTAATCTAGGTCCAAATTTAGCCATAGAAAGCAGAAACTCTATTCACTTCCTGAACCAATATTTTTCCTGTAAGTTAAATGCTTGGATCTTCCATATACTTGTTGAACATTAATTAACATTTCTGAGAAGAAAAAAAAAACTGAATATAAATCAAAATAAAAATACCATGCTTTAAAGCAATAGAGGGCTTCTGAGCCAATCAGAACTTGAAGATAGAAGATCCTAGAGAAAAGGCAACTGGAGAGATGGAAAATGACATTCAAAAGCTTAGGATTTGGCCTGTTCTTAGGAAAGGGAGAGATGATGAAACTATTTCAGTGGGAGGATTTCAGGTAAGAAGCACAGAAGATAGCATAGCTTTGGCTATCTCACAGGGCTGGGGAAGGGAAAAAATAGAATTTGGACCTACCAACATACACAGGAAGTGAAGGACCAAGATTTCCAACAGAAGAGAAGTGCAAATAAATAAGGCAAACATCGTATTTTCTTCCATTTGAGGCATTTACTGAAGTCTCAAGGTGTGCCAGGAAAGGGATCAAGACATTAGGCAAAAAGCTGCTAAGAAACAACAGTGGATTTTAAAATTGCAGAGTTAAAAAGTGAGACGGAGAGCTTACCAAGAATGAGAGTCTCTAGTAAATAAATGTTCTCATTTGGAAAGGGCAAATAGGAGATGATCATTGACCTTATAATAACTGTGGCTAACCTACAGTTTGGTTTTGTTTGTTTTTTTTTTTTTTAAATTGGATTAAAGTGACTTGACCTCACTGATGCTGCCTGCCAGAGAACAGTATAAATTCACATGTAAGAAATATATTCTTACACAGACCTCCACAATTTTTTATAAATAATTTCTACTTTACAGTCATGATTGTTTCCAAATATAACAACAACAAATTAAACCAAGAGAAAGAAAAGACAATACAAATAGAGATGAGCTAGTTATTGCAGTTTTCAGAAATGAGCATTAAAATATCTATGGTTAAATGTTCCATGAAAAGAACATTGCACAGTTGAACTTTTCCAAAGAAGAGAACTTATCTTTTAAAATAACTGAAGTAGCAAAGCTGAAAAAACAAAATAGTTGAAATTAAAAATTAAATAGATGAGTTTAAAAGTAAATGACACAACAGAGGAGAACAGTGAACTAAAACATAGGTTGGAAAAACATAGCCAGGGTAAACACAGAAAGAAAAAAAAATGGAAAAAATTAATGTAAGGCCTGTATCTTAGGGGCAAAGACCTGAGGAAGTATAATTATGGTGCCATAAGAGGAAGGAAAAATAAAGTAGAAACAATATTTGAAGAGATACAGAATAATTTTCCAAAACATACAAAATACTTCAAGCTAGGTATTCATAAAGCTACAAGAAACTCAAGAAATGTAAATGAAAAAAATCAGTACTCAGATCCATGATAATAAACATGCTAAGATAAAAACCTAGGTAGTGGCTATATTTTTTTCACCATGAAAATCTGTCAGCATTGCTCTGTGTTTGAAAAATTTCACCATAAAATGTTGAGGAAAAAAATGAAAGCATAAAAACATTCCTAATGGATGAAAACTGGATATAAAAAACATCTGATATGAAAAGATGTTCAGTCACCAGGGAAATACTATTTAAAATTCAAATGAGATATCACTACAGTTCCTGAAAAATGGCTAAAATTAATTGAACCAACAAAAAAGAAAACTGATAATACAAGTGTCAGCAAGAATGTTCAGCAATAGAAACACTCTCACACTGCTAAACGGGAGTTTAATTTGATATAACCAGTAATAATATCTACTAAAGTTAGAATTATGCCTACTTTACATATGGTGCTGGTGGTAACATAAATAAGAGATGGGGAAGCTATGATAAGAGAGCCATTTTTAAAACTAAAGAAAGACTATTTACAAATTAAAATGTATTTAAATTTAAGGACTTCAGTCTAAAGTAATAACATGCCATCTTACTTTAAAAAATACTAAAAAATATATTTTAAAGGTATACAAATGAGTTCTGTTGCATCTCTGTAGCTCAACGATGAGTTAGTAATTGGAGATAAACACTCCAGAATCAAAAACAGTATTAATATTGGGATGTATAGCTCTGCAGCTTACAACTGGCAACCAGTGAACATAGTGTAAGTCAAATCAAACAGAAAAAGCAAAACACAAACATAAATATGAGAGCCAACTGACAGTATGAAACAGGTAACAGCACTTCTCTATGGTGCTGAGTGGGTGGAAGCCATATCTGTCCATTGACAGATGACTGGATAAAGAAGTTGTGGTATATTTATACAATGGAATACTACCCAGCCATAAAAGATGATAAAATAATGCCATTTGCAGCAACGTGGATGGCCCTGGAGAATGTCATTCTAAGTGAAGTAAGCCAGGAAGAGAAAGAAAAATACCATACGATATCACTTGCATGTGGAATCTAAAAAAAAAAAAACACAAATGAACTTATATGTAAAACAGAAACAAAGTCATAGACATAGAATACAGACTTGCGGTTGCCAGTGGGGAGGGGGGTGGGAAGGGACACACAGGGAGTTCAAGATTTGCAGATACTGACTGGTATATATAAAATAGATAAACAAGTTTATACTGTATAGCACAGGGAAATATATTCAATATCTTGTAGTAGCTCATGGTGTAAAAGAATATGAAAATGAATATATGTATATTCACATATGTTGAAGAATTGTGCTGTACACCAGAAATAGACACAACATTGTAAACTGACTATATACCTCAACTAAAAAAAATTAAAAAAACGAAAAAACTGCATTTTCCAGAGTTTTAAGGATTTATGTATCAATTCCACTTGTGATCTACTGAAAACTCAAAATATCTCAGCAAGATCATTTTTGTTGTGATATGTTTAATGGGAACTCAGAACTCTGGTGATACAGAAGTTACTATGTTACAATCTGTCCTCATATTTTGGCTAGTAATTAGATTATATCTTAACGTGTGATGTTTGAAATATGAATGCATTGATCTCAGTAGTCCCAGGTAATTTCAGGAGTTTCTGTGATGTCAGAGGGTGTAGTCTTTATGTCATAAACCTGGAGTTGTCAAATAAGTTTCATAGATCCTTAGATATCACTTAGGAGCTCCTCAAATTTCATGGCAGGGAACAAGGAGAAGCAGGGCATTCAGTGATACGAGCCTCCAATTACACTTCCAGTGGAGAAGCTCTGTTAGCTATTTTTTTTTTTTCTGATTTATATATCAATTCTCTATACCTAACTTCATTTAAATAAGATTTCCTACAGCTCAAAGAGGATTACAATATGAATTGGAGGTCACCAAAGGATTTTAAACAGGAAATGGCACAATTGGCTTTGAATTTTAAAATGACCCTGGTGACTATATGAAGAATGGAGGGAGATTCCATGAGTAACAGAGAGACCAGATTTACACCATTGTATTGATTCAGACAAGTCATGAGACAAGGGAAAAAGTAATACAATTAAAAAAATATTGCTAGGAAATTATTACATATTATTGACAAGGAAGTAAAATCTCAGCTTGGCCGTATTACTTAACCTTTGCCATATAAAGTAACATAATTGAATGAGTGATATGTCACCTTATTCATTGTTACTACTCACACTCAAGGGAGAAGATTACAGAAAGCCAAGGGCCATTGAGGGTAGTCTTCAAATTCCACCTAGCCTATCACCCAACTAATTCTGCCTTTTAAGATCTATGCTATCTTTCTCATCACACTGTCCATTGTTTTATATTAACAAGCCACACTACCAGCTCCTAAGAGATACAGGGTCATTGCTACTACACAACTATCATCACCACGGATAATAATTGCTAAACGAGGTTTATGAGTCTGTCAGGGTGCTTTCCTTGGCTTCACAAGGGTCTAGATGTCAGTGGTCAAGGTTTCAGGTTATCTTCTGAGAGTGATATTCTGCAAATGATCCCTTATTGGGAATGTAGTATATGACACCTGTCATCCCCATTCTAGAGCCACGTTTCCAGGCTTTGCTTTATCTGTGTTCTCCAGTTGGGAATCTCATCTGCACTATATAAGAATCTTTATAAAGAACAAGTGCAATTTGACAAGAGATGAAAAAATTTACAGTAGCAACACGTGAAAGGAAGCCCCCAGCTTGGTTTAGTGATCAGGGTAAGCTGCACAGAGAAGGAAACTTTCAAGCTGCAATTTGTACAATGAGTAAGTCCTGGTGTATAGACAGCGTAAATGAACTCAAATGTATTTTGAGATTGGCAACAAATCTGGTTCAGCTACAGAGCATGAGGTGGAAGTAGAAGTCTCATTGAAAGTTAGTAAGATAACAGATGCTCATTAATTTTATATATCCCAATGGACATTATTCTGAGGAACAGGGAGACTTTGTTAAGTAAATGGTCACATTTCCCTTTTAGAAATATGGCTTTGTCATCAGTATGGATAATAGATTTGAAATTAAAAGAAGAGTGAAAGGAAGACTAATCAGGGGATTATTAAAATTGTATAGTTAAGATGTTGTGACAGACATTACCAGGGCAATTTTGTGGCAATAAAGAGATACCAATTGTTAGACTTGGCAATTATTTCATTATATTTTCTCTCAGTATAATCAGCTTATATTAGCTGGGATATATTATATTTCTACTGATATGGTGCACCTTTTGAGTAATGATATTTCTTCTTTTTGGCTTTTGAACACCTAAAAATAAAATTACAAAAAGCTGTTAAAAGAAAATCATTGTACAACCAAAATAATGAAATGTACTTAGAAGAAAATCGTGATAAACTATTGTTCTTCTGACACCTTTGATTAGGTCCTGAAAACTGTGACAAGTCTTTCAATTTTTATCACAAAATAGTTTGTGATTCAAAGGGTGAAAAAATACTTAATCCTCAAAGATGACAAAATTCTAGTATTTTAAATAATTCAAAGTTTCTAAAATTTACCTAAGAGAAATAATGTTTCTTCTCATTAAGAGCAAAAGAAGAAATACCTTTTCATGAATGAAAATGTTATTTTCTACTTTCATCCCAGCCACTGATTAGCAATGTGAGGGTCTTGAACTTCAAAGTAGAAAGCAATCAGTTATACAGTTTCATTAAACAAGGACTAAATCAAACAAAAACAGAATCAACAGCACTATCAGCCTATTTCAAAGCCATGATCGTTTCATGACAAGAAACGTGCCTTAGAAAGGCAAAGAAAGATGATGCTTTATATAATAGAGCTTTTCATTTTATTGAGTTAGAAACCACCAGAGTCATGAGGCCTTCTAGTTAATTGATTCAGTCATTTGCATGTGTTACGCATCCTCGCTGAGAACGAAATTTATGTTCTTGTTCTCCAAAGGCAAATCCTAAACTGACCTCTGTATTTAGGAATATGCACGTTAAAAATCCCGATACTATTTGAGAGCCACTTCCTTACACACAATTTGTGCAGTTCTTATATATGGAAACTTACCTATAAGTTTGCATGTAATTCTAGGACCCACTTATTCAGAGGAAAAAGCAATCCTGAAATATCTATTAGTGTTGAAAATACCTGAGAACTTATGCAGGGAGGGTATAGCTGAGTGGTAGGGTGTGTGTGTGATTAGCATCCACAAGGTCCTGGGTTCAATCACCAGTACCTCCATTAAAAATAATAATAATAATAATAAAAAGCTAATCCCTCCCCCCCAAAAAATCTGGGAAAAATAGTGAATTAAGCAATGTATAAGTATATGTCATATCAATATTACTCATTAAATTGATTGGTGTAAAGATTTGACACAGAATTGTTTTTTATACCACTAAAACTAGTCAATTTAAATGGTTCAATCTAATGTAATACGTTATGATAACAAGCTGACATTATTAATTCTAGTTGGTATTTCTATTTCAACTTAAATGAAGGAGAGTCAATTTCTTTTTTTGTGAGTCTCATGTTTATTTATTAGGAAAGAAACTCAATACAGTTCTTGTTATGAGATAATTTGAAAGACTGGTATGAAATATACTTAAATAAATGCTTATCTACCTTTTCAGTTTTATACTTTGCCACTCTATTTACACCTACTCTGAATTCAGAGGATTCTACCTTTCTGCCTTTCTCTGATCTGCAGGCCAAAGGATGTCCACCCTTTTATTTCACTCCTGTAGTTTTCTGTCTTCAATGCCCTCCTCATAACTTTACTGAGAAATGTGCAAGAGAGGCCACCTAGAATTTTATTTCATGTGTGAAGCCTTCCTAGAATTGTTTGATCAGAATTGATTGTCCCATGCTTGTGCTTTCACACTAAGACTTGGTTGAACTGTGACAGGATTATCTTATCTGTACCAGTGGAGTGCAAGTCCCTGGAGGTGAGAGAGCATGCCAATTCATTTGCATATAATTTGCACAGTCAGTATAATGATTGTATGCACATACAGAGTGCTCATTGAATTGGATATTGCTACTAAAGTACAGTGTATTCCAAATACTCCAAGTACTGTACCAAATATCCCAAAGGCATTTTCTTACTCATGGAATATTCAGTTATCCACAGGTGCTTTTTCCTTTTTTTGCCACATTTCCTACTACAGTCAGCCACCTGTATCTGCAGTTCCACATCTGTGGCTTCAACCAAAAGGAGGTTGAAAATACGGGGTGCGGGATAATTCCAGAAAGTTTCAAAAAGCAAAACTTGAATTTGTTGTGCACTGGCAGCTATGTATAGTATTTAAATTCTATTTACAACTACTTACATAGCATTTTCATTGTATTAAGTATTATAAGTCATCTAGAGATACAGTGTACAGGAGGATGTGTGTAGTTTATATGCAAATACTATGCCGTTTTATATAAGGAGCTTGAGCATCTGCAGATTTTGGTATCCTCAGGGGTCCTGGAACTAATCTAGCAGCTACATATCTTGCCAATTTGTGTCAGAAAATGTTAAAATGCTGCCTTCTCAGTGGTAAACTAAACTATAAGGATGCTGACTAGTTACTGTGGCAACAGAAATGAGGGAAACTAAAAGGGACTGATTAATTCCATTGGAGGGATGAGATGACTGGATCTTCCAACAGAGGTGAACTGATGTTGTCCCCAAGACCAACTGCTTCCCCACTTCTAGTTTCGAAACTTAAGGTTCTTTGTGATCAGAGGACTATTCTGACTCTGACCAAAAGGGTGAGTACAACACTCTCCCCTAGCTGAATCAGTCTGTGCTGACTGAGTAGGTTGTGTGGCTCCTTCCTAGACGATTCCCCTCGTACCAGAAGATGAGACAGTAGCATTTTAACCATTCAAAGCGTACCCTGAAAATAAAGATCTTCTCATCAACTGCGGCAAGTTACTTTCAGTTGCTCTTGAATGCATAAGACAATTAAAGTCTCCAAGGTGACACGATTTGAAACTTACACTTCACAGGAATTTGAATTCTGTTACTTTCAAAATCAATAAAAATTCAGATTTGTACGCTAGGTTGGAATTTTCTCTGCCAGAATGTCTAGAGTGTTGTGAAGAAAGGCAAGACAACACTGTATCCCTGAAAAAAGGATGAACGTAACTTAATGGGGAGAGGATATAAAACAGATTGAGCAATTGTATTATCTTTCCCTGAAAATCTGTTCTCCCTCTTGTCTTTACAAGATTAAAAAAAAGTCTCTTCTTGCTGATTTCCATCTATCATTTGGTAATTAACTCTTACATATGCTTTTCATATATTTGTTGTAGGTTTACTGAAGTTAATTTGAAAGGTTTAATTACTTTCTGGCAATTTATTGATCTGTAGCTTCATGACATATATTTGTGTATACTTAAGGAATAACTAAATAAGAATTTTTCAAAGTGATACATAGTTTTTATATATTAGTATATTTATATAGAGATAAATTCATATATAGATCATTTATACTGACAAGGGTGATATGTTATCTACAATAAGTAAAAACAAGTTGTGGAATAAGTATAAAATAATCCCATTCTTGAAAATTACTTTATTATATTATATTAGTTCACCTCCATATACATTTATCTACAAGGAAACAAAGGAGTGTTTAATAGTTACCTGGAGTGGAACTGAGAGAATTCAAGTGGAGGATCTTTCTCTATGTATCAAACAAATTAATTTAATTAAAGAAGATTTGGAATTATTTCAAAATAAGCCTATTTTATTTTTTATTAAAATGTACATTTTTGAAAAAAACAGAATTATAAAAAAGTGCCGTGTATATATTCTTTCTCTAGTCTATGTGTATGTTATTATTTTCTGTCCTTATTTTCATTATGTCCTTCATTCTTAACGTGTTTAGTTTGCTGTTTCTTTTCTCACCTTTTAGATATTTTCTTAGGTCATTTATTTTCAGTGTGCTTCTCTTAGTAACAACAGCTGACTCCAAGGACAATGCTATCCTCACTATTAACTACTAGTTTTGCTTGGTTTAAATTTTATACAAATGGAATCATGCATCATATCCTCTTTGTATCAGGCTATTTTTGTTCAGTATTATACTTGTGGGATTCCTCCACTTGTTCAGGTATAGTTGAAATTGTATTTATTCTTGTTCACGTGTAGTATATTATTTTATAAATATGCCACAATTTTTCATTCACTGTGTTGTGGAGAGGCATTGAGGTATTTCCAGTTTGGGCTACTACCAACAATTCTTCTGAGCACATCTGTGTGAGTGTGTGTTTGTGTGTGTGTTTTAAAGATCATATGTAGGCATATCTTTTGTGTATATACCCAGAGGAGAGTCATATATTCAGCTTTAGTAGATACTAGGAAATGGTTTTCCAAAGGGTTATTATCAATTTATACTTCCACAATCAACTTAGGGGGGCTCCCGTTATGTTCAAGGGTGACTATTAACTTCTGAACTTCAATATCAATTTCATTTGTAAGTCTATTTTTATTGTCTATTTTTATCATTATTAGGTATATTTTATTCTCTTTCTTTATCTATTAATTTTTAGAAAGATTCAGTCTAGATCAAGTTTATCCTTATTTTCCCTGCATGGATCTTTCAGGCCTAGGGACTTTTTTTTCTCTCAGTTCTGTAATAAGATGTCTAAGTCATTCTTGAGTTCCCATGTTAGACCTTGAGCTTTCCAGCTCATGCAATTTCAAATTTTATAAGTATCTCTAGGGAAGACCGCATTTAAGACTGAGGCAAGACCTCTTCCCACGCGTATCTATTTTCCCCCCTAAGCATGAGGAGGCTGCAAAATACTGAGCTTTCTTATTTTTAAACTTTTGGCATAGTTTCCCAGTCTTGTGTGCAACCCCAGAGCTCAGAAGTAGCTTTGAATTTGAGGCCACTGAAAGATTCACTTGTCCTTCTAGCCCTAAGCTTTTGCAAAGTGCATTGCTGGATTATCTTTCTGCTCGAGGGAGGTGTCTGCTCGGAACAAGCTCATCCTAGGCCCACATGCAGAACCAGCAAATGTCTCAAAGAACACAAAAACAGCTAGCCATCCTCAACTCACCTCAAAACAGTTCTCTCCTATGAATTGTAGCTCATCTAGGCCTTATTGCTGCCAATGCCCCCTAATGCCTTTAAAAATAAGGTTTTATAATTTATCTGGGTTTACTAGTTGTTGTAACAGGAGCATTATCCTGCCACAAACTATTGTATCCTATCTGGAAATGTTCCTGTTGCGTTTTTTTGACTGATCTGTAGATAAAAATTACATAGCTCATTGGTATCTCTGTAGTTACTTTCTAGATAGGGGATTTGATTTTCTTCTGACAGGCAGCTAGGTGAGTATTAGATTACTTTAATACTCTCAGAAATTAAGTGCTGTAAATTTATTTTCAGTGACAGCTGGCTTGTCTCCAGGTTAATATTACTTCTTGCACACCGTATTTTGGATTCTAGCAGAGAATTCTGGGTGTTTACCTGAGCCTCTGTAACGTGACAGGAACTCAAGTTTAATTTTTATTCTCCCTGTCTCATGATTGATGAAAGTACACTTTGGACTCTCAGATGTCCTGCTTAGATTCTCATCTCAGGAACCATTTTTCTCCCTTAAGTTGGAAAAACACTTCAATAGGAAAAGTACTTCCAAATGTCTGACTCATTTTGCATAGCTTCCTTTTTCTCTGGGAATTATAACCCAATATGTCTTTGCTGTTCTTCTAGGCTCTAAAATGTATATTATCTTAATTTTTTCCAACTTGGCTAATTGTTCTCAGTGAATGAAAGGAAGCAGAAAATTACTCTGCTTCCTTCAGATCCATTATCATGTACTTTAATTCTATTTCTACTTTCAGTCACACAAGACATTATAAATAAAATTAACACCATTTTTATCTTTTATTCTTATTCCTTCTTTTAACCTATGTGTATTAATTTTTCCTTAAAATAAACCTATAAAATTCCCTTTAGCATAATCATGCTATTAACTAATTCTCTGCATGTGAAAGAGGAGGCACATATAATTCTCTGCAATTATTCAGAACAACTCATGGAAAAAATGACTGCTGCTAAATTTAACCTAAAAGAAAATTATATTTTTAAACAACAGAGCAAAATACTAATCTTTTTTGTTCACAGATGATGTCTAACATTTATAATTATTAATTTGTAAAAGTATTATATTTTAAGGTAATGGAAATAAACATAATTCATTTGATTAAAGAGATTTCTATGGATGTCTGAAACATGATTATTTGATTTCTTTGCCTCAGATAGGAAGAAAAGATACTTGAAGGACATTAAACTAAAAACAAGTAGATTTAATTGAAAAAATTCTGAATTCTAAGCATGGTGTATTTTATAATATATATATTATCTTTGAAATTCATTCGGAAGCCTAGCTTCATTATTTATGAGAGAGAAATCATTTCAAAGTTTATTCCACAAGGAGGAGTTCTGATCCTTCTCATTAACCTTCTTTTCCCCTTCTTCAATCTCCATTGCCACACATTTTAACACATCTCTTGTGTTACTGATGTATGTTAGTCCTCAAACTGAAATGTCATAAGCCACTTAAAATTATCCTCAGTTCACATTACAGTTAATGGTCATCTCTGGACAGCAGAAATGTTAAGAAATAGAAAGAAATGGAATCTGTATTCACTATATGCATTTTAAAAATAATCTAATCAATAGAACACATGTAAAAATGTATATAGAATATAAAAATAAATTAAGCTGTCAAAAGTCCTCTTTAACTTAGTAATTTCAGAAAACTTTCAAGGTTGCTACAAGTAGAATTAATTGACACTCTTATTCTTTAACAAGACAAGTGGATCACATCTAGATCCTTAAAAGCACGCACATAACTCATTTCCCTCTGAATCAGGCATGTTTTTCCTTATATTAACAGTAGCTAAATTTGTCTGAATTTTGAAGTTACTTGTTACTGAAATTATAATAAAAGCTTAGAAACCACAAAATACAGGAGAAAGAAAATATTTTAAATGACTTTGGATCAATCTAATTTCTATGGGCATCTAATTATAATTAATTAGTGGGCTGATAGTTCTGCAGGGCTTGTATGTATTTTATTTCAATGACCATATAATTCTGATCATTTTTTTGTATCAGTAAAGAATGCATGATTTTTGATGATACTGGATTTGTCAACAACAAAAGAATAGATGATTTAAAAATATAACACATATAACAAAGGTTGAAAAGAGTTACAAGTGTATCTCTGGTAAATACTTAACTTAGCCCTGGAAGGTTCAGCATGCTGTTTTTACTCCTCAGAAATGCTGCAGAACTGAGCAGGATGGAGGCCACCCTTGTTACTGGACCCCACTCTAGAGTGGAGCAGGCCCTAATGGAACGTACCCACTGGATCATTGAAAGGGACTCTTGATAGCATGGCGGAGAAAGGGATAAACAGCAAACAAATCCTAAACTAGGAACACAAAGAGTAGACTCACAGACGAATGTTAGCATGTACTACACTGGAAGACAGCGATCTGGGAACAGGCACGGGAGTAAAATCCCAGGGGCAGGTATAAGGAACACGGTATTGGCAGGACTGGGAAACATCACTCATTTCAGAAAACTAGGTACAATACCAGCTTTGGTAAGATGTGACCCTGGCACAGGGTGATAGAAGGAAACCTGGGTCACAGAGCTGGGGTGAGAAGATCAAGACTGGAATAGCCACAAGCCTGACTTAAAGTTTAGTGTAGTAAAACAAAACAAAAACAACATCTGTGAATAAAAAAGATTAGTGTTTTGTTCCGTGTTTTAAAAATACAATTCCCTTTAGGTTAAATTTAGCAGCGGTTTTTTTTACCTACATTGTTCTGAATAATTACAACAACTTTGACAAGTCTCTAATGATTGATGAAGTCTGACTTTGACCCTTAGTTACATACCAAACTATAGCAAAGGGATGATACAGTGGGATAATTCATATATGATTTATAAAATAATATACAATTTTATACTTGGAGATTCAGATATTACGGACTGTATACTCAGAAAGTATGCAAGATGGATATACCCAAATTCCTCCATTTGGAGGTAAGAAAACTGAAACTCATCAATGTGAACTCACTACAACATCACACAGTTAGTGGAAGACCACAACTAGAACACAAGTCATTTGTCTCCTTATCTATTGACCTATGAGACCCCTTCTTATGATGAAATGCTCCAGCTTCCTGAGGCTGGTCGCATCAGTGGAATCTGATTCTCATACTTCTCCCTACTCATCACTTACTCACAGCCAGTGTAGTCCAAAGTACACACCGAAATCAAACATAAGTTGTCAGATTCTACTAGGTTCTTAGAGATTGCCACCTATTCTGAGGCAATGAAAAAGGGTAGAGAAAGACACTGCAGAGTGCTGTGAGTAAAAAGAGGTTTGCCTTTAATGCCACAATCCTAGTTTGTCTGACTCCAAACCCCCTGTTATTTCCTTGAAACACGTTGATTTGCAGGTTAATGAGCATCCTTCCTGTGGTGGGTGCTAAATTTTGGATACCTTTAATTTGTTCATTCATTCAACAAATAATTATGGAAGATCCAGCAAAGAAGAAGAAAGCTTAAGTTCCTGCTCTTATTAGGTTTAAAGTCTAGTGGGGGAGATAGATGAACAAGTAAACAAATAAATATATAATGCAATTTCAATTGTGTCAAGCATGAAAGTTAACAGAAGTGTAGTCATAATTACTAGAAATTTTCTATTTTATATGTAAATTCAGACATGATATATACAGGAATATATGTATTAGTGACATTTGAGGGGGGATCTGAATTAAGTTAGATAACCATGTAAATGAAGGAGGCAGAGGGAGTATAAAGTATAAAATTCTGAAGAAGATACTGTTCTTCCAGGAAGAACAGGAAATGATTATGGTCGGATCAGTGACCAAGACAAAGGTAAAAATTGAGGTCAGGGAGCTAGATCATGAAAGGATTCAAACAATAATTTCCCAAGCCAATTAAAAAAATGAGTTGACACAGGAGTCATACAGATGGGGGACAATACTGTTGGCTTTTGTTCTAAAATCTAAGTTGGTGGAAATAGGTAAGCCTTATAGCAAAATGAGCTTGATAACTCACTGTAAAGCTGAATCAGCACTAATCAGTCCATAATTCCTCTGGTGCATACCTCTTTGATCACATGGCTGAGAGATGACCAGAACGCATGTCATCTGCAGTCAGGCAGAGGGAAGGAGGAAGAATTTATTCTTGAAAATCCACCAACCAGGTAAGTCACTGCTTCCAGCACAGGACAAAGTAAGGGGTGGAGAAAGAAGCACATAGTCTGACTGTCATTAAATTCAACGATGTAGCATCATGACGGTTAGGGGATAAGTGTTTCAACATTAGAGTTTTGCAGTCCATGATAATAAATTCAAATAAAACAAAACTCAGAGCACTCACACTCTGCCTGGTTGGTAACATCCACCTCTCCCGATGGTCAAGATAAGCATTTATGAAATTTTTTCTTAGCACAATCTGCCATGAACAACGTAATTTGGAAGAAGAGTTGGTCTTTAGTTTTTATTCTTGTTGTGCTGTGTATTCAAGATAAAAAATAATATCATGTAATTAGAACTAAAATAGGTTTTAGAGACAAAAAGTCTGGGTCTGCTGGTCATTACCTTCAGGATCTCGAACAACATACTATGAACAACATAACACAGATCCTCTATTTTTTCATTTGAAAAATTATAGTGCTCCTAACTACCTCATATGATGCTGAAATGGAAGGCAACATATTGTAAAGGGGTTTGGAAGATTTCTTTGTCCTCTGTATATGTGAAAAAAAAACCAGAAAAATCTGCTCGTTTTTAGACTAACTTCCAGATATAATTTATATAAATACGCATAAAGATAGGGAAAAGACAAATTTAATTCTGTCTTACAGTTTCCAAAAGTGTTTTTCAATCCTAGATAATGTCTTCAGATGTGAAGATTAGAAGTCTTACAACACACCAACAAAGAATGCTCCAGTTTCCATGACTTGGCTTAGTACATAAAAGAGAAAAACAAGACCATGTTCAGATGAACCCTTTTTGGAAGAAAAAAACTCAGAGCAGAAACATTTCTCAACATAATTGACTATCCAGAGTGGAGTGAGACTGTCAAGGGGGTGAGGTGGAATGCGGGAGGGTGAACAGGTGAATGGCTTTTCATCTAGTGTTGCAGGTACAATCTGAACTTGACAGAGTGATTAACACCAATGGTCATTTCAGGGAAATTCAGGCTAATGGAGATATGCAGCACTAATGAAATGGAAGATAATTTTCTATATAGTTTTTTTCAGGGCAGTTTTTAAAATGAGTCACTTACCATTAATGAGCCACTTCCTAAGCAGTAAAAGTTTGAGTTTAAAGCAGACATAGTCATATTGGAACTCACTGCCGTGCATAACTTCAGCTGCATTTACACCATGCCCTGACTGTGCACAGAGGAATGTGGCTTCTTTCTGTATTTTTCATATAAATAAAGCATCTGATGGAAACTTTTTAGGACCTCTATCAAAATAGATAAATAAATGGCTATATAGATAAATAAATGGCTATATAAATATCTATTAGATACACTGCAAACACTTCTAAAGGAAAAAAATCAATATTAATGTTTCCTTTCAATTGTTTTTATTATCTCTATCATCTATCTATTCACTCTCTATCCTTTGATCTAAAATCTATCTTTACATATATATATAGACATATACATCTATAAGATAATCTCTATTATTTAATGATTTGGGGCTAATACTCTTAAAGACAAAACTGCTTAGTAATAACCCCACACAATCCTTTCATTCAATTGTTTTTATTTTGAAGCTACTTTGTCAGACATTAATATTTTTATAGCTGCTTTCTTTTTGTCTAAATTTAAATTTGCCTTACACATTCTCTCCAGCCTTAACATCACTTTCAGTAAAATATTTTGTAACAATTTATCAGTCTCATACATTGTATCTCCCATCTCACTGGTGTCCAGTTGTAACAAAATAGCTGTTATGTCTTTTGTCTTCTACTCCTTTGCTTATCCTGAGCCCTATATCAGTCAGCCCTAATTTATCCATGAGTATTTATACAACTGATTTCTGTCTTCCAGAAATCACCGAAACCCTTCTCAGTATGTTCACCAATTTGTTCCCCTTTGTAGTTAGCTTTATGGTCATTTCAAATGTTATGAGGGAAGATTCCATTATTCTGAAAGAGACAAACTCAACCTTTTAATTTTAGTGCTTTATTTTTGGCCTCATCAGAAAATAGATAGTTTTGATTTAATACTTAAAGGTAGATTTATCCCATTTTACTTCATGTCATAACAAATTGGTTGATGTTTTTATTTTATTTTATATTATGGTTCTTACTACTTGCTTTGCTATTTGTATTTACATATATGTGCATGCTATTATATATATATCATTTAGTTGTTTGGACTTTAGTAGGTTGAATAGTGCGCCCACCCCTCAAAAAAATAATGTCTGCCTGAAGCTTCAGAATGTGAAGTCATTTGGAAATAGGGTTTTTGTGGATGTAATTAAGGTAAGGATCTATAAGAGACCTGTATGCCTATATGTGTAAACACTCTTCTATCAATAAAAATACTCATTCCATGTCATGATTTTTCAACTCTGTTTAGAAGTCTTAAGACAGAGATGGGTACTAAGATGGATTTTACACACTTTAAAAATAAAATACCAACAGTCATTTTGATGCGCTGCTGGAAGAAGGACTTTGTTCTCCCTGATTTGATAATTGCTGGTCTGCAAAAAGCTTCAGTTCTGTGGTAATCAAACCAGCCTTGGAATGTAGTGTTACAAGTTATGAATTCAAATTTTAAAGAAACAAACAAACAAACAGAAAAAATCCAAGGATTTCATAAAAGAGGAATCAACAAGTAGAACTCAAAATCATTTTTCATTTTGTAAGAAATAGGATATATGTACATGTGTAAATGCAAACTTTGGAAAATGACTTAACCTCCTTCTGTTTGGCCTTCGAATGTGAAGGAGATGATTAGAAAGTAAATTACTCAGAGAAAAATAATAATTGACATAAAGTTAATAAAAAGAATTTTCCAAAAATGGAAAGTACTAGGAGTTGCAGTGGGAAAGCTGTTACTGGATTAATAGTTTTCTAACAGTAAGTGTCTGGAATTTCATTCTGTAGCTTAAAACAAGGCAAGTGTATAACCTGGTAATAGGTTGTAGATATGCTTGATCGTAACCTCAAGAAATGAAGAAAAATAATAGAAGCAATGAATAAAATGTACATAGTGCTTGGATTATAGAAAACCTTTAATGAAAGATTAAGCATCACTGATTTTCTCTAAACAATAGGCTGGGGTGTGATACTAGCAGTACTTGAAAGTTTTGCATAATTTCATAACCAAATGACATTTTAATAGTATGAACATGATGATGAAATTAGATAGTTTGAAATTCCAACTTTGTTGTATTTAAAAGTTTGTGAGTTTTTTTACATACTTGGTTTTAACAGAAAGATACATTTGTTCTCTAAAAATCTGTTATAGACCGTTCTCACAGGAACTGAAAGAAACGGAGAAAGAGTCAAGAAATATATCAGGGTGAGGAAATAGAGACGTGGAAGGAGAATAATAAACAGGCAAACTAAAATATACAGAAATGCAATCAAATGCACTAAGAAAAAGGCCCACAGGAACTCAGTGGAACTCAATAGAATCTCATTTTCATGATTCACATATTCTATTGCCAATTCTTTGAAGTACCAAGGGGTGGGAATTTCTATTTCTCAGGGAGGTTATAAATTTCCCTAAAGTCTACAGAAAGTCATACGGGCCCAGAGGAATAATAAAGAAGCACTACACGTGGCTGAATATGATGGCTTAGTGACTTTACTACTAGATGTTACTTTTAATTCATAACTTAATGAGAAAATTTGCTCCTATGGCATAGCATAATTACTAGGAGAAATACAGGGGCTTAGACATAATTTTCTATGCATTTTGAAGCTGACTTTAGCTGGGCTGTATGACTATTTTTGCGTGGAGGTTAGAGATTTGTTGAACATTCTGGCGGTACGAGGCCTCATTTGGCTTTCTCTATAAAGTGCTGTTCCATTTCAACCTCAGCTGGTGAAGACTAGGGTTGTGACATTTTATTTTTTAAATATTACCTGACAGTTTTCCTTTTTTCTTTCTGAAGGCAACCAAGAAGCTTTACACAAAAAGGGAAAACATAATGATCTCTCCTTGGGTAACTTTGTGGTATTTTAACAAAGGTTAGTTGAGGAGCAGTTGAGACATGGCAGAAACTGATTTATACCATTTCTATACAAGTGTAAAGACTACTTCAATAAAGCAAGTCACACAAAAGTTTGATTTACCAGCACATATAAAGTTATGTTTTTACTATCCTATAGTCTATTAAGTGTGCATTATGTCTAAACGCACATTGCATGTACCTTAATTAAAAAATACTTTACTACTAAAAAATGATTATCATCATCTGAGCCGTCAGTGAGTCACAGTAGTAACATCAAAGGCCACTGATCACAGGTCACCAAATAAATATAATAATATAAGTTTGAAATATTGTAAGAACTAGCAAAGTATGACACAGAGACATGAAGTGAGCAAATGCATTGGAAAAATGGCACCAACAGACTTGCTCAACTCAGGGTTGCCACAAACTTTCAATTTGTAAAAACTGCAATAAAATGAGGTATGCCTGTTTTTCAAATCTGCATACATTGCCATTTCCTTATTTAAAGCTCATTCCAACTTCCTGTGAGTTGTTTCCCATGGCTCTTTTCTTCATCTTCCAGACTCTGGGTTTTGCCCTATATAGGGTCCTTCATTTTTCTAAAGAAGTGGTTTGGATTTGCAATGGAGTAAACTTCTCTGCCTGCTTCCACTCATAAAAGATTACCCTTGATTGAAAAACATGAGCCGTCCTTCTGAAGACTAATCCATGTGATCAAGTGAACTATAGGACTGCCTATAGGTTAGTGTTAAATGATGGAAACACCAGCCTAAGAACTTAGATTAGTAAATAATAGTGTCAAATTTATGGTGATGTGCAGTCACTGCTTGCTTATCCTGAAATCCTGCATAGCATAACAAAAAGCCATACAATAAACATTTACTGAGAGACATGATGCATGTAAATTGTTTAACACATTAACAGGGACGTAGAAATCCATTTAATAAATGTTGCTTAGGATTACAATTATTAGTAGTAACAGTGGTAGACACAGCTGGAACAGTAATACTAAAAACGGAGGTAGTAATTCAAAGTTATTGGATAGATTAATAGTCAATACAAATAAGGTCAGCAAAATTTGGGTCATCTTATAATAAACATCACATTATTACATTTTATGAAATGTTAACTTTTAATAAGTGTCTTAACATTTTAAAAAATGCCCCCTTTAATATAAGCCAAAAGTAACTGCAGACCTTTTTCCATTTTGACTTGTATTTAAACTTTCTGCAAATGTTTTGTTTTATGCAAAAAAAGAAATTGTGTAACAATTTTTTGTATGGCATTCTGGGGAGATAATTATGACCAATGAATGGTATGTTCAAAATTTTGTAGTCACACAAAACTAGTTTTCACAGTACAAATAATACTAATTTACACTGAAATTTTATTTATTCAGCAACACAATACGGTGTAGTTTTATGTTACCTCTTTTTACTGTCAAAATGTATGATTTATTACAAACTATATTTAAATCTCCTTATTAATAATCCTTGTTGTCTTAATACAACATACATTTTTATACCTCCACACAGAAAACATTTTTAGTATTAAACAGAAAGTCTATAGGAATTTTATGAATGAACTCAAAATACTGAATTTTAAAGATATATATATTTCACAAGGAAAATTATAGCTGAAAATGGAATATTTTTGTAGCTCTCCAACAAAAAAGCTAAATTGTTTAAACCTACATCTCAAAGAAGCAATCCGCTAATCATCATTTCTCAAAAGCAAGATATAAATTATATAGAATACTTTTCAAAAAGCAGGTAAAGGCTAACTACAGACAATTAAATCAAATCATGTATTTTTTTAAAAATTATTTTAATAGCTAAAGTAATTTACAGGAATTAATTACTAAATTTCAAAAACTTGCAAGAAAGAGACAGCAAAATCAGGGAAAAATCACTGAAGAAATAATTTCACATTGTATACAGTTCCTATATAGCCAAGCCCTTTTAGTAACTATAATGCCAAATGTGATTCTCCCTTAAATGTTCTGAGAAAATATTTTTAAAACATCACTAAAGCAGAGCATTTTCAACTAGATTCCCCAATAATAATGTAATAATAGTAATTAAAACAAATCTTGTAAAAATGATTGGATGCAATTTCTTCAGGCAAACATTTTTGTTTGTGTGTTTACTTTGACAAATGTGTAAAATTTAGATGTCTGCCAAGGAGAGAAATGCAGCAACTATTTCCTCATCTCCCCTACAGCCATAACTCTTAAGGTACTTGAGAGGTCCAGAGATCAAAGAAACAATTCTTAGGGAGAGCTTTATGATAACTATCTTTAGTCTCAAAACTCCTTTTGTACCTACCTTTGACAAACATTTGCTAATTTATCTGATGTATTTTTGTTGTACTTCTACTCTGGGCCAAATACTATGCTCAATCCTTAGAAGAAAATAAAAAATAGAATAAAGCTCATCCTCTCCAGAAGTCCATAATTTTACAGCTCAGGACATGTTTATCAAATTGTTTATGGGCACTAGACTGAAAAGTGTAATAACATGGCTTCTATCCAGGGTCTAGGCCAATTACAGAGACAGTAGCTGGAAAGGTATATAAAAATTGTCATTTTACTTAATTGCAATGATAAATTTCTATGGTATTTTTAAAAAATAGTGTTTAATTGAAGCATCAACTTCCTTTGGATTCTGATTGAAAGCACAGTCAAGTTACTTTTCCTGAACACCTTGGTATTCAGTCATGTGGAGAAAGCAGAAAGATAAAGCCTGGTGTCTTTTCTCTCGGGAGCCATTTGCCTGCACATTTGAGGTTTACAAACACTCCTGTTTTACCCCTCTCTTTCCCTTTCCATTATAGATAATCTTCAGGAAATGCTAATTAAAAGAACAAAGGTTCATTACATTTTCCTCCACTCGGCCTTGTTATTAGTTATTCCGATGAGAGCATTAAGAAGAGAAGAGGTCTTTGGCTCATGACACAAGGATGTTTACATACTGCACTATGGAGTTTTGTTATCCCACACATATTCTGAGATATTCACTTAAAATTGTGGAACTCACTTAAAATTGTTTTTCAGAAATCCTCTATTATGGTGAGGTTAGGGTTTCCCAGTTCACCTAATTGTGGGGAGAACTGTCACAATTCAAAGGCACTTTAAAAAATAAAGATTTTTACTACTGCTGAGACTTTCAACATATTTGTTAGATGGAAGAGATCTGCCTGTATGCAAATAAAACTTTCTAATTTTAGGGTTCAGCATAAAAGGAATAACAAAAGGAATAAATAGAGATTTTAAGCCTTTGCAGAGATTTTATGCTGAATATCAAACTATATTTTCCTAACTACAGTTGTACTAAGAGTTCAACCATTAAACCACAGGTTGAGATGAAACTCAAGGGTTCCACTGTAATCATCTGAAACCCCCCTTCTCATTGGAAGAAAATAATCCAGTGATTAGATCACAATACAAGTCATCACCCCAATTTTATTAGTTCCTAAGTATTAATTATATGGCTTTCAATGACACAAATGATCCTGGAGTAGGAAATATGCTTAATTTACAAATAGAGTACAAATACAGATTTTCATTCAGAGGGCTGAAACAATTAGAATATAAGTTTTTAAAAGTAGAGTGAAATGAGAATGCAGTTTCACATACATAATTCCAACTAGCCTAAGCTTTTCTACACCAAATGCAGCTCCTTGTAAAAAATTTAGTGAGATATGACAGGGCTACTATATGGTAAAGCTAGAGTTATGAAGCTTTTCCTAATATGTGGACACAAAGCAAAAAAAAAGTGCCTAGTTACTTGGCTCTTTAAAATTCTCATGAACTGTATTAACTGATGTGTAAAGGAAAGAGATCAACTACATTTGCATCAAATGAGGGTAAAACTAAATTAAAATAAAAAGCTATCCGAGTAATCCTTTTCAAAGAGATTAAATAAGTGAACTTTCAGTTAGTGGAAGAAAAATATTCTTGGGTTCCACAGGGGAAAAAGATTAATGTATGGAATTGGCTATCTAGGTGATGAGAATTTTATTCTTTATGATACAGAACACAGTTGGCTAAGGATAAAGATGGTTGGAAAAAAACAATCAACAGTTGACCAGCACAACCAGTGGCTCTTAATTAAGAGTTCTGTGTACTGCATTACAGTGCACTAGATAAAGAAGGGACTAGAAGAAACTCTGAGACTCTTTCTAATGCTGAGTTTCTATGATTCAATGAAATAAACCTTCATAAAAAATAAAGTATTATCATTTCCTTGGATGTATCATGGTACCCTGCTTAACATAAGATGTATATCCTGAATGTGTAAATGCCCTTTACTCTATAATTGACATAACCTGAGAAAGGAAGT
The DNA here is from genome assembly GCF_009834535.1 of Camelus ferus. Lineage (NCBI taxonomy): Eukaryota > Metazoa > Chordata > Mammalia > Artiodactyla > Camelidae > Camelus > Camelus ferus. The sequence goes on from NC_045705.1 coordinate 13,852,472, forward strand.
ATAATATCAGAAATTAAAAAGATTTTTTTACTTGACTTTTCCAGATAGTTATATTCAGCAATTTTCTGTTCTTACTCAAATCTGATGATATATCTTACAAGGATACGCAGATAGATATTATGCCAACTGCCAGAATTTAAAATTTAAAACTTGACGATTTTGTCACTTTTAAGTGGAGCTATTTGTTCAGCAATCGAATGACAAAGGATGATGCTTTGTCAAAGAGATGAATGCATCAGGATACTAGGGGTTTCACTACCAGACACTAAATTTATAGCAGGTGCTAAAGGACCTGGAATCCAATCGGCTTCTCTTAAGTATCATCCTCCCAAGATAAATAAGAGATTTCAATAAATCTCTACAAGCCTAGACTGTTTTCTCAGGCTCCACTTTCTTTAGAAGAATTTTTTTTTTTTTTATAAAAACCTATGCAAGTATAGAATTTCTGAGAGTGTTCTCTACCAAACTCACTAGGGGATATTTACACCTTAGAGAAAGAAGAAAATCATCTTTCAAGTGCAGCCCATCTCCGATTTTTTTCTCTTTAATACAGCATTATCACCACTCTGAATATCTGTCATCATACTTCCTAGTGTGTATAAGTTATTGATGAAAAATGTAGTCACTGACCTAGTAGAAACATAATTGCCTCAGTATGCAAACAATATGGTAGTAATAAAAAGTGCAAGTGGACCCTTTACTGTCCAAGATCACATGGAAATTCAGGGTTTGCCCCCAAAAGAAGGACTTTTCTTTATATACCATAATCTTCCACGTTTTATTTGGTTTTTTCTCTAACTGCCTTAATAATAGTATTGAGGAAATTACATTTTCTCTTGCCAGATAAATCCTGCCATATCAGTACAACATGTATATAAATACATTATCTATTTAATAAGATTCAAAGGATATACCCTTGTATCTTACTGTAGTACCCCTCCTATTTGAGTTTTCTTCCTTAAAATTAATTACTCTAAAACTATGATTACTCTTCTCCCCATATATAGCTTCTAAAACTTTCCTATTTTCTTTGTTTATGATATAGTCAGTTCTATAAATTATTTCATAGACCTTTTGAAGAACAAAATGTTTCTCTATTTAGTTCACAGTACATATTTCTTTGGCTCCAGTAGATGTGTCCTTTGATAAGTGGAAATACACTTGCTTATAAACGACTCAATTTTGGCCAAGAAAAGTTACTCATTTAAAAGAGTTCTACTTACATGTCTCATTATAAAAGAAGTAGAAGTTTTAAACAAGAAACACTGAAATACATTTCCAAAAAGAATATTCGTACACTAGAACTGCATTTGCACCCATTCAAAAGGACGAATTGTTATTTTAATAAGCAAACATGAAATCCTGAGATTCAGAAATGTGGCTGGTATGCTTAATTCATTTTCAAAATGTCTGTTTTGTTGAATTATGGCTATGCATATTCACATGTACACTACAGAAAAATATCTTACTAGCATCTTTCAACAGAATACATACGCACACACTCACCACCAACAGACAAGCTCAGAAAACTATCAGGGTGATACAACAGTCTTTGGAGTCTATTCTGTCAGAGCTGAAAAAACGCAGTATAAAGGTCACAGGTTTTAGATTGGGAGGCGCAGAATATTTGATCTCGAAACATTTACAGGTTTGACCTTTCAGTGAAATGTTTTCCACATAGCCCTACCACTGAAAGCTCAAAATACATTTTCACCCATTTTCTAATTGTGAATTAATCCTTAATTCATAGTACACTATCACATAAAAGGTTAGTGTTACTTCTTAAGTTTTGCAGTCCTATTCAGTGTAGTGAGAAAATGTTCCTTCCTAAATTTTTCAACATTTCTTCTTTGCGCAAACTGTTTACAAAGTACTGTGGAAAGGGGTTACATTAACAGGCAATGCCAGCAACAACTGTTAGCTGCTCAGCTTCCATATGATGCCAGAAGCCCCATAATGCCCTGGACTTCTCTCTGTATCCTGTTCATCCTTCTGAGCCCAGAGCAGCCCACTGAGGAGAACTGCTCATAGGGCTTGCACCGCGCGTCCAGTTCATGGATCCAGGCTGGGGTAAGCTGATATAGACTCAGAGAGGGTGTGCTCAGGCGACAGGTATGAAGTGAAATATCTAAGTTGGAAACGTATGTATGAGTATAAAATCTGAAGAATGAGACAAGACAAAGAATGGGAAGAGAAGCTATGAGGTCACATGCCAAAAAGATTATGGATTGATGCCAAAATGAAATAGAGGATGAATTACGGCAAGAAGCTGAAGGCCTTTTCACATAATTTTGTGACACTGGGTGCGTTTATATGCATAAAGAGTTCAGGAACCACCCGATGGTCACTCACAGTGGTCAAAAAGCACTCAGAGAGACTTCCTGTGGCAAGCCTTTGGGGTCTCTGTGTAGTTCTTCTTAGTGTCCTCCTGCCTACCTGGTGCCTTCCTCACAGTTAATTTGTAAGAAATTCCATTTAAACACAACATTCTCTTGCCAGGGAAAAGCCTTTCTGCTTCTTCATAGACCCACCGCTACTTTAAGAAATCACTTTGAAGCTCCCAAAGCACCCTGAAATCAAAAAAGGGTCATGCCCTCCTAAGTGTACACTTCAATTTTGTTATCACTCACTAGATCTGTACACCTCCTTATCCAAGAGATGCTCCTTCACCATCGTCTAGCATTCAGCTGTGCTACTTCACCTCTTCCAGTGTCCCCATTTAGAAAAGTCTGCCATGCAGCAGAATAAGGTCTACTGCACAGAAAGCTCTGCCATTTAAGACGCTCCTCCGAAGGGTAATTTTTCTTCCCTTTCCCATTTGGCACTTGCTTGTTAAATGGAGAGTGAAATAGGGGCAAAATGAAAAAAAAAATCAGAAGGAGAATATAGAGAAAGTAAATTATATGGAAAACTGAAGTATGAAATTTAAAGAAAATGTCAGCCAAAAAAAAGAATATGATATTGTGACAAATGGAAACTGAAGAAAAATTGACAAAGTAACAGGCAAAAAAAATTAATACAGTTATCATTTTTTTTAAATTGACAAGTGAAGTATAGTATGTAAATTTTTCTTGCATAGGAAGTCTTTGGGGGAAAATGACTTGATTGATTATATATTTTATATGGAAACGTGAAGCCTCAACTTAAGATGGGTTGTACCAACACAGAAATAGATGTATCTGAGGAAGCCTCCATGTGAGAGTACACGAAATGCAGACGGAGACAAAGCAAAAGGTAAGATTAGAAAAGTATCAAGAAGCCAACTCCATAATGAAAGTAAACTCTAATGTTCATGATCTTGCATTTGCAGGGAAGGCCTGTGCACCACTCTCCAAGGAGATGTATCCACGGACATCTATAGCATTGCACATGGCTGGAAACTTTGCAGCAACTTCATATAGCAAAAGTAAACACGCCTTTCATAAGCGTCCAGAGGAAACCTATCACCTAACATTTGCAGATTCCCAGGTCCAAGGTCCAGGTCCATTGACACCTGTTCCTTGTTACTCTGGTCCTAATCACCAATCAATAATTCAACACTGTTCTTGAGAATGTTAGTGCCTGCTGCCACTTCCCTGCAGTAGTTCATGAATAATGGATATCAAGTTCCCGCATCCTACTGGTCTCACCACAGCTCAGAAGTATGCATAGTAGGGAAGTCTCTTTATTAAAGGCTCAGTGCCTTCCCTGGCAAGTGGCTTAGAAAGAGAAACATTTGTTTCTTTCCCACAAACCCAAAACAAAAGTAGGAGCTGTGGCTGTGGAGAACAATGAAATACGAATAAGAAGGAGATGGTAAGTATAGCGAAAAGTGACTCATGCAGGACACACGATGGAGAATTATAATGACAGACAGAATTATTTGAGTTCTTTTGAATGTCAAGTCGCCCTACTTGTCTGTAGTTGAGCCAGGATATTTATAACTGAAGTATCTAATATCTCAATAATAAATGGAATGTGCCACTAAAGGTATTTTTTCTCAAAATCCCTGAAAATATAGCTTTTAATAATGCTACAGATTGAGTCCAGGTCTGCTCCACACTTCTATTTGTCTTGGATTAGTAGGATAACTAGAAGATTTTCTTTTGCTGATAGCAGAAATTCAAAAGGAGCTAGACATACTGTGTGATGCTTAAGGCCAGACTTGGAACTACCAATCTACCAGGCCGTTCTGTCCACATCTGAAGTCATGTGATGAAGCCTGACACGGGCACAAATTGGGTAGTAAAGAATTGGACACAATAATTCAGTCTTCTACAATAACTTAATATTCACCAGACACTACTCTAAGAATTGAGACTACATGAATAAATAGCACAAAGACCCTTCCCTCTTGGGGCTTGCATCCTTTTGGAAGATACAGACAATAACAGATAAATATATAATGTGAAAGGCATCAACAAGAACACTGAATGTTTTAAAAAGCAGCTTACATATATAGAAGTAACAGAAATAAGACAGTTGCTTACAGTCCACATCTGATCTTCCTCCCATTTGTGTAAATAAAATTTTGTTGGAGCCCAGTCAGACTAAATATTTATATTAGTGAGATAATGATTGGCTTGTTACCAATAAGCGTCTAACTTCTGACCCTGGACCAAGAATAAAACCAGCAACAAACACAAAATTAGATATATTTTTTTTTTTACCAAAATCGCTCACTGTCATTTCTCTTTGGAACATAATTTTAGGTTCTGGGTTTCACACTGGAATGATCAATAGAAGAATTATATTTCTTCCATTATTTGTCAAAGGAGAAACAAACAAAAAATGATCTTAATCCCACCGAGAGGTTGATTGATTGTCTTACTTGTCATTGCCTGCATAACATATTGACAATCGCCTTTTAACTGACAGCTGAGGCAAGGTTAAAGTTTCAACACTTGACACAGAAGCCATTTATCCACATGTTAGCATTTGGATATATTTCCAAGTACTGTCTTAGATAACTGTATTTACCTTTTAAAAACAACTTAAGTTCCCGCATCCTACTGGTCTCACCACAGCTCAGAAGTATGCATAGTAGGGAAGTCTCTTTATTAAAGGCTCAATGCCTTCCCTGGCAAGTGGCTTAGAAAGAGAAACATTTGTTTCTTTCCCACAAACCCAGAAAACAAAAGTAGGAGCTGTGGCTGTGGAGAACAATGAAATACGAGTAAGAAGGAGATGGTAAGTATAGCGAAAAGTGACTCATGCATGTGCAACATGGGAACAAAAAGGTTTGAATTATCCTTAGTTATATTTAGTTCAGTTTTCAGTTTTTTTAAAGGTATTTATGTTCATGCCTTAAAAAAAAAGGGGGTTGAGAGAGAACTGGTGCTTCTTTCCTCTTCTTTCTTTCTTGCCTTTTCTGGGCATGGAATCTGGATATTTCCTCAAATAAGTCACTAAATATTAAAGAATGAGAAGGATGAATCATGATGCACTGTCACTAAACAAAAAAATTAAAATGCATATTTAACTTACCTTTTCCAGTCACATCTTCCAATTTTAGCTTTCATGCTTCCTAAGTTACAGCCAAATTGAATTTTTTAGTATTTCTTTAGCAGTTCTACCCTTTCCTTCCCTGTGCCCATTCTTTTCCTGTCTGTACGGTAAGATCCAGCCGAAGAACCCTCCTTTACTTTGTTTCCCTGATCATGCATAGGCGTGAATAATTTCCATGACCTCTTACATTCATTGCCTTTAATCAGCGTATCTTTAATGCCATATGCCACTTTGTACCTTGCACTAGAAAGTTTTCTATGTACATATCCTCCCTTCCTCAGGGATTCTATGCTTCTAAGGGCCTGGCCAATGTCCTTTTTCTTCTATTAATACCCTGAACCCTAGTTCCTTTCAAGAGTAGGAATTACATAAATACCACTGAATGAATCTCTATGCTCATTCTATTCTGAAAAAAAAAATTAAGTTGAAGACAGAAATAAAATCAAAATTATCAACATAAAGACAAATAAATATAAACATCTAAATTATTCTCTTTGTAATCAATATTAGTTTAAAAATGTGAAAGTATAATTGAGTGTCCTGAGATTATGCATAATCTCAGGATTATGCATGTAAATTTCTACAAAGGATTACGTAAATTATTTACATATTTTTTAAAAATCACATTTTCTAAAATGGAGTCAACTCCAAGGCATCCAGTTTAAGTATCTGCTTTGTCATCAAGATGCCTGAGTTTAAACTTACTCTGTAGCAAGTGTTATGTCTGTGAACTCTGGAAAGCTATTTAAACTCTATGAGTTTCCGGGGCTTTTGTAAAACGGGTATCATAGTATTGCCTACAACATAGGGTTTTGGAGGGGATTTATGATGAAAAAAAATAGTTTAGCAAATAGAAAATATTCAATACATTTTAGCCTTCAGACTGATAACTGGATTTTAAACAAGAAAATCATTTAATAAAACTATTGTTCTTGAGTAAATACATGTACAGTTTGCCCCACTAGTATTTCGAGTGAGATGAGAGTATTGTTATTTTCTTAAAAGTGCATGTCTCACCCAAACACTACCACCTGGCATTGTCTCAGGAGAAAGGTTATGATTTACAAAGCTAAAAATGTGAATTCTGCATTCGTAAAAATTTAACACTTTGAGACCTAAGACACTGAAAGTGGTCCTCTTGAAAGTGACCTCCGCCAGGCAATGTCACCTTTTGTTAAAGATGAAGCACTCGATTTTAAATAACTTATTTAAAGTCAAATTCTCTAATGGTATAAAGATTACAATGTTATTAATGAAATCATTAATTCACTAAAATTTATAACTTTGCTGTATACTGAATACAGTTATGTCATTCAAATGATTCATGATGATTATTAAAATGCCATATGTTCACATATCTAAATATCAAATGACTAAAAAAAAGACAAAAAGCTGGAATGCAGACTAGAATCTAATAGCCATAGAAACTTATTGTCAGAAGAGATTTAAGAATAATTCAACCTAATGCTCCTATATGCATGAAATTCCCTTGGACACATTGCTGACAAGCAGACATGTAATTCTGCTTTCCAATCTCAAGTCTCAACATATGGGAATCTACTAATTCTTATAGAAATATTAATAATATTCATCTCTTATTAAACTAACATTAGCTATAAAAAAGAAGCAAAAACTTTCAGACCTTTGTTTTCCCCTCCTGTATTTATTGTTGGGGATTTCTTCAAGGCAGAGTGGCTTTAAATAAGCATGCAACCTCTTAATGGATTTATTTAAGTTGAATGGAAACATGATATTAGTTACGAACCCAAATCTAGATGTCTAGTTGCCTTCTGTAAATAAAAGCATATGGGAAAAACATAAAGAACACCTTTTTCCAACTAGTTGTTATCAAAATCCAAGAATGTTTAGGTTATGAAGATTCTTTTACTTGCTCAAACCATAAATCTTGGAATCATTCTTTATGTCTCTCTCACACTACAAATTTGTTATCATCTGTACTTAAAAAAGTATGGGTTATAAAGCAATTATTCATGTTATCCTCTTCACATTTTTTATTTTGTATATTAGAAAATTCTCTCTACTTTTTCAAACTATTACTTTGTTTTTTACCTTCATGTCTCTAAGTTACATAGATATATATATATACACACATACATACAACTTTTAAAATTTCCATTTTAGGTATTATTGTTTCTACTAGACGAACATGGAGATTAGTTTCTCTTTCTTTCTACCTCTGGTCAGCAAACCCACACACACACAGTAACACACAGAAAACTCAAGTACAAACAAATGACACAAACATACAATTCCCATTATCTCATTTTTCCAATAAAGTTATACCATGACTTTGGTTAATTAAAATTTAATATTTATATTTTTTACTACATAGACTCTTCACAGCTAAGTTATGTAGTAAACTATTTGCTTTTCTTTTTCTTCACCACATTTTTGTTATTTCTGAAATTAAAAATAGACCTTTTTTTCCTTATGTTCTATGAAATCAACAATAACTAATTAAACTCCAAACTCTCAATTTGTCTAAACATTCTCTTAGCATACTAGGACATATCACATGCACCATTATTTTTAACTTTCTAGAAAGTTCTCCCCTAGAGCTTTCTGACCCAATCTAATGAAAACTAGTTGCCATATCACTTGGTTATCAGCTGATATCCTTAGATTTCTAGTACCAGCATCCTGGAATTTCTTTTTATTTTTTCCTGAATTATACACCATTTCCTGCATCTAGGAGCTTCATTATTTGTGGTTTCAATAGATAATATTCTCCAGTGTCTTCCTAAGGAAAAATGTTCGAATGGCAATTTTTTAGAACATTTATATGTAAAGATACTATTATTCTACATTTGAATGATGGTTTGGCTGGATATAAAATTCTAAATTGAAAACAATTTTCTCTCAGAATTTTGAAAGTATTACTTCCAGTGTCTTTTTGCTTGTAATGTTCCTGTTGCAAAGTCCAAAGCTATTCTGATGTGTCTTTTTTGGTTTGATTTTGTTTTTAAATACTTAATTTGTTTCATTACTAACTCATTATTTCTAGACAAATGGGCTCTATCAAACTAGAAATTAAAGTCCTTGAGTTTGCAATTATTGTAAAGAATTATTTCACTAATGATTTCTACATGTTTTTTTTCCTAGAACACTTATTACTTGAATATTAGTTTTCTTGAAATGGATTTCTAATCATCTTAATTATTTTCTACAATCTTATATTTCTTTGTCCTTCAATATTGTTTCTATAGTCTATTTTTTTCATTCTCTTTGTCTTTGTGGACTTAAATCACTTCAAAAATAATTTGATTTACTATATAGTAGGAATCCAGAAGGAATCAAAGGTAGATATTTTGTTTCAATCCACTATCTTTACACAGAACTTGCCAACTGAGAATTTCAAAAGACACCAAAAAGTTAAGCTTTATAGTCAAATATCTGTTTCCCTTTAATAGTACTCAGTGAATGATTTCACAACCACTTTTCTAAGCACCTCTTTGTCTATATTTTTTTTTTATTACTGTGGAAAGAGCACACTATATCTCCTCTCAACAGATGTTTAAGTATACAAAACAATATTTTATCTATAGTCACAATGTTCTACATCAGAATGTAGAGAATGCATTCATCTTGCATAACTGAAATTTTATGCATGTTGAGTACTAACTTTTCACCTTCCCCATTTCCCCTTCCCCTCAGCCCTGGTAACCACCATTATAGTCTTCGCTCCTATAAGACTGACTATATTAGATATCTCAAAGTGGAATCATGCAGTATATATCCTTGTGTGATTGGCTTATTTTTTGAATGGTTTAGTTTTTATAATGAAATCTAAGTCCTTGGCAGTTTCTTCAGTGATTCACATTTATTTATTGCATGTAAAAATCCCTTAAGTGTTTGAGGACAGCTAACATGTCATCTGAAAGTTATACTTATTGTAATTCCTAACATTAACATCACTTCTCTTGGCTGTTTCTTATGTATAGTGGCTTCCAGGGACTTTATTCTCTCCTAGAGAAATTCCTAACCAGCAGCTTTTCACACATGATTTACAGGCAGGGATGAAAATCAATAATCTAGGTATGGTCTGACATATGACATATGGAAAACACATCAAAAAGCTGAACTGTTTTTGTAACTGACTGTTTTTTTAACCATATGGATCTCCACTGTCCAAATGTTAGTCACTTGGATTCTGTGTTTTATTAAATATAATTTTAGTTTTCTAATATCTAATACTTCTTTCATAAAGTCATTAAGCAAATTATTTTAGGCCTATACAGTATCAGATGAGTGCTGTAATTTAAAAACTTGATAAGCATGCTTTCAAAATCCAACATAAAAATGAATAGAGCAAAGGACCAATGGTAGCATTAGCTCCCAAAGTGGGGGTATAATTACATGCTTTGAAAAATCTTCCTATTGAGGCCTCCTTTCTCTCATTCAACTGAAAAACTGTAATGACAGCCTTGCCTCAGGCAAGGCAGTGTACGTGGCAGGAGAGACCCAACCTGGGATAGCCGAACCTGAAGTGCAGTTATGTGAAACAGAGCCACCCTCAGGGGCTCGAGGCCCTCTGAGCCAAGGCTCCAGACTGACCTTTAGTCTGAGATGCAATGTCACAAGTAGTGACAGGTGCTTTAGATCAAGAAATATCACCAAGCAATAAACTCCTCATGTGCTTATGTGAGTGGAATAGACACTAAGCCCATGGAGACCAAAAGAGCTCACCGATAGCCTGTCATATTTTATCAGAATTATGAAGTAGTGAAGAATTCTCCTAGCACTGAAAAAGAACAGTAGAAAAGAAATCAGGGATGACATGCCATAAAAAGGTCTAGAAAAATGTATATCAACACTGAGTTTACAAAATTGGAGTAGATTTGTGCATATGGTCATTATCAAGTAAAGAGAAGGGATATACTGTGGAAAACGTAAAATCTGAGGGAGTGAGATGACTGGGTGCTTCTATATGGGTGAAAGCCAAAAGGAATAAACAAGAAGGGAGAAGGTGAAGGATAAGAGACTAGAGCAGCCAGACCCATTCATTTCTTAGAAAAAGCTTTGTATCTCTTGATGCTCTTACAATGTCCCAGCTCCACTCTGACAGACACACCCCAGGCTAACATGCAGCTCTCAAAGTCCAGTAATCATCAATAGTTATTTCTGAATCATAACAATCATAACAAGCATATAGCCCCATTATTAAGAAAGTACATAATCTTGCTATTAATACAACTTCTATATTTAGTTGAGAAAAGCAATAATGTCACCTCCAAAACCAAACTCTCAAAAAAAAATCCCCCAAATTCCAAATGTTTACAACAATGGGTCATATGTTTTTGTTAATTGGTTAGTTTGTTTTGCTATAGATACTGGCAATACAGGGGTGGAGAAGTGGAAGGTACAAATTACTGGGTGTAAGATAAGCTAATGGATGTATTGTACAACATGGGGAGTATAGCCAATATTCTGTAGTAACTGTAAATGGAAAGATTTTTAATACAACTTAAAAATTGTATAAAAATTAAAAAATTAAAAAGAAATGAATAAATAAAAAGATAGCACTGAAAAAGAGAAATTGCACACACTGTTGGTTACATGTGGAGATTTTCCAACAAGAAAACTCATTTATTTACAAAACATAAAAATTAAGGGTTTTTTTTGTTTGTTTGTTCTTGTTGCTATGTTTAGAAAATAAATATTTAACACATAGGGGATTATGATGCTATGGACTAAAAAGTAATACCTTGATTACAAGAATGTGAGGTGAGATGAAAAGAAAGTTTATATTATATGTATGAGTAAGTCATTTATTATTACAAATAAATTATCCTATTGTGAAAGGAAGATTTCTAATTTACTCAAGTAAGGTCATACTTAGTGTGACCCTGCAAACCAATGGAGCAGGGAAGTTCTCCCAATGCCCAGAAGTTTGGGCATATAAGGTTAAGTGGCTCAGGAAAAGCATGTACAGAGACGTATGAAAGTGGAAAACAGCTTAACAAGTTGGTCAGGTCTTTTAGCCTCTCCACTGCTTGACCACACTAGAGCCTGGCACAGTGAGCTGATGAGTAGAGTACCCATGGTATCAGAGAGGAAGGCTACAAATGAGCCCAACGACATGGACTCCCTCTCACCAGAGAGTTTAGCTACCACCACAGCTGAAAGTCTGACTAGTCAACAGTGGAGATCACTGCTGAGACACCAATGGGGAACCATTTCTTAGAAGATAACCCGATAGCAATTAGGTTGATCTCATCACACACTTTCCATACTACAAAGGTCTTTCATTAATCCTGATCAGAATGGCATGTATTCCAGTAACTGGTTTGCCTTTCTTGTTTTCAGGGTCTCACCCAAACCACCATCAGTGAGCTCTCATAGTAACTGGTTCACTTACATGAAATCTCACATAACATCATTTCAGGACAAAAGACACCTTACTGCAGAGAAGATACCTATCAAAGCATGGAATTCACTCATCCTTTCACATACCAAACCAACTAGTACGTGCTGATCTGTTAGAGTAGTGAGACAGCCTCATAAAGATGAAGCTGAAACATCAACTTGGCAATGACCCATCAAGAATAAGGCAGTAACCTTCCTGGATGTGTTTCTTTGCTATAAACTAATGGCCATTAGATGGTACTTTGGACTCAACAGGCAGAATTCATAGGTGAAAAGACCAAGGAATGAAAGTAGTAGTGGCAAGGATTACCATCACTTCCAGTAACTCAGGGAATTTGTACTTCTTTTACTTGCCAGAAAGTTCTGATTCTCATGAAAGAACTGATCTAAAGGCTGTACAAGCAGGCTAGATAATGCAGAGGACCGAATAAGTGACCTACAAGACAGGACAACAGAAAGCACCCAATCAGAACAGCTGAGAGAAAAACAAATAAAAAACAATGAAAACAATATAAGGGACCTATGGGATAATATAAAGTTTGCCAATCTACATATAATAGGGGTTCCAGAAGGGGAAGAAAGAACAAAGGGGATTGAAAAGGTATTTGAAGAAATCATGACTGAAAACTTCCCAAACCTTAAGAAGGAATCAGATATCCAAGTACAGGAGGTTCAGAGGGTCCCAAACAGGAAGAACCCAAACAGACCCACACCAAGACATATCATAATCAAGATGGCTAGAGTCAAGGATAAAGAAATGATCCTAAAGGCAGCAAGAGAAAAACAAAGAGTGAGTTACAAGGGAACCCCCATAAGGCTCTCAGCTGATTTCTCTACACAAACACTACAGGCCAGAAGGGAGTGGCGAGATATAGTCAAAGTCCTGAATGAAAAAAAGATGCAGCCTAGGATACTCTATCCAGCAAGGCTATCCATTAGAATAGAAGGAGAGATAAAGAACTTCACAGACAAGCAAAAACTGGAAGAGTCTAGCAAAACTAAACCCATGCTAAAAGAAATATTGACAGGTCTACTCTAAATAGAAAAGAAGCAGGATGCTACAGAAATGAGAAACTCATAACTGGAAAGGTGATAACTACCGTGAATTACAAATAGAATTAACATGAAATTGTAAAAGAAGACATCTGTATCAGGAGGATAGTAAGATTTTTATTAAAGTTAACACTATGAATATTGCCTGGTCACTATCCTTGAGTTAATAGGCCAGCAAGTAAGAAGAAGAAAGTAATTACCATTATCAAAAAAATGCCACTGCCAAAGGTAATTAACATTGATAATCATGAAAAGACAAGGCTGTTGCTATAAAATGGTGTTAGGGAGCAATTCATCACTATGATTTACTAAGGCATCTCTATTTACACCCATGTCCAATTTCAACTGTAACATGGCAAGTACAGCAACATGATGTGGTAAGTATATGGTAACCAAGGTCTCTAACAGTTCTGAAAAGAGGGGCTGGGTCACTCTACCAGGCAAGCTCCCTAGACCAGAAGTGCTAGCCAAGAAACTGGCAGAGAGGTGCTGGGAACAGTTAAGCTAGGAAGGAGAAGATAAGCAATAGTCAGAACCGTGGAAGCAACTAAGAGCAGGATCTTGTAGTTGGTATTACTAACCTCCCCTCTTGTAAATTTTTCAGAGAATTGTGATAAATCAGAAACCAGGTAGTGTAATGGATGAAATGAACTTAATATGAGATTCAAGTTCAAAGGATGCTCTATGGTAAATGTAGTTAATATCTCCACCTAGATGACTGTCCCCTTGTTAGCATGAGTCCCAGCTCCCAGCAGTTCATAACTTCCCTTACTTTGGAGAATTGCTCTCGGTTGATGGTAGATATCTCTGCAGAGGCACCTCCCGCCGCCGCTGCCCTGTCTCCCTCCCTGTGCTCAACGACGCAGACAGCTCACGAACAGTGATCAACTGATACTTTACAAAATGCTTGCTGCCTGGCCTTGAGGGGAAGACTACTCTGCCATGTGATTTATGCTTCAGACACGACTGTGGATGAGGTCAAGGAAGGCCTGACTTTGTTGGAGATGATATTCTCGGTGGGCTTTCCCCTCCCCGCCCCTGCTTCCCTCACTTTCCTACGGCTTTCCTGAAAAGCACTCCTTCAATAAATCAAATATGTCTGAGTATCTGTTTCAGTCACTGTTTCTTGAAAATTCAACCTGAAAAAATAGTCTATGACCAAGCAATACCATTTCTAGAATACTCTAAACAACAACAACAAAAAAATGTATACATTTTACAGCATATAACATGTACAGGAATGTTCATAACAGCATTGCTCATAATATTCCCAATTGAAAATAAATCAATAGCCCATCAACAGCTGAATGGATATATACACTCTTCTGTTCTGATTGTACCACTTTATATTTAAATACAGTGTGGCAGGTTGTATTTTCCAAAGACAGCTGCAAAAATATCATTCATATGACCTTCTTAAATTGTGACCTTAAAATTCCTCTCACATAGTGATGTTGTGTGTAGTTACTTCCCTTAAACCTGTTTTGCTGTTGTCGTTGCTACTGCCGTTAGAAGTAGATTATAAAGGGAGTGATGTACGTGACTTCTGAGGCTAGATCATAAAGATGCCATGATTTCACCTTGATTTATCTAAATACCTACTTGGAACTGAGCCATTCTGCACTGAAGTCTCAAACAGACTACATAGAGAGATAACATGAAATGTTCTAGCCAACTTCTTGGTGGGACTCCCCGCTCAGAACCAGCATCAAATGCTAGACATGTGTGAAAAAGCCTCCAAATGGCTCCAGTCCCAGCCACTGACTCATCCTTGTCCTTTGGATATTCCCTGCTGAGACCTCAGACACCCACGGAACAGAAATAAATTGTCCTCACAGTGACAAGTGCACATTTCTGTCCCACAGAGAGTAAGTGAGAATAATAATATTGATTTATGCAACTGATTTTTTTACACAGTACTAATACATAGAATGCAATATAATTATACAATAGTGAAAATTAGCAGCGAAAATGAGTAGCATGGATGGATCTCATTAACAGTAAGTGAAAAATACATACAATGTTAAGTGAAAAAAATACAGAATATACACACTGTGAGATCCCATTGCAAATATTAAGAACAAGTAAAACTGGCGTAGGCTATTATAACTCAGAGTAGTTGTTACCTTTGGAGAGAAGGAGAAGGGTAGTGATGTGAGCAGGCATGAGGGACTTGTAGGATAATAATAAAATTCTACTTTCTGACTTCAGCAGTGGTTACACAGGTATGTTCACTGTCAGACAATTCATCAAGCTGTGCAATAAATTAAAATTAAAATTTTTTTCTTTTTAAAAATCTTCATGAATTATACATATTAAAGTAAATTTTATCTTAATGAATGCAGAAATTGAATTTTATTCTTTTGGTATTTTAGATTATTTATCTATGCTACATCATTTGCTTAGATAGTTTGAGTTTCTCAGATTATTTTCTTCCACAATAAGTAAGTGACTAGTACACTGTTATCTGGAAATAAAATGACACATTTCTTTTACAAGTAGAAGCAATAAGAAATTATTTGTAAACATTAATATCTTTAATATTTATAACAAAATAGTTCTCATTTTTTTAATGTTTCAAAGCTCTAGACCTAGAATTCTAAAACAGGTATATAAAATGTATTATTATTTAAAATCTATGTATCATTATTGTCATTTCCTAAGTCCTGAATTAAAACTAGGTATTAATTATTTATAGATAATTGAGTATTTAATCAAAAAGTAAGTGATGGTTAGAAGCTCTATGAGGTCCAAGAGCAAAAGAGTAAAACTATATAGTACACGTCAAGCTTCAATCAAGGAAAAAAGATACCTCTATGTATCATTTCTTCTGTCTGCAAAATCTAAGAATGTCTTCTGTTGAAAGTGAACTCTTGCTAAGTAGGAATAATTCCACACGGTCTCCTGTGTCCTAGAAACAATGATCTCTAATATTGTGTTCTTTTTAGTTGACAAGAATAGCCTTAGACCAACACCTACACCATTGTTTGAAAGAAGTCGCTCCTCCAAATAGCTATTTCAGTACTATCCCTGCTCCCCGTTTAGGAATATCTCTCAGTTTTAATTAAAACAGTACCTTTTTGATCAGATCAACTGAACATGAATTTGAATAGCAAGATCTGACTAGGCTAAGGGTCACAGTGCACCAAAATAAACAAATAATGGAATTAGAATCTGCTAAACTGAGATTCCAGAACTTTTACCAAACTAAGACCACCAAAGGCAGAAATTAGGTCCTTCTTAACAAATGCAAAAAAAAAAAAAAAAACAAAAACAAAAAACGCATTTCAAGACCAGTATTTCCTACATATAACACAGTTGATTAAACAAAAATACAATTTCTCTTAAATAAACAGAGCTCGTTTGTTATACAATACAATGTCTGATCTTACTTTTATAAGATATGTTTAGATAATGACATAAAAATATTCATGAGACCAAATAATTAATTAATTAAAATTAAACTAGCCAATTGCAAGTCCAGATCACTGAACATTAAAAATTATCACTTTTATTGTAAAATAAATATCTGGTCCTTGAAATCCACTAAGGAATGATACAGAATGAAGATTAAATCTCCTAATAAGCTGCTTCTTGGTGATACATTTCATTAGAAACAGTCTGTCCTTTGCAACAACAATTGTTATTGGCATAATATCAGACATTACAGTCTAAAAACAGTTCAGTCTTTTCCTGAGTATTTTTAAACACTCAGGTAAGCTGATAATCTACTTCTTAGGGATTCTGAGACTCATACACCAAAAAGTTTCGTCTTTGTGAATTTCATGTTTAAAAAATGTTTTAAAAATCAGCCTTTGAGAGCTAGTTTGGTGTGAGGGAAAGACTTTATGACTTGGAATCAATCATCCTAGGTTTGAGTATTAACGATGATTTACCATCTAAGCAAACTTAAGCAATTAATTTAGTCTCTATATTTTATATACTATGACTATAATTCCCTCCTCTGTAAAATGTAATGCATTCATGCATGCTCTCTGCTCCAAAAGTTAGCTTTCATTATCAAATCACACACTGAGTGTAAGTTAAGCACTTATGCATTAGTTGAAAAAGGATTTTTTTTAAAGTATATCATCTACTTCATGTACTAAATTTCCAAATATGAAGGAGATTTTTGAAAATCAAAGTGCAATTCTCATCCTGAAAATAACATTTGATATTGGGAAATAAAAGTCTTATTAAGTCTTATTCTTCAGTTTCCAAAACTAAAAAAATCTATTTTGTTTGTTTCCCTCTATCTTACCACAAAGATATTAAAATCAATCTCACAGATATGTTTCTTTGGTGTTCCAAATCTTGCTGTATGGTGTTGAAAAACTGAAGTATCAACATTTAGGTTCTATTATTACATCATTTGAAAACAACCTTTATCTCAGTATGCAGTCATAGAATCACATAAATTGAGGTAGAATAGATTCAATAGGTATAAGTTCTACCAGTCCTTCTTCTAAAATGTAAACATGTATGCAGAAATTTTAAAAAAATAATGGATATTCTTTGGGCAATGAAATTCATACTTTTACTATTCTTCCTGTCTTAAATACAGACCATGTATTTATTATAATGGTATTTTCTCTCTTCACTTGAAAATAGAAAAGATCAAAGATACCTTCCAAAATGACAGAGAAATGGTTTTCTAATTGCAAAGACTAAACTTTTCCTAATAGAAGATTGTCATCTAGCACAAGAAAGAAACAAAGTGTTTCTATGTTTTTGTGCTTCTTTTGCTTTTGTCAGTTAATTTGTTTCTTTAGAGCCCATGCATTATCATTGGAGAGATATTAAGGTTCTAGGAAGCAGATAAAGCCAAGCCACAATGTATTTTAAATTTGTTTTGCCCCTATGGATTGTCTTTAAGAGGCTGTGGCTGGGCGGTGGGGGGATGGAAAACGAACAACCCATGGTCCCACCTTCTAACACGGTTGAGGAGGACAACATGTACACAAATACTAAAGAATGCTTCAGCCTTGGAATTCCATTTTAGAACATCTGCACTGCGATATGGGAGGTACAGCATTTAAATCTAGTTAAAACCTTAAGATTGATAATAGAAAGTCCTCCTAGGTGTGAAAAGGGGAAAAAAGAAGAAAAAATAAAAAGTAAATGAAGGGATATTTTACAAGG
This sequence comes from Camelus ferus, assembly GCF_009834535.1. Classification (NCBI taxonomy): domain Eukaryota; kingdom Metazoa; phylum Chordata; class Mammalia; order Artiodactyla; family Camelidae; genus Camelus; species Camelus ferus. Next base: position 13,870,541 of record NC_045705.1, read on the forward strand.
GTTTCATCTTTATCTATATTCCAAATCCTGAAATTGGAGAAGAAATACTTCCATTGCTAGATTTCCCAATAGAAAAGCCAAACATATGCTTGTCACCATCAAATCATGAGTGCACAAGTTTTGTTTGAACTGATAGGATATATGGAGTGTGTGCATGTGAACATATCAATCTAGGCATTAGGGGAAATTCAAAACTTTGTTATATGTCATTAATTTTTTTAAGAAAATGTCTTTGTTTTATTTTGAATAGCATATGGTTGAGCACTATATTTTTACATGATTAGAGCTTCTAAAAATCTCTTCAGTTCTATATCTGTTAGCAACTTTCTGACTCTCTGCTCTAAATCCACCCATTTTTGATAGTAGGTTTTGGTACCATAGCTAGACTTTAAACATCTCTGCTTTATCAGTTGCCGTAACATTAGGCTCTTGAAGGGCAAGTAGAAGGGACTTCTTTACCTGGTCTGGAGATTTCATGACAGCCTCCTGGCTGCTGGTGTATGAGGAAACTGATGGTGCACAACCGGGAAAGTTCTACCTGCAGCAAATCAGGCACCTTCTCAGTGAGTTTTACATGCACCCTAATAGGCGGTTTGTTCACCAGCTCCAGTCTATGGCATCTCAGAGAATTTCTCTACCATCCAGTGAGCCTCAGATACAATCTCTCCAATGAAGTAAACAGATTAAACTTGGCATAATAGGGTAGGTGTCTTTCTTAATTTTTTTTTTCCCTTAGATTCTCTCACTTAGCTGTAAATGTAGCAGCTTCTCCCTACATCTGCCATTTCAGTGTTTTCTTCAGAGTTCTCCTTACATCAGCTACAAATGTATCCCCTCTTTACAGTTCTTTATGTGAAAATCTCCCTGCTCAAATGATGGGTGTGATATCTGTCTCCTGACTGGACCCTGATATTTACATGTTCCTGCAATATTCTGCCTCTATTTCCCAAAAGCTGTTATTTCCATATTTCAGAGTTTGTTAAAAATCAAAGGCATAGCAACCAGATTGCATGAGTTTGAATTATTATTCTGCTATTTAATTTTTTGATGTTATTTTAGGAAAATTACTCTATTTCCTTAAGTCTCTGCTTCCTCAACTGCAAAATGGAAGAGATGAGAATTGTACATAATAGTACTTACCTTGTAGCATTGTTGTGTGGATTAAATAAATTAATTCATGCAAGGTCCATAGAACAGTGCCAGATAAATAGAAAACAATGTCAGTTATTATTATTGTTGTTATTTCTTTAATCTCCTCTTCATGGAGATACAGTTACAGGAAAAAAATATTCTTTCATAAATTTGATATAGCATATATAAAGGTCAAAATGGGGACCCTAACTTAAATATTCATCCTTTATAGGATGTCTTTCCTAACCGTCTTCTCATCTCCCCACTTCTACATGTTATACGTGACTTTGTCCTTGGCAAGTGTCACACTGCACTATAAATAGTTTCTTTAGCAATCCATCATCCAAGCTTAAACGAGAGTCAGATGCTACATCACACTCACACTTCACACACAATAAACACTTATGAAATGTTTGAAGGAGGATGAGAGGTAAAAAAAATGAACTCAATTTTTCGCTATCATTCTCTTCAATTTTCAAGACACAAAACTAACCTGAAATATAAAACTGACCCATCACCTCTAATCAGGGAAACTATTTTATTTCCTGTGACACAGAAGGGACAGAGAGAAGCACAAATCTAATAGGGTCGGGCGTCAAAGGAGGTTAAGCAGAAATCTGATTTGTGCTTAATGGCTGAAGACCTAGAGGTTCTGCTCCTGCGTGCTGACTATAGCTCACAGGTTCCTCCATCCCAAACCACCTCTCTTTCCTTTTGCTTAATTAGGTTGTTAATGAACTAATGTTTCCAACGGACTGTGAAATTAAAAGAATGTGCTTTTACTGTGATTGCTAAACATTTTCACTGGACATAAAATGTGTTTCACCCTCAATGGGATTTTCATTTTTCTATTTATAAATGAATCAAAAAGACAGCATCAAAGAGGTGCAGGTGTCTGGTGGGTGAATAAATAAACACTCCCAGCATGTGGAACAATTAAATAATCTCAAACAAAATGGGATCAGAGGCAGATGCAGACACCACAGGAACAACACTTGACAGGCAAAGGGGAAAACTCCAAATGAATCTGCCACAGACGAGCTTGGCTCAGCAGGTCGGGCAATCTTGTGTCTGTCCCTTTGGCAATGAAGACTAATCTGGACGCTCTCTCTATGCACTTGGGAGCCCATCAGGACATTCTGAGGGAAGAGTGATGGGGTTTAAGGGTGCCAAGTAATCAGATAACATCAAAGTAGACTCACAAACACAGCCTCTCCCAGCAAAACCAGAACACTCAATAGCCTTTAAATAAGCACCAAACTTTCTTGTTTCTGAGTCCTATTCCATCTACGTGGGATCTTTTCTTTCTTGTTTATACCACACACATATTGATGTTTAAATAATCTTCAATCTCAAAAAATATTTAAAGGTAATTTACTTCATTTACCAAATCGCCCTAGCCTTCTGTGCATTAAAATAGCACCTCTGCTTTAATTTTTTTCCAACAAAACTTACTATACAATTAAGTTGGCTTTTCTGGGGAAGATTTATTGAATCGTGTTTAAAGACAGAACATCTGTAAAAACTACAGGCAGACTACAATGAGCAAAAGAGACAGAAATGGCAGCAGTTTGGGAGAGAAAGAATTGATACTATATTTTGGTGATGAGAGAATTTACCTGAAGAAGTTGACTTGAATCTTCAAGAATGAAAAAAAAAAATTTCAGTAATCAGAGGTAATGACAAGATGTTCCATACAGGAGAAGACCCAGGAAAAAAAATGCAACAATAAGAGAAATCCTACTGGATTAGAGGATTGGAGGATTAGAAATTGAACCATTTTGATTCTTGTGTACAGTAGATTTGGACAAGTGGAATAAATTAAGGCTCAATAAGGAGATTAAGTCAAGAGAGGTAAAAAAGAATTGAATATTAGGCATGTGCTTTTGGACTTAGTCCATTAAATATTTTAGGAAAGCAAAGGGTTTTAAGATTTGAAGAGATTAATCTGATTCTGTACTTACCTTTACGTTTGTGGGAAATGAAAGGTTTACATTTTACTAAAATTATGCATAAGGAGATACTTCAAGAGTGAAAGAACTGGTGAAAAGAAAACTTCTCATACTTGTAGTTCAATAGGCAATTGAACTAAAAGATGTTTTTAGAAGAGCTTTTGAAAAGCAACCATTGTGTGTGTGGAAAAATAGCATTGTTCAAATTTACATAAAAACACATTAACTATAAAGACATCTACAATGATTCACTTAAACAATTAGAGAAGACTTGCAAACATCAGCTAAGTCATTAAGAAATGAATTGATTTGATGTGGAGAAATAATAACAAAGATGGAAATCCATATGAACATACCTATTAGAACTTTTAAAGTCATATGGAAAAGCAATTTTTGCAATCCTGTTTTCATTATCTTATGAAGCTTTAACCTCCCTAAGGCAAGACACTATCTAGACCTTAGAAAGGGACAAGACACTCCCCCATAGAAGAGAAATAGTTCATGTCAGTTTAACAGCATGTATTGACTGCTTACTATGGGAACAAAGATAAACAGGAAACATTCCCTAACTTAGAGTATTTTGCAGTTACAGGTAACAAAAATACAAAAGATACACTTTTTGTGATATGTGATAGCCTATGGTGAGAATTTCATATCTGAGAGAATATTGCCTTGATTCTTGAAACAAATTGTACAATCATTGTTTTGCTGTTTGGTTGGAAATGTTATTGGTTTTGGGATAGACTTCAAACGTCCTGTGCACCCCATGCCTCCACTCCCCCCCCCAACCCCCAACAGGAGCCATGTGCATTAATCTCTCTGCCCTAAATCTATGGTAAAGTGGAGACAGTGAGTCCTTGCTTTCTCAGGCTTGGGTCAGGGAGCTCAGCAGGGCCCTGTCTTTGGGGGTGACCCCTTAGGGACTTCATTGTTTCCTTCTGAATTAAACACTAAGGGAATCCCTTTTGTCACTCTTCACAGAAACTGTTCTTTGGCTTATAACTTGGTTGTTTTCTCCATGAATTAGTTTTCTTCTCTTGATTTCACTAGAATTTAATCTCCAGGAACTCCATCAGGGCAGGGTTTTTTTTTTTTTTTTTTTTTGGTCTGTTTTGTCTTCTGCTGTATCACCAGTTCCTAGAACATTGTCTGGCATAAATAGTAGGTGCTCAATAAAAATGTGTTCAATGAATTCCCATTTTAAAACAATGGGGCCTGGGAAGGCTTCCTGGAGAGGATGGTTTATATACTGAGTTTCAGAGGACAAGTGGGAGCTAATGGAGTAGAGAGGATTTAAAAAGGCATTCCAGACTGAGAATAGTATGGACAAGTGGGAAATAGCACGGGGTGTGATACCACAACCAGTCTGCTATTTTACACTATCATCTAAAGGGCACAGCAACCCAGTGGTTAAGCAGGAAGAGTCTAGAATGAGATAGACCTGGATCACATCCCAGATCTACGTTTTATATTTTTAACCCCCAAATCATAGAAGTGCTGCCTAAGGAAGTTGAAGCTGAGAGCTCCACCTTCAGACATTGCTTTCTGTGGAGAACTTTTTAAAAAGTTATGTCCTTGGGAAACAAGTAGTTTTCTGCAAAGATGAGGGCGGGGTGGGGCATTCATTTTAGAGGAGGAGTCTGCAAAGGAGACTGTTAACCAGGGAACCTGCTTCTAGAAAAGGTTTGGAAGGACTGCTTCTGAGAGAGAGGCAATTGAGAAAGAAAACAGTATGTATTAAAGATTAAAAAGGTGAATACAGCATTCAGTGATGATTTACTTAAGAGACAAAGATATTCCTCTAAAGTATTCTCTTTGACAGAGTCATTAGCTTATAATAATGGCACCTAAATATTTATTGTTCAATAATTAATATGCTGTTATATTTTATTTTTAAATAATTAATACATTTCAGTTTTTTTATCAAGACCACTTTGTAACTCCATGTTGCAATGAGAAGGTTTAGATTTTGATCTGAATGGACACAAAATCAGTATTATTATTTTATGGTTTCACTTTGATTTTCATCTAAAATTACATTTTTTAGATTCATTATTCCTCATATTTACTAGGTTCAGATAATTATTTGCTTTTTGGATGTTAAGAGTATTTCACAATTTAGGAGTGTTTTCTTTAAGTATATTTATTTTCCTTATGAATCTGCATGTAGAGGCAGAAGAGAGGAAGGAATAAGGAAAGAAATTAGATCAAAATAGGGAAATAAAAAAATCCACTGAAAGAAATCTAATTTAAAAGCATTCCCAACTGAGATAGTTTATCTACCATTTGTAATGATGACACAATTTTGTATGGAATCTTACCCTGTTTGTTAATATCTTTTCTCTCTTAGTTGAACTCAGCTATTACTATTCCATATGTTATGTCACTGTTACCATCTCAAACCCTGCTAATATTTATTATTTTTCTTTCATAGCCATCACATAAATTACTCAGGCTAGATTATTAGATGATTTTCTCAGGAGAAGCGGGCACAGGAAACCTGAATCATAGAGAAAATGAAGGCATTACAAAGGTGAGAGAGCTTAGTAAAAATTTAACTAACACCAGAAATTCAGCTTCATAACTCTCAGGTCATTGATATTTCTACTACAAAGAAAAAAAGAATTATGCTACATTTTTTTACCCTTCTTTTCTTCCTTCTTTACTTTCTTATTTCCTTCCATCTTTTCTTATTTTTTCTTTTCTTGTTGTCTAAGGTTTATCAAAGAATATACCCAATAATATCTTTAATCTGGTTCTGTTTGTTTTTTATATCATTATTCTGCTTATTCCTAATTAATGATATTCTTCACAATATGTACAAATGTATGTATATAAGTTGTAGCAGTTGCTCTTTTTCAAGTGATATGGATAAAAATGAGTTTATTACATTTGACTAGTGGGGAGAGACACACTTCATGCAGTCCACTGTATATAAAATATCCCTGGCTGGGTATTTTAGCCCCTGGACAAGTGCAGCATTAATTCAACCCAGGGATGTGTTCAAAGTATGACTCTGAGACTACATCTCAGTGGAGGAACCCTCAACCTGAAACTTGAAGAACCTCTTGGTAATGAGATTATTTTTCATTGTTAATGGAGAAGGGCCTCCTCATTTAGAGAGGCATGTGTACTGGAAGACGGACACATTGGCAAATACCCACACAGACCAAGGTCAAGGTTAGCCAGGATCATTCAATTCAACTCAGATCAGATATTATCTTTGGGGATGCACACATATAAAAAGGTTAAGTGAGCTATATTTTGGGTTAAGACAGCTATTATGTGATGATAATCATTATATATTCACAAACTATCCTCTTTAAAAACTATCATAGTTTAGCCTTGGACAAATATCCATGTATTTAATATTGTTTTCATCTTTCAGCATTTAAAATAGCTTCTTCACTAGTTTTAATTAGTCTCTTCCTGGTCTCGTCCAATATATTCTCCACTCTTTTGCTGAACACTAGGCTGTATTGCCTTTTCCTATTATATATGATGATCAGAGAACTGAATTTGAAGTCAGAGGAGAGGAATCTAAGCAAAGGTGTTATTTCAAGCAAAATATTAGCCTCAGGTTGTCATACTGGGTACGTCTAGGGGTAAGTTTTGCCTTAGATTAGTGGGAGCACTTGAGTAAGCTTTATCACTTCTGCACTATTTATTTATTGGCTAAGAGCCTCTCCAGATTAATGCAAACTCAGGCACGCTAGAACTCTGTGTACACAGGAAATTGTGACTACAAAAGCTGTCCTCGAGGATAGCCACAAGCTTGGTCTATGACAGTCCACTTTTTGCATCTCTCTGGTCTACTTCCATCTCACATTAACTTCACTGAGTCCTGTCAGGGCTTCTTCAAGATGATGGCTACTCACAATTCCTGGGGGAAAATTTATCAGAGGTAGTTTACCAAGATGAACTATCCCTGCCTGTTTATCCTGAAATTGCAACTGGTAGTCATTATGTCCCTCCTCTACCAGTTATTCTTGATTCCTTCATTCTATCCTGGCTCTTCCGCTATTTTCCTGGTGAGAAGCATTTCAACTCCTGAGTATACTCCCAAATGAAAGTTTTGAAGAGGATGTTTAATGAAGAATGTTTATAGTAGCACCACTCAATAGCAAAAGCAAAAAAACACAAAAGGAAGAAAGAAAATTGAAAATATAAGAAAAAAGGGAAAAGAAAAAGGGAAAGTAACAAAAAAAGACTGGGAAAATGTTCATAGATGGAAAAATAATGTGGTATATTTATGCAATGGAAGACTTCATATCAGTAAAAATGAACTTCTACATGCAATAACTTGAATAGACTTAATCTAATGATAAGTGAGAAAATATATAACTGCCTTTTTTTATAAAGTTCAAAAACAAACAAAAAATGCTTTATTTAGGCATTTAAGTGTACAAATATGTGGAAAAAATACAAAGTCCAATGATTTCATCCTTGGGGAGAGAGGGGATTAGTGTAAGAAAGGCCTACATACATAGGACTAAGTAAGGGGTTGAATGGTGAGTTTAGTAATGCTCATTAAATAAATAAACGTAGGCCAAAGGTCACCATGTATTGAGTACCAAGGATTATCACTAATCCATCTGCACAGCAGAGTTTCAACTAAAAAAAAAGTTTCTAAGCGACTGATTTGAATGCGCAGCCTGGACTGAGAACCACTGCACTAAATAATCTGTACTGTCATCTCAATTTCTTTTTTCCATAAGCTGAGGCAAAAATTAAAGGGAGAGATTTCACTTGTAAAAGTACTGGGATATAATCTCTACTTTTTAGTTTTTGTCTCAGTTTATAAAAAAAAAAAGAAATTGAGAGCGACAATTTTAAACCATTAAAAAAAAAAAACAGGTTTCAACAATTTTATTTAGATGCATAATAAAAACCATGAAACAAAACATATTAAATTTAAATTTGATCTCATAATGTCTATTCAAATACTAAATAAAGGACTTCTTCAATAGGAGAGAGATACCATCTATGGGTAGAATGATGCTAACAGTCCCAAAATACAGAAATTGCTTCATAAACTCACATAACCCAAGTAGTGCAATTACATACCTAATGAAGAGTATGTAGAAATATAATATTTCAGTTTAAAAGAGTAAAAAAATCAAAAGTTCTTAAACAAACTTTAAGCTTCATTTCAATCTCCTTATTTCAACCATGCAAGAACCTGATAAATGTTTATTCACATGGACACCACTTGAACACAGAGAAGAGCAATAGTATAATAATGAACTGACATGAAGATAAATGACTCCAATTAGCTTCCTCATTAGTTGTAACTAAGATTATTTCTTTAGTCACGACTGATTTATCTACATTTCAGTTCTCTAGTGCTTCAGGAAGTTGCCTGCTAGACTAAAGCCAGGTAAAGGGAATTAATTTAAACTGTAGGCAGTAACCTTCTATTTTCCATTGGGTTGATATGTGACTGGTGCTCAAGAAAGGATTCACATACTTGTGCTTTTGCTGTTATTCCTACAGGAAAATGATCAATAATCTATCAAAAGCCTAAATCTATCAAGTACAGTAATGAGTGTATAATACATGTCTATATTTCATATGATGAAAAAAGCTAAACATTCTTAAATAAATGTCTAGAGAATTCTTGAAAAATCCTGGATTGAATTTATGTTCCTGACTGTCTCACTCTGTTTCATATCTGTCATAACATCACGAAGAGTGGTGACTGAGAATGAGGATACACACGCTGGTGGAATAAACCAAAAATATTCACCAAAAGCTCAGTATTCTTCCTAGGTGAGTGGAGTTTCCAAGCTAGTAACAAATATGAAACTGCATTCTTCAGGTTTACAGAAAGTCATAGACCAGCAGTACTGGGTGGACGTTGCTTTTCCTTCAGTCTCAGGTGACAACTAACATTTTGTGCTTTCCTAAAGAAGACTCAGCCTACAGCAGCCTATAAGTCCCTCCTGAGACACTGTGTGTGTGCCCATGCCCAAAGTGTCCTTCAGGGAGGAACTGTCCAATTGCTCTGCCTTATACTCCCCCTGAGGTGTATGTGGCGTGGTACTGATGTGATGAAGTACTCTCAAACTTCATGATTAACGCTGGAAAAGAGACAGGTGCTTTCTCCTGGAAACCTGCAATCCCAGAAACTCTTTCCATGCTCAAGTAGAAGAAAAATGGTTTGCTCATTTAATTATTAAGTGTATTCATTCATAAGTCATATGAGTAGAAACTTCTGTGTCATGCACCAGTTGCTTTTTTGTCAGAACTCAAGATACTTTACCATCTAAGTCAGTTCAGGAGTTGAAGAAACACTAAAACCTGGCAGGCAAAACAGAACAAAACAGTAACAACCAAAAGCCATTTAGACTTAAGAGTTTGACAATGTAAAACCAAGATGACTGTTTAGAGCAAGAGGTCGTCTTTGAAATTGAACTGATGAAACTGTCACATCCAGAATCAGACATTTCTCTAAGGAATTCTGGTTACTATTAGCAGAAAGCATTAGAGAAGAAAACTGTGGGGTTAGAGATGCTCATTTCTGCCAGAATGGCATTGCTTCCAGGCCATTTTACCAGAAAAAGCTTGAAGAAATGTGTATCTTAATATGTTGAGTCCAAATTGGTATTTCCAATTGCAATTGGGTACTATAGCTTTTATTTCAATTTATTTGTGTATAATTATATTCTCTTTGGCAATAGAAATTAATTCTGAAAACCATAATATAATTTTCATTTGTTTTATTTTGCTGTATAAAGAAAATTATTTTAAAAAATTATGCTTATGAGAATATTAAATCCTTCATACAGCTGTACAAAAGTTATTGTGATTATTGGCACCCTGAATAATGGTAGATTTAGTAAAAAGTAAAATTTTCAAGTGTTCTTAGCAGTAATATTTAATGTGAAGAGGAAAAAATGAAGGACAAACCAAAGATAGAAAGGGAAGAAATGGCTGAAGTAACATGCTTCTTAATGAGAAAGACTGATTTATCTGTACACAAAGCATTGATCTAGGCAGAATGCAATAAAGGGGAATGAATAAATATAAACACAGGCTATGGAAGTATTGAATCAAAAATGATGATTGTGACTTGGTGTTTGAGAAAAGCATAGGTGTTTTCACAGCACAGGAGGCTTAGCACTACAGAATGAGAGGCATTTCAAAAAGCATGAATAACCAAGAAGTCATTCTAAATTGAGAAGATTAATTTTACTATCAACCTAAGCCAAACTAAGTAATTACAAAGATAAATATAATGGAACAACATATCACCTTTACCTTGAGAAAACTTGAATTACAGTTAAACTATGCTACTTTCACCTTCATGTAATTGGATATCCAGATGGTGATTATATTTAATTCTAATACCCGAGATAGGAGAATATATTTTGCACAAAGAATTCTTGGACACAATTTGATATTGATTTATCTGACTTTTTTGTTCCCAAAACTCTATTGATAGTTCTATAATTGCTATTTCTTACTTCTCTCTATTAGAACCAATATTTTATGAGAAGTTAAATTATACTTTGAAAGTACAAAGTTGTAGGCAAGAAGCTGGGAAGAATATACAAGTTAGTGAGTCCAAGATGGATTCCAAAATTGTGAAACTACAATTTATATACTACAAAAAATAAAATAAATTATTGATTTTTAAGGACCAGACATTAATGATTCACAATGAGCTTGCTAAGTTACAAGACCCAATGGTGTGCAGAAGACAAATGTGTGCTAAGTATATCATTTTTTCTTCCATGAAATGTAAGACATGTATATGAAACTGGCTCATCCAAAAATGACAAATTAGAGTAGAGAACATTTAATAAAATGTTATCTGCAAGTATAATGTAACTTTTTAAAGACCATTTTAATCCTTGACAAATATACAGTTAGCAGAAAATTTAAAGTATGAAGTTTTATGTACAACAGTATTTCAATTATTTCTCTGAAGCCAGAACTAAAGCAATAGTTATCTCCTCTTTTTTATTCTAAACTATATTTTCATGAATAGGCTGTTTATAGTTATTCTTGTAATCATAACAAAATGATGATAGATATTTATTTCTTATTACTTCTTTCATGTATCAGCAAACAATATTGCCATTTCTCTAGATGCATGTCTGGAAGTCTGGCTGCCAAAACAGAAAATCTGCCCACAGAGGCTTAGACAAATGGAGCTTTAGGTGGCCGTATACAAGAAATAGGAAGAAGGCAGGCAACTTTAAGACAATGGCTCACTGATTTTATTAGGAACCTAGATTCATTTTGTTGTCCCCTTTACCATTCTTAGTATATTGACTTAATCTTCAAAATCACATGCTAATTAGTGACCACCAAGGATTCAGTATTCTTATCCAGGGAAGGGTAGCAGGCATCCAAGGCAAAGTGGAGGAGCCCTGATGACTACTTTTATTCCTTTTTTTTTTAAAGTCAATAAAGCCAGAGGATTTCCAGAAGCCACACCTAAGCACCTAATATATTTCTTTGCAAAAATTATGCCTACGTTACAGTTGCACACATGGGAATCTTGGAAATCAAATCTTCAGTTGGGCACATTACTATCTGAAGCAAAATGCAGGTGTGTAAGAGAGGGAGGAAAACAGGAATAATTAGTAGGCAAAGAACACAATATCCAAGCCAGTCACCTGAACATTACCACTGGCTACATGAAACTTACATAAAGGTAGAGATATACCAGGTTTATGAATCAAAGTAGTCACATGAATATGTGAATTCTCCCCAATTTTACCTATAGAAATGGCCCAATCCCAGTAGAAATTTCAGTAAATTTTTAAAAATAGAAATTAACAAGCTAATTTAAAATTTATATGGAAAATAAAAGAATTCAAGTTTCCTAAATTAAAAAAAAATTTTGGATGACTCACATAACCTCATTTCAAGAGTAGTTGAGTATAATATTGGTGAAAGGCTGTACACATGAATCAATACAACAAAATAAAGTAATTGAACCTCCATAAATAGTAAATTGATGTCTGACAAGGATGTCAAGGCTGACAGGAAGGGGAATGCTTTCAACAAATGATACTTGGACAACTGTACATAAATATACCAAAAAAAGACTTGATCTGTATCTTGCACCAAATAGAAAGTTAACTCAAAATGGATGATAGACCTAAATATAAGAATTAAAACTGTAATGCTTGGAAGTAAGTAGAAAAAAAAGTCAAAGATCTCGCTAGGCAAAGATTTCTTAGGCATGACATGAAAATACAATCTACAAAAGGAAAAATAAATGATAAATTTCCCCACTTCATCAAAATGTAAAATACTGCTATTTGACAGTTACTGTTAAGAAAATAAGACAAGCCACAGAGTGGGAGAAAATATTTCCACATCGTACACAACCCAGAGTGCAAAACAAACTCTCACTTCCCCTCTCCCTCTGCCAGGCTCTGCACTAGGTCTACTGTATTACTCTCTAGAATAGAAAGATATAATGGGATTGACTGGAACATCAGAGAACATTCAGAGAACTTGATAAATTTAGAAAAACAGAATTAATTTAACCACTAGTTAATAACTGCAAGATTATCAAGTATAACTGCAAGATTCTTTGACTCCTACATACCTCCCCAGTCTTATTTCTCACAATTCCTCCATCTAACTTCACTGGAGGAATTGCCATGAATAAAATGATTTGAGTACCAATTTTAGATCTAGATGCAAAATTCACCTACAAGCCAGGCTATTCATTGATTAAATTCTCAGTAGGGTTGGATAAAAACTTAATGTTATTTGTGAACCTTCAATCTTATTTAAAACTCTTTGGTTCTTTTGATACCAAAAACATGCTATCAAATTTAGTCAATTTTGACCATCATCCTAAAGACAAAGACATTTGACTGACTGTTTGAAATGAATAAATGGTTTTGAATACGCAATCACTGTAGCATAATAGGATCAAAGAGCTATTAAAATGCAAAGAAGAAATGCATCCAAAAAAAATCATGAGCTGTTCACATTTACAAGTGAAACTATAATTATCATACATTAGAAGGAAAAGGTAACCAACAGTGATTAAGCACCTACTACGTATCAACCATCTTGCTATTTAATTTGCAAATATTATCTCATCCATGGAATAGCTCTCTGAAGTAAGCAATAAAATTTTCATTTTAAGCATGTGGAAATGTAGGTTTCAGAGAATTGAAAATCAACACTTGACCAGGTTAGACAGGTACTCTGAAAGTGATCTTGGATTTGAACCCAAATATATCCCAAAACTTCTTTATCTCATAAAAATTACTTTCAAATAAGAAATCGGTTATCTGAAAAAGTCAATCCTGGGAAAGAAAAATAAAACAACTGGAGACAGCACTAGGATTTAAAAGCTTAGACTTTATCTCACTTTGAAAATAAAATTTATCAATTGGTATATAGATTATTCATATTTTAGTGACTTTTTATAACTTTCTAACACTGCTGTTTTAGTAAAGAATTTGTTGCTTTTGTTTATCAAAGAAAATACAAATTATTCTACTGAAATTTATTGTTGTGTATGTAAATCATAGTGAAACAAGAAGACGAATAATTCATTCTTCTGGAAAATTTTACAGAAACCATCTGTATAAAATTTTAATTTATTTTCCATGGAAGAGTTTAAATGACATATATTCTGAAATGTTTTTTCTCTAGAGGACAAGTAATTACACACAATTGATTTGTGTCTGAGCATCATTAAGATAATGTGATATTCGAGACATATATATAAGGAAGCCAAGAAAAATTAATTTCTGAACCAGTTAAATAAACTACACTAGGAATAACATAGCATACTCTTCTGAATAATCTCCACTACATGAAAAAACTTTTTTTCCTCAAGTTTTTAACTGAAATCTGCTAAAGTCAGTGGACATTATAAGAGCTAAAAATAGCATGAAAAGAAAAATATCCAGAAACTCTACCACAGTCAAATGATGCTATTTTTTTTAAGGTGTCATAACTGTTTCTGAAAGACTCAACACTTAGAAATGAACTACATTAGAGAAGAATAAAAGCCAAAGTCATTAATGAGTTGGCCATTTCAGCACATCAGCAAATTCTTATAGAGCACAGGGGCTACATTTGGTACATAGAAGCCTTTCACACCTTTGCTGTCCCAGACAGTAATGTGTTTTGCCACATATAGAATAAACTGCTAAATGTAAATTTTATCCATTGTTAACAGCCGAATTTTACATATATATATATATATATATATATATATATAATTATATATTATACACACACATACAAAATTATATAATATAATATAATATAATATAATATAATATAATATAATATATTTCAAGTCTTTTCCATCTTAATAACACTACACATAAACCAATATGAAGTTTATCTACCTTTAGTTTTGCTCTAAAAGTTATTTGACATTTATACATGAGGAATATTAAATATACAGAAGTAGAAAGCTATCATGATGAACAACAGAAGTGTAAATAACATGTAGTTTAATGGCCATGCTAGTTGTTTTCCCTTCCTGCGGAAAGAGTTATGTTGTGTTTCACCTTTCATATACAGAAGTAATGACTGTATTAACTGTTTTGAAATACAGCTGGCATGTTTCTTCCTGCTTACCTGTTTTATTTGCCACTTAAAATATCTATCCATAAAACAGCAAGAAGTTTAAGCATAAATAACAACTTAACAGAAACTGTTGCATTTACTCCCACTTTATAGGCTTGTATTTTTAGGCCAACTCTCAAAACACAGTAGACGTGTCAGTGAAGAGTTAAACAGTTGCTGATACAGGACATACTAATGCAATACTTCTGAAAAATGGACAAATCTATTCCAATATCAGGTATTGCTGTAAGAATTTCAGATGAAAATATTTATGATTTCACACAGATTTGTTGGACAATAAAAACAGAGCAGTGCATTTGTTGGCTAATCTCATAAGAACCTTGGAAGAGAATGTAACCTTAAGATGGAAAGATTATGGTTGCCAGGTGTCAAACACATTGCTTTTTTATTATTAGCTCTTAATATTTAGCCCTGGGAGACACAGTTATATAAGAGAAACAAAGCACAGCGAATTATACATCTCAAAAGTCAACAACAAAACTTGAAAGTGTTTTGTTATGAAGGTGGATAGAGTCAGGATAGAATTCTACACACCTAATTACATTCTTTAAATTAATATATAAAGAGCAATAAAGAGAACAATAATAGAGGCTCATAGTTAAGAATTAGATATTCCATTAGATTTAAATTAGATATCATTTAATAATGACAAATTTAATCACTTATAACACATAAAAAATGATCACCTCCGTATTTTGAAAATAATAAGAGAAAAATTTTAAAAGACTATTTTTAGAGTAGTTTTAGGGTGCTAGTAAAATTGAGGAGGAGGTACAGATACTCCCCGTATCTCCTTACCCCGTATATGCATAGCCTCACCCATTATCCACATTCCCCACCAGAGTAGTACTTTTGTTACAGTTGATGAACCTACCTTGACACATAATAATCACCAAGAGTCCATAATTTTCATTAAAGTTTACTTTCGATGTTCTACATCTATGGGTTTGAACAAACGTATAATGACAAGTATCCATCATTATAATATCAGACAGGTTATTTTCACTGCCTTAAAAATCCTCTACTCATGCTTTCCCTCCCTCTCCCATCCCTGGCAACCATCAATGTTTACATGGGCACCATAGTTTTTCATGTCATTTCTAGGATGTCATAAAGGAATCATATAGTATGCAGCCTTTTCAGAGTGGCATTTTACATAATGTACATAATGAAAATGAAAGACTGGTGAGTACAACTCAGCTCACTAGAGTCAAAAAGGAAATTTAGCCCCTGAGTCTCTGTACCGCATAAATCGACACACATCATCTCCCAGGAAGTTGAGAACATTGTATTGGACAGACGTGTAGGATGTTTGGAAGAGAATTACTTTCTCATTCTGAGTCAAGTATACTAAATAGGATCATGTTCTCATGAATTAGCTGTCTTCACGTTACTTGAATGAAAATAATACAGTTGAAAGAGCTTGGTACATGTTTCCATGCAGAAGACCATGTATAAATATCAAGTAAAAGCACTAGTGAGCATATATTTTCTACCAATACTGCGAATTCCATTTTCCACACACCTGCTCAATGCAGCTGCTTCTCTAGCCGTGATCTTACTACAACCCATTTCCCTTCACTCGCCACTTCACTTAACAAGCTCCAGCTGTACCGACCGTTCTTCAATGCTCTATAGTACTAATTCCTTCTCCCTATAATCAGCAAAATGAGAGAGCCAGTGTTCCCCAACTACTCTCAATCAAGGAGAAAAATTGGATTGAGAAGGGATTGGCAAGAATGTGTAGAAACAGAAGTGGTTTAATCAAATGAGACCCACTCTTACCCATACGTAATGTTCCATCCAACAGGCATGTACTATTAAACTTACTCTGATGAATTTACAGAATACTTCACCTGATTTTGGTAGCTTTTTACGTATTTATTTATTTTCATGGAAATATTTCCTTTGCTATGTTCTAAACCAAATCACCATGAACCAGATTACCCATGATGTGCTGCTACTCCTGTGGTTTGAAGAAATCCTCATCATCTTGAAGTTCTGATGTGACTATGGGAAGGGTGAAAAGAGGGAGGATCTAAACCTTCTCTCTTCTGTGGCTCCCAGAACATTTGAAGAAGTGCCCTTAGAGGGGACAAGGGGAAAACATAGGGCTACTGAAAAATTTAAGTGCACGCTTGATATACAAGCCTAAGTTAGTCCACAAGGGACTACAGTCTTTCTGGCTAGAGTTAAACCCTCTGTAAATAGAAATCACACTTTATTTAATCTTTCAGGGTGTTCATTTTCTCATTTGTTTGCAATGGAAGTATCTTCTCCATTGCTTACATTCTGCTCACCCCTGTTCTTAACAATTGTTTCAGTTAATAGTCTCAGGCAATTCAGCAATTTATCCATTGAGGGTACAGATTCCCCCTCCTCCCACAGGCCAGGGATAGAAAAACTGGAAAGAACTGCTTTGAAATGGAAATGAGGAAGGGAGAAGATGAAGGAATGGAAATAACTGAAGGCAATGCTTTCCAATTTTTTTCCCTTGAAGTATTGCTAATAGGAGAGAGCAGTGGAGAGGTACCCTCCTGTGAGTCTGGGGGCAGCCTGAAGTAATCCTTCTCAAATGCAGATTGTCTTTGAACTCTCAAGTTTAATCATTAAAAGGAAGAGTATTTGCATTCTGTTATGTAACACAGATGTTTATTTTAGTTTAAAAGTAATGCTTCAAGTATGTTAATCATAAATATATTACCACTAATACCCTCCAGTAAAACATTAGATCAAAATATAGTATCAGGAAGGTGCACCATGTTTACTCTGAGATTTCTCTCACCTTCTGGCACCCATTAGAACACCTTAACTACACTTCAAAGAGGCAACCTTACACCTCAGACCTAACCTAACTAAATCAAAAAGACAAACACATTCATGTTATTGAAACATGCTAAAGTGCAAGCATATTTTTTAAAATATAAATAATACAAATACAATGGCATAAATTTTCACATAATAGGAAATCTAGACCATATTAATATGGTTAAGAGATATATATATTTTTCCTTATCAGGTATGGTTTAAAGAACAGATTCAATTTTATGTGCCTCCCATAAGGTTTTCTAGTTCTAAACCTGTTCATTAACTTATCCATCTTTTTCATCCCTACTGACTTCATGTGACATTTATTGTATCCTAATTGTCCATATTCAATTTGATCTATTTATGGAATTTCTGTTCAGTTCCATTTTTTTTCTCTTCATGTAATATTTCATGGGTTTTATTGTGAGGAATATTAACTTTTCTGCTCCTCTTCAATTTCTTGTCTTTTTCCATCAGTTTCACGGTAATTCTTGCCTGTTGTGTCTTAAAATGAATTTACAATTATGTTAACTAGCTTACAGAAATATCTGTTGATAATTTATTGGGATTGATTAAAGTGTAATATAACTTAAGGAAAGCTGGCATCTTCATAATATTTTGTTTTTCTATTCAGAAGCGTAATGTCTTTCTACCTGATGAATTCTTTTTCCGAGTACTCTAAGTATGGTTTATGTATTTTTCACATATGCTTTGAATATTTTTGTCAAAACATGTTTTATTTTCTATCATAAATGGATCATATTCTTCCATTCTACCTTCTAACTGATTTTTATTTGTGTGTGTATAGTGGCTCCTGATTTTATATGCTTATTTTATTACTTTGTATTTTACTAAATTCTCTCATTGTTAAGGATTTATTTTTCAGTGATTCTTTTGAAGTTTCCAGCTATTTGATTATATCATCTATATAAAGAGATTTAGAAAAATCTGTCTTCCTTTCAGATTATTACACTTTTAATTGATAGTGTTCTAAGTGCTTTTATGAATTTTGCTAACAGAGTGTTAATAAGTAGTGGAAATAGTGAGCATACTTTCCTTCTTGGATTTAGTGGAAAAAATTTTTTTTTTATTTTTATAGGCTTTTAATCAATTTGATCATAGACAATAAAAATTTATTCCTGTCTCTAATTATAATAAAATGATAAATGAGAACACAATTCCCAAATGCATCTGGGATGATACCTTTCCTAGTAGAGACAAGACAAAAGTTGAATTCAGGGAAAACAAATTGCTTGATTTACCAAAAAAGCTCTTAAGGTAAAGGTCAGGAAACATTTTAGAAAATGAAACAAACTGGTTAGTTTTTCAAGAATGATTAGACTCACAGTTTTGCCTGCTTTTGTACTTTTTATAAGTGGAACCATGCAATATGTACTCTTTTGGGTTTGTTTTCTTTCACTAAACGTTATGTTTGTGAGGATTATCTCAATTATTGTGTGTTTTGTAAATCATTTATTCTAATTTCAATATATTATTCACTTGTATGAATATCTCACTTATCCATTCTACAGTGGATGGGCATTGAGTAGTTTCCAGATTGGGGCTGCAATGAACATTCTCGTGCTTTGCTTTTTTTTCCTTTTTTCTTCCTTTAGAATTTTATTTTATTTTATTTTTTATTTTTTTATTGAAGTACAGTCAGTGTAACTGACTGTGCATTGACTTTGATGACATTTTTAAGAGTAGAACTGCTGGATCATAAGGCATAAATACGTTCCATTTTATTAGATACTGCCAAACTATTTACAAATTGGTTGAACTAATTTAAACTCTTATTAGCCATGCATGAAAAGTCTGACTCTTCCATAAGATCTACTGTCATGTTCCACAGTAGAACTTTTCATTTTAGTTATTCTTGTGTGGTTGTATTGGCATACCAGTTTCATTTTAATTTGTGTTTTTCTTGTGATTAATGAGATTGAGTACCTTTTTATACATTTATCATTAATTTGATATCTCTTTTGCAAAGTGTCTTCAAATTCTTTACCAATTTTTAAAATTAGACTTTCATTTTTTATACATTGTGTAAATGCACACAAGATCACCACCTATTATAAAAGTGGTTTTATTAATCAGAAGAATAACCTAGCCTTTGGATGTTTGTCAGTCTACTTCTCCACTGAGCTCAGGGCTCATTCAAGCAGTTCATGAATAAAGTAGCCAATTGGCAGGAATATAATTCAAATGTAGTCTCAACAACATGGACTTTCTCTCACCAAGGCTGACTTTGGTACTGTGTTTACTTCAAGTCTAATTTGCTACTAAAAAAAACTGACCAATATACAAATATGTGTGAGACTGTCCAAAAGATGGTATTCTTACACTTTTTGTATGTGTCACATTCAGTCACAGAAGGCTTGCTTCTGTCCTGAGATCTATCTAGGAAACAACTGATAGGACTTTGCTCCTTAGACCCCACCAATAACTATCTCATCATCTCCCACCCTCTCTCTCTCTTCTCTCTGTAACCCTATGGAATCTTTCATTTTAAGGGAGTGGGACATTAGCAGTGGGGGAAGACTTACTTTCACTTCATATATCTCTCCAAAACCTCTCTTCTTTCTACCTAGAGTTTCCTAAGACCACAGGACCTTAAAACCAAGAAAGATGACTATATTTTCTTTCTGCCAAATTTTATTAATTACCTGAAGCTATGGCCATGGGACTGACAATTCTCGATTAGGAAAATGAAATGATACTATAAATATTTGGGAAATAATATTATTTAAAATACCTATCTGAGACAAAGAACGTTTTTTTCTCTTTTTTTAAAATTTAAGCTGAGTGAACTTGAACAACTCATTTGCTCTCTTTAAGCCTCACTTCCCTCATCCAGGAGAGAGAGGGACCACAATAGCAATGTCTCAGAATTGCGATTATTAAATGGTATGCCTACAAGTGAGTCGGCATGGCATCTAGCTCCTTTTAAATACAGTTCAAAAACTGTTCTCTATGTATAAGTCGTGCTTTTATTCAAATAATTTATAAAAGACAGCTAAGAAGAGAGAAAGTCTGTGAACTTTCCCTACAGTGGTACCCAACTCTTACTGCTGCAGTCATTGCACTTGGAACAGTGCTATTGGCATGTCACCAATCATTTCAGAAAATATCTTAACAATAACTCAAGTTCTAAAAGACCCTCAAAAGTGGGCTGTAGAAGTCAGTTACCAAACCAAAGGAACTAACTAAATTGATAGCACTCCCAAGGAGAAAGAGCCAGGTTAATGTTCGCTGCCAGGAACCTTTGCTCCTGCATTTCAAAACTCAGTGAAAGTCACAGATGAGACAGCCTCTCAGGGCCTCTTAAGGCTTCCTAATGTTGCAAGAGCCCCTGCTGTCCTGTCATGTCACACGCCAGACATAAAGGCTTTCCCTTGTGCTCTTTCTCAGCAAAGCTGTATGGTCTTTGAATTTCAGATGTGAGAAGAGACAAGTGCAACAATGCATGTACAGTCACTTAAGGACCAGAACTGTTCCTGAACTCTAAAGAGCTCACAAAGTGTAAAATCTGAGTACAGAAAGAGCACCAAGACTTCAAGTCTCTTTTCTTATGTGTTATTGCTGAAGTATAAATAATTTTAATACTACATTGGGGGGGGGGTGTTCACGGGTACGTGTTTATGTGCCTGCCATGACCGCTGAACAATAAGAACGGAGAATTAACTTCTGGGGTGGGGAAGCCCTTAAAGATCACCTATTTAAACTCCATATTTAGGAGTGGGGATGGACAATGGTGATGCAGAATGTTATAACCAAAACAAAGATTCAAACTTAGTATGAAATAAAATTTGCTTAACTAGACAGAAAATCACTAGTTGTGGGGGCACTCTAATCCTTCTGCATCTTGCTTGTTCTACTCACTGCAACATTACCCCCCCACACACCCACACCCAGACACACACACACACACACACACACACTTAGAACAAATAAAGCTCATTTCCCATATATGCCTCAAGAGTTATGCTTCTGAAGTTATTTTTAAATGTTTTTGTCTCTGAATTAAATGGTCTTCTTCCACATAACCCTATCTTAAAATAATTTACTTACAATAATTAGGAACCTACAGTGGGCTAGGCATTGGACTGAGCTCTCAGGATGTTGTGCAGAATAAATCATACCTATCTAGTTTATCCCATTCTATCCTGCTAGAAGAAAAGGTGTGGCCAACACTGCAAGATAATCATGAAACATTGCTTCTCTGTGATAAGAGTTTTAAAGATGAGTCAAGTGTTACCTCAACAGCACATTACTCTCACCCTTGAGAAAATCAACCACAGGAAATGAGTGGCTTGGTTTACCTAGCCATGTTGTAACATTGTATATGGTAACTCCTGATTTTTAATTAGTAATCAAGCTTAGACCAAAGGTATCTTATGGTATGGGACAAGGAAGAGTGAAAATTATGAGTTTCATTTTCAAATTAAAATAGAATCATCATCATAATAAAATATCTCACATTTCTCACCAAATTATAATTATACCATCATAACCCTAGACTGCTATCACCTCACATCTGTAATGATTAAGATTAAATATTGGTTTTATTTTCCCTCTAAATCACCTTTTAGGTCACTTGCAAATTAATCTTAATCAAGGAATATCTTTCCCAAATCTCTAGAATTAATTAGTTGTGCCTTGTACTTAGTCATAGTCTCGACCAATACTTATATTAAAGCATTTACCCCACATTATCTCCCAATTTATCCAATTAAATGTTTTTGTTCCTAGAAAGGGTTCTCAAAATGACAGAGACTGGGTCTCACTTTTGTTCTTTGAGGACCAAGCACAGAGTCTAGAAAGTAGTAAGTTCTTCAAAAGTGTCAGTTGAAGAAATTTATTTTCCTTATTATTCTGTGTTTTTCTCATTATAATATTTCTTATCTCTCC
This sequence comes from Camelus ferus, assembly GCF_009834535.1. NCBI lineage: Eukaryota > Metazoa > Chordata > Mammalia > Artiodactyla > Camelidae > Camelus > Camelus ferus. The sequence goes on from NC_045705.1 coordinate 13,892,935, forward strand.
ATTACCAGAAGGCAACTGCATAAACACTTTGGATTGACATTCAAAGCCCTCTGCATTCTGATTCTACCTTGAAAACCCACTTGATACAAGAAAATTTTATTGCAATGCAAAATCATGCAGTTCCCAATTGTAGAGTGATAACCACCCAAGGGAATATCACCTTCCTCATGGACTTTGCCCTGTTTCTTCCATTTTTTGGGAATTTTTGAATTTGAGAACACGTATCTGCATGTAATTTAATTCATTAAAGGAAAAGTGGTGGCCTGAAGAATAGGATGATTGCATGTTGCTGTAATATAAGGCAATGTGTAGGACTTGTGGTTAGAGCTCATGGATTCAAGATTAAAGCCAGTATTCTGTAACTTTGAGTTTAGCCATCATCAACAGCAAAAGCCTTTGATTTTTTTTCTTCCTTTTGTTTTGTTTTGTTTTGTTTTTGAGGCTGTGAAGCAATAATAGGGTAGAATATAAAAGATTAGAAAATGCAGTGAAAATGAGGTTTTTTTTTATTTTAAAAGTATTTTGAAAGCAAATGCACATAAACATACTTCTTATGAAATTGAAGCAGCAGGAAAATAGAAAAAGTTTATAAGTAATTTTGTTGGTGGTAAGGATATTTCATTTTCTTTTAGCTTTTTTATGTTTTACTTTCATAATCAGAAACATCAATAAAGTAATCTCCAGCAGCTTTTTACCATAGAAAAATTAACAATGAGAATAAAAGGCAGCAAACACAATCTTTCCTTTTCAAACATCATTAAATTATTTAATGTTTTCATGACATTCTCTTAAAAATATATCAAAATTTAGCCAAAAAACTTATCAGTTCTTGCCTCCACTAAAAGTGCTTCTACTTTCTGATAAATTTCCATAAGAGTAAACTACATTTACACAAAGATTCTAGAATATACTATGGTATTACATTATGTGAAACAAAATTGTATGTGATTGCTGCTACCTTAATGTATTTAAATAAACCTTTGAGTGCTTAATACTGTTCATTTCATTTAAATACTATTTATTACTGATTAAAAGAGATGCTTATGATCTTGAGGGGGTCATAAAATGTATTAATTGTGTAATTGTTAGTATTGGGAAATCTGACTTAATTCACGTATTTCATTTAAATGCCACACCTCCCTTTTCCCAAACATTTATTCACTTAAAGCAAAAGAATAGCATTTTTTTTATCATGTAACTCTCTCAACACTATGAACTCTTCCTACAGTCAGATTTACCTACTTACCATCTTTCAGGTATATATGCCTAATTATATATAACTGTTAATAATAAAATAACTTTACTAGGTAAATTTTCTTGAAAGTTATTAATTCTAGGTCCTGTTTAAACAACTTTAATTTGTTTAATCTCATTTAATTATCTCAACATTCATAATGAATGGATACTATTTTTATTCCTATTTTGTGACTAAAGAATCTGAAGAACAGATAAGCTAAATAACTTTCCCTTAGTCACATAATTACAATAGAGAAAGAAAGAAAGAAAAGAACATTCTTCATCTCTAGTGTACTTTGCTCTGTAGTTTAAGCCTGAATGTCCTTCAGTCATCCACTTATTTCCTACCTTTACCATGAAGCATTTCTTGACCATACCAGGCCATATTTCTTTGTATACTTTAAAAATATACGCTAAGGAAATAGATAGCATTACCTATTTCTAAAGCGTTTCATGTGTGGAGCTCTTTTTTGCTGAGTATGAAATAAGAGCAGAGTATATACTAGCTGAACACAGTAAGAAGCTGAAACAGTTCGATGAATCATAATAAAAAAATCCAGTTATTTGAATCCAACATTATTTAAAATCAATTTATTATTCAAAACTGGAATCTAGATGCACGATCTGACCCAGTGTAGGTTTTATGTGGATACATTAACAGATAAACCAAGAGTCTATTCAGTTTGTCATTAACTGAAAATCCAATTGAAATTTACTACTTCTATCATTATATGGAATAGAATCCTTCATAACTGACTTTACTAACAAAACAATATTCTCCGTCTCCTCTGAAACTCATACTGATTAATGGCCACAACCCACTAAATGCTTGTGGCTGGCCAATTACCCTTTACATGCCTAAAATACTAGTGTAGTTTGTTCACCAACAGTCAAGTGAATAAGAATCTATCCTCTACTAATCTCTAAACTATTTCTCTTACTATCTTTCTCCACTGACATCACTATATGTATGTCCTGATTATGAAGACTCAAAAATGTTAAAAATATAACTATTTAAGTAAAATGTGTAAATAAAATGATATTCATTTTAAGTATACTACTTTGAATGCTTGCCATTCATTACAGTAAGGTTTATTATATCTTTAAAATGATCAATTTTATGTCTATTTTTGCTTATCCTACTGATACAATTCTTACTAGAGCTTTTAAGTTTCAGAAAAGAATGGCATGAAGACAATATTTGGCATTGCCCCATATGTGAATTATATTTATAGTTAATTGAATTTTTCCTAATTAGGACCAACCCCCCCAAATCTCAAAAAAGATGTCAAAATTTTTATTAAAATAGAACATCACAGATCTTAAATGTATTTCAAGATGTAATAAATGTTTTCAGAAAGTAGGTTACATAGCATAACAGAATGTTCAATGGAAAAGAACACAGAGTTTATCCCTATCATGCCACTACCATGCTGAGCACACTAGTATAGGAGCCTCAGTAAACTCATCTATTATGGATAGTACATAGGGAAAATTATTTCAATAGTCACTTCCAACTCTATTTTTTCTCAGAGGTTCCTCCCCCCCCAGAAAGGAAGGAAGCGAGGGGCTCTAAGGTATTTCCATATTACAACTGTTTATGAATTTTTACCATACTTTAAAAGAGCACAATGACTTTCTTCTTATTTTATATTTATGGTGAAAATTGTGCTGAAGAGGATCATCAACTTCTCTCAGTAAATGTATGTGTACTGAAATAACTTACATGAGAACAAATCATTTTAAAATGGCAGGTTATCAAGTGAAGTGCTACAGATGTGGTTTCATAGTACTGACATTTATTTGCAGGATGAATCTTCTACTCATTTTTAATATAATAGTGTTGTGGCAATTCAGCTTTGGAGCTTGTCCATATAGTTGAATACTGTTCTATTCACTCATCTCTCCTACTTGCCACATCTGAACTTTTAGTGTAAATTCATATCTGACAGAATTCTAATTTCTGCATTTATCATTCTAACAATAAGTTTTAAAAAGCTACTAGTTTTTAAAATTTCAATCCACTTGTATCTATATAGATCAATGATAGAAGTTATCTTTTTACCTCATGAATTTTTTTTTTTTTATCATTTTGGGATTCTGGAAGGAGCACGTTACTAGGCACTGGGTATTCTTAACTGTTAGGTGTTGCAAAGTCACTTTAGTCATGTGAACAAAATAGATATTTTTTCCTAAGTGTGCAATGATGGAGGAGGAGTTTTCTTTGCCAGGGTGTTCTGTCACTTTATACAAGTTTATAACATTTCTTAGGAAAAGCAATCTTGTGCATGTATGATTTTAAAGATGTTTAATAGTCTCCCATGGTTTTCCACTTTCAGTGGTATATACACAAATAGTAACTAAGCATTTCTATCAAGAGGGCAGTACAAAATCCAAAACCATTCTTGCACTGGGATTTGGAAGTCTTAAGCTGTCATAAATTCTTACCAACTCCTTTGCCATTTCAGTAGGTATTTTCATCTTCTATGAATATTTGGTTATGTTAATAATATTTAAAACCATTAAACATAATAACACTATTTCTCCAAATATATCGATTTGAATTTGTTATAGCTTGAATTTGAAGAGAGACAATATTAGGGAAGGAACTACTGCATGAGTGAAACATTACTATTTAGAGATTTGATATTTCAAACAGTGCAGAGTTTTTCTATCAAAGAGAAGCTTCCTCAGACTATAAACATTTCAGTAGGATTAGCCAGAGCAGACCTCCACCAGACTCAGTGTAGCTCTTCTCCTATCTTCTGAGGAGATGGACCCTGATAAATTTGAATTCATATCAGTCAGAAGGCCTGTTTTATCCATAACTAGATATATATGAAGCCCTCAACTGAACTCATAATATGTTAGGCTTTGAGGAGTTGGAGTCAGACTGGTTAGATATAAAGCTTTATTAGCTCCTAGACAAACAAATCTTCCCTAGGTGGCCGTTAAAATAAAATATCCTCAATTGCCAACATGACTTTCATTATTTCTCTTCATGCTCAAGAAGCTACATTCTCCTACTACATAAAACAATTTAACTTTTACAAGCTGCCTTCTTTTATTCTGTCATTTAAATTGGATATTTTTAAAAAGTACAAATACTGCAGTTTATTTTCTTGTGTGAGTTTTTATTAAGGGATTCATGGATTGCATTCATGAGATCTCCACAGAACCATCAAAGCCTCCTCTTGCACCTTAAGTTACCAATTCTCTGCTAACAATCTTCAGCTAGAGAAACTGCAATAAGGCAAATCTGTATCCAGTGATCTCAGAATTTTCAAAAACACAGATTATAACTAATTATTAAAATACTGAGATCAAGACCACTTTTTTCAGCTATAAAATTGGCAGAAACCAAAAAGCTTGACATTCCCCAATGTTAATAAAGGCATGGTGAAACATGTAAAATTATGTAACACTGGAACTTTTTAGAGTGCAAATGACAGTATCTTCTGGATTGAAAATGCATATCCAGTTTGACCCAGTAAGTTCAATTCTAAGAATTTATTTCGTAGATATAATTATAATAGAGCATATAATAATAGGAAGAGCTATGCAATATTGCTTGTAATGACAAATGGCTTGAAGCAATCTAACCATTGATCAAGGAGTAACCAGTGAACTAAATTACAGCAGTAATGGAATGAATGGACTGGAATACAATGAATTCATTACAAAAGGTTCATTAAAATCTCTGTTAAGCCATGTAGTTTTCAGCTATGGAGTAAACTACTACCTAGGCTAAGATGTCTAAAGTGAACAATACATTAATTCTTTCCTTACAGACACTTTGTTATAGGGATATTTTGTGTAGTATTTATAAGATCACAATAATAATAAAATAAAACTTACTCTTCTTGAAAAATCACAAATTCAAATTTTATCACTGTTGCTGCCCTGGATAGCGACCCAGCTCTATTTGACTTTAAAAGTACTGTAATTAATCCAGGCAAAAATACAGAGTGACAGTGAGTAGGAAGTGTTAAATAGCCAAATCCCAGGGCTACTAATTATTAAAGAAAACTAAATTTTGCCTCAAGCAGCAGTCTGTGATAGAAGGCATCCTATTTAAATTCCAGAAATAAACAAATCATTATTCTGTTAATTATAAATGTTTAAACTTCAAATCTTTTATTAACTTATTTTTGAAGCAACTGTGTTAAGAATAGAAGGTTGGATTATTTCTGGGTTGGGAGCTGTATCTAAGATAGAGTTGAAAATAACATTTTCTGCCATGTCTTCTAGCTTTAAAATGCTCTGTGTATGATTATTTCTCCTTAAGTTTTAGTAGCAGAGGTGGAGGAAGATTGAGACTAGGCATCTGCAAAGAAACTTTAAAAATGCATGACAGTAATAGAGTCTGTTATTTCTTACATGGCTAAATTTGTTAAGTTAAAGAAACAGTGTCTTTATTACTGCCTATCCACCACGATGCCTACCTCACCACGTAGATTTTCAAAAATCATTTGCTGCTTGCCTATGAGTCCCCTGCTGATCTGTGATTTGACTCCTTTTCTCTCTAGGCCTAGAACACTATCATGTAGACAAACTCTAGAGAGTATAAAACAGTATAGCATATTGAGGGCATTTACATTTATAATGCTTTATTTAAAAAATATTCTAGAGTCATTGTAACAACACCAAAAAACAAAAGAAAAAAAAATCAGTAAACATTCCACTTCCTTACAAATTGACATTTTATGTCTTTGTTCCATTTCAGTTTTTTTATATATACATCTACAGTTTTGCAGACATAATCACAGGTTGTATATCATTTTTTATTCTTTATGGAATGTATACGAACTTGGAATACTCGAAGATGTATTGTGTACTATAGTGTGAATCTAAATATTTGAAAATAGGTTAATAACTGCAGTCATTAAAGGAAATTAAAAATTAAATTGACAGATTATATTAAAACAATATAAATTAATAAATTAATATTGAGGTGAGTTACAAATGTTTGTAAAGTTTATATAGTATACAATAGGAAATACTGGGTTTTTCTCCTGTAAGTAATAAACCACTTAAAATAGAGATTTTAATGATATATAAGCATGTTTCACTTGGAGAAAATGTAGGTCATAGATAAGAAGAGAAATAGCTTTAAAAAATAATTTAAAATATAAGGTATTGAATTTTGTCTTAAGCATACACCAAACAAGGTGGCCTAAAAGACCAAATGGATTGTTCCAAACCACAAGGCACTCAAAATTTTATCTACTCTACTTTAATATAATAAAGGTCATATATGACAAGCCCACAGATTATATCATACTCATGGGTGAAATATTTAAATTTTCCCTCTAAGATCAGGAACAAGACAAGATCAGGACCAAGACTCTTACCATTTTTATTCAACAATTATGGAAGTCCTTGCCAGAGCAATCAGCCTCCCCATCCCCCTCAAAAAGCCATCAGAATTGGAAAGAAAGAAGTAAAATTAAAATTGTCTCTATTTGCAGATGACATAATTTAATTTACTACAGAGTATTCTATATACTAAGGACTCCATCCAAAAACTGCTAGCTCTAATCAACAAATTAGGTAAAGTTGCAGGATATAAAATTAACATAGAAAAAAAAAAAAGAAATACAACATTTACTATATATTTTGCCTTGACAGAAGAATTGCAAGTTATTTTGGGATAGCAATAAATTTGATTGCAGAAAAAAATTAAATTAACATAGAAAATTAGTAGTATTTCTATACAGTAATGATGAATTATATATGAAACTATGTATGAAAAAGAAATAAAGAGAACAATCCTATTTACAATAACATCAAAACAATAAAATATGAAGGGATAAATTTAACCAATGGGGAGAAAGATCTCTACACTGAAAACTGAAGACATTGATAAAAATAAATGAAAAAACACACAAATAAATGGAAAGGTATGCCATGTTCATGAAGTGGAAGAGTCAATACTGTAAAGATGTCCATTTTACCCAAAGCTATCTATAGATGCAACACAATCCCTATCAAAATTCCAATGACATTTTTTACAGAAGTAGAAAAAAAGTCCTAAAATGCATATGGGACCACAAAAGACCCTGAATATCCAAAGAAATCCTGAGAAAGGAGAACAAAGCAGGAAACATCACCCTTCCTGATTTCTGTATTGCGAAGTTATAGTAATCAACAGTATAGATCAGTATAAAAACAGACACACTCAGAGTCAACAGAACAGAGTCGAGAGCCCAGGAATAAACCCAGGTATATATGGTCAATAATATTTCACAAGAGAGCCAAGAATACTCATTGGAGAGCAGTCTTTTCAATAAATGGTGCCAAGAAAATTGGATATTCACATGTGAAAGTATGAAACTAGACCCCTCTCATACATCATTCACAAAAATTAACACACAATGGACTAAAAACTTAAATGGAAGACCTGAAGCCATAAAACTCCTAGAGGAAAACACAGGGAAAAAGCCCCTTGACATGGGTCTTGCAATGCTTTTTCATCTATGACACCTAAAGTACAAGCAGCAAAATTAAAAAATAAACAAGTATGACTAAATCAAACTAAAAACCTTCTGCACAGGAAAAGAAATGACCAACAAAATGAAAGGCAACCTACAGAATAGAAGAAAGCATTTGCAAATCATATAAAAAACAGAGGCTAATATAAAAATACATAAATAATTCACACTAATCAATAAAAATAAAAAAAAAATCCAATTTTAAAACGTACAAATAGGACAGATTTTTTTCCAAATAAGTTATACAATGTCCAACAGGTACATTGGGTATGGAGTAGTGGGTAAAATATCCAGTTAGTGCTCAACATCACTAATCATTAAAAAAATGAAAATTGAGACCACAGTGAGATACCATATCATGTCTGTTAGAATGGATATCATCAAAATATAAGAAGTCTAGCTGGTGAGAATGTGGAGAAAAGAGAACCCTTTCTCACTGTTGACAGGATTGTAACTTGGTACAGCCACTATGGAAAGCAATATGGAGGTTTCTTAAAAATTAAGTACAGACCTACCATGTGATCCAGCATTTCCACTTCCAGGTATATATTTAAAGGAAACAAAATCAGTATGTTGAAGAGTATCTACACCTCTATGTTCACTGAAACACTATTAGGTTGTTTCTTGATGGCACAACTAGAATTTAAAACCAGGCAGTCTGACTAATCATACGTATGAAATACTATGTAAGTTTATATGGACTTAAATTTTGCCAAAGTGTATTAGGATCTGCTGTATGGAGGGGCATAGGAGAGCAAACAAGAAGATGCTTAGAGTTCAAGTTTACAGCATTCTGCATATTCCCCTCAATCATATGCATTTTTAAAAGCAAAATCTGAAGAGCTTGAATTGTGAAAAATGATCTAAGAGACAGATTACCAGAGTTTAGAGAACAGAGCATGACTCTAGAGTTACGAATAAAGAATGCTTCCTAGAGGTTTTATAAATAGTTCAAGCTTGTTACATTTTATAGTTTCACTTGCACTATTTTTACTAAATATCTGTATAGCTTGTGACTCAGAAACTTGTATTTACATTGATCATCTTAACTTCTTCCAAGTTAAAATTTTAATATATTTATCACAAAAATAAGATAATAAGAAATACTTTTTTTTGGTAATAAAAACTGCAGCCTATGTATCAAGAATTAATGATCTGGTGTCCTCTGATGTTGCTTAGCGTGTAATTAATACACACCAACAAGCACGTGAAGTGGGGGAAAAAATACACAAGTTAACCCTGGTACAAGAATTCTACAAGTGCTTTCGGTGTTTTTCTCCTTGTTTTCTCACTGAATTAAATGGGCTTCAGTCTGCAGTCTTGTTGAAGGAGACAAAACTATGAGCTTATAAGAAATTCTTTATTTTTCTTTCACCCAGTCATCTGATAAAAATTAATGAAATACCTACTGGGGGCCCTCACTGGTGATTTAATATTGAATAAGACAGACAAGTTTCCTGCTTCTTGTTGCTAACAGAGTCTTATAATAAACAAGTTAAACTAAATCAGTAAAAGAAACACAGATGGTGATAAGTGAAGGCATAAAGTAAGACATATATAGTCATGGGAGGAAGTTCTTTTAACAGGGTTGTCAGAACATTAATTTTTGATTTTTGACTTTTGAGCTGTGAATTGAAGAGAACAAACAAGTTAGCAGTGCAGAGATTGTCATTGATTCATCTGTAGATTTATCAACAATCAAATATAAATTTCCATAATTTTTTCACAACTTGATTATAAATGTCATATTAGAAGACGTTTTATCATCGAGGATTAGGGAACCTCCTACACTGTTGGTGAGAATGTAAATTGATGCAGCCAATATGGAGGACAGTATGGAGACTCCTCAAAAAAACTAAAAATAGACTTAACCATATGATCTAGCAATCCCACTCCTGGGTATATATCTTGAGGAAACTATAATTCGAAAAGACATATGTATCCCAACGTTCAAGCAGCACTGTTTACAATAGCCAAGACGTGGAAACAACCTAAATGTCTATTGACAGAAGACTGGATAAAGAAGATGTGGTATATATAAATAAGGGAATACTACTCAGCCATAAAAAGAATAAAATAGTGCCATTTGCAGCAACATGGATGAACCTGAAGATTGTCAATCTAAGTGAAGTAAGTCAGAAAGAGAAAAAAAAAATACCATATAATAGTGCTTACATGTGGAATCTAAAAATGAAATGGCCACACATGGACTTTTATACAAAACAGAAACAGACTCAGACACAAAGAACAAACTTACGGTTACCAAGGGGTAAAAGTAAGTAGGAAGGGATAAACTGGGAATTAGATTTGCACCTCTTGGACAGTGATGGAAATGTTAGCTATTTTGACTGTGGTGGTAGTTTCATTGATGTATACATCTATCAAACTTCATCAAATTGTACATCTCAAATATGTGTAGTTTACTGTATAGGAATCATACCATAATAAAGGTGTTAAAAAATTAACATGTCCAGATACTGACTCCCTCATTTTTCTCATCTCCAAATTCATGATTTCCAAACTCAGTTAATGGTGTCACTATCCACTATATCAGAAATTAAAGAGAAAACAGAGACAAAAATAAAAACCTTAGGATTATCTTTGATCTTCCCATCAACATTAATATCTTAATAATCACAAAATTCTGTCAGTACTTCTTAGTATGTCTTGTGAATCAGTCCCATCCTTTCTATTTCTAGAATTTCTGTCTTATTACAGCTATTCATCATTAATTAATTAGTTGTGGAAAAAGATAACTTGTTGGGTTTTGGTACATGTTAAGCTTCAAATGTTTGTGGGGGAACCAAGTGGGGATATGTGGTTAACTGTTGGTGTTCTGGTTCTTCAAACTGACAGACAGTTATTTGCTGCCTGTAAAACAAGTACCACAATTGTTCCAATTTTTCTATGACGATGTTAATAATAAATTTATAAAAAATAGATTTGTGAGTGATCAGCACATAGATGTCAATGGAAGCTATGAGAGAGGATTAAAGTATCATGAAAAAATACAGATAAATTAACCAGAATAAAACCTAAATTTCTCATTTGAGATGATGGATTAAAAACAATAGCATGGTTCTTTTTCCTAAGATACCCTTAAAGTATAAAATGTTAGTGAATATTAATAATGAAAAAACAGGAATGCAGTTATAGAAAGAAAAATGATTCAATAAAACTCTGAAACTGGAATATTAACAAAGTGTTGAATGATAATGCAGAGGTGCCTAGATTACGTGCAGAAGGACCACTTGAGTCCGGTCTCCCCTGGTAGACAACAGAGCAGCTGCTAGCTAGAGTAAGTTGTTTATTTGCCTTTTTTGCCTGTGTGTTTGTTTCTTTGTTGCTTATTTTAGAGTTTTAGGCAGAATTTTTCTTGGCTTTATTGTGCATTTTTTATAATGCTCCTTTGCCCAGTATCTTACAAAGAAATATTTAGTATACATTTAATGCCCTAAATAGATTTGTCAATGTGGTTATCAAAGAATTTCAACTATCAGAAACAAAAGAGAACTATCTATTTATTATTGGGCAATAGACAGACCTAGTATTTTCAACATTTAAAGGTTAGATCTGGGATGAATAAAATAAGTATAAAAGAGTAAATAATGGATATTTTAATAAAGAAGCATTTAACCTTATTATTTTTAAACAGACATCTTAAGTATCTCTTAATTTTCCCACTAGCATGACCCCAAATAAACCACTTTCAATCTGGGTGAAGAAATTTGAATTCAATAAAACACCGTCTATTTAGTGTCAGCTAAACTTTTGCTATGACAGATTTCCACTTTTCAGCTTTGTACCTTGTCATAGTGTTTTTGACCTATCCATAGATCCGTGTTTAGAAAATCTTAAAGAAAAAGCTAAATTCAGAGGGGATGAAAGAACCACATCTTCAAAGAAATGAACTTTTTCTTACTTAGCTTTGTTCTCAAAGTTCCCCCTCTGCCCCGCAACTCTCCCAATTCTTTGTCCTCTCCTACCAATATTTGTTTTGTTAGTGAATCTACACTAACTCTTGTGAGAATAAAAACAGGATAGTTTCTACCTTTGAAACTTCTACCTTAAGAGAGTCCTGTTAATACCTTGGAAAGACCCCTCCAGGTGAAGTAAATGGTAAATAGAAAGATCTTACAATTAGAGTTTTCTTGGTATTGTCGACAAAAAGCAAGAAAGCCAGGGTGATGGGAATGAAGGAAACAAGTAGGGAAGGGTAAATAATGTGAGAAACCAAGGGACCAGGAGGGACCAAGTAAAGTATGATTTGTAAGTTGCTGTAACAATGTTAAAGTTATACCTTATTCTGAGTAAGATGAAAAGCTATTGGAAGGTTCTGAGAGGAAGAGTAACATAATTTGACATTATTTGACAAACATCACAATCTTTGTTGAGTGAGTAATAGACTTGGGAGGGCAGGGTGACTGGAAGTACAGAGATCCTCAGGAAGCTATAGCAATAATTCAGGTAACAGATGATGTCATTTAAATTAGAGCAGGTTTAGAAGAGACAGTGAGACTTCCCAATATGACTTGTGGATGCATAGACTGTGGAAAATGAAGGGAAAAAAAGAAAAATTCAACTTCAGTGTTTTTGTCCTGAACATTGATGGTCTTAAGAGCAGATATTTATTTATTTATTTATTTATTTATTTATTTATTTAACCACTTTATTGAGATATGACTAACATTCAAATGCTATAAGTATTTAGTATATATTTTCTTAAAAAACAACAGATAAGTTGATCAGTTTGGAGAAGAGTATACATCTGTGAAGCCATTACCACAATCTATGCCATAAACATATATCATTCCCCAAAGTTTTCTTTCACCTTCTTTATCTCTTTATTGTTATTATCATTATTATTGTTGTTGTTTGATAAGAATACCTAATAAAGATATACCAGTTTTAATGGAGCAGAGTGAATTCAAGAATGAATAGGAATAGAGGAAGGAGGGATTATGAATATGGACAACTCTTCAAGTTTTGTTCTAAAGAGAAACAGATACAGGAGGTAGTAGACAGGCAGGATATAGATTTAGAGAAGGGTTTTGTAAACTTATATTATTAGTGTGTAGTGATAGTAACGAATAAGTAGAGAGGGAAAAAATGATGATAAAGAAAAGAGAATGCCTCTTAGCACAAGGTCTTTGAATAGGCGAAAAGAGGAAACAAATACACAGTGAAAGGATGGCTTATACTCACGGAAAGTGTATCCACTAAAATCCATGAATAAATCACATATAAGGGCACCGATAAAGGCAGATTGGTAGTACTGAAAATATGTGGAAGTTCTTTTCTGATTTATTTATTCTCTTTAAGGGAATGCAAAATGAGAGTGTGTGTTGGAAGTTTGAGGAGGCAAGGTGTGTGACATAAATGTCTGGGAGAGAGGGAGAGTAAGAATTCACCAGCTTAAACAGAGTAGAATAGATGGAATCCACTGAGGGCTTAAATGGTCATAAATTTAAATTGGGACCAGTTATTAGACTTGTTTATTTTGCTGTACCCATGGAAAAAGAGTGCAGATATAGCAGTATTGAACTCATATTGGAAGTGTGTTAGATAAATTCTCAGACAGAGACAGAGGCAATAGCTTTAAGACCATAACAAGTAAGTTGTTGAATCTAAAACAGGAAGAGGAATAAGAATATAAGGCATATGATAAACAGTGGAGAGACCAATAGATTGGCTGTGCTTTGAGGCATAAAATCATCTATATGTTAAATAAACACCCTAGATGGTTCTCATAAAGGTGGTCCACGGACTGCATTTTGAGAACCTTCCATCTAGTATATACATGATATGTTCTGTATAGGTGTTTTAACTTTTAAGTTTTATTTGGAGCTAGGGTATTAAAATAAGTACAATGGAAAAATAATCGGCAATCCTTGGAAAGTGAGATCCTTTAAGGCTTTGGAAGGTGTGAAACTACTGGAAAGAAACAGATAAGGCCATGATAGTGTTGGGAGAAGAGATTGAGAATCACAGAAGATGGGAAGCCTAAAGATGTAAGAAGTCAGGGAACTGGAGAGGGACAGAGAGATAGAACTATTGGGAAATGAAGGAGAATGCCAAAGATGTCTAGGTACAAGGTGGGCTACAGGTGATGTAATCTGATGTAATGAGCTTCAAAGGAAGATGACAGGGAGGAGAGAGTAGCAGTGGTATGCAAATGTTAATAAGGATCTAGACGGCACATTCCTTGGAATGAGATATGAAATTGTACTGTTACATGACACAGTGTCCTCAGAGAATATCCAGGTTTCTGTTAGAGGGAGAAAGTTAAGGGAACATTCAGACAAGGCATTAGAATAGAGGTAACTTTGCTGAATCTATATTATGTGTTCCAGGGGTCATAGAGAAAAAGGTTGGATCATCAGAAGATATAATCAGAAAAAGAGTTTACAGAGATGAATGAAGCATAAACTATGAGTACTGAATATTCCAGGATTGAATATTCTGTGATTACTGAGGTTAGCACAGATATAAGGCAGGATGATTTCACCTTGACAGTCTCCTAGAAAAGGTGAATGATCCATTCTAATTGTAATCTCCTTCCTGGAACTGCTGTCTTAGACAGATTGTGATGGTCATTTGCATAGTACAAGGGGAAAGAAAGGGAAAGCCTGCCAAAATTTGCAGCACTCTATTGTTTCCTTTTTTAAACCCGCCAACAGCAGTGTCAATGCCAAGCAATTAAAATAATTCTCAAAGGGAGGAAGTTATAATATAGTTGCTAAATTTGTTTTTGTGTATATTTTGAAATATTTGGCCAAAGAGTTTCAAAAATTCTTCTGTTGAACATGTTTTCTTTTAAGCATAATTTTATGTCAGTGTTTTTAAATAACACTATGAAATACTTACAATATAAATGTTCAGATGTTTGCCTGTCCTATGAGATAATTCAGTCTAGTGTTTCCTGGCAGAGAGAATGTAGAGCAGTTTATTTCCTATTTTTATTTATTCTCTATCTTCCCCATCATTGGAATCAGGTAGAAATACATAAGATCATACATAATCTAAAACTAAAACCCCAAAGCACTCATAGCATCGTGTATAATAAAAGTTAAAAGACCTATGTAGAACATACAATGTATATACTAGATCGAATGTTCTCAACATTTAGTCCATGAATAACATTTACAAGAACCACATAGGGTGTTTACTTAACATATAGAAGTTTTCATGTCTCAAAGCACCTCCTGAATCATATTCTCAATGTATGGGATCCTAAAAGAATACATTCAGATATATACACACATACACACATATACACACATGCATGCCCATACACACACACTAAAATATGACAACCATTCTAGTTTCAGAGAAAGTAGGATTTGGAAGATAACGAGACCACTGTATTTATGTTGACAATCACTAAGGATGATTGCTTTGACTAGGACCGTAATAAGATTATTTTTTCTTTTTTACTATATGCTCTGTTAAGTAACTTTTTAATTGGGTTCCCCTCAGAAGAAAACCTTAGACCCAGAGACAAAAAAATCTGAGTACAAATAGTTTAACAATGAAGGAAACATTAGCCCAGGAGAACAAAATGTGGTGATTTTACACTGTCAACTATATTTCCCACAATTATGTTCTCTGTATGGTTCCAGGTTAAAGCTGGCCGCAAAGTAAATGTGCACAAAATTGGGAAGGCAGAATTGAAGAAGCAGCATGCTTAGGAGGTCAGGGGAGAATGCCAGGAATTGATGTCATTGATCTACTAGGTCGCCTTGTATGTGAGTGGCAGCAGCCAGGTTTGCATCTCTCCCTGATCCCACAATATCTGCTTTCCAGCCTTTTGGAGTCCGGAACAGGCACATATACAATTTTGTGGCAAATAGCTCCAGCCTCTTCTATGGATTACCAGTGCCAATAAGGTCAGAGAAGGTGTGAGACAATTGTGGATTCCTCTCCGTCTTGATGGATTCCAGTCTGTCTCTCTTTCCCTCACTTCACATCAAACTTCTTTTCCTGACTTTCAGGCCTGCTGACAATGAGACAGGAATAGGGCAGGGCACAGCCATTCAAGGAATACTACAGCAATTAACATCAAAATGGTGGAAGATTCAACCCCCAGTAGGCCCTGAGGCTTAAGATGGTGGGAGATTTGACTTCTAGCAGATCTCAAGCTTCATTATAGGCTCATTGTAATATATTAACATGGTGAATAACATGCCCACAGGCGCCATGGCAGTCCCAAGGCTAGCCACAAAAGGTCAGAGTGGGAAATGGCCAAATTCCTGGGAATCCCAGCCTCTTTCCCAGACTAGTTAGAATGGTCCTTCCACTTATTAGCATATGAAGCCACTGAGCCCATAAAAACTGGCAACGCAGTGCCTCACCACCACCCTCTCTCTCCCCCTCTTCAGAGACTGCCCACACTGTGTCTATCCAGTGTGTACCTACTTCTAATCTGAGCACCCAACCCCTACACCTCATGGCCTTTCTCTTGCCTTTCAATGTATCTCTCTGAATAAATCTACCTTTACTCAACTGTGGCTTACTCTTGAATTCTTTCCTGCAAGAAGCCAAGGATCCACACTTGGCGGGGCACGTCCCAGGCGCTCAATGGAAGCCTGGGACACGGCCCTCCTCATGCCCCACATCCATTTTTCCTGCGTCAACATAGCATAGCTTCAGGCCCCCAAGCAATGCAGAGGCAATTGCCTTCCATATTTTGTTCTCCCAGCTCTGACAACGTTGTAAATTCTAGTCTCTATAATAATTTCTTTATTTCATATCACTCATAGTGAATCTACCTTCTTAATCAAACTGTAATTTATAAGACAGGGAAGGAAAGAAAATCTGCTAGAGGGAATAATTAAACAAATTACTACTATAATTGACCAGAGCTCAGTCCCACTGGAAACTCTGGGAGCCAACACAGAACATGTTTTAGAGTTATTCCAGGCTAGCAGAGAAAGAGCTGAAATATTTAGCCACCTACTTCTGTCAATCACAGGTTAATAGCAACTTTCAAGGAGTAATTCTCCAGGTCTTCTAGTCTTTAACATCTCTGAGCAAAGTAGGTTCAGGTATCCAGATAAAGACCTCCAGCAAAGAGACACTACTGCTGGCAGATGGAGGGTCAGATGACCTGAGCAGAAATAGTGGAGGCCAGAAAGATGATGCTGAAAAAATCATTTGTGAGAAGTTTATAAGAATTAGCTCTTTCATCCTCACAGCAACTCTACAAGGTATTCAGTCTTATTTACACTTGTCTCATGCATTATCAAAAAAAGATTTGGACAGCTTAGGAAAATTTCCCAGAATCATGTAAGTGATAAGTGAAGGTGTTAGCATTTAAACTCAGGTATAAGCGATTTCAAACTCCTTATTATTAACTACTTTCAAATCTAAGTTTAGTTTCTTCTATTATATATGGCAGTAGTCATGATTCTACCCAGTTGGGCAGAGAATGGCTATCATTCTGCGACATATCACAGACTATTTTGAGTTGCTTAACTCCTTTAACTCTACCTGTATTATGGAGTCTTATTCTATTTTATGTGGGCCTTAACTCAGGATTTGCCTAACAAGATACCAGTAAAAGTGGGCCTAGAAAACCAATCAACAGATAAAGTACAGAGCATAGGATTTGTTTAAAGAAAATTATTTCTTTCTTTTTTCACCATAAGCACCAACTGCATTTTGGAAACAATCAGAAAAATGAAAGATTCTGATCAGAAGTTAGAAACGGTTGTGTGGCTGAGCCACACTTGTATTGCAGCAGTAAGATAATGCAAAAAATAGTCATCATAGGTGAAGAAAAGGTACAGAAACAAAGAGAATTTGTGGAATCTACTGAACCCAAAGTTAATTCAGCAATTGAATCAAGTTATATTCAACAATTAAGACAAGAACTGAAAATAGAAAAAATCCAAATAAGAGGGTATAGAAAACATATAGGAAATAGATGCTGAAGCAATTCTCTGATATCTAGGTAGATTTCTCCAGCCTCACCTCTCCCCCATTTCCTGCCTTACACTCTCTGCTCTTACTTCATTAAACAGCTTGAAGATTGACCAGCCTTCTGAATTCTCTTTAGTCTGTGAACCTTTGCACATATTGATCCTTTTATCTGTAAAACACTTCCCTCTACAACTTACAATATACCTAATGATTAAATGTTGAATAATTTTCTCCACATTAGGAACAAGGACAAGATGCACAGCATCACATTTTCCGTTTAATCACATTCTAGAGGTTCTAGTCAGTGCAAAAAGGCAAGAAAAAGAAATACATGTTATAAAGATCAGAATGAATGAAGTATACTAAATTTATTTCAAGATATTATAATTATGTAGAGCATAAACATATATCACAAAACAATTATTAGAACTAATAGGGAATTTTAGCAAGTTTGCCAATGCATGGTTAATATTTTAAAATAGTAATTGTATCTTTATACTAGCAGAAAACAATGGCAAGACACAATTAAATAAATTACATTTTTAAAGTGCTGAAAAACATAATATGCTTAAGAGAAAATTAGCTAAAGGTATACAGGACCTCTGCACTGAAAACTACAGAATGTTAAGAGAAATGAAAGCTCTAGATAAAGGTAGTAATATTGCGAACATGGCAATTCTACAAATTAATCTTAATTCCAATCAAATCTCAGCAGGCTTCTATGTAGAAATTGATAAAGTGATTCTAAAATTTACATAGGAATTAAAATGTTCTAGAAGACCTAAAACAATAAAAAGAAGAACAAAATTTGGAACTTGCACTTTTTTTAAGACTTAGTAAAGAGGTATAAAAATCAAGGCAGCATGCTAATGGCATAAGGATAGAACTGTAAGTCTGTGGAAGAATAGAGACTCCAAAAACAGACCCACATATACATGGTCAAATAACTTCTAGCAAAGGTACCAAGGCAACTTAATGGAGAAAAGAGAGTCTTTTTCACATTGGTGCTGAAACAACTACATATTCATACAAAAAAAAAAAAAAAAAAGAGCATCAACTCTTCTCTCACACTATCTGAGAAATATATTTGAAATTGATCATAATCCTAAGTATAAAAACTAAAACTGTAAAACCTCTAGAAGGAAAAAAAAAAAAAAAGATAAAATCTTTGTGACCTTGGCAAAAGCAAAGATATTTTAGATGGGACAAGAACATAAAAAGTGTGAACTAAAAAGAAAATAATGCATCAGTTGGATTGTTTCTAAATTTAAAGAAGAAATTACTCTTTCAAAAATACTGTGGGGATACAAAGCAACAGAGTCTAGGAACACATATTTACAAAACATTTATTTGATAAGGGTCTTTTATAGGAATATTTATAACTATGTAACGTTTACCACTCAATGATTGAAAACCAATCAAATTAAAATGTGCAAAATATATGACACTTTTCAATTGAAGATATGTGAATGAACTTTTAACAAATCAAAAAGTTACACCAAATTAATAGTTATCAGGGAAATTCAAACAAAAACTCCTGACTGAAAATATTAACTCTTTATCAAAATGTGAAGCGATGGGAAATACCATATAGTTAGTGGAACTGTAAAATGATATCACTGGTTTCTTAAACATTTAAGATATGTCTATCCTAAATTTGCCAAGAGAAATGAGAATGTATGTATAAATAAAGATACATTTTATTATTTTTTGCAGCTTTTACTCACAATAGCCCAAAACTGGAATTATCTCAAATATCTAATAAGAGGTGAATAAATAAAATCAACTTGATATATTTATACAATTTATACAATTGAATACTTTTCAGCAATAAAAAGTAACAAAGTCCTGATACAAACAGCAGAGATGAACTTTAAAATTATGATGCAGTGTGAAAAAAGCCAGATCCTAATGAATGTATGCTGTATGATTCCACTTATAAATAAAAACTGTAAAAAAAAAAACCCACCTAATATATGGTGACAAAATAAAGACAAGTGTTTGCCTGAGGCTGAGGACGGAGGAACAGCTGTGCTGCAAAGTGGAATAAGAAATCTTCTGTGGGTGACGTAATTGTTCTGTATCTTGATTGTGATTGTAGGTCCACAGGTAGATACAACTGTCAAAACTCATCATATTGTGCACTTTAAATAGATGCAGTTCATTATACACAATTTATATCAGAATCAAGTTGATTAAAACAACTTATTCAAGGCTCAGTCAATGATACTCTTATTTTTAACACACCCAAATTAGTCTTCTAATAGCAAAGGTCTTTTGGGAATGCCTATTTTGAAATAACATATGGCATTGCCTGGCATCAGCAAGGGCTAACCTATTTAGAATTAAGCTGAGTTATTTGGATTTTTTTTTTCTGCTATTGAGTTGTAGGAGTCTTTTATACATTTTGAATATTAGCCCCTTATCAGATATATGGTTTAGAAATATTTCCTCCCACTTCATAAATTGCCTTCGACTCTGTTCATTGTTTCCTTGGTTGTACGGAAGTTTTTAGATTGATGTAATCCCATTTGTCTATCTTCTGTTGCTTGTGCTTTTGGGTTATAGTTAAGAGATCATTGCCAAGACCAATGTCATGAAGCTTTTCCCGTTTTCTTCTAGGAGTTTTACAGTTTCAAGTCTAACGGTTAAGTCTTTAATATATTTTAGGTTGAGTTTTGTGTACAGTGTAAGATAAGAGTTCTATTTCATTTTTTTTGCATGTTGATATCAAGTTTTCCCAACATTATTCACTGAAGAGCCTATCCTTTCCCCACTGTGTATTCTTGGTATCCTTGTCAAAGATCAATCGACCACATGTGGGTTCTGACCGGCAGAAGTCCCACCCAGACGGAATGAATTACTCGAGACTCTGTGGAAAGTCAAGAGAGTGAGAGGGAGTCGGGGACCAACTCCATGAGCTTCTCAAATGCTCCCACATTTATTGTGTACAATCAAAGGAAAAATCACTAACAGTTGTGTGATGGAATACAGGAATTTAGGGAAAGACAGGATGGGATAGAGATTGTAGAATCCACAAGGAGTACAAAGGCTTAATTTATCTTCAGGGAAGTCATGGGGAGAGGGGAACAATATACATTCTTTAGATATGTTAATTACAAAGCAGACCACCAGGCCAGCCAGTTCCTTGTCTTACGGATAATAGACTATCTAAACAACAGGCAAGCCCAGTGTTTATAGCTGAGGGCCTGGGTCGTTGCTTTGCAAAGAGCAGAGTGCTATCTAAATTCTCAACTATGCAAGCAAGGCATTGTCTCTGCTTTTTATGGCAAGGAGATGAGACAGGAGTGTGGATGCACAGGAACCTGCTAGCTAAGCAGTTACTAAGCACATTTGTTCTTCTTAAAGGTGACAGGCGGCTGGGGTCTGTTACAATTTGTTAACCCAATCATGGGCTCCCGTAACCACATTATGTGTGGATTATTTCTGTGCTCTCCATTCTGTTGCACTGATCTGTATGTCAGTTTTTATGCCAGTACTATATTGTTTTCATTATCACAGATTTGTAATGTATTTTTAATCAGTGTGATGCTTCAGAACCATAATATCACCTCGCACCTGTTAGGATGGCTACTATTAAAAAAAATAAAAATAACAAGGCAAGGATTGTTGGCAAGGATATGAAGAAATAGAGACTCTTGTATTCTGTTCCTGGAAATGTAAAATGGTACAGCCACTATGGAAAACAATATGAAATTTCAGAAAAACAATTAAAAAATAGAACTACTACCAATCTCGCTTCTAGGCACGTGTCTAAAAGACTTGAAATCAAGACATAGCTGCACTCCCATGTTCAATGAAGCATTATTCAAAACAGTTAAGATATGGAAATAACCTAAATGTCCGTTGATGGATGAGTAAAGAAAATGTGATATATACATACAATGGAATATTATTCAGCCTTAAAAAGAAGAAAATACTGCCATATGTGACAACATAGATGAACCTGGAAGGCATTACGTTAAGTGAAAGAAATCAGTCACAGAAGGAAAAATACTGTATAAATCCATTTATACGAGCTATCCAAATTTGTAAGACTCATAGAAGGAGAGAATACAAGGATGGCTTCCAGGGTCTCAGGAAGGGGGAAATGGGAGTTTTTTTTTCAACTTGTACAAAGTTTCAGTCATGCAGGATGAGTAAGTTTTAGAGATCTATCATACAACATTGTGCCTATACTAAACAATACTATACTGTGCTCTTAAAATTTTATAAAGAAGGAGGATCTCATGTTAAATGTCCTCATTACAAAAATCAATCAATAAATCAATCACTGAATGACAGTTAAAAAAATAATTAAGCCTCATGTTGATAGTAAAAAGAGTGATATCCAAATCTAATGACTTACTGTATCACAAAAAAAGAGAAAGAAAACAAAAATCTCTCCAGCACCTCCCTAAATAATACCCTGACAACAAAAAAGGAGTATTACATGAATGTAGAGTGTTGCACCAAAATAACACAATTAAATTTGCTGCACTGTTAATTGATACCTATGTCACCATAATTATTCATACTAGGGTTACCAAAGTTAATGAACACTTGTTCATTGCCAGAGGCAATTTTTCACATTCTTCCTGGCAGTAACCTGTAGCTGTGCCAGAACAATTTTTGCAGCATTAAAAGCTCTGCTCTAAAGAGTTGCTGAGCATGTCATTTCACTAATAATTGATTTGCTTCCCTTCATTTTCACAACCCTTCAAGTAGAAGAAACACTGACTAATAAATTCACAGCACCACAGGTAGAGATTTTTTCTTCTGTTCAATTGTGATACTGACATCCTACTGGGCTCCATCTGAATGACCGTGTATATACTGTCTTATGTCTGTATGTAAAATAATAAAAAAATTTCCTCAGTATAAGAAAAATAATTATTGACTTTTATATTCTGCTTAAATAGTACTGATTACCTTCTAAAATATTTAGCACATTGAAAGCAATAATTTCTGACTGTTCTCTTAGCTTCTTGAAAGAGTTTAAATTGCAGAATTATCGATTTTAATTCATTGCTTCATCTTGTATCATTCTGTTTGTTGAGATCTATTGTGTCACATCACAACTACAGATATTAGTAAAGAACAAATAATTATGCAAAATTACATATTTTTAATAACATATGTATTCATGCTTTAAAAATTTGCATGCAATTATTAAACATTTATTTTGTACATGGTATGGAGTTCAACTGAGAGAGAGTTAAGACATAATTTCAGCTTCAAGATGGTCTTATAATCTATGATGGCATGTAAGTTCTTTCAGGTTCTCTGATAAGGAAAAGCCAAGATAGAATTATATATGCAAGATTTATACAAGCTTTTGAGGGATAAGGAGGACAATGCATGAAAAGGCAGGGAGGGCCTTCAGACTAGTCTTTAAGTGTGACATTTTTGAAGAAGCAGGGGAAAAAAGGAAAACTGAGTAAGGAAAAGTCTCAGTATAGTTCTAAGAAAGTTTGTTTTGGCAAACAGAGTCTGCAACAGAGCTGCACATCAGAAGAATCCCATATCTTGCAGGAATGGTCTAGAATTAGTATCTCCGCCACATTGTCACTGCAGAGCAGCCTGCAGGAAGAATGTTCCTGGCACAAATGACATCCTAAATTTTCATGCCAAGCTGCTGGAGCTATCAGCCAGCAATACACCTTCCAGTAGACCGGAGCAGTGCATTTTCATGACCACATGTCATCACTTGCACCACAGACCATTTTCACCATGCCGTCCAGCAAGCAGTTTCCAGATAATTCCTACTGGGCTCTTTTTCTGAGGGGAAAACTTAGACAAGGGAGGGCAAAGAGGAATGAGACAAATGCAGTTTCCATCACCACAGTTAGTCTTGGGCTAACTGGTATTCATCCTCTCTAGTCAATGGATTCTAGATCAGTAAACTGGCAAAGGATCATAACTTCATACTGGGGCTACTATACTCAAAGACCTCTGGTTTATCATTCTTTTCCTTTTCTGGTTGTAGACTGTACTAGAGTTCTCCAGAGAAACAGACCAATAGGATACACACACACACATTTGAGACATATGTAAGAGGAGATTTATTATAGAAATTGACTCATGTGGCTGAGGAGGTGATAAGTCTCATGATCTATCATCGGCCAGCTGGAGAAAAAGGAAGGTGGGTGGTGTAATTTAGTCCAAGTCCAAAGACTTGGGAAGTTGGGGACTGATTATGTAAGTCCAGATCTGAGTCTGAAAGCTTGAGAACCAGATGCACTAATGACTGAGGGTAGAAGATGGCTGTCTCAGCTCAAGCAGTGAGAGAGCAAATGTACCCTTCCTCCACTTTTTGTTATATTTAAGCTCTCAACAAATTGGATGGTGCTAACCCACACTGGGGAGGGTCATCTGCTTTACTCATTTCATTAGTTCAAATGCTAATCTATTCTGTAAACACACTGAAATGCAGTTTTACCAGCTATCTGGGTATCCTTTAGCCCAGCAATTTGACACATAAAACAATCACACAGATGTTAAATCGGACCTTTGCTGGCTGCTCATCTATTTTACTTCTAGGGAGAACACGCTCTATTAATCATTTCCAGAATTCCCTTTAGATCATCTCCCTTAGCTTCTTCTCTAACAGTGCTGGCAATCGAGGTCTTCAGACTTCTGGCTGTTAAGCACTGTCAGGTGACCTCTAGTACACGAAGTCCCACAACTTTATTAGATATTAATGAGCCCAGGTCTCTGCCACCTCTCTCATTGTCAGCACTTGCCTGCACTGGAGAGTCATCACTGAGCTGTTTTGTGATCCTGATTCCCCTCTCAGCAGAGCACTCCCAGTAGCCTGGGTGAAGGGTGTGTTCTCTGGGCCCTTCCATTGTAAATAATACTCTGCTGGGTCTCCTGTTCTCATATAACATACTTATTACAAAATGACTACTTCATCCTCTTTTATTTATTCTTTGAGAGTCTGCCAGGGCAATTAGGACGTTACTTCATTCACTATGTTTCAGTTTTGCAGGCTTCTTAGAGCCACTCAAGATGCAATTTTGCTTTAGTGCTTCAGTACAGTCTTGTTAGAAACAGCAATAGCCACATCCTGTTTTCAGTTGTGGACACCTAGGTTGAAGAGATAAGCAACTGGCCCAACATGATGTAGTTAATTTACAGTCAGAAGTAAAATGCAGACCCATCTGGCTCAAAAATCCATGTTAAAAAAAAAAATAAAAGAGCAATATGACTCTATTTTATGTCTTTTTGCTAGGATGTTTAAATCCTGCTTCTTGAGAAATGCACAAAAGTCAATGGATTCTGGCTTCTTCTCACCCACTTAGTCAGACCTTCTTAAAATTCCTTTCTGGAATATTCTTTTGGTTCTCCCCCAACATGCAAACTAATTCCTTCAGCTCCTTTTTTTTATATAAAAATGTCTTCCCTTATTAGGGCCAGCATCTCCCTGGCCAAGTTATGCTGAGATTTAACCCAAGTTATCAGCCCTGTTGCAGGAGAGATTTGGGGAGCTTCTCAGGAGACCACCTGCTACTCTGCAGTGGAGAAGCTCCTGTAGCACCTTCCAGCAGAGGACTTGTGCTAGCTTTTATTAGGGAAGGGTAGCTAGCCTCTCTAAGCTCTGAGATTTGAAGGAGATCTGCTGAACTAACATCTTCAGGGATTCCACCCAGATATCTCCATTCACATTTCAGGGTCCCAGTTTTCCCATTTAGGATTCTGGACCTATAATAAAAGATTTATTTTGGCTTGAGCATTTATACGTCTCTAAAGCTCTGAGACTCAGTTATATCAGCTTCTGTTCAGCTGTTCTGACTTTTCCACTTGGGTTAATAATAACCTCTTTAAGCTACCAAACAACCTCTTTACTCTCCCATTTAGGCCTTAACTGCTTGTTAATGACCTCGGTCCCCCAGCAATACCACTTAGCAGTAATCAGTCAGCTCTGCTGGCTTTGTATGCATCATTCTTCCTCACATATTTCAAATCCTCAAATCATCAGATGTACAAGGGGTGCTTTCAGAGGTCACCAGCAGTGATAGCACCTGGGATGGTACCTTCTGGGAGGCAGTGAGGGAGCTATCCTCCAAACCCATTCTTACTGTCTGTTTTCTTGTGCCCTGTCTGGCTCCACTTGTTTTACTTTGGGTCCTCTGAAAAGGACATGGCACAACCGTGTTTGCAAGAAGTAGACTGAGAGAAAGGACTGTGAAGAGTGAAGGGGAGCAAATATGAGAAGGAGGGAAAGCTCTCACCCCACACTGCAGTGCTGAGAGCTGATAAGAAAGGGGAGGTGAAGAAGGATTGGTTAAGAAGAATTTCAGTATGTAGTGCAGTTCTAAGGAAGTTTTGAAAAAGGAGGAGTACAGCTCTCAAGCCAAACTTTCCCTTCAGAACCATTCTTCTCTTGCAAGAATGGACTTCCATTATTACTCATGCCACTTCCAGTCAGTGTTTGGGAGAAGACTGTGGGAAGTGCAGTCTTGGCAATAATATGGTGGTAAATCTAGGAGGGCAGCAGCTGGGGCTATCAGCCAAGCATGCTCTTCACAAGAGAAGAGTGAGGTGTTTTCACAGTGTCCACATAGAGGAAGTAATTTATATAAATAAAAATGCAAATAGACAGTGTAAAGTAATAAGAACCCCAAGTGAGATACAGATAAAATAAATTGGCAGTTTAGAAAAGTAAGATTATTTGATGGAAGAGGATGGCCAGGGAGCACTGGTCTGGAAGGAAGATGAGGTCTACTGAATATTTCATAAGAGAGGTAGCATTGGTAATTGAGACTTAAAGAATATGATAGAAGAATGGGGTTGGATTTTGAGGTACAGAGTGAAAGTGCATTCCATTAAAAGGAAATAGTCAAAGCAAAACATTAGCTTCTTTGAGAAATGAACAGCAATTGGATTTGAACTGTGTGAAATGGAATTGTGGGGGATATGTGTGGAAAGGTTTGTTGTGAGTAGGATTTGTTATCTCTTCTGCATTCTGGGCTCTAAAATCACTTCTTATAGAACTCAGTCATGTTAATTTGTGAGGCTGGTTGTTTTCTTTAACTATTGTGATCCCAAGATAAGAAATCTGATTATGATTTTTAAACTCTTGCACTTAAGACAATGCTAACAATGAATAATGTTTAATGAATATGTACTGAGTTAACAACTCATTACATAGTAATAGAGATAAATAACTTTGGCTGCCAGACTCACAAATTTGCCCTTTTTCTTCTTGTTGGTACTACTTTTATTTTTCTCCTCTTGTGAGTCAGGTCAATGGTGAATAACTTATTTAAATTAAAAAAAACTTAATTTTTAAACTTTTTTTTATTGAGTATAGTCATTTTACAAAAAATACTTTAAATAAATATTCATAATAGTTTATACTTCTAATAACAAACTCAAAAAGCAATGACTCATTTTAATTTAAGTTCACTTACTCCCATTACTGTGCTATTTTTTCAATTACAACCAAGTTACCTTTATATTTGATTTAAAATGTATTATTCTTTTTCTGATTCTAAATGTAATATACAGAATAAAATTAAACCATCATAATATCACTACTGAGAAATAATCACACTTAATTATTAATTATTTTGATACAGTTTCTTCTAATAGTTCATAAATACTTCTTAATTTCTATTTACTAGGATTTAATTGGTTCAAGTGCCATTTTCTTTAAAACTAAACTGTAAAAATATGGTGTAAGAGGGGAGGTACAAGAGGGTTTCAAACATTTTGAAAATATTCTAATGTCAATTATTGCTTTGCCCTAAATACCCAGCATGACTCCTCTCTTTTTACAAAGAGAGATAAATTTTTATACTTTCTTTATTCATATTTGTTACAGAAGCTTGGAAACAAATGTGATGCCCAAATCATAGCATCTTTTCCTAATTCTTATTCTTGATTTTTCTAATTTTATTAACATTATTATAAAACCTTTATCCTTTTTAAAAAGGTTTGAGTACATACTTACTTCAAAGGCTCTCACCTGGATTTTTCATTTTCTTACCACATGTCTGCCCAGGGTTCTTCCTAGAACAGACCTGTGATAGTATCCACAGAGACAGAACAGAGACTCAGGAAGTACTCACATATTTAGAAATATTAAGCTATTTTATTTTATTACATATAATATATATTATTATGTGCTAATGCTTTTCAGATTATTTTCAACTCAGAGGAACTCAGTCACAAAAGCACATAGTTTCAACTCTTCAAGGTTTATACTAAATAGAAGCACTGAATCATCTCTGCCTCTGTGTGGAATTTGATCAGATTATTAATATTTAGTAAGTCTTCAAATCTGCCATTAAAGCAATATTATTTAAATTGAGGACTTCAAGAGGCTCTTGGCTTTTTGTTATTAGTCCATTGAAAGGAAATATAATTAATATTACTGTGGAGCATAATTTCCTAAAGTACTATTTAAAAAGTACGAAGTATTTGAGTTTATGAAGTCACACCTGTTTGTGTCAGAAGGCTCACTGTTGAGTCCAATAATGGCAATAAAGAAAACTGATGTTTTAGAAATTTTTTTTCAAAGCTAAAATTGTGAACATGAGAGAACACTGAATTTTAGAATTAAAAGAGATCTTGGAAATACTCTAGTGTTTAATGACAAATTATTTTTTTTCTCAAGTAACAAATCTACCTTATTGATAGAGATCACATGAAGTTCTATTTTAACAATTTTAATACTTATTCTGGTCTTGATAGTAGAGAAACTGAACAGTTGTCCCTTAGTATCTACAGGGGATACCAAAATGCACAGATACTCCAGACCCCTATATAAAATGGTGTAGTACAGTCAGCCCTCCATGTGCATGTGATGGATAGCAAAAACCATACATTGTGACTGTATTATGGATAGTAAAACTATACATGGAGGAAAGAGACTGGTCTGACACTTAAAGGGTATTTGGCAATTTTAATTTAGTTTCTTCTAAAATTTTAAGTAGAAAGAAATTGATTTTCCAATGTTTAGCAGTAACACCAGTGGATCCCAAGATAGAATTTTGGTCTTCTCAGTTCCTTAGATTAATGCTTTCTCTACTGTCCTATGCTTTCCCCGGAGAAAGATGGGAGATAAATTAACTACCTGAAACACTTGTATGTAATGAGAATATAAGTTTTAATTTATAACTATCATCTAAATGATTAAGTATCCAAAGCTAAGTCTTTCATAAAGACTCTGTTCTTTCTGGTCTCATTGTTGGCCCTGAAGATGCCATTCGGGAGGAATTACATGATCTGCCTTTATATCAAGTCAGCAATTCAAGTCTGAGTCCCTCTCAGAAGTAAAATTCAGCTCTGTCGCACCAGAAATTATCTCCTCTTGGAATTTTCTCATGTGCTGAGATACTGCAATACATTAAGATTGTGTTCAAGAATCAAAAGTACATTTATATTTCCTATATCACCTGAAAGCCTTTTTCCCTTTAGCACAGTTTGTTGCCCTTAATTTCTTAAATGAAATGTCTAATTCTGTGCCTATTGACCATAAATGTTCTTTTATACAGGCTTGCTTTTCATTAAACTTTCTGATTTTTATTGCTGAGATTTCTCTTATCAATTATATTAAATTATGAATATTATCCATAAATGGAATTACATCCTAGAAGCATACTTTCTGTATTAGGGAGTTGATGATGCTAATAAAATAATTGGAAATCTATTTATTATGGCTTCATCTATGCTTGTTTACCCCTTTCTCGTCTTCATTGACTGTTCTTGCATAAGAACTTAAATTATTATGCTAAAGTATTCTTAATGAATTCTGCCCTTAAAAGCTTAATTCCTGGTTTTCCATATCTCACTTGCTTTATGAAACTGTATTGTATGCCAGATTAGGACTTCAGGTTAAAAAACAAACAAAATAACACAAAAGTGATTCCTAGATGCCATCAGCAGTAGATAAGAGAGACCATTAACTAGTATTTATTAGATGTTCACTATGGTCCAGATACTGCTACGGAAACATTACAGAGTCCTTGTGTTCCTTCCCATCCTATGTAGTCCTTGTGCTCCTCCACTATTTCTTTTCTGTGGTGAGCTAAGGTGACAATGATTACTGTAAAATATTTTATATGAGTGAGAATACTGATTCATGGTTTGCTATGTTCTTTTAGTTGTGGTGATTCTTTTCTTTATTATGAAATAAATAATGCATTTTCACTAATGTAGCAAAACTTACTGTTTTTGTCAGGAAATTCCTGATCACAAAACCGAATTACTAGATTCTTAACAAGGGAAATATTTGTGTCACGCCCATGCTACTAGTGTGTCAAGCGTTGGCAGTATGTTGAGGCTCATCATAGTCACTTAAGGACACTTAAAGCACCCTTTTTTGTGTTTCCAAAACCACCTCAATATAAGAGAAAAACATAATGAATCACAATCTGGCTCATAAAGTTTCTTCCTAGGAC
Source organism: Camelus ferus (assembly GCF_009834535.1). Taxonomy (NCBI): domain Eukaryota; kingdom Metazoa; phylum Chordata; class Mammalia; order Artiodactyla; family Camelidae; genus Camelus; species Camelus ferus. Next base: position 13,923,002 of record NC_045705.1, read on the forward strand.
ATATATCAATTCCATCAATATGTTATTGGCCACTGCAAGTAACGTGGTCATGACTGACTTTAAAGGGGGATGAGGAAGGATATTGCTATCATGTCTCCAAAGGGAGATCACTGGAAATAGTTGGCGAACATTTCTATTGACTATCACAGGTATAAGGCTTATTTCATCAATATCTGTTGTCTGATTGTATCATTTTAAGTTTCAATAAAACACATTTAAAACGACACTATTTTTTAAAATGACTCAAGAGCTTATATTCGAATTAATTTTGTAAAGAATCCTATGCTAAATGGAAGAAAAACACCTCACTGAAAAATCAGCTGATACACTGTAATCTAATACTTTTAATTTTTTGTATTAAAGTTCATATTATCTACATGGATCAGTTTCTGATTCAAATTTGATTTTACATCCCTTTTTATTTACCAACAGATTATCTTCCCTTAAATTACTATATACTATAAAATATTTTACTAACATACCAAATACACAAAAATAACTCACTCTCCAAAATGTATAATCAAAATAATAATGCTTTTTTCCCCCCAACATATTGTCTTTTAGGCTTTCATCAAGAAATAGAAATACATTTTTAAAAGATGTAATTTTATCAATGGTTCAACTTATATTTGCTTTATTTTCTTATATATATTATATTTTGTTAGCATTATGTTTATAAATACAATGACTCATTGAACTTTCACATGGTGATATAATAATTTATTTTATAATTCTTTAAATGTTGCTTACAAAAATTTATTAGGTAAGTAGCTCTAAAATAAGTACCATTGAGGATATGATTTTTGGCTTTCTTTGATTATTTCCTTAGAATAATTTTCTAGGGGTGGAATCACTACATAACTCAAAGATGATCGTGAACTGTAGATTATGATTTATTTAATTCTGTGCACCTATGATCGACAGAAGATTACTTCAGAGAATGAATAAATAAGTGAAACTCCCCCACCTAAATGAGTAAGAATTTTTATATCCCTTGTAATCTACTTTCATTTCTTTTTACCCCACAAACTGCATCTATTATTTCAATATCTGTTTGTTTTTATTAGATATAGGATATCTTAATAAAATTTTTAGAATACAATTTAATCTTTAAAACAAGTAGCTACATGACAAAATTATGTGTGTGTGTGCGTGTGTGTGCGTGTGTGTTTTTTGGGGGGGGGCAGGTAATAGGATTCTTACAGCCTTAACAAGATCATCCAATATTCTTTTTTTAAAAAGCAGTAACTATATAAATGGAGTATAACTTGCAAAAATTGTGAATTACCATATTGTACATTTAAATAACATTATGCATCAACTATACATACTTCAATTAAAAATAAAAAATAGAAAATCATTTTTTAAAATCATGCAATGTTCTTAATGACACTTTTGAATGGAATAAAATATTTTTAAGAATTGGAATAGTTGTAATTTTTAGTTTGTCTATTCATCAATTACTTATTTCATAAGCATTTTCAAGCACTTAATACATTCAAGACTTTATGTCAATCACTGGAGATAAAAAAGTAAATGATGCAAAGTTCATATTGTGAAGAAGAGGTAATAAGAGGAAGAAGTCTATGATTTTCCAGGAGAGCAGTCAGTAGTGTGGGAGTAGAAAAGCACTGAAACCTGAAAAAATGTTTCCAGCGATGTTTTCCAATATTGTAGCCACTTACCACATGCAGCTATATAAATTTAAATTCAAATAAATTAAACTTAAGCAAAATGTAAAATTCAGTTCTTCAGTCACACTAGGTAACACATGTGGCTAGGGTCTATTATATTGGCCCCACAGATTATATAACAGTTCCATCAACACAGATACTTCTGTTCTGTAACTGGTCTGAAATATAGGACATGTGGGAATGAGGCTGGACTGACACTTACTCCTCATTTGACTTGCCTTAATAAATTGTTGATGGGAGGAGAGGGAATTCCTAAACTTGAGGATGATCTAATGCTTTTTCTTTCCTTTCACTTCCTCTGTTCATCTTTGTTTTTCTCAATTTCTTTAATTTTTAAAAATTTGTTGGGTAAAGCAGAATAAACTGTTATTTGTACTTGCAATATTCTGTCTCACTAGATGTGAAGACTTCTCCTGGAAACACATTCCTTTGATTTCAGTAATCTCTTGACTGGACCCTTTAGATATTTCTGATGTGGAAATGCAAAGCAACTTTCTAGGCATGGCTCTGTAAGAAATCAGGGAAATCAGTATTATTTCTGGTAAAGTGAATCTGTTTGCCCTGTTGCACTGGAGTTCTCTTCCTCAGAGACTCCTCAGCTCTGTTATTCAAACACACATCAGGTCTAAATTAGCATTTGTCCAATTACAGCACAGTGAGGATGCTTAAGGGCCTCAGCTTAAAGAAGACAAGACAATGGTATAAATAGTTACTTGGTCCCTCAAAGCCATGCTGCTTTGAAGCCTACCAATAAACATCAAAGCAAAGATGGTTGAATTTAAGATTTTTATTCTAGATTCAGTTTCAATTTGATTTGTAAAATTATCATCATTGTAATATTAATATTGTGCCACAACATGATAGTTGAAACGTTCCAGTGTATAGCAATGGAAAATGGATACTGAAATGACAAAAAGAAAAAAAAAAAAAAGAAACAGGAAAGGAGTGTGGAAAGAGCTGAAGAGGAACTAGATCAAGTTTGTTGGTTTGAATACAATACGAACCATTGAAGCTCAACGATTCTGCGGATCAGCTGCATGGACAATGCATCATCCTGATGATGACAGACACTGGGGTGTAGGACATCTAGAACTTAATTATCAAAACTGTTAGTCAGTGGAAAAACAGAAGCTTTGTTGATGACTATGACCAAGAGGGATCAAGCCCATAGAAGTAAAATGAGATTTAAGAAATTCAGAAGAGTTCTGTTTGTTTGTTATGGTTTGTTTGTTTTAAGCAAGTGGAAAATGAGTATCTTGAAATTAGTGATAAAAAGCCTAAAGTTGCAAATAATTTCTCTAGATCTCTGAACCTGTGGGATAAGAGGGAAGAAAGTGCTTTCATTTAAAAGGGACACAAGGGAAGTGGTGCCCCTGAAAAGATGCAGTTGCAGTGAACGCAAGCACGTAGAGATTACACTGTGATAAGAGGAGAAAATGTAGACAGGACTACTGAAAATTTTAACATGTGCTGAGGGCTATAGAGGGAGAGCTGAGAGGTGTTAGGTGGAACTCAACAATCAAAAGACAGAACCAGAGTACAATAGACAAAGAAACATGACTTTGGCTAGAGCAAATCGCATTTGTTCAGTCACAAGGATTGAAGAGACAGAACGTGGGGACGGACTGAATCTCCTAAAGCTTGATTATGTTCAGGGCCCAGTTGGAACATGGAGAAATCAGCAGGCAGAAACCTTTGCTCAACATTCAAAATGAAGTGTTGCTGAGTTGGTTGAGCATCTCTTAAAACAACAGCAGCAGCAACAATCCCTTTTCACAAGTTGTTAGAGGGACAAATTCTTTGGCTTCTTGAATTTTTAACTTTTAAAAACTGTAACTGTCCATGAGTCTAGAGGGCTCAAGATTTTCCACAGTTGACTGTCAAATTTATCCTAGAGGTTATCGGACTCAACTCAATCAATGTTTTTTTTTCGATCCTGTCATCTTTGGATCTATACTTTAGAAAGCTCATGCTCCTTTAGTAATTTAGTAAGAATTTAATGAGTGTCCTCTGTCAAAATGATTGTGTTAGATGCTGATGTGGAAGATAAAACCTCTTCAAGCATAGAGCTAACAGTCCAGTGGTAAAACAATTAAGACAATAAACAGCAAATTAAAATTAATTGTTTTATTTAACTACAGTCGTGGTAAACGTGTCACAAAAAATTTATGAAATGCTATGAAATTATATTGTAGGACAAGCTGGCCTAATCAGAGGGAAGGCAATGATTGTCTAGCGTGAGCGGGAGAGGAGAGAGAAGTAAGTTTTTTATACAGAAATATAATTTCAGCTGAGAGATGGAAAGAAACTGGTGTGAATCAAAGGAGAAAGGAGGGAGCAAACTGCATACTCAGCAAAGAAAATTGCACGCCAAGGCCCTCAGATGAAGAAAAAAAAAAAAAAACTGGTCATTTGAATAACCCGAAAAAGCCAAGTGTGCCTGGCACATAGTGAACTAGAGAAAGCATGACAAAGACAATGCTTTTCCTCTTCCCTTGTGTGCAAATTTATAAATTCACACTCTCTCAAGCAGTGGTCAAATTATTTCCTTCCAAATTAGGGGCCCCTGTCCTATCTAGCCCAATATATTCAGTCCATCTTGAATTTAATTTTTCTCTGTGTCCCACATTTTAAAGTGTTCACGTAGAGAGGCTTATATTTTCACTTACCTAATTGTCTTAACTACATCTGGTTTCCCCTCATATCGTCCTAGGGGATTTCCATCATGTCTTACATTTTAATATATTAGGTTTGGCATCTGGTACACACATCTGGTACAAAACAGTGGGTTTTTTTACCAATGCTGGCCATATTTGCCAGTTGTTACTAGTAACAATTCTTAGGTATACACAATATGCCTTTGATTATTTGCTCAACAAATATTTGTGAGCACCATCTCTGTGTTGGGCACTATTTTGAGCACTGGTGATGCAATGATAGTTCCTGCTCTCAGCAAGTAAATGGTCAACATCATCATTGGAGATGACTAATGAAAGGAACTGTGGATGCTTTTGCCTATCTAAGAGCAGGAGACGAGAAGGAAGGATGAACAGACAGACATGGCTGGCCTGTGTTCAAAGATGGTGGGGGTGCTTTCACTTCAGCTTAACACTTGACTAGCAACGTAAAGATAAGATTCAAGTGAATTTTACTTCTGAGCTCCTTCCCAGTTTTCATGGAGTAAGTTCCTGAGTTTAGGGTCAATAAATTGCTCACAGAATAAGGGACTGTGGGATAAGAGGAGTGAAGAAAGAACATGGTCATTGCCTTATCACTGGGTGATAAAGCCGTATTAAGTATATAAGGGTCTACCTATGATCTCTTTTTAAACAAATTCTTCTTGACACATATTATGTGTCATTGTTCTAAGAACAAGAGAAACACTAGAAATGAACAAGATAACAAATGCCACAATAAAATGCTTGCATTATAGTAGAAGAAATTTCCTAGATGTGCCAAAGTTATAAGCATCCATGTTCTATTTTGTGTGTGTGTCACTGGCCACGCACTGATCCTGGCCAGTACCCACTGTAGAGGACTAAGAATAAATTCTAAAAAAGGGTATGGTGTATACCAGATCTTCTTTATCTATTCTTTTACGGATGGACAGGTTGCTTCTATATTTGGCTATTGTAAATGCTGCAATGAACACAGGGGTGCATTTATCTTTTTGTATTAGTCTTTTTGTTTTCTTCAGAAAAATACCCAGAAGTGGAATTACTGGATGGTATGGGAGTTCTATTTATAAATTTTTTGAGGAACCTCCATATTGTTTTCCATTGTGGCTGCACCAATTTACATTCCTACCAACAGTGTTGAATGGATAAAGAAGATGTGGTTTATGTCTATAATGGAGTAATGCTCCACCATAAAAGAAGAATGGAACCTTGCCATTTTTGACAACATGGTTGTACCTAGAGGGCAGTATGCTGAGTAAAATAAGTCCGGGAGAAAAAGACATGATATGTAGAATCTAAAAATAAAACAAATGAACAAGCATAACAAAACATAACAGATTAATAGCTACAGAATACAACCAGGTGGCTACCAGAGGGGAAGGGGATGGGAGATGAGTGAAATGGGTGAGGAAGATTAGGAGATACAAATATCCAGTTACAAAATAAATGACTCATGGGGATAATGTTCAGCATGGGAAAAACAGTTAAGTACACTGTAATATCTTTGTATCATGGCAGATAGTAACCAGATATATTATGGTGAGTATTTCAGAAATATTGCATCACTATGCTCTGCCCCTGAAAATAACATAGTGTCATAAATCAATTATACTTTAATTAAAAAAAAATATGTAGACACTTCCAGGAAATGCATCAAAATGCTAATGATGGTTATTTCTGGGGTGGAAATTATGGATCGCTAAGTTTTACTTTATGCTTTTATGTATTTCTAGTTGTCTGCAATGAATGTGTATCGCTTGTAAAGTTAAAAAGAAAAAAAAGTAATTAAGGTTAAAACAAAAAAAGAAAGAAGAGAAAGGAAGAAAGAAAAGTTTAAATAAAAAGAAGGGAATGATGATTCCTAATTGCTAATTGTTACTGAGTACCATAACTTGGCATACTTCTTCCTTCTCAGCAGCTCCAAACGTCAGTAGTGTAACACTGACTTACAGAAAAGTAGGGTGTAGACTGGAAGGAAGAAGAGGTCACTGAGTTGCTTCCTTGTTAGTGAAAGATCTCAAATGTCATCCCTCAGATGTCACAGTGGCCGAAGTCTGGGATTCAAGATTGCCCTTTGGGGATGTTCTTTGTGACCTGAGAATAACTACAGTAACTACACAACAGGTTTTCTGCCCACTCAAGAGGACTATGACTAGCAGGCTTTTGTAATCGTTCTGTAACAGAAAAGGATTTTGCATCAGAAAGGTTGAGGTGAAAAGTTGTTGGTCCCATGCTCACTTAACCTATACACCTCCAGAAATGCCATAGCAAATGTCTAAGTCCCTTAAACAGGTCCTGCAATGTTTGTCACTGCTTGTAGGATGCCTCAGACCTAATACTTAACAAGGTAAAAACAGTGAACTGCTTTGCTTTCCCTGGGTCCTTAAATGGAAACAACCAATCAGGGTCATTACATTTAGTCTATTAAAGCAAATACTTCCATTGTATGCCTACTCCTCCTTCCATTAAAGCTATTCAGGAGTTACAGATACAGTGAAGCTGATCTTGAAACAGGCATGACTGAACTTGAATGTGACTTTGACATGGAAAAAAATATGTATATAGCTAAATAACTAAAATCATATGATAATTATATTTAGAGTCAGTGGGGCCTCCCCTCTTTCATGGCTGGTTTTACTTAGGTTACTTTAAAAACATCTGATTACCTGGGTTGATATTTGGCTACTGCTTTTGTATTTCCTTTGTTCTTTTGAGTTTTAGCTCCTGGCTTACATCAAGCAGGCCCTGACAGCTACTTCTTACCCACTCATTCTCTCATTCATTCCATAAATACAGTGTTGCCTATGCTGTTGGTACTTCAGATACACCAGTGTAGAAAACAGATAGAAATCCTTACTCTCCTGAGGCTCACCATGTTGATTTTTATGTTGAGTAACATCTTCATGATATTTTATTTCATTTATTGCCTATCCTATTCAGAACGAGGCTTTTTCTTGTATTTTTTCTGCGTTTCCCTCTGAGTCCTGCTATCTGTCAGTAGTATCTAGAATATACTGACCTGGACACTTCGATACCTACTTTTCACCTTTATTTTTCACATCACACAATCTGTTGCTTTACCAGGTCCTATGAATAATTGGCCATCTGTGCGCAGAACAAATAATTGCTATAACATTTCTGAAAAAAGAATTGTCAATAAAAATCGTGTGCCTACATCTTCAAAATTGCTTTTGAAAAGCTTTTAGATAAATCTCCATTAATTTTTGTATTTCTTTTGGAATGCTGCAGCAGTTCTATTTGTTAGAATGACTTCAGGATCACATAATGATGCTTCTTCAGTAAAAATGAAAAAGTGTTGCCCATTTTCAGAAACATTATTCCATTTGAATCCAAATTTAAAAGATAATATAATCTTTATAAAAAGCTTGTGTTCTAGTGTTACTCCTGGAGTACTGTATTCAAATTATGGTTAGCTGTCAGCAGGATAACAAACAAATATAAAAAGAAATGGAGGTATAAAAAATACATAACTATTAATAAGTAAAAAAGGGTAATAAAAACTACATTTTAGTTTTAAATGTGGATGTAACTATTATTTCAAATAAAAAACTAATGCAAAATATTTTAATATTAGAATTATGCTTTGTTTCTATTAAAAACTAGTCATGAGTTTTTTACATTTAAACATCATGCACTAAGTATCATTTTTTGTGAATTAAATTTTTTGTGTGTGCATTTAAACTGCCAAAATTCCAAAGTCCATGACACACACCTACAAGTAGTCATGAAGGAGTGAGCAGAGTGTGTTTTGTGACTGTTACTACTGGTGAAGAGTGATTCAGGAAGTTACCAGAAAGTTATGATTCTGTAAATTGACGGAAAGTATTTCACTGTGTTGAGGCAAGGATGACAGTTTTCCCCTCTTGGATGAAGAAGGCAATATGGGAAAGCCAGTCAGTAAATGGTTTTGAAACGATAAAGCAGGAAATATGGTAGTACTCAGAAAGAAACAGAATGGATTTTCTGATGGAGGATGCATTGGTTTAGCGAGGAAGACAAAGTTTATTAATCAATTAATATAAAAGAAAAAAAATGAAGTATGTAATCAAGGGTAACAGAAAGAACTGCAACAGAACACTCACCCTAAGCTTCACATTTTTTGCTGTACAGTGCCTGAGAGTGTTTTGTAGGTTGTCTAAACCCAGTGAGAACGAAGTTTCTTAGCACTTTAACATCATTTTATAAAATACAGATTTAAAGTATGTCAGACACATATATACATATCCAAACATATACATGCACAATACTGATTTATTATCCCTTCAGTACTGTCAATTAGAGTTTTAACAAAATGGTTAAGTATTACCTAGACTCATTTTGGGGAGAGGGAAATAACCAATGCAACATTCCCAAATTGTGAAACCTAGTGGATGAAGGTGACATCCATTTATTATTGTTTATTATTCTCTCTTAGAAAACGTATTGTCCAAACTAAACCCAAATGCCTCTGTTTGTCACTGCTGTATTGAAGATTATCAAGCACCACACTTAGCATACTCTATAGTTATTAGTTGGTGCTATTTAAGCTTACTCATCAGGAATTTATCTCAATCATCAAGCTACACTGAACAAACTTGAGTTACGTGTAACTCAGGCAAATTTCTGAGTATTTTCTAATCTTACGAGCTACGTGATTTTAACAACATTATTTGAATTATACTGGGGCTAAGCTTCCTCTTCCATGTAATAACTGCCTCACAAGATTTTCTTGGGCTCAAATATGTTAATTTTTATGGAAATACCTTGTCAATATAAAAACAGGATAACCATTAGAATTTTGGTAATGTTATAATTAACACATTTCTAAGATATTTTATATTTTTTTGTTACTTTCATGTTTGATATGATAAGCACTTTACCATTCAAAACAAGTATTTCTTAAACTCCAGTCAACAGTGGTAGGGAACAGTCCACTGAGTATATTTGTGTACTATACTTAAAAATCCCTATACAATATTTAAAATGGCTTACTTGCAAAGATTCACCTTTTTCCTTTCAAATTAATTTTTATATATGTAAAATTATACATAATATAAAGCTTCCAAAATGAGTATGATATGGCCTTCAGGTGAGCCACAAATGGGATAGTGTGCCATGAAATGTTAGTGTTGGTCAATTTTTATGGTAATAAAACATTAAAAATCATTTTAACAACCACTCAACATTTCATAACAATTGTAATAATATTTCTATGGCTCACTCTATAAATGCCTATATTTAATAATTTTATTGAATCTGGGCATAAAAGGTTGAATATATAGCCCCAGCAGTCAGAATGTTCTCTCTTGGGATCACACAGCCCTGAACTTGACTTTTTCCTTGAAATACCAAGAAAGTGTGATTGTTATTTTAGATATGTTAGATAGCAGAGTAAAGTTGTTTATTTTTCTTGCATGTGTAAAAAGTCTAGTGCTTATCTGTGTTTAAATCACTCTAAATTTTTCACAGTATCTTTGCAAAGAGTATATGAGTGACATAGCTCTAGCGATAGTATTAATAGTATTTGGCATTAGATGTTTCCATGTAGTGTATAACTGGTTATAGTATTCCTGAATGACTGATTTTTGGCTTTTGATGTCAACAATTAATCAAATTCTTGCTCATGATGAAAATATGTTATGAATTACCACTTGTTTTCCAAAATACCAAATAATGTATATTTATAAAAATACTAATTGCAAATAATTTAATCTAATAATTCATAAAAGGGGCCTTTACATCTCCAGAAAATTATTTTTTCAAAATATGTCTATTTTACATAAGCATAAAATTTCTAGTATTTTAAAAAATAGTTATTGAATTAAATGAAATTAATATAAAATATTTCCTATATTGCATACCAGGATAATGGCTATTATATATGAGGATTATCTTGAACTTAATAGAAGTTCCTCAGTAAGTTTCTCTTCCATAGCCTAAGGGTTTTATGTGCCTGAAAAAGTTAAGAAATAATGCATTAGTGCTAACCATACCACCAGCACCTGACCAAAAAAAAAAAAAATGTTGAACTCATTTTGGCTTTTTGGGGGGTAAGTACAAATTAAGAAACACTATGCTTCTATGAAATCAGTTACTACTTTTTCAGATCACAATCAATAAGCTATTTAGAAAATACTGCAATCAATAGCTAAATTCAAAATGCCTCACATACTTTCAAAATTGCTAATTTCCCCAGCTGACTTCCAATTTTCAATGCTATGTTTCACACCAGTTCAGCAAAGAAATAAAACATTTACTATTGAAACAAATTCTTATGAGGTGACATGACAAATGACATTAAAACAATGCAAACCCAGATGATTATCAGACTTAAGAAACATCTATTGCGTATAGGTGAATTTACAGATGTTAGTCCCTATGCATAGTTAATGGTACTAGATAGAATTTTTGAAGAAAAATATTTGAAATACATGTATTTGTTTAGTAGAAATATGTAGATGAAACTCCTAAATAATAAATTAATACTTCAGTAAATAAGATATTATGGAAACTTGCATAACTAGGTGCAATGATGGTATTATTGCAATGACGGAAGGGAGACATATTTATATCTGCAATCAGAAAACACTGAGCTGCAAGTATCACATTACAGATATAAATCCTTTGTATATAATCAAATCAAATAATGGACAAATGTTTAGATTTGTCCATTATGATATTACGTGAAGATGATGAGGTGCATTTTCACTAACTCTGAGCATATTTAGGGTGATCTGCTTTAGGACATAGATTAGGTGGAACACCAGAAAATCACTTTGGATCTCCAGGGAATGTTCCAAAATTCTTGAGAGGGATTAGCAGTCCAGCTAATGGGTGTGTGAGGCAATGCAGGGGTCTTGGGGGCATTTCAAAGGAAAAGGCCACTGTCAATCTAAGAGACCTGATGACCTGGCATAGTATTGATATGTCATAAATATAGAAAACACAAGTGGTTCCAAATATGAATGTCAATATAATTATCAGAAGGATTAATGTTCAGACCAGCAGGCATCAGTTTTGAAGTCAATATCCTTCTCATTTAGCAACATTGTGTAGTGGATGCCACATGACAATGGTTAATGTCTCCCCAACAAAGCCAAAGGAACCCCTAACCTGACCATAATACTCCCTTGCAGGGCAATGCTACTTACCTTACAGCACAAGTACATGTCATTTTCAGGAAACTTCAGAAACTACATGCTGGATATGAAATCTAGAAGACTTTGCTATTAAAGGTAGTTATGTTTCTTTCTTCAAAATGCATTACCATTTTTGAGTAGTGAAATTCTCATTTCTACAAATATGCGGAAATTGAAACACAAAATAGAATTAAGAGAGAACGCTGAAAGCACTTTCTATTCAAATAGCCAAGAAATACAAAATAGCTCTTTATCTCCAAGAGAAATGGAGTAATAGGACCCAATTTACATGTTATCAATGTTTTAACTCTTTACATTTTTTGCAAAGATTTTTGTGGATATTGAAAATAATTATAATTGTAACCATAACAATCAAATTTGAGTGATAAATATCATAACTGGGTAGTTATTCACATTTATTAAGCATATTAAACATGCCAATTAACCTACTGATTTTACTATTTCTAGAAAAAAAATGTGTTTAGATAGATATTTAAATCTGATAGACCCCTACCCCTACTGCACTTTGGCATATAATTAAAGGAAAAACTCTATTTTAGGAAACAAAAATTGATAACAATCTGATATAGAAACAAAATGCTAAAAAATTAAAAAGACAATACAAAATTAAAAGTTGTCCTGGTCCCACAAGGATGTACATAAGTGTGGAATCTTACAGCTTTCTTCAGAAAATTATGATTAAAAAAGAAATACTATTATCAGTAGTACCATTTTTCACTAGGGTTTTATGAATGTAAATAATATTTGAATTAATCCTAATTAACATTTTGAAAGCATAGGATGAATAACATGAGGTGATTTTTACCCAGGATACATTTTCAAGTTACATAACTCGATGCATGTTTCTAAGAATTTTACTGTAGTTACTGAACATTTACTACAAACATACCAAACTTTCATAAATATCCCTTTACTCCCAGCTGCTTCTTTTAGATAAATTGCTGCATTCAATTTTTTAACACTCTATTGTATCTCAGGATACTATATATATATATATATATATATATCCATCCCTATGAATTTTCATCTTTGAAGATTAACATCCCATGTGAGAAGTTAACAGATGTGGCCCCACTTTCAGATCAATCATTTTATTTAAACTCTCCATGGCCTGTATTGTGACACAATCAAAACTGCAACTGAAGCCTGCTATAATATGTTTGAGAGGAGAGAAAGGAGAACAAACATATTTTTCATTAGTGTGATAGGTGAGAGTCAGAAGCACACCAGGTTGCAATAACAGTATAGGTTGGTTAAGGTAAAGCCTGGATCCACAAAGATTCATTAAATATTTTAGTTACTTAACACAGACGAAGGGGACAAAAAAAGTATGGATTAGGGGGAGATGATTATAACAACAAAGCTACCTGCAAAAAACATGATAGGATCTTAAGATATATCAACAAATGCAAAAAAGCAAAAAAAAAACCCACAAAATTTCAAATGTCATTATTTTAAAAATTCATTATATCCTAAAGAATTTCTGATCCAATTTCCCTGGGAAGATTTTTTTTTATCAAAATTGAGTAAATTTCTTTGAGAAAAACTGAATTACTTTCCAATATCAAATTTTTCAAATTTAGACCCAGGGGAATGCAATCAATGGCTCTATTTTCAAACTAAGCACTTTGGTTCAATATTTTAAAAACATTAAACATGTATACTTTTGACTTAAAAGATAAATATAAGAAAACACTGTAAATTAGTTAATTTCATAGCTAAATTTATGAAAAGCATTTATACCACCTACAATAACAGTTGACCCTTCAACAACATGGGTTTGAGCCTCATGGGCCCATTTTAAATGCAGGGATTTTTTTTTTTTTCGATAAATGCATAATGCAGAACCACTCGATCCACTCAAGGTTGGCTGACGCCTAGGATGCTGAACCAAGGATGGGAGGGCCACATGTACAGTTATATGTGGATTTTCAGCTACAGGGAGGACCAGCACATCTAACGTCCACATTGTTCAAGGGTAAAGTACAACTCAATATTAATTCACTTTTATTTATTTTTTAAGAGAAGCTACAGGGTATATAACTGTCTAGTAAGGACCACCATCCCCTTTGGTATCCTGAATGGTCTCAGGGAGATCAGAAGGCAGCCCCTGTAATGGCAGGCTTATCATGAAGCTGAAGAGTTAAAACCTCATGTACACAATATGCCTAAATTTTATGTGAACACAAAGCATCACACAGATAGATAGACAGAGAGGAAAAAAACAGATTAAAAGAGTAGCCTCTTTTTTTGTGTATATACATCTTAATCAATTTGATCCATATTTTAGAAGATATTTATATGTGTAACAATATTTACACACAAATATATATGAGTATATGAGGTTCCCTGTCCAGTCTGCCCTCTAAGATTTCAAAGAAAGGCTCTGAAATGGAATTTCAGAGTGGAAAGCACTAAAATAATACCAGTCTAAAAATTTGGAAACAAAAATGGAAATAGTTCAACATTCAGCAAAATCTCAAAATCGCATGTGATACATCTTTTCCCTAACTGGTTCACTCCCAGTTATTATGTTCACAATTTATATCCCACCTGGTATGATCCAAGCTCTTTTAAATGTAGAAATTATTATTTATTTATCTTGATATTACCTACAACAGTGATTCTTAAACCTTGTGGAACAGCAAAATAAATTTGTGGCTAGTTAACAGAAAAAAAAAAGATTCTTTGGCTACACATCACATATTCTGATTCTATGGCTATGGAGAGAGGTTCAAAATCTATCTGAAATAATTACCCAAAGAGAAATTAAAAGATAATTTTCCTGACCTGAAGGAAGACTTAATTTTTAAAGTTAAAAAAATGTTTATCAAGTTATAGTCACACTTTATAAAATATTTCTATGTATTGAAATGTATTTTATGATTGAAAGAATTAGGATTAAAAAATTTAGGATTAATAGACAGCTTGGCAAGCATTAATAGTTTAGACCCATATATTTTCAAAGATAAATTAATTCATCTCCCATCAGATTACCTACTGTAAGATGAAAACAATAAAAAATAAAAATAAAAAACATATTTAGATACATTTGAAAGAAAAATACTGTGAACATCACATTTATCTTTCAATTTATAAGAACTCAAAAACATCTCTTTATTTCATTCCTTTATTAAACCAAGTTTTGAGTATTTGGTATTTGCCAATTGTCGGGCTTGTCACATTTAACACTACCCTGAATGTGTCAAACATTCTGCCTTAAAAGATCTTGCCATTTATAGGGGAAAAAAAGAGAGAGAAGAGAGACAGTACTTAAGGAAGAAAACTAGTCAAATAAATCAGAATAAAGAATCCTCAGAAAGATACTTAAAGACATAGAAAACAAACCTATGGTTACCGGGGGGGAAAGGGGAAGGGAAGTTTGGGATTAGCTGATACAAACAACAAACCCTACTGTATAGCACAGAGAACTATATTCAATGGCTTGTATTAACCTGTAATGAATAAGAATATATATATATATATAATATATATATAAATCACTCTACTACACTCCAGAAACTAATACATTGTAAGTCAAAAACAAAAAATTAATTCAAAACTAAAGAAAAAAAGAGAATCCTCCCCACCTCATCCCACTCCCCCTAAAAAAGAACAAGGAAAGTACAACTTTATATGCTTAAAAATTTGGACAGTGTAGACAAAACATAGAATTAGGGTAAACTGTTTTAATAACCTATAAAGATTCACTAAATTTTTAAGGATATATTTTGAAAAGAAAGAAAAAGAAAATTTTCTAATTTAAATCTAAAAAGTAAAACCCCTCTAGATTATTATAACAAAATTTGGAATGTTAGTAAGGGAGGTGGGTAAGTACAATTAAGCTAAAAGACTTATCTTTGTTCAGAAAAAGAAGTGATAAAAGAAAGACTTCTGGAAATGTGCTTGTTAAAAAAAAAAAAAGTTAATCATCCATAAAATGAAAATGGGAATAGAATTATAAATTTGAAACAAAGAAACAATTATAATTAAACTAAAAATTGGTAGAGAATAAAACAAACAGAGGGAGAAAAGACGGTAAGGAGAAAATATAATTAAGAAGACAGGACTAATATCAGACATATGTGTGTTCACAAGAAATACTTTGTTTAAAAAGTCAAAGACACGTAACCCAGAGACCTCCTTAATGACTCCTTTTTCCTCATCCCCCTATCCAATGTATCATTAAGCTCTAAATATTTAAAGAACCTAAATCTTTAACAAACACATTTTCTCTCCATACCTATCCCTACCACTCTGCTCCAAGATCTCTCATACTCCTGAAATAAGCTTCCTAACTAGCTTCTGTCAATGGTGACCAGACATTTATGGGAATAGCTTCCCACACAGAAATGATTCTCTATTCTTTTCAAATTATATCACTAAACATCTATAGGATGCTTAATATAAAACTAAATTTGAACACTGAACTATAAAATGTTGCATCATTTTGCTTATAATTAGAAACTTTAGCAAATTTGGAGCACAATCTTATGATCAAAATCCTGTCAATGGTTGGTATTTGTTTGGATCATTCAGGTTGCACAGAAGTGGGGCTTTTTCTGGGGACTCCAACCAAGACACATAAGAAAAATAACCAAAGAGTAAGAACAACAGTGTAGAACCATAGTTTTCTAACAAAATTTCTTCACTGCTTTGTTATATAATATATCTCCTTTCCCCATTGTGTGTTCTACACCTTTCTTAATGCTTAAGAGAAAAATGACACTTAATTTTTAGAGCAATTCCTTCCCTGCTAACAGCCATTGTCAACAACAGCAGTCTTAAACCTCTAAGTATAAATAAATGTTTGATACAACCTAGCCTTTTTCTCTACAATATGAAGTCTAAAACTGATATTAAGCAGGTTTTTATGTGTTTTCTTTAGTAATGTGGTTTTATTTGTGTATATATCAACGTATTTGCATGTATGCTTCACAGCAGTTTCTGCTCTACTGATTTAAATCCATGTCAGTTTTATGAAAGAGCTCACTGAAATAACAAATTGAGCTGCCTACATACGGTGAATGAAAATAAAATAGTTCCTAAGTGGTAAAACATGCCCCACAGTAGTATCAAATGAAGTACAACTCATTGTGCTTAAAGAAATCATGATTCCTACATTTATCATTGACCATTTCCAGAGTGTTTACTTAAGAAACCAGGACAATAAGGATGGACAGTAAGGCTGGAAAGAAAAGCTGGTGTCACTTAAGTAGATCATTCCACACTCATTCTACCTGCCTTGGTTATATAGACAGATTCACTGACTAGATCTCTTTTACTAAAAGCCAACATATTTAGGTTAAAAAAAGGCAATTTAACTATTTTTCCTAATTACCTAAGTCATTTTGTACTTTCCTCAAGGAAAATTTTCCTCATAAGTCAGCATATTTTCTTTCCATTATAAAAAAAAATGGCCTAGATTTGCAAGGCTACTTGCAAATACCTACCCAATAAAAATGATACAGATGTATGTTTAACTAAGGATAAAAATGAACATGAGGAAACTTTTAAAAAAGTGCATCTTACACAAATGGACCAAATTGCATTTGTCTGTCATCTACTCAGATTATTCTGGGAAAAGCCCTGGAAGAATAATATTTGTACGCTTTCTGGTCTTTCACTACTACTATCATGAATGCTCATCCATCAGCTCCTTGGGTTCCAGGTCAGAAACAAACCAATGAACAGAACTGCTACAACAGAACATACCACATTTAACAAATCACTTTCATATTCTGAGCCAATGAACACTTCCCTCTCGTGCTGAGTTAACATCAGAGCAGTAGGGAAATCACAGTGACAGAAAATTGTACCCTTGTCTTGTACCCCTGAGAAATTATCTCATACTTTAAAGTCTTCAAATAGAGATTTGGCTTCTAATTAGGTATAGAAATTTACAACCTCCAAGAACCAAACCAAATGGCGATATTTCAGCCTTCCTCTTTTCTTTGTAACTGCATCATAATCAATACTTACCTAACTTATAGACAGCCATAAAATTGAATCACCTGCAACAGCCCTGTAATATTTCTCAATATTTATTTTGTGCCATTTCTTCAGGATAGAAGATCTTATAAGAAAGATTTGATTCAAAGAAAATGATCATAACCACAATGATGTTTAAATGTAATAACTTTATGTGAATGATTATGCAGTAGTGGTTTAAATAAATAGAAAGTTCAGCCAGAAGAACCTACAAATAGATGTGTTATTCTTTCAGGTCATATTTTTTTTAAGGTCTTAAAAAAACATTGATCTGATAACTAAAATTTGTCAAAAAAATTTTAAAAGATGTCATCTAAAGCTTGAAAACAAAACATTGATACGCTGAGTTTTTCTATTTCATAATTCTTTTTAAGTACCTTATTTGAAATCTCTCTTTCTAGAGGCCTAAAGAAACAAGAGTTAGAAGCAGTTTTTGCCTCAGATTCTCCCCACACAAGGCCTTCAGGTAAAAGGCCCAGCAACCTTGCTGTTACAGGTGAGGTTGCCTAGCAACTCCCATCCACCACCTGAAGCTGTCTAAATGCAGTCAGTTCCAAGAGCCACTAGCCTGCAGATCAATTACCAAGACAGAAAATGAAGACAAAAATGAAAACATTAGAGAAGTACCCCATGGAGTAAAAGTGTGTTCAGACATTGAAAGGAAAAACTCTTGAAAAATACCTCTTATTAAATCTTTTTCTTGTAGAAACATGTGCACAAAGACTTTGAAAGAGAAAACTTTTTCATGACAAAACTCCTAAGTATTGTTGGGCTAAAAGCAAGAATCTGTGATCTTTTTGTACTGCATCTTGGCAACCTCTGAAGTGACAAAAAATTCTGTTTGTTTCTTTCAAAATGCAGCTTTTGTTTATTATAGGTACTTTGAGAATGACTTCTGTAATCATTAAGGTGTAACCAAGCAGGCCCCTGTGGGGCCTTCGTGGAACCGATGCCCTCCCACCCTCTGCCGCCCTGTCACCCCATGTCTTCTGCTTGCCTCCTGTCTGTAGAAAAACCTCAGACTTCTAGGCTTCCCTGAGTTCCAAAGAGCACATTTAATCAGGGAAGTGAGAAAATGCAGAAAGAAAGGAAAATAGTCAAGCAAGACAAAACAGTAATAGTTTAGACATTTAACAAAGTCAAGGACCTTTAGTTCTTCCCCAAGGGTTATAGGTAATATTCTGAGCCATATTCTTTGAGCTGTTTTGCAGATACTTATATCCCCACTAAGTGGAAGACGTTAACTGTATGCTGCCCACAAGCATGTATACCCCAGATGAACTGGAACCAGAAGGTTGATGCTGTTGACTCCCAATTACCTCATCACCAGTCAATCAAAACAATGTCCATGAGCTGATCACATAATTTACAACACCCCTCCCTCACCTTGTCTTAATTTCTTAAATATATTTTATTTGTTTTAATACCTGAAGCTATAACACTGTCTCTGTTTTACTTCCAGCCAGGAATGATGACAAAGAGCCTCCTGTGAGACAAAGTCAAGCTGGTAAAAACAACATATGGCATTAGCACACCTGGGAGGGACTAGATACTACTGGTGATGCTCTGCTATCCCCTCAAGGTCTTTCTTATCCTGTCTTTAAAAATCTTTCCCTATATACCTTCAGTGAGTTCAGGTCTTTTAAGCAGAAGCTACCCGGACTCCTTGCTTGGCATCCTGCAATAAATGCTGAACTTTCCTTCACCACAACCTTATATCAATAGATTAGCTTTACTGCTCATCGGCAAGCATTTCCAAGTTTGGTTTGGTAACAAAGGTATGATTTTAACTGATTCTTGCACCTCTAGGGAGAAACTTTTAGAATTTCTCATTGAAGCTAACAACCAGAAAACACAGCAGATTAAGGGGAAGTAAGTAAAGTGAAAATCAATCACAGCCCAAACTCAAATGCAGACTTGATCTATAAAATTCCAAGTTTAGAAGAGATATTCTCCAGATTCTTTCTAGCCATCTTTCTAGCCATGGAGGATGGCTCATTTTGCATTCTCTATTAGTATGTGCTGCCTATACCAGTTATTCTCAAACTAAAAGGTAGTCTCCATTTAGGGGTAAAAAAAATACAATAAAAAATGTTCACAAACACCTGTCTCCTGACTGCTGGTAGTTTCTGCTATCCTTGAAGTTCCTTAATTTATAGGTGAATCATTTCAGTCTCCACTTCTATCTTCACATGGCTTTTTGCTTTGCATCTGTGTGCTTCAAATATCTCTCTTCTTTCTCTTATTAGGATTTCAGTCATTGGATTTAAAGCCCACCCTAAATTTAGGATGATCTCATCTCAAGATCCTTAAATTTAATTACATCTGCAAAGAACCTATTTCCAAATAAGGTCACATTTACAGATATGAGGAGTTAAGACTTGGACATATATATATAATTGGGATTAGACAAAAAAATCCAAGCTACTACAGCATAATTTTCTTAATCTTTTAGAAATACAAGCAAAACTATCAGGCAATACACTTCATATTGATAGCAACATATTAAATAATCTGCCCTTCCTTTAATATATAAAAAACACAGAATCTGGTCCTGTTATACAGATAATGTATTTTCCTATTACAACTTCAGCATAATAACACACAGAAGGCTATTTCTATTAATTATGTCTTAGGAAGTGATATCTAATACTTAAACATCTCTAAGAGAACAGTCTCTTAGAATGCTTGTTTCAATCAGGTGAATTCTGGTAACATTTTAAGGCTGTTTTCTTCCTATGACAATAAGATTTGTCTTAAAACATATGAAACTCTCCACTAGGGATCAATAATAAAAATCTATATTATTATCACTAATGCTATAACTGATGGAGTGATCCAAATTGGTAAATACAAAGATAATATATGAATCTTTCTATATACATAACTCATTTCATTTGCTTTACAAATTCATTATTATTATCCTCATTTTGGAGGAAACTGTGGCATATAGAAATTATATAAAACTTGCTCAAGATCTCAAAGCTTCTAATTGATTTGAGTGCTATAAAATAAGATATTTTATTCTTATTTTTAAATTAGATGTGTGTATACTATTGGCTATTTATTTCAACTGCTGTAAAATCATTACCAGTTATACTATATCTTGGTATGAATGTGATCATAAATGTGAACATAGTGTCAACATTTTCTATTATTGACTATATAAAAATATCTAGATTATCTATATACTATTTTATATGTTATTATAAAAATAAAATTTCAAAATTAAAAAATACATTTTTATGGTTAAATTAAAAAATAACAAATTTTATCTGTGGACCTTGTTAGGGATCCACTGGTCTACTTTTGTGGCTCCCAATGTTCAATTCATGGTTTATTAAGGAATTCAAGATAATTTCAGCAATCTTTAGCAAAATACAATATAAGGACATATTGTTGTACACATTTGGTCGTTCTTTGGAAGGCAAAAAACATGCACTGTGTCTAATTACATTAATTAGTAGCTCAATGCAAGTCAGCAAATACAAAAATGGAATCTTAAGATGATATCTTAAGTTCTAACACTTACTGGCACTTATTAAATGTGGAATGTGCTTTACATAATTCATGAAATCTTCAGAACTGCTTATAAGGTAGGTGCTAATATCTTCCCAATTTTACATATGAGGAGACAAAGACACAGAATTTTTGTTATTTTCCCCAAGATCAAACAAGAAGTAAGTGACAAACTCAGGTTATAAACCCAGGTAATGCAATTTCAGATGTGGTACTCTGACACAACATACTATACTACCTCACTGTATAACTACTAAAATTAGCTGAGCACAGAGTCACTCAGAATAAGGAATACATTCCCACCCCTGCCCCTTACATCTTTCTTGCGGCCACAAGACTGAGTTCAAGTCAATATGATGTATGTGGAAGTCTTAATTTTATCTTCCTTCTGCTTTGCTGCCTAAAATGTGGATGTCACCATCCTGGATTATGAGAACAGGATCCACACCCCAGGACTGATAGAGCAGAGCCTATATGTGGCCTTAGGCTACATCTCTAGATAATTATAAAAGAGATGAATTTCTGCATCAACATGGTTTATTCCCTGTTGATTTGGCTCTTTGTTTTTGCAGTCTAAGTTAATTCTACCTGACACAGGTAGCTACATCATCACTTATTTGGCAAATGAGGAAGCCTGCGCTCAGAGCGTTGAAACAACTCAGGTCATTCAGCTGATAGATATGCCCCTTAGACTGAAATACAACTATCTCTGATTCCTGAGATAACAGCACATGTGGGCCTCTGTGTTTTTCCATTCTACATGAAAAAGAACGGAAAAGTAAGGAATAAAAAAAAGCATGTTTCTGCTGGGTGCAGTAATTCTATATAGGTTAACATTTTCTTTTCCCTGAATTATCCAGTAAATATGTCACTTACTTGGCTTACTATACTAGACATAACATTATTTAGAAAAGTATATATTTTATATGCATTATTTTTTATATCCACCTCTCAGTGTGAATGAATTTTAGTTCTCCAACTTAAAAATATTTAACACTATTTCATGTAAGCATATGTTTCAGACTTAACATTAACAATGAATTCATTCTTAAATACATTTTACTCATTATTTAAACTTTCAAACAACTTAATGTTTTAGAAATAGGACTTTCAATGTAATGATTTAAACATTAATATTGTTTCTTTCACATGAAAATAGAATTCATGTGAAAATAGAATAGAATAGAATTTTTAGCAAACCCTATGAAATGTCTTCTATTCATTATTGCTATCAAAACTGCTATAAAATACTACATTCTACTCATTTATTCATATTCTTATAGGTATCTTGTAATAGTTCTGCTGAAGAAGAATTGGAGCTACATTCTTTGGTGTATTTAAATCTAGGCCAAGGCTTCTTTGTACTTGAAGTAACTTTTAGCATACATAACTAAGTTGCCATTACTTTATGACCTGAAAAAATTAAACAAGAATCCCCTTCTAGGAATTTTCATTTGCTGTTACTACCATAATAGTACACTGATTAAGAACATAAAAGTGAACTCAAATTGATCTGGGTTTAAGTTCAACCTTTCAAGTTCTGTGGCTTTGGGCAAAGTCATAAGGTTTTCAAAGCCTTGTTTTCTTCATTTGTAAAATATTGATAATAGAATGATTCATTCTATAGGATTCCATTGTGTGGATTAAAAGAGAAAATGAATGTTAAGTTCTTAGCCCACTGTCTAGCGCTTAGTGAGCTCCTGGAAGGAGTATCACTAAAGAATCTAAACACAGAGGCCCAGGAAACACGGAATCCAAAATAGGAATGAGATTAGTAGAATAACTGATGTTGTGAATGTATTTCTATTCTGCTTACACTGCTGAGGGGGAGTTTGAGAGACTGAATCATACATACACAGAAAGCTAAGTGAATGGGAGGTAGAGTGACAATCATATCTTGCTTTTGGTAGAGATGACAAAGAGAGTAAGGCAGGGTGACTTTTTCAGATGCAGAGCTCAAAAGAGGGAGTGCAGGAGGCCTTCACGGTGAGCCTGCCTAAGGGGAGTTATATAAAATGCACCCAGAACTTTCTTTCTTAGTGGCATAACTAGTAAGTTACACATTAATATGATTTTAAAAGAGGCAGAGTGTCTTGAGTTATACCCTGAAGTCTGCCATGTTGCCTTAACCTCAGCAGGTACCAGGGTCTAGCAGGGAGAGATAGAGAAGCTTTCAAGGTATAGATGTTTGAGTTTGGGCCTTGGTATAGAAAAGTGGGGCAGGCATCCAGATAGATAAATAGCCTGTTCACAGGCAGAGAGGCAGGCAAGTGAAAGGGAAAGAAAGGCAAATGTTTTGTGGCAAGCAAAGGAAGCAAGCCACTGGGAATGAGGATAACATGGTATGGTCATTCCTAATTTTAAAAGACTTGGTTCCAGGATGCTGTAATGAACTTGGCCTTAAAACCCATGAGAACAGCATTATTTTGAAAGTAGAAAAAGTTATCCTGTAAACTGGTGTTTTAGAAAGGCACTAACCTTGTTCAGTGTGTTTAAATTGCACTGGGACATTATGAGTGGGAAAACCAATAAAAATTAAAAACAAAAACTTGTGCTTTAGTTCCTAGGCCTATCATAGAAAATTACTGCAAACTTGCTGATCAAAAACAAAGGAATTTTATTTTCTCATAGTGTTGTAATCAGATGTCTGAAATCAAGGTGTCCCTGGGGAACGTGTTCCCTCTGAAGGCTCTAGGGAAGAATCTGTCCCTGCTTCTTTCAACTTCTGCTAGCACACAGCAATCTTTGGTGTTCTTTGGCAATACTCCAATCTCTGCCTAGGTTTTCAGAAAGCCTTATCCCATGTGTCTATATCTGTATATTTTCTCCTCTTATAATGAAGAACTAGTTACATGGAAATTAGCAGGCACCTGAATCCAGTATGGCTTCATCTTAAATTGATTACATCTGCAAAGACCCTGTTTTCCAAGAGGGTCATATTCTAAGGTTCTGGCTGGACAAAAATTTGGGGAGGAGCTAGTCAACCCACTGTAGTCCACCATCTCCCCACCAACATTCATATCCATCTCTCATGCAAAATGCATTCTCCTCATCCTACCACCTCCAAAAGTCTTAGCTCATACCAACATCAACTTTAATTCCAAAATATCATCTAAATGTCATCAACCCCCAAAGTTCCAAATCTCATTATCCAAATCATCTAAGTCAGGTATGCTTATCAAATTTCATTTGAATTTCATGAGGGATTTATTATTGCTAATTATCATTGTCATTGTAATTATACAATTTAAATGGTAAGAAAACTAATGAAACAGTGCAAGAGGAAATAGATTTTTGGTGATTGATATATATGTTCATTGGGGAAAAAAGCTAGACACAAAAGAGCATTTACTGTATGATTTCATTTAAATGAAATACACAATTAACCATACTTATCTTTGATTACAGAAATCAGAATAATGATACCATGAGAAGTGGGGCAGATATTAAATGGAAAGGGTGAGAGACCTAAGAAAAAGTTCTGGAGTGAAGGAACTGTTCTATATATTGAGTTAGTCAAGAGCTACAGAGTTATACATACATAAATATAAAAATACATCAAGTTGTACATTTAAGATTTATGCATTTTATGTAACGTATAATTATAAAATAGGTCAAAATAAAAAATAAAGTACTAAAAAGTGTTTTTTTTCCCCATGTACAAACTCTCTGGAATGCTTTAAATGGACTCAATAAATCAGAGATGCTTAAAAATGTGTTACGTAAGAATAGGAAATGCAAGTATAAAAGCCTGAGAGAAATTCATAATAATAGGAAATTTCTTCTTCATATTTTTTCACAGACTTTATTCGCTCAGAGAATATATTATTTATATGCTTTAAAATGATATCAGAGGATGATTCATTATAGCCAAGTTTAAAGCAAGTACTAAAGCATTTGAACATACATTTATGTTTTAAGTTAATATATTTTAATTTAGGCATAGTGCTCCTTTAAGAAGAAATTCCCTACTTATCTGAGTTTTTATAAACCCACGAACTTTCTGAAGTAATAGCATTAAAACAAAAGAATTTTCAATGTACATACTAATGTCAAATTTCTCATTCATTATGTGGATGAGAAAAATTAATCTAAGAAAATCTAATATCATTTACAGCTAAATGACAGGATGTAAATCTAACAACAGAGCCTAAACTCCTTTTTGTTTTCTGGGTTTTTCTGTTTGTTTGTGTTAATGGCATTATTGAAATATAACTGATATGTAAAGAACTGCACATACTTAACTTGTACAGTGATGAGTTTGGGCATATGCAAACACTTGGTAGTTTTACCATCATCAACAAAGCCTAAACTGTTAATTTTAAGTTTTATCATTTTTTGAAAATGAACTTCTAATTAAACAGTTTAGACAAAGGATGTTTCAAGCCTGACGTAGAGAATCAGGATTAATATATAGGATCAAATTTGTAGACCCCCTAATCTGCGATGCTTTCACTTTCCATCATTTTAGTTACTGCAGTCAACCACAGTCTGAAAATATTAAATACAGACTTCTAGAAATACACAATTCATAAGTTTTAAATTGCACATTTTTCTAAGTAGTGTGATGAAATCTCAAGTCATCCCATTCCGTCCTGCCCAGGACTTAAATCAACTCTTTGTCCTTCATATCCGTCCCATAGTAACTCAGGAGCCTTCCTGGTCATCAGATCTATCAGATCAACTGTCAAGACTGCACTGCTTGTTTTCAGATAACCCTTATTTTATTTAATAATGACCCCAAAGCACAAGAGTAGAGATGCTGACAATTTGCACATGTCAAAGAGAAGCCCTAACATGCTTCCTTCAAGGAAGAGGTGAAAGTTCTCAATTTAATAAGGAAAGAAAAAAAAAGATGTATGCTGAGGTTGCTAAGATCTATGGTAAGAACAAGTATTCTATCCATTAAATTGTGAAGAAGGGAACAGAAATGCATGCTAGTTTTGCTGTTGCATCTCAAACTGCAAAAATTTTACAGCCACAGTGTGTGATAAGTGCTTAGCTCAGGTGAAAAACACGTTAAATTTGTACAATAAGATATTTTGACGGATATGGAAAAAGACCATATTCACATAACTTTTATTACAATATGTTGTTATAATTGTTCTTTTTATTGTTGTTAATCTCTTACTGTGCCTAATTTACGAACTATCATAGGTGTGTTACGTATAGGAAAAAATACAGTATGCTATACATAGCTTTTGGCACTATCTGAGGCTTCAGGTGTTCATTGAAGGTCTTGGAAAGTGTCTCCCGTGGATAAGGAAGTGGGGGCTACTGTAAATCTAATGTGGTAAACCTAGCTTTTAAAAAGCACTCTTTGTTAAATGAGTTATTCAAGTAATGTCTTTCCATAAAAAATCCGTTTTAACTAAAATATATGTAAACACAAATCTGCAAAACAAACCAAAAAAGTAAGAGAAATCTGCAAAACAAACATAAAATAAGAGTTTACCAAGATGATGAAATCAATTCTAATTTAGAAAATGCCTGGGTACCAGAGTAGGCATTTTTCACTTTCTCATGACTACAGAGTATAAAATAATTTCCAACAGTGAATCATGCCATCCTTGACCACAAAAGATGAAAGCAAAACTTTAAGTAATTGAAAAAACTCAATATAAAATTGTATTAAAAACATCTCTTTCTTTAGGAAGTAATATCAGCAGGCAGCATCTGTGAAAGTGGGGAAACATTGTCTGAGTTTTCCTTAACCCTGTTACGAATACTTGTTCTAAAAATCAGGGATGTTTTTCCCTCTGAACAGATTCTACAGTCTCTAAACATCATTTCTTGCAAAATTTATAGGGTAAAAATGGTAAAATTCAAGTTAGCACATGATGTCAGTAAGTGTTTTAGGCCTGTTCAAAAGAATGTGTTCCCACTTAGCATATCACAGAATCATGGCTGGCACCTTGTTTATTGTGAATGCAATAACCTGAGTAATCTAACAATCCAGGATTCGGGATAATAAGCTTTCAGAGGATCGTGCAGAAAGAAGGTTTAATATTGTCCAATTAAAAGTCTGAAACAAGAAGACACTTGTTTTCATCGTTTTATAGAGCTTATTTATTCTCAAGAAGTTCTTTTCGATCCTGATTTATTCTCTTTAACTTGTACAAAATGTGTCAGGATGCAAGATAATAGTTTTAGTTCTCTCTGTTCTTCAGTTTGATTCAAAATTTAATAGATGTAGTTAAATATTGCCTTTGTCAATTTCCATTTGAATTCAATCATTCTCTAAGAATTAATACCCTCAAGTACAAAACACTTGGTGATCCCCTCAATATAAGGGCTACGACCCACTTAGTATTGGTAACTATAACAAAAATGGAAAAGATCTATTGCACTGGTTCTCAAGCTTCAAAGTACATCAGAGTACCTGAAGAGCTTGATTATTAATTTAGGTTTTTTCAAAACCCTATCTGTATTCCCTGGTTTCTAGAATCACTCCTGGCACCACTTGAAGTAGTGAGCGTCCTCTAATAAGCCAATACTAAAATGAAATTAGAGATACAAGAGAGACATTGGAGGAGATGCCTGGTAAAGATGAAAGGGAGGAAGTCAGAAAATTAGGGAAATTATCCAGACCAAGAGATAAGTTTGAACCCAGAGAGAAAGAGGGGAAAGGAAATAATATTTGCTATAAAGAGTCTCAGACAATAGCACAGTTCAAAGGATGCTTTGGCAAGACTGATGCTATAGGTCAAAGTTTGTGGGAGCCCATGATTGGGTTAACAAATTTTAACAGATCCCAGCTGCTTATCTCCTTAAAGAAGCTGTGCTGAGTAACTGCCTTGAGGTTTTAGCAATGACCCAGGCTCCCGGCAATAAACGCTGGGCGTGTCTGCTATTAGTCTTCCATCCCCAAAACAGCCTTGGGCTGGAATGGTAAAAAGCTGCAGACTCAGAGGTGAGAAGGCTGGTTAGCCAATGACGGTAAGATCCCCTAAGGGGGCAACCTAAGACAGGCACAGCCGCCTGAGTCCAAGAAAAATCTTGTCAAGCAGCTGATTCTCATACATTCCACCCTGATAAACTGAAAGGCTCAACGGGATTATGTTTCACCAAAAAGGGTCTTCTGACCTTGAGCCAAACACCAACAATAAACAAAGCCTTTGTACTCATTGTGATCCCACCCTGTCCTTCCCTAAATTCCTCCTTCGACTGTACTCAATAAATATGAGAGATTTGAGAGTCTCATGGAGTTGGCTCCTGACTCCCTCTCTCTCTCTTGACTTTTTCCCAGAGTCTTGAGTAATTCATTCCATCCCGGTGGGACTTCTGCTGGCCAGAACCCACAGCTGGTGACAAACCCACAAAAGTTGCCTGTTAAAGGAGTCCTGCATCCTACAGGAGATGCACGTCCTTCAGTAACTTACTCTACTCCATCACTGGCCAAGAGCAGCCTTTGTGCAACAGAAGGGCAGATCCTAAAAGGCTGCAATTGGGACTATTAGTGAATCTTGTTCCTTGCAGCAAGAGATCTGAGTGTGACATTTTCATGGCCAAAATAGCTTGTCAAAACACGAATTTCTGGGCTCAACCCTGAAGAGTTTATTTAGTAAGTTTGGGGTTGGGCCTGAGAATTTACATTTCTAACAAGTTGCATATGTTACTGATCCAGCAACCACATCATGGGAAATGCGAGTCTATATATAACAGCACTTGCTGGTTCACTTTCCTCTTCGGAGACGTTAGAGTAGGAGATAATGTATGTGCTAAAATTAACTCTTTTGATACAAAAGTTTCTGCAGAGCTTTATTTAGTAATATACTGAATAGTTCAGTGAGTGTTAGTTTAGAAAACTGCATAAATGCTGCTATACGAAACTGCTTAGAAGCACTTTGCTGGTACAAGAGAAAACCCTTGAGACTCCTTTATTGCTTTGTCTTATTACCTCAGCTAAGAAAACCTAACTTTCCTTTGTTATATTTCAATAGTTAATAGCCTGTTTATTAAAACAATACATTGAAAATAATGCATACAGGGACCAAGGTTATGGGGTGAGAGTATGGTTGGGAAAAGGGGATTCATTTAATGACTCCAAATTACTAAAGATGCAGACACAAATCCCAATGTGTTGTATCCAGAGCAGGTGATTAAAACAAAACAAAACAAAACAAAACAAAAACTTACACTCAACGATTCTCTTGCATTAGGAACAGGCAAATTCCTCCTGAATATTTTCTTACGTAAAATGTAAAAGCAATGCTTGAACAAGAATTATAGACAGTAATTTGGGTAATCAGACATTATATCTAAGACTTTGACAATAGGCAAAATGATTTTCTCAGCAAAAGAGGGGAGCAGGAAAAATGAGACCTAGCAACTTGAACAAAAATGAGAAATAAATGGAGCTGAAAATCAATAAAACCTGTGACCTATGAGGCAACACTCAGTAGTCCTCAATAGATGATCAGATCTCACTTATTGCTGAAATCAAAGAGAATATTAGAGTAAGAATGAAGTCCATTCCCTGCAGCAGTGGGACAACCAAATTCTACGTTCAATAGAAAGTTGAATAATAAGATCGCTGACCTGAAAACTAGAACGGGGGAGAAAGGACCAATGTCCCAATTGCATGCACTGAACTTAGTAAGTAAACAAATGAGACAGTAAATAATTAGCATAACTAACAACAGGGGCAGAAACTCACCTATAGACCTACACCAAGCTCTTAAAATGTGACTTCACTGGCAGCAAACACTGAGAACAACCTACAATTGATAATAAAGGTCAGAAAACTAGAAGAGGATATAAAGAGCAAAGAATAGGGCAATACAAATTTTATTCAAAGTAAAGATGAAGCATCGACCAAAAATTCTTCCTTTAGTCACACAGTTTAAAAAATCTCACCAGTTATTTTGTAAGATTTCAAAAGTGTCTTTGAAACAAATTGCTTGTATCCTGCAAAACGTAACATCTAAGTATAGATAGTAAATGGTACAAAATTTTCCTATGGTTGTAGGCACAATTGGTCTGTATTTTGTTTTTTTACAAAGTCAAAGTGAACAAAGAAAGAACTTCTCCGTCATGGCCTTACTTTTCCAAGTTTGTGTCCAAGCTCATTAATTAAAAAAAAAAATGATACTTTATACAGAGAGATATATACAAAATAAATTCAATTAAACTTCTACCGTAAAGTTTTTAAAACCTAAAACATCAGAAAATAAATTTAAAATAACTGAGTATTGCTTACAGAAATTAATTTTAATGACGTTAGTTCTGAGTGTGATGCAGTATATGTGCATAATTTACATAGTTTCTTTAAGCCTTGTTAAACAATATAGTTCTCATACTATGTCATTTTTTTTTAGGTATTTCTCTATAGGGATTGGTAGAAATGTTAGTTACAGCACCAGAGGAATGGGTTTCCTATCACTTTCTGATAATTCTCTTCTTTAGACCTAACAAAGTTCTGATTTCACTGTTAATAATGTGAATTGCTAACCCTCCATATCTGGGTGTTTACTACTAATTGCTAGAAAAAATGTGTTATACTGCATGTGCTCTATATTCAGTCTTCAAATATAGAAAGTATGTGAGCTCAATTTCTAAAGAGATTTTGTTTGAATTCAACATTATCGGAAAAATGCCTGGGGACAGTTCTTTGAGGTGTTAAGATGAGACATTACATTTTTCTTAATATGTTTTTATCTTTTCTTGAAAATAACTTCATGTCTTGTACGCTCATTCCCATCCACATTCCTCTTCTTCTGTCCTGTGGCAGAAATGTTAAGTGCAGGGCAGAAAACATGGTGTAGTTTGTACCTGACAAAATTTTGCAGCAGGAATGACAACCAAATTGGGTATGAACTGGAAATTATTTCTAACCAGGCAGTCATGGACACTATGAAGCACTATTACATAACTTTTGGGCTGCTTCTTTAGTTTTACTATTTAATTTCAAGTTCATTTTTCTTTAAGTACTGCTATAGACTGAATGTTTGCATCTCTCCCCAAATTCATACTTGAAAGCCAATCGCCATTGTGATGGTATTTGGAGGTTAGACCACTGAGAGGTGATAAGATAATGAGGATGGAGCGCTCATGAATGGGCTTAGTGCCCTTAGAAAAGAGACCTTTGTGCCATATCAAGTTACAGGGAGAAGAGAGCCATGAATGAATCAGTAAGTGACCTTCACTAAGTCTGCTGGTGCCTTGAGCTTGGACTTCTCAGCCTCAAGAAGTGTGAAAAACACATTTCTGTTGTGTATAAGCCACCCAGTCTATGGTCTTTTTGTTAGAGTGACTAGAATAGGCTATGACATATATACTGAGACTACGATAAAGAACAGAGGATAGGAAGCACTTTCAGCATTATACTATAGTAATGTTTCCCTTTTAAGATTTTATTTTATAGCATTTTAGGTTTACACTGTAAAAAATTAATAACAGAAACCTCAATTAAATAGAGTCAGGAGACCAGAAACTGGAGCTCTCTACCTGTGATAGTAGGAGCGCCCCCCATTTTTTAAATTGAATTGTTTCCTATGCTAATTAGATATAAACTCCTTGTGTATTTTGGATTTTAACCCCTTATCAGACACAAATTTTGCGAATATTTTCTCCCATTTTGTCTGTTGCCTTCTCATTTCGCTGATGGTTCCCTTGCTGTGCTGAAACATTTAATTTTGATATAATCCGACTTGTCATTTTTGCTTTTGTTTCCTTTGCTTTTGCTGTCTAATTGGAAAAAAAAATCATTGTCAATATCAATGTCAAGGAACTTACTGTCTATGTTTTCTTCTAGAATTTTTGTGAGTTCTGGTCTTACATTTAATTTTTAATACATTTTGAGTTAACTTTTGTGTCTGGTGTAAAATAGGGTCCAGTTTTATTCCTTGCATGTGGATATCTAGCTTTCCCAACATTTATTGAAAAGGCTCTCCCTCTCCTTTTCCCATTGTGTATTCTTGGCACCTTTGCTGAAAGTTAATTGACAATATATGTGTGGGCATAATCAATCAATTTTAAAACAACTCCTTAATTATTTGAACTTGTCCCCAAAATGTATCTTTCTATTGAAATTGAAAATTGAAAATTGACATCAATTGCTTTATGAGTGTCTCATTCAATGAGTGAAAATAAATGACTGCATTTGAACCATATAATATTGAAACATTTTTTGTATGACCACACAGTAAAATTTGTGTGTGTATGTATTTACATACTATTTGTTGAATTTTTGTATTTCACTTAACAACTTGTAGATATTACTAGAAATTAATCCATAAGTTTCTAATTCATTATTTTAATTAGCTACTGAATATTAAATGAGTTGGATAGATGGTAAGTTATTCAGTTATTTTTCTATTGATGCAGCTACACTTTCTGTCTAATTTTTTTCCCACACTGTGGTCTTTTAAACCTTAATCTGATAATACAAACCTGCCTCCCTGATTCAAAAAAACTTTTATAGGACAGAGAGCCTTATCTGTTCCACTTTTACCTACCTTTTTGCATCACCTCCTCCCATACACCCTTGCACATCCTGTGTTACACACACACACACACACACACACACACACACACACAGATTCATAGATACACACACAGACATACACATTCTTCATTTCTTATTAAAAATTTAGCTCAGTTGTAACTTCTTTAGGAGTCTTTCCTTTGATTTTTCTAAGTAGGTTTTTTTACCCAAAGAAGTGCCCCAAGGCACAATGCATTAGTCAATTGCATTTATTGTTATACTAATTTCTGATTTTTGTAATTGTCAACCTCCTTGGTTAAAAAATATTCATGAATGCAATGTTTTTTTTCCTTAATTTTAGTTTTACATTTCTTGTCATCTCTTTAAATCTCTAACACCTTATGCAAAGCATTTATTACAACAGCACTTAATAAATAAATAAATAATAAAATAAAATAAAAATAAATAAATAAATAAATAAATAAATAAAAATATATAGTAAATACACAAAATAAAAATAAAATTATAAATGACAGCTAAAATATTATGAAAATTGAAAGTATAAATTTACATTTGAACAAAAGTTGGAAGAAGTAGAACAAACATGAGCAGTTTTCAATATTCTATACATTTGCAATTGCTAAATATAAATTGAATTTTGAAGTATCTTAAGAGAAAGCAAAAGGAGAAACATGGGATGAAACATGCTAGCTCTACAGACTAATTAACATGAAATTTCTTACACAGAACTTAAATCTAAAAAGAATGTTTTTATCTGGCATAAAGTAATAATTTTCTAAAAAATTGATTTTTCTCATCCTTCTTTTGAAATTAACATCTCTTAGGAATAATTAGAATAATCATACTTGCAAACACTTACGTAGCCTTACTACATGCTTGATACTTTTATAAGCATTTTACATACATTACATCCTAAGCACTTTGTATATCTTAACTCACAACGAGTCTATTATTTCCACTTTCATGAGGAAGATTCAGGCACATACAGATTAAGAAACTGGTCAACTTCGTAAAGCTAGCAAAATGAAGAAGGCAAGGTGTTTAACTTTCCATTTAATGAAACAAAAACAATCAATAATAATAAATAAACAAATAACATAGAAAAATTCAAAGAGGATCTTCACAGGGTTTGAATTTTATTTCTAATCTCCTCTCTGCATTATTTATTTTTCTTCTAAGCTATTCAAGACACTTTCAATTGTCTATTACTGAGTAATGGACCTACCAAAAAACGTAATGGTGTAAGCAGCATTATTTATTTCTCACAAATCTGTGGAATGAATTTAGTTAGCTGAATGGTTCTTCCATTCCACATGACATCAGTTGGGGTTATTAATCTGGATGCATTCAGCTGATGAACGGGCTAGACAGAAAGAGGCAAGGTGGGCCCCTCCACATGGTGAGATCCACTTCCTCATAGCATACTGATCTCAGGGGAGTTGAACTTTTTATGTGGCAGCTGATTTCAGAAGAAAAAGAGTGAAAGCTGCCAGTACTAGTAAAGGCTGAGCTTAGACTGGAAGGTCACTTTTACAAATTCTGTTAGGCAGAAAATGTCACAAGACCAGTCCTGATTCAAGGGAAGGAAGCACAGACTCTACCACTTGATGAGAAGGTTACTAATTACTTGTTACTATGGAGGGAAAGAATTATTGGTGACTAACTTTAGGGATTCGAGTGACTCACATCAATGTTTTATTTTTCTTTTTTCAAGTATTTATTTTTCTAGTCTGTTGTGGCAGTGTTGGAAATAGAATGTGGGGGAAAAAATGTAAAAGGAAATAATGGAAGTAAAAGGAAGACTATATAACCTAAATAATTGTATTTTAGCTTGGGATTTGAACTGGCTCTGGAAATCTTGATTTTTCTTTTCTTTTCTTTTTTTTTCTTTTAATTTTTTGAATGGAAGTACTGAGGATTGAACCTAGGACCTTGTGCATGCTAAGCATGCACTCTGCCACTGAGCCATCCCCTTCCCCTTTGATATTTCTTTAGGCTCATACAAGAGCAGAGAAGACCAAGCAGCTTGTGCCAAGGGCCAGGGTCAAAACAGAGGAATGTGGTTTTGAAGAATGGCTTATAAATCAGTAAGACTCAAAACAGGAGGCAGTTAATGAGTGTATTAAGTATAAGATTAGAAAGAAAAGGAAGGGACAAAATGTGGAGGACTTTGAATGACAGGCTGAGGAGCTAAACTCGATATTCTTGGGCAGAGTCAGCCTTGGGGTTACTCTTTTAAACTCAGTACAGATAATACGACTAAAGGAGAATTAAGAGGTTATTTTGACTCACTCAGAGATGTCCAAATCTTGTCAAATGTTTGATCTGTTTTTGAACACATATTTTCCTGGCCTTGAAATATGATGACAAATGCTTTGAACTAGCATGTTCTTGATAATGCCAGACAAATTATTTTAACGTACAATGTTTTAGAAAAGAGTCCTCAGAAAAAGGATTTAAATGATCCTCCTTAGAATTAAAAAGTTAAAGAGAATTGTAAAAAATACATTTTTTTCAGTTAAAGTAATAATTTTTAAAACCATCTAAGAAATGGAGCACTATCAATTGATATAAATTATTTAGAGTTTAATTTCTACTACATGAACTCAGGATGCATCAGTATGTTCCCATTCTCTGTACACACACACACATACACACGCATACACACACACACACAGCCCATCTATGCCTGAATAATGGCAGCAACATATGTCATCAAAAGCAGGGAAAATCAAAAGAGAAGAATAGATTGAATTATTTGACCCAAGTTATACTCCTTTTTCATTGAAGTCATGGCCAGTGAATAAGAAATAACAGGAAAGAGAGAAGGAACTTGAAGATTTTGAAATACTGATTTGAATTGCCTGTTTTTTAACAAATACTTATTTAGCACATCCTATGCAGTGTCTGGTCCACTCTCTAAACACTGTAAATATTAACTCATATAATCTTCGTAACAAGCTTTTGCAGCAAATACTATTATTATCCTCATTTCACAAATGAGATATAAAATCTTGCAGAAAGTCACATATGCAGTTAATGGCACAGCCACGCAGACAAGCTCTTTGCCATTGCTATATGCATCCTTCAAGATTTCTTCTCAGTTTGTTTCCCAGAAGGCATCAAATATGTCACTACTCGTAGATTCACCAAGATTCTCAGCAGTAGGGATATAAATTCAAGCTATAATCCAACTCCCTGCCTTCTCTGAACTAAAAGTTTTATTGGATGAGGCAAGAAATAAATAAGACTATAAATAAATAAGAACTTTCACAACAGAATAAATAAGCACCATGAAGGAAATAAGCCAGATTTATCTGATGGGTGATAACTGGGCACAGAACTTCTTCATTATTAGTTGGCTAGAAAAACGTTTAAGGAGGTAACATTTGAAGTAAGTCCTAAATAATGAGAAGGAGACAGCATATGAAGAGTCAGGGCAAAAGGTTGCAGAAAAAGGAAACAACATGTGCAGGCCCTCAGAGGGAAGTGAGCTTGGTTTGTTGGAGGAACAGAAAGACGGTGAGAGTAGTTAAAGAGTATGGAGTGAGGGACAGAGTTAAAGAAAGAGAGGGTTGTAGACACAGGCAGGCAGCAGACTTTGGTGGGGCCTGTAGGATACAGCAAGGGAGTCAATATTTTATTATTGAAGAGTCTTTAGCATAGCTGTAAAAGCAAGCAAGAAATATTACCAGAAGGAAGAGTTATTGTAGGTTACTTTACTTGCTTCGTGATGAGAGTGACAGATTAAAGTCATCAAAATTTAAAAAGGTAAAGACATTGCATTCAGCTCTCCTTGCCATTCTGTATATAATGACAACTTCTTAGCATATGCAGAAGTATTTTTACATTTAATGGGGGACTGTTATGATTAGTGCACAGGAAACTGTGGATTTCTTTGCCATATTTCCCTTTATTATGGGGGATAGTGTGTACAGAGTTTTCACTCTGGAGTAAGAAGACTAAACTTCTTTCTATTATATTATTTGGAATTAAGAAAATACAGATTTCCTCCCTTTAATTGGACAATCTATAATGCAGTTTCCATTATAATAAATGTTATATAGAAAAAATAGATGCATATCTGAGCTTTAGTTTTAACTAATCCATTTGTCTGAATTTAGCCCAGTACACACCAAAAAATTCCTGTCTTGGCAGTAAGACTGTCACCTATTTTTAACCTCTTTAATT
The DNA here is from genome assembly GCF_009834535.1 of Camelus ferus. Taxonomy (NCBI): domain Eukaryota; kingdom Metazoa; phylum Chordata; class Mammalia; order Artiodactyla; family Camelidae; genus Camelus; species Camelus ferus. The sequence goes on from NC_045705.1 coordinate 13,959,684, forward strand.
ATATGCATTGATCTTCAGCTCTTATTTGAATTTCATAATTTTATTGAAAAAATAAAAAATGGTTTAATTTTATAGTTACAGTTTACTAATTTATCTTAGTTTATTATTTTATATTTAATTATTACATTTTTACAATTACAAAGAATTTTCTCTTTTCCTGAGAACAGTATCTGCTCCAGAGGGGATTTAATACAAGATACAAGTTCAGAAATGTGGAAAGAGCTTTTGAAATGTTTGAAGGGAGAGAATGTGAGGCAAACAGAGCTTGAGAAAGACAGAAAGTTGCTAGGAACACTCTTTGGGAGCTGCAGATATGATGGGCTGCCAAACATAAGCTATAATAGAAGCTGCATGGAAAGAACTGAAACCATAAAGGAGACACAGCCACTACTAAACACAATTACCAGTAGTGACAAGAGAAGGAAGGAAATGCCTGACCTTTCCCTCTGCTCTCCTGCCAATCGTCCCCCAGGCCTCTCAACTGACTCGGCCTAACAGGAGGCCCAGCAGCAAGGGCACCTGAGAGATACAGCACAGAGAGGTCCAGCTCAGGGTCCAGATCTCTGTTATGAACAGAAGATTAGGTTTAGGTTAGAAGGGTGGGGAATGAATCTATGAACAAATAACCAAATGACTAGGACATAAGGTCAACTAAAATCCCAGGAGCCAAAGAGAAGTATATTTGACACAGATATTTTGGTGAATGCCTTTCATGAGTTTTCTCTTTTACTTTTCATTGCTATGTAGCTGTTTCACTATATATAATATACAAATATACATAGGCATACATATATAATAAAAAGTGCATACATAATATAAAATAAATATATATATATAAAATTACATAATTCTTGGAACACTTTTGTGTCTGCTTAAAAAATGTAAGTATAGATTTTCCAGGAGATTATTAAAATAGATCTCTTTGCAAAAAGTTTAAATGTTCTGAGCCACTTGTCGGGAGCCAGAAGCAAGTGAGGGATTTGAGACTAAATATTAGTTTGGCTCAAATGTGTAAAGATAAAGGATTATCAACATGTGCCAGTTTTGTTCACTGTGGCACGCATTTCTGGTACTATCTTAAATATGGTTTCGCTCCGTTCTTATTTATGGAACTTCAAGTAAGGCCAAGCTGAGCATCATGGACCCTAATGTCCCTTGAACAAATCACATGCCTTTGCAGAGCACAGTATGTCTGGTGTCTCCTAAAGCAGGCTGAAATGTCAACATCTAGCTAAAAGCCTCAGATGTCCAAGCTTTTTCTGACATTCTGGGACAGAAGAGGGGAGGAGAGGACACTTGTCTTTCCTGATGCTTCATAATGTTGCCCTGCCTCTATACAAATAGCCTCAGAATAGGAAACCGTTATTAAAATATCATGGGGCTAAGACTTCATGCTGTTTATCCATGCAGGAGAAATTAAAGCAACTAACTATCCTTGCGATAAGTGAATGCATACATACATACATACATACCACCTTAGAGCATATATGCTTCACACTGCCAAGAAAATATTGATGTGATTAGTAAAGCAGTTAAGTTCACCTACCCTACCTCATATCAGAAACCTTAATTTCCATCTGCTCTTTGCTTTGTAAAATTGCACTGCTTAATTACTTCTTTAAGGTATCTGGTCATGTACAAGTTGTCAGGTTGTTTGTGATTATAACACCAAAACTGCAATTTTTCACCCCTACAAATGAAAATTTCCTTTCAATTGTATAATGAAGGTAGACGAAAGGTAGAGACAGAGTTCTGCATGTCTAGTTTCTCCCCACAAAGTCATCAATCAAGACAGTCACTTCTGGCAGAAGGGAAGTAGTAAGAAGATCAAGAGAGAAGCCAGGAGTGTTTTGTTAATTGATGCCCAGATTCATAGTAGAAAATGTGGGAATAGGGAAGAAATTCCTCCTTAGTAAATTCAAATAAAAGAAAAATGTTAAAAATTGTTTTAAAAACACAAATAATGTCTATAGTTGGATTTCTCAACTTTGGCACTACTGATACTTTGAACCAGATAACCATCTTTGCTGGAGGCTGGCCTGTCTATGGCAAGATGTTTAGCGGCATCACTGACCTCCAACCACTAGATTAAAATATCTCCTCCTTGATATTGCTAAATGTCTCTAGATATTGTCAAATATCCCCTGGGGGCAAAATAGACTGTGGTGGGATGAAATATCATAAAGGCATCACAGCAACACTTAGGAAAACTTTCTAATAATATGAGGAAATATTCAACATACCAATCAGATAAAGTAGGATATACTCAGTCAGTCTCATATAATTTTGGCTTTACTTTCTTTACAGTATTGATCACTGATCACTGATATTTCCTCAGCAGGATGTTAGATATGTGAATCCAAGTCATCATCTGTCTTGATCACAGTTATATCCCCAGAGCATAAGAAAGTACTTGAAATAGAGTGTATGTTCAATAGATCTTTGATTCCTTAAATCAATATATATGATTTCTTAATTTTGGTTAATATTTCACCTGTCTCAAAAGAAATTAAGTAGATATTAGACAGATCTGTAAGTGATATATATGTGTTCATATATGTTTTATACCACTTTATTGAGGAATGATTGGCATTAAAAAGTTATGCATATTTAATATATACAGCTTGATGAGTTTCAAGATAAGTATACATCCATGAAACCATCACCACAATATATGCCACAAATATATTCATCACCTCCAAAAGTTTCCTCTCATTCTCTATACTTATTATTAAGATGATTTCTTGCTCTATGTACAGACAGAAACAAAGAGAGACAATGGGAGGAAAGAAAAAAAAAATCTAAGAATGAAGTCTCAGAACAATGGATGGACATTTTCCAAAGAAGAGGCATGAATTTTTCTATCACATATCCATGAAAGCCTGAGCGTGATTAAAGACTAAATCTCATACCCAAGTACAATCAGAAAGAAAAATCCTAAAAGTTTTAAGATTAAAAAACAAACAAAAAAACTTATCTCAAAAGAGTAAGAACTGACCTATCCAATTTTTTATCATCAGCACCAGCTAATAGACAACAACAACCACAACTAAACACTGGTTTTTACCTTTCAAGGGATAACGACTCGAACCTAGAACTTGATACACATATGTACAGCTAGTACTTATAAAATGCCAGGCATTCTTCTAAGAGCTCTACATATATTACCTGATTTAATTTTGTGGGTTAGATTAGCGATCCCCTGTCTTGGAAGAGGACTTAGAAGCACAAAAGGGTAAGTAACTTTCCCAAGGTCACCAAGTGGTACTTTTTTTGAGGAAAGATAGAAGTAGTTGAGGAACTAATACCATCAAACCAAAATGAATTCAAGAATGAAAAAAATGTTAGATTAAATATGTATATATATAAAATATATACATATATTATTATATATTTAGCAAAAGAATGTATTCAGAAAAGTCACAACAACAGCTGTGGAACCTGCCTTGAGATCAAAGGGGCCATATTGGAGCTGGAGGTTAATGTGCTCCAGGAAGAGTGGTTTAAAAAGGAAAGTAGGTGAATCATATCATATAATATGATTAAGAGAATAGGTAATCTTAGATATATGACATAGATATTTGTTATTATTAAGACAGAGGGGAGAAGATAAAAAGAAACTCACAACAAATAAAACAAACTCAAAGTGACAATCTATTTAAGACTCTCTGGACTCAATTATTAAGTAAACTAAAATTTGCCACGATTCTTAAAGTTGATGAAGTTTAAGGAAAGATGATTAATTCTTCACAATTAAGATCTTCTCTTTAAGTGGTTCAGGTTAACAATGCAGATTAATATTTCTTTCAGAAGATCCCAATAGCAGTACTTCTGCAATGAACCAGAATTATGTAATTAAAATAACATAAATGCTAATTATTGCCTTATTTCAATCTTTAGATTTAACTTGCAGACAAATCAGAAATGATTTAATTATGGTTGTAAGACAATGTGTAGGCTATAAAGCTTAAGAATGTGAAAGAAATGTTATAACTGACAGCAATTAGGAAATAGAAGATGAAGAGGAGGTAGAGGAAATTGTAGGGACACTAATATCCTCAATTTATATAAAATGAGATGTATATGTATGTGTATAATATACATACATATATGTCTATATATATAGTGTGTGTGAAGAGATATTAATTTTTATTGAAGAAAAAACATTTCTCTTGAAGTCATAAATACTACTAATTAAAAAATGTCATAAAAAATGGACAGAAGAGTGGGACAGCTTGTGACTATGATAAGCAGACTCATTCATCTTTTATCAGAGTGCATTTATGGGAACTGATTGATTTTGACAAATCAAAAAATGAGAGCATAACCATATTAGAGTTATAGAGTTAGCCACAAGGAGAAAATTAAAAATGAAAAATTATTTAAAATGTCTGGTTTCAGGGCCTGGTAATGAAGTTTGTATGTGAAGAGGTAGAAAAGGCTAGTTTAGTATTTATGGTTTTATATTTTGTTTAAAATGAATTTGTGGATATATATATAGTTATTATTCAGATATTGAACTGAAATACTGATTTATTCACACTTCCAGGTAAAAATTTTCCCACCAAAAATGGAAAGGATGCAGGATTGAATAGGTCTTTGGGGCAATCTACAACACTCCTTCTCATATTCTTATGACAAAAACTGGCCACAAACCATAGAGGATTATATATAATATCTAAGAAACCCACATTCAACAATCAATACATATATTAGGATTAAAATCCTATACACCAGCATCTTTTTTACTACAGCCACTTTGTATAATCCAATTCATTGATTAAACAACACGCATATATTAAAGTACTTTAATCTTTTTCAGAAGCTAGTATTAATATTTAAAATCCAGGTTTATTACTCATTGTAAGTAGCTGACAGTATTTGGTTCAAATACTTTAAAATAGTCTCATTTCTGAAGTCCTACATGTTTACCATGTATTATTTTCACTATATTTATTAACTTATTTTAATCCTCAAGCGATCATTTTCTATAAATAATGCTTTTATGTAATTACAAATTGAAAAGGCTGTTTATGTTTTCTCAGGTCTCCAGTGCCTGAAGGTCATATATATCTCATTCGAGGTTCTGAAGTTGAAGGGTTGATTATATTTGACCTATTTTATTCTGAAAAAATGTTATATGTCGCCCACTTGCTTTAGACATTTTAAATTTTATTATTTGAGTTATTTGAAATATACAACTTGCATTTCTACCAAACATTTCTTAAAATATAATGGCAGCCAGTTGATTAAAGCATTACTATTAATAGAGAATAAGCCTTGAATTTTAATCATTTATAATGACACTACACTAAAGGTTTATATTATTTGGGGGGTATGAAGATCATACATTCAGTAAGCAACATCTTTAGATTTCACAGGTGTTCAGTGCAGATGCTAATAATTAGATGCAATTCTGGAATGCCTAGTAATTTTCTGCCTATGTGCTGAGCTAAAATTAAGCAAAAAAGAAGAATAAACCCTATTGGTCATTGGCTAGCAAAATAATGTAAATCAATTATTTCAGTGATACGTGGCTTCATCTAAGCGTAGGAAGTGTCAAAAGCCTTTTTTAAAATACCTGAAAGGATTTATCAACTGCTGAGAAATTATAGCTGGGACTTAAAAGAGCCCAGTATAATCAAAACACTCTACAGCCATACCTTAGTGACAAACTGAAAATTAAATTTGCCTTGCAAAGACTTGCTTAAAATTGTTAGGTCATAAAATCATCAAATTTCTTTCTAGCATTGATTTTTACTGAATAATTCCATGCTTGATTCTATCATTGGTTCTTTCTTCTGCTCCCCTACCAATATCTTAGAAGAGATTTATGGGAAACTCATAACAAAGCAAGTAAGGACAGAGGGAAGGGGCACAAAGCAAGTTCAATTTCTTTTTAATGTTTATTGTGCATTTCCTTTTAGATGCAAAGCCCGTGTGTCTAGTCACATTTTCCCAATGTTTTATTAACAAGTTTAAAAGGTCTGTGGTGGCATCCCAGAGAAACTAATAAATAAATCACAGACAGAAGGATAAATAAAAATGACATTCTCCATTTTTAGAAGGCAAGGAGACCCTTCCCCCTTCTTCCTGTTTTAAGAGTTTCCATGAGGCACAGTGAATCTGAGCTCTTACTTCAATCTTCAGAATACAGATAAATCTCTCTAGGGATTAAGCCCATCACCAGTTTTTCCAATGTAGGGATACCCCCAAGGTTTAAGCCAAATAACCTCTAGATATGTAAGAACATATCTTCAGCATTAGCTCAGGGATCTCTCAGGAGATACGCATAAAACTGTTACAAGGTGCAATTCTTTGTCTATTAGGAAGGGAAAGAAGCTATTGCTTTCTTTCATTTTGCTGTATAAATATGTGAGATTTTATTCTAACTTTATAATCATTTTCATGCTCTATTACATGCATATATATTAGTTAATGCTTAATAAATAGTCTGTTTCCTTTTCTATATTGATACTGAGGAATCTTTTTGTTGACAGACTTGTTTTATTTCCCCGTCATAGGTAAAGGTGACATGATTCACAGATCCCATATTAGTAAGCTGAAAAAGTTAGATATGAAGTTAGTACAACAAACATCAAAAATGCTCAAGAAGCAGACAACTCTAATAACTGGATATACTAGTCAGACCCTTGGCTGTAAAAACATTCTAAAATAATCCAGTGAGAAGACTATGCAAACAGTTGGAGATGCAAAATATTACATTCTTTCAGGAAATTCACCAGGCTGTGATTATACTCTACCTTTTTAGTCTTCTACTTCATTTCCTCCTGAACTACAAGCACTATACCCATAGATTTATCAAAATTATTTATTCCTATGTCTGTCTCTTCTATATGATTTCAAACTGTGAAATCTGAACCTTTTCACCCCCACACTCTGCCTGGACACTGAGAATCAAAATCACACTTTATTGTCTACTTTAATAACGACTTGGTTATTCTGCTGTCTTCATTAGTATTTCTTTACTTTTCCTGGACTTTCAATGCTATCGCTATAATTTGAATATTCATTGTGGAAACTTCCCAAAAGGCCCATCATCTCTTCAGCAGAAAACATCAGCAGGCAGTTTGGTTCCTACAATTATCTCAATTTCTTCAAAATCCTCACCTAGTTGTTTCCATCAGTCCTGGTCTATTGTAACATGATCCTGGTTTAATCTCAATCAAGCCTTCACATAGAAAGAGTTACTTTAAATCAAACTTCCAATTCTCAGTAACTTCTGACCTTGGAGTTTGCTCCGCTCTCCTCATGGGAAATTTCACCAAAACTTTGTTATTGCTGTGAATAACTGATACACTCAGCTTTGTCTCATTAAGAAATCTTATTAGTAATGTATTAGGAGTCCAGCACTGACAGTCCTCCAAGGCAGAAACTACTTTTTTCCCAATTTTTGATAATCTGTAAAACTTACAGCATTGCTTAGAAATATTGAAAAAATTAAGAAAAAATTAAATATTCCATTAATGAATAAAATATGTGAAGATATTAGTTTATCCTTACATAGGCTTAAGGTGACTGGTGTTTAATATAAAATTAATGGGCTGATTTTTTTTACTGTTTTATAACTTTACTTTCAAAGAATTACGTTACCACACAGCATGCCTGTCTCATAATTAGAGAACCTTCACATCAGCCGATCATCACAGGTAAGTGTTTTTACACAAAATGTAATGATGTTTCCAATATTGTATTATGGATATGACCATAATACTGCATGCCATAAAAATTATATAATGATTCATTTGTTAGTGTATAGACTTGGCTACCATATAGCAATCATATTGCTCTTTCTTCCTTATCAATGCATGAATAATGCAAATAAATTTTTTCACATTATGTTTTCATTTTTGATGTCTAGTGTTATCTATAGTTTTAGTAGTAAGTATACCATGTAGACTTTTGTATCATATAAGACAATATTGTTGTAGGTACTGATGGACAATTTATCTTGTAAAGAGATGCTATAAACTTACAGTATCTATAAATACAGTACAGTATGTAAATGTATTTTCTCTTCCTTATGATTTTCTTAAAAACATTTTCTTTTATCTAGCTTACTGTATTGTAAGAATACATTATATAATACATATAATGTACGATATATATTTTAACACACTGTTTATGTGATTGTTAAGCCTTCCAGTCAACAGAAGTCTATTAGTGGTTAAGTCTTAGAGGAGTCAAAAGTTATATATGGATTTTCCACTGCTCAGATGGTTGGCACCTCTACTCATCAAGTTGTTCAAGATTAACTGTCTCCTTCCTGTCTGTCTCTCTTTGTCTCTGTCTCTGTCTGCCTATCTATCTACCTATCTATCTATCTAACCATGTACCTATCTATTTATACAGTGAGAGATAGAAAGATTATAAAATACATATAGTGAGAGATAAAGATATTATATATATATATATATATATATATATATATATATATATATATATATAATGAGAAATGGGATACATACAAAACTTTTACAATAATCCAATGAGGAGAGAAATAATATACTATTCTTATTTTACAGGTATTTCCAATTTAGGGTCACATAAAGCAGAAAGTCTAAGGAGTTGTTCACTGCAAATAACTTCTGCTTTCCATTAAAAAATAGCACTTCTGCACCTTAGCATTTGTAACACATATCACAGTGGCTAGCATATCATGTCCTCAAAAAAATGCATATGAAACAAATTTTAGACTCCTAGGTATACAAGAACAATAATGATTGCTATTATACTGAGACTTTTCTAGTAAGAGTCTAGAACCAGAAAAGGAATATCATTTTGCAGCTTTTTAGGAAAATGGTACACTTGACTATCGAGGAAAAGACATTGCTCCAAGGCAGAGCAATGTGAAAATTAAACCCTTAAAAGAGTATCCTTTGACATACACTACATGAATTACAAAGATTCTTTCCAATGTAGAGGAGGAAGGAAAGAAACAATTCTGACTATCTCAGAATTTCAGGAGCCCAAACAACAAATCACTTTCGTAATATCATAGACTTCACAAATTTTACGTCACACGTGTTTTCTCAACTGTAATAGAGATATCTCATTACTGTATCTCAGTTCCCAACAGGACTGTTGAGATACATAAATGAATATATGTGAGTCATTTAGAAAGACCTCACATTTATGTAAATGCTATGTGTTATCTATTATTTGACTTTTCATAATAAGATCAGTTTAACTTTTGATCTTAAACAGCTGCTTAACTATTGTCTTTGTCTCCATTAAGATGTTTGGAAGTGTCAGGAAATAAAACTCAAATTGTGTTAACAGTAAGACACACACAAAGGACAAATTTTTGTTGTTGTTTTTACTAAATTTCTGATTCAAATATTTCCCCCATAATTTTTTCTGTCTCTACTTGAAGTCTTGATTACTCCATCATTTTTATTCCATCAGTATTAACAAATAAACCCTTTATACACAGGATTAAGTAGGATCTAATTAATGACATTTTTCAAATAAATAATTTTTTCTTGGTAATTTTCACACTTTCTAAAGATGGTAGAAAAAATGTTAAGACTTTGGAATTAGCAAAAGATATTACCGAATATCTTTGTATTGGAGTGCTGGAACTTCTGGAGAGTATCTAAACATATAGGAGTATGAATATACATCTTTATCTCTTATTAAGCTATTTTATAATTCTGTAAAAATTATTACATCTGTAGAACTAAAAGTAATACAAACAAAGTTTTCTAGGGACAGATATAAATTCTGGTGGAGGTTGAATTGATACCCCTTATCCAAGGAAGCCAGTTTTGTGTCATTTACAAATTCATTTAAATATTTCTGATCTATAACATGTCTGTTAGTTATATTTTAGTTAGAATCATCTTATATTTTACCCATTGCCTAATCAAATTAATGAATTAAATAAAATCTTTAACACAGGTTTATTTTATATTTGCATGGGCTTTTACAAAAATATTTTAAAATAATTTTTTAACTTAGCATGACTAATGTAAGAAACTTTTTGGGTTTTTTAATTTTTTTGTCTAAGTACTTCAAGAAAAGAAATTAAGTTTTGAAAGCAGAAATGATAATTTGAAAAATTATATTGTGAAAAGATATTTTCCATAAAAGATCAGACTTGTATTCCTAGGGTAGATAACCATTCAAAAGAAATTTTATTCTTAAATAACATAATGTGACCTTGTTGGTCATTGACAGCAATAAAAATTTAACATAAGTGATTAAGCAGCCCAATATTTCTGATATTTCAGATAAGCTCTTTAAATGTAATCACAGTCTTCTACATTTTATATTAACAAGAGTAGAGTCTGAAAGCTCAGTTGCTAACGAAGTTGTAAAGTCCCATCAGTCTATGCACGTGTCTAGAGCTCAACCATAAAATATTTAAAAAGTAAACATACATTATTTCTTTGCTTTATTATTTTGCTTTTGTATTATTTATTCCAACGTTTTGAATGCAACCTTTAGTCCACCCGCATTGATGCTGCTATTTAAAGTAAACAACTTCATTTGTTTAGCTTTAAGTAGGGATTAATTAATTGACAAAGCAAGATTTTACATTAATCCCTAAGTCTGTTATAACCAGTCTTCCAATAATAGCTGGGTCTCTCTGCAGAAATGCCTTAGTTCCACAACAGACTCTTCAAAACCTCTAAATATTCTGATATAAAAAGTAAAATCCAGAGACAAAATTGTATGCATAATAAGTAGTGATTAAATGCCCTAATTTATAATACCACCTTGTGTGTGCGTGCGTATGTGCATGTGTGTGTGTGTATTATGGGAGTAAACAATAGAGAAAAGTGATCCATTAAACTAAAGTGGCTACAAATTTTGAAAAATTCTATACACACAGAATTGAAAACAAACTTGCCAGAAGTCATCCATGGAGCAAACAGCTGCATGAAAACATAATCATATACTTTTAAAGTAAACACTGAAAGTCCACACATTTGAGGGGGAAGGAGGGCAAAACAGGCTGCATGATGCAAATGCTTATTGCCTCTTTATAACCACATACTGTGGTTCTTCACCTGGAAACAGGTATCCAATTATTGCATGCCTCTGAAAAGCCATAAACATCAGGAGGAGGAAATAATCCAAAGAAATGTGGCCTGTTCATTCCAAAGGCTAAACTGGAACTAACACTTAACTGTGAATATTGATTTAATGCCTACTCATCATTAAACAATATGCCTGTGGACTTGTAATTATTGGTTTAGAAGGGCAGGCAGTGGTACACATGGATCTTTTACACTGGAAATGTAAGTTTTTGCATTAACATTTGCTTCAGGGACCACAGTATCTATAGATCATCAGTATAAAAAGATATACTCAGAGATTATCCACACGTGCACTCTAAATAAAGACTACAGTTTGCCTAGCAGTCTAGAAATTTAATGTTTCAAAAAAGAAGGCACATATGAAGAGGAAGACATAGGCTTTATCATGACAACAGGGAAAAGACTGATATTCTGAGAAGTTATATGGATTAGTTATTTGCTAGAAAACACGTTGCTTAACAAAACACTATGACTAGCAGTGGATTATCATAATACATGAAATCCTAATACATTTTAGCCTAGAGAATACAGCAGGTAAATAGAATCATTTTTCTAATTATGTAATAAAAATAAAAATTTATGTATATGACATATAATAATATCTGATTATGCAGTAACTATATTGCATATTAGATACAATTATACATCAAAGTTCTCTCTCTTCCGAACACATGTACATACACAAACATATGCAGAGAGAGAGAGTCAGAGAGAGTAAAAGAGCTCAGATTAGCACAGGAAAAAAACATCTTTAAACTGCAGGCATACTTGTTTTATTCTGCTTCTCTTCATTGTGTTTAGTAGATATTGCATTGTTTTACAAACTGAAGGTTTGTAGCAACCCTGTGTTGAGCAAGGCTATTGACACCATTTTTTCCAACAGCATCTGTTCATTTCATGTCTCTGTATCACATTTTGGTAATTCTCCCAATATTTCATTTTTTAAAATTATTGTATTTGTTATAGTGATCTGTGATCTTTGATGTTACTATTGTAATTGTTTGGGAGCATCATGAACCATACCCATGTAAGATGGGCAACTTAATTGGTAATACTGTGTGTGTTCTGACTGCTCCACTGCTGTGCCATTCTGTGTTTCTCTCCCTCTCCTCAGGCCTCCTTATTCTTTGAGACATACAATATTGAAAGTCAGCCAGCTAATAACCTTATAATGGCCTCAAAGTGTTCAAGTGAAAGGAAGAGCAGCATATCTCTCATTTTAAATCAAAAGCTGGAGTGATTAAGCTCCTGTGCCAGTTTGCCAAGTTATGAATGTAAAGGAAAACTTACTGATGGAAATTAAAAATGCTACTTCAGTAAACACTTGAATAATAAGAAAATGAAACAGCTTTATTGTTGATATGGAGACAGTTTGAGAGGTCTCTATAGAAGACCCAAACAGCCACAACATCCCCCTAAGTGAAAGCCTAATCCAGAGAAAGGCCCTAAATCTCTTCAATTCTATGAAGGCTGAGAGAGGTGAGGAAGCAGTAGAAGGGGAAAAAAAAAATTGAAGCCAGCAGAGGTTAATTCATGAGGTTGAAGGAAAGAATTCATCTCTATGACATAAAAGTGCAAGGTGAAGCACTAAGTGCTGTTGTGGAAGCTGTATCAAGTTATCCAGAAGATCCAGCTCAGATAATTAATGAAGATGGCTACACTAAACACCAGATTTTCAGTGTAGACAAAACATCCTTATATTGGAAAAAAGGTGCCTTGTAGGACTACCATAGCTAAAGAGGAGAAGTCAATGCTTGACTTCAAAGCTTCAAAGGCTAACTCTTATAAGGGACTAATGCAACTAGTGACTTAAAGTTGAAACCATTGCTCATTTACCATTCTGAAAATCCTAGGGCCCTTAAGAATCTTGCTCAGTCTACTCTGTCTATGCTTTATAAATGGAAAAACAAAGCCTGATGACAGAACATCTGTTTACAACATGATTTACTGAATATTTTAGGCCCACTCAGAAAAAGAGAGATTCCTTTCAAAATATTATTTATTTACAATGCACCTGGTCAGCCAAGAGCTTTGATGGAGACCTACAACAATACTCATGTTGTTTTTATGTCTGCTAATACAACATCTATCTTGCAACCCAAGAGTCAAGGAGTAATTTTCACTTTCATGTCTTATAATTTAAGAAATTTATTTCATATGGCTATTGGTGCCATAGATAGTGATTCTTCTGATAGCTCTGAGCAAAGTTAATTGAAAACATTCTGGAAAGGATTCATCATTCTAGATGACATTAAGAACATTCATAATTTATGGGAAAAGTTCAAAATGTCCACGTTAGCAGGAGTTTGAAAGAAGTTGATTCCAGCCTTCGGGTGACTTTGAGGGGTTTCAGACTTCAGTGGAGGAAATAATTACAGATGTGATGAAAATAACAAGAGAACTAGAATTAGATGTGGAGCCTTAATATGAGACTGAATCGCTGCAATCTCAAGATACAACTTTAATGGATGAGTTCATTCTTACGGATAAGCAAAGAGAGTGGTTTTCTGAGAAGGAATCTACTAATGGTGAAGATGCTGTGAAGACTGTTGAAATGACAACAAAGGATCTTTGATATTACATAGACTTAGGTGATAAAGCAGCAGTAGAGTTTGAGACGATTGACTCCAATTTTGAAAGAAGTTCTACTGTGGATAAAATGCTATCAAACAACATTGCATGCTGCAAAGAAATATTCTGTGGAAGGAGACTCAATCACTTCATTTTTGGCAAACTTCATTGTTGTCCTATTTTAAGAAATTGCCAGAGCCACCTCAACTTCAACAACTACCACCTTGCTCAGTCAACAACCTTTAACATCAAGGCAAGACCCACCGCTAGCAAAAACATTATGATTCACTGAAGGTTCAGATGATGGTTGGCACTTTTTAACAATGAAGTATTTTTAAATTAAGTTATGTACATTGTATTTTTAGGCATAATGTTATTTCACACCTTATAGATCTTAGTATAATCATAACTTTTATATACACTGGAAAACCAAAACCTTTGTGTGACTCATTTTATTTCAATATTTGCTTTATTGAGTGTTCTGGAACCAAACTCAAAATATATTTGAGGTATGCCTATATAGTTGGTGTTGATTGCTGGTGAGTGGAATTCTTAAGAGTTGAGAAGACCATGGATTTAAATTCTATGTGTCAAATAGTATGGATTATGCAGAATTAAAGCATTATGATTTTCCTCAAAATTTAAAGTTCAAATTCTGAACTTCTAGATTTTTTATCCTATTTTACACAATAGCATTGCCACTTTCCATGAAGAAAAGAAGAGAAAAACTATTATTAATTAGTTAATCCCTACTGAGTGACAGGTGCTATGAAAATATGTCATTATTTGTATTTTTATTTAATATTCATTACAATCTTTAGAGTGTATGGTAAACTGGCATTTTTATATGTTGGAGAAAACTAAGTGTATTTTATGCAAATTAATAAGTAATGGAGCTGTAATTTATATTTATACTTCTAAAGTTCAAGGATCCTGCCCTGGGATTGTGCCACAGTTGAAAATGATCATTTGTAACCATTTGCTGTTCAACTGCCCTATTAAACATTTCTTTATATCACAGCCAGTAACTTGCATACTCAACAGAGGACAGTGGCTACAAATTAATCATATCTATTTCAACCACATATTGCACAGTATGTTTGTCCCACAACAAATACCTATTTTTAAATGAATTCTAGAGGAGAGGTATTGTTACAAAGGTGCATAAGAAATTCTTCTGCTTAATGCCAAGAAAGAGAAAGGAATCATGTTAGATTTTGTGTTCCAAGTCAATTCTACTCCTTTCAGTTTTCTCCCCTATATTATGAAGTCTGGAAGCCTCTACTTCTTGGAGATTCTACACTTTCTAGAATCTCTCTCAGGCAGTGTCCAAGTTATAGTGCACCAATTACAAGCAGACTTAAAGAAAGCTTGGAAAGCAGAAGCCTTACTTTGCCTGTAGCCATGGTAGGCAGTCATGGGCTTTCTCAGACATGAGATTTGACACAAGCTTCTGGGTCTTACTTGTAAATCTCACCCTCTTTATTGTTTCAGCTGTGAATCTTGTGAACAGTTTCCTGAGCTATGGCAGAAACAACTTCCAGATTCTATTACTAGGTCTGTAAGCTAGTGGTGAGATTCCTTGACCACTTCTTCAGCCCTTCTAGCTGCTTTTAAGTAGCTCGTTTCCTGTGTGAACTTTTTCACCTCCTAGACATTCTAAAGATGCTTCTATTTTTCTGGCTGAACTTTGATATAGGAGACCAGAAGAATGACACATGCAATGATTTTTCTGGTTAGTTTCCACTTAGATATCACTTTGCATCCATATATAGGAATAAACGAAGCTTAGACATAGCAACACCTAACAATATGTTTATTTATTCACTGGAAATTATCAGCTGAGAAATATTCCCTTCCTGCATCCTGAGGTAGGTCTCAGCCTCTCTCCTCGCCAGACACTGTTACAATCATTAATTCGAGGGACTGGTATTCTTCATCTATTACTAACAGGGGCTCTTGTGGCTCATTTTCAAGCTTGAAAGATCTTATATGAAATAAAATGCTTTACTAATGAAAGTATAATTTAATACATCATTTTCTCTTTTAAAGTTAGGTTTCAAATTTTGATTTAATATCATAGAGCTCTGTGTCTCTTCTCACTTTGTTGGTGGGGAGAGTGTGGTTGGGAACAGGTCTGGAACTAGAGAAAAAATGTAGACATCCAACAACTTGTATATACTTCAAAGGAATCAGTCATTTTGCTACTGAAAGAGCTGATGAAAGTCATTCTCTGGAACCAAATAAGCTCTGACAGTTGACGAAATAATTTACAAGTGAAATGATGGGGGAAATGAATTTTTTCATGGATATGGAAAGTTGGAAATATTGGTGTCATGGAGGTGACCATCTAAAATTACTCTATCTTCATATTAGAAAATAGCAATTTTAAATTAAAAAAATATCATTTCCTTAAAGCTTAAAAAAAATGCTCAATTCCCAGTATAGGTCATACGGGGGTGGGGCAAGAACACTGTCTCTTAGAATCCTCTTTATGTATTCAAGCACGTAGGCAACTAGGGCTCATTCAGTCATATAAGCCCAAAATAAAAATACTATTCTAGGTATAAGGAAATCAGCAAATATGTTTGATTTGAGACTTTACTCATTGACTTCATCTGTTATCTTCTTGAAATACCTTTGCTAATGAGCTTATAAAATAATAAACAGTATAAAATAACCAAAAATTTGTACTCAGGACAGAATCACATTTTTAACATGACAACCCACCAAGAAGGTGTGAGCTGAACCAAAATATCTCTTTTTTCCTTTCATTTTTCCATATTCTTGAGGATTGAGGTTTCTGATTCTCAGAACAAAGATATTGATAATCCTAAGAAATAGATGTAGTGAAATTATTTTTGGAAATTATAATTTAGGGAATACTGAGAAATGCAAATTTGTTAAAGGAAATAGAAGAACTCATAGTCTATTCTCAGGAGAAGAAAAAATAAAATAAAATATTTTTTTGTGAACATGCTAAGAACAGGTAGTAATTTAGAAAATGAGGTAATTTACTTTTAAGACTCCTTAATATTTTGCTAATAGGATACTTTTCTCTATGTATCTGACAGCTTCCCAAAGGAAAACCTGTCTATCCACAATAGGACAGGCTGATGTGAGGTTAATTAGAACTGATCCCCCCAAAATGGTAACATAGATGAAGAAAATAGTGTGAATTGAATTTTTTAAATTAACGTTTTAAAAAATTCTTACATTTTAATTTTTAAAATTACTCATAATTTTCTATTCCTAAATTAATTTTTTTTTCATATTTGAACAAGTACAGATTAGCTGACAAACATCTGCCTCTTTTCTGAACGATTATGTACATTTCTGTTTAAGGACATGCCCAAAATAACTTGTTTAAGATCCTCATCAAAAAAAAAAAAAAAAACTTGTTTCAAATTTTATAGTACATAAGACACTACTTAACACACAGATATTCTAATTCTCTGCAAGTTTGCATTCAAAACAATTCTTCAGAACTAATAAAGTGTTTTTTTTTTTTTTACAAAAAAATACATATTTAAGAAACAGTGAGTCCCTATCACAAGACTTCAAGCAGATGCTAGCAAATAACCCCTCTGAGGCACTGTAGCTATGAATGGGATGGCAATTTGAGTTATTGAGAAAGATCCCAATACTGGAAGAACATTGGAGTTATCTGATGAGCATTTAAAAATAAATATCAGTGTCTCGACTCAGATATAATTAACTTTAATGTGTAGGGAACAGATTCCAGGCATAGGTATTCATAAGCTCCCTGAGTGATTCTGATCTCTCCAGTCAATAAACAATGTCTGAGATCCACCGTATTTAATTTTTAAAGACACATACACAACAAAAATCTTTACTCAGGTAAACAAACTCTGAAGAATGAATCATATCTGAGGTGTATCCATCACTTAATTATATAATCCTAAATTAAGACAAATAAAATTGTTTCTCCATTCCGACCTGGTAGCTGGCAAAGTGATTTGAATTAAAGATCTCAGAAAAAAAAAAGCACTACATTTTCATTCTTGTATTTATATTTTCATCCCTACACTCAGTAAAAAACAAATTATTAAGCACCTTCTAGGGGCTAGGCATTATTCTTGAATTCCTTGACATCCTAGAGTCATCGCTTTTAAAACTCTGGTCCCCACTCTAAGACTTCCATATATGTGTTTCTTTCCTTGGCACCAAGCCTATGAAGGATAGATTACTTCAAATAATCTATCTAACCCCCAAATTCTATTCTATTTTTGGTGATATAACATGCGCTGGGAGAAGAACAACCTACATACAGGCAGATGCCCTGCCTTTCCGAGGACATGCGGCCTAAGACCTACTCATCACTTCATAGCAGACCACAACACCAAGACAGTAGCTGCTCTCAGCCTTGATTCAGAATTGAGACTGCTTCACTTTAATGAATCTGTGAAAATCAATTCCACATCCTTTACAGTTAAGGAAATTTATGGGGGGAAAAATCAGAAGCATGCTAAACACACAGAGATGCTAAATAGAGTGGAGAACTGCCAATAGCTTGGTTCAGCTTTTAGAAAAAAGGAAAAAAAAAATCTGAGGTTGTGAGTAATGCAACATAAAAGATGCCTCTCTGTAAATATGGTGAGCACTTTGCATTTAACCATCTCTGCCTCAACTTGCTTCCTATAAAATCTGCATTTAAAAAGGATATCTAGTTAACATCTGCCACCTTACATGGTTACAATTTTTTCTTGTGATGAGAACTTTTAAGATTTACCCTTTTAGCAGCTTTCAAATATGCAGTACATTATTATTACCTATAGTCACCATACTGTGCTTTATGTCCCCATGACACTTATTCTATAACTGGAAGTGTGTATTTTTGACCCCCTTCATTTATTCACCCATCCTTCACCCCTACTGCTGGCAACTACCCATCTCTTCCCTATACTTATAAGCCTGGTTGTACACTGAAACTAATCAATGTTATCAATTATATCTCAATGAAAATAAATTTAAAAACAAAAAGGAGTATCTATTTACTAAGGACTGGCCTTGAGAGGTTTGCATTTGTGCTAACATAACAGTATCAATATTCCAATTGTACTCATCAACTAACAAGACAAAATAGAAGGGTCAAACAACAAAATTACTCATTCTGAAACTGGCTGAGTTAATATTGGAGAGAGGCTCTCTGTTTCACCAACAATTTTTCCACACCTGTAATAGGAATCCCCCATTGATGGCAAATAAGCTTTAATTCACATGCCAATGTAAAATAATTGATAGCCGTCGCATGAAACGACCTATTGAGAAAGAAACCAAGTTCAGTATGAGAGGAAGAGAAAGGGGACAGATAAACAGAAAATGAAAGTACACGGCAGTGAGTTCTTTGTTAAAGGAAGGCATAAGCAGTTGCGAGAGCTCAAGAGAGATAGTAACTCAGCCTAGGAGAGGGATGGTTAGAGAAATCCTCCCTAAGAAGGGGATTCTGCTTCAGTGTTAGCAGTCAATGGATGGATGATCTTAGCATTCAGAAACTGCAAACATAGGAAGGAAAAAAAAAAAAAAAAAAAAAAAGGTCTGAGACTGGAGAGGTTTTATGATCATACTGAATGTAAGTGCCTCCGGAACATACAGATGGGGTCTCTAGGGAGTTAATGAACACAAGGAGATCCACACTTTAAGAAGTGCTTTTAAAGGGGAAAAATGCATTAATATGATAACAAAATTAGGTACAAAAGTGAATACTTACTAAGAAGTACAAGAGAAATAACAGTATATTATTGAGTGTAAAGATCTGGCAAACATCAAATAATTATAAAATCCCCCCAAATAATGTACTGAAGCATTTACTTAGCTAAATGTCTTGCCACTATGCTACCGTTTTGCTTACATTTTTAGTTGTATACTATTAGGCCACTTCTTCCATGACAACAATTCTGAAATAAGATGTTCTATAAAGAAAACAGAAAGATAATTCAGCCTTCCTGCTGGCAGTTAATTGAAATGCAATTTTTATTATAATAATTTAGATAATTTTATTTCAACTCCACAACCCCCTATTGAGAACCTGTCTATAACTCTCTCTGTGGTTCCTTACTAGGCTATGCTTCTTGCCCAAGGAAAATCCTTATGGAAAAATCTGATACTCTCATCTCATCTGGTGTGGTCGCCATTCAGCTGAGCGAGGATTTTCCTGCTTTTCTTCTCCCTCCAGAACTTCTAGAGCATCAGAAGGTAGGGGCAAGGAATGGAGAACAGGTGGGTAGAAAAGTGGATATAAAGCCTGGGTCTTAATGGCTTCCAAACAGGAAGTAAAGCAATGTCTAGGAAGAGCCTTTTTCTTGGGTTCAAATATGGGGTCCAGAGAATTGATGAGATCCAATGAAGCAGGTCCTTCCTTAAGAAGGGGAGAGACTGGGTGGGGAGGATTATGATGGAGGTAATGCTGGCAGTCGATAGTCTCACCAAAGATACAGGATCAGCATGGAGAAATAGAAGGTGAAGATGTTGCCAGAGAGTAGGTTCTTGTCTCTTCATAGAAAGAATTCATAGACGAGACATGGAAGTCAAGAAAGTAAAGTGAGGAGATTTATTAAGCAATAGATAGGATGCTCTCACGGAGAGAGTGGGCAGGCTCAGGTGAGCAGCCACACTGGAGTTTTTGGTTTTTTGTTTTTTGTTTTTGGCAAGATGGTTACATAGGGTGTAAAAATGTATGGACGGGATATTCATTGGAGACGGAGGAGTTTGGAGTTGTGTTTGTGATTTCCATCCCAGCTCCGTCTTCACAAGGGGAGGAGAAGTTTCTGTCCTGTTTTAATTTTGATTGGAAGTGTCATGGCATCGATGCATGATGGATGGGTACTTGTAATCTGCAAGGCTAATTTTATTGTAATGAGAACACGGTGAACAAAACATACATTCGGATGTCAGAGATTCCTGCCTTTTCCCACTTATCTTTGCTGGCCTCCAGGATACCTGTCACACCAAAATGTGTGATTTCTTATCAATCCAGAGGTTTCTGCTTTTCTCTGTCTGCCTAAGGTCCTTCGTTGCTCACAATATGTATGGTTTCCTGCCATTTGGCCTGTGCCCCTTCTTTCTCTGTTCATATTTAGCTATCTGCCTGCTCTAACAACTTCCAGCTGGGATATTGTTCTGTTTCTAGAACAAAGGTTGGTTAATTTTTTTTCTTTTTTCTGTAAAGGGCTAAACAGTATATACATTTGACTCTGTGGACCATATTATCTTTGTTGGAACTACTCAACTTAGCAAGCAAGAAAGCAACCATAGCCAATATATAAATGAGTAAACATGGCTATATTCCAATAAAACTTCATTTACAAAAAAAAAAAAAAAAGCAGCCAATGGGTTTGACCCATGGACATATTTTGCCAACGTCTGCTTTAGCCTATCACTGGAGTTTGAAGAATTGGCAGGGGCTCAGCAAGATTAAAAAAAAAAAAAAAAAAGCCCTCTAGTTGTCTTTGCAGTCTTTGCAGCTAAAAAAGAGAGGACTATTCCTTATATATAAAATATGTTTCTGTGTTAAATAGTTTACAAGCTCACTGGGAGAATCCAAAAGATTCAATTGCTCATACAATAGCCAAATGCAAATTTACAGGGACAAGAAGTCATACATTTTAAATGAATGTCACAAACAACAAATGCTACAGAGAAGGATAAAAATTATTTTATATTGGGTGGTCAGAGATGACTTCATGGAGGAGATGAGGCCTTAAAAATCTCTAAAATCACAAACAATTTATGTAAGTGTAGAAAGTGGAAAAGTATTTCAAATGTGAAAAAAGAGGGAGCAAAGATGTAAAGGCTGGAATCTAGGGTACTAAATACCATTACTCCAAGAGGCCATTAAAAATTGGCTATTGAATGTACCCAGTTTTTATGAGGAAATAATCTTCTAAACTACAGTTATACTTGAAATAGAGTCTGTTAAACTTTTATCTTCAGGCCAAGTAGAAATACAAAGAGAATGATTCCCTCTCCTTGATGGTTTACTCCACAGACAATGTAATTTATAGAAGCAGAAGAAATAAGTAAAAAGTCAAGCTTCCATGTAATAAATCCACCTGGACTATGTTGGCTATGAAAGTTATCACTCTTCTGTAGTGCATGGGATTTGTAACCTCAATCCTCCAGGACATCCTGCAAAATAGAGACAACTCAGGACATTCCTTGAGGGACTTTCAATGATAATGAAGTAGAAAAAAAAAAACATGTTTTGCCTCCTGGATGCGTAGCTAGATTACAAAGTAAAAATCTGGAGCTGCATTAGCTCCATTATCTGCATCTGCAAGCTGTTCACAAATAGTGGGCTGAATGATATAAATGTGCACATTCAGTGCAATAGTATTGAAATAGGAATAATAATTAGCTATTTGGATAAATAGTGAATACGTTCTCTCAAAACATAATTTCCCACTAGAAAATAAAACAAAAATATTAAGGATAGTTTTTATGGACAAGAAATAGTGAGGTAAGTGCCAAAATGATCTTTGTTCTACACTCAAAGTCTATTACTTTATCTACAAGTCTTCACTAGCAAGTCATATTTTCTTTCCCCATTCATATTAACTCTATGAATGCTTAAGTAGAAAATCTACCTCAAAGGTAAAGAATCTGTGTGGTCTTATTAGGAGTTCAATGTTGGACTTCTCCCTGAGGGCTAAACTTTTAAATATGGAATTGTTCCTTAGCCCATAATAATCTATGTGAATCAAACTACAGTTGATCTCTCTCTTCCACTTACTTCTTAGTCTTAGAGAAAGGAGGACTAGAAAAGAGAGCACTCTACATTTCTATAAAGTAACCCATTTAAAATGTTTACTTTTCAACCACAAATGTAAATTTCAGTACCTAATATTAAATGTTACCTTTCTTGATGGTTACTTTTTATTAAATATATATCTGAAAAGAGTTCTTTCTGCATATAAAATTTTCTTCTTAGAAAAATTACAACCAAATATTAGTCACACTTACTATGTCAGATGTTTTGTATTGTTTTATATGCTTTAAGTTTTTAAATTGACATAACATCCACATGAACCAGATACTGTAATATTCTGCACTTTATTTAACTGAGACACAAAGAGTTTCACCAGTTCAAATCCAATCCATCTGACTCAAGAGTCTATGTTCTTAAACACTAAGTCATTGCCTTTAATTGTATATAAATAAGATGTTTGCTAAAAGCACAACAAAGATTAATTAAATTCATATGTAAATAAATGTAAAATTTATAATGGAGATAGTTCCTTATAGGAAAATAAATTTTAGGATACTTTAAAAAAATTTAGCCAGACTCTATCTGCTTCTTCAAAGAAAATTAGTATTCAACCAATCAATACTTACTAAAAGCCAATTATACTTAGATCATCCTACATTAGGGAGATTTGCATATCATGATTGCTGAAGGAAAGAGACCTAGGACATATAAGAAATCCTATGAATGAATGTCAAGAGGGGCAGGATCTCCTTAAAATTACATACAAAGTTTTTGGTGGACACATATGCTTTTCTAAGTCAGGGTCCGTGGCTTTCATCACATTTTCAAAGGGTCAATGACAATCCAAATTTAATTACCACTGTCCTGGAAGAAATGGACCAAGGGAGTCCACTTTTGGACTAGAACACTTAAAACTTCCAACCTAAGTGAGAAGAACCCACAGAAACCCCCAAATAACTTATTCTAACCCATCATTCACATAAGGGTGGAAGATTCAAATTCTACTGTGTTCCCAGAGTCCCTGCTGTATAAATGAGGATTCTAGAAGTTGAGTGAGTCATCTGTCTAACTCATTCTACCTTGGAGATACAGCTAATTCAGCAACTACACTACCAGGAATGACAGAGTAACAGGAAAATCACTAGAACCAAGAGTTAGCACCCATGATAGTGAGGGTAATCCTGGGGACCGTTCAAATGACACTTTGGTTGAAAATTAATGAATCAGATATGTTTTCAATTATATTCTATTTCTTTATTATATATTTCTCTACCTTTTCCTCACTATCTTAATTATTGTAGATCTACATTGTATTTTGTTATCATTAACTATAAGCCTTACACATTTGCTTTTTAGAAGTTTCCACTCTTTGAAGCGCTTTGTATTTCTGTATACATTATAGAATCAGTCTTCCATTTTCTATTCAAATCCTGCTGATTATTCTGAATGAAGTAATGTTAAATCTAAGACTAATTTGGATAGAATTCATGAATATGGATATCTGGTTCATTCACTTACTCTTCTTTATTTTTTCATCACTATAGTCTCACTCTGTTTGGCTTTTTCTAATTATCTGTCTTTCCATAGCATCTGTTCCCCAGCACAAATGCTGACACACATGCTTTAGAACTGTAGGAATATCATGCTTCTCTTATGTGGACAATAGTGAAGCTGTCTTCAGGTTAAGGAAGGACCTGAATCACTGAGCAGGCATGGTGGCCCTCTGTCCAAATCCGAAATAATTTCTCAGTCTCAACTCTTACGTTAACCTTCCAGTAAACATTAAATATTAAGTATTAGAAAAAGAAAAAGAAATGGAGGGGGACAGGGAAGGAAGAAAGGAAAGAAGTGAAAAAAATAAATTGTATTTTCTCTGTTAGATTACCATAATCTTTTAGAGAACAAGGACCACGTGTTTTATTACTCTGTGTCCCATAAAGTGTCTTCCCTCCCTTCCCCAACACACATTATAAGCACTTCATAGTGATTAAATAAATTCTGAAGTAAAATCCCAAATATATTTATGACTTGTATTTGTGTCCTTATTTGCCATAAAACAGATTATTAGAATATTCAATATTTAAAAGATAAAGTGCTGTATTCAAAATTTTGATTCATTTAAAATTTTATTAGGAGTTACAGCAACTCATAATTTCAAAACCATATAGACAGAAAATACAAGAAACACTTTCAAACACTGTATAGATTTTTTAAAGAGTACAATGGCTTTCTAGGTTTTACTTGAATGCTGAAAAAAAGCAACATTTTGCTGCCAAAAACACATCTACCTGAGAAAAAGACAGTTTATATTAACAATACTTAAAAAAATAAAACATTCTGTTAAGGGTTCATCACGTATTTTCAATTGATTTTTAAGTGAAAATGATGTGTACTTCAAAATCTTTTTAAATTATTGTTTTTCTAACCTTCATAACACATTTTTTCTTTACTCTGCAGTAAAAGTTATTTTTCACCTTTCTAATTTTAGGTTAACTTTTAACAGATAAAGGCAAATCCCATTAACTGTAAGTTATCAATCTGACGTACTTAGATCTTGTTCGTAAAGTACAAAACCTCATTAAATCTGCTAAAAAACAAAAAAACAAAACCTTAAAGTCTACACAGTAAGTGTCAAATCTTTGCTGCTCTTAACTTGTACATATGTGAAAAGATAAATTAATAAACCTGCTTATTAAGAAATTAACAAATTGACTACAGGAAGAAAATCATCTAGTAGAAGTTACTCTCATTACAATTTTAACTCTTTTCTTGAATAATAGCAACATGGAGGACAAGATCACATGGTGTGGGTTTATGTGTGTTTGTTGTTTTTATACATTTCTGGTTACCTAGTAATAAATACTAAATATGAGGATCTTTATGACACTGGGTGATGTTTAGTGAAGATCATTCATTACAGAAGGGACACTAAAAAAACAGGGAGACAAAAACACTTGGCCTGTTGAAGACCAACCTCTTTCTTTCATCAATCACCCAGAACTGACACAATTGGCAAATATATAGAATAATGGGGCCACAGGTATGGAGGCTATGCATAGGCCCAGTTGCATGGATCCCTACTTAGGAAGGTGGCTTAGCTATTGTTGTTACTACTGCCAGTGACAGAACCAAAGCTAAGTTCCTAATATTGTGTGATCCCTCAAGAAATTCAAGTGACCGCGTGATGGTAAAATGACTTCAGCTGACCTCTTCTACACTGGAAGAGGCTAAAATTCATTTTGACAGAGATGGACACACAATCCAAGTACATGTTTGAATTTGATATCAACCAGAATCACCATCTGAAGGTTTAGAGAATGATCCATCAGTATGAGATCTCATATGGCATTGTATCAAATCACAGGATCCACAAAAATACCAAAAATAGGAGTAGGCATTTGATCCTAGGATTTATTGCTCATATCATGTATTCTACAATCTAGAGTGTGCCAATGTTAAAAATTGTCAAAATGCCTGTTGGAGGCAAAGCTAAAGTACCAGGTTGGAGTCCTACTTGGCTATGGTGTTCTGCTATCCTTCAGAATTCAGTAAACAACTTAAATCAACAAAATTTATGTAGTGTTGTATCTCCAACAAATAGAATATACAGTATAGTACAGGAGTGGCCCCATTCACCTTCAATTTCAGTGACTTATTTTGGGAATTTGTTCTTTCTGTTCCTGCAACTTTGGGTTCTATAGGTTTCAAGGTCCTATTTCCCAAAAGGGAAATACTTTCACCGGGAGATAAACAGGAGACCCAAGAAAACATGAGCTATAGCTGTGGCTTCAGCACTTCAGGGTTCTTATGCTAGCAGGCAAGAAAGGGAGTAGCTCTCCTGGCAAAAAGGTGGGGACACTGATACACACTATAGGCTGGAAAGAATATGTATTAGCTCCAGACTGAACAACTGGGATGCAGTATGCCCTAGCTTAATTTTTACGGTAAATAAAAGGAGAAGCAAGCACAACTTGAAAAGCCATGGTAATAAGGAGTTTGGGTCTCTAATAGATGGCACTGACACAAAACCACCAGAGATGCTAAACTAGCTCAGTATACAGTAGAGGGAGATGATTTCTTTATCATTTGTATGTCTAATCCACCTATGGTAAGAGGGCCTGCAATCTCTCTAATCTTTATCTTCTAAGTTTCTCCCAGGAAAGGAGGCCTACTGGAATCTTGAAGGGGTTGTTTTCACAACTTAAAAAAGTAGATTTTAATGGTTCAAAAGGTTCACAGGGATAGAGACTAATATATATTGCCCATATTCCTCTTCAGGAATGAACAACTTTAGTCCCAGTTACTACAAATGGAGCTGAATACACATTAGCTCCGAATCCACTTTAAAAATTACCTCAACTAAAGAGAGGTGCTTTGTTCAAGGACATATACCTTCCTGGGAAATGTGCATCCAGTGACTGCTTGAAGTGGGGATATAAAGTTCTTGCCCTCTCGTCTCCACTCTGAATAACTCTGAAGGGTCATCTTAGCTTCAGAGTTCTCTGTAGAATAAACTGAGTTCTCCAATCAAAGGGCATTGTGGTCCAACCTCTCTGCCCAATTCTGTCCTTGCTTTTCTTACACCAGTATTGATCCTAAAGGTGTTCTTTAATATATTTCCTGTTCACTAATCTCCATCTCAGATGATACTTCCAAAGAAACCCAGCATAAAACATGATCTCATAGATGCTAAGATGCTATTTTAAGAAAAAGCAATGAAAATTGAAAAAAATAAAAATTAAAAATATGCTTTTTGATTCATGTATGTGCTATCTGAATTATAATTTAAAGGCTTAATTAAACCAAGACTCTAAATCAAATAGACTTTGGAAGACACTCTGTTTTAAATATATAAGCTATAAGTTCATGGTTCAAACAGTCTATTTTAACACTAGCTGATTTCTACATTTTTATAAAAAAAAAAGCTTTTTAAGTAAATGTATCAAATAGTTTATAGCCCTGAAGTTAATGATAATCTTCGAAAACCTGACAGATAATAACAATAAAAGATAAGTAATGAAGACATAACTTCAAAAAATGTGATATCATAGATAATAACATTGGATAAGGCTTAGTCACCTAGCTTGGCTGCAATTGTTCTACTTTAAACTAAGGCTAATTAAAATAAAACTCAAATTGCTTTATTTAGGTTAAAGCCAGATTCATGTAAACATTTACAAAACAGATCCTTCAAGAGGTTGCATAATACAGTCTATTATTAAAATAAGAGAGTCAAAAACATCTTCAGTCAAATAAGTTTTGAAATAAGGAAATACTAAACCACATCTTGAATAATCTGTTCGTATTAACATATTATGTCATTTAAAGATGAAACCAATAAAATATTCTTAACTGTTAGCTGAGATTTAGCCATTTTAATTGACATTAATTCAATCATCTTTTGACAGACATTCATACTTCTATAAATCATGAAATATGTTTTGGGAAATACTAGTTCAAAGATACCCTCTATTTTCCGCCTGTTCAACTAATGTTTAGCGAGGTCCCACTATGTATAAGGAAGACAGGCTACAAAAGGAAAAGAGAAGTATGAGTTTTGGCTCATCTGGAACTTGATTCAAGGGAAGAAAACAAAAGATAAACAATGAAGTAAAATAACTGCAATAAATTTGAATAAAATAAAGAAAATTAACAACAAATGTATTAGAATACAAGCAATAAAACAGGGTAAATTAATAGAATTTATTAAATCATGATTCAGACCTTCATATATTTACCTCATGTACTTGCATTTCTAATATAAAAGGAAATAACCTTTCAGATTGTAATAAATTTTTGAGTTATTTAATTTTATTTAGACTGAGAGTGCTTTTTTAAGTCCTATTTATGAATTTCTCACTTCTTGTAAGCATGAAACAAAGCAGAGTATCAGTTTTGCTACTTCAAAACATGACAAGGAGAAAAAATTCCAGAAGGATGTACAACATCCATGATCAATTTTCTTTAGGTGAGAAAATTTTCAAAAACAATTTTTTTTTGCTCCCAAAAGTTTGTTCTGTGATGATGATCTTTGGCTTGAGTTTTGGCCTGGGTAAATTATGAATTTTAATACTCAGCCATTTGTCCTCCTGCCACAATGCATATTTGGCATTCTTATAGAATTCAGTGTTGAATAGGTTCTGTCTTCCTTTACAAAATGGCATACTTCTGCCTTCTCAATAATGAGAACACTATAATTCATGTGTTTTTTTTTATACTGGCTGTCAAAAAGCTCAGTCAGATTAAAAGCCCAATTTCAATAATAATAACTTATCTGAATAAAAATTCACATTATCAATTTTCCACTGGTCTTGTTGCCACTCTAAATTTTTTTTTAATTATAAAATATTTCAATCTTATCACTGGCACTTGGGTAAAATATAATACTATTTTAGTTATGCTTTCTGTCAACCAAGTGTAAATATTTTATCTCAAGAAGGAGGAAGCATAGTTATGCATATCAGTAATTATCAACAGTAATTTCTACAATGTGTAAAAGATCCAAAAGTATACCCACCACACAGTCTATTATAATTGTAGATTTTGATCCCAGATAATCAAGTTTGAACCTAAAGTGTGTTGTTGAAATGGTATCGCAAAGCAAAGCAAATTAGCCCATCTAGGTCTGACTCCAGAACTTGGCATCAATCTCTTATAGTTTGGACTACCAGAATGTGTTAGAAAGAAATCTTCAACTTTCACATTTAGGAATACGTAAAGAAACAGCAGCAACTAAGAACTCAATTTATCTTAAAGTTATAGACATTAAAAAAAAAAAGTCCAAGGGCTAATTTGAATGAAAGTTTCATTTACAATGAATGTTGCAAATACCAAAAAGATTCCCTTTTTTATATCCAAAGTCATTGATTCCTATAGATTGTAGAGAAGGAAAAATAATTTTCTCTTTATCTTATAGTTTTAGGCTGATACTCCCTGGGTTAAAAGACAGATTAATAAGACGAAATCAAACAAAAGGTTAATAACATTTACACCTCCTGTATATATGAGAGTCCACAAAACTGAGTAATTCCCTCACTGAAATGTACCAAGTCATCAACTCAAATACCACCTCCAGCTAAAGACAAAAGTAAATGTTGGGGTAGGGAGAAGAGGGGGAGGTCAATCATGGGAGGTTATCAGGCAAAGCACAGTAATTAAAGGTATGGTTGTTATGCAAACTGAAGTTAATACCTTCCTTATTCATAAGAGTTCCTAGTAGTTTAGTCATGCTCCTCTTCCTGGTACAGAAAGGAAGACACATTTAAAAAGTGAAGATTTTCCTTGTAAACGTCTCTTACAAAAGGTAACTGTTGAACACTAATCAGTATCAAGGCTGCAAATAACAAAGAGCTATATTTGAGTGTTCTTAGGAATTGCAATTCAGGAGACAAGTTTGGGTAAAACCAATAGTGCCTCAGAGAAGAGAAAGAGTCAGGCTTGTAAAAGCAAACGGCAGAAGGTTGTTGAACTTGTCTTGCAAGAATTATGATTGGCTAAAGTGCAGAAAGAAAATATTTGTTCTTAAGGAATAGACTGTCATGAATTATTTAGGGTAAGGGTCCAATAAGTATCTTGCGGTTTGGGAACACTGTGCAGATGTTCTGGATGTCTGTGTTAAGTCAATAAGTGGTCAAAGTTCACATTGCATCTGGAATGAAACATGCCTAAGTCCCACTTCCTCAATGGTACACAGCTCCATTGATTTTCCTTTCACATTTTCCCCTTTCAACTGAGATTTTTCTTTGGAGAGTATCCATGATCAACTATTTGGTTATTTTGCATTGGCATCCACTTCCTAGATTCTGAGAAAGCTCATTCCCAGGAAGTCATGTCCCACAAAGGATGAAAAGAGGTGGTTGTGTAAGAGGTATGTGTTCAGAGGTTTTATAGCCACATTTAAGCATCAAGTAGCCATCTAGGAAATGACTGTTTGTTGGCATTCAACATAGAGGAAATTCATGAATCTTTATCAGGAGGAATCTTACAGGAGTGGTTTAATCATCTTCAGACATTGAGGTACCATTATTCCTATGCAGAGTATCATAGTACAGCAGCAAGAGATACACAGAATTTTCAACTTATAGAATACACAGACAGTAGTTAATAATGCAAGAATCAATAGTAATGTCATAAGCAAAGATTTTAGCCAACTTCCACCTGAGTCAAATTAACCTTTCAGTATTTCTCCACAGCTGGGTATAGGGTCATTCATAGCATTTATTTGCTTTCTCATATGACTTACTAAGTGGTGACATTAGATAAATCATCTGGTATAAACACACAACATTCAGTTTTTATTATAGCACAGGTACCACCTTGAGAGGTTGTAATAATATCAAGAGCCACAGGGTTTTGTAAAACTGGCTTTTTCATTAAAGGACTTTCAGAATATAAAAGATTTACAGTTTGCTGGCTGTTATTTAAGGCTTACTGGGTACATGTTGGGTAAATTTGTTTAGTTTCTATAAATCAGTAGTGGCACCTTCAAGTCCCAGTGGGGGAACAAAAAGTGCTGCCAAATTATCATAGCAGTGAAAGACTGACCTAGCTCATCTTGTTTTTAAAAAGAGGTAGTTTTCAGAGGCCATGTTGAAGGTTGTGCAAATATGCCCTTGAGTCCAAGGAAATCCTGAGGTACAATGTCCTGTCCACCCAAGACGGAGCCCAAGGCCAGAGATTAGGGCCGCAAATCCATCGGGTTCCATTTGGGGCTACCTAGTAAATACCGGGTTGTGTATCCTAATCAATTCCAAACCAATCACTAGCTTTTAAAGTGACAGCTGCAGTAGAAGAATCACATGGTACCCATCTGAGATGTTGTGTATTATTAGGCAAGTTCATCTTTATATGGTTAAGCTGTTCCCAACGAAAAGGGGTTTTGGTACTTATATACCCAAAGCCCAGTATTAACCATATAAATCTTCCCCACAATTGGGGAACCCCAAAGATGAGAGGTGACATTCTTCGGTTCTGGTCTAATTCTTTCCTGAGATTGAGCCTTAGTAGCATTAAGAGAAAACAAATACTGATGTCCAGAGTCACTGAAGGATCAACTGGTGGGTCATTCATGTGGGTTCCAATTAGTGATATCTGTGGATTCTGGACTGCTACTAGCATTTGCGACTTCTAAAATGAAATTTCTTAAAGCCAACCAGTCAGATCCTTTCAGTGAAGATATCCACCAAGTTAACCCAGAAGTGCTGAACAAGGGCAGGTATCCACAAATCAAATAATTGGATTCATTTTTAAAAGTAGATTATGGTTGTGCCCATAGGAGGAAAAATGTTTGAATCAAAAGCATTGATACGTGGAAAAGGCAAATAAAAAGGGAGATTATACAGGCCCAGTACCAAATCCTGGGAAAGTTGTCCACAACAGATGTTGTCTGCTTCATTATCTTGACCTTTGTCTTACTAGCTTTAGTTTCAGGTCACTAGATGGCTGTGAAGTCCAAGCAGGAGGTGATGCCTTCTTTAAAGAAGAAATATGAATCCATGAGTCAATGCCCTCAAATTTAGTGGTGCGAGGGTTAGTTAATAATACCTGGTAAGGTCCCTTCCAACGGCTGGAGGGCATCTTTGTGAAGGTGTCATTTCCAGGAGACATAACTGAAGGCGGGGATCATGATGTTGTAGGTCGTTGTCTCCCAGGAATTTATTGTGAAAAGATTGCTCTACCAGCTTTGTATTAATTTCAAGCATTCCAGTTAATTACTGGCAGTAGGTAAAGAGAGCTCCTTTAATCATAGCAGGTTCATAGTTTCATCTAGTCACATGGATAACAATTTCAAATAGTAACATTCTATTTTTCCCTGAGGGATAAGATTTTAGACTAAGTAAAACAAAAAACAGCACTTTGGCCAAGGCAGCTTAAATGATTCAACTAATTTTGCTAGCTGAATTTTAATTATTCCATCAGTGGGCTCTATCAACTGAGGAGACTGGACAATTGTTTCACTTGAAGATTCATAAACTGAGCCACTGGGATCTGAGATCTCATGGCTCTGGTAGTTTTCTCTTTCAATTTCTGGGCAAGAGTCTGAAAAAACTGTTCAGCTAGAGTAGCCAATTCATGGGGTCTCAGAGTAATCCATGTTAAGGAATGTTGTTTAACCAAGGAACTTAATTCATCTTGTAATCCTGCCATAAAAGTAGAGTTAAATAAACTGAGAGCTTCATCTGTCAGGTCCTTAATATTTTATCAAAACTGTCATAATAGTCACAGACATTTTCATCAGGCCATTGAATGCACTACTGAATAACACACCAGTCAATATATTTAGGAAATAGAATGGGAATTTGTGGAGATCTTTAGTCAACTTTAAGCATCTACTCGCCCCCTTGTGCCTAGTCTAGAAAAATCATCAGGAGGATCACTCAATCAACAGTTTCCACCCATTTTTTAGCCATAATCTCTCCTATAAGCAGATGTATTAATTGATATAAATCTAAGTAGCCATGCTGACACATTTTATTGAGAAGATCAAACTGTCTGGCAAACTCAGTGGAATCCTCTTTAACACTGGAAAAGTCCTTAGCTGTGGCATGTAATTACGCCTTAGTCCAAAGGGTATATGTGGTGTTTTTGATGCCATTCTCATTGAACCTGGTTTTAAAAGGGATTGTCATTACAGAAAGGGCAGAACAGCTAACCTTCTGCAAGAGATCAATCTAGATGTTATAAAAGAAAGTTCAGAAAGAGATTGATAGCAAGGAAGAGAGCACTATGGTGGACACTCAGAGGAACAGGAATGAATAGAAAGAGCAGGAGAGAGCGCTCTCAGAAGCCTCAGAGGATTTTTCCAATTTGGAAATCCTTTGAGATAATTGTGAATTAATTTCTTTGAGCAAAGCAATGGTGGATTCGCTATTATGTTTGGAGGCCTCAAAACACCAACTGAAATATGCTTTCCATTCTTGTTGTCCTGTTCTATGTATTTCTTCAATTGAGTGCACAAATACATGAATTTAAGAATCTCAAATGAGTCCCAGATGGGTAAAAAGAGTTTCAAATCATCGCCAGTGATTTTAGTTCAGTGCAACAGAAATTTACAAGAGGTAGACAGTTACGCTGTAAACATAAAGTGAGCTGGAGTTCCAGACAATAGCTGCCTTTTAAAAACCAAACAATACAAAACCGAGTACTCACCAAGATGAAAGATTCCCTTGGTAGACAAAGCCAGCAACAGAGGATATCCAAGTAAAGGCTCAGAACCTCAACCAAGATGGGAGGTTCTGAACCAAGAGGACTTACCTTCATGATCCAAGGCTGCTGAGGAGACAACAGCGTACAAGGGACTCCTGCAGGTGCATTACTTGCATCGGAGGTAGAGGTAAGTCACTTCAGAGCCAGCTTCTGACACCAGGTAATGTTGAACAATAATCAGTATGGAGGCTGGAAAGAACAAAGAGCTTTATTTGAGGTCTTAGGAATTGCAATTCAGGAGACACAGATTTGTGTAAACTTCAAAGTGGTCCAGGAAAAAGAGAGTCAGGGGCTTATAAAGGCCAAAGCCACAAGATTGTTAATGATGTCTTGCAAAAATCATGACTGGCTCTGAAGCAAAAAGGAAATATTTGTCCTTAAGGGATAGCCTGTCACAAGTTATTTAGGGTAAGTATCTTGAGTTTCTGGAACACTGTTCAGATGTTCTGGGTGCCTGTTTTAAGACAGCAAGTGGTCAAAGTTCAGATTCCATCTGGGCTGAGACGTGCGTAAGTCACACTTTCTCAGTGGCCTCCCCAATCTATTTCAGAGAACTCTCTTAGCATTTCTGATTCCATTTTGATTTTCCTTTCATGTAACTTGTACTCATTTTTCAAAACTTTTCCAATGTTTGTTATTTCTTAAAAGTAATCAGCCAAAAATAATCCTTTTGCCAAAGCAGCATATTTTAGGGTAGCAAATTCTAC
Organism: Camelus ferus; assembly: GCF_009834535.1. Taxonomy (NCBI): domain Eukaryota; kingdom Metazoa; phylum Chordata; class Mammalia; order Artiodactyla; family Camelidae; genus Camelus; species Camelus ferus. Next base: position 13,993,964 of record NC_045705.1, read on the forward strand.
TCCCCTTCAAGGTTCAATATGGAAATGTTTTCCCAAAACATTATTTTATGTTTATCTTAATTTTATGCATGAAGAAAGCTTCACAATATATATGGTTTTAATTTCAGCTAAAGAAATAGCTATAACAGCTCTGAGCCTATTTACTGGTCAAGGCCTAAGAAAGGGTCCTAGGTATTCTGGATATAATTCCATCCAAAATAGGTTATTGGATGAAATAAAAGGAATAAAGGATTGGAAGTACTTTGTTGACTGAAATTATTATACGTCACTGTTGTATGCTAATTTTAATAGTGTAAACTGCAAGCTGTCAGAATTCAGAAAAAGCTTAGCATTTTCTTAGAGTCTTTTTTGAATGAAGTAAAGGACAGAAGGTAGCATGGTCATTTCAGAATTGAACAAAAGCCTGAGTGAAGACAAAAGCCAGGATACACGATAATTTGTAGCAAACAGAGTAATCATAGCAGAAGAGGAATCTGTTCTTACAGCTTTCTTCCTATTCCCTTATGTTACTCATATGATATTGGAAAGTCTGCAAAGAGGTTTGGGGCCAAAACCCAGACAAAGGTATGAGAACTAAATGAGGCTTGAAAAAAACATATGACAAGGCAAGAGAATAATACATGTTGTGGATCAATTGGAAATAACATTGACCAGGAACCACAAAGTCAGAATTATTAGCAGATAGTATAATTAGGCACTGAAGCATTAGGTCCAAGGAGCCACTGAGGGTCATTGATCAAAGAAGCAAATGATAAAAAGCAATGTGAAACAAAGTTTAATTGATGGTGGTACTGAGTGGAAAGATATAAGATGGCGGAAAGCAGGGTGTAGAGGAGTAAGGCATAAAGGTAAGGAGATTTACTATTCTAGATGTAAAGACTTTGATCACAGTGGAAGCAATGGAAAAAGAAAGAAGGGCGTTGTGAAAATAGATTTAAGAAAATATCAATAGTTTTGATATGTAATTGAATATACAAGAAGAAAGGAAAAGTTTAAAGATAACTTCATTATTTTGGTCCTAAATCAAAATACAGTAAATTGCCACTGAAGAGAAGGAAAATTGGGAGAGCTAATATCTTACATGTTTATCATCTACAGGATATTAAAATTTGTTTTTCTGCATTAATTATTTCACTTAATATTCACAACAGGCATATGCGGTATCACCATTTTCCTATTAAGACAAACAGGCTTAGAGAGTTTGGATAATTGGGTCAGTGTCTAATAAGAAAAAATTAGAGAGCCAGGATTCAAGCCTATGTCTGTCTAACTCTAAAGCTTACATTTTTCTCTAATGCCTTATTAGAAAATACCTTTCACTATCAAAGATTAATGTAAAGACATTAGGCACAATAGTGGTCAAGTTCTGAAAATAACATACTGTCAAGGTAATAACAGGAAAGAAAAACTTAAATATTTAAAATTATCAATACATAAACCTGCTAAATAAGTGGGAATTAAAATGTACATATATATAAAATATATATATTAAAAAGAAACAAATGGTTGGCTGAAATTAATGATTCACCTTGCTACTGTTGAGTTCCTATGGCTAGACTAATAAAACTGACACAAGACAAATTAACAGGAGTAAAGTAAACAAATTTTAATTCATGTGCACAGATGTCTCATAGAAATGGGACCTAAGAAGTGGCCAAAGCAGGCAGCTGCTACACTTTTTAGAGAAATAAATAATACATTTGAGAGGAACGGACAGGACAAATAAGTTAAAGTTTGGGGTACCTAATTAGTGAAGAATCTGAATAGAGTTTGAGCTTGGGGTAGTAAATTAAAGTAACAAGGTATATTTATATAGGCTTCTTGCCCAAATTCTCTGTCTCTGTCAATAAGGATGTCCTTCTTCCAACAAATGCAGTGTGTACCTTTAACATGGAAGATTTATTTCTTGCTTTCAGGGAGACAGAAAAGAGAGTCACAGCACTCCTCTTGAGCTAGTTATTCCTTAAGTAACTTTAATTCAAAGTATTTAGTATACTATCATGACATATCTGGGGCAGCCCACCTTGAACCCCAACACTATCATAAGAAATATAAATGCTTTTGGTAAATATTTTTAGGCTTTTAATTTTAAGGTGATGTGGTTCATTCCTAAGTCAGAGTTAATTTATTTGAAGTCAAAGGAATGAGCGGTCGGGATAACCACAGCCTAACAATATATAGATGCATATACTTATCCAATAAATATAGGACACATTTACATTCCAATTTTAGTTTTTTCAGTAGTTGCAGAAAGTGTGTCTTAGTTAGGGTTCTCCAGAGAAACAGAGTCAATAGAATATTGGAGATATTATATAATATATATAATTATATAATATAGGATTTTGGAGAGATAGTAATATATTATAAACACAATATATAGTAAATATATAATATATAAATTGCTATATAAGATATTACATATAATATATAAAATCAAGAGTATGAGTGTCTGAGAACTTGGATGTCCCAGCTAAGGCAGAAAGAACAAGTTCACTCTTCCTCTATCTTTTTGTTCTATCTGGGTCATTAGTGAATTAAAGGATGCCTACCCACACTGGTGAGGGTGACTCAATTCACATATTCAAAGGCTAATCTCTTCTGTAAGCACCCGCTCAGACACACCTACAAATAATATTTTATAAGCTGAGTATCATTTAGCCCAGTCAAGTTGACAAATAAAATTAACCATCACAGGGCAGTTACATGAAAAGGTCCGAAAATGAATAAATGCACACACACATGCATAAAACTCAAGATTCCTATCCTGGGAGAGAGTTTAATGGAATTAGAGACCTTGAAACTAGCTTAAAATTTGATATACTGAACATTTTTAAATTTAAAATTTTTAAATTTAAAATGTTTGTGTTTTGGGAGGTGGGGAGAATATACGCATTTAAACTAAAGTTGTGGGGGGAAAGACAGTATTTGTAACTTTACAAAGACACATTGTATGTCTTGCTATTCTTGGAAATATAACTAATATTCCGTTTTTATACTGCATATGTCGTATGAACTCACACCATTTGTCTTTTAAACAAAATAAATAGTCTTACGAAGAGTGCTTATCTTGAATGTGGGTTTTCCTTTTTTTTTTCTTTAACTTTACTGGGAAATGGAAAATAAAGAAAACATAAGTAAAATACTGCATCATTTATTTAATTTGTACACATAGTTTTTAAATCTTGAGTTTATCATAAATGATTATTTATCCTTTATTTCAGGACCAAGGTTTCATCTGTAAAATTCTGCAGCTAAAGTGACATTAAATACAATTTCCTGCTGTAAAACAAACAACAATGTTAAATAGTCTTTGAAAGGTTGCAAAAACAACTCTTGAACATCCTGAGATGTTGATCCTAGCATTGGTTTCCTCTTCCCTGAGTCAGGGGGTAGAAATAATTAGATTTTTAACAAGTCTGAGGAGACTTGACCGATGGTTGCTTGATCAAAAGTTAAAAATTTCCTTGGTTGCAACAGGGTTAATTCATACATTAACATACTATTTTGATTTATCAAATAAGAAAATAAAGTTTTGACTTCTCCAATTACATTTTGAACCAAGTGATCTTAAAATAAATAACATTCATCTTGTGATCTTGCAAAAAATTAAAAGATAAATGTATCTTTATGTCACAACAATTAAATATCCCTTAGACTTGGATCATCAATATTAAAATGTAAGACTCGAGTTTGAAAAGATTCTACAATTAAATAAATATTTTATCTTTGACCATTAACAAACAGAAAATATTTAACTCTTAAGTTGTAGTAAAACATGTTTAAATATTAGCTGCTTAAAAAGGAAAATGAAACTTTAGTCCAAATCACTTAACATAGAAGAAATCCAACTTGGAAACTTTATAGACCCCTCTTTCATCTTTCTTCCCCACCCTACTTAAGGGCCCCACTAGCCTAACTGGGCCTCCTAGTAAATTTGAAAGTAATGCTTGCTCTAAGCAGATAGGTTAGAAAAGTTTCCACTAAACCTACTCTTCCAGTGGTTCAGGAGAGAAGGGGAACTTTTGTGAAGAAATGCTCTCTCCCTTTCCTCCCAGCTGATTTAGTGTTTCCCTGAACACAATGCTCCCATAAAGTGGTTAGGATTTCAGGTCCCATTTGCACCTGAATTAGATGTCTTTAATATATGAGAGAAGCACAACCATGTGGGATTGCTCTGCCCTTTATTTGCAATCATATTGCATGTAAATTTTAAGTTTGTTTTCATAAGCCTTTAGTACAGTCAACCCAATTACCTTCTGCTGCAAATGGCAGTATTTAATTCTTTTTTGTATCTGAGAAATATTCCATTGTGTACATATATATATACATATCTCACATCTTTTTTATTGAAATAGTTAATTTAAAATGTTTCAGGTGTATACATATATATAAATTTTATATATATATATATAAAATTTCAAATTATTTCCATTACAGGTTATTACAAGATATTGAATATAGTTCCCTGTGCTATTCAGCAGGTTCTTGCTGTTTATCTATTTTATATATAGTAATGTGTATCTGTTAATCCCAAGTTCCTAATTTATCCCCTCTCCTTTCCCCGCTGGTGACCATAAGTTTGTTTTCTATGTCTGTGAGTCTATTTCTGTTTTGTAAGTAAGTTCATTTGTATCATTTTTCAGATTTCACTTAAGTGATGATAATTGTCTTTGACTTCACTTAGTATGATAATCTCTAGGTTAATGGCAGTATTTCATTCTTTTTTATGTCTAATATTCTACTGTGTATATGTTACCCTAAAAGGGAAAGGGGAAAGACCCCAGGTCTTATCTTACCCAAATGATAAGAATACAGGTAAGAATACAGATAAGAATACAGTGTTGTGCAGCAAAATATTTTAAAGGATTTATTTAGGAAAGGAAAAGTTCACCTCCAAGAATGGGAAGGGGCTGAACCAAGGCAGGAAAAGCTGCAGTCTTTGCTTCCCCTTTCTCTTACACCCTTGCTTAGAGGTAGTCTTTTGCTTGATTCACGGCTCTTGTCCCAGAATGCCTAGTCATGTTGTCCCATTTGTGTATGTCCTTATCCATGATGCACACAGAAAAATCCATGGTGGGGGGGTCTAAACCACAATGCTAATTATATTACAATAAGTACTGGGTCATGTCCCGGCAGGTCCTTTTCCTTACCTCATAGTCGTGGCTGTAGGGTTCTAACCAGTTTCTTGCTGGCACTCATTTAGAAAAAATAAAGTCCCTTTATGCTGGAGGCAGGCATAACGCCATCTTCTGAACCATCCTCCCTCTCCTCCACCTATTTGCCTGGTTCCCCTATTTATCTAACTATCTAACATTTATATACCACATCTTCTTTATCCGTTCATCTGCTGATAGACATTTAGGTTGCTTCCATGTTTTGGCTATTGCAAAACCATTACTTCAGATTAGAAAACAAAGCAAGTAACTTGCCTTAAATACAAGAAGAAACATCTTAAGCAATGATAGAGTCTAAATTAAATACTTATTAAAGTTTTATTTAGAGGAATATTTGTTTTATATATAAAAATAAATACATATGTGTTTATGTATGTGTGAACATATATATGTATTCAATATCATATCTATTATATATATGAGATGTAGATTATATACATTCTGTATCACATACATTTTTCTACATTATACGTGTGTGTGCAATTTAATAAAATGTTTCAGTAAAAAGAACACAGAGAGACAAAAGCGTATAGCATCCAAACACTGAGAAAAGGTGGCTCTCCTAGATACAGAAGGGTATAGGACAGAAGGAGTGGGGGGAATTGCTTTTTTTAAAATCACACTTTATATTAGGTTTGGGTGTTTTAAGCTATTATATTTAAGTCTTACAATTTTTTATGGAAATAATGTACATAAATTTTGGGAATAAGAAATGCTTAACATTTTTTCTTACTAGGTTGATGTCACAGCTTATTAATTAATTATATTCAGGAATTCTGTGAAGTCTGAAATTGGAAAGCCATTTATGTCTCAAGATTGCTAAAAAAGTCAAACTAAAAAAAGTTTAAATATTTTTATGAAACTCTGAAAAAACAACTTTTTATAAAGTACTAGATTGAGATTCAAGTTAGTCCTTAGTTGTCAGAAATAGATCTTTTGTCTCACTTTATCTTTGTCACTTTAGAGACTATTACATTTAAAAGTGCTGCCCATGTGTCCTTTGGCTAATGCCTTTCAAAGAAGTTGGAATTTACTAGGATATCTATGTACATTTTCTAAGTTAGAGACAGAGAAGTAATGTCCTTAAGAAAGCAGTTGGCAGCAAGACTATCAGACTGTGATTATTTAGAAAACATTTTAAATTACAAGCATGTTCATATCTATATAAATGTCCAATAAATAATTTAAGCCAGTCTTACTAATAATTTACTGTGTTGAATCATTTAAACACAATCATCAACTACTGCACATATGAGTAATTTATTTCCATGGTTATGTTTTTCTTAAAGAATAACTTTTAAATGGGGGCATAATATCTCTATTACATGAATTATGAATGATATTTTAATCTAAGATTTTCAGTAACATGAGTATAATATTTCCAAAATTACATGCATCTTTATAAGTTATCTTATGAACATTCATTTAAATCAAATGGAAAATACTGAAACTTTAAGGTGACAAATTGCCATCTTCTGTTGTATTTAAATCAGAAATCTTTGCTCTTCATTTTGAATACCAGAAATGAATATCAAAGACAAGAAAGTTATTAGTTCTCAAGTTCAAATCTAAAATAACTTTCAGAAGAATACAGTGGGCATGCACTTTAATATACCATTTCAACAAGACTTACACCTATTTTGTGAAGATAAAATTGGTTCATTAAGTATTTGTCATTCTGAGTAGAATACTGCTTCAGAGAGAAAGAAATGGAACAGATGTTCTCTTACATTCCTTATAGCTTTGCACCAATTTGGACATATAGCAAGTGTTCATGCTCTAAGCCAGTGGGTTGGTTCCCAATGACAAGAATAACAGACTTTCCATTTACTCATGTTAATGTTCATAAAAAACAATGGAAGTGAAATGTAAGGGATATATTTATTGGAATTTATAAGTAAAACCAGGGTAAAACTCAGTATCCATTGGTATCAAAGTGAAAACTCAATGTATACTTACACTGCACAACAGCAAATATGTAAAAAGCCTATGATTTTTAGTTTTACAATGTGTATTTTGGGTACAATGTTTTCCTTATTTATATATTACATACATTATTAGTTACAATTTGGTGCACTTATTATGAGCCAAGTACTTGGCTAAGGAATGCATGCATTATCTTCTTTAATCTTTGTAACAATTATGTGAGCTATGTAAGAATATGCTCATATAGGGTAGAGAGGATATACAACCTAGGAGGTCTTTTTGACTCTCTTTGAGCCCTCGTACTGGTACTTGAGGCGGCAATGCCCTGCATACAAGATTCATGGCTGCTTCCATAGCCTGCTCAAGGCTCTTCCCCAACTCCATCCTCCAAAAGTGGACCACACTCCCACTGGGTGTAAACTTATGCCCAAGGAATTGCCAAGGTTACCTTTTGAGGAAATTGGAAGTGAGATTAGACATGCAGGCTGAGAAGTCTGCAATATACTCCTGAGGCTATCCTTGGTACAAGATGGAGTAGGAAATTAAGAAGAAATGGATGGGCCATTGTCTAGGGGCTTGTAGCCAGCTATTTCTGTAATATGATATCCCTGTTTTCCAAGAATTCTAAATCAAAACTTGGACATTCAGGTCACTAAGAAGGTATATTTGTCAATGTAAAAGAGAAGAAAGTATTTTATTTATTTCAACTCTTGTCCTATATCATAGGAGATTGGTCTTTCCAGAAAAATGTAATCCTATTCTTTATGATATTCTACTTTAAATCTGGTATAAAATGTGTGGATGAAAATGACAGAGCACACAGCCCTATTACTAAGATGGTAAAGGAAGAAAGTACTTCCCTTTCTCCCCTCAACTATATTTTATTAATATTTTGTTTTACAGTTTTCTTATAAATTAATGATATACTGGTAAGTCCCCAAACTGAGAATGGAGGTGAAAAGTCAAAATATAAAGACTAGAGAAGCAATCCTTAAATCATTTAGCTGGTAGTGCATCTAAAAAAAAAGGATTCACTTAAATGTAATCAACTTCAGGTTTCCCATGCTTTCATCAGCTAACACCATTTTCTCAAACCCTTTATCAAATGTAAGGAAACACATTGATTTCAGGTTTCTTTGTAAGTTTTTAAGTATTGATTGCAAATTTTCTGCTGTTGAAATACTGTCCATATATATTTTTGTTTCATTGTATTTTATAAAAAGAAGCCAAAGATTTTTTTCTCTGTTATTCCATCAGGTTAGCTATTCTTTTCATCCAGTATCTCACACTGAAGAAACTGCTCTGTTTGATCCAAAAATGCTTAGGAGGGAAGAGGCAAAATAGAGGCATGGGTTTAAGAGGTACAAACTGCTGTGTAGAAAACAAATAAGCACCAAGGATATATTGTCCAGCACAGGAAAATATAGCCATTATTTTGTAATAGCTTTAAATGAGAGTATAATGTATAAAAATATCAAATCACTAGGCATCACACATCTGAAATTTATATAATATTGTGAATCAACTATACTTAAAAAATGCTTGCAATTTCAAACAAAACACAACTGTAAAAAAATCAGTATTTTATTAGTTTTGGTATTAGTAGGAATATAAGAAGAATTAAAAGCAAGTATACTACGACTAGTCAAAAAGAATGAGGAATGAAAAGACAATCAAAAAAGGTCAAAATTTCTTACCAAAAGTAGAACTTTCAATTCCCAAAATCATTATTTTTCAATTAAAAGGTAAAATATTTTCATTTTGAAAATTGAGCTCTGAAGGTCTTTGTTATGCATGTGTATAAACAATGTGCTATACTATACAGAGACAACCAGTAGGTGAATTCTACATGCTTCAGGAAGACAGAAAGAACTAACACAGAAAAAGTTCAGAGACTTATTGTACTCCATTAAAAATGTTTTTTGTGTGATTACTTTAAATAGCTTTTTCTTAGAGGATCATTATTTTATAAAGGTGAAATTGAAGTACTTGTCATATCTAGCTAGCTCTCTTTGAAACATCACCAATTCTATAAGGAGAGACCCAACTGCTCTCTTTTTCAGATTTCAACTTGCACTAAATACTGCTTTCCTAGCATGCCACTATTATGTAATTCAGTTCAACTGTCTAGGTAGAGACCACTGCACCACTATGGAAAGGCACCTGTCTTCCTAAATCTCAGCCTTTACAACTCATCCTTCGTGGTGAGTCAGGACATATTTAATTTATGGTATAGTCTCTCAAAACAACTATGATGTTAACAGTAACAGATAATGAATATGTATTGCCATTTGGCACTGGAAAAAAAAAATGGAGATAATCAGCAAACTGCCTACACAATAACAATCTGCAGGGAAAAGGAGAAAGCCAGTCTATCATTTCATGGCTTGCCCATGTAGTGTCTAGAATCGGGATGATTAGACAAATGGAAGATGATACGGATTTTTCAGTTGTGTATCATGTAAATATAGGCAAAAGACAAAACAGAACCATCCATGTGGTCCACTAGAAAACCGCATTGTTATTCAATGAAACATTTAGGAAAACAGATGGTCGTAGAACTTAAAAATAGATTTTAGGAAGCATTCTTATTTACATTGTATTGTGGCATAAGCTGTGATTACACAATGCCAGAAGTGTTTCAAAAGTGAAATATTTCAACAAATGTTCTATTTGTTGGATAAAACAGTTTGACTAACTTCCTCCTTCCACCCCTCACACACACTGAATCAAGGAATTCTGGAACTTGAGAGTCTCATCACAGCAACCTCCAACAGATGCAACTAAACACTAATCAAAGGACCATTTTAGAAAGTGTTATGTTCTGTGGTTAAAATAGTTTTGTTTTTTTTTTTCAGTGTGAGATCTTACACTTTGTAGTAGTATAAACATTCACTGATGGCAACATTTAAAAGGCCTATGTATATCCTTTGGGAGAAAGAATAGTTAATAGTGTCATGATATTTTTTCCATCACTTTTGTCAAAAATCATTTAAGTTTTTTTTGCTTCTAAAAAAGCTTTGAGTCCATGTTGAGATTTGCTAAATCTAATTTTAAAGAGGGAAATGAAATAAGAGCGAAATTTAGACATGCTTGAAAGAACTATTATTTCAGACAAATAGAAAAACAAGGAAATAGATATGCAAAGCAACACATTTCAAGAGTTTGCAAATCTTTCATCTTTGCTGTGGCTATTTAAGGTGTCCTTGGCTAATTCATGCTGAAGATAGTATATTGATGAATATTAATGTCTTATACATATTTGCAAATTCAACAAATGACATAAGAATAAATATTCTATTGGGACATATCTGAGTACAGATTCTACTTGGATTGCAATTGTATGTGAGGGTCTATGGTGCTGGAGACTAGAGATGAAACAGTAAGTAAAACCTAACTCCTTCCCTTTGAGAAGCTGACAATTTACGTTTTTGCAACGATCATCTGTTGATAAATAAACAAATACAGGACATTAAATCATAAATGTTGTGTTATATAGAAAAAAATTAGGTTATAGGTTAGAGTCCATCCCTGGACTGGCCCACCGATTTCAAGAATTTTGTATAATCATGTTCAATAAGGTTAACAACTTTATCATAAGTTCTCATATCAGTGTGCCTACTGAGGGGATGAACAGCTGCTCTGAGGTCATTTTGATATAAATGTCAAGATTGCAGAGGTGGACTATAACAAAACTCTACAAATAAAAAATGTTAGAGAGAATGTGGAGAGAAGGGGACCATGGAGAAAACAAGACCCCAGGACACTGTTGGTGGGAATGCAAATTGGTGCAGCCACTATGGAAAACAGTATGGACGTTTTTTAAAAAACCAAAAATTAAACTACCATTTGATACAGCAATTCCACTCCTGAGTACATAACCAGAAAAAAATGAAAACACTAAATCAAAAAGATACATGCATCCCAACTGTTCACAGCAGCATTACTTACAACAATCAAGACATAGAAGCAACCCAAGTGCCCATCAACAGACAACTGGATTAAGAAGATGTTTACATTCATTATATATTTATAATGAAATATTACTCAGCCATAAATAAAAAATGAAATGCTGCCATGGACCTAGAGAACATTATGCTTAGTGAAGTTAGACAGAGAAAGACAAATACTATATGGTATTACTTATAAGTGGAATCTAAAAAAAAAATACAAATGAATATATATACAAAACAGAAATAGATTCACAAATATAGAAAACAAATTTGTGGTTACCAAAGGGGAGAGGGAAGGAGGAGGAACAAATGAGGGATGTAGGATTAACAGATATAAACTGCTATGTATAAGATAGATAAGCAATGAGGATATACTGATAGCACAGGGAATTATACCTAGTACCTTATAATAACCTATAATGGAATATAATCCACAAAAATTCTGAATCACTATGCTGAACACCTGAAAATAACGAAATACCGTAAATCAATTATACTTGAAAAAAAAAAAAGTTTAAAATATTGCCTAAGTGGAAACAGGCTTTGTCTATATCTCTTATATATCTAATTCATCATCTAACATCCTCTGGCATCTTTACCTCTAGTCTCATGGTTTCTGAATCTAAAAGGTCTTTAATGTCTCATATCATTAACTTTAACTATAATTGCCAAAATAAAATTTGCATAATGTTTGCATTATATCATACAATGCTCTCAACATTTTATATATATTAAGCTTTAAATCTTTATAATAACCATATGAAGTAGGTAATATAATTATTCTTTTTACAAATGAAGTATTTGTTTTTTGGAGTAATCAATACCCCACTAATTAGTTACTTTTTTCAACAACTACTTATTGATACATACTTTGGTCCAAGAATTAAAATGGGCATGAAGGCACAATTTCCAAAAAAAACAAAAAAAACCCAACTCTTCCTTCACAGAGTTTATCATTTAATGATGGAGCAATTAAATTACTCAATGGCTATATAATAATTTCCAATAAATGTATGTAAAAGAGTGCCTAAGGTCACAAAAAGAAGGCCATCTCAAAAAGTTTGGGAGAGTCCTGAAACATTTCCTAGTATAAAGACCGTTACTCAAGTAACAATTCTGTAGGAAAAAAATTGAGACGGTAGGAAAAGTTATACCAGACAAAATGAAAAACATCTATCAACATAACTTGATTACTTGCCAGCAGCCCCATTTGTATACAGCCATTTGTACTTCAGTTAATGATACGGTCTGCAAGGATGATGAGAGAAGTGAGTCTCCAACCATGAGAAAGTCTACCTAGCTGCCCAACAGCCACAAAGGATTCTGTGTCTTGTTTAATTCACATTAAATCTCAAGATGGGATGAAAGCTGTGTCTGCTAATTAAAAATATGTAAAAGGTAAGATTATGATTTAACTTTGATGTGAGCATATGATTAGGATATTTGGTGGAGTGGTGGGTAAGATTCTAAAGAAAATTGGAAACTGGCCAAAAAAAAAAAAAATCATTATCATAAAGAGCCTGCAAAACACCCATCTTGGATGTTCAAACTGTTAATTTTGTAGTTCAACCTAGCTCTGTGTAACTACATGTGATTTCCCCCTAACTGCTTCTTGCTACTAAAATTGTTACGAATCTGCTGCTGCAGTTTGAAAAACCGAGCGTGTTATTTTGAATAGCAGTTTACATTTATTTATTTTCATATTTTAATCACTCCATGACTCAAAATTGTCTCACACTAAAGTATTTCCAGTAAGCACGGCAGCATTCAGAGCATTAACTCTTAAGTCAGGTAGATTTAACTTTCCCCAATGCTGGCAGTACAGGTAATCCCAACACAGCCTTACTCTGTGGGAACTATCACCAATGTCTTGCCATTTAGGTTCCTCAGAACTAGAGGCTGACTGAGTTAATGGCCATTGGAAATTTTTTTAGGTGTGTGTCAGTCATCAGTTCTTTATGATTATCACTATGGGAAACACATTTCAAACTTACTCGTGTGGAACCATTGAAGCTAAGCAAGGGGGCAGAAGGCGGTCCCCTCATTTCTCTCTCTATACAGGGACCTAGAGCATGGAAATAACTCTCTAAACAAATCTCTCTACCAGCATGCTTTTCTACTCTCCTGACTCATTCATTTTCAGGAAATAGGTGAAAGAGTTCAGGTGTTACGAAACAGGTTCTCCATCATTCTCTTCATGAAATTATATATGGGGTCAGGGGCTGCAATCTGTTTTCCTTTCATTTTTATGTTATTTAAACACCAAAATAGTGGCAAGAAGAACGCCATTCTACCGTATTATAAAAGAGTCTGAAATTAAATCCTACTCTGTGGATTTTAATATTTCCTTCAGTGGTTCTCTTATAATATAGGTTTTACATATAATTTTAAAACTACAGAAATCAAAGCTTTGAACCCATGGTAGAATCAGATTTAGCAAATTCTAAAAAGAGAAATGAATTTAAGAGTGAAATTCAAATAAACACTTTTGCGGCTTCCTCATATACTGAGAGTGAGCCAGACTCTCAGATTACAAGGTAAACAGGACAGTTTTTGCACACTCTTGATACCTCTAGCATTATATAGTTTTCTAAAGGCACAGTTAAATCAATAAAGTATCTTCAAGGAAAAAAACAGGTAATAAAATACCAAACAAAAGGCATAAAAATATATATTATTATTATTGTCCCTGTAGTTGTATGTTCAAAATTTAATATAAACTTATCTTTAATAAAATAAAGATATGAATATATAAACAGATCCAATTTTCCATATAACTAGGAAACAACACAAAGACATAATACAAAGCAATGACATAGTGAATTGTACAATATTGACAGAGTAATTTGGCATAGTCACTTATAAAGTTCCACTGACACAGGGAAATTTTATTGATTTAAAAAGCATAAATTTCATGTACATGATGATTGCAACCATGTAAACTACATATGCACATATGTATCTGCTTTCCTTGCCCCACAAACATGTTAAAATACATCTACATGTGGAGTAACTCTTGCTGAAAACAACCTGGAGACTGGCAGAAAGGTTCTCCTACAACCAAGGCTGTAAACAAAGATCCACAGGGAGTAGGACAGAAAGGGAGGAGAAGCGATCGGGTTAGGACCGTACCCTCACACCGGGCACAGAGGAGGGAGCTATCACCAGCTAGGGGATCCTCCCTGGGGGGTGAGGGGTTTGAGCCACATATTGGGCACACCAGCCCTGGGGTCTAACACTGGGAAGACAAGTCCCCTTAGCATGTTTAAAAATCAGTGGAACTTACCAGAGGGCTGTAAGGAAATGCGACTCTGCTTTTGAATAAAGAAGGCACATGCTTGCTTATACCCAGAATAAGGAGGAGGAGGAAGATGGCTGAAAATTGCCTGGGCCTCTGGCCAGTTTCCTGCAACCACCTCAGCATACATCAAAGACCACATTCAGTGCCTACTCCAGCCCTTCTTGCTCCACTAAAGTGGAGGCTGCCATTGCTAAGGTGAGTGTGTATGTTTAGAACAGAGCCTGCTTGGACCCAACCCTACCTCTGAACAGAGCAAAGGCAGCCACTATCAGCATAAAGGGAGGAAGCAGATTAAAAACTGTCTGAGGTTCTGAACAGTTTACTGGAACGACCCTGCAACTGATACCCTTTCCAGCCTCTCTTGCTCTGGAGCTTCTCTCTACTAGGGTGGAGGTGGCATTGCCAAAGAGAGGGCTCACACTTGGAATAAAATCAGCCTGGGCCAGATCCTCAGGGCTTTTGCTCTAGCACCTTGGGCCCTGGCCCTGACAGGGCAGATAATGCCATGGAGCACAGGAGAAACCCTGGGTCACACATGGCTCTGGCTCTAGTTCCTCCATCTCTAGCCCTAACTCAAAGCAAGATGGTAGATGCCAGCACACCAAAGGTGAAGAAGTGACCTATGCTCACTTCAGATCCGGCTCTCCCATTAAAGCCACTGGGCACATGCAGACTTGGCAGGGACACTCCCACACAAACACACTCCTTCAAGACTGGGACAGGTAACTATTTCATCTAATTTCATAAAAACAGAGACAATTAAACAAAATGAGAAGACAGAAGAATGTTTCAAATGATAAAGCAAGAAAAAAATCCTAAAACTATTGCTAATGAAACAAAAATAAATAATTTACCAGATAAAGAGTTCAAAGCATTAGTGACTAAGAATGGTAAGAGAACTTGGGGAAAAATAGATGAACACAGTGAGAATTTTAACAAGGAACTAAAAAATATAAAAAAGAACCAACAAGTTTTTGTGTGTAGTAGATTAAAAAAAAAAAAAAAAAGGCCACAACTAGAAACTAGAAACAAAAAAAGTAACTCATGAGGGGAGGAGGGTACAAATGCAAGGTATCTAAGATGCATTTGAAATTAAGAGATCAGCAATGTAAAACAATCATGTATATACATAGACTTCTATATCAAAACCTCATGGTAACCACAAACCAAAAATCTATAATAGATAAACACACAAAAAAGAAAGAGAATCCACATTTAACTGTATAGTCACCAAACCACAAGAAAAGAGAACAAAAAGAAGAGGAAAAAAAAAAAAAAAGACTTACAAAAACAAATCCAAAACAATTAACAAAATGACATACTTATCAATACTTACCTTAAATGTAAATGGATTAAATCCTCCAACCAAAGAGATAGACTGGCTGAATGGATATAAAAACAAGACCCATATATATGCTGCTACACGAGACCCACTTCAGAGCTAGAGACACATAAAAGCTGAAAGTGAGGGAATGGAAAAAGATACTCCATGCAAATGGAAACCAAAAAAAAAAAAAAAAAAAAAAAAAAAAAAGCTGGAATAGCAATTCTTAGACAAAATAGATTTTTAAATAAAGACTGTTACAAGAGACAAAGAAGGACACTACATAATGCTTAAGGGATCAATCCAAGAAAAGGATATAACAACTGTAAATATTAAGCATCCAACATAGGAGCACCTCCATATATAAGGCAACTGTTAACACACATAAAAAAAATTGACAATAGCACTGTAGTGGGGGACTTAACACCCCACTTACAACAATGGACAGATCATCAGACAAAAAATCAGTAAGGAAATACAGGCCCTAAATGATGCATTAGACCAGATGGACTTAGTTGGTAACTATAGAGCATTCCATCCGAAAGCAGCAGAATACACATTCTTCTCAAGTGCACACGGAACGTTCTCCAGAATCAATCACATGCTGGCCCACAAAGCAAGCCTCAGTAAATTTAAGAAAACTGAAATCATATCAAGGATCTCTTCTGACCACAGTGCGATAAGTCTGGAAATCAACTACAAGAAAAAAAACTGTAAAAACCGCAAACAGGTGGAGGCTAAACAATATGCTACTAAACAACCAATGCATCGCTGAAGAAATCAAAGAGGAAATAAAAAAATACACAGAGACAGGTGAAAATGAAAACACAATGATCCAAAGCCTCCGGGACACAGCAAAAGCAGTTCTAAGAGGGAAGTTCATAGTGATACAAGCTTGCCTCAGGAAACCAGAAAACTCTCAATCAGCCTAAGCTTAACCTAAAGCAACTAGAGAAAGAATCAACAATACCCAAAGTTAGTAGACGCTTTTAGTAGTTTATATGAGATTAGGCTGGATCTACTCACATAATTCAAAATAATCTACCTATTTTAAAGTCAGTGATCTTATTTATATGGGCAAAGTCCCTTTTACCCTTTTACCTTTTAACCCTTTTACCTTTATATAAGATAATTCTATATGCATGCATGAGTCTAGGGTATAGAGGGCGTGTAGAGTCTAGTACTTTTTTCATATTTCTTTTATTTAAGATGCATTGAGACCAGGCACTAAAACTGTACACATGAGGAATGTGTGAATTTTTAGGGAACCATTATTCTGCCTTTCAAAATGTGGGTAGTGGACAAAACGTCATATATGAAATGAGAATAATTATATTTAGATAGCAAAGAGCTTTTCACTACTTCTTAAAATATTCTTTATTTGCTCTAGTATTATCAATAATGAGAGGAAATCATTATTTAACCCATAATAAATGTTAACTCTTCAGTTCAAAGCATATATATATATATATATAAAATAAACTTACACACACAAGACTGCTTCTGCATTGGATAACTATTATTATGGTACTAGTTTATTACATAATAATTCTTCAATATAAAGATTTAGTAAGAGGCCAGCTTTGCAAAAATCTATTCATTTTTAATAAAATTAAAATAATCAGAATTATAATATTTATAAGAAGCTTATAGCAATATGCAGGCAATAATATATTTCACAGCAAAACAAAATAGTACATGCAATTTTAAGTAGCCAAAGAAATAAAGAGCAAGGTACTGGTTTAGCTAATTTTATATAATTCTGTTCCAGCATTCCACAAACCAAACAAGAGATTAACAATAATCCTGTTACAAAAGATTTTGTAGCAACAGTTAAGTATGCAAAAGTAGAAGATGAGGCTAGAAATTAGTCAAGATTTGTGAGAAAAAAACAAAAACAAAAACAAAAACAAAACAAAAACAAAAAAACAAAGACATCCCTAGAAGGCAAAATGTATTTAAATATTGGTACAAAGTCATGAAATAGTAGCCTAAGAACTCAGTGAAATCTCAAAATCCTATCTGGATATCTCATCATACTGAATGCTTTCTCCTCCTATTACTGTAAGTCACCAAAAAAAAAAAAAAAAAAAAAAGGAAGAAGAAATAAAAAAAGAAAAAAAGTTACATCATGGCTCTAGTCATCATGTTTTTATAATTTGTATTCTCAGATGTTGTACCAGTCATACAAACCAAAAAATTATAGGGCTTTAAAAGAAATGAGACCACAGATAAAAGCAAATGATAGTTTCATAATTATACTTAATTCTAATGGCAGATGAGACCCCCTTGCCCCAGATCAGTTTAGATCACCTTTAGATGAAGTCCCTTTTAGATGAGGATGCTAAAATCAAAGGCAGTTTAAGTATTGTTCTCTAGCTGTTCCATTTCTATTAAATTTAGTCCTCTCACAAAAGAGAGGAGGGAGAAGAGCACTCACTATGGACGCTGAATTTAATATAGAAGATCACACTTATTCCACCAACTACCTTGTCAGATAGGTATTATTCTTACTATTTCACAGATGAGGAAGTAGGGGCTCAGTTGCTTAACTTATCCAAGGCTGGTCAGTTGGTTATCACCAAGAAAATAAACTGGATACCTCTCTTTTCATCTTTCCTCTTCCTTTTCATTAAAAACAAACATTGGAGAATGTGAATGCATAAAACCATACAAATTAATATTTACAATTACCAATTAAACATTCAGTTATTGTAAGACAAATGTGAGCATAAAGGCAATAAATGAGTTATCTGCTGTATCTAAGATTATTTTGGGTAAAGCCAAATAGAGAACTATAGGATTGAAACAGGAAGAGGCACAGTAACTATGTTGTAACATGCTTTTTTGTTGAAAAGCATATTCAAACTGTGAGACACCTTCATATTACAGGTATAAGTTAAAATAAAACACATGTAGAGTTTTGATTTCTGCTCCAAGTGTAGAGAGATGGAAAGAGTATTACACCCATTCTTATAACAATAAAATGTGCCAGACAAACTGCAAGCTCATGATTTTTCTTGAGTCAGTTAAAGAGCTGCAGTCTGTCATAGGACAACCATCTAGCTCAACATAAAGGAAGAGACGAGTACATGAAAGTAGAGACAGGATGTAAGCAATTGTTTACTTGGGGCTGATGTAGCCAGATACCAGTGGAAGAATTCAGCAAGAATGCTTAATAAATTAGTGGAAGATGAGATGTGGGTTGATCAATGTGGAACCCTTGGAGGCAGCAGATACAGGAAGGATTTGCACTTTCTTTAAAGCTATTCTCTTCCCCACCATGTGCCCACAAAAAACAGAGTGGCAATAATCCTCAGAAAGCATCCTTCCTGAGAGAGGATAAAGCAACCATTATGCGAGGGGAACAAAATTCTTCCAGGACTTTTTTTTTTTTTTTTTTATGTTCACCATGGAACAAAAGCTCCATTGTGGAATGAGAAAGGACAGTTAGGGAAGCCATAGTTAGCTTCTATTGCTGACAAGCTGGACATTCAACAGTGGCAATACAGAGATTAGTCTTAATGAGAGAGATTCCATGCTACTGGGCCCACGTGTAGCCTCCATCTTTGCTGCAATGACTACTTCATTCATTAGCCCATTGCACAAATAGTGTCCAAGGACAGAGGTTTGCTGATGGCAACTCAGTGAGTGTGATCATAGCCACTTGACTTATAGCACATATTCCACAGTAAATGTTTCTGTTAGGCACATAGCTATGGCCCGAAGTTATGTATTTCTTGTGCCCAGTCTTATAAGATCCATCCACATAACTCTTTCTCAAACTTCTCTTTTCCTAATCCTCTAATTTTGCTCCTCACTGGTTCATGAGCAGCCATCAAAATCATTTTTCAACATATATGGGCCTATGTATGTTATTAACTTGGGCTACATTTTTCTCTACATGAAGTATATAACTAAGTACAACAACCAATTTAGTCATTGGAGAATTTTCCCTTACATTGTTTTTTCAGTACTATTCAGAACAGGGCTTCAGTGGTGCAGCGGTGTATTTGTGGTTTGTACCAACACATGGTAAACAGTCCACCTCTGAACCAAACATGGGGTTTACTTTTTCTAAAAGGTTGTTATCAGAAATAACTTGTCAGACAACAGGTGTGAGCTGAGGGAGTAGTACCGACACAGGAGTGACAGAGCATGAGGAACAAAGCCATGTGTCCATGTAACTGCCTGTGTCTTCTGGATCTGTTCAGGCCCAGTTCCTTGTGCATCACTTTTATCTCACTATCTACTGCAGCTGGGATCACTAGACTTTATGACTTGGTGGTCCCAAAGAACCTAGATCATAATGACCTGTACAGGCTACATAGTCACGTGATATTCTAAGTCAGGCACTTCATCTTTACCAGAGCACAACAGCAATAATGTCTTTCTTGATTGTCCACCCATCTTGACCTTAGGACAACCATGTTCTTTGTGTTCTATTAATGATCTCCAAAAAGCCCTGTGGCTGGTGACCACTTACTGCCATTCTCATCTGGCTGAAAACTGCATTAATTATATTAATATAGCCCAAAGGATTTAGGAAGTATCTAAGAGTTCAAGATTCTTAACTTTATCTACCCACATTCCTCATGTCAGGTTTCAAGGTCCCATAATTTCCCTATTAGTTTCTTGATTTTGGCATATTGGATTTGCTTCAATTGAGACTCCATCTTTCTTTAACATATAGTCAATCTGATAATTAGGTTGTGTGTCTACTCGTCCTGAAATTGCAAGAGATGTGTGTTTCTTTAAATGATGCCAAAGCAGTGCCCCAATTCTCACATTTTGCTTTAAATTGTGGATTAAGAGAGCTAAGATCCTTATTTTCCTCTTCAGTAAATCAATGGCACTTAGCAACAGGTATTACATTCCAGACTACATAATACCATTCTCCTGTGGTTCTCCAATTCCAAAGATTTTGGCCAGCTAAGTACCTCTTTCATCCTGTATCTATTCCAAACTCAAGTAAATATCTTGGCAAATGCACTGCTGTTGCTTTTCAGGGACTCTCGAAACTCCAGTGGTTTGGCACCAGTGATGGCGTCCTTATCATCACTGGTTGGTGCATTCACCTCTAGAATCCTATCTTTAGAGCTGGCTTCCTAGGACCATGCTAGGCAGCAACTCTTCATTTAGACTCCCTAGAAACAGAGGTGAAAATAGGATTTCTTTTGAAACTTATTTATTGATCGAATGCTCTCCATGATTGTTTTTTAAAACCTGTAAGTAAAAGAAAAAAAACAGGACAAAAAAGGAGAAAAAGCTTAGAAACAAGTCTCAGGTTATGCTTGGCTTCGGCCTAATACAGAGGGAGATATCTGGGAACAAAATGATCAGCAGTGTTGCCCTCTTTAGAGACATGGGATTCTCCTTTATTTCCTCCTGTAGCACCAATCATTGGCTCTGACTTATCCAGGAAAGGGAGTCAGTGTAACTTCCAGGTTAGAAAGAGCTCTAGTCAGTGGAGGGCAATTTTCAGGAGAATCCAAGCCAACTGTAGGCTTTTAGCAGCTGCCAGCAGCTGGGGAATGTGTATGCTGGCCAGCAAGAAATATATTAGCAATTTCAGAACAGGGTATATGGGTGTGGCAGTACAATTTCTCCTACAAGAATAAAAAGTCCTTTGGGATCTCTTTCTCTATTTCTCTCTCTTTCCCAGTCTTGTTCGTATACCACACATACAAACACACATAGCCTAACTTTTTGCTTTTAATATAGACTCGTTATGCTTGAAACTGTGGCAAATAAAGTGGGACAATAAGTAAAACACCAAATAATCATTAAGACAACAACTTAGTGATATTAAACTTTGAGAGTATATGGAAGACGAGTGTCAAAGTGGAAAGGAAGGAAAGGAAGGGAAGGAAGGAAAGAAGAAAGAAAAGAAAGAAAGAAGAAGAAAAGTAAAAGAAAGAAAGAAAAGAAAAGAAAGCAAAGAAAAGAAAAGAAAAGGAAAGAAACCAAAAAAGGATTAAAGAAGAAAGAAGAAAGAAGAAAGAAAAAGAAAAGAAAGAAAGAAAGATAAGAGAAAGATAAAAAGAAAGACAGAAAAGAAAGAAGATAAAAAAGAAAAAAGAAAGATAAAAGAAAGAAAGGAAGAAAGGGAAGAAAAGGACAGGAAAGGAAGTAAGAAAGGAAGGAAGGAAGGAAGAAAGGAAGGAAGGAAGAAGGAAAAGGAAGAAGAGAAAGGAGATAAGAAGGAAAGGAAGAAGGAAAGGAAGAAGGAAAGGAAGGAAGGAAGGAAGGAAGGAAGGAAGGAAGGAAGGAAGAAAGCAAACACAAGGATGGGAGTTGGAGCAAGCACAAATTTGACATCACCCTGCCCTGAGCGTGACTGACTGTCAAAAGCAAGGGATCAGACATCTTATTAGACCACTTTAAATTTCATTAGCTCTTGAGGATTCTATGCCAAATCTCCAACAAATAAACAAAGAGAAAAATTCATATAGATAATTCCCCAGAACCTTTGACACATTCTCCCATGAAACATCTGTTTCATATTGTAACAATGGAAAAATCAGACACTGAGTATAAAAGAAGAGATAAAAGAAAAATATCTACATAGATCATATGTCCGCGGTCACTAAAAAATGATGTTTGATGTTCTGTGACAGAGGTCAGAAACTATAGCCCCTGGATTAAATTCAGCCCATGGCCTGGTCTGCTTTTTTAATGGCCTATGTGATAAGAATAATTTTTTTACTCTCTAAAAGATTGTAAACAAATAAAATAAAAGTAAAATATGAAACAAGACTGCATGTAGCCTTCAAAGACTAAAATATTTACTATCTGGTACTTCATAATAAATTGTATGCCAATGCCTATTCTTGATTTCAGGGCTCTATGAAAATCTCTTCTACCATAAGGAGGAAGAGCAATATATATATATATGTGTGTGTGTGTGTGTGTTTATATGTATATATATATATTCTCTATAACTGAACAATGTTTCTATCACCAACTCCTAATGATATTTAAATTGGACTATTAGTGAGGGAATAAATAGTTTTACATATTATTCCCTTCAAGAGAAACATATTTGATATGGCCCTAAATACTCAATAAAATACTACAAACATGTGTTTCCTATAATATGGTTTGTATTACTTTTGAATGCATAGGGATCACCTGGAATTCTTATTAGACTGTGGATTCCTAAATTCCATCCCAAGAAATTTCAAATTCATTATATATTGTGTAGGGCACAAGAATCTCCATTTCAAACAGCCTCGGACAATTCTGATGCAGGCGGATTATGAACTTCACTTTGAGAAATTCATGCAGAAAGGAAAGAGTATAAATTTAAAAGTCAATCAGATTTGGATTTAAAGACTGGTTTACTTATTAAATCCACAAATAGTTTGAGCTCACTGAGTACCTACTATGTTCCAGCCACTCATCAGTGTCGGGGGATTCAACAGTAAACAAAAAAATTGTATCCTCATGGTACTTACATGTGAGTTGGTATAAACAGATTAAAAATAAATAAGTAAAATACATGGAATGTTAATGTGATAAGTACCTTGGAGAAAAACAAGACGGAGAAATGCAACAGGGAGTTGGGGGTAAGGTTGGGGGGAAAGTTCTTACTAAGATGGCACTAGAGTAAAGGTTTCAAAGAAGGTGAGGGAGAAAAAAGTCATGGAAATATCTTGGACAGAAGAGTACCAAGGAAAGGAAACAGGTAATGCCAAGTTCGAAGTTTGTCACATTCAAAGAATATAAGAGTAAAGAGGCAGTGCAGAGACAGAGCATCAGGCTTACTGCTGTGCGAAGAAAACACTGCAGGGGACTGTGGTAGGCAGAAAAACACACTCCACTCCCCATCATGTCACTTTATATTGCAAAAAGGGATTCTGAAGATGTGATTATATTAAGGATCTTAAGATGGGGAGATTAGCCTGGATTATCCAGGTGGATTCAATGTGATCACAAATGTCCTTAAAAGTGAAAGAACAAGGTGGGGGATCAGAATCAGAGAGATCTGAAGATGCTATGCTGATGGCTTTAAAGATGGAGGAGGGAGTCACAACCAAAAAAATGCAGAAAAAAGGCATTTTCCTAGAAGTTGGAAAAAGCAAGGGAAAAGATTTTCACCTGAGTTTCAGGAGGGATTGTGTGTCCTTGCTGACACCATGATTTTAGCCCAGTGAGACCCATTTCTACATGTCTTCCAAAAATATAAGATAATAAAGTTTGCATTGGTTTAAAACACCACATGTGTAGTGATTTGTTAGAGTAGTCAAAGGAAAATAATATAGGGAGTAAAGATACAAGTGTGGAGATAATGTGGGAGGTCATTGCGGTAATTAACTCAAGAAGTAATAGTGACTTGGACTCAGGTATAAGAGGTGGTACAAAATGATCGAACTATAGATACTCATAGTATTTTAAAGGAGAATGGTAATGATTTAAATATAGGTTAAGTGTTAGATACAGGAGAAAGACTGAGGTCAGAATGAAGCCCAGCCTTCTGGCCTGAGATACACAAAGGAAGTTGCTGACATTTATTGGGATGGAGAGAATATGGGAAGTGTAGGAGGAAGAAGTTCCTATTAGACACCAAAGTGAGTTTGTCAAATAGCCCACTGGCTACTCAGGTCTAATTTCAGGGGTGTAGACTGGGTTTGAGAGATATATTTGTGAATAAAATAATTTAAAGTCAGGCCAAGGAGGAAGATCACATAGGGTGAGAAAGATAAAAAAAAAAGTCTAAAACCTGAGCTCTGGGTCATTCCAACTTTTGGAGATGGTAAAACTAACAAAGAAACACTATAGGAAACTAAGATGACTAGGAAGGTAGCAACAAAAAAAGTAGGAGAAATGAAACAGGTGAATATGATGAGAAGGCTGGTGAAAGACAGAACTTAGGGACAAGTGAGAAAATGTAGCAAATGTTGATGAGAAATGACTTGATTTCAGCAATGTACAGGTTATTTGGGGCCTTGACAACTGCACTTTCAGTTAAGTGTTAGGGGAAGAAGTCTGACTAGGGAAATTTGAATGGCTTTACTTGCTGATTTGGAAACCACGGTAACATTTCTTAACCTCTAGAAATGTCAGTTTCCTCCTCCAAAATATGAGATAATTACTCATAGGTTATAAAGTTCTTGTGAAGATTAAATGATGAGGTGCTTGTGAAATGTCTTACAATTTCTGGCACATAGAAAAATGTTAACTACGTTCCTTCCTTTTCTGTTCCTTTACTATATTCCAGTCACATAAATGTTTATATTCATGTATTTTATACAATGAATATGGAACAGACAGAATATGTGCCCAGTCCAAAAAAGATGTGGACTTACTCTACACCTTAAGGCATTGTTAAAATTACATTATCTTCCACTTCTTGATTCATGTGAAGTCCAGTGACCTCTGAAGAATTTCTGTAAATTTTCCTGAGCTTAAATTTTCTGAATTATCTATCACTGGTCTGAACATTAAGTTACTTTTCAATTAAATTAAGGATTGTCTTATTCTCTGTATCAACTGAGAATTTGTCCCCATGCAAATAACATAAAACCAACAAATTATGTATTAACATAAGAAAAAAAAGTTTAATGTAATCAACTCATAAGCCGAAGGTTAGTGATTCCCGTCTGGTAAAGAAGCACAGGAAACCCAAGAAAGTAAATCTGGCTTTTGCTTTCTCATGCAGGTATTTGTTCTCAAGATTTTTACTTTATGATCACAAAATGGCTGCTCTACTTCCAGAGACACAGATTACCCAGACAGGAGAAAGAAGACTGCAAAAGATAATAGAGCTCATTTAATCCTTTTAAAAAAGCATTCTTGTAAGCCTCACACAGCAACTTTCAATCACATCTCCTTGTTTAGAGATAAGTGCATTATCATCTCTAGATGGGGTTGGAGGATCAGTACTGTCTTTTCCAGCCTCTGTAATAGATGAAAAAGAGAGCTGTGAAGGGGGAGGAGTATCAAATCCAGAGTTTATGTCTCTCTGATGCAGATGTCAATCCAGACACACATTGACACATACACCTCTCACACAGAAGCACAGACACACAGCACTTGAAGTGAGTAAAGACTTCACTGATGAGCTGAGAGAGATGGAGTAAGTTTTACATTGTAGAACTGCACACTATTCACAAATTGATTAATTAAAATATCCGTTTATTTCTACAAGGAAAATTCTCTCTTCTATTCTGTTTGCCCTAACTCCAAAGCAAATGATCACAATTGAAACCAAGAAGGTAGTTTACTTTCACACTACTTCCAGGGAAAAAATAAAAAACAAAAGAAAACAAACAAAAAAAACTGATTCATGATGCCAGTACAAAATATTAATTTGTGAGTAGTAAATGATAATGATCTTTTATTAAAAAAGGAGGCCAGGTGATTCTGACAACTAATTCCCACCTCTTTATATCATTAAGGTGGTGTCACAGGGAAGTGTCCTCCTTCCTTTACTGTAGTAACAGCTTACCTTAAAGCTGTTAACCAAGGCAGACAGTTGATACACGAGGACATAGACTGAAGACATAAGTTGTGATTTAAGTATAACTTGGAGTAAAAGATGGTTTTAAATGGTACCTAGGTGGATATTTTTAATAGTAACATATTTTTAGTATCTTCTAGGAAAAAAACAGTTTATACATCAAAAGAATGATTTTAACGGATATAAATGCTTAGGCCAAAGCTATACAGTATCATCAATTTAAAGACAAATACTAAGTAAATAATAATTCTGATGACAGTTTGATAAAGTGAAAACTATAAAGACAGCATAGAAGGGTTGAAATCTGGGAAACATTAGATCAGATCCTTCTAGATCCTCTCTGTGAGCTACCCAGGTGAAAATACAGAGGCACCCAAGCCATCACCAACTCAGAAAGAACAGATTATTCAGGTCCATAGCAGGGTTTGTAGAAAGGCATCACAGACGTGGAATTGAAGGAAATGGCCTAAGAAGCCACAGAACACATTCAGCAAAGAGGATATAAAGTTGCTAAGCTGCTCATGGGAGCCAGGAGAGAGATTAAGCAGTATTTGTTCATACCATTAACAATCAATTCCATTTCACTATCACTTAAGTTTTTGACCTTGTCAAGTGAATTATGAAAAAAGTGAAATATCTGGTACTGCACCTGTATTTGAGCACCAGTGACAACTTGGCAGCTTGTCTGAGATGGCTGTAGCATAGGGTATCAGCATCCCTGAAACCATGTTTTAGAAAGCTCTAGGGAGGAGATGGTATCCAGGCGTAAAGGACTTTCATCTCTGTTTCCCAGCCCAGACTCCCAGCTCTTGGATAGTATGGACATCTCTCCTGACCTCAGTCCCAGGAGAATATGACACTCCTTGTTAAAACCAACAGCACCACATCTGATCAGAGACAGGGAAGGAATCATTTGACCACAGAAGGCCTGATCTATCAAGGAAATGTAAACAGGAAGAAGTAGAGGGTTTTAGGAACAAAGGTCATATATTTCTTCTCTTAACTCTCTGTCAAGTAAACTGCCCTTCTTCCAAAAGTCACTAATCTTCTCCATATGATTTTCTCCTTCCTGGGTCTTATAACCCCTCATTCATCTCTCATTTTAGAGTTAGATGTGTGAACATGCCTACTGTTACAACCTCAGGGTCAATGATTTATTACATATATTTTCCTACCCTGCCTCCAAACTTCTGTTACAATTCTTGTGTTAATATCAAGTCTTGAATTATATTAATTTGAATGTATTACCTGTTTTCTGCTACAGACCTAATTCTGATTTTGAGTATCTTTTGTGTTTGTTTATCTGGCACATAGATGCCCCTATATGTCATGTGCACCTACTTGTTCTAACATATCACAGAAGTAGTAGCACCAAGGAGAAAAAAAAAAACAAAAACAAAAGAAATACAAACAGTTCAAATACAACAGAACATGAAAGATAATGGTGGATGAAATCAGTTCTACAATTTGTGAAACGTAAGTCTCAGTTATCTTTGCTCTATTAATCTATAAGAATTGACAATAGTTCTTAATTTAGAAACTAAAGTCAAACACAAACTATGAACATCCCCTAGTGGCAAACCTGGTACTGTCAGGTCAGACTGTGCCTTAGCCTGACTGTGTGCTTGCCATGGTGTCCCCGCCAGACCCTTACCCTCCTGCACCTGGAGAACACTAGTAGCTTTCTAGTTCATGACCCAGTCTCCAGTATGTCTACACCAATCCATTCAGCGACTATTGCTATTCTAAAATGTCAGTTTGATCTTCCCTGCTTAAAAGTTTTAGTATTTTTTTTTCACATTTGCCTACTGAATACTTCTTAATCTCCTTAATATAGCAAGCAAGGCTTTTTGCAATTTGACCTCAAACTTCCTTTAACACTAGCTTATATTCCTTTAGGAATTTGCTCTACCCAAGTTAGAAGTGATAGATTCACTTCATACTGGTTTGAAAAAAAAAATGTCTGAACATCAAAATCTAAATAACCACAATTATCTGTTATTAGTTCTTTCCAAATGCCAATAGTATTTTGTTTTTTAAAAAAGTGGTTGATTCAGCTTGTAACTCAAACAAGCAAGAGTGTGTTTTTTCCTGAGACAACCATCATAATCTTGTTTGCAGTAGAAGTGTTTATTCCTACTTTCTGTCTAATTGCCCAAAATATTAAAAGGAGCTAAGATTTAATGCAATTAATAATTCTGCTTCTTCTTCAGAGCAATGTAAGTGAAGAATAACACGGCTATTAATAGAATCTGGTGCCAGTATCTTGATTCAGGCTGTAAAACCAACCATTTATCTGTTATTGCTTTTGCATCATCAGTGTAAACATCAGCACAGAGAGAAAGACAAATAATATCTTAGTATTACTAAGAAAATAGTTTTTACCAACAGACAACTTAAAATATTTTCAGGGACTCCTAGGGCCCCATGTCTTTATAACTGCTGTTGTAAACACTGAATTAAGGTCTTTAAACTGCTTCTGTCTTTCTCAGAAACCCTGGGTTGGACCTTATGTTCTGTTGTTCCATGGTGTTTGTTCAGGGCTTCAATCATGTGTCTTCTATCCCATGTGTGCACCTGGACTGGAATTGAGATACTCCTTTCTGGGGCTTTACTTTGAGCTTTCCATCTATGTTTCCATAGCATTTTTACATGGCATATGAGAGTTTCCATCATATTGCTTATAGCTATTAATTTGCATGTCTTTGTCTTTCGGTAGAAAGTGGACTTCTGAAAATTAGAAAGCATGTTTTATTCATCCCAGTATCCCAGTACCTAGGGTTGCTACATAGTAGATGTTAAAAGAAAATAAATGAAATAGCTCAGAGACAGTGGAGTTTTGGGCTGTGGTTAAGTTCTCACTGAAATGACTATTGATTGAAATAATAATCCGAGGCATCTTTTATAGAGGGCTTACTCTATTTCAGACACGGTCCTAAGTGCTCTTCATACATTTCATTTACTCTTATACCAGTTTTTACATTCATCAATTATCATTCTCATCTCCTGCTCATTTGTATTTTGATGAAATAGAAATTGAGGGCCAAAAGGACAAAAGAATTAATTTTTCCCTGAAGTTACACCACTAGCAAATATTGGAGTCAGTATTCAGTAATATAATACTTATCTGGCTGTTAGAGACTTCTCATACAAGAAACAAAGCATTTCTGGGGAGGGCTTTGTTGCAGATCTTGTTTGTTTGTTTGTTTGATGACAACATCATCTGTGCATATTGATCTCAGAACATATGTCAGGATCGGATTTTTTTCCCACCCTGATAGGGGGTTGCTAAATATTAGATGACTGAAATTTGGTTTCCATGATGTTTTTATGACTTTGACTTTTTTCTGTGCTTTTTATTAAAATTATGTCTGTATGAAAACATGTTTCTCCTGATCCTATTAGCCTTTTCATGAAAAGCAAGTCTAAACTTGTGCCAGGTAGCTTGTCTTGTTGCACTTAGCTCAAGGATCTTACAGCCTAATGATCAGCAGCCCAAGCTGAGGAAGAGAAAAACTAGTTTCAAAAGCAGTATCACTTCTGATCTCTGTGAAATAAAATCTGAATGTGCTTCCGCTCTCCACAGATTGTAATTTTCTTGCTCTCTAGATGCAATTATCTTCTAGTAGCTGACTTCCCCAAGCTAAACCCAGCTTAGAGTGACAAAGCAGCCAGGATTCTACCTGTTGCTACATGTAATGGAAACTATTCCTTCTTAATGATGGGGATATCTGAAGTCCTGATGCAGGAAACATTTTTCCAGCAGGAAGATATTTAGGTAGGTAGATTTTTCATCAGGGGTACATTTAGTAATCCTGGATTATAATAGTTTGGGAATAATATTTCCCTTAAGTTCAAAGTGAATTAGTGATCTCCCACTAGACTGCATAGTGCATTTTTCTCTAGGCTCCAGAATTCTCAGGGATTTCTGTTTGTTTGTACGTTTATTTGTTTTGCTTTGTTTTGTCATCAGTGTACTCCTCACTACAGTCCTGGATCCCAAGGCAAAGTTCCTTCTCTGTACTCTACACTTTCAAGATGAACACTCCTCCTACCTCAGCCCATCCTTCTCTGTTCAAGCAATGCCATGGTGATACATGATCAAAAGTATATCTCATTTTGCTTTCAAACCATTCAGTGAATTTCTCACCATGGCCCATAGGAAGACATACATTTTATATCATGACCCACGCAAAAACAGAATTTCACAAAAGATCTTTTCTCCTACAAAGTGTAACACACTTTGATATTCTTTTATATAGTCTCCCTACAGGTCCACTAAATTGATTATGTGATTCACTGATAGGTCATAAACCTCAGTTTGAAAAGGAGAATCTATTCTAAAGTAGTGGTTCTCATAGTGTTGAGAAATAAAAGAAGAGTCATCTAATATTCATGAATAAAAATACATATTTATTATAAGAAAACAAAGAGTGCACTGGTTCTAAAATTTTGCCATGCATCAGAATCACTTGGAAGGCTTATTTATACGTTCACAGATTAAGGGGCTCCATCCCTGGAAATTTGATACAGTAGATTGCTAAGCAATCCAATAATTTTCATTTTAGACAAGTTCCCATGTTATTGCTGCTGGTTTGGTGGATATATTTTGAGAACCACGGGTCTAGGGGGAAATCAAGGGTTTCCTCTCACTGATTGTTAAGTGTATTAGATTCACCCTCAGAGTTCTAATGATGCCCCCTTGTGTCAAGTCAAGGTAAATGTTTGGAAGACAGTGCTTCCAAAGTACAGTGGAGAAAGCAATAGAAATAATAATCACATTAAAAAATCCCCTCCAACTCCCTCAGGGAGGAGAACAATGACTGTGGTAAGCAGTAAAACGCAGTGCTCAGAAAGCCAGAATTTAGAGTCAGATGAACCTGGGTTCAAAGCTACCACTTTAGTAGATAATGTTGGGCAAACTACTTGACTTTTCTAATTCAAAGGTTTCTCATCTATAAAGTGGCATGATGATAGCACTTTACACCTCGTAAAATTATTGTGAGAATTAAGTGCTTTAATATAGAAAGACTGGAGCATCCTGATTTACGGTTTAGGTTGTGAGTAACTGTCCTCTATTTAGCATCCTGAAACGCAACACTTGAGCCCACTCATGCTCACAACCCCATTGTTAAGCCTTCCACCTAATGCATCTCTCCCTAGATATACCCAGAAATAAGAGCTACTTATGCCAAAGAACCAGTGTGAATTCAGAACTCCAATATACCCCTTGTCTCTGCAGGATTCTGAAACTTCTCTAGCCACCTGGAGTTTGTTGCTTTAGAATAAGTGATTGTGCTACTCAAATCCTGGCTGATGTCAAAGGCTGACTGACACAGTTGATGTCCAGACATCCCACGGGATCATCTTACTGCTGCAGACATGTCTCATGTATGTGGTTAGAACTGAGTCTCATGTTCCGGGACCTGCCAGTGCCACCAATGCAGGAATCCACTCCAGGCTCCTGTAGTTATCTGAAGTGCTCAATTAGAACAACTTTCCTCTCAGTACTGTGCTCAGTCACAGATATAGAACAGTGAGATGGGCCTGAGTCTCCAGTGCACAGCTTTTTTTTTTTTCTTTTATTGAAGTACAGTTGATATACAATATTATATAGGTTACAAGTGTACAATATAGTGATTCAAAAAATTTAAAGGTTATACTCCATTTATAGTTATTATAAAATACTGGCTATATTCTCTGTGTTTTACAGTGTATCCTTGTAGCTCATTTTATACATCATAGTTAGCTCTTTAGATGCACTCAATAGTTTTCATGCATCACAATCACATAAACTAAAAATATTCATCCTTTAAAAACCAAACTAAAAGCCATAAAAAAAAGCTACTTGCTTTTTTTCTAAAAAAAAAAAAAAAATTAGAGCACATCTCTTCCATTAGAAATGATTTGACTATTTTCTTACTATCTGAAAATAATGAAAATAAATTAAAATGATCAGTCCCTGACCTGAAGGAGCTCACTGTATAATTGAGGAAATAAACACACATTGAATTTCTTTTATCTAAAGAAAATTTTCTCACATTTAAATATTTCTAAGATCTAGATGACATTCTAAATGTAGTAATGTCCATCTTTCTCTGAAAGTAGAACCTGTTAATAAATCAGTGCTGTATTTATAATCTGTGGCATTTTAGAATCAAAACCAGGAAAGTTAGAAACTAACTACAATGTAATACAAGGGCTTGTGTAAATGTCTGGCTGGATATTTTTAAGTTATACATTTACTGGGAGACAATTTTGAATAATAGACATCTTGAGAATGGAAAGTGTAAACACTGACTTCTAAACACACACACACACACTCTGACTATGTGCACTAATACCACCACCATCACCATCATGATTCATAATTATAAATCCTAGTGTTTGATACGAAAAGTGTCTGCTTCTCATCTCTGAGAATCAATCAACCTCAAAGAAATATTAATTAGCACAGAATAATCCTCACGTATTTACAAATGGTAATATAAATCTCAGCAAAACAGCCATAAATTCCAACCTAAAATAGTAAAACATGTCAATAAAATACAAAACCTGCTTCTGTATTATTTTAAAAGAATATCTCCTTGACACAAATAAATGTGATGCTTGAAGTTTCAAAATTGATTTTTGAAATTTTAATTGCAGGATTGAGGATGAAAAAAAAATCTGTATATTTAGTTGGATTGGAAAGGGAAAAAGAAAAACACAGGTTACAAAGAAGCTTATATTTGCCTAGGAAATGTTAGCAAAAAAATGAATGATGCTGTCTGACAAACAATGTCATTCATGAGCAAAGGTTGGCATCTGGACCTGCTTATAATCAGGCAGCTCTAAGCCCTGCAGTCAAACTGAAGCCTTCTGTGTGGGTTTAAACATCCACTTCCAAATGGATACACAGTTTTAGAAATGCATGATGATTCTCTGAAATAGAATTTATCTGCACATATAAAAAATCTGTGATATCTACCATGAGAAAATAAAAGTTTGTAAGTAGAAGCATTTTCCTGTACAATGTACCTTTTATTTCTGTCTCATTTAATGATATCACAATAACACTGTGTGATGTTGAAAATACTTATGAATGGTGCTCAGTTCTCTATCAGGATAACTCATTCAATATACATAAGCAGATGCAAAAATGCATTAGGCCTATTTACAGAACTATAATAATAAACCTATATAACACAGCATGAGACTAGGCTTGGCATTAAAATTTGCGTGACTTTGGGCAAATCACTTAAACCATAAGCCTTGGTTTTTTCATATTTAAAATGGGATAACAACATTCACCACATGAGTTGTTACAAGTATTTAATAAATAATCTGTGCAAAATGCTTTGTTTGGCACTAATTAAGAGCTCAACAAATTGCACCTTCATAGCTTCATTATAGATACTCAAAGTAGAGTAAAAGATACACATGGTATAAATTAAATGGTTTGTTTACCTAAATATATGTATAGGAAAATATCCATAAATAGAAATTATAAATGCCCAAAGAAAACATATTAGAAAATAATTATCCTTTTACAAGTGAATTAACTAGGAGATAGATTAAAATATCACATTCCTAGAATTCACTTAAAAGCTGATTTATAACATTTTGATTTATGTAGAACTTTGCAGGAGCACACATCATATGAAGACTGGTATGTCTACATGTCTTCTCAAAATGCCAAAGTTCATATTCTTTATAGATGTGTAAATTAAAAGTTACCTTCTAGTCTGAGTATTTCTATGTTTCAGAAGAACTTCTCATTTATAGGAATGGAAATTTTATAGTATTTATGAGATGAGTGAAATTTGGCCTTAGAGATTTACAGACAGACAACATTCAGCCATGTAAACTATACACATGTGGCACACATAGGACTGTTATTGTGGCTGTGAGTCTGGGATGGGGAACAAAGGAGGCACACTGAATGAATAGAATTCTTTGTCTTTTACAGATTTGCAGCATGTCAGAGCATATACCGAATTCCAGCTGGTTGAGTTCTTACCAAGGAACACTACAGAAATATTCACAAGTAAGAAATGATTTTAGTTATATATTCCATACAAGCTTTGGACAAAACAGGAGTTGATGTGAGGGAAGAGTGTGATTTCAGAGTACTCAAAGAGTATGTGATGTTTTAATTAGCTTTTAGTCCTTTCTGCTCTCACTTCTCCCACTTTATCCATCTAAGAACTCAGACCAGTATGGTGATGTACCAGAGAGAAAGAGTAAAGAAAGAGAGAATGAAGGGGGGAGAGGGAGAGGAAGAGAAATGACTAACATTTCAGTGCAACAAAATAACACAAAAAAATGCTGCCTTGGGAATCTCCTACTGAGAAATCAGGGTAGCTTCATGAGCCACCTTTAAATTCTTAATACATTTATCTTTGAGTTTGTGCTTTTCTGCCTAAGTCTGATGGAACAATGGGACATGAATGAGGACAAAGAAGATCTGCACAGTATATGTGACCCCTGGCTTTGCTTCCTTACTGCCACCTTTATCCACATCATTCATGATGCTATGTGAGCACAGAATTATGGGAGATGCATGAGTTTAGTGATACTCAAAGTCATTACAAGGTCAGCATGTTATGTCTATTACATAAGCCAGGGTTGGAGGGACCTGCTTCAAATTCAGAAAGAGAGCAGTGGTGTTCTAAGAGACATGAATAACCAAGTAACCTCGTTGTATTCTTTCTTACTCATTTTTTCCCTGTACTAGCCAATTAGTGATTTGGAAATCACAGGAAGAATGAAAAGGGAAAAATAAGGGCAACTCATAGCTCATTTTTCCTTCAGTCCTTTACTCATCAGTAAGCTGAAGGTGGAGAGTATCAGTAGCACATGCATGCATCAAGAGATGAAATAAGAGCTGAGTAAATGTTGTGCATTTCTGCCCTTCTGGTAAGACCAAAACACATATGCATGCAGGAACTGTGAAATACGAATTGTGTGATTTCAGGGATTCTGCACATGAGTTAAGTATTATTTAACACTTTTAAAAATAAATTTTAAAACATTAAAAAAATAAGGATTCTTATTTAAAACCCCTAATTTCTTTTAACATGAAAACATTTAAAATTGTATCTAGAGCATTTAAAAATTTAAACAAATATAAAGCATTTAAAACTAACACTGCACAATATAAGGGTTAATGGTAAAATTCATGCTAATTTAAAGTTCTGGCTTTTCTTTACTTAGAATATTATTAAATAGTAATTAAAAACCACCATGACAGGTAGACAAAGAAAGCATGCATTGAAGAAAGGAAAACATATCATATTTTAGTACCATCAACAGCATATTTCTGCTGCTTTGTGAACAAGGAGCCTTAACATTTTCATTTTGCACTGGGCTCAACAACTTGTGTACCAAGCATTTTCAGCATATAAAATCTAAAGAGAAGAGGAGAGGGTAGTTCTCTTACATCAGAAGAGAGCAGCACTATGTTCGTAACCAGAAATACTTATAAGAAAGCCTCTCTTATTACTCATCTGGTTTAGGAAATCTTTGGATGCTCTTAGACGTGGGCTCTCACATACGGTCCTCCTGCCTGCCACATAACCTTCTCTACCTCTTACTGACATTAAATAGCCTCACAGATTTCCATATCTAACTGCAGGGGTATCCTTTATGAAAGTCATTGCTGCTTTGGTCCCAGGTCTGGAGAGACACAGGTTCTCCTAAAATAATAGGCTATTCATTTGAATGGAACCATTACTATCAGTTTCATGTGAAGTTCTGGCTTGAGTTCTGCTGGAAAGGTGCTGTGAAATCACCCAGAGGATAGTGATCATACCCACTTATCTCATCCAGCTTCGGACCGAGGTCAACAAATCAGCCCATTTGTCAACACATCAGGACATAGCTTCATTGCCCATTTGCTATATACTCTACATAAACTTTATTTGTAATCACAACCAAAAATCTCAAGTGTGTATCCTTGGCCACAGAAGGCAATGAGGGAAATAGCATGAGTTTTGAAGTCTTTCATGGGTTGGGATCAAGACTGTACCACTTAATCGACAAGTTAATCACTCTCTAAATAATTTCTTTATTGTAATGAGACAGTT
Source organism: Camelus ferus (assembly GCF_009834535.1). NCBI lineage: Eukaryota > Metazoa > Chordata > Mammalia > Artiodactyla > Camelidae > Camelus > Camelus ferus. The sequence goes on from NC_045705.1 coordinate 14,030,177, forward strand.
GTATCGTATTCATATGATATTTTTCTCACAAAAGATAGAAAATTGTAACTAAAGCAAACAATCAGTAATAAAGGGAAAAAGATAACTAACTGGCTGCTGCTATGTGGATATTTGCCATTCTTTTGGCAACTCAGAATCTGAATTCCTTTGCTACATTTAGGAATTCTCCTCTGTAGGAACAAAGTCCTCTTTAAAAAAAAAAAAGTTAGATATTTATTCTCCTGACCTCTCCAGCAATAAGGCTAATTGGCATAATCCATGATCTTCCAATCACATGCATTCACCCCAAAATTTGAGTAATATGCTATTGATGCAATAGGATGAATGACTCAGAGACATCACATCTT